>NC_092423.1:62551259-63801259 GCF_036169615.1 Heliangelus exortis
GGTGTGAGTGGAAATCACCTATGGAAACAAAGATAGTACCAACCTTTCCTATCAAGCAACAGATACAGAATCACAGAATCAAAGGGTGACAGAAAGGTTGAGGCTGGCAGGGTCATCTGGAGGTCATCTGGCCAAACTCCCTTTCTCAAGCAGGACCAGCTAGAGACAGTTTCCCAAGACTGTCCATAGAGCTTTCAATGTCTCTAAGGAGGTGAACTTCACAACTTCCCTGGCAACTTGTGCCAGTGCTCAGTCACCCTCGCAGTGAACAAGTGTTTCCTGATGTTCAGAGGGACCCTTCTGTGTTTCAGTTTATACCTTTCGCCTCTTATATTGTCACTGAGCACTACTGAAAAGATCCTGGCTCTGTCCTTTTTGCACTCTCCCTTCAGCTATTTATAGATATTGATGTGTCTGAGCCTTCACTTCTCCAGGCTGAATATTCCCAGCTCTAAACCTTTCCTCCCAGGAAAGATGCTCCAGTCACTTAATCATCTGTGAAAACCTTCAGTATTTCTCCAGTATGTCCACATCTCTCCCTTTACAGTGGAACCCAACTCCATGTGTGGCCTCCCCAGTGCTGATCAAAGGGGATCATTGGCATCATTTTGCTTAATGCAGCCCAGGATACCATCAACCTTCTTTGTCGAAAGGTCACATTGCTGATTCATGTCCACCTTGGTATCTGTCAGGACAGCCAGGTCCTTTTCTGTAAAACTGGTCTCCAGCTGGGTGGGCCCCCGGCATATACTGGTGTATGGCTTGTTCCTCCACCGGTTGCAGAACTTGTCACTTCCCCTTGTTGCACTTCATGAGGTTCCTGTCAGCCCATTTCTCCAGTTTGTTGGGGTCATGCTTGGTGGTAGCATGACCCACCAGTGCATCAGCCACTCCTCTCAGTTTTCTGGCATCAGGAAAATTGCTAAGGGTACACTCTGCCCATCATCCAGATCATAAAAATATCAAACAAGGCTGCATTCAGTATTGACCCCTGGGGTACACCACTAATTACTGGCCTCCAACTAGACTTTGTGCTATTGATCAGTAGTCCCTGGGATCAGGACCTCTCATGGCTATATATATGTCTCAATGAGAGCAGGGATATGGTAGAACAGGAAACTTGAGTAACTTCATCATTTCATAATATTAATCTCAAACTAAAGAAGTTGATTTGTAGATTAATTTTCTTTTCCTAAACAAGGTACTTTCCATTTTTAGATGAAAGTTTTCTAGTCACCTACATGATTCTTCATGGCATTTAAGGTGTATTTGGGACTTTCTGGAAGTCTGTAGAGCTTTATATGCTGATGCATGCCACCAGTATTGCCAGTTTCTGACATGTGCTGGAGTCTGTCATAACACTGGGTAGCATTTGACAAAAAAAATCCAACACTTTTAAATACTTAAAAAAACCTAAACAAACAGCTGGAAGCACTACTGCTACTTGCTTGAAACAAGGGAAAAAACTTACTGCTTTAAAATCATTACTTTTATAGCTTTGACTCATAACTGGCAAAGGAGATGGCACCTATTAAACCTCTGTCCTACCAGATGAGCCATGTTTCTGCAAATATGGCATATTTCTTCTTGGCATTGATGGACAACTATAGTCATTGTTTTCTAGCAGCAATGGGTTTCCAATTTTGCCCCCCCCACACATGTACATGCGCCCTTTGTGCCTTTTGAAGTTTTTTATATAGTCTCCCAATAAATATTCTTTGGGCAAACCTGTTAAATTCAACAAATTACTCTGCAGTAACACAAATTGACGGGAAAATTGCAACAATTACCTTAAGAGGAAAATAACTGTATAATAAAGACTTTTTTTTTCATGTACAATATGAATCTTTATTCAGCAAATCAGTCTATAATATTTGTGGTTCTACACAGAGCATCAAAGCCTCCCTTTCCATTTCCCAGGTAATCGCAGGAAAATAACCACCTCTGCAGAATAGGCCAAGTGCACTTGCAGTCTAGTTTCCTATGGGTAAGACCTGTTTCATTGTAATGACTTCAGCAAATGTATTTCTGCTGGAGAACTGGAAAATGTTCTTTCCTCTCAACTAGCAGAATGAAATAACGCTTTCTGATGTCTGTAATTTCAGCTGCTCTCATTACTAATCCATTTAGAAGAGGAATCCTGCATCTGTGATGGTGGATTAAATTCTTTTGTCTGTGCCATGACTTTGAGGGGGCCTTGTGCTCTCAAATCTGAGTGCTGTTACAAATGCCACACTGCTCACACAGCCCTGCTGGAGAGGACCTGTGTTTCTGAACAGCCTTATTTGCCGTTCTGGGCTTGTGAGTGTAAAATGCAGTGGTTCACAGCAGCTGCTATAGAATGAATATGGATTATGGACAGAATCATCACTGTATCAGATATTTAAAAGGACTTTTTTTTTTTTTCTTCTTAAGATGTGAAGAATGCAGGGAATTTTAATTTATTTAGCACAGACTATGTTTCAGCACTGGTTTGACAAAGCGCATACTGGTATATGTGGGCTTCTGGCCCCGGTGTCCTTGTGGAATAACTCATACCATCTTATTTCACTGACTTTATTTTCTGGTTTTTGTGGCTTATTTATACAATACTACGGTGTTTGACATGTATAGCAATTTTCCTTCTCCTGTTAAATTGAGGTTAACAGTACTGCCATTTATGCTGTAAATTATAGTCCCTTCTGCAGCATTTTTGTGTATCCAGAACAGATGGGAGCTTGCTTCTTTCAAAACTCTTACAAATTGTTTGTTTACATTATGTTGCCATCCCTTTCTCTAAGCAATAGTAGTACTTACAGAATTTAATTTCTGTGCTGCAGACTATTCTCACCCCCCCTCTCTCTGTTTCTATCCATTGAAATGGATAGTCTCAAGGTCCATACTAAAAATATGGGAAAAGGATACTGTACCATGATGGAAGAGTGCAAGAATTTTCATAATGCTATCCAGTGACTGCAAACTTGTGACTGGATTATATAACATGCATGCATAGATATATACACTTGGTATTACCAGTTGGTACAGGACTAGGATCATGTTAGTCTTTTTCTTCTTTACTGTTGCTTAATTGCTTTCTTACCCCATTCTGTTAGGAGTGTGGTTTAATGCGTTCATCTTGAGGACATCCATTCTCTGCCTGCTTGTTTATTCCCAAGACCCTAGTACAAATGCCTAGAAATAGTGAAGTAGAAAATTCTTAGCTAACAAAAGATTGGAGGAAGTGCAATGACATTTCAAAAGTACCTTCTGGTCTAAATATTATGAATTGTTTGCATTCCCTGTTTTGGACTTCTTGCTTGATGGGTGATGATTTGGAAGACCAAGGGCTGATGTACTCCACCAACAATTTTGTTTTCCTGTGTGGAAAACCCTACCATCCCTACCATCTTTCTTCATATGCTTGCTTTCCTACCCTTACACCCTTTTCTAGTCCCTGCCATAAGGACATGGAGAGAAAGCTCATATCTCACTTGCCATTCACACCACGGATATCAAAAGGAAGGTCATTAGACAAGATGAAGGAAGTGCTTGCAAAAGGTTGCTCATAACTAACAACTTTCCTTAATCTAAAGTGTTTGGAACCATTCTATAGGGTAGAGAGAAAAGTGAGAGAAAAATATCTCATAGTTTTCCAGATTCTCTGGCCATTGGAATTTTATAGGTCCCAAAAGCCAGGAAAGTCAACAATACATAACTGGTCACCTGCAGAAAAATTCATTGCTTGTTTGTTTTGCATTCAGGAAACAAAGCCATGAATAACAAGTTCCTCCTAGAGAGTTTCAGCTCTCTTCATAAACAAATATTTCATCCAAAAAAACAAACTACCCTGAAATGCCTGCTGGTATATGATGTATTGTGTTATAACATGATAAAATTGCAAGCAGAGGGGAAAACACAGGATGGTGTGAATGATAAAAGGAAGAGACCCTGCTGAGCCTCCAGTAGAGGTGATCCTGCACAGTGGTACGTCTGTCCCTCTGTTGAGCTCTTCCAGCCACCAAACAGTCCATGTTTGTCAGTGTCCCTAATGTCACATTGACAGACACTCTCTGTGAACCACACCTCTCCTGTCAGGGATGCTGAGCCCTGTTTCTCTGGGGGAGAGTGGGCAGATAGGGGTATAGAACTGAAATGAATGTGTTCAATGGTATTTTGAACACATTCATGGAAAAAAAAAGTCACTGATAGGAAGGTAACTGATGTCATGGAATTAAGACAACTTTAAATTAGAACCAAAGCCAAGCACTATGGTCTGAGTATTTTGCAAGTGATATTTTTGAGTCCTCACCTAGAAGACTTTTTTTTCTGAGCCTAATTATTTATGCAAACGTTCACAGATTGCTGTTAAACTCTGATAATTATAATAGCCCTTATCTGTGTCTGTCTTCTTCCACACAAGAAAAACTTAAGGAAAAAGATACTCCCAGAGAATACACATAAGTCCTATAAAAATAAACAATGAAAATGAAATAATGGGATTTAGGTTCAAAATAAATTTCTGATACAGATGTTATGCCAACAGAAATTTTTGTGACTTGCAGAACATCACCAGTGAATGTTTGTTGCGTCTTGATGATTAATTATTCAAATGAGAAAAGGCAAACTACAGATTATTGATGCAGATAAAAGAGGTTTTTAAATCTGCATTTTATGTAGATTGATGAGTAAGAATCACCGTGGGAGTTGTGAGGCCACAACTAGTGAGGTCAGGGAAGGCTGCCTGATTTAAGAACGGGAAATTTATGAATGAAAAAGCATTTTAGAAATCAGGTTGGATCCTGAGGAATGGCTGCTTAGAAGGACAATGAAGAGACTGGGAGTGCCACTTTTTGCAG
The DNA here is from genome assembly GCF_036169615.1 of Heliangelus exortis. Taxonomy (NCBI): domain Eukaryota; kingdom Metazoa; phylum Chordata; class Aves; order Apodiformes; family Trochilidae; genus Heliangelus; species Heliangelus exortis. Next base: position 62,556,095 of record NC_092423.1, read on the forward strand.
CATAGGGTTTCCTGTTTTCTTTTTGTTATTGCTCAGTGTTCCCCTTTTTCTAATGAATAGAGTAAGCAGTCTGAAGAAAAGTAGGACAGGGGTGTGGTTTCTAATTCAGCAGAACAGTTGTCTTATAAAACACGGGCTGGAATAGGTTCTGTTCTTTGGGCACCATGGAACTGACTTTGTTTTCCTTCAGTGAGCTGCTGAAGAAAGGGAGCTTCCCTCTCATGCCAGGTGAGCTGGACTCCTCGCCCTCTTTCCCTGAGGCTTTTTCATTTGGAAATTGTAGAAACATAATTGTTCAGCATTTCTGTGACAATAAATATTACAACAAAAAGAGCAAAACAAGTTAAGACAATCTCCTCTCAGTTGCCAAATATATTTTTCTCATAGTCATAGGCAGACTTATTGTTAGATCAATGTAGTACAAAACACCACTAAATGCTTAGAAAACAACTTCTATCAGAAAACAACTTGTGACACAATTCTAATGCGGTTGATATGTGATATAGGTTTGATAGAAACTCAAATAATGTATGCTTCTGTTACCAGAGAAAATTTTAATGGAGACTTTGATATGTAGCTACTTCTTTGCATTGACTGTGTCATTTATGAGATGGGCCTAAGGGAAACCCCAACCCATGGCCCAGGAGTTCCACTTCATCCCAAACTATTCAGTCCCTGCCCCAGTGACAAAGTTAGTGCAGTCATGCCCACAAGGTGCATAGGCTGTAAAAGTGTTGTTCCAGAAAACTCTCTGCATCTGTTTTTGTTGCATTTATAGAGCTCTGCAAAACCAGCCTTGTCTTTTTCACTGGTTATATCTATTCCCCTGAATGGTAAAGCATGACATTGCCAGGGTGGTGTTAAACTTCTCTAGAGTTAACTGTGCAGCAGACAGAGGTCCAAACCACTTTTCTACTTCTTTTAAAATATTTGCTTTATAAGAAAGATATTACTGTCTTCCAGAAGTCTGAGAAGAGGTGCATAGGAATGTATTCATAAAGTAGGGCCTCTCACATTTTCAGGTAATCAACCACATGTTAATAGAGAGGGTATTTCCCACCACAGACCCATGTCATCCATGTGTTAATGACAATATTGGTTGATGTAGTAAACTAAGACTAGAGTACAAATAAATGTATTTATCTCTTTTATCAAAAGAAATTCTAAAAATTTACTTATAAATGTTACCTAAAACATGTATCTATTTAATTTATCTAAAGGAAGATGAGAAGGGCTAGGAATTTTCCCATTTGAGAAACATTACCAGCAATCTACATGTCAGGACTTGATTAATTTTTCTTCTCCTTCATATCTTTTTTCCATGTTGCATATACATTAATATCTACCTCTTTCCCCTGCAATTTTTTTGACCAACCATGTGATCTTATTGTATTGATTAAGTATGCTGTGGCCTGGTTTCTTTTTCTCTTGAACTGATTTCCTTATCTTGTGTCTCCTTCTTCCCTCCCCAATAATGTATTCTTGAAAGATTACTGCCAGGGAGTATGACCTAGAATAGGACTGAGTTTGTCAGTTACTAGGCTACAGGCATAATTAAATCCAGTGCAGCTGTCAAAAATTTTTGTAATTCTTAACTTCCTGAAAAAATTAAATTTGATTAATTAATACAGAAACTGGTGAGCAAAATTCTATCCCCATGTCAATCTCAATATGGGCAAAAGCAGTGTAGACATCTTTGTGTATCACATTCATAGGCAATGCTTTTCCTTGAATTATGCTTTTGCAATCTGTGCAGCTTAATGACATGAACACATTGACCATGAAATTGTCAGGGTGCAGCAAAGGCCCGGTGGCTCCCTAAAGTAAAAGGGTCAGACACATCTGATGTCTTCTGTCATTAACTTTGGATTATCATTTGCTTTTTGTACTTTTGTTGTCTCTGCAAAGAGACCACCTGTGCAGTTGACAGGTGTTCAGCAGGAATTGGAGATGTACCTACAGTAAAATTAAAATGCTGAGGCAGATGGATAGAATTTCCAGTGCATATCCACAGTTCATAAAAGTAAGCAGAGTGCCTTGGTCATAATTTGACCAAATTTTATTCATTTGAATTGGTAAAATTACCTTGCTTTTACAGATGATCCAAATATTATTTGAAAATGTTTAGATACAAGCCAATTTGATATTCTCTACAGCAGTTGATTCATTAATTCTATTGAATGGACATGATAGACAGTCTTTTCCAGATGTAACTTTCTTATAGGCAAGACTGATTTCTTGGCAGACCACACAATTGTGCTCTGTTTTAAAGAAAATATCATAAATAATATACTCTGAAATGTCCCTCACGGATGCAGAAGACTATAAATTATAGAAAGTATTGTGTAAAGACATTCTACAGTGAGTTAGTTAAGGCATTCAGGCATAAAGCTGATAACACAAAGAAAAAAAATTAAAAGATACTGGGCAGGGAGGAAATCTATGCTTTTGATTGAGATTTGAAAAGAGGGAATGAAATGAGGCAGAAAGAGGCAATCTGTTTCAGATGGTGGGTTATAGATGAGAAGGTGTTTACAGGAAGAGTAGCAAGTGTGAAGGAACAGAAAGGAGCCTGGTTCTGTACTGCAAAAAGAGAAACAGAAGAGGGAAGAATAATGTGTTGAGCTCGAGAAAATACATGGTTTTGGAAGGCAAGAACAAGAGAAGGCTTCCAGCTGGATCACGTACCACAATGGAAGCTGAGCTGAACATGACTTTAAGAATCAAAGCAATTGTGAAGAAAATAGAAGATAGGGATAAGACTGGGAAGGGACTATTGCAAAAGACATGGTATTCAGAGATGGGCTTGTGAGGTAATAATACACTGATTTGATACAGGAGATTGAATGCTGTTTTCGTGCTGTGCTATGGCACATCAGCAGCAAAAGGCTGCAGAGCCTAATCTCTAAAATATCTTTTTCAACCCTGTAGAAAACAGGGTAGACTATTTTCGTATTGCTCAGAAAACATCTGGGGCTGGGAAAATTGACCATCAAAGAACTTATACATTGTGAATCTAAGGTGAAATTGTCTGTCAGTAATAACGAGGCAGTAGGTAGCTTGCAGCCATGCTGTAGGCAGCCCTATTCACCCATCATGTGGTTTCCCCCTCACATTTCATGCTGTACCAGCAGCGTGCAGTAGAAGATTCCTCCTCCACTGCCAGAGATAAGTGACTGAATGAGCATCTGGATGAGTGCAATGATGTCTTTTTATCTCTTAAAATGTCACCCAGGAAGGAGTAGAGTTAAGAGGTGGGATACCTGGAAGAGGAAGGTGGTAGGTTACAAGATGAAGGCTTGTTTAGTGAAAGGGTGAAAGCTCTCTCCAGCAGGTTAGCATGATAATTACACACCACATCATCATACCATGATTCTTGTCCTTTCAGCAAGGCAGAGAGTCACTAAATTTTGAGGTAATTAGTATATTTATAAAGGTTGATCCCTGCAGGGCAGTAGAGGAACGAATGTTGTCTGAAAATGTTCTCTTTGTACCTAGCTTTGTATTTATGAAACTTTAGCACAGAAGGCTATGACTCTTTTTAAGAAGAATGACTTGATCTGTGTTTAAAAAAAAAAATGCAGACAGATAACTCCTGTTAGCATAGCCACATGGAGTAGAACAGATTTCTGTAGAAGTGCATTATTTGTGGATGTCAGTATTGTGTCTTTGAATAAGATGTTGATTTACAGCATGGGTATGTTACTTATGCACATTACCAGAAAGATACAGCTGGTATAAAACAAATCAGCTGAAATAAGTAGTTAAAATTTTAATGGAATAAGGGAGGTCAGGCAGGATTAGTCAGTCAGTCAGCTACCACTAGGCAAAAGCAGACATCTAAGAAGAGGCCTTTTATGCCAAGTTCTCTCTGGAAGTCAAAACCTCTTAATCCATTATGGAATGAGACTCTGCATGAGCAGAACTCATAGTTTGATCCTAATTTGTCTTTTTTCTGTAAGATCTAGTTTGTGACACTTTTCCCAACAATTTTATCAATAATTATTTAAATTCTAAATTCTGAAAATTTTTGTTACTGAATTTCTGAATATTTTTTCCTAGACTTCTCATATAAAAATGAGAAGGGTCACTGTAACACAGATTAATTAGAATATTTTTCAGCCAGTGATGGTCTTACTTATTTCAATAAAAGATTTACCTGTAACAGTCAGAAAATCAAAATGCTGCTTTTTGTACTTGTTGTTTCTAAGAACTGTTCTATATTAGGTACTCATGACAACAAGGGAGGTAGAAAATCAGCTTCTTTCTGGATACTTCTCACAACATCTAGAAGCAAAAAAAAAAAAAAAGAACCACCAAGTCAAATCTGTTTGATTGTGGTTTTTAGAGCAGCAGTTTTTGTCTGCCTATAAATTAGTCAGTGGAGCAAGAAGAGTTTTCCCAAGTACTATAACAAAACTGCATGGTAAAAGCAATCCATTGTTCAGGTTCCTGTAGTAAACATTCATGCTTTTATGGGTTCTTGTATCTGCAAGACTTGGCTAGATATGCAATCAGCCATTTTAATTTATTTTCCTTTATTAGAAGAAATGTCTTGTAGATTGGCAAATGAGTAGTTGTGGTCTCTATCAGCCTGACAATTCGCTAAGCTAGTGGTAACAAATGGATCTGTAAAGCTGCCATTCTGCACTTTTTGAGCCTTTCAGTAAAACTTGCTAGCATGATGGCTCACTAATTATCATATTCATAGGAAGATATTCCAGTAATTTTGACTATTGTTAAAAAGCTCGTTTTTTTTTTTAAATTGTGATTGTCTTTGAGAAAAAAGTTACATTTAGTACTTCCAAACAGCATTGTTATACACTACAGATGCCTTCTGACTGCAGGGCACATATTCTTAAAACGAGTCTTTAATTTTTTTAGAATTGTTTTTTAAATGTCTAACATTTCTTTTGTTGAAGTCAGAGATAATAGCTTTAGAAAAAAAGAAATTCACTTACCTTAAACAGAGTTTTTCTTGAAGTGAGTCTACTGTTACGAGGCTTTTTTTTTTTTTTTTTTCATCAAAGTATTCATCCATGAGGTCAATTGCAGCTTTTGAATTGAAATAATGAATGAATTTTGGATTAGGCAGTAGTCAAGTAGCATTTATACATGTAGACCACTTGATGAAGACCAGAATGTGAATGTGGAAAACAAAGAAATTCAGAGTTCAAGTAGTGGCTAGAAACCGAGTGTTGTTTGCAGTGAACATGCTGTGGGATTTAAACACATAAGAGCTCTCACAGGCACAAAATTTAACTGCTTACTGGTTGTATTCTGCACTTGAAACAGCCATTAAAACAAACATTAGAGTAGGAAAAAACTGTTCTGTAAATAGTCAATAAGGACTGCCTCTGAAGCTGCTTCTTTGCAACAGAAGAAAAGCTAAGCTTGCATTTTAATAACTATTTGAAGATTTTCTTTAAATGGATAAGGTTTCCTGCTAAGCAGCTCACATATTTTTCTTTTCATCCTTGTTTGCCTGACAGATGAATGTGAAGTCAAGCAAAACTTGAAGGTACAATACAGAAAGCTGAAGTATTGCAATTCTGGCTGGCAGGGTCAATTACTAAGCCTTGATTTGAAGAGCTGGGAAAGTTGCATCCAAAAGGGATCTGGATCTGAGAAGGAAGACATGATGTGTGTGTACTGCAATAGATTTCTTTCCTCCATGGGACCAGGAATGTGAGTCTCTGTATAGTTACACTGGGACTTCCAAGAAACCTGTCTAACTTGTGCTCTCACATGGAAGTGACACACATTCAGGCAAGATACTGCATTAATAGTGCCACTGGCATGAGTTGCCCTGTGGGAGACTGACAGTGCTGCAGGAGATAAAATGTCCCATGCCTCTGAAAGCACAGCTGAGCCCATACTATTCATGCATATACCCTTGCATCCTACAGACCTCTGGGATGAGAAGAGACAGAGCCATGGGAGATGTACTGTCCTTGGGGACCCTAGAAATTAGGTTGAATCAGGAAGAATTATGTGGGAGACAAAACCTGCTGCAGTACTTCTTCATATATAACCTTTAAATGAGGTGTTGCCTGTGTATGTGCGTTTTTGGCATCTGTTTACTGTGTTTGTTGACTCTCCATAAAATCCTTCTTTTGCACAGGCTAAGTGCTTCCATAGCCTGTTGTCATGGTTTAACACTGGCCCAGCAATTAAACCGAGTAACAGACGCTCTCTATTAATCTCTCTCTCCTCCCTGATAAGAAAGGAGAGAGAATAAGGGAGAGAGACTTATGGGTTGGAAACTAAACTACACAACTTTAATGAAACAGTAATGATAAATAGGAAAAATTACTAAATATATACAAATATACAAGAAAATGGATACCACATTCCTCTCCCCTTTCCCCCAGTAACTCTCACGTCACCACCGAGGCTGCAGGGCAGCCCTGGGAAAGTCCAGGCTGGACTCCTGGAGTTGGCAGCAGTTGGGAACTGGAGGCAGGAACACACAGATATGGGCTGGCACGGATCAGAAGCACAGGCAGAGGAATGGATGGAATCCTTCCAGGATGCCGGGTGAAGGAAAAGGAGGCAGGAAAGGCAGGAAGGGCAGGCAGCCGGAAGCTGGAGGCAGGAAATCTGGCTTGGCCCTCGTGATCCCTCAAATTTATACTGAGCATGATGTATATGGGATGGAATACTCTGGTCAATTCTGGTATCTATCTTGTCCGTTCCTCCCCAAAGGAGGGATGCAGGTGGGACCTCTTTATGTTTTCCTCAGAGCTGAGCAGTGTCCTTGGCTCTGCACACCAATCTCTAGCAGTAACTATAAACATCAACTGTTATCAGTCCTAGAAACACACACTGTCTGAGAAACTTGCTGTTAATTTCAGCAAGTGCAACTACTTACAGGAGACTTAGCTGAAAGCAAAAGTACAAGACAGAAAATCACCTTTATCCTGGCCCAAACCAGGACACCTGTGCAGTGACCAGTGTATCTTTTCCATTCTCTTCTGCAAGGGGAAAAAAATTTGTGAGTGCTCTCCATGTGCATGATTGAGTGGCTGGCTGCAAAGGAAAAGAACACCAAGTATTTGCATGCTTAAAAACAATGATTCTTCACTCTGCTTATTTTGACACCTTTCTGAGGTGAGTCTTATTATGTGATGCTGGCAGTAGTAATTCAATGTCTCCCTTCTTTGCATGGGGAGGTACCACTCTTGGCCAATGCTGGCTTGCTGCTGGTCATTCAGGTAGCACAGGTATCTCTGTGATGCTTGACCGTCTTGTCAATCCATAAATCTTCCTCAGGTTTCTTCTGTTACTCGACAGTGGTTTCATATTAGTTAGGAGATGGTTCTCAGAAAAAGGGGAGACATGTTGAAGACACAGTGCTTACTATACTAGGTAAAGCACTGCACTGAATGCTCTTTAATAAGACACATCTTGCAAAGTCATAATGATAATCGAAACAGCAGTGACAGTGTCCTGGGTCAGTGCTTTGTGTGCATATGTTTCAAATTCATGCTAGGGATCCTATTAGAGCCTTAAAATAATTTTAAAAGCTTTGCATCAGCAAGTTTTCATGCTCATTTAAACCCCTGGGTTATCATTATGAAGTGTATTAACTTTGCTATGTTTAATGCTTATTTCTGTCCTGAGAGAAATAAACAAATAATAATTTGCAAATGAGTTTCTTGGGGAAGGAGGCTAAGTGGTAGCAGGGTATCATTTACACTTACAGCTGATTGCTTTAAAAAGCTGTTCTATAGTTCAAAAGGTGAAAAAACAGACTTGGTGAACATGTGTCTTAGTTATATTTTCCTTTTTGCTCAGAATAGATTTACAGAGCAGTCTTTTGACAAGCATGAGGCAGTGCCAGTTATTCAAGTCTTGCATGAAAGAGAAGAAAGTGGTAAATCATATTTGCACAGTATTTCTGTGAGACTGCTAGCCTTAAGTGTAGGCTGCTCCCTGCTGCTACTACTATATATACCTCACGAAAGACTGGTTTAAATTGTAATGAAACCATAGTGAGAAAAGATGCGTTCCTTTTCCATGAGCATTTAGAAACAAATAAGCATCTTTATAAAACATTACCATCTCCTGGGTCAAAACATGGGCATGCAACTGCCCACAGAAAATGTTGATATAAGGCCATTTAGAAATGTGTATTATAGGAGTGAATGACTAGCAGAGAGTGCTTTTTGAATGGAAAGGTATATGAAAGGAACAGAAGCAAGTGGAAAGAATGTGTGAAAGAAGCAGAGAACCATCCTTGGGGGAGTCATCCTGAACAAGCACATGGTGCCAGGGAGTCTTAGAGTGGTGAGCAGAGATGGTGAGCTCTTGCTGTGCACTGATGTATTCAGGAAACAGAACTTTAGAAGTAAGAAGGAAGGCATCAGGGATATTTTTTTCCATGTCTGATTTATTTTCCTGAAATAAGTATTGTATAATATATAAATGCTTTTTATTTAAAAAAAAAAAAAAAAAGTAAGATTCAGAAATTATTTCAAGCTTTTCTCCTGTACGTTTACTGCCATTGGGTACCGTTGATATTCAGACTTAATTTCTCCTAATGACCTAGTGCCAATTGCAGTTATTCTTGGAAAAGCAAATATTGATTTTTGTAATGTGGGAAAAGACAGTTGAGGGCTCACATTTTGTGTGATCTAATCCACTTTTCAAGTGGAAAAGACCAGTATATTAATTTGACACTTTTTAAATACTGAAATTATCTGAATATGCAAACGTGTAAGAATAAGTGCTCAGTCAAGCCATTTCTTAATATGTTGGTGCCTATTTCATGGGATTTAAATAAAAGTAGCTTGGCTTTTCAAATAGCTGAATACTTGCATCATCCCTTGGCTTAATAAGCAGGTCTTCTGTTACACTGTCATGGTACAACTCATTAATAAATCTGTCCTTATAACATTCATGGAATTTGCTTGTTATAGAAATGTGCTGTGGCAGCGGGTGGAGGAAAGGTTATAAAAAAAAATATTGTTGCTAGGGATCTGAATCACTGCAGGGCTTTATATTAAAATTGCCTCACAGGAGGTACAGCAATTCTGCACAAAGACTATGCAATTAAATAAATGGAAACTTTTACTTTACAGCACTTTTTCCATGCATGATTAGGCTGCTTTTAAAAAAAAAAAAAAAAAAAAAAAAAAAAAAAGGCAGCCATGGAGCAATGCTAGCACTTCTGAGTGATGCATGATTGATGATCCCCTAAAGGCACTGAGAGAGAAAATTACCTCCTTCCCTCATTTAAGGACATTATTAGAAGACTCAAGGAGTTCAAAGCTCAGGAAATTATGTTAAGAGGACTGAATCAGGCTTTAAAAAAAAATCAGGAAAAATTATTTTCTCAGCAGTTCAAGGGTAAAATTGCTACTAATGCACTGTAAAAGAAAAAGCTTTGACACACTGTTACATGGTACTCTAAAAATATCTGTTACATCATTTGTGATTTACATGTACAGGTATTTTTCTATCTCATATACTAAATGGACTGGAGTCTGCCACCAATGCAAATTAATATTATATTTTAAATGCCATATATGTCCTAGTATCTCACTGTAAAATATAAAGTGGTCCTTGATTCAGCTGTAAAGGTAACATATTTCAGGATAGAACAGGATCAGCTAACACTGTTCAAAAAGTGTTTTCTCCTGCAGAGCTTAAGAGCAAGACCAACTCAATGTCACCTAGCATTGTATGCTCCTACTGCTAGGGAGAGTAAAAATTGGAACAGTAATAAACAGGTTAAATGTAGTTAGAGTACTTATTTCATTTTTTGTCTTGCATTCTCTGTAATTAACTGTTTTATGAAACCATTCTAGCATCAGTTAGGAAACAGTGAGAAGTATGCTGCAGGTGATCAGACAGACATGGAGCTGGGTCTGTCCTGTCTCAATTCTCCTCCTTAGCCAAATTAACTGCATTTTAATAGTCACTTTAAGAATGGCATGTGAATAGATTCTCTGTAGTCTTGGTGTAGTCTAGTGCTTTCCTAATACCACATCTTCAGAGTGTCATGAAATACTATGCATGTAAATGAGTTTCTTCAAAATACCAGGCAGTGTTGGATATTCCCACTTCCCCTTTACTATATGGAATAGATTTTTTTTGCCTGTATGCAAAAAAGTATCCAGTCTTTTTCAGACTGACAATACCAAGTTCTAGAAAAGAACCAAATCAAGAAAGAATAACAGTAATATACCCTTCTTAAAATTGCTCTCTTAATATGCTACATAAATTGCTTTCATAAAACAGCAGCTACCTTATAGGTACATTTGCAGAAGGACAGACCCTCATATACATTGGAAGTGCAGCAGATGGGAAAATAACAGTGGCTATGTCTAAATTAACTGAGCTGGAGGCATTTCTCAGGTCCTATCTATAAAACTCCTAGACATTTTGTGATGTGTGTGGGAGAGACCCTGATGCATGTCACTTCCTCTCCACCTTCAGATTTGTGGCTTTTTTGGGAAGGAAACAGGTGTGTAGGCAGTCACATCTGCTCTCTGAACAAAGCCTGCTGTAGGGACAATCAGGAGCATGTGTTTGATGCACACTTTAGATCTAGACAGTGTCTACATATTTCCACACAGCTGAATATAACAGTAAAAGCATTATGTTTGCACTTGAAGAGGCTCACTGAAAATTTGACTTACAAAGCTCAACACAAACCAATCAAGTGCTGGCTTCATCATCATTAAAACCTAATCAGGCCCATCACTGCTGAAACATAAGCTTCTCTTGTTTGTATACACAGTGCATCATTAATTTATTTAAATGTCAGCATCAGACTTCATGAGGGCTCCCTACACTTCATCCTAAATCCCTTTGCAGGATGGGAAAAGAAGTTACTGCATCAACCTCAGTTGGTTCAGCACAATATAATTCAGATATGGCCTTGGATACATCCTTTAAAATCTTTGAGGCTAGATTCTCAGAGACTATTCCAGCAGCTTAGGACTTTTATTCAGTAATGCTTGCTCAGGACATTTACAACATTTCCTATCCCCCCTCCCCCCCCTTTTTTTTTTCCCTGACATAAAAAGCATCCTCTAAAGGCCAGAATTAGTGCCAGATGCGTATGCATATGCTGGGAGAGAAAAAAGATAATTGCATACACTTCTAAAGTAAAAAAGCCTTTTTCTTGCAAGAGTGAATGTACTCAGTTCAGCAGGTAACTCTCATTTGTTTAGCTTTGCTGCCCACTGGGACCAAGAATAGCATCCTCTTCTATTCTGCCACATCTTACTTTCCTTGCTTCCTAGATGATCTGTAATTTCTTGAAAGCCTGATTGCTGTTTTGTTCAAAGGAATTTTTTGACACAAGCTACATGTTAAATTAAAGATAGTACAATTAGCACAAGGAGGAAAAAAGTCCCTGAAAGCATCAGATCTTTAGAAATGTAGGAAATGGAGTGTATTAAAGTTAACTTTTGCATAATGGATGTGCTTAACACCATGAGTTAATGCATTAGCCTTTCACCCTAGAAACCTGTGTACACAACCAGAGTCACACAGAAATGAATTTTGTAGCTTCATGCAATTCTCTTTTGAACATTAATCCACCTCATACAAGTCACAGCACAGTCTGATCTGCCTAGATGCAGAAGAGTGGGTGACTGAAACAGTGTGGAACACAGCCAGCTCTCTTCTGAACACCTACAAGGCAGTCAGGTTCGTTCTTCCATTGCTTTCCCATGAGTAAAGTTGTTGCTGCTGTAGGTTTTTTCTTTGTCCAGCTGATGTCTATGCTGCCAGTAGACACTAGCTGAAAAATCACCTACATGGTTTTGCAATATATAACTAATAGTCTGATACTTAGATTTAATTTCATTGTGACACAAGGAAAAGTGGTCTTAGCTTTAAGATTTCATGCTTTGAAAGAGGGAGGATAGAGAAGCACCTGCTTCAGCAACAAAAAATAAATAAGCTGTGAAAAGAGGAGCCCTATTCAGACTGCTGTTTCTCATCACTGCCCTCTATTACATTATATCAAATTCAAATTACAATTGGCTAGCAGAGCACCAGCACATTCAATCAGGGCTTTCTACAGCCCTGATTGTGTTCCCATTTTATTACATGCTATGTAGGCAGTACTTAAATATTAAATGAGTACAAATTCCTCTCAAAAGCATTTTTAAAGTAACACTTGATGCATTCTTTTTCAGGCTTTTGAAAGCTGAAAATGCCTTAGGGCTTTGGATGAGGAGAGGAGATAGCTATACAAAGTGCTTAATTTCTCAGCTGAACAACTATGAATCAGCAAGAATTCAGTGTAAAATCCTCAGTGCTCGGGTACTTCTATCATATACAGCCAAGGACAGTTAAAAGTAAACAGCTAATTCAGGATCAGACCTTCAGACACAGGTATGATTTTTTTCTAATCACAGACACAGATATTTTTATTAGCAGTCCACATTTTCATGTTGGTAAACTAAGATTAGCAATTCTTCTGTTTTATTTGTAACCTCTCTGAAAAGATGTCTGTGTATATGTGCCATTGTACAATTTGAGAGGTTTTTCCCTTGTTCCTGGCTTTGTTATTTGCAAGCCTGATTGTCACAGAAGTGCACTTCTTGCATCTGTTTTAAACTGGAGCCACATTGCTATGAGATTGTTTTTCTTTTCTTTCACTGATGGGCTCTTTCACTGAATGGCTTTCCTTCATTCCCGGGCTTTGTTTTTCTCTTAGCCACTGAGATGCACAGTTTCCTCCAAATAAGGCTACACTGAATGTCTCCCATGTAGTCCAGTGTCTTGGTTTGGGCTAGGATAGAACCATTTAGTAGCCAGCCCAGCCCAACCACAACATCCAGCCTCCTACCATGTCTGCGCACTTGTGCACTCTCTCCACCTGTGCTCTTGTAGATTTGATGCAGTCTTTGTTCCCAAATCACTACTCTGTCGGTGCTATGATTCAAAAAACCCAAAACCCAAACAAATAAAAACCCTGGGGGAAAGAGCTAAAACATAATCAGTTTACCTAAGAAACATCTTTGCTTAAAATGAAGCATCCCATTAACGCTTTGGCAGTTGAAATGTTTGGTGCCCACATTTAGGCTTCTGCACGTGTGCACTAGTGCATTAATATCTGTCTCAGCTCTGCTCTCAGTCAGTAAAGCTACCAAACACCCTGTGTGTTTCTGTTGTATTTTGTGTGCTTATGGCACTCTGGCATCCATCATTCATCACAAAACAGATCCATACTCATCCCTCCCACCCACCTTGTAGTGGTTGGCCATTCCTTCAATGTCAGGCTCTCTCCTTGCCCGTTGAGGCAGCTCAGTGGCACACCCATAACATGGGCAATGAAAGGTGCTTCCCAGCTCCTATACGTTGCCGGCATTTATGGTGGAGTTGGAGGAAATACAGTTGAGATCCTGGCACTGGAGGAGGCCAATACACCAGAGCTCCCATTCCTGAGCAAGTGCAAGGACTACCAAGAAATCACATAGACAATGTTTCCCATTATCACCCTGACGCATGTGAGGCTTGTGAAGTCCTTAACCTAAGAAGAAGGTGCAGTACTTAAGCATGGACCTGTAAGTCAGACACCTGACCTGGAGAGAGCGAGAGTTCACCTACAACTCAAAAAAGTGAACCCTTCTGATGCCTAACATTTTTTTCCTCAGTGTGTTGCAGTCATATTCCCACTTTTAGTAGTACCTGTGGCATCTTTCTGTGTCTCACCTTCAGCTTTATTTCATCCCTCCCATATAAAAGCTGGAAAGCTTTGTCTCATCTACAGGTGGCTCAATTCAGCTCCATAAGCCATTATCCATTCTTTCAACAGAGTAATGCAAGGATAAAGCTGTACCCAGCTTATTATAGCCAGCATATAACCAGCTTATAACCAGCATATTATGGCCCTTTCAGCAAGTGTATTATTCTCATCATGCCTCTGTGTGGGAAGCTGTGGTGCAGCAGTGTGGCATAACATGCAAGTGTGATATGTTCCAAATGTTGCCATCTAAACCACTCTTTTTTGTCTTAAACTGTTAAAAGGGGATGTTGGAGCTGCCTCTTGAAGTGATGGCATTATTATGATCAGGGAGCAATGATTAGTGTGTGTTTGTCTAGTGGAGGACACTATTAGAAGGCAAAATCCAGTCTTTCTCTAACACCAGTTTATTCTGAAGCACTTGAATATCTGTAATAAAGAAACGTTCTCCCATGAAACATTTTCCTATGAATCCTGGCATTTCAGTACTTTACACTTCAATTATTCTTGTATAAGAAATGCAACAGGAGGATTCCAGAGGCTACCCAGTGGAATAAACAGCAGCCTTTATAAATGCAAAGACTATAAATAAGCAGGCTGATAAGAGCCGGGTATCTGTCAATTTAAATGCCATTCAGCATATGATCTTTAATTGAGATGAAGCTTTGTGACACAATGCATTCCATTCATTACTTTCCATTAACTTTCATCTGACCTATTTCTCTACCTTTTGACAGGTTCATCTTACTGAGAACTTCGCAGACAAAGTCACACTTTCCTGTTCTGTTCTTGTCCTAACTGTGATGTCAGCTTGACACAGCACTTAGCATTGACTCCTAAAAGCAATACGGCCAAAGGCATTAAACATTGTTTCATACTCCCCCTTCTCTATTTAATTTTCCTTCTGTTTCTTGATCCTACTTGTCCTAAAGTTTGGAAAGAGTATTTGGTGATCAGTTTTCATGGGTTCTTTTTGGCCAGCTGAAATGAGAGATGTCTTGCAGTTGCTAGTCCGGTGAAAGAATAGAAAGCAAGAAACACTACAAACTATTGTGAACCTTAGTCCTTAAAAAGAGTACAAGCATATGCTAAAGAAGTGATTAGTAATTATGAATCATAGTCACCAACTTTTGGATTCATAGGTATATTTTTATCCACATAGCTTATATCTTTGCTTATTTGAGTATTACTATAAAGGCAGCAAGAATGTAATTTCAGTGGTTTTGACTGAAAATACAATTTTCTGATAATTCCTACTATGTCTTTGCTGAATTTCATGTTCCTGGAGCAAGTTGCTTGGTGTAAAGCCCTTCCAGTTTCAGCTAAATAGCAGTTACTCTCTACCTTCATTTTTTTACTTTGAGACAAACCAGTCTCAAGTCTGTGTGGTTCCATTCAGTGGAATTTTCTTTGCCTCAAATGATAATTTGGCAAATGGAATTTTGGAGCCATTGGACTCAAAAAGTCAGGTGAGGAGTCTCTCCCAGATGGGGCTGGCAGTGAGCTGACACCCCTGGTAAACTGGCTATTGACTGTGGGTTGGGCAAACAATAACCCTGCTCCCCTCAATGGTGGGGTGACAGTCCTGGGGTCTGAATCTATAAGGATCTCTCTCTTTCTCACTCCTTTTCTATCTCTTTCCCCCCTCCTCCCATTTCTCTCTCTTTCTTTTTGCCTCTCAACACATTTGCCATACCTTTGCTGGCTTTTATCACTTTGCCTGTGTCATTTGTCAAATAAAACTTTCTGCTTCAACCTGACCTTTCATGGCTGGACTTTGTTCTTGTGGATCTGAATTATAAGATACGTCAACCAATGGGGTGGGTCAGTAACAAAGTCCAGCTTAAAAATCTAGTGGTACAATATGCACCTAACAGAGGGTTTATGAGCATGCTAATACTTGGGGCCACTGCTGTCCAGATAAAATCAGTGGAGACTACTATAGTCCATTGCATACTGACCAGACAGTGTCAGGAAGAGGATCTATATATCCACGAGGAAAGGGAGAAAACCAAGGCCTCTCCATTCTAACCCAATCCTTAGGCAAAACATAGAGGGTCTTTTTGCTCTAGCAGTGCAGGCTATGTAATTGCAGCCTAGTGTAACTAACAGTGATTTATTTATCAAAAGGAAAATACATTTTTCTATTTCCTACGGAAAAGATATCAATATGGTTCACTCTTTCACCATCCAGTTTATGTTTTATTACCAGCAATGGTGGTAGTTTGAGAATAAGGTTTTAATTTATTTATTGAATCTTAAATGAGCCCCAAATCCAACACTGAAGTTCTTCAATGCCTTTTTATGACCTGATTTTGAAGAAGTGGAGCCTGATATTTTTAGGATGTTCATACTGGTTTATAGCAGTTACAGGATAAGTTACATTCATGTCTGAAAGTATCTATTGTATGAAATTGGTATCTGTTGAGAAGAATCTGCACTAGAGTGTTTTAAAAATATTGGAAAAAATATTTTGATATATGCAAGGAAGGAATGGTCGTTTATGTACTATAGGAATATAGTACTTATTTAGTGCTGAGGTTGGTACATGGAACATAAAAATGCAGATTTGAGTAAGCAGAAAAATTATTGCTAGTGGAAAATTATCTGATTATGCTGAGCTTATTTGGTTTTACAGTTTGATAGAAACATTGGAAAATTTAATTCTGAAAACTTGCTTAAATCTGTTCCAGTGTCCCATTTAGAAAACAGCACATACTTTAAGTATTATCCCTTCCATATGAACCTAAGATTAATGTAAATTATTATCCAAATTCTCATTAAGAGTCAAGCTGACTATTTACCTTTGGTCATATAGTTGCCAAGAGCTAACATGATGATTAAAACTGCTATGCCAAATGCTGTAGAATGAGTTCCAAGCTTTCAACATGCTCTGCATGAAAAATTATCTGCATCCTCTGTAACCTTTTAATCTGTGGCCCAGGAAGTCATCAGTTTAAATTCCTCCATTGTAATAAACCAAAAAATACTGACATTTACTTGCTGTCTGATTTCCTTTTGCTTAGACTTTATTTCCTGAAACCACTCTTCTCTTTCCCCAGTCACAGTGCATAGCAGCTCTTGAGATCAAAAAGTCATACACAATTTCCTTACTCCAACATCTTTGCTGGGTTTTGCTGCAAGATAACTTAATTCATTCTGAATCATAAGAGGAAAAGGGGTGAATGTTGCCAGTTTGATTTGCTGAGAAAAGGGTTAGACCCTGCAGGATGGTTTCTGCTTCCAGAGCTGAGCATGTGGTGTAGATAAGATCTTCTCATAGGTACAAACACAGGCCTGTCATTTCTCACAGGTAGTCAGAAGTGCTGTGGGAGTAGAGCACCCATTGCATGCCCAAAGGTTGTTTTTCCAAGAAGTACATATTTCTTGCCCTGGGCTGATGCGTGCTTTGCAGCCAATGAGAGCCTAATTTGCTGTATGGTCAAGGTTGAGAGACTGCTATTAAGAATCCTGTGGGGGGAAGCAGGTAGTCTGTGCAAATACAACAAATACTCATTTTTTGGGAATATGTGCTTCAGAGCTGCTTTTTTGTCAGATGCTAGAATACATGGGGGAGATAATTGAGATGGTTGCTAATTGGAAGCACTGCTGAAGGTGACTGCATTATACCAGCAATTTATATATTTGGGGAGGGATGGGGGGGCAGCTTACTGTCTGTAGGCCCTACTGGTTGCCACCAGTCTCTGACATGAAAACAGTGGCTACCGCTTTATCAAGGATGTTGCTAAATCTTGTATAACTAGTAAAAAGATCGCAGCCTTCTCTTCTAACATAAACATCTGAGCAGGCATTTATGTATATTTTGTTATTGAGTTTGTTATTTAATAATAATTCATTAACTGAGAGGCAAGGAAAACTGAAGTAGAATCTTAAGAGCCAGGGGTGAACATGGAACCCCAAATGTTACTTGTTGATACATATATTACATCATCGCATGCATTACTAAGTGTTACTCATTACCTGTTTCCTTGTCCTTGCCTTGTGTTCTGTGCAACTTAGGATATAATTTCTCAGCCAATTTAAGATCCTAATTAAATGTG
The DNA here is from genome assembly GCF_036169615.1 of Heliangelus exortis. NCBI lineage: Eukaryota > Metazoa > Chordata > Aves > Apodiformes > Trochilidae > Heliangelus > Heliangelus exortis. The sequence goes on from NC_092423.1 coordinate 62,573,870, forward strand.
ATCATTATTTCAATTTGTTTACCTCTATTTCAATAAACATTGGCTTAAATCATGAAGCAAAATGTAAGTGAAGTTAAAGTTTACTGTTAATGCATTTTTAAGACAAGAGAACTAACATAGTCTTAAAATAAACCTTTATAGCAGAGCAATGACACCGTGATTAAATAACTAGTGAGTTCCAATTTGCTACCATTAATGTATTTGTAATTAACAAAGAAAATTTCATCCCCCACCTTCTCCAATTGACTTGTATCCTGACTTGAAAGGACCTCTGAAAATCAGATATTCAGAAGAGTGCTACAAATCCTTGCATTTTGTCACTACATCTAATGCATTTCCCACTTCAGCTACCATCTGTATTTATCAAACCCTATCAACAATGTGCTCTTTTCTCACCAGGTGTGAAGAGCATAACTATTCATGTTCTTTGTTTTCTTAATTACATTTTGCACTTCTAGTTACCCTACCCCAGGTACCTTAGTTATTAATCACTTCACAGTCACTTGTGCTAGCCTGAACATAGCTATCTACTTAGCTTACCATCACCAACAAACCAGAATGCACTTACTACATATTTGAAACCACCCTGGCATCCTGTTTTTTCTCCATGACAGAATTTTTCTGAAATGGGTACAAACCAGACTCAATCTTCAGGTCATTTCCTCTCCTCAGACATCTTCTGCTGAACTGATTTGTCCAGTAGGCACACAATCATCAATGTCCTCTGTAAAATTACTTGCAATCTCTCTGGAACAGCTTTTATTAACCCTCTCCAGACTAATTTTATTTCATTAAACTCATTTCACATTTTCTTCTCTGGGAAATAACACTTATTCCTTCTGTTATTAACTGAAATATTGCTAGGAAGCCTTCAGTGTGTACTCTTGTTCCATTACACACAGATTCCAAGTGGGTTAACCTTAGGAAACAGCAGAGACTTTTTTTCTGAACTACTTAGGCTGTTGCAATTGGCTGTTAGCATTAGGAGTAGGAGAGGAAGGCTCATACATTGTGCTGGGTACTGAACTGATGGCAGCATTGAAGAGATGAGAATTCCCAATTAAACTGGAGTCTGCCTTTGGGATAGGAGTTTTGGTTTCTTACCTCCACTGCCCCTAGGAGGTTTCAAACTGTTCATAGTATAGACAGTATGTTTACCTGCCAGTTCTTATATGAGAATGCACTTATTATTGAGTCAACATTAACAAACAGTGCTCTAGTCATTACTATCATTGCTCTGTTTTTTTAATTGCTGCTCAACTTTTTAACACAATATATTTTATCAGCTCTCTGGAAATCTTATGTCCTTAACAGTATGCTGCAATATTCCTGCTAGGTCAAGAAGATAGCATTGCACTTCAAAAAAAAAAAAAAAAAAAAAAAAAAAAAAAAAAAAAAAAAAGAAAAGGAAAAAAAGAGCACTTTGGATATATATTGGTGGGTAGCAATGAGAATGAGAAGTCCACAATACATGACCTTCAAAGAAAAGCTGAAAGCTGAGTGAATTCATATTACTGAAAGTAAAAAGCAGAAGACTGAGCAGAGTAGAATGCACAATCTTCAAGAACAAAAAAAGCTTCTTCAGAAAGAAAAAGAATTACCCATTCTTTCTGTCCATGATGAACAGATAAAGAAATACTGAGCTAAAGCTGCAGCGAGAAGATTTGCTCTAAATCCTAATGTGACATTGGCGTATATAAGAAGTTAATTATCATCTGCTCTGTACTGGCTCAGTCATTCTAACCAGGTTCTTTGGGCTTTGCAGGCTGGGTCTGTGAAGTACATTACTATAGCTGTTAGGTTTTGTTATTTCAATTTTTAAAAGCTCTTTGACCTTTTAATTAAATTGTGGCCCTGTTTTACTAGACGTTGTATAAGCACAAAAACAATCCCTGCCCTGAAGTGACAACTTAGAGAGTATTAAAATATATTATCATTGATTTTTTGCTTTGAGGTAGCACTTAAAAATGCCAGGCATTGGCTTCAACTCCTCTGTGTAAGACAGAATATACATACATGACCATCATAATTATTCAAGGGTACTAGAGCTAAAGGCCTTCTGCTCTGTACTGGTTTAGGATAAGGTCTATTCTGGTTCTCATAATGTGGAACTCATAATGTGGAGCAATAACTGGTGATCCTATTTTAGGCATTGTCTTCCATAAAGCTTTTAATTAATTCCTTTGTCATTTTTCCTTTGGAGAGCCCTCTGAAAAATGGATTGGTTACATTATATCCATGCAACAAGAATAAAACTCCACTCTGTTGCCACTCAGAATGGAAAAGATGCAAATTTTTAAACTACACAAAGCCACTTATAATTTAAGTAGCTTCTTAAGATGCTTTTTACTAATTCTTGACATCTGTTTGGTTATATTTCAGATATGTATTGAAGACCACAGTGAAAATCATCTTTGTTTGAAGGGAGAGAATATAACCAGAGAATTTTTATTAATAAGGAATTTTTACCATGTAGATGATTGAATGAGACTATCAAACGCTTTGGCTAAGAAACTGAGTGAAGAGCAGTAATAAGTCATCACTGTTGAGATTTTGAAAAAAATAATTGTCATCATCATGCTTTCCACTTATGCAGCATCTCTCATTTAAGTCATGAAGTACAGAAAAAACTATTTGAGAAGTATTGCAAGACAGATGAGTATTAAGAATTTCCCATAATATAGAGACACCAAATATACTATAACCTTGAAGAGAATTTCAAAATATATACAGAAGTTCGTGCTCGTGTTCTGATCAGGGAAGAACACAAGATCCAGTCAGAGCATTTATTGCTTATATTCTTGAATTCCCATTTTTCTGTTTGTTTTTTGTTGTTGTTGTTTTGTTGTTTTTTAACTCCAGAAACATGATTGCTGTTCTACTAATATGCAAAACTCTATCTGAAACATACAACACTCTCTATGAAGCTTGGTGCACGGTGGAGAGGATTTGTGAGTGACAAGATTATAGAAATTATATACACTGGCTGCGCTCTAGAAATGTTTAATCTTTCAGGGAAGTAGCTGGTTCTGCTGTAATTTCCTATCTAAGTGCAGGGAAATAGATGAAATTTTGTCAAAAGTCAAAGATATTTGTTAGATAATATCATAAAACTGTATTTACGACAAGGAGAAGAGTTAGTTCCATTAAGTTTGATATTAGAAACGATAAAAAAGACTTTGGACCATGGAATAATTTTTTTTCCACAAATATTACTACCCACTGCAGGCTGTTATTATCTAATACACTCCCAAATGACTCATGCTACAGAATAATCAGTGTCTTGAGAGAAAGTTTTAAGGCTCCTTTTGCAAGAAATTTGATGCATTTAAATTCTGCAGACCTTGAAATACATAGGTTATATTACAATACATATACTATATGCAAAAGATTGAGTGAGAAAATAGTAGGCTTCCTGCTTCATTTATTCTGAGAAGGCAACTCATTTCAACTGTAAATCTGTTCTTGTATGACTGATGTTTAAATTGACTAGTGCTGAAACAAAAATATGTTACCCACTCCTGATATTAACTCAACTTGATTTTAGGGTTAGATGACTGCTTTATTTTTTAAGATTGTTAACTGTAAAGAACAAGTACTTAATGAGCAGAAGAATGAAAAAAATCTGTCCTAGCACTTGTGAGCTGTCCATATTGATGATGTTGTTGTGGGACTGCACAACAGGATAGAAACAGGATTTATTTGATCTGCAGATAACACAGCTCTAAGAGGTACTGCTATGAAATTGGAGTAAAGTTGAGAATTTGGGAAAATCTTGACAGTCCACAGAGTGACTTGAAAAAGTGTGGTGCAGCTGAGTAAGGGCGAGGAAAGATTTTACTGTTACACATGTAGAATCAGCTACATAAGCACAGAATAGTTCTGGTGGTTCATAACAGCTCTGCAGAAAAGGACCTGGCAGATCTAGCAGATGTCATGCTGAACATAAGGCAACAGCTGCAAAAAAGTAAGATGCTGGAGTACAGGGTAAGACAGGAGCCTGCCTTGGAAGCCACAACAACATCTCTGATCTACTAGATATTTGTTAGGTCCAAGCTGGAGTACCCTGTTAAATTTGAGCATGATTTTTCATGAAAGATGGATCAGTTGAAGTCAGTCCAGTGAATAACAGACAGAGAAATGGGAAGTTTGAAAACACAGCCATGGAGAAATGTTGAAAGAAGATAGGAGAGAAGAGGGATGAGAAGAGGAGACCAGACCAGACCAGACCAGACCAGGCAAGACCTAAAGGCTGGTGCACAAAGGAAGAGAATCATCTGCTCTGAATATCTTTTGTGAATATAACTGATAGGCCTGATTTACAGATAGATGTAAGCTGGACATTGGATAAAACTTTCCAGCACTGAAGTTATGAAACATTGAAAATGGACTGCCTAAGTTTGTTATGAAGTTGCTTGTTTTGGAAGTTTTAGGGAGCTGGTTAGACTACATGCATCTGGAATTTCGAACATAGATCCCTCTCAGAGCTTGAGAGATGGAATAGCACCTCTGTTGAGACTAATTTTTTTTCTATGATTCAGCGTGGCATCAAACCTGAATGGACACTTGATTACAGTGATAGGTGTATATTACAGGAGTATATTATGGCCAGTGTTTTCAAATTTAGACATTTAATCTCAGTCTTGTATGTAACAACATTCTCAATCACTCACATGCATGACAATTCTCTGAAGTTCTGAGGGTGCACAGCTTGCTGTTAAATTTTGCACATGCTGCATGGAAGTATAGAAATATAAAAATGGCTTCATACATCAGTTTCCTGTCTGACCTCACCAGATACTCCAGTGCAGATTGATGAAACCCTAAACCAGGCAGTGATAGGATAATATGCAATAGATCTCCCTCTAATACCTGGTATCAAAGATTGGTTTAAACTCTCAAGCATGCAGTTTAGTGTTTCTTTCAGCTTCTATAGTAATAGCAATAATTTAAATTCCGTATGGCATTGTTATCCTTTTAAATATTCAATCCCTTTTTATATAATTGGTTTTTGAACTGTAGCCATGGGTTCCGCATTGAAATTGCACATCTTGTGAAAAAAAATTCTATAATATCCTTTTAGAAGTGTCCAGACATTTTTGCTGCAGCTGCTAACATTGACGTATCTTAACAAAACATTCCACCTGTCACAAAAAACTTTTCTGGAGACAAGCATCCCCTACCCTAGAACAGCCAGTAAGCTGGGGCTACCAGGGTTGGCTAAATTAACACTGAATGAAAACCTGGGCTTCTTGTACCTCAGGTGACATCCATAATTGCTTACAGTCCATTTAAAAACCAGCAGATGTTCCGTAAAGCATTGCATATTCATTGTGCTGGATATGGCTTATATACCTTACCATTTGAGGAACTGGGTTGGAGTATGTGAAACCAAGGCTTGGTTCTCTGGAGCAGAATGTGTAGAGGAATGGCCTGAGCATGGGTACACAGCCCCATGTTTGAGGCACTCAGGTGCTAATTACGAGGCGGGAGGTGTGAGCTTGTGTTAAGCCCACCTGTGTGAAGCCTCCGCCCCCGCCCAATTAGGGTTTGCCTCAGCTGCGCATGAGGAGGATTGGGGGGGTCAATAAAAGGTGAGCTTCCCAACACACGCTCAGCTCACTCTCGAGCAGCCAGAGGAGGAGGTTACCTGAGTCTGGAGCAGGAGGCTACCTGAGTCTGGAGCAGAAGCTCCGAACGAGGGTAGCTGAATCTGAAGGCAGCAAAATCGCAGCACTGTTTGTGCACCTTGGTGAGAACACCTCTTTGACATCGGAGCGCTGTACCCCAAGAAAGGTTCTTCCCTCTGCACCCATCTACAGTTCTCTGCTACAAGCCAGGAAACACAAGCTAAAAATTAATTTTCTGTTTGCTACGTGAGCATCTGAGCATTCAAGATGGCTTACTCTGTTAAATGTGGCCCTTTATTTCCTGTCAGAAGAGTTCTGAAACACAAAATCATGTGAGGAAAAAAAAAAAAAAAAAAGTGGGTGTTTTTTTCCCTTGTGGAGATAAATTTTTATTCAGTAAATGCAATTTTTTTCCCTGGCAATAGGAAATTGTACCTCAGTCTGTAATCCAGATAATGCCTCACACTCTTATGTTATGTTTCAGTATTCTTGTGCATTCCCTATTCCCATTCCTTTCTTTTTTTCCCTTCTCTAGCCTTTACTTGTATGAAGATGGAGAGCCACAATCTTCAATGCAATCCATTAATAAGCACCATTCTCAGAAGTTTGAGTTGACCAGTGTCAGACAGGTAAGCGCTTCAGCTTCCCTCTCTCTCCCACATGCATTAGGTTGCATTTAGCAGAGCTTAAATTCATTTGCCACCTTCCCACATACCAAAATGTCCAGGCTGAAATATTTGCCCTTTTGTTTCCATCCTGTTTCTGTACAAGAACAGCATTATCAGTAAAGTACTTAAAGCAGATATTGAAGAGACATTGTAGCTTCACCTTCGTGCCCTTCTCACAGCAAACATATAAGCATATTTCAAGATATAAATGCTATGAATTTGTTCTCTTGAGAGGCTAATAAAAGCATACGTGTGACCTGTTGAGCAGCTGAGTTAGAAAGGTTCAGTACAGTTAGAGGGAAGGGGGTCAAGTGTTCATATCACCTGGCCTGCGTTTTACAGTTCTCAACACCCAACATATGTGTAACACATCGAGCTCTGCCGACAGCCTGTCTCCCTTTCATATGGAAAAATATGACCCCACTCACAAGCACTGCTCTTTGAAATTCCAGCCTCAGAGCAATGAAATCCCTTCTGTTCCCTTCTAGGTCTTTTTTCAAAGTAATACAAAACCTCTGCACTCAAACAGGTTTGGAAACTTAGTTCTGCTTTCAGAATGTCCTACCTTTTCTCTTATGCCTGACTACTTTCATTTCCCAACCTGCCAGACAGGTTGGGAAAAGCCACTTGTGCAATTAGAATAGAGAGAAGACTTGACAAAATGATTTAGTCTGGCCCAAGCTTATAACTGATGCTGTAGTGACACTCATAAATCTGATGTTATTGTCTGTCCTTTGCTAAAATTATGTGGTTCATACCATCCTTCCTTGTTGCTGGAGAGTTCAGAAACATTCTGTAAAATTTATCATTTTGGAAAACATTAACATAAGCCTATTAAAATGCAAAAGCATCACATTAATACGGGGTAAATCACCTAGTCTGGAGCCTGTAAGGCAGGCTGTGAATTATTCAATAGCATGATAGATTTAGCCAGTAAAACACAGCAAGTCTCTGATTAGCCCCAGGATAAATTCTGAGAGGTCATTAAGATCAATATATTCCTTTAAATGTACCCTGTGCGTGTATGTGAAAGTGGAAAAAAAAAAAAAAAAAAAAAGAAAATGAAACTATACATCTTAGGAAGAACAATCAAAGAGATCCCTGTCTTATAGGTTGTAATAAAACATGGCTGATACCAGACCCAGCTGAAATTGCCTGGAGGCAAAACCACCTCTTGCATTGTCCTGTTTACAGCAAAAATTAGGAGAATGGAGTTTCCAGTAGGAGATAAAAGCTGGAATCCCTGATAATTAAGTGTTGGAGACTATTTGTCAAGCACCAGGTAAATAAACAAACCTGCTTTCAATGGAATTGATTCAAACAAAATGGAAAGCAAACAGTTTCAGCAATACCTGATCATGACTAACTCATGCACACAAATCTGTTTAGCATTTGTAGAGGAAAAAGAACAAACAAACAAAATATACTCAGGGTATTTGTATGTTCATTTGATTGTTTTGGGATTTCTTTTTTTTCTTTAATTACAGATCAGGTCAGGTAGCATCTTTTAGACTCTAATTAGAAACACTATCAACCAGTATGAGCATTTAGTCTGATCAGGAGATGTGTTACAATGAATTTTGGCCAGTCCTGTTTGCTTCTAGCACAGAAAGGAGTGCAGTACCCACAAATGTGTTTAATCAGCTATAGGAACTTCTTGCTGCGGCTTGTGTAATCAACTTCTGCTATTAAGAATCCTTTGGGAGCTGGTAAATGAGTAGCATATGTAATTTCTTCATTAGCATACTTGTTTACTTCCAGCCCTGCTTTAAAGTAGGTTGAAACAGGCTTCCTGTCCAGCAAACTGTTTCTAGACTGTAGCAGTAAGTACCAACCTTATGAAACTTAGGTAACCTGTAGCTATTTATACATGTTCTGGCCCCTGTCTATCAAAGAAGAATATCTTCAGAAAATACTTTTTCACTTATTTTCATATTCTTCTCATAAAAATGATGCTTTGTCACATCAATCTAAATGTTGTGCATTGAAGGTTATTGCATGCAATTCCACTACAGAGTGTTTAAATTCCCTTTAGGATGGTTAACAGTTCAATGTGCAGAAGGGAGATTCTTGGCTTCTTTCCTACCCTCCTGCAGATAGAAGCATTCTTGGAGTATATTGGTCAGTCATATATCAACTTTTAAATTGCCAGTGGACTGAATGCATGACATATCATAGAATCATAGAATATGCCGACTTGAAAGGATCAAGTCCCATGACTTGATACCTTGATGACCCATCAGGATCATCGAGTCCAACTCCTGTCCCTGTGTAGGGCACCCCAAGAATCACACCATGTCCCTCAGAGCCTCAACCAAACACCTCTTGAACTCAGGCAGGCTTGGTGCTGTGACCACTTCCCTTGCCCATCACAGCAGGTCCTGAAATGCCACATCTACGAAACTTTTTATTATCACCAGGGATGGTGACTCCACCACTCCCTGGATAACCTGTTCCAGTGCCTGAGTACTCTTTCAGTAAAGCAATTCTTCCTAATATGAAGTCTAAAATGCCCATGGTGCAACTCCAGGCCATTTCCTCTAGTCCTATCATTATTTACTTGGGAGGAGAGGCCAGCACCCACCTCCCTACAACATCCTTTCAGGTAGTTGTAGAGAGTGTCTAGCCTCAGCTTCCTCTTCTCCAAACTAAACCATCCCAGTTCTGTCAGCCCTCACTGGCATTGTGCTCTAGACCCTTGGTTGCTCTTCTCTGGACATGCTCCAGCACCTCTATGTCCTTCTTGTAGTGAAGGGCCCAGAACTGAGCACAGTATTCAAGGGTGCAGTTTCACCAGTGCTGAGTACAGGCGCATGATCACTTCCCTGCTCCTGCTGGCCACACTATTCCTGCTACAAGCCAGGGTGCTGTTGGGGTCAGAGTGAGTAGGGTATATATGCTGAAGAAAGCCTATTCTTTGTCTCTGACCCACAGCTTTGGCCCTTCTTTCCAAAAGAATTAGGGAAGACAGTGAGCCTGCTTAGCTACCAGGCAAATTTTGAGACTTAAACCATTTTGAAATAAAACATTTTCTTATGCTTTCTTCTTCTTACTCAGCTTGCTTTCAGAGCTCTGTAGCAGAAGTCTCATCAGTTCCTCCTTCAGTGCTCTTGTGCTCTGTTTTTATGATGTGTCTCTGAATTTTTTAGTACCCACAAAGATACGTGTGTGGCTTTTCTGTGAAAAGGCTTTACCTTTACAGACACTGTTTGCTCCTATTAGAGTGGCATGAAACCTTTGAGAAGGTAGCATTGAAAGGTTTTCAGATAGTTACTAGATGTGCTCCTGAGTCATTGGAACAACATGACTGGCTTTTTATGGCATAAATTACAGAAGTGACATGAAAACAGATGAGTTTATTAAAATTAAGTGAATCACTGGTGACATTTAAGACTAATTAAGTCAGGATACCCAGCTTAATGATTTGTTCCAGAGGAGGTAACTATTTTGGAATTCATAATGTCTAACACAGATCTGCAATAGCATATGGTACCTAGGGGTGCCATTCTTAGGGTCTGTAATAGCAAACCATAGAATTACAGAATAATTTGGGTTGGAAGGGACCTCTAAAGGTCACCCACTCCATCAGATCCATGTCCTTCCTGTACTGAGGGCTCCAGTATGCAATACTCCAGGTGAGGTCTTATCAGAGAGGAATAGAGTGGCAGAACCCCCTCTCTGGATCTGCTGGCCATGCTTCTTTTGGTGCAGCCCAGGATGCAATTGGCCTTCTGGGCTGCAAGTGCACACTGTTGGCTCATATCCAGCTTTTCAACCACCAGCCCTTTTCTGCACAAGTCCTTTTCTGCAGGGCTGCTTTCTAAAACCTCATCCCCAAGCCTGTACTGATAGTGCAGATTGTTCTGACCCAGCTGTAGGACATTGCTCTTGGGTCTTGTTGAACCTCACGAAGTTCACCTGGGCCCACCTCTCCAATTTGTCCAGGTCCTTCTGGATGACATCCTGTCCCTCTGGCTTATTGACAGCACCACTCAGCTTGGTGTCATCTGCAATCTTGCTGATGGTGCATTCTATGCTACTACCTATATTGTTGATAAAAATATTAAACGTGTCCCAGTACAGACCCCTGAGGGACACCGCTTGTCACTGGTCTCCAGCTGGACTTGGAGCTGTTGACTACTACCCTCTGGGTGTGACCCTTCACACGCGCCAATTCCTTATCCACTGAACAGTCCACCCATCAAATCTGTATCTCTCCAGCTTGGTGAGTACAGTATTGTGTGGGACTGTGTCAAAGTCCGACTTGCAAAAGTCCAGTTCTTTTCCTTTGTTGGCTGCTGTAGTCACTCCGTAATAGAAAGGCACTAGGTAGGTAAGGCAGGATTTCCTCCTAGTAAAGCCGTGCTGGCTGTCTTGAGTCACCTCCCTGTCCTCCATGTGCCTTAGCATGTCTTCTAGGAGGATCTGTTCCATGATCTTCCCAGACACAGAGGTGAGGCTGACAGGTTCGTAGTTTCCAGGGTCCTCCTTTCTATCCTTCTTAAAAATGGGCATGAAGTTTGCTTTCACCAGGGACTTTACCTGACAGCTATGAATATCAAGGAGAGTAGCTTGGCAGCTACATCCAATTCCCTCAGGACTCTGGGATGCATTATGTCAGGTCCCATGGACTTGTATATCTTCAGGCTCCTCAAATGGTCATGAACCTTGTCTTCACATACAGTGGAGGGGACTTTATCTCACTGGTCTCCATCTTGTGGGCCATCAACATGAAAGCCATGAGGAGAGGGGATGCCAGTGAAGGCTGAGGCAAAGAAGTTGTTGAGAATCTCAGCCTTCTCCTTGTCTGTTTTTGCCAGCTCACAACTGTGGCTCATCAGAGGGGGGTTGCTTTCTTTAACCTTCCTTTTCTCATATACACACCTGTAGAAGCCCTTCCTGGCTTTCTTTACATCTCTTTCCAAGTTCAGTTCGAGCTCTGCCTTGGCCTTCCTGACCTGACCCCTGCACAATGGGGCAACATCCCCATACTCTTCCCAGGATACTTGTCCCCTCTTCCACTGCCCATCTAGGTCCATCTTGCCTTTTAGTTTGACCACCAGGTCTCAACTCAGCCATGATATTTTCTTTCTTCTGCTGCCCAATTTCCTACCCCAGGGGATTGAGATCTCTTGCACCCTATGGAAAGTATCCTTAAAGCTCTGCCAGCTCTGTTCTACTCCCTTGACCCTGTGGGCCATATGCCATGGGGTCCTGTTTTCTAACTCCTTGAAGAGCTGGAATTATGATTTCCTAAAAATGAGAGTTCTGACTATGCTTCTCATCTGTCTCTTACCCTGTAAGGGTAAGAGACATGCACTAGTGCATGATCACTGCAGCCCAGGCTGCCTTCAACTTTGATATCCCTGATGAGTTCACTTGCATTTGTGACCATCAAGTCCAATAACGCATCTCCTTGGGTCTTAAGAAGTTGTCACCTAGGCAGGCACTCCAGGAGTCTCCTGGATTGCCCACAGCTTGCCATGCTACTTTTCCAAGAGATGTTGAAGTGGTTAAAATCCCCCAGCAGGATGAGAACCTGTGATGGTGATGTCTCCTTGAGCTGGAGTAAGAAACCTTCACCTACATGCTCCACTTGATCAGGCAGCTTGTAGTAAACTCCAGCCAGAAGGCTCTCCACAAATGCTTTCACATAAAAGGTTGTGCTAAGTTAGATCGTGGTGAATTTTATCCCAGCCACTTGCTAATGCTATTGGAAAATATTGTTATGGTTGCATAAACAAGTAGGGGTGGGAGGAGGGGAAAGGGTGTTCACAACAAGATGAGCCTATTTGTAGCCTGGAATAAGATGGGTAAAGGTGAAACTTAGTTGTTTTCCTCACCTGTGGAAATGCCTCGTGGTTAAAAAAACAATACAGAAGTGAGACATGTATTTCAGTAACAAAAGTGCCACAAATTAAGGGGAAAGCTGATATATGCTCCCCCTCCCAGTGAGGTACTCCATGCATTTCAAAACATACATTTCTATAAAATGTTCACCTATGCCCTTCCTGGCCTTTCTTGCTTCTATACTGGGCATTTATATCACTATGCAGCCAAGACACTCTTGCAATAAAAAATGCAAGGATATTTTTTGTGTAAACTAGATACTGCTCCTCTGACTACCTGCTGTTATACAGACAATCTTCCTGGTAATTAAACCTTAGACTTCTTCCTTCAGCACTAATATGAGTGGCTGCTTGTTGCTCTGGCACTTGAAAAGAAAATGAATACTGTTTATTTCTTCAGAACAGTGTGTTTAAGTAACCCTGCTCTCACTGATGGCAAGCTATGCTCAAAGGAGCCAGTACATGCCTGTATCCCATATCTGCAGGGTGGTACGTAAGCTCTGAAGTGCACTCTGGCAAAGCTCTTTTTTAACCACAGATTTATGTGCAGGGTGATTTGGCATCTTCAGGTTCCTCAGTTCAAATGTTTAAAAACTGTCAGAATGAATGCAGAGAATTAAAATTATACAGACAAAACACACCTGTATTTTTGCATACCCTTTTATCTGCAAGGTTATATGTTTTTCTGTTTTGATTTGTACAGTATCAGCGTCTCAAATTGCTCCTTCTTACTATTGCTGTGTTACAGGAAGCAATTTGGCACTGTACTCCAAAACATGAAGTGATCCACTCTATATATTATAAATATTAGGTTCTTACCTAGGAAACAGTAATCTATGTACAAAACAAAACATGAGAAAAGCCACAACCCAAAATCTACAAAACAGACAGAATAATCCTACATGCAGATAAATAAATAATAGCTAAACCCCAGATCTATTTCACTACATCTGCAATATGTGAATACAGCTATCACTTTTTTTTCTTCATGGAGAGCTGTCATCTGTTGTGTCCTTACTTCACTGTAAAATTGAACTGGATCTGCCAAATCGTACATGCAATATTAAACAGCCAAGGCAATGGATTCATGCACAGCAAATGTTACATAAACCGTTAAGTTAATTCAAAGTCCTAATTTATGTCACTGCATGATTTTTTTGCATTTGTTCCTCTAGCTAACCTTACCACTCACACAGTCCTTTTGTTGTTTCATTCAGGAACCTATGAGCCACCATCCTTTTCTAAAGCCAGCAGGGCATTCCTGAGCAGACATCACTCAGAAGAATGGACATTTGTTTAATTGCAGTGCATATAATTTACATATTCTACTGCTTGTAAATATAGCTCCATTGCTAGGCTTTGTCCCACCCATGGAAACATACAGAGAAAGGTAATCTTCTAGCTTGATAGTTCAGGAGAAAGACATAACCATGAGGGGTTAATATCAAAACAGCCAAACTTATTTACCCAGAGGGCTTTACCAGCCAACTGCCAGGAATTTTATTTACATAGATATTTGCATATTCCTACAATCTAGAATAAATTTTCCTGATATTAGCAACTTGAAAGTGAAAATAAAAGTATTACTACCACTGCAATAAAAAGCTGCATATTATTTATTTTGCCTTTCTTGCAGCTAGAGCAGCTGTTTGCTGTTTCGTTTAGATTGCACAACTGCACATTTTCTTTCACATATAGTAAGCTGGGTGTCAGGGGCACTAGCTGGATAAGGGCATAGGATGGGCATAGAATGGCATCCAGCAGTGAGATATGGCTTCTTCCTTTCATTTGCATGCAAGTCCTGTCAAACTGTTCTTATCTAAAAGGGCAACAGAAAGCAGTCATAACAGTCTTCAGGATTCATGATGCTGCAGAGGCTAGACTGGGTGTCATGTTCAGGCAATATAGGGTTATACAGGAGGTCCCTAGTCCAATCTCCTGATCAAAGCGGGGCCAGCAATGGTATCAGACCAGGTTGCTTAGGGGGTTAGCAAGTTAACACAGCCTTTGTGAGCAATGCATTCTCCTGCTTGACTGTCATGAGGTAAAAAGCTTTTGCTTATATCCAGTCTGAACCTCTCTTCTTTCAATTTATACCCATTGTCTCTTGTCCTCCCACCCTTTACCACTGTGAAAAACCTGTCTGTGTCTTCTCAGTAACCCCTTCATAGGTACTGGCAGGCTGCTGTTATGTTCCTGCCTGACCTCATACCTTTTCCAGGCTGAGAAGTTCTTCCAGTCTCTTCTCACAGGACAAGAGTTCCAGCCTCCAAGGATCTTTTTATCTTTCTGCTGAATTTGCTCCAGCTTTATCCATGTCTTTCCTGTATTAAGGAGTCTAAAACTGGACACAGTATCTAGATGTGATCATAGTACTGAGTAGTGGCCACTCAATCTACTCAACCTACTGAGCATGTCAGTCTACTGGATGTGCTCCTTTTCATTATAGCCCAGGATGCTTTTGGCCTTCCTTGCTAGGAAGCACTCAGCTAGGTCATGTTCAGCTCAGTGCTCATCACAACCCCCACGTTCTTCTCAACAGAGCTGCTTCCTGGCCAGTCAGATCCTGCGCTGCCATGAGGCTGGGTCTCTCCCTTCCCAGGGGAAGGTCTTTGGATTTGTACCTTTTGAATTTCATAAGGCTGTTGTCTGACTGTTAATTCCTGCAGTTATGTATATATATATATGTGACAGCTCTGCCCTCAAGCAGGGCTCTCCAGCTTAAAGCAGAAACATCTTCCTCCCCTCCCCTGCCGAGTTTTGTGTATCCTGCAAACTTGTCATCGTGACTTGTTTAGGTCATGTATAAAGATGTCAAACAGGACAGGCCCCAGGACTGACCCTTGCAGCACCATACTTGCCACCAGCCTCTGGGTAATGTAAGTCCCATTAACCACTATACTCTGTGGCTAATCATCTAACCAATTATTTACCCATCTAGTTGTTCAGACATTCAAACCATAACATCCTAATTTGTATGCAAGAATACTGTAGGAGACAGTGTCAAAAGCCTTGCTAAATTTGCTGTAAATGTCAGCCATTTCTCTCCCATTTTTCTAGTCAGATGCAGTCATTGCAGCACAGAAAGCAGTCAGACATGACTTAATTTGGTTCAATCCAGACTGATCCTAATCACTTTGTTCTCCTCAATGCACCCAGAAACTTCTTTCAAGAGGACTTGTTTACTGATTTTCCTGCAGAGCAAAGAGAAGTTGACTGGCTGGCTGTTCTCGAGAGCCTTCTTTTGTTCTCTTCTGAAGACATGCATTATTTGCCTTTCTTCTGCCATTTGAGCTCTCCCCTGTTTCCTATTACTTTCAAAGATGATTGAGAGTGGCACTACTAGGATTTTAGCCAGTCTCCTAATCACTCATTATTGTAGCTTTCCAGGTACTATGGTATTTTATGAGTCAAGTTCTTTCAAGTAATCCTCATCTTCTGATGGTAATTCTTATCCTTGAACCCTTTTTTCTAAATAGAGAAGTCTGGAAAATTTTGGTTTTGGGACCAAGGCAAAAGAAGACATTGATTAGTTCAGTCATATCTGTGCCTGCTGTCACATACCCTATGTAATGATGGTCCCTCAGTTTCCCTGTTAGTCCTTGGGAAAACAAGGGACTTTTTGGGCTCTTTTTGACCTCGATACTCCTTACATGTGTCAACTTTAGGTAAGCATTAGCTTTCCTAGTGTCACTGCATGCCCAGAAAATATAGCTATATTAGTTCTTTATAGTCTGTCCCTGCTTCCACCTTTTGTCTACTGCTTTTTCACATTGAAGCTTCATCTCAAATTCCTTCCTTAGCCATGAGAGTCTCATGAAGCCTCTACTTGTATTCCTGAATATCAGGGTGGATTGTTCTTGCCTTAGATGTTGTCTGTGAAGACCTGCTCACTTCCCAGAGATTCTTTAGAGCTTCTTTTCTGTGACAGACCACTTAAAGTCCACTGAATGAACTGAAAACTTCTCATCAGAAGTTGGCTGAGTACTCTCTTCATGTCCTGACTCACACCTCATAGGATCTTGAATTCACTATTTCATGGATGCAGCTGCCAAAGCTGATATTGGTTACCATATCAGTAACTAACCAGTTAGTTCTTCCTTGATCCAGCTGTGTGTCTCCTTTGGTTGGCCATGCTGTACTGGTTGCCTTTGGTTCCACTGACTTACTGTGCTGGGGGACTGTATGTAACTGTTGCTTTCAGTCAACTTAAGGCAAGTGCCTGAAGCACTCAGATTTACTCAAATAGATTTTTTCCTTTGTTTTAAAAAAGATTTTTTTTCTGTGTTGTAGAGCTCTGATACAACTTTGCTGTTGTTGGGTAGGTATCCAGACCAGTACAGCTGTTTCTCAAAGAATCCTGCCAGACCTACACTAGATCTGGAACCAGTTGTACACAGCAGTCTCCTCTGTTTGGATGCCTTCCTGACCACACTAATCCCAGGCCACAGGTGGAGCCCCTATGCTGCCAAAAGACACTGCTATTACAGAGCAGAAAATGAAGGGCTGCAGGAAGTATATGAGGATTTTCTGACTTTAAAAATGTCAGTATGATTGTAATCCAGACAGAACATTCTCTGCATTTGACTCTGACAAACATCTTTTTTCAAAGAACCCATTCTTTGCCATTGCTTGCAGTGCCCTCTGTAGAGAATAAAATGTCTGGAGAGTAATGCCAGAACACAAGGACAGTAGAGAGTCACCAGACAAGGTCTCAGCATTATCTGTAGCAGAAAGAGGACCTCTTAAATGCAGATGGATTTTTAGAACTTTCTACTGCCACCAATAGACGTCCCCGATTTTCAAGTAGCTCATGCACCTTTACCTACAAGAAGTTAAATATGACATTTTAATTCTATTTTAATGGAAAATGCATAAATAAGTTACTGCAGTGTCACTGGGAAGCTGGTTTGTACTGCGTGAGAAAGATATGATAGATGTATTGTCTTTCATACAAAATCAAAAGAAGTTTTGTTTTTTTATTTTTACTTCTAAGTAAGTAGATGATAAAAAAGGTGATACTCTTCGAAGTTATACTTGGAACTACTTACGTGAACTACATGAAATATGTCCTCCTTCTTCCCTTTAATGTCAATCCATGGAGCCCTGTCTCCTACACCTTCATATTGCCTTTAAATGTTCCTTAATAGCCTTCAGGTCAAAAGTGCAGATTGAGAGTCCTCCATGGTTCGAGGGTATACAAGTGTTTTGTAAAATCCAGTGCTGTCAGGCATTTGAGGAAATCCCTCTTGCTTGTTAAGACTGCACAGCAAATTGCACGTTTCTCAGCAAAGGTTATACACCTGTATTTGCTGTCCCCTATTGCTGTGCATTTTAAGAAGAAAGAGCAATAAGTTCATGTTCAAAGACTGACATAAGCTTGGAGTATAGATTGAGAGAGAATGCTATCTGTGAAAGTAAAATGGGAAATAGCACAGCATAATAAAAGTCTTGAAATACATACTATTCTTTTAAAGCAAGTTACCATTATTTGTTTTTCCTTCTCTTAATGCTCTGAGAAAAAGTAGCATACGTAGCTTTTTCTGATAATCAAAAAACCAAGGATACAATGGTTCTGCCCACGGATAAAGAGAGTGGATTTCTCGTGTCTTTTGAAGGCAGGTGCAAGCTCACTTTGCTCAAACTGCAAGACCCCAAGCTGTATATATTTAATAGTGCTACACTCATCTCAGGATGTGTCCTGCTGAGAAACAAATGGCTTCTACTTGGCTTAAAGCAAGAGAGGTGAGATCCTGTTTGCTTGCAGAATGCCCTGTAGAAATTAAAATGAAAACTCTACGTTTTATGATAGTTCTCAGACTATGAGTATACTTTTTTTTCCCTTTGGTATTGAAGGTTGGTTGCCCACACTGCCATTGAAGAGCAAGTGTGAAAAGCCAAACAAGGAAGGAGTTTGTCATGTATAGGTGAAGTTCCATTGCATTCTGGCATTAGACAGCAAACATAAACTACTGTATAGACATAACTGGTAGGACCTATGCAATTGTTATACTCATCTGCACCTGTATCCTGCAGCAGATGCATCCTGCATCTGCAACAGTGCTCACATATCAGCTCATGTTAAAAAACTATCCTTTGAGACAGATAGCCAACTCAAGTCTCTGAAGATAGCAGGTACAAATTAAGGACTGCAGCAAGCAATAAATATTGAATATTTCTGGCAGTGTTAACATGTGGAACGCAGGGACCACAGGGAACGCTACTGTAAGTGGAGAAATGTAACTTGTAGAGTTGATCTGAAATGTATCCTTTGATGTGAAATAAACCTTCTCCCTCTACCCTTTTTATTAAGCAAACTAATAGTTTGAAAATAAAGAGGGTACTAGAATGCTAATTACTATGGTTAAGATAGCATTTCTCTATTCTGAAAGCAAATCCCAATGTCCTGTTTTACTTCATTCTGTGCCAAAACCAACCCTGAAGTTACTTAAGTGAGAGAAGTCTATAAAGGGCTAAGGTCAATACTGATAAAACTAGCACTTTTGGAAAGAAAAAGGAGTAATTAGCCATTACTTTGGGCAGTAAAGTCTGCATCCTTTCTTTATTCTTCACTGTGATAGACTCATTACTAAAAATGATGTCACTTGGCTACATCTAAGTATGGCATGTGGTTTATTTATAGAAAGGAGATACCTCAGATATATGTCTCATCCTTAGGATCTTATATACAGACTGATCTACCTTTAAGCAAACACCTTCTATTTCTCTGAATGAACCACAAGATCCGGGGAGAGAAGGAACTTAAAGCTACTATGTAGTTTGACATTCCCTTTTAATCTGTAGACAGCAAATCTGAACCTGCTTATTCTAATCCTACTTAGAAAGACTCCCTAGAAGTCATCCATTTCACTTCAGGGGTCCAGAAATCACAGGATGAAGTAGCTGAGAAACTCTGATTAGTGGATCTCACACTTGCTGATTTCAGCCAAGGTGTCATCTGCTAAATGCTGCCCTGTGGATCATTTCAAGGAAACATTTTGTATTATGAAATAAGGAATAAAACTAAACTGTCTGGACTTGTTTTTTGATTGCATCTAGTACTAACGCTTCACTACTTTGAGCAAGTGCCGATTCTTGTCAAACTCTGCAAAATGGAAAGGAATAGTTTAACCAAACAGCCATAGATAGAAGGTGTGGAGTAGCTTAGTGATGCTGTCTGCAGTTCGGGTTGGCAGAATTCCCAACAGAGGTTTTATCTTTGAAGGTTATCATTGCTAGCTTTGGTCACGTATACAGTATCTCCTTCCACAGTAGGAGCCAAAACCAAAATTGTCTTTAACTTCTAATGGTAAAAGACACTCAACTGTCTTTTTTTTTCTTCATAAATCAAATACACTTATTTCAGTCTGCAAGTGAGTTTTCTAGTCTGTTGTATGTGAAACCTCTTGAGAAAATTATTTTGTCAATAGGTATTAACATGCTTTGCTTCTCACTCTTGGGCAACTATTTCCACTAGATCATAACACTTTAGGCAAGAAAAAGAAAGAGAGACTCTGAGGGAGAGCAAATTCCTCTTGAATAACACAGGTCATTTACAAACCTTCCACAGCCTTAACTGAGCCAACGGGAGGTCTCTAAATTAGCTATTGGAAAAGCATTTTAGGATGGATTGTGTGGTGGAATGGAATTGATAATAGAAGTTGCTTGTCTGTACTCTGTGAGCTGATTAGCTTAGGAAGAGTACACACAGTGTTACATTAGCATTCAAAGCCTATTCATCTGTACATTTGCCCAGAAAACAGTCTCTGTGGGAGGCTTAACTGGGAGAATTATTCCTTCTTCTGTGCTGCTTATAGGTAATTGGGCTCTAAAGGATCCAAACCTTTAAAAGAGACTTGGTCTTCGGGACATCATTGAAGATGCTGGAAGCCATAGTGCTTGGCAATTGTCAGGACTGAAAGCAACCGCTGTATTGTTCTCTGTCAAACCTGGTGTCTTGCACTGCAAGAAAAGTGTCAGTAACACATTTAAAGTAATGTTACTAGTCAGGATTCAGTAGTCTAACAGTAAAATGTGAAAGTTCTTCATGCAATGTTGCATTTGCTAATATACATGTAAAAAACCACTAAGAAATGAAACAAACTTCTGATCCAATAGTACTACTAATGTGGCCATTTTTTTGCTTATATGATAACAGACATTTTTAGCTGTGCATCTGAAAAAGAAATTAAAGTTGACTGAGGCTGAAATATTATGGCACGGTACAACTATGTGATTTCCTAATGTAAAGTATTGCATTAACAACAATCTTACTATCCTTCCAAAGCCAAAGCCTGAATTTTCTTCTGACCATACTGTAACTGTCATCACTAGGAAAGATTTACAGAAACACAGAGAATACTTAGGCTCTTCCCCCAACCAAATGCTACATTGGGACCCCCAGAATCCCCTGTCCCTGAGTAACGTGCACAAAATGAGCTACCTTCAAAAATAATGTGCAGGCAGCCTTGGAGACTCCCAGTCACATGTGCAATGTTGAATTTTGATTTGTGCATCCTAGGGACCAAGGTTTTCAAGGACAGCATCTCCATGTGAGAACAACTACAGGCCACGTCAGTACTTGAAAAGTTTCCTCACAGCAAAAGGATAGACAAAAGCCTGAATACTCTGGGGTGAAGTTGACCTAAAAACTCCCATAAACTCCCCAAGTTATTTTGGATTTTGTTTGTCTTTTGATTTCAAAAAGGTATTGCTTTGTGTCTGTTTTTTCACCACTCTCATTCTTTGCTCTCCAGCTCCTACATTATTGTCGCATTGCAGGAGTCTGAGTGTTGTAAACACCTCTCCCAAGGGTTGAGAATGCATTCAGGCCATGCCTGACACCAGACAGATGTGGGAGCAAGGTCAGCCAGCTTGTCTTTCTGCTCTTTGCAGGATTCCACCCTGCCTGCATTTCTTCCTGCTGATGCCTCACCTGATACACCTCTGAGTATTACCAGGATGATGCCCTCTTTGATAGTCTCTGACAGACTCCAGCTGGGTTTAGCATTCAGAAATACACTCTGAGCTTAGTCTCAACTTTTTCTTTGTTAGCTTGCTTCTGCGTCTCAACATCTGCTGAGATTGAGTAATTCCCTTCCTTCATTTATATTTATATTTTGAAGGTATTTATAGATTGAAGCTATGGCCCCTTGAGTTTTATTTTCTCTAGGTTATATTTATAGGCCTTTGATAAACATCCCTCGTATTTTGTGCTTATCTTCCAATACTTGCTTGCTGTTTGTTAGCTCCTGCATTGCTGCTTCCCCACCCCCCTCCAAGGTTTTCCTGTGCATTACCCCCAAACTGGAGATGATAAGACTAATTTTACTGTAACCTTGTTAATTGAAGAGAATGCAGCCCCAGTAGATATAAAACATAATCTATCAACATTCCAGCCCTGAAACACATCCTTGAACTGTGGCTGGTTTTTTACTGTTTAGAATCTTGCTGCTTTTTCTCCTGCTCTTTGGGGCAGGGTCTATATCTAGCTGTTAGTGCAGTGCTCAGCACATTGGATTTCCAGTTGCCTCTGGATTCCTTTGGTGGTTCTGTAATGTGAGGTACCTAGAAATGAAGGCAGCAATGACTGAAAAGAATCAAGTGTAAAGCCAGAATCTCAATAGCTCTTCTTTTGTAAGGAATTTAATTTTCACACTGAACATTCCTAAATTGCTGTAACTGTAAGAGAGTTAGAATTGAAGGTGATAATGATATGGACTGGTGCAGATTTTCCTGAACCATATGTCAGATCAGCAATCTAGGCTCATAAATACAGTTCAGTAGCTGTGAAAGTGCCTTGAATTATTTAGTTTACTTGTCCAGTGAGAACTCAGAATTATTAAACTTTTGCCAGCTACTAAATGTATGATTTTTTTTCACACAGAATTTTTCCTGTGTGCAGTTGGCATATTTTTAAACACACGTGGTCAGCCAGCTCTCTTCCCTCTGGTTCATTTTGAGTTCTTTTTACAATATTTCTCCTGTTTCCCCCAAATAACTCCTCTGCTTCAGCTTTGTCTCCGAGTTTCAAACAAAGCCTTGACTGGATTTTAATGCTTATTCTGACAAAATATCTTGGCTTAAGAATTTGCCTGGGTGGTAATGCAGGCTAGTATAAAACAAATAAGAATATAATTTCCCTCTTAGTTAACTGATTTCTTTTTTCAAATTTTCAATACCTAAGTTAAACCTAAACCTGTTCTGGAATGACTGGGACTTTTGTTTACCTCTGGCTGGGCTTCCCTCTGGCAAGAAGGCAGTTTCTTAAGCAAGGAATATCACAAGGGATACACTGTTGTAATTTGAAATACCAGTGAAGATTCAGCTTATGTTCTTGTTGTCACCACTCAAGAGAAGCAGTTGCAATTCACTGGGCAGCTTTTTCTTGTGTGCTGGGATTCTTTGGTCTTGGTGCCATGGATGGAGTGCAGACTGCTTTCTATGTCTTCCCTGGGGGAAAAAATATGAGCAAATCAGATTTTTCACTCTTCCTGATGAGCAGTCCCTGTCACTTTTACTTCTAACTTTTCCAGTAGCTCTAATGATTCCAAATTTTTTTCTGCAGCTAACGGAAACTTCAGAGTGTAGGCTTGCTGTTGTTGGGAATGCCTTTCTCTCTTTATCACCTACAGGCTTCTGCTACACCAAGAAAGAGCTGAGATTTATGTGGACCCCCACAGAACCTAGGAGACAAATGGTATATTAGAAGTATACTGATTTCTACAGTTCCTAGCCTTTTCAAAGGCTACCCTAGCCCACAAGTATCAAAGGTAGCATGTGCTTGCTAAAAGGTTTGTTTGGTCTTTTTCATGGAGTCATAGAGTGGTTTGGGTTGGAAGGAACCTTAAATATCATCTCGTTCCAAATTTCCTGCTATGGGCAGGGACATCTTTGATCATCTGATCATCTTTGTGGCCCTCCTCTGCAGTCTCTCCAACAGTTCCATGTCCTTTTTGTGCTGTAGGCTCCAGAACTGGACACAGTGCTCCAAATGAGGTCACACAAGAGCAGAGCAGAAGAAGAGAATCACCTCCCTCAACTGTCTGGCCATGCTTCTTTTGATGCAGCCTAGGATACTCTTGGCTTTTGGAGCTGCAGGTGCATTATTGCTGGTTCACATTGACTTTCTCATCAACCAACACCCCGAAGTCCTTCTCTTCAGGGTTGTTCTCAATCCATTCACCAGCCTGTGTTTGTGCTTGGGATTGTCCCAATCTCATGTTCAGGACCTAGTACTTGGACTTGTTAAACTTCATGTGGTTTGCATGGCCCCAGCTAAGTCCTTTTCCCTGAGGAATAGGTGGATAGAAAGTTCAACATGAACCATGAGTCTACACTTGCAGCCCAGAAAGCTAACTGAATCCTTGGGTGCATCAAGAGAAGTGTGGCCAGCAGGTCCAGGGAAGTGATTCTTCCCCTCATAAGACCCCACCTGGAGTACTGCATCCAGTTCTGGAGCCCCTATTACAAGAAAGGCGTGGATGTGCTGGAGCATGTCCAGAGGAGGGCCATGAGGATGATCAGAGGGCTGGAGCACCTCTGCTATGAAGACAGACTGAGAGGTGGGGTTATTCTGTCTGGAGAGGAGAAGGCTCTGAGGAGACCTTATTGTAGCCTTCCAGTATCTGAAGGGGCCTACAAGAAAGCTGGTGAGGGACTTCTTAGGGTGTCAGGTAGTGATAGGACTAAAGGGAATGGTTTCAAACTAGAGGTGGGTAGATTTAGATTAGATGTTAGGAAGAAGTTCTTCACCATGAGGGTTGTGAAATACTGGAACAGGTTGCCCAGAGAGGTGGTGGAAGCCTCACTCCTGGAAGCTTTTAAGGCCAGGCTGGACAGGGCTCTGAGCAACCTGATCCACTGGGTGTCCCTGCCCATGGCAGGGGGGGTTGGAACTAGATGGTCTTAAAGGTCCCTTTCAACCCTGAAAATTCTGTGATCCGATACCTTTCAAGCCTGTCCAGGTCCTTATAGGTGGCATCCCGAAGCATTTTCGCTGCACAGCAGATCTTGGTGTCATCAGCAGACTTGCTGAGAGTACACTGAATTGCACTGCTCATGTCTCCAACAAGGATCCCAAGACTAATCCCTGCTAACACCACTCATCACTGATCTCCACTTGGACATCAAGCTGTTGACCGCAGGTCTTTGAGTCTGACCATCCAGCGAATTCCATCTTTTAACTCAAAAGATTTAGTCTTTTAAATGAGTCAAAAAAAGACATTCAGTATCAAGAAATCTCATCGACTGATCTAGGATATTGGAGGGAACAGAGTGAAATCATTTACCTCAGCAAAGGGGAGGATGGCACAGTGAAGGTATCGTGTTTGGCAGCCTGTACACTCCACACTGTTCTAACTTGTGCTACTTTGTTTTCTGAACATAACAGTCAAATGGCATAGGATAGTTGGAAGCTTGGAAACTAACAACAAATCATTTCAGTCTCTCCTATGCCTGTAAGATAAAATTAGACTTTACCAGTGAAGAGTTCTCCAAAAGGCTCTTTACATCATCCAATGGAGTATTTGGTGCTAGGGTCAGTAGTTTTCAAGCATCATCATCTAAGGCTACATTTTAATAGTATAGCTTATTATGTGTGCAAAATCATAGTATCCATAGACCACAATTTGTACATACATCACTACTGACAAACCTGGGGGATGTTTGCTGAATTTTGGTGCTGTTAATAGGAGCAATAAGCTAATGACATAAAATAAGACCATCACTGGATGCGAAAACAAAAATGTTCCCTCCCTGGCAGGCCATTTGTGTAAAGAAATCTTTACTTAAAGTTAAAACTGGCTTTCTAAACTTCAGAAAAAATCTTGGAATAACACCTTCCAATCTGCCATCACTTTCTCTCCAGAAACCTAGGATGATGCTGTACGAGTAAGGTGGGGAGATACTGTGCGAGCTGCTCTGCAGTACTATAATATCTCTGCTTATTTCTGTAGCTAAAAAAAACCAAAGTCTGTTTGCCCCCATATTAGTTGTTGAGAAGTGGTAACCTAAATGTAGAACGAATACAGGGTGTTATCACTGAGGCATTTCCAAAAGGGCATTATACTAGTTGCTGTAAAACCTGCATGTGGCAGACTGGAAAAACACACAAATCCCCATGCTTTATGCTGTTATATTTTTGACAGGCCCTCTCCTGGGGTGATTACTCCTAAGATGCATTAATTCTAGCACTTAAGCTCCCATGTTCAGGGAAACAGAAGCATGAACTGACCTTTCCAGAAGGAAAAGGTTAATGCTGAAAAACACTGATTTCAGCAATCCATCTTCTAAAAGTAACCCCAGAGTTTATAGTTTGCTTAACTCTACAGTATTGCTGTTCCCTTGAAAAATAACTTCCTTTCTAAAGTGATCTATGTAGCTGAACCACTATTCCCACTAATAAACTGTTTGAATTTTAATTGCCTGCTATCTGTCTCATATGTCTTTGTCACCTGATAGAAGGGAGTAGATGTTGAGATGCCTCTGCATCTTAGATGCTGCTGAGGTGGCAGCCAGAGATATGCTCTCATAAAATCTTTCTGGTAATTCTTTCCTATGGTCATTCTGGGAGGGGTCTGAAAACACTGCAGTGCATCAGGAGATGAGAGTCATGAATGGGATAACATGGTGACCTTTACCCACTTTGCATCAATTGTTTCAATTACTCGTATTACATAACAATTTTAATCCATCAGCTGTGTCACATAAAGAAATTTAATTGAGGGTTGAGCAGTAAATCTGGGCAAAGGAGAATTGGAGATTGGTATTAGAACCAATTCTGTACCAGGAATGTATTGGGTTAAAAAGTTTCATTGAATAAACAGTGGAAACCTCATCTCTTCAGTTACCTTCAGAAACCTCAGCTCTTCAGTTACTAAGCAGGGCTCTTGAGCAATGTTGGTAGGAAATGCTTTTCAAGTGACAGTCCAGAAGCATTATCTTATCTAAATGTCAGTGTCTCTGCTTGACATCCTCTGAATCTGTCTTTTCCAGCAAACATGATGGGCACATCTGAGGAAAGTGGACTTTGCAACACCTGAAAGAGGCCCCTGGCTCTTGAATTGGCTAAGTGACAGGGCAATACTTCATGTTTTCTCAGTGGTTCTGCATGAAGCAAGACTTGCATTTTCACATCCTACTGCTCTTGCTCCAGGTAACCCAGCCTTCTCTTATCCAAATGTGCATAAAATGCACATATGTGGCAGGGGTGAAATATACACTACACCAGTTCCAGAAGTTCAGCTGAAATACCAATACAAGGGTGTTTTATTAACTGCTTAGTGTAGTGCTCTGTGGCCACAAAGATCATTTCTCTATTTATTACTTTGCCTTGTCTTGCTTTAAGTGACTGGGGCTAATGATGCTTCCAGCTGCTTCCTTCAGGAGGTTATTTTGCAGTTAAATGAAGTGACAGAATATTCCTCCTGACCCATCTGACTTTTTTTTTTTTCCCTCAGCTTCATCCCATTTATTTTACTTTAAGAAAATAAATCTTTTGCAGCTTTGTGTTTTTACATGATCTGAATACTTCTAGGTTGTTCTTGTAGCCCCCAGGTAGCCATTACAGGGAGATACTTTGTTCTTCCTTCTTGCAAACTACATGCTGCATTTAAATGTAAGCTCATGATTATCATGAAGTTAAAAAAAATCATTTAAATTAGAACTTATTGGAAAATATAGTTATGGGACAAAAAACCAACAGGACTGCTAGGCCAAATCCAGTAAAGCTTTTAAACCATTAGTTTTCAATGAGAAACTTCTGACGTTGGTGTGAAGCTGGGACTCTACAGAGGAGCTAAATGCCTACACTAGGAGATGAGATCCCAGATGTTTTGTTGGACAAAAACCTTTGTAATTCCATACACTTTATTTTTTTTTGGGGGGGGAAGTCAGTGAGAGTAGGAAGACCTGGCTACAGCATACATAGGGACAGACATTTGCTGCCTCCACCCAGGGCTGGGGTCCAGCAGGATCAAACATACCCGTAAGGCCATCATGGGGTGTGGGCTGGCTCTGTACATATTTCCTCATACATAGGATAGTGGCAACTGACTGAGAAGGCAGGAAGCAGAAAGATGTCCTGATCTGCCTGGGCCCACAGCATCTTAGCAAAGGACAGGCAGGTGCAGAAGATGGCTTTCAACAAAAATGAAAACTGATTTGCACAACCTTTTCTTACATGTGTGTAATAGCATCATGACAGTAGACATGTCTACTCCATAGTTTCTGATAAAGACTTTATTATATGCCTAAGGATTTCAGAAGGTTTGGGAATATAAATGTTTTTGAAGCTGCAAAAAAAGCAAATTTCCTGTTTGAACAGAAAACAAGTGGCAACCTTGCAAACCAGGAGGCCTACATCTTACACAAGGTCCCAAGAAAGCACTTCAGAAGGAACAGAGCAATTGTGGCAGAGGTGCATGCACAATGGCAGGTAGGCTTGGTGAATATGCAGCATATTTGTAAACACTATGAAGGTGTAAAGTGCATGTTGCCACTGATGGATCTATTATCCAAACTGTCCTGAGCCTTTTGTCTGAGAGGGAAATAACCAGATCACATAAAGCAATTTTTAGGAGGCAGTGCATGCCTCAGAAATTGCAGACTTTTCAGGGAATTGCATTTTTGAACCAACCTTCAAACAAGCTGGAAAAGCAGCATAATGTTCACCACTGTGTTACTTGTAATATCAATTACCATATCCAAATGCCCAGTGCTCCTACGTGACCATTCCAGCACCAACATGATCCATCTCACCTCTTGTACTATGTACAAAACATCTCCTAGCTACCTTAGTGATGTAGAGAAGACTGTCCTATGTGGCCATTTCTGCATCTATAAGAACAGTTTATACTGAAAATTTATCTATGCACAGTTTGGTGAGTTTTGCAGCAGGAAGTAACCGAGAGAGTTTCTGAATGGCCTCCATCCATGGTGCTAATTAACACAGCACACACAGAATGTTTCGATTGATCTATCTACCCAAAGTAGGAGAAGACACAGGGAATCATCATGACTGTGCTATTACAAATTCCTAGAAATTCAAAATTGCTAGAAGTTCCGCAGTAAAGGAAGAGGTCCCTGATTTTGCTCCAGTTTTTCAAGTGAGAGAACATTTTTACTTAGAGACCTCAATAGAATTTTGACATGGTGCTTTGGGGCATGCAAAAAATACTGAGTGTCTGTTTTGGGAGCCTCCAAACTTTGCCAGGCCAGGCACTGATACCCAATAAACAGCATGCTGCTGCATTGGTTGTTTTGTATTCTTCTTTGCTGTCTCCAGTTTAGCATTTTAGTTTCTTACTGCTTTTACCAAAATGATACCAAGAGTTCTTCACCCAAGCCAGCATTTCTCACCTTGTGAGCTACACAGACAGGATTACTGTGCCAAGGGCTGGCAGTGTCCCAAGGTATTTTGCTGTGTCAGGGCATAAGCCCTGTCCTTGAAAAAACCTAAACATAAATGCATTCCCCCATTACCAACTGAGTTCCACGGGAGCTGACAACACAGACCAATGTGATCTTTCTGTATCAAACCTTTCAAGTACTTTAACATTTTTGTGATCTTTTCATTGGGTGTTGTTAGGTGCATTTCACTTTACTCTGGATCTTGTGCTTAAAACCTATTTCTGTAAACTCTTGAGCGTATATGAAACATCTTTACTCCTTCCAGTTTCTTTGGCCTTGCCCTCTTTCCACTGGGGAAAAAGTAAAGAGGAATGTTTCAGTTATTGTAGCAATATCAACCGAGAGCTTCCTGCAGATTTGAGTGGTGCAAGCAGGTTTTCATCTGTTCCTAAAATAGGAAGTGTGAAATAATATCTTACTCTTATTTTGACAGTTACACCCATGAGAACTAAAGTGTACCTTTGAAACTAATTTTAGGTAATTCCTAAACACAAATGTACAGACAACTATGCATTGCATTGTGCTTTTAACCATTTGACTAGTTCTCTAGCTCATGCATAGTGCAGGAAGTAAGAATATACAATATTTGATTTCTGTCCTTCAGTGTAGCTCTTTGAACCATAAAATAATATAATGGTTTGAGTTGGAAGGTACCTTAAGGATCATCTAGTTCCAATCCCCCTGTATGGGCAGGGACATCTTCCACTAGACCAGGTTGCTCCAAGCCCTATCCAGTTTGGCCTTGAACACTTCCAGGGTGGGGGCAGCCACAACTAAATCTGAGAGCAATTTGTTTTCAGGATTCTATTTGTTTCAGAATTCATTTCAGTCCAGTAGTGAACAAGCAGATGCTTATGGTTGTGTCATTGGATTAACTTAGTATTTTATTGTCAGAAGTTAAATGTGAATGCCCAAAGTATAAAAGGGAACAACTACATTACTTTTTAACAGAATTAGAAATAATATAACAAATATGCACCCTGGATAGTGCTTCTGCATTAATGAGATTTAACACAAGTATTACTGGTTTCTGGTGGCCAAATAATAGCATAGAATGTAAATCCTGCATGATGGCACAGCTTACTCAGAAGTCTCTCTTTGCTGGGCCTTTGCATATTTTTTAGCAAGTCATTTTTATGGAAAGCATGCTTTCTGTGCTTATGTAAATTCCCAGCAGATACTTTCTTGCTTCAATAGCAATAACAAGTTATTTCTGTTCTCATCTGCAGAAACCTTCAAGATACTATTTTCCCACAAGACCAGTGAGTTATATTGCCTACCGTGACACATCTGAAAATTATTTCTCTCCCAAAGAGGATATGTGAAGCCCCTCGTTCAAAAGCAGCAATCCTTTAAGGCTACTTCAAGTTGCATCTTCTGGATCGCTACTTATGGAAAAATTGTTCCAGGTATTTTTGCTGTACAGTTTTGAGAATTTTTCAGCTTGTTTTTGCCTTGCATCTTTGGATAAACTGGTGACACTTCTCTAGGACTGACCAGTATTATGTTGAACACCATATGCAACAAGCCTTTTTGTTAAAACTAAAAATGTGAGCATCAGGAACTCAAAAACTTAAAAACTGTATTTCTCACAGTTTTTCTAATTAATTACATAATGGACAGATTGAAGCAGTAAACTGTCTGAAGTGGCTGTTATGTGGGTTTTTTCTGAGCTTTTTTTTTGTAACAGCAGGAGAAAAGTTACATAACTTAAAAAAAAAAAAAAAAAAAAAAAAAAGTGGGAAAACCACTGAAAGCACTGAAATTCTGATTTATAAATTGTTTCACCAGAAGCAATAGTGACTCATACTTTTATTTCTTCTACAGGAGATAAATATGAGGTTGTTTGGCTCAGGCACAACTCTTCCTGGGGGAAAAAAAAAAGGCCAAAAGCCAATTCACAGGAAGATTAGTTGAATACTAAAACTCAAGATGACAATCTGACAGCCACTTGGCATCTGCTCTCAGATGGCAGCCAGCTGGCTTCTCACAACAGTACATACACCAGAAACATTGTTAGGAGGAGCTCGCTGAGAAAGTCAATGTGGTACAAGCACAGAAGCAACACCTCCTGGAAAGCTTCTCTTGGGAAAATCCCAGTGGATTGGGGCCTCACAGTAGCACTGCTCTAGCACCTGTGTCTTTCCTCACAACACACACATCCCCCAGGATCTATGAGGAATTAACAGATTAGTGATGACCACTAATTGAGTTATAGCCACCTGTTTTTCTGGGCTCCATCCTGCTAATATACCACAATATATTAGCTCTGTCATATGGACAGCTCACAGTCCTGTTCTCAGGTCCCAGTGACTACAGTGCTGAAAATGTGCTAGTAACAGTGGTGTGTACTTCACTTTACATGTAAGCCTTTGTTCCCACTAGGTGTAAAAAAGAGAGCGGGGAGACATGTCTGGATATACAAAGACCTTATTGCATAAAGATGGCTCTGAGAAGTGTAAACAAGATCTTCTGTCACCAGCTGCTAAATGAGTATTAACTTCAAGGCCTTTTGAACATCCTAGCTGCACCAGATTTTTCAAGTGCTCTTAGTTTTGGCTCTGAGAATCCTTGTTCCATCTCTGCTTTACTGGTAGCTGTGACAGCCACACAATCCATAATCTTCAGTATTTGTATGATCATTAATTCAGGGCAGAATGCTGAGAGCTTGCCACTTCTGGCAATTAACTTGAGATAAATAAAAGTGGCAAGAGGAGGCATTAAGTTATCCACCTGCAGAAGACTGCCTCAGCACGAAGTGCTCTCAACAGATGAGTGCATCTGAGGAAGTGATAATTGCAATTCACTCATCCCAGTCTTTTTGTTGATGCACAAAAGACTGAGGAAATGTCAAGAAAAGGAAAATGCCTCTATCTTTTGAGTAACAGCAGGAAATACACAGGAACTGGGCGCTAGAAGAACACCAGTTATTCTCAGAATCTGCAGGAAAAGAATACTCTAAGAACAGAGGAACAGACAGAGGGATTGATGCCATGAATAGAAATTTCCATCTGTGCTCTGGCCATCATCCAGGCTGTATGACATAGCTTACAGGATACAGTGCCCATTTGGTTTATTTATATAACACCATAGGTGCTAGGGGTATTATTGAAAGATGAGCTGTGTGGCCTAAGAGTCTTGTATTTGAGAGTGAGACAGACACAATCTAATGATTAATTGTAAGGTGAAAATATGGGAAAGGGCAGCACTAAATCAGATGAGAAACAGAGCTGAGGTAAAGAAGCAAATGCTCACCAGGGCCATAAAAATGGCATGAGAAAAGGCAGAGGATTGCTAGGTGGAGACAAAGTGCTGTGAAGTAAAGGAGGCAAGGGTGAGGACTAAGAGCAGGGAAGAAAGAGCAGTGAGATTAGGCAGAGTTATGGGAAGTGAAGTCATGAAGACTGTGAACTTGGAAGAAAACAAGAAAGCTAGGATTTAGGGGTGATGGACTGTAGTACACATGTATAGTATGCAGCTGGTTAAGAAGAAAATCTATCTTAGAATACAGTATTTTCAAATATTGTATTTAGGATGGGTTGGCTTGTGATGAGTTCATGGGGTGGGAGTAGAATGCAATGTGCTTCACAGCTAGTGGGAATAGTAAGAAATTCACTCTCCACATTGCATCCTATACACAAAAAGACCACTGAGTGTACCTCATGTCCACTACGCACTACTCATGAGTAAGTACCACAACACTTGCTCAGAACTGGATCCAAATTTAACTATAATAGAGCTGGATTTAACCCACTAAATCAATTTATTCCCTCAGGGACAGTATCACAGTTGTGCAGTTTCCCACCTGCATGCATCCATTTGAATGCCTCAGAAAGGGAAAATGCCATGTGATCTATAGGCTACAGCAGGGAGGCTGGATGCTGTGATGGGCTAGAGACAAGTTGCTGTAGTTATCTATCTCTTCTCCATGCTATATTGCAGTTATTCTTTTTCTGCCCATAGGAAAAAACCAACCAAACAACCGAACAACCAAAACCAACAAACCCCACGTAAAAACACTGTTGAAGAAATCCTGATTGTTTTGCATCCAAAGGTAGAGTGATCCTTTGGCTATTCAAATACTGCCCCTTTGGGAAGCAGTAGGGAGAAGTATAACCAAGATTGCATGTGGCAGTTCAGGAACATCTGGAAGAGCAGTTTGAATGTTTATGACAACCACTGACCTGCATCCCAGAATCTGCCCTGTGTGGCTTGGAAGTGATGGCTGTACCATGGACCTGGTGACAGTCAAAAGGCACAGAGTGTTTGAAAGCCTCATTTACCGCATGATCTGAGTCAGAAGAAACCAGGAAGGAAATTGTTACGTTCACTGGATTGTTTACAGGATGCAGGGTGAAATTTTTGGCTTAATATCTGGTGGTTCAAAAGGCAGAGCCAGCATAGTTGAGAAGAATTGGCAGCACTGAACTTGGCTGTAGCAAAGTCAGATTTCCATTGTGAATGTCACAGAGATTATATCTTTGTTCATCCCTACAGTAGCAGTTCTGAAGGTTTCCCACATCAAATCATGCCAGCTCAGGCCGGCAGAACTATCCTGGCATTTTTTATCCACTTAAATGAGTAAGGAAAAAAGGAGATGGGACCTTGACCAGCATAACTGAGCTGGGAGCAACCTCCTGTTCAGAAATAGTTTTCTTGGCAGAACAATGCAGTTACCTGGGTGACCTAGTTTGTTTTGGGAGGCTTCTAATGCCCCCGTTTTACACTGCAGATGTGCTGTGGGCTGCCTCCCCAGATTTACCTATGGCTCACAAGGCAGGAAAAAGAGGACATTTTAGGTAGAACAGCCCAAACCTTGTTTCTCTAATCTATGTATTTATTTGGTGGCAATGGAAAGAGTTACAGAGTAGTGGCCTGATTAAATGCTCTAAGTAGCAGAGATACTCTTGTAACCCATATTACTGTCCTGTTGTTACACCATGTACTTTGACAGAACGTTCGGAACATCTTTTAGACTAGCATTAATGAAAGCAGGGCCAGCAGTGTTCAAACAATATTGGATTTGGATTTTCAAAAATCAGGATAAACTATTTCCTCCAGTGGCCTAATCCTATTTGCTTCATTAAAGGCCTACTGCATTGCAGGAAAATACATTTCAGAGGACAAAATTCTTCAAACAGAAGGAAATTGCTTTAGCCTTTAGTACATGAGGAAAAGGTAAAGAAAACTATTATGGAAGACAAATTATTACACGATTGTTTTGCATCATTTAAACAGCTCAAGGCATGGGCTGAATTTTTCAACATTTTTTTCAAATGTATTTCAATAGAACTGGGAAGCAGCTGCTATCATTGGTGCTTTTATTTACGTACAAGGATAATTTACTAATCACTACTAACAGCTCTGTCAATGGCTTCAAAAAAACAGAGTTGTGATTTTCATGGTCCCACATAAAGCATCTTGCCTTATTCCTTCCTGTTTTAAGTCCAAGCTGTAAATTTAATGCTAGGAATTTTTAAAACCCATAGATATTACATAACAGCAAGAGCCAAAACAGTTTTGTGCATCAATTCTTCTACCCAAACACAAGCTAAGTTTTAAAAGCAAAATAATCTATAGGATGGTTTCATTACTTCAGTGATAGACCAATTACATGAAGTGCCAAGCTGGGATCATTTAGCTAGAACTTTTTGGTGAGTAAACATAATTTTCTAGTCTCACTACTTCTTTTTGCTCACACTTCACTGTCACATGTTGGCACTTCTGTATGCACCTTTGTGAAATCCTTCTTCCTGAAGCACACTCTCTTTTGGGTCATTCGCTGTGGAGTGTTTGAAGTTGTGTGTTCAAGGAGATGGTATTTGCCCTTAATATTGCACACATGATTGGCTAGTTGCTTGAGACTGAATTAAGTAATCTTAGTAGTTTTCTCTGCCATTTTTTAACCCAAATTCATGGAGCAGTAAAATAACAAACTGAACAAAATTCTGAAGAGTTCTAGGTTATTTTCCTGACTGCTGCTCCATCCTTTCTTTCCTGCTGAATCAGACTTGGAGAAGCCAAGGCCAGGTCGGATGGGATCTTGAATAATTGGATCTAGTGAGAGGTATCCCTGCCTATGCAGGCAGGTTGGAACTGGATGATCTCTAAGGTAATTTCTGACCAAACCATTCTGTGATTCTATGATGATCATTCTAAGCAGAAAATAGAGAAAAGCTGAAAGGCCAGCTGTAAAGAACAGCAAATGGCCTCTTGTGGGAGTGGTCATTTCTAAGTTCTCTATTAGCACTGGCACTGCTTAGGCTTGGCGCAGACCTACTGCACAGACCTTTTGAACTGAGCCTGCTCTGTTCTTGAGATGCATCTAAATAAAGATAGGTGAATTTAAATCAGAACTTGAGGATCTCCAGAACAGAGACCTGTTAATTTGTCTTCTTCGGTCCAGTTAAACAAACTCTAGGCTTTGGTTTTCTTCCACAGCTGAGGATCCTGGGTTTATTGTGAGGAAAATATAGCAATCAAAATCCTAGTTAATCTGACATACTTGGTGTTATATCAAGTTCCTTTGACACCTACGAGCAGAAGACCAAAGCACTTTGCAGAGTTGCACCTTAGAACCTAAGTCATTCATAGTTATATGGTTATAACTGTTTGTTCATTGTTATTTGCCAGGTGTGGACAGCATTTAGGCCAAACAATGTCCTTTTCAGTCATGAAATATTTCAAATTATTCACTGCTTCTGTGTGTTTCAGACTGCAATTCTTGAGCTCTGAGACCCAAGCAATTGAAGTGGCTACAGGTGCACTGAAAGTTGCCAGGGAAAGTGGAAGAAGGAATTAAACCTTAAGCCAGACTTGGTTTTAAATTAGGTCCATTTAAGAATGAGAAAAGACCTCATATTATTTTTCTTGGCCCAAACTTGTCCTCTGAGATTAATAAATAAAACAAAGACCATGCAAGAACTCCTGTATTTTCCAGTGTTACTTCTATTCTATGTTATTTAGGAAGGCAGATGCATACAGTCTGACAGGAGGCATTAAGCTCAGTGAACATTTTTCAGCTCAAAAGCTTCACCTCCCTTTAAGCAAAATACTTCAAAAAGAGGAAACGAAGAGCAATATCCTTCTACAGCAAACTTAGCAAATATTTTTATATAGTCAGGGCACTTTCCTTATTGCACATGAAAGGAAAATATCATTCTTCATGAAGGATACAAATTAACCTATCACAGGATCTAATTGATATTTCGATTCCAGCAAATAACACACTTAGTTTTTTGTTCTACAGCTGCATAATATCTGACAGCTCACTGAGCAGTCAGTGTTGTGGAGGAATCATGATCAGTTTTGTGAAGCCTGTCAATCACTCAAAAATTCAAGTTCTCTTTAGACAGAAAAAAACTGTCTCTGAGCTCTATGGGACATTCCGGGTTTTAGTCTGAGGCAAAGCCAGAAGTACATGAGAAGAACAAGCATCTTAACAAACAATTCCTAACTATATATTTTGAGCCTCCCAGAAGGTAATCCTATTGATTGATTAATTCTTCAAAGTGCTTGTCTCATTTTTAGCAGGAGCTTCAGGATTTTGATGTGAGCAGAAGCAAGATCTTGTTCCTGCGCATGTGCTTAAAATGTGAGTTTAGCCTTGAGCATTCAAGGCTGAAGGATGAAGTTTGCTTTTTAAAAGGGGGGAAAGGAAGAAAGTGCAACAGACTAGCTTACACATTACTTGTCCTATGACAAAAAGGACAGTGGAAAATGTTCTGACATTTGCTTCAGTCGCTCAAACTCTGTCTTATTTCTTTGCAAGTCTGGTGCAGGTGCCCATAGAAGTAAAGCAAGAAATCTAACCTAGATAAAAGGCAATCTTATGACAGAGTATTTGATTGTATTTGAAGTATTCATTTCCAGGGCCTGCTCTAGCCTGTGTGGACTATTACACGCCCCTCTCAAACTCACATTCTTAACTTTACTGTGGGGAAATAAAATAATGGTATGATGTGTGATAAAGTCAATGTTTGTGTGGTGACTGGGCTTCAAAACAGCAAAAACAGCAGCACCTCCAGAATCTAAAATTAACCTAAACAAAACATCATAGAAAGGCTTCATAAACAACAGGGTTTTTTTCTGGGTTGGCATCATTTCTATTAAAAAAAAACTAAGACTGATGTTTGTTCTTTTCATTTACATTTGAGTTATCCCAGTTCGAACTACACTGGGTAATGTCTCTTTGCCACAGGTCAAATTAATATTCTCCTGGGAACACACCTGAGTCACTAACAGAAGGCAGAGCACTGATTGTGGAGTGAGTTGCTGTGTTTATTCTGGCCTGGGTGGAAAATGTAGTTTGACTTCCTAGATGAATTAAAGTCTTAATTCTGATCCGTTTCCTTGACTTAAAGTCTGGAAAGATCAAAGATTTTTAGTCAAAAGTCTTTAAAATCAACTTGTAAGCCTATGGAATGCAAACCACTGTCTTGTTATTTCCTTTCTATTTTGGAAAAACATGTTTTTCTCAGATTCCTGTCTTAATATATGCACCATTAATGTGGTCAAATAATCCCACTGGCTTTAAAGATTCACTCACTATCTCCAAGGTCCTGGTAAACTGTAACAATGACAGATCCCAGTTGAAAAGACAATCCTCCATTTGTTCTTGTGCCTTTCTTTGTTCTATTTCTGTCCTTTTTTTCTGCCCAGAAAGCTGCAGCTTCATTCAGTTCTCATTTGTGGAACTGCTAGAATTGATGAAATACAATAACAAAAATAATGGGCTGCTAGTACAGAGCCACTTTTTATGTTTGACATCAAGGGACAGGGGAAAGCCCTCATCCACACTGACCTTTGCATTCCACCTCCCAAACTGCTTGTCCTTTAAAGTGCTACCTTATTCTGCTCTAGTTCTTTCCACCAAAATTGGGTTTCTTATCCTTCTCTTGCTCATACAGCCCTTACCTTTGTCCCCATCTTTCCCTTTTCATGATTCCCTTGGGCAGTGGCCTTCTTCTGCTTCCTGGGGCCTTCATGCTGAGAGCTGGTGTCTCACGGATCCCAGTGCCTGGTGACCTTCCCCTGAATCCATCAGTGGGTAGTAGTTGCCCAGGTTTTGGGGAAACACTCAAGTTTTTGGACAGCCAAAACCTAAGATGAAGATACCATGTATAGGTATAGCAGCAGGGGCTGGTGGGCAGAGTGGGCTGAGTTCAGCCTGTGAAATGTGACTGATGATAGTTCATGGATGTAGGCTGGGATCCCTGGTTCCTGTGGAGTCCCAGGGAAGAAGAAACATGCTGGTGACCTTGGAAATTGGGACCTGGGAGCAGCCTGAGGTCTCCCCACGGGGTGGCAATGCAATATCTGCAAAGGCCCTGGTGCCAGGGCTGGGGGAAGCCATAAACAGCCTTTCAGAGCTGCCTTTATCATCTGGACATTCAGCTTGAGACCTGATTAATGAGGCTAAGCCAGAAATTGTTTTCGCTGAGTGTCTGAGATGGAATTCTTTAAATAAAATTGTTGTTTTTCTCTGCAGCTTCTTAAAGCTTTATTATACCACTAGAGACATTTTGAGACCAATGCTATGAACATATTTTGAGCTTATTAAAAGCCTGTCTTAAAACTGGCACATACAAGCAGCAATCAATGAAAACCTGGCACTGCTACACTGAACCGCATTGTGCTGGCCATAATATTGATGTTTGCTGAATATTTACAGCATTGAAGCAACAGTTCGTTTAAAAGAAACAAGTTGGAAAGAATCTTACACTGCAAGCAGTAAATAGATTATATCAAATACCATATGAGCTTTGATGCAGCAGAAGTAAAGCATTAAAGCCAGCTAGGGCTGTTTTGATAAAAGATCTGTGTGAGAAGTTGTGCATTGAAGTTAGAGAAAAGCATGACTTTTTTTTTTTTTTTCTCAGAGGAGGTTTTCAGAAAGCAATTTAGAATTGTGTTGAACAAGAGTACACAAGAGGTTAACTTGGTTTTGCTGTATAAATGCTACATTTCACTCTGTAGATCGATACAAGTCTATGTCTAGAATGTGATTTGACTTCTGTGTGCCATAAAAGAGGACACAAGTTGCTTTGCCAGGAAGAAGGTGGAAGAATAAATTTGGGCTCAAGAAAATTCAGCTTTTCATGATTGGCAAAGACTCAATGTGTTCTCAAGAATGGAGAGCAGAAGAAACCTTTTCCCCATCTCTGATAATAATGATAAATTGTAGAGTACTTGAAAATGCAAATGAATATTGTAATTTTTTCCAAACGATGTAACTGAAGCTTTTCTGCAACATTTTATTACTTTTCACATGTAATCTCTAGCCAGGCAAGGAAAACATCCTTTAAAAGTCTTTTTTTAAATTTTAGTCTTGAGAGGAAACTCACCTGAAACTGAAAAATTTGGAAATGTTACAGTCAGCACTTAAAACTTCCACTTTCCAAATGTTTTTTTGTATGCATATATCAAAATGCACTATGAACAGCATAATAAGCAGTTCAGGTCAGCAGAAGTACACAAATGTACCTCTGACAAACTATCAGCTTTGCCACATGGGGAAACAAAGGGCATAGAGCAAACGAACAACTTTCTCAGGATCATACAGTCAGTCAATGGCAGAGTCAGGAAAAAAAGCCCGGGTTTCATGATTTTCAAGTCTTTTAACACTGGAGTGCAGAGATTCAGTCAAAGACTAACCTCATCTTTCAGGAGTCATACTGGAAAACACTGTTCGTTTGTCTGAAGTTTATCTGATGCCTATCTACTATATATGATGCACACAAAGTCTAGTCAGAGGTTAATTTATAATGAACTCAAATTCCTAGACACAGAACTTGAAAGTTCCAACCCTGGAAGCGCCTTTGTGTGCAACCTCGTGCAAATGACTCATCAAAACCAGCCCATGCTCCTCGTTCCAAAAACAACAGATTGAGATTTTTGGTTTTTTTTTTTTTTTTTTTTTGAGTCTCAGAGGCTGCATGACTTTTGAACAGATTGTTTATTGAAGTATTCAGGGTATTTATATACTCTGTAGTACATAACATTTTCATATTTCTTCTGCTGGACTCCATTTTAAGTGGCCTGGAGAGCCAGGAGGAAAATCCTTGCCTGTGAAGCAGTGGGGTTTAGTTAACTCACTTTTGAGTAAAATACTTCTCAGCTTTTGCCTTGCAGACAGGAAGGACCTGGCTGTGGGATAACAGCCTGAGCATGAGGAGCTGAGGAAGAAGTTGTGCTCACTTCACTCACCAACCAAAAATTATCACAAGAGTGTAAAATTG
Source organism: Heliangelus exortis (assembly GCF_036169615.1). NCBI lineage: Eukaryota > Metazoa > Chordata > Aves > Apodiformes > Trochilidae > Heliangelus > Heliangelus exortis. The sequence continues at coordinate 62,613,667 of NC_092423.1, forward strand.
CACCATTGACAGGGTACCCAAACATGCATTGTGGAGTGGCTGAATAAAATATTTAAGAGAATACATCTGACACTGACATTTGGTCCCAAATGGCTGGGTGAGTACAAAATACATAGATAAATGGATTTGTCTGGCCTTTGTTCTAGGAGTCTGAGTAATAATAGCAATAGCAGACAGTGTTTTTTTCACTGCAGGAGGTGTCCACTTGGTTATTACAGTTAGTGACAGTTCTTGGGTGATTTTATTGTTGTATTTTTTTCTAATCCTATTTGAGTACCTGTTTTTTTATGAGATTAATGGCTCGCCATCTCCAAGACACTTATTTAAGATGCATGAAGAAGGATGTGTCTGCCAGACACATCTGTGCTCTGCAGTCTAAAATTGCCTCCTGTTGTGAGAGAAAAAGACAGAAAGAAGTGGCTGAAGTACACTTGAGCTGCTAACGAGCTGCTTTGTAACCTTGCCCCTGGCATTTACTAGTTGCTCTTTGAAAGGCAGCTTTTACTGAGCTGTTGTTGGCCTGCATTGTGATATTTCCTATTTTAAACGGTGCTGTCAAGAACTATGTGCTTTAAGAACACTTGTTTTTGCTTAAACAATGCTTCACCTGCAACAAAACAGTCCTGTTATCCACTGAGATCTGTTACAACCTCACTGGATACCTTTCTAATAGGAAACTCCTATCCAGGGAATCTAATTCATATTTCAGTTTATTTCCCCTGGATGTGAGACACTGAGAGTACTTAATGAAAACGAGCATTGCATTATAGGTATTGTGATGGGCTTGCTCTTTTTTGGTCACTCATTACAAGTCTCTGTAGAAGGCACAGAGCAATGGGGATGGTTTTCTCCTTAGGGTCAGTGGCATGGTTGTTATCTTTGTTTTGGCCAGGGTCTCTTGGTACCCCATACTCCTAAAGCCAACTCTGCTATGAAAGAACTCTGCACCAGATAAACGTATTGTAAGGCCCAGCTGCATGATGCCTAATTCTTGCTAAAATGACCATGTACTATGTAGTAGTAGATGTGGACCTCTCAATGCTCATTTTGGTCATCTACCAGAGCCAATGGCAGCAGGTCATCAGGATATCAGTCCCATCTGCAGTAATGCACAGGATTTGCAGAAAGGTTTTTCAGCTTCTGGACTTATGGACATAAATTGCTTTGTCTGTTCCTTTCCAGTGACCAGGCACAGATTATTAAGACTGCACCAAACTCAAAGTTTTGAGAAGAAAAAAAGTCTAATGTGAAGCCTGTGCTTAGAATCTCTGAATAATTTATAACTAAATAATATACTTAACAGACTAGAGCATATTTTTCTCCCTTTTTACAGTCAGACCTTCAAAACTCTCTGTTAAAAGTAATTTGGTTTACTCAGTTAGGTCAGTACAAATATGATGAATGTCTGCCACTTCTACATGCAACAAATCAGCCTAAAACACACTGGTGCTGCCATCTGAGCATGCTTTCTGGGCATTGCACTCCACAACAGGGCTGCTGGAGTATGTCTGCAGTACAATGATCAAAGTTCTGTAATCCAGCATACCGTGCCTGGATAGGTGACTGTATTTGAAACAGAATAGCAAAATAGGCTCAGAAGCATTCATTTTTAATGGTGTCTGATTAATGTGATCTAGTCACAGGCATGTACAGTCAGAGCACAGAACCAAAACAGGATGGAGGTTACTGAGGACTCCAGATTACTAAGAAGAGGAAAAGAAACCTGCCAACAAGGAGGGAGAAGGTAAGAATATGGCTAAGGAGAAAGATACAGATTTACAATGTATTCTTCTAACAGATGATCTCACTCATAAAATGCTAGAAACTGGTGTAACACATCTGATGGCTACAGCAGATAATTAAACACCAGCCCAGGAGCTTGGCACCAGCTCCCTGATGAGCAGAATCTCAGCAGTTCATTTCCCACTGCAGTAGTCTTTCAGTATCCATATGCTGATCACCTGTTCAGATTGCCCAACCTCCTGGTCATCTGGGGATGTTGGTCCAGTCAGACAAAGAGAGCAACACAGCAATATTCAAATACCAAATGAAAGATTATGGAGCAGGTTACATTGATCCTCCTCTCTCCTCACCCTTCCATTTTTTTATTTGGAAGTTCCAAGTAAATTTTTTCCCCAAATGAGACCAAACTTTATAATAGTTGGCATAATTAGCAAATGTTTTGCCCCTTCTAAACTGTGGGGGTTTTTCAGTTACGTTTTTGATGATTGCAAAAGTAGAAGCAAGGAATTCTAGATGTGCGGTTTACTGGGTGGATGAATACAGGCTGAGAAACTGTAGTGTTTTGATTGTGCAGGATGAAGAAGGTTTACAAGGTAGCTGGGTAATCTGCAAGGAGCAAACCTTGCAAGTTTTCTGAGCACAAAAGCATCCCTGTAGTCTGCAGGAGACCAAGTGCTTCCAGGGTAGGTTCCAAGTGGGCTGGAAGGGGAAGAGTGGGAAACTTTCCTTTTTGGGATACATACAATTTCCTCTTTTACATTCATAATACAATAGGGGTAATTGAATTGGATGGGTGCTCTGTTTTCCTCTATAATGATCCCATTCCTACACTGAGATAAACTACAGGCTTTAGGCCTCATAGTTAGTCCCCTTGGAAACCAAATTATTTCCTTTTAAAATAGAGCACACCAATTATCCTCTAAATAGTTTCAATTATTGTGCTTACCCACATACAAAACAAAAGATGTATTATTCACCCTATCATGTGCAGTTGAGCTTCATCCTTAAAGGATACTGGCAGATCTGTAGGAAGGACTCACGCAATAGCCTCCTTCTGCCACATAATTAAGCAGCCCGGAAGCAGTGATGAGTAATGTATTTGGTTTATCATTATTGCACAGCATAGCTTCATTTTAGGCCACCTTCCAAAGGTCCAGTATTCACAGCAGTTGTCACTGAGTATTTGCAGACTGTATTCAGCCTTCTGCATCGAGGACCTCGGTGTTCAAGAAGGTAGAAAAAATTCACCTGACTTTACGACTCAGATCTCTAAAGTCATTTAGGTACCGAACACTCACTAACTTCAGAGTGACTCGGATATTTCAGTGCCTGCAGGAAAATATGTGTCAGGCAGGTTTTCAGAGATTTTTCAACATGAACACAGACAGATGAGTCCTGTTCAAGTAGGGAATTGCACAGTCTTTGGAGAACAGTTTTGATTTTCTGTGCTTGCAAGCGTAGTGGGTGTATGCAGGCTACAGCAGTGGAAAGCTGCACAAGATTTTATCTAATTTTTAATGTTTAAACATCAGGCAGCAGTTACATAGAGCAAGATTTTCTACTTTCGGATCCACTCTTGGAGTTACTGGTTGAGAAACAAATTCCTCCTGATAGTGACATTTTAGATATTAAAAAAAATGTGGGGGTTTTGTGTTTTTTCACACATTATAAGGCATCTCAGTAGATATTAGAAGGATCTCAGTATTAAATGCTTATTTCACTTGCAGAGGTATTTGTTACGCTAGGCATTATAGATGTACATGCAAAATACAGCCCTTACTTCAAAGACTGACAATCTAATGTCTAAACATTTCTGTCTTTTGTGCTTTCCAGAACAATAACATCAATACTATGATTGAACACATACAACTTGATTTTCATGGGAAGCCTTTCAAGTCTTCCAGGTAAAATGCACTTCTGTTAGAGTTGTTTTGTCTTCCTTTGGAAGACTGATTGGAGAGCAAGCAGCACACTAGAGGTGGAATCAGATATGTTCAGCTCTCTGGATTTCCCTCTCTCATTAGCCGGTTGAAGGTCTGCATTGCAAAGGCTAAGATAGCACTGTGCTATTAAGAAGAAAATCCACTGGGTCTGTGTTAAGATGCAACATCTTATGGCTGAGCCAGCAGGCAGTGAAGCCTGAGCTGTGATCTGGCAGCTCTGTCACTTCACTCTCCATTTAAACCATACTCATCAAGCACTTGTACTGACTTCAGTGATGCTGTTGAGGAGCTCACCTGTTGCTGTTGAAGTCGTGGTGTGAAGAGGGGAGCCTGAGGGTCACTGGCTAAAAACTGAGTCCTGAAAGCTTCTTCCAGAGTTTGCTGTGTGTGTGAAGGGAAAAAAAGACACTGGGTGTTCACCTCCAGGGATATTAATTCATAAAAATCTTTCTCTTTCTTTCTCTTTCGGGTACTTATTTCTGGCAAGACATAACTATCTGGTTCCCACTACCATCAGCAGTACAGCATATGCCTTTGCCCCCCCCCCCAGATCCTTTTACCATTCACTTGCTAGGGTGAACATAGCTGTATGGGGCTTGATCAGCTACTCTTGTGAAAGGCTTTTATTTGCTTAGAATAGACTGCTTTCCTCCACTCTCATGTTAATATTCAGAGGATGATTAATTTGTCTGCCTGCTTCTCTGACCCAGCTGACCTCATTTCTTCCAGGTGGACTGCCATAGCTGCCATGTTAAAACAGCTTTCTAATCCCCATCAAAAGAGCTCAATTAGAGAAATGCAGTTAAAATGGCAAATGTAGAAGTGAGAGAGAATTTGCTTGTGTGTGAATCTGACATTATACATCAGAGGCCCACAAAAGACCGAGATGATAATTGCCTGTCTGAAAAACTGGCAAATATTTTAATGCAGCCTTTGCCCTCACATGGCACTGTCTGCCTCCCACAGTGACAAGTGTTGCTCATTGATTTATTTCAGCCATATTCCCTCGGTTTGTCTCTTACAGTCATTTGAAATCTAACTAATGTGAGAAAGAAGGGGCAGTTTGTTACAGTAAGCACAAAATATCTGCAAGGATATATCTAGGTATGCTGTTAACCAGACTTGGTGCATTCCACCTATCCTTGTACAGTCCCTGAAAGCAGTTTGAGTTGATTTTAAAAAATCAATTACTTTATTCTCCTTGAGCTGTGTTGATCTCTACTGTTTTTCAAGGCACTATGTATGTCCCCAGGGTAATTGTGATATGACCAGAGGTACTTGCCATTGAGCTCTTTCCCTTTAATTACCTCTGAAAATCCCTGCCTACACTTCTGAAACTGTTTTGCTCAATAAAATGTGGCAATGTACATTTTTGCCCAACAGAAAACTTCAGAGGGGTATCTCAGCTCTAGCACATTAAATGCCACTCAGACCAAATATGTATATTGAGACATAAAAGCTATCTTGGTTTGGCTAAATTGTTCTTTAAGCACAGGGAGCAAAATAGTTTTAGGGGGATGAAATGACAATGACTCCTAGGTTATTGTACACAAACTATTCTGCCCTCCAGAATCTTCACATTGGAAAGCACTGTTCAAGATAGGATTTAATGGCATACAAGTCCTGTTACCCCAGAAAGAATTTCAGGTGTTTAGTTATAGCCTTTTCAGTGGTTGCTGGTTTGAAGACATTTTCTAAGGCACTTACCTCCACCTTTCCTGAATCCCACAGTTGTTTCTGCTTTAGGTAGAACATGTACTGTCAGCTTGTGCCACATGGGACATATCTAAATTTGCTCCTTTCTCCAGCAGCCATAAGACTTTACAAGGTCTTGAATTATATATATATATATATATATATATATATATATTTTTTTTTTTTTTCCCCTCTCAGAAAGAGAATGAATGAACTGGTTATTTCTTAGATGGTGTGGGACACCACTTCCTTGGTAGTGCAGAAGGAGATTACGTTTTGTTGTATGTCCTCCTAGGATGAAAATTTTTTAAGTGGATGCATGTGTGAGTGTGCAGTCACTCATGACATGACCTGAGCACACCACAGTGAGAAAAGAGCAAGGCAGGGATGTGTCGTTTTCTCATGCTTTTTGGTCAGAAGGCTGTTAGCAGGGCCACAAGATAGTGAAATTCCATTAAGAATGCCTTGTGATGCATTTAAGCAGATGGACCAAGGGTTTTTTGTTGTTGTTGTTGCTAAATACGTTGAAAAAGCTGGTGGGCTGAGCAAAAAAATTTTAACTATAAAGTTAATTACCAAAAAATTAGAACAATCAAAAGGATGCACAAATTACCACCAAACTCAAGCTGTTTTAGCAAGCCTCCCAATTAAAATTAATTTTTTTCAAAACAGTCTCTTTTTGTTTCAAAAGAATACTTCACTTAGACATGTAAAATGTTGAGAAAAAAAGGTAGAGTTTTAGAAAACCGTAAAATTAAAAGACAAATATAAGATCTTTAAACACAAAACATGTTTCTGGGGAGTAGAAAAGGAAAAAAAAGACTTTTCACAACAATACAAAATTCAGTTATTTTCCACCTTTTCTGTTCAACCCCCCCTAGGACTTTCTGCAGCAAAAGAGCACAACAAAAAAGTCTGTATTAGTGTAGTGTGAAAAGGTTTGAGGTAGCTTAAAAAAGTATATCTTAAGCACTGAAAGAGTTCTAAACATGTCAGCATGGAGGTGTATTCCAGCTAATTTACACTGCTTTCTTATACCCTGTTTGACTCAAGTTAGGCTGGGTATTTCTGCACTACATTGTAGCCTGTTGAAAAAATACTTCTCAGTTGGTCAGGTGCAAATTACTTTGGATTAGTTGATTTCAAGATCAAAAAATGTTTGCTCTTCCTTTCTTTCAGGAAGAATGAAAGTAATGAAACAGCATCTTCCTTTCTCCTGCAAGAATTTGATCAGTTTCCAGCATCTCCCCTATTTATACTAAGGCTAATTCTAATTAACTTTCCTTTTCATCTTAGCCTGTCAGTTCAGTAGACTAAGCACAGAGAGAGCTCTTTATGAGATATCTAACACATTGAGTTTCTCAAGTCTAAATAGTCCTTGAAGAACTATGAAAAAGAAAGCTTTTCTTATCCAAAATGTTGGTTTACCTCCAGGTAAGCTGTAACATAGACTCACACATACCTAAGAGAGGTTGCTTTAGCTCTTTCACTCCATTTGCCCTCCTTCTGGTCTGATATCTGTTACATATCAACTATTAAATAAAACAGGAACGTTTTTTATACTTTTAGTTAGAATAATGTGGGAATAGAACAGGACAAGACATTGATGAATGAATACAAGCTGTTCCCAAAATCTCAAATGCAGCTGTTGCCAGGGAGTGCAGTACAACTTGATACATGCTGTCCATTATTTTCAGTATTCTGAGGCATATTTCTTCCTAAGATTTTACCTGGGCATCTGAAATATGTAGCATGAATACATTTGCTTTCTAGAAAAGTAATTTATGTAGGGACACATTAATATTAATTTTATGTGTTTATTTTGCAAATCCCCTTTTACTTCTGTGAGCCTCCACTTGGAAATTTATTTCCAATTTTTTAAATTTCTGCTCTCAGACAAATGGGGCCTCATGCTGTCATGTTATGTGGCTAGGGAAGTAGTTGACAAACTGTGCACAAACCTCTTCAATATTATTTTTCTTCACAGAAATCTTTCACTAGGAGATGAAAAGCACAAGCAGGGTTTTGAGTTCCATCTCTGTGGCACAAGTAAAGCATCTTGATGAGGCAGACTGGTCTGCCAGGGTAAACACTGTCTCTCCTGCATCTTTTCTGAAGTTCCTCTGAAGTCTTGCAACTGGCCTGGTCCATGGCAGAGTTTTCCTGGCCCTGAACAAAAGAAACAGTATTGAAGGGACTTCAAGAAGCAGGCTGGTCTGGCCTCCTCACAAAAAAATGCCAGCTATATTTAAGTCAATGGATTGGCCTAGGACTGCAATATATCCATCAAAGAAGAGCTTCCATGTGAAGCTACTGCAGTGCTTCACTGTGTTGCTGCTAGAAACTTTAATTTGCTAGTGCCTGACCTAAATCTTTCTACACCTTAAACACATTATTTCTTGTTCTATCCAACATGGAAATGAAGAAAAAAACCTAGTTCATTTGCAGCAGTCTTTTATTTACTTTAAAGTTATGATGTTCCCTTTCCATCTTCTCATCTCAGGGATAGGAGCCCCAGGTTAGCCCTTTTTTTTGCACTGAGTCCTAAACTGTATTCATTCACTCAAGATTTCTTTCAGATGCCATGTGTCACTTGAAGTGCCCACATTTGTGGCTCCAAATTCACATTAACATATGATTGAGAGTTTAGATAGAAATAAACCTCATCTGAAAGCCGCTTGGAACTGAATTTAGAGTTTTGAGAGGCTCTGTTCTGAGACCTTAATTCTCCATTTCTCTGGAAGATATCTATACTTAAAGAGTTTGCTGGAGTGTTGATTTCTTCTTGCAGGTATGCCATCTCAGCCAAGGTGGCTCAGATATTGAAAAAAAGAGTTCTTGCACTGCAGGGCACTTTAGTGTCCTTCAGATTGTTTCTAACTCTGCAAACGTGACCCCTGTGCCCTCCGTCTCATCACAGAAATTTCAGGAAAATGTCAGAGATTTTGATTTTATAATCCCCAAAGGGCAGTACTATTTAAAATGCCTTGGCATACTGGGGATAAATTCCATTTTTGAAAGTTTAAGGTATAAATGGTTGACCCCTGGGAAATAAGCGTACTGCTTCACTTGCTGCTTTAATGAAGGCTCTCTGCCAGAGAACCTGAAGTTCTTTATGGAGTTTGCTTTGTAATATTGACTTACTTACATAAGCTTGCAAGAACCTCATATCTCTCCCACAGAAGCCACATTAACTGCTTCACTGCTGACCAGCATAAGATGGTGCAGATATTGTAATTGGCAGCAATAAGATGGACTGGGGGTGGGTTGGCTCCGCTTGCTGCTAGCCAGCAAAACTCAAAGACTTGGCACTCTCCTACCTTGTTGATCCCACCTTCCTGAACCACACTACTTGTCCTTAGTTACAGATTCTGGCTCTCAGATCAATTCCTATAAACATAAATTATCCCGTGATGCATCGCTATTGCAAATGAAAAATATACAGACAGGATTGAGCATCTATTATACTTCTGCTCAATACTCCGTAAGAAGATTGATGACTCCTTCAGCTCCCGGTCTGGCTCTGAAAGAAGTCAATATTTTCATTGCCAATATGAAGAGGAGTGTCTCTCTCTCTCAATAAAACACAGCTCCTATAAATGTACATCCCTGTATTCCTTGCTCCCTGGAAGGACCTCAACGCCCTTGCTGGCTGCAACACATCCTAAGTAAGGATGGGCTTAATGCCCTCTCCAAGGGAAGAAAACACACAACTGCAAAACCACAGGCAGTAAGACATTTCCAGTGTGTTCAGGCTGACCAGCAGCCTGGAACAAACAGCACTGTGCTTTGCTGTGCCTGTTTGTGCATGCACTGAGCTCCACTAACTTATCTGTTAATTGCTTTGACCTTTTTATTTACTTCCTGCTTGGGAATCTCAGAATATGCTGCACTAAAAATGCCTTCTGGATTGCAGCACTGAGCAAACATTGACTTAACCTTTCACGTTACTCTGTGTCAATATTTTCAGTCTATTCATATGCATGTGCTATTGCACTGGATAAACCAGGATTGTGTTCAAAACTAATGCTCTTTTTATTTATCTGGAGGTATAGTATTGTGCAGGCACACAAGCCACCCACAGGAAACCATGTGAATGTCTTTAATAAAAAGCTTAACCCTTATCAAACACTCTACCCATTGAGCACTGGATGAAAACAACTCTAATTTAGAAAGCTTTTCTGCTCCTTGACAGCACTATCCCTGCTCCTCACGTTGTCACTCCGTGACCTGCTACAAGCAGAGTGCCAGGTATAAGAAGCAGTCTCCTTTTCCCAGATGCAGCAAGTCAGCAAGAAGGAGGAGTTTAACTTGAGAGTTATGTTTAAGGGAGTTGTGTTTGAAACACAATCTTCACCTGTGCAATTAGATGATCACTCAGAGGACATCCTAAAATTGACTATTAAGCATTCCAGGAATGCTAACACGCAGCAATGAGCAGTGCCATCCAAACTATTAAGATCAATAGAGTGTTCAGGCCCTTACGGCAGCATTTTATACATGTCATGTGATCAGTGAGCAGAATGGAAAATGACAGCCATTTAGAAACATTTAATTTTGTGTTTGAGGTGACAAAACCAAGTATTTCATTGCTGAAACCCAGCACCACTCTTTATTCTGCTAAATTCCGCATTTCTAACTTACTACCTGATCGACGCTGTATTTCTCAAAGGGCCATTTTATAAAGTACTTTTGGGACTCTTACATCCGTAAGAGACTTTGTTAAAACAAACTCTGATCTGATTTGTTTGATCTAAAAGCCAGCCGAGCTAGGTAAAAGATGAAGAGCTGTTTATGCACTAGCTGCCTTTTTGAATAATTCCTTCTTTAAAGCAGTCAAAGGTTCAGCACTGTTCAAACTAATCTCAGTATTTCTTTTTTCATAGATGAAAATTAGAATTTTCTTATTTGTAAGTTACATGGTTATCTCCTATGCAACATTTGTCCAATTAGCCTTTAAATCAGCCTTTACACTGTGTAAATATGTTGTTCTCTTTTTTTTTTTTTTTTTTTTTTTTTAAATGACCTGGTGTTCACTGCTATTTATTTTCTTTAACTACTACAGCCCAACAGCCATAGCTCCCTTTCCAAAGCCAGGGTGTACATATGAGCACATACCTACGGGATGAAGAGAGAAAAATCATTAAACAAAAAAGCCTGTTTTCAGACTCCCAGATATATAAGAGGGGAAATCACTGGGGTGGGGGACTGGGTGGTGATTTTCCACAGAGCAGGTTTTGTTTTAATAATTGTACCTGTTGGACTAAACAGAAAACTGGCATTGGAAAGAATCCTGGCTTTACCCTCTTGTCCCCCACCAAAAAAACTGCACTTATAGGCAAAAGTTGAATTTTCTTCTGTGGTCAGAGGGGATATATCTAGACAGAAAACAGCAAGCAGTACTTGTGACCTGATTCTTGTCCTCTCACCTACAAATTAAGTGGGCCAAGTAGCACTATATAAGTGAAAATATTTATTTAATAATTTACTACAGAAATCTATCATTTTTCTCTTTTCTTGTCAGGTTCTGCAAAAGGAATGCAATTGATTCCTTTAGAATTTTTATTTTTTTAAAAACTTTCTTACACATAGAAAAAAGTATTTTATTCTGTGCAGTAGTTCTGAATATTGAAACAAAGATCAGTGTAGGTCTGAAAGGAATGAGTTAGGACCTGCTTTGAGTGGAGATTAGATTTTGGTTTGTGAGTTCATGGATGCAGGATGGACAAAGTACACAGCATAGTATCATAGAATAGCATGGGTGGAATTTCAGAGTATTTTTGCAGACTCTTTGACTGAACAAGTAACTGCTTTCACCAGTCCACAACCAAATCTTGTAGAATCCTATTCAGCCAAAGAAGTTTTTGGGACTGTAAAGTGAGACAGGTTTTTTTGTAAGGCTGATGCAGGTTGGAAATTGGAAGCCAAAACCAGATACAAAAGGTTTGTCTTTGCTCAGATATCCGACTGAGGAAGTTTAAATGCACTTTCCCTTTGTTTAAAAAGTAAAACACATGAATCAATGCTTTTACTGAAATCTTCCAGCTTTCTCTGAGAAACGATATCCTTTTCAGTGAGCCTCAGGCATTCCCACTTGACTCAGGTTAATGCATTTGGTCTCTATAGAAACAGCAGCAGATCCCACATGTAACTTGGAAAGGTCACCTCATTTTTGTACAAAAGCTCACATTGTGTCTTCCTTCTGTTCCATAAAGCAGCCGTAAAAGGAAGCAAAAGGCAATGCACTGCACTCAACCAGCGTCTCAGAGCTCTTCTCCTCTTGCAAACGCTGATGAAAGACCAGGCTCTTCAGTGCTTGTGCTTGCTGACCATCATGGGTCAAAAGGAAACACGAGCTTTTAAATACAGACTAAGTAATACCATTGAATTGGCAGGAAATTCAAACTCCTCTGAACTGTCTGAGAGCCAGCAAAGCTAATGAGCTGTACCATTTCCAAATGGGACCTTGGTAACACCATCTGAGAGCTTGTATACATGCAGAGTTGTACAGGTTTGCCTTAAAGCATAATTCAAAATGGATTTAATTAAAAAAGAGGCAAAATAATAAGGAAACTTAAATAGATACCAAGCAAGCTTACATCAGTTTGATTAAGGGAGCAGTTTAAATTAAATCACCATAATCTTCTTTTAAATAGACCAGTGCTATCTCATATCCAGGGTTTTATAGTGCTTTTTTCTGCTCTTGGTTTAAAATGCAGTCTGCAAGTCAATTCCCAGCCTCACCACCACATCTGTTCATACAAATGAGGAAAGTTTTGGGACATGGTGATCAGTGAGAGGCAGAGAAGAATTGGGACAATGTTTGAAGGTAACCAGAAACCTAACCATACAGAAAGAGAGCCTTTTTGTAGGAAGAAGGAGTACCAGAAAGAAAAAAATTCCTAAATTTCCCATGTGATTTGAGAGCACTTTTATGTGTTCAAGGGCTCAGTTATGCAACCTTTTAGCACAAGGAGTATTGTTCTTCAGGGAAGAAATGTAGGTGAGAGAGCTCCACTTTACGTGAGGAGACATTTCACAAACAAGCCCCATGCAAGCAAAGTGGTGATTAGTCAGGAAGGTAACTCCAGGCCACAGCCACAACCAGACAGCACTAAGGCAGCCCAGACATCCTACTGCTCCCTTTCAGATTTTCTTTCTGCAGTTTCTGGGTTACAGGATTCACGTATGCATCGTCCACATTCTCTGACTTCATCTTCCTTATGCAGCTGCAAGGCAAAATAAAGCCTTGCTGCTTGTGCATACATTTATAGTGTGTCAAGTATACAGCTGAAAGTGAACACGTTCCTCTTAAAACAGTTGCATAAAATGAGACTTGTGATTGATGCATAAAAGGCTAATTATGAGATCAGCTCTTTCTGACCTTTTCTGAGCAAAATTCTGGTACCTATATACTAACAGCAAGTCACTGGCTTTTATTAGCTGCCCAGAAGAACAAGCAGTTGTATGAAGGCACCACCACACTCAGGACTGGAACTCAGGGAGAGCGATTCTGGCTGATGCACATCTTCAGCTTCTATTAAATTATTTGCCATCTTTGTAGGTTCTGCTGCACTAGTCTCATCTTGTATTTCTACCCATTTCTCATAAAATGATGCTGCTGGTCAACCAAATCCTTTCAAAAGGAATTTGCTGAGAAGTCTGTAGTTATCATGTAAATTCATACACAGTTGAGGTCAAGCCTGTTTATGTCTTAATTAATTCTGCTTATGTGGAAGTGGAGAATATCACAGGACCTCTTTCAACTTTCTGGCTCTCTTCCCACCGCCTAGAGAGGGCAACAAATTGGACTTCACAGAGCCTGTCTCCAGCTGCAAGCATGAGTGGTACTTAACTCAAAGGACTCTCAGGAGCAGGCAGGGCCTTCAGGTGCCACTGTAGCACATATTTCTGTAAATCAAAGCAGTACAGAAATGCTTCAGAAGCTGATTTCATAAAGTGGTATGCTCTAAATCCAGATTTTGTGCAATCTTTCCGTTAATTTTCACAAGATCTGGGAGTGTACGTCTCTAAGTGCCAAATTTGGACCTAAATAGAACTACGCCATTTATTTCCATGACAGATACTACAGTGCCAGAGATCTGGTAGCATCTTGACAAAGTTTTATCGATAAACATTTATTTATTTTTTTATTATATTTTGTAAATAAATGCTGAGGTGTGCCATAGATTCATAAAAAACCTTTGTCTACTCCAGAAATGAAGTCAACCCTATTTTTTTTACTAAGTGATCTACTAAAAGAAGCACCAGAAATACTCTGGAAGATGTGACACTGTTCCCCACTTATCACTCCTGTTTTTATACTGAGTTGTTCATTACATTCACATAAACATAAAACCACTTCCTTGTTGAACATGCCCCACCTTTTTTTTCCTAATAAAAAAAAAAAAAGAAGCATTCTTTTTTGCCATCTCTTCCTGTGCCCAGATAAGTAAAAGCCTCATGCTTTGGCTGACATCTCCCTGCTGTCAGTTTTTTTCTTGCTCACCTAGAGCTAACACTCTTGAAGACACTGTTTCTTTGCCCCAGATATTGCTAGGATGGAAATAATCAGTCACTGTGTAACAGAAACCCAGCTCTGCTCCAAGCAGTATGTTCCAAGTTAGAAAGATTTTATTTCTCTTCAAGGAGCTCTGCTTGCACAATGGAAAGCAAATAGCTATTCTCATCTGCAGAAGGATCAATGCCAGCTCTGTCTGCAACCCATTAGTGTATTCAGAGTGCCTGCAATAAATTTTTAACCTTTTCCAGCTTCCCTGTGGACTGGCAGGTATTAAAAAATATCAGCACCCTCATCCCAAAGCTTCACTGTGCAAACCAGAATGAGTGAGATATTTAGCAAAGCACTAATAGATAAATCTTAACGTTCCCTCTTATTAGACAAATAATTTATTAGGCAAATAAATGGAGAAATTACCTCTCTGTGAGGCAGAGTTTAATGCAATGGAACAGCTGATTTTATCATGAGCCAACATTTCCAATTAAGTCCATTTTTATTTAAAAATTGAAACGCATGGAAGGATGTGATGACCAAAGCAGGTTTTATTCTAGTATATCTTGAACATCAAGTAGTTTGTGGGCATAGCATAGATATTGCCACGGAGCTGCCTGTCTGTATTCTTCTCATTTCTTGTAAAGGGTTTGGGGTTCTGTGTGCATGTCAGGACACAGTGCTCTGGTAAGTGCCCAGGTCAGTTATGAAATGAAATGGTCTTGGAAGTGGTGTCATGCTGCCAGATATTGTCAGAGGGCTTGCTCACAGACAAACACTGCCACAGAGTCAGTGGGTGCAAACACATCTCTCTGTATTACAGCCTATAAGATGCTGTGAAGGGTTAAACATCCTACAAAGAACTTAATAATTTTGAGTACAAAAGGTGCTATAATATTTCACCCCAGTCCAGTAGGCAGAGGTGATATAAGAGGAACTACCCTGACAATGTGGGAGCCTGCAGTGCTCCATGCATCCCTGAGAGAAGTCAGGCAGGCTGGCAGCAAAGTCTTGTGGCTTTTTGGTTTTTTTAAATTGGTTGGAAACAGAAGTGCTGAGGTACAAACAGGCTGACTCCTGCTCTTACCTCTGCTGTCAGAGTGGTTCCAAAGAATGTTTGTCAATATGGTGATAGGTGCTTTGTCACCATGTTTCAAGCACCTCCAGAAAGGACAGGACAGTCCCACCACAAACAGCCTGGATCACCAGCTTGGTACGGGTGTGACATGAGGGCTAAAGGGGCAAGGAGAGAATTTGCAAATACAAAAAGCTTATGGTGAAAAAGAGAAAAAGCAAGGATGAGAGAGGTCATTCCTGTAGGCTGTCAGTAGTGTCCAAGAAAAAACATTAGGAATATAGATTGGCTTAAACTGAGACTCAGAATCCTAGGCTAGAGGAGAGAAGGACAGAGGTTACACATCTGGGTAATGCTAACCTAGGTATGGCACAGTATCAAATCCTGAGCAGGACTGAGCTCTGGAAATCTCAGTAAGTGTCTGAGCTGCAAGAAATCTTCAACAGGTCAGGTCTGAATCCTGACTTTTTACTGTTCCTACTAACTTCCATCAGTGTCTTTTTGCATGTGTTTTTTAGATACTTTGTAAATAACAATACTATGTGCCATACTAGAACTTTCCAAAGCTAAATTGGATATACACTGGAACTTATTAAATACTTTAGAACTTAGAAGTTATAGCTATATTATACATCTCAAAACTAAATTGCTGGCTAAGTTACTTCTATTTTATTGACATACAGCAGAAGAAAAATTCAAAGAGCTCCATCAGACTTTTTAAGAGCCTAGTCCATCACAGACAATCTTAAACTCCAAGGAATGCCTTTGGATAAGCACATGATTACAAGCAAGAATTTGGCTGAGTCTGGGCCTGGCTTGCTGTGCTACACTAAGTATTTCCTGCAAAAGTGGCAGCAGGATGTGCTGGTGTTTCTGCAAAGAGTCTGCAAGAAGCTCTCCCTCCCAAAGCTGTCCCTGCCTCCAGCAAGGGAAAATCAACTTTTTGGTTCCCTTAAGTCCACTTGTACATCTCTGCACGGCAGTGTTTGGAACTCAGAAGGAGTAAAGAGGGAGGGATCAGCTTCCTAAGACTAAATAATAATGCAAGGGACACCCAGCCCAAACCCATCTGTAGGGATCTGAGTCATAGGAGGCCAGAAGCAGGGTACTGCAGTTTGCATAGGTGCAAATTTGGACTAATGTAGCAGGGGTATATTTATAATATAGTACATATTTACAATATGTACTATAAAATTAAGCTTTTATGTAACTCCACCCTTAATTTCTCTCTAAGCAATGTTTTGTGCTTTGTCTCAGTGCCAAGGGAGCCCAGCTGCACTTGCAAATTAGTGTTAATTGTGCAATGCAGCTGTCATATGCAATGGGTCAGAGTAATTAAAGGGTTTTTAATAAAAAATTGAAAGGAATGAAAAAGTAGTCTCATAAGTATTTTTTTCTACAAGAGGAACAAAATACTAATACCTCCTTTGTATTTCTCTGGAAATTCATCGTGCTGATATCTTGCCAGTCATCTTATTTGCATTTTGTAAATTTTTTTAATTATTCAGCATTCAATTGTGGATCCTTCACAGTTGATGCAGTGTAGGCTCTGAATGCATTTTAGTAATAGCTCTGCAATCAGTATTCTGCATTCATAGTATGGAAGGAATTAACTAATTTTATGTCCTTATGACAGTCAAAGAAAAATATCTGAAACATATTAGTGTAGATAACATCACTGTATGCATGCATAATAGCAGGTACCCAAATAATGAAAAATTTCCAGTAGAAAATACAAACTGCTAGAGTCAGTATACTTCTTGATCAATAATAAGACAAAGTATAATAACATTTGTGGTTTTTTTCAATAGAGTCTCATTAAGGAAAATTTTTCCTACAGCCTTTTGTTCAGTATTCCCTAGGCAGCAATCATTCAGACACTTTGACGTGTGCTTGACTTTCAGTATCCAATTAATCCCAGAGGAGCCAGTGTAACTATTCATAGCCTTAAACACAAGGACACGCTTAAGTGCCTGCAGGATATAGAACTTAGACTGTCCCCACTCAAAGAGCTCATAATAACCCTCTGAAATGGCCAAAACCTGTAACATAAATGTGCCCTTGAGAATGGAAAAGCTATAAAGCCAAATTTGGTCTTGGTATGTGCAAGCCCTTTGGAAGTAACTGGCAACATTGATGTTCACCAAAGAAGAGAGGCTTTCTATCCCTAGCCCCTGTGGTAGCCCTTGGGATGACATATGTTATAGTCAGCTGTCTTTGTGCCTGCCAATCCAGACCACAAAAATATTATCAAGTTAAGATTAATTTCAGATCTAATCTGCCAGTTTTCTACATTGCAGAATTCCCTGGATGCCTCTTGGTTTTGTCCCTTTGCAATCATATTACTATTTGAAGTTCCAGTCATCACAATTTATTTGCCCTCTAATGCATTAAATTGGTGTGATATGTAATCTCCTAATGTCTTCTGATGCTTCTTTCCCCAGTGCTTTTTCAATCATTAAATCTTGATGTGAAGATATTAGACAAACACTTAGTGTAGTAGCTGGTTGTAGGAGAATAACTAGAGAACCCTAAAATATGAACTGACAAATGTCATGTAGCTTTACCCAGAGCTAGAAGCATTGCTGCAGTCTGCCTAACTTCTCAATTCTTTGCATCTATTAATCTCCTTGCCCACCTTCAATCTCCAGAAACCCTGCTATCTGTTCAAAAGCTACTATCTTTTTAACATCACTGGTGGCTTAGCATTCACTGTCAGCCACTGATTGAGTTCCATTTTTTATATTCTACTGGAAAATATGCAAACACACACATATAAAACCCCCTGCATCGTATGAATGATGTCAACAGGAAACCAAGTGCTTGATCAGAATTTCCTGTTTGAATAATAATTCTGTATCATGCCCTGGTGGTCACCAGATTGACTGAAATAGCAGCATAATGATCCATGAAACATCATTAAGCGGTGGAGGTGGGAAAGCCTTCCCTCAACTGTGGTGTTCTGTGAGTTTCATTCCAGATAGAGTGGAACAGAGTAGTGAATTTGAGCAGAAGTACCTATTCATTTTTACATCTGATTTGACTATCACACTCTAAGCCATATTTGCTTGTGCTTGTGCAGATGTTGGTTATTAATATTGATAAAATAAGAAGTAGCCCCTTTCATACTTGTTGAGTCAGAATAATAGCAGAAATGAGCTATATTATTGAGCTAACTAAGGGTCTAGGTTGCCTTTTAATGAAACTTATAATACTGATTCCCAAAAGTAAAGCTGTGTTCAAGGCCTGTGGGATCGACTGTCATTTTCATTTCAAGGTCTGCATTAAGTGAAGTAAAGGAGCCAATATGACACCTGGATTTTACATTTCTGGTAGCAGAGAAGAGATCCCTGTATGATAGAATTGGATGTAAGAGAAAGGAGTACTAGAAAATGTCTTTTTCTGTGGAAACACTTTTGACTTTACTGTCATAACACAGTGTGAAGATTAAGAATTTAGGAGTACTAAAAAGCAAACAGTAGCATAACTGGTGCCACAAGCCCTAGGCAGAATCAAGGTTTAATCTTCCAGCTTCTTCATCTGAAGTGATACTTTAGTTTAAAAGTTTAAATGGGAGAAGCACAGATCTTCTGTGATCTGCAACATCGAGGCCTGGCTGGTGTGAGGGGCAGCTACAGACTGAGATGGACATGCTGAGAAAAATGTCTCCCAACCATTTTTTATGTTAGATAAATCGTGTCATTTTACTAACTGACTGTCCAGTAAGCCATTTAAAAAGAGGCTTAATTCAGGATGTTATGCATTGATTATTATTAGAGCCCAGCCAACCAAGGCAGCCAACAGATGCAGTATTTTGTCCAGCAGCCTCTGGGTTCAGCTCCGAAAGCTTCCTGATCTTGAGGTGATGAGGTCCAAGATCATCAAGGAATGCCTGGGAACCTTTGGAGAAACTTGAGAGCACCTGTGGCTACCAGGTAAGGAAGAGGTAAGGGGAGATGGTCTAGAAGCTTCTAAGAAGCATGATCAACTCCCCTTGACTCAGGTCTTTTTACAGCTGCCCCCAGTTAGGGAGGGGTCAAGCACCCTTTTAGCTGGTGCTCAGGTGAGAGCTATATAGAGAAATTTACACAGAAAGCTGTAAGGAAGTGGGAGTTGAGTGATCTTGCTCTGCTGGAATGGTCTTGGTATTAAAGAAGAGTTTCTCTGGCAGCAATCAGTGCTAGGGTTTCCCCAAAATGAGTTACAGACACTGTAAGTGTGCCAGGCTAAGGAAGTCCCTGGGACCTTTGTTTTCCAGGTAGCTGTGCTGTTAAGTGAAGGAGTTACAGGTGAACAGCACCAGAGAAAAAGAAAGGAAAATAGACCAGATCTTCTCTGAAGTGTGGTAGCATGAAGATCCCTGAATCCCATCTGCAGGAGAGGCAAGCAGTGTACTCCTCCCAGTGCTAAGGTAAGTGTGACCTCTGGAGAAGGTGAAAGATGGAAGCTGGTGACTTCTGGCACTGAGAGGAAGGCTTCTACTCACCTAAGGGTTTGCAACTGCAAAATAGTCCTGCTACCCTCAAATTTGAAAAAGGCATACAGGTATTCTTTATGTTAACAGCATCCAGAAGAGGCAACTGGCTCTCTCTTTTCAGAGCCCGGCAGGTGTATGCTGGAGCTTGAGGCTGGGACAGTGAAACCTCATACTGGCTTTTCTCTTGCCTTGTGCTAGAGTAGAATAAAAGGCTATATCATTGAAATCCAAAGTTTCACTCAATTTCTGTGGATGAGGTTTTCCCAAACTCTCCTGCCAGTTGTAATTAGAATAGCTTAATATATCTTTCAAAATCACCATTGTGAAAAAGTCTTCCCAGAGCTACAAAGCAGCCTTACTTCAAATGAGAAATATTTGTGCAGTGTAGTAACAGCTGACTGATTTTTGCATTATATAGTAGAGAAGAAGTGTTAGTTACATGCCTTTTACCCCCGACCTGAAATTTCTCCTATTTATTTGCTTTAGAGGACACAAACACTGAATTGGCAAGATCTTGCAAATGTTGGATATGAATTTATTCTTGTTTTAAATTGGTAACCAAGAATTTCACAGAAAGGATACTTTTGTTCCACAGGATGAATATTTGGTTTACATGGCTACAGCTGCAATATATTTTTAATGCTTTGAGTCAGTCATGAGTATGAAAAAAGGCCATGTTTCTGTCTTTACACACATCTGTGTTTCCATAGGAAGTATTGACATTAGAACATGTTCTGTCATCAGTGGTCAGTCTCAACCAGCACGACTGACCTATGTGCTTACATTACTTCTTGCAATCTCTACCAGATCTATTGAAATAAAACTTCCAAACCAAAATACATGGGAAGCAATACATATTGGACAGTTGGTTTTGGATGGCAGGCAATTTTCTGTTTATATTTTCATTTTGCTGGGAAGTTATATGTTCCTCTGTTCTTGTGGTATTTTTTTTTCCTAATAATTTATGTGGTTCCTGCTATTGGTTTTAGGTTTCAAGTTTTCAGATAAGTACTCTGGACTTCACCTAATAAAATGCTTCCTTACCTGTCATAGAACTTCAAGCAATACATGCCCTTGTAGAAGGCTTTTTTGTCTGAGATCCCAGTGTGCAAAGAATTGCAGCACTGAGCTTCTTGATTAACCATCCACTTAATAGTACTATGAAACTTCTGATTAATAGTATCCAATTACTACTATTTATTTGTAGAATATCTGCCAGAGAAATTCACTGCCTTTAGAGGATAATATCTTCTTCATATAAGAGAACCCAGTGCCACAACTGTGGAAAAAATCCTGTCACAGCACTACATTCTTACTCCTTGTATGTCCTCACTGAGCACTGCTCGTGGTTTTCCCAGTTGATTTTTCAGCAAAATTCTTGTGTTGTTATAGCTCTGTTAAAGACTTTCCTTCAACTGTGTCACTGTAATACTCTACTAACACTTGCTGATTTGATGAGTCAGGTTGAGTTGTGCAGTAACCTCCATCCAGCTACAGTTCTTCCAATTTGCAGGAGCAAATATTTTTCAAAGCCCATCTTTTGCTCTCTAGTGTAAACATTCAGAAGTGCCACCTAAATAAGTGGGTTGCCTTACAATGACAAAAATTGTCTCAGATTTCTGGTCAGCTTGTTTATTCCTACCATAATCTTCCAGAAATTGCACTGCTTTCTAAAAATGAGAGATAGCAAGCATTTTGAGAACTCTTTCAATATTTATTGTGGCAGAAACATACCAAGGGCTTACAGCTTCATTGAAACAAAATATGAAATAATTCCTATTTTTATACAGTTGTAAATTTTGTAAACAATGTACTTAGGGCTGACAGATGTCTGGGTTTCACGTGCTGGTCATGGAGGACACCACTGAATCTGGGCCATTTGACTAAAGAAGAAATGAAAGGGTCTGATTCTTCATCTGTCAAAGTCCCATGGGTGTGAGTTCAGTAAGAGCAGTACTATCCTCTCTGTTGGTTTCTCAGATATTGCTAGTCTATATTTAAAACCTGTGTTATTTAAACTTGAAAATTAATTTGCTTTAATGTCTGTGTAAAATAGATTAGAGTTAATGAAGTCTGACCCCCTTATGGGTTAGTGTGAATGAAATAATTACTCTTCAGCAGCACAGGATGTACTGTACTGGACTTTCTGGCTTAAGTTAACAGCAAGAAGTCAAAGTAAGTTCAGGAAATACCAGAAGTCTTAAATGGCTTTAGGAAATTTTGGTTTCTGGTTTCTCTTTATGGAAATTTAAAATGCATGTGCTAGACTCTGTGTCACTGATAATAATAATTATGGAAAATTACCTGCATAAATTGAATATAGAAATATTCTAATTTGAAACTTGGAACTGATTACAGAAAAAAATGGCTCTTAAGGTTGTGATAAGGAGGGTACTCCTTAAAATAGAGCTAATTTAGTTATCATCATCTGGTCTAAATTAAAAGTGAAGGAATGTCTTCCCAAATCTGTTTAAGCACTTCTGGGAAGATACCACTGTTGCCTACAACAGCTTCTTACTGCTCCAGGTGCATTCAAAGGCAGAAATAAAATTCACTGAGGCTTAAGTGAGCCTGTAGTTCTTCAAAGAATAATATTCTAGTGTAAATTATTATTATTCAATGTAAATGAATTTTCTTGTACGCTTTTCCAGAGAGTGAGTGGACTTTTACCAATCACCATTGAGCCTGCTGGCCTTGGCATAGGGAAGTCTGTCTTGATGTCTCACAGCCTTCTCATGGCATGGTGACAGCTCTTTGTGCTTAATCCATCAGGGCAATTGGGAAGACTTTAATTAGAGATTCCTTACTGTTATGTCACTTTGTTTTCCTTCTTGGAATGATTGCTGGCAGGAGAAATGAAATGTGACTGCCCTAGTCAATATATGTGACAGCTGAGTCCACACTCATCTAGAAGCCTGTGCTTCCATCCAGTATGATTCTTTCCTTGACAGCAGCATTGCAAACTGAAAGTGGGGCCTGAGGAACAAGCTGGCTCTCTCCTGGATCATAATCTACTATGAAAGGGTTTCTTTTAAGGTATTTTTTTGATGCACATCCCCAGACATGCACAGAGGAGTGTACTGTGAAGCCTGAGTGCTGCTCACAGCTCCTGCACTGGTCTGTCAGTCCAGGCCCTCAGGATACTCTTACCTGAAAGTCACCTGCAAGCAGGCTGGTGCCCAGCCTGTGGTGAAAGAAAAAGGAAAATGCTATTTTATGACTCGTAGGGAAGACTGTGGAAATATCACTTTGCAAATAGTTTTGCTAACTTGTGAAAGTGAACGGTCCTCCCTCAGACCTGTGTCACCCTGCAGGAGATGCGGATATTGCTGAAGGCCCTGGTTCCAGGGCTGCTCCTGAACCATCGTGTTCCACTTCTGCATCTGTAGCCCCAAAAGGTGAAGGCCTGAGACTGTCCTACATTGGAAGCATCTTACTCTTTCAGGGTCTGAAGCACAGAGGAGAGGCATAAGGCAAGTGCTGAAGCCGGCAGTGGGCAGCATCTCAACCCATGCCTCTGAAACAGCATCAAAAATGCTTCCCTGGAGCAAGCCATTGACCCCTCCTGCTGCAGAGGGTGCCAAATGGTTGGGCAGGTTTGTGGGATGCACCTTGACCTCCTAGGAGACCCCAGCAGCTCCAAGATGCTGGATCTGAGTGAGACCTAAATGTTTACATCCCTACCAGTTATGTAGTATTTTGCACAGATGGTATGACAGTGGCATTCTGGTACCTCATCATGTGAGACAAAGTGCTGGAGAGCTGACATCTTGTCCAGCTGCAAGCACTGCTACTTGCTCTTTCAGTTTCTTTCCATGCATATGCTGGCCCTGACCAAAACTTATCTAGTTGCATGGTTCAACAAGGCTTTAATAAAAGCAGTGAGATTGCAGGCAGGCTGCTTCCAGCTGCTGTAGTTCTGTTTGAATGGGCTCTAATTTATTTTCATCCTTGGTTGGCACAACTGTAACTGGCAAAGCCAACAATCATTTGCTGAAAGGAGAGGCAAGACTGACATGGTTTTAGTTTCTTATGAACCTTGTTTCTCCTGACATGCCATTTCTTCATGTTCAACTTCTGCAAGTAGTCTGTTTTGACACTCAACATGAGTCTGGGGAAGGGAGCAGAGCAATGAAAGAATGAATGCCTGCTATGCTAGAAACACTGAATTGGTTAACCCAGAAAATGGCTTTTGTTTAGCCACAGGAAGAGAAAGCAATGGAGAAATCTTGCTGTGTACCCATGCCTGACTTAAGGAGGCAGAGAAGACTTAGACTTCTCTTGAAGGTGCACAGTGACAGGGGAGGCAGCGGGCACAAGCTGAGAACTTGCAGTCACATATAAAGAAAAATCTTTCACCCTGAAGGTGTTCCCACACCTGCATGGATGGCCAGAGCAGTACACCATTCCCTGGCATGCCATGGAGAACCTGGCCCTGTGCAATCTGACCTCAGCTTGTCCCTCCTCGCCTAAATTACTCTATGGGGTCTATAGTTTGATGCTGCTAAATGGATATCTGGCTTTTTCTTGTGTTCAGTCAAGTGCCTTTTCTATTATTGAGCATGGTACAACCCCATCTATCCTAATCTGTATTTATATTTAGAGAAATAAAGGAATGAAGTACTAGGAAACAGGCTCCTCTGAAATTTCCAGTAATGCAGGATGTTGATCTATTTATAGCAACATCTGTAGTTTCAGAGACCTTTAATAACTTAATTTCAGAATACACGTATCTCTTCATGCTGATCTGTCTCACATACTCAGTGTGGTGCCCCCTGTTGCACAGCATTTATTCAGCATGCAGGGGCTATTTTCCACCTCCAGAGGAAAAAAAGCAGCAAAAATTCCTTCATCCCAGCTGGTGTAAATAAGAAATCAGAAAAGTAGGTGTTGGAAGTTAGTCATGTCCATCATGCTGAAAGTCAATCAATTATCAAAATGCTGCTGATAAATGTAATGCTTCAAAATGTCTCCTTAAGGTGTGAAAAGCTGATTTGCCATTCTGATAAACCTGAACATGATGGGGTATGATTGAAGAAGGGAGAAAAGAAAGTGCAACTGCAGAGTTTGGCCCTGCTGTGTTAGACCCCATGGATGAGCATGAGCTGGCAGGATATGTTTTTCCAGACAAAACCAAAGGGTCGTACACAAGGCTGGGAGCAGAGGGGGTTCTGTGGCTCAGGTGGTAGGTAACACACAGAGCAGCCTCAGAGCTGGTCTCAGTGTGACAGTCACTTTTGCAGCATTGCACTAAAACTTCTCTTATTTGTGTTTTCTCTCATCTTAAAGCTAGTCGAAACTTTTTTTTCTGCCAAAACAGATATGCATTATGCATGAAACACAGCAGAAAGCATTTTCTCTTTAATTTTCAGGAAGTCTGTTATTGCCAAAACATAAACTGCTTAAGAAGGAGGAGGAAAAGTGGGGTAAGTGATATTTGGCAAGATCCACATGTTCCGTTTGTTTATGCAACAATCACTGCTGCTGACTTACAGCTTCAGAGGCAGCTGTGTAAATACAGGGCTGCGATGGCTGAGGAAGCCAAGAGACAAGCTGTGGAAAAATAACAGATAAAACCAGGCATGTTCTGGATGCCACAGGGTAAGGCAGAGCTGAGCTATGCTGCAGACATCTTGCTGTGCTGCTAAAAGACCTTCAGTGACCATTTTTGGAATATCTTTCCTCCTACTGGGGAGGTGGTCTTTTTATAGGGACCTGAATGTAAAGTTTTGTTGCGAAGGAGACTCAAACTATTCCTGAAAACGTTAAGGAGATTCTCTCTGAAGGCAAGCATCCAAATCCTCCTCTGCTGACCCCTGTTTGGAGCACAGGGGCCAGGAAGCCTTGAACATATCAGCTTGTGGTGTTTGCCAGCTTCTTATAAATGGGCTTAGTCCTTTGTTTTGTGGGGTGAGAGGTCTGGCAAAGTCCTAGAAACTGCTAACTAATGTATTTAATAAGTGCTGGAGTTGCTGCTATCCAGTTCCTATGGGAGCTGACCCCCCCCAGATAAGGCCAACACAAGCACTTTCCTGCAAGGCTGATGCCTGCAGCCTAGCAAAGGCTCAGCTGTGCAAGGTAAACCTTGGCAGGCTCTCTAATTTATTTTTGCATCTGATAAAACAGCAAAGAGATCATGGGCATAAAGAGGTTGATTGGATTAGAAAAGGTTATCTACTGGATTTTTTTATTGCAAATATTCACCTACAAAGCTTATTAATTTCTGCATGGATTTGGCATAATTAGGCAATAGTATGAAACAAACACTATTAAGCAATGTTGTGACACAGCTCCCAGCTAAATAATGCATCTGAGCATGTGCCTCTAAATCTCAGTTTCCAAAACAATCTATATCTTTTTTGACCAGTGTGTTGCCTTTGTATTTCTTAAGGACAAAACCTTACGACTTTTCTGTACATGTATTGTTTTCAGCTTATAACAGAATACATAATTTTTCCTTGAAGACCAGGTCAGATAGTGCTTTGGCAAGTTACGCTTTTAAATTATCCTATAACAATTCCTAGAATATTATTATATCCTAGTATTCTCTTATTTCTTATGTGTCTGCTATGCTATGTCATAAAATCCATCTGCATCTTTCTTCACCATAAACCACTGGTCAAATAGGTGTCCTGAATGTCATTTAGCTTGGTGTTCTAGTCCAAAAGCTCAGCAGATGTGTCTTGAGTAGGCTACAAACCATGGAAAGACATTCACTTTCCATACTGAATATTGCAATTTTCATCCTTTTTCTCTCATTCTGGAATAAAATTGATTGAAATATATGCAAAAATCCTCAATTTGACTGTGAGAAGTAGAGACTACTCTCATAATACTTTGAACTGTTTATCAACAGGGTTCTAAGAAAAAAAAATCATGGTGTCTTAAGTAGCAAAGAGGCATTTGCACACGCTGTTTGTTCATCTGTCTTTGCAAGGCACATTTAAGTGGTACTATTTTTCTTTTAGCAGCAGCATTCTGTCATTCCTGTGTTTCTATGTTCTATGAAAATGTTGATAGATTGTCTCTGTCCTTGGTGCAATTTTAATTTTTTAACTCAAATTGGGCATCGTAAATCATAAAACATTGTGAGAAGATCTCATGTGTTAATCAGGTGATGGAGATAAGCAGATACATATCTTCTGACTTCATCCCTCCAAGTCAGGGCTGTATTTGGTTGACAGGGACAGTTTCATCAGATACCTTCAAAATTCCTTATTCCCTTTCCTAGGATACAAGAAATCCCCCACTGCAGAGGCAAGTGTGCTCCAGTTGATTTACTCTGTAGAGCTGGGAGGAAACTTGAGTCACACATGGAAACTGGTTTCTGACTGGAGAGTAATAAAAGGCATTATCTTTTCTATTTTTCTTCCAAGAAGGACAGTATTTTCTTGTGACATCCCTCTGGAGCAGTGTGAATTGAGATGGGACAGGATAGTTCTTTATATTAAATTACAGTTTGGCTGAGCAAATCAATCTACAAAGTGCTTCTAAAGCTGTTTACAAGGGCCTGATCCTATAACTGTGGATTGATTTCAGTGAAAGATGTGAACCTTCAAAGCATACTTCTATGTGGAGTTACTTTGGAAAGAAAATAATCAAGTAAATTGTTGGAAGACCCCATGTGCAGATATGTAGGATAAGGATGTTTTCTGATGGTTTAGTTAGATCCAAGCAGCTAAGTGTAAACTTGGTACTAGGTTTCCTTGTGGACATGATAAAAACCACTTACCCTCGTCATAAAATTCTGCCATGTACTTGGAGAGATAACAGGTCCCCTTGCAAGATAATGGTATCTTGTAAGATAGAAATAGTTTGCCTTTCCACAGTCATTGATAGAAAAACATCCCAGCCTTTTAGAAATGTTTTCCTTTCATATTTAAGAAGAATTTTCACCCCCATTTTATCGATCAGGTAACTGAGGCACACTGAATTTTAGTAACTATCTAATGTCAGAAACCGGGAAAAGGGCAGATCCAAAAATAACAGCTGGGTCTGAATAGCAGTAACCTCATCACTGGATAATATTGTCTTAGAGCTAAAAGCCTGGAGGAAAAAGCTGAAATGTCTTTCTTCCGCACTCTGTCTTTACCCATGTCTGCAAATCAGAGTCATTGAACTGGAAAAATGTGAATGTTGCTGTACAGCATGAATGAACTAAGTTGTCTCTTGTGCAGTGAGCACATTTCCCAGCTGGGTAGGACACTGCAAAGCTTTTACGAGTTTCCAGCACTATTTCACTCAAGCAAGACCCTCTTGAGAAGGTCCTGGTTGAATGCTGCTTTTATTTTTTTGTTTTTCTGTCTGGAGGAACACAACAATCCCCTGTTGTTTTCTGCACAGCTTTTGCCAGAGACTAGGGCAGTTTGCACAAACAGAGGTCTATGGTGCAACAGGGGCTGTTTCAGAGATTCAAGAGCCCTGTCTCTAAGTGGAAATGGTCTTCAACAGCCTATATGGAAATGTCTTTATGAGATGCATGTCTTTATTTGCTGAAACCATTAGCTAGGAAAAACTGCCACAAAACACTCCAGGGCAGTGCAGTTAACATCAGTACCACTGTGCTGAGACTGCTGCTGTTTCCTCATCAGATAGCATTTGATCACTAAGCTATAAAACAAACAAACAAAAAGCAACCCAAAAAACCAAAACCAGACCACCAAGTCCCTCTTTGGTCCTGACATTTCAAAATAACTCAGCTTTACACCAAGTCATCAGAGCTTGCCTCCTGCCCAAAGGCTCCAAGGAAGGATACTGTGAACCTCGCTCTGCTTTCAGATGGCTCCCAGGCTGCAAATACACTTCTTATTCTCCAGCTGTGTTTTGCATTGACGTGAAATGGAGATGGTCAGATTGCCTTCTGGTGCCTGTCTGAGCCAATAACCACTGCTGGTGGCTTGTTGTTTCCCCGGCTACATGGAGAGGTGATGTGCAAAGGGAGAGAAGTTAACTATTTGACAAGGGACAGCTTTATTTACAGAGTGCTGCCAGGCTAAAATCAGTTGAACTGCATGAAGTAATGTGCACTTGCTTGTAAAAAGGAGATGAAAAGCTGTGACACTGATTGGCAGTGAAAAGCCTATAAACCAGCACACATCGATGGAGTAATTGACTGCTTCCCTCACATAAATGATTTTTCTCCTTGCTGTACTCCTTAGGCACTTGACCACGATGCAACTCGTATTGATGGAACATAACAAACCTAACCCATTTTCTGAAAGCCATGTAAGATACAAGACAGTGCTTGGATGAGAGGACCTTTGAAGACAGTAATATAAATAACTGGTTTGTTGGATTGTTTGTGAAACAATCAACTCTTTTAAACTATGCTGAGATAAGAATTTTCTTTGCAGGAATTCAACCAAGTAAGGGAACAGGATGGTGCTGACTTTTCAGACCTAACACACCCATCTCCCTGTATCCATCTGCTTTCTCAAATCCCAGAGCTGTTTGGAAGCTCACTCAGCATCGCTACCTTGAGCATCTTTTGTTTTTTTCCACAGATCTGGCATTTGAATTTTGGAAAGGCAAAAACTGTTTTATCTGGTTCCTGCTGGCCTTGCTGCTTTTAATGTCTTTTCCAGCATGTAGGTCTTGGCTTTGCTCCTTTTATAAAGATCAGTTTTCTTAAATATCCAGCAGAAGTCTCTGCAATTTCAAGCTAAAGCCAGCATATCTGCAGAGCCCCAGCTGCCCAACTCAAACCTCCTGTGCTGCTGGTGTGCTCCCCTTCAGCCAGGCAGAATTAAACAGCTCTGCAGGATGAAAGGACAGCCTTGGGCATGGCCAGGAGCTCAGAAAAACTCTAAACAAAATACCCTGCAATAAGCAGAGATAATTCAGCCCCAACACTAGGTCTGAAGCCAAGCTGTTGCAAAGTTTGACCTGCTCAGATTTAGTGTTTCTTCATCAACATCTCCACATCAGAAAAAAGTTTGTGGTTTGTCTTTGATTGTTCTGGATTCATAATCCCAGACATTTTTCTATTGAATATCTTCACCTTATGGTTTTGCCTCTCTTTGTTGCGAACTAAGGGGTAGCATAGGGTGGTTTTTTTTTTTCTTTCAGCTTTGCAGTGAAACCATATGCTATTCTTATGGTCTCACGTAAGATTTTATGAGCTTCTGTCATCACAAGATCTACAGAGACTTTATTGCAGGATCAAACAAGATGAGTGAAATGTCCTGCAAAATGCATGGGAACTTGCTTAAGTGGAAATATCTCTGAATGCTTTCCCAACCTCTGCCCATAACTACCAGCAGGTTATAGAAGACAGTGATGTGGAATTTTTTTTCTTTTGGCATCAGCTTTCTAGGCAGGGACATGAAGGTGCAGCAGGGAAGAAGGCAACGAGCAGGCAGATTAAACATCCTACTGGGAGCAAAGCCAGCCCAGTCGGCGCCTGGGGAATTCTTCCACTCTCCCCAGCCTGGGCTTTTGTTCTTTTCTGGATCGTGGGGCTCCTAGTTGACACAGGCACCAGAAAACACCACCAAGGACAGGATGTCAAAGATGACTGCTGGTGTCTGGTACCTCAGTGGGGTGTGTGAGCAGCAAACGTGCCTCCCCTCTGTGTCCAAAGGGCTGAAGAAGCTGTAATTGAACCATTTGCTCAGTGTGAAGACAGAGTTCAATGGCATGTCTAGAGGGATCGTGCTAAATTGATACTCCAGAAGATAATTAAATTGTGTGACAGTTTATCACAGGGAGTGCCCTAATAATCAGTGGGTTTTAAGGCCTTTAAATCACAGGTTTGTAGCCTGCCTGTATTTATGAACTATAAGGAACTCCTGCAGATTTTGCTTGGCTGTTAGATTCTGTGGAGGAACAGTCTATTTCTGTCAGGTTGAGTGATGCCACCTTGTTAGAAATGATGCAGTACTGACCTGGCTGCAGGCAGCAGACTCACTTGCTTTTAAATCCCCACCTGGAATTTCACAGAGGGGTAAAACCATCAAATATTTAAGTGAGTGCCTAGATATGTCACTTCCATGCCCAACTCCTCTTTCCCTTTGTCAGTTATGCCCTGTGTATTTTCCTCTGCTTAAGCAAATCAAGTTTGTCTGCCATCCCCTTATTATTCTTTCCCATATTATGCTGGTTTTCTGCTGGCAGGAAACCAAAGCAGCAGTACCTTATGTCTCAAGAGAGGCAAAACACTTCTGAGTGGGATTCCTGGCTGTGGCAGGCAAGGCCAGAGTTCTGGGAAATTTAGGACACAACCACCTGTGTGATGCTTAACAATACTTCTCAAGCCAACCTTTCCTAGTTAAATGCCAGAGTGCAGGCACCATGGAAGAGGTAGAACCTCTTTCTCAGGCACGTTTGTTGCCAATGATGTTATTTTCATTCCACCATCGCATTGTGGAAACCTTCAGCCACAAGTTGGAACTCAAAATGATTTGCAATGAGTTAACCCATGTAGCAAGAAAGACATTTCCAATGTATTTGCAAAATATTTTGCTTTGCAAAAGCACCAACTGATCCCCCTGTATGCTTTCTACACCATCATTTTCTTTCTTCTTTTCTCTGCATTACTTTCCTAGTATTTTTTAAGTTCCTCTCCTAGTCATGCACAGATGCAAATTTCTACCTTATGCTTCCAGACCTACATTAGCAGGTGTCAAATTCATCACGGTGAGCTGGAGCCTGGGAGCACAGAGCATCTCAGTCTGGGAGAGCCTGGGACTGACTATGTTTGCCTTGAATGTTGATCTGTTGATCTGACTTCAGAAGAACAATTTCCTCAGAATGGGTTAACCTCCATACGTGAGTAGCTGTACATAAATATACCTGGAGAGAAAGACAAGCAGGGATGTTAGTGTAATTAACACTTGCCTTCATACAGATGGGTTTTGTACATGCAGCTTAGGGGCATACATCTTGCTTACAACTGAGTCTTTCTCATTGGACTCAGATATTGCAACACTGATTAACTACAGGTGTCTTTTGGGATTATTGTTTTTCTTCAATCAATTGCCATCTAATTCTTGTATGTGTCTAAGATTTTTCCTGTAAGAAAAAAAATACTAGGAAAAAAATGTGCAAATAGAACTTTACCATTTTGCTATCTGTAAATTCACTCTGGAAATCAATGAAACTGTTCAGCTCTTTCAGGATGCAAGGCCTTAAATCTGTTATTTGAAATCCACAAGTTTTTAAATGCAGGACTCAGCTGCATCAACATGAAAAGCTGTCATACTTTTCATATCATGCTGTCACTTAAGCATTTTTAAAAGCAAATTCGGTAATTGTTTCCTGCTTTCAAATAATGTAGTTGAACTGTGAATATTAAAAGCAGCAGATTTAGCAATTCAGTAATAAGGCAATGTCAAAAACTATATTTCAAACTCTGAATACTGCAGTCAGAAATGCTTTACATGCACCCTTAGACCTGCGATTTCCATCTGTGTATGTGTAAAGATTTGATTTGCAAAACACCTTGTTAAAAGCAAGATTTCTAAGGTTCAAGCATCAAATACTTATAAAGTAAGAAATGGCAGAATTAAAGCAGCCTTCAGCAGGTTTAATTTGCTAACCACACCTTTTCTGGTGGTGTATGTACATCCTTGTGCAGTCTTTAAATATATAATCATTTTTTATTCTTTTCCCTAAGTTTTATCTGGGAGTCAATAAGAATGAAGGGTCCCACCTAGACATTTGGGATGTGTGTCTGTAAGAAAATGTCAAATGTAAGTCTGTAAGAAAATATTTTTTTCATGAACTAGAGAACTAATTAAAACTGTTTTCCCATGGTTTAAAGCCTTTCCATTCCTTAAATTACTTTCCCTACTTCTGTAACATCTCTGTCTGCTGAAGCAAATGGCTGCTTGTGTTGTGTTTGAGCCCATTCTAGGCCCTCACCTGTACCCAAGTATGTGCAGCATTAAAAATGTTAATTATATTTGACATCACTGACCTGTGAAATTGTGCTGAAACTGCCCAGAAGGATCATGCATTGTTGGGGCTGAAAGGCAGGCATGGGGAGGGAGGGAGGAGGGAGCTTTACCTGTACTGCTAAAAAAAAAAAATAAATATTATCTTACCTTAGAGAAATAAAGACTTTTTTTCCTTTCTCGCCATCCATACCATACCATTTTCCTCTAGTTTTTTCTCTTTTTCACTGTGTCTCTGACACTGGCCAGAATGCTGATTTTTTTTTTTTTTTTTTTTTTTTTCAAAGTTATGTGTAGTTTAATCACTAGGGGATGTCCATAAATACAAGATACGCCAACAGCTCCTGAATGGAAAATATAAAAAGATTATAGAATTATGTTTCTGTCCTCCAGAACTTGAGAACACATTTTAGAGACAAATAGAGAAATACTAGTTTTAAAAATGAGCCGTTATGTCATGCTGGCAAGTTCATTAACAATGAAAAAGATATTTATTTTTTGCTGTCTAAAGGCATCAGTTACTGACAATAGCACTCAATATTAAGAAGAAATTATTGCCAGCTGAAAGATTGAGTCTAGCACATTCAGACACAGCTAAGAAAGTATACTTCCTAACTATTTCATTTACTGTATGGCTGGTCTTGAACATATATACAACAATTCAGATCCAGTTTCTTCCATGATAGCCTCAAAATTCACTAATTCTGTTCTTTGTATGCCTTCATGGCATAGATGATGACCAGGATTATATAGATGTCTAATGACTTTGGTAATGGTGATCTACCCACACAGAGAAACTGGATCCAGGAGAATTAATGAATGCCTCTTATAAACAGCAAATTAAAAATCAAAGCAGAAATCTGATTTGCAGATTTCCTCTTAGTAAGCCACAAGCACATCTTTATGGTCCTTCGTGTGAGTTATTTTTCACCACATATGGAACAGCTGGGAAAAGGAAACAGAGCAGGGATCATATGACTTGCACTCATGTAAAGCTCAGAGAAAAAAAAAATCAAAACAACAGAGGCAAATTTCACAAGCTCTAAAGAATAAGAAAATTGTGGGGTGTGGACTCATAGGCTCATTCTTTGCTCTCCAGGGAGCAGAAATAATTGGGAGTGAGGAAGACCGACTGGAAGATTAGCATTTTATAAACTTGATTGCTAGTGTTAGTTTGAAAAGAATTACTGACAAAGAACTTCCAGTATAAATTTTAAAGGGGGAGACTATCAGCAGTACGCAGGCCAAAATAGAGTAATCCATCAAACTGAAAAAACCCCAACATTTTGACAGTCTTTTCTTCCTTCCCCAATTTATTTTGCTCTTCACAGTGACTTCTGTGCTTAGCTGTGGAATTTTACAGTTCCCCTGGAAAACTCATTGATCTAGTGGGCATCAGGGTCCAGGATGGTCCTACTTAGTGCAGATGTACATGCATCTTCTGTGCATGACAGAGGAGCCTTTAAGCTTCTACATGCTGTCTGAATGCTCTGTGCTTTCACAAAGGCTAAAGCAGTGGAATCCATCTGTTCCTTGTACCTTCATTTCTTCAGGTGATGGAGGGAGCAAGAAAGTAAGCACAGAGGGCAAGCCATGAACTCTACATTGGTGACATTTAGAGGAAACACAGCAGCTTCAAGGTAAATAATTTCCTTTCATGCTCACGTGCTGGTTTGTATCAGCACAAAGTGGTGTTGCATTCATGGCATTGCATATAATGGACACCTAGTGCATCACTGCTCAGCTGAGGTGGCAGAGGGACTAACAGCAAAGTTAAAAGTATTATTCTTTCAAAGGTCACTGCCCTTGATCAGTTGTCTTCCTTGCCAGTTCTTCATACTGACACTTCTAGATAAGACAGAAGATGCCCCTGAGCTTTGAAGTCTGGTGAAAGACGAGTGCCAAGCAGTGGACATTACAAGGAGACATTTGTGTCATCTGTTTCAGACTCTGGGATAGGGTGGCCAGGCTGTAGTCAGAAAGAGATTGTCTTCGGAAAGGTTGCCTTATCAATATAGCAAACAAGTTATTTTGCCTACAGGTAACTCATGTCTTCCCAGTTGATTGAGTGTTCTGCTTGTGATTTTCTGATGTACAGAGAGATATTACTCATAGGAGTAAGATATAGAATTGTCATGATGCCAGGTGCAGTGATTTAAGTTATGGACTGAGTACTCAATCATGATAGTGTGAGTTTACTTTCTGGTCTGAGGGATGGTTAAGAGGCTGTATGAATCTGTATTTATTATATCTTGAGCAAGTCTGTCAGCCAAAAGTATCATAGCCAATCACAAGCTCTAAGCCTGATGCTGGCTTTGTCCCTCTTGTACTATGGGAAGGGTAGTGAAGAGCACTGGATTTTATTGGAGGAATCTAGCAGCAAATTGAAGGAAGTAATTGGACTTAATAGCTGCTGCAATTGATTCAATAGCATCTGAATATTGACCCTGTACCAAAGGAGTTTTCATTGTGGAGTAAGAAACGTGCTGAAAGTGAGTCCTACCCAAAATAATTTTATCCAGCCATACTTAAATAACGCTTGCAAGGCAATTCAAAGACGTAGTTTGAGTTCAGCATCTATTGATTAGATGCACACAGGAAAAAAGCCCTGCATATAATCTGGCACTTGTAGTGTGAGCAAATAGTCAAGAAGAAGAAATGTGATCACTAAGGAATAAAGAAAATCCTGGGAAAGTTCAGTGATGAACAAATGGATGGAGAGTGCACAAAGACCCTAGCAGCATTTGTTGGAGATACAAAGTAAGACCACCCAGTTAAGCTGAAGAAGTTAATAATAGTATTAAAGGTGGAAGATTTTGGGTTGCTCTTTCCAATTCTTAAGTCTCAGAGATCCATAGATCACATAGAGGAATGTATTTAAGTAACTCTAAATTTTACAAAAAATTGGATGGGATTTTATTTGTCCTCTGTAACTTTGTTTCAGATATTTTAATGGCTTTTTACATTACAATGCAATGAACGTGCATTTCCTCCGTTAAAGATTATCTGATTTAAGAAGCTATGCTTGGTGACTTTGACAGGAACAAGTCTATATATCCACTATACCCACACTAACTCTTATACCTGGATGTTGGTATGCATTGAGGCCATCTATTTCACAGAATCACAGAATGGTTCGGATTGGAAAGGGCATTAAAGATCATCCAGTTCCAATTCCCCTGCATGGGCGGGGACACCTCCCACTAGATCAGGTTGCTCAAGGGCCCATCCAACCTGGCCTTGAACACTTCCAGGGGAGGGGGCAGCCACAACTTCTCGGAGAAAGTTGTGCCAGTGTCTCACCACCCTAACATTAAAGAATTTCTTCCTAATGTCTAACCTAAATCTACCCTCTTCCATTTTAAAGTCATCACTCCTTGTCATGTTGCTACATGCTCTTGTAAGATGTCCCTCCTCAGATTTTCTGTAGGCCCCTCAGGTACTCAGAGGCTGCTATAATTCTCCCCAGAATTCTTTTCCTCATAGGAGAGGTGCTCCAGCCCTCTGATCCTTTGTATGCCTCCTCTAGACTCTCTCCAGGAGCTCCATGCTCATTTACCAAAGCAGCTTCACACCACCTCAGAGTGCCACCCTGGCAGTCTGTTACCATGAAACTACACTACTAAAACCATTAAACTGCACAAATATACTGCCACCATGGCAGCCTTATGGGTGTCGGCAACTAATTAATTTACTGATCTCTTTAGAGACAGTTTGGCGATTCTCAGTTTCATAAACTGCTATAGTTGGAAATACCATCTTTAAATCCATTTCATACAGAGTGTGATCAAGCCAAATTCTATTCAGCTTCACCAGCACTTGCTCTTAGCAGCAGAAATTACAATAACAATGTGACCTCCTGTCATTGCCCACAAGTCCTAAATTTATCTGTGAGTCTCTGGCCTGGAATATGTTTCTCACCAAGCCTTGAGAAATGGGCTGAGCATCAGCATCATGAAAAGCAAAGTTTTGCAGATAAATCTTTCCTCCAAGGTGTTAATCTGGTCCTCTGACAAGGACTGGAAAGTTGTAGAGAAGTTTCAATGAACATGTTCAACTTGCCATGGGCTGTACAAAGAGTAGCAAATCAAGTACTTGTGGCTGCTGTTCAGTATCAAGGCACATGCATCCCCCGAGGGCATGAATATTCAAGGATGTGACTTCACTGACCCAGAGTTCAGGCAAGCTCTTGGTGAGATCCATGCTTTGTATTTCATTTGTAATGCTTTGTATTTCAACCTGAATATTAACTTCAAGAACCAGTAGAAAGTGAAGTTCACAAAAATATTATAATTAAACCAGTTTTATGGAAAGCAACTTGATAGGAAGTGTATGTGTATATAGAAAAGGTATGTGGCTGGTATGACATTTCAGACTGATAGTTTTAACCACACTTTACAATTGGAAAAAAATTACAAATGCAGTGTTGTCTCTTTGGTTTTATAAATTTATATCTGAGTACATACTTATGTGTATGCATCTATATGTACATGGATTTTTGCATATATACATAAATATCAGTGTCACTGAAGAATCTGAAACCCCAGCATATGTTCCAGTGCAGCAGATGTATGAACCATGCAAGGTAATATTTATGCATTAATAGAGATAATTCCACTTCTTTTGTCATTTGTGGTATATAATTTTTGACAGATTCACTAACAGAGTGACTGTGGTTGAGATACAAAATTTTCATTGTGGTTTAACGTTTCCATTTTATATTACCCTTCATTTTATATTACCCTTCTTCATTTCCCAAACTTAAAATAGTAATGCACAAGGGTCTTTATTTTGCTATGCTAGATATTTCTATTCTTTCTATATGTGTAAATGTAGGCTTTGCAGACAAGCAACAGACCTTTCCCATTGAACACCAGTTGTTAAAGTAAATTAAGCACAGCAAAGATGCAGATACAATTTCCAGTGGACAAAAATTGTCAGGTAGGATGACGATATGCATCAAGATATGCAGAACATCTTTTTTGGGGGATAATTCAAGCTTCCTTGGGCAGAAGACCCTGAAAAAGAATTGCTGACCAAAGCTGGATTGTCACAATTAGGACAATCTTTTATGCAGTGCCACCTTCTGATAAGAAGGAGCTGTGATATCAGACAAGGATGGGCTTTCAAGTTTTTCATGAAGTGCACTTGGTAATGTGTGAACTGGACCATCTCCAATGTATTCCTCTCATCCCATTCTGCAGCATGGTGAAGAGGGAAGGACACCTGTACTGATCATTTGAGTTAAACAGCCTCCCTGGGTGAGGAGAGGGACCAACAGAGAAAACAAATGGTTTATGGAGTGTAGGGGTTGCTCTGTGGGTGACCTGAGCAAAAAAAACAAGTAGAAGTTCTTCCCACACTTCCGTAAATGCAAATAAGGGAAATCGATGCCTAAATGAGATACTCCCACCCCCTCTAGATTTTAGAAAGAATACACACCAAAAAACCCAGTGGCATATGGTATCTGTCATGTCTGAGCTTGAGTTCTTGTTCCCTTTTGTATTTTTGTTGAAACATTTAAACCAGCTCTGTGCATTTTTCATTGGCAAATGACTCCTTCAGCCCTGCTGTTCTGCCACAATCCATCAGCTTCACAGGGTGAAGCACAAATGCATACTTTTGTTCTTGTCATAAATCTGCTGTGCAGTTTGCCTTCTTTCTATGATGTTCTCCAGGAGAGTTGTACGTTCACTTCTAGGTAATAATCTGCAAGCATAAAATAGCTTGAGGGTCTGCTGAACCCACACTGCAGTTTAATTGTATAATTGTTGATCAATGTTTTCCCCCTGCATGCAGCCTTACCTCTCTTTTTCCACCTAGCAGACGCAACTAATCATCAACAAATGTGTAAACTATTTTTCCTTAGAAGAGCTACCACGTACTTCTTCTGTAATAAAGGACTCAGACTGATGATATTCATATAAATGTCACCTATAGCATAAATACTGTGGGAAAGGGGAGTTTAAAGTGCTACGCTAGGGAAAGGGAAAAGAAAGGTAGAAATACAGATTGGGAAGTCTGTGGCAGAGACATAGCATGGCAAAAAAGGTGTTAGAGAGTTACAGATGAAATATGAGCCAGCAACATGATGCCAAAAATGGGAAACTATATCCTGGGGCATATCAACAAAAAAGGTCATATAAAACAAATGGGAGATAATTTGTGTGCTCCACACCTACTGCTGAGGCTGCTGCAGGAGATGTCTCCTGGCTTAGGTCATCATGATCTAGGCAGGCTATAAAAGAGCACAGTAGAAAAAAGAGCTTCACAAAATAGGATGTATGAATGCAGGTTGAAATAACTTGAACAACTGAACAACTGTCTGTCTTTGGTCTAGAAGCAAGAAAGCTCAACTGAGATTTCTACCAAAAAGGATTAAAAGGTCATAAAGTGATCAATAAAACTAGCAATATAATTATTTGTCATCTCTGTGAAGGGAAACAGCAAAATGAAATTAATTTAATTTGTGATGAGAATCCAGCTGGAAAATCAGCTTTGGGTTTCAGTTTTGGTTTGTTGGTGAGTTGGTTTGGTTTTTAACAAAACTGAGTTTGACTTGGGGTAAAAAATTGAAAGGACAATCCTAATACTAAGAGAAATTTTCTTCAACAGCCTTCCAGTAAGAATAGTGATAATAACATTATGAAGCTACCTTTAAGGTGGACTTCAAATCCCCTCTCTTTTTCACCCACAAGGCTACATAACCTTACAAAGAGCAAGGAAAGAAAAGTGTGACTTAATCTTTTTTAAAAGTTAGACTTTCCAAAACAGAACCACTATAAGCACTTTCCAGTCTTTCGTTGTGAACCAGATGAGCACAAACTGCCCTTTTATGAATTCTGTATGTTCTCTCATGTATATCGTGTCATGAATATTCTATCAAAATGCATATTTTACAATTTTGTTGTATGCAAACTGAAAGTTGTCATCAATACATCAAAACGATTTTTCAAATTCATTCCTGGATTTGCATCCCTATAAAGCCCTTTGGCTGCTTCATATAGACATATATATGTTAATGAATGCACACTTTATCAGGGACATGGATAGTGAAAGTTTACAATGAACAGCATTTCAGGACCTGCAGTAACAAAGTCATAAAGTTATAGCAGCAGCCTTTCATCCCTTCTTTTCTCCTTTGGCTCTTTCAATAGATTGCTGTCCTGCAGTGTTCCAGACAGATCAAAGTTTTTTAGGGAGCCAGACTCCTGTCTCCTTTTTAATACAATCTAGTATCTATACCACACATGTGGCCTTTAACAGCATGCTATAGGAGAACCCAAGTCTACTTGGAAATCTGCAGTTTCTCATAAAATCAAACAAGGATGTTTTTTTCCTACTAGATGTCTATCCTACTTGCTAGCTGCTGTATCTGAAAGTGTTGTCTCTAGTTGGCCCACACTGTACATGCAAGAGGCAATAAAAAGAGTTGAGAGGCTGAGACAAGAACTTTGTAGATAGTGGAATAATACCCTAAAGGCTGAGGAGTTTGGTTGTCTTTGCAATCTGCCCCTGGGAGGGTGTCCAACCAGAAAAGATGCTGCTTCACTGATTGAGGAGGTACCATGGAAGAGTAAGTGCAATGGTGTTTGCATGAGTGCTTTGAGCTAACTGAAGTAGTAGCTGCTGCAGAAAGAGTTTGTTGCTACCCACCTGCTCCATGCCTCCTTGTGTTGTCACTTGCATTCATGCATTCTCATGCAAGTGAGGTCAGAGGGCTGCTCTGTCTGAAAACCCAGCAAAAAGCAATAGTTTCCAGCCAGATCACTTTTTTGCTCTCCTTCAAGCAGGAGCACCAGTGCCAGTGCAAAGCTGGGAGAAGCAACATCTCCTGGGGTGCTGGGGAAGGGTGAGATCACACATTTAAGCTGCCCTCTGCACCTACATGGCTTAAAGATGCCTTGAAAATGCAGCCTAGTCTTTCTGCTGGTACACCACAGGTTATTGGATGAACATGGCAGATACATTTAAGGAAGCCTGAGCTTTTTTCTCTTTGTCTGCAGGAAAAAACTATTCATGTCTCCCTTTTGGTGAATAAGAACAGACAGCACTTCTGTGGCTGCAAGGCCAGGAGAACTTGCTGATGTCCCAGAGTGCAGCTCTGGTGGATACCATTGCCATGTGTTTCAGGTGGGCCCAGATTTTATAAAACATATATTAAGTATAGAAATGTAAATGTATAAAAATTGAAGCTACAAACTACTTCTATTATTTAGCTTCCTAATTAACTTGTTCCACTTTACTGGAGAAATTCATAAAATACTTTTCTATTTCAGAGGGGAGGATATTTCTAGAGGCAAAAAGTTCTCTCTGACTCATTATCTCTGTCTTTGTTCTCACATTTTGGTGACAGAAAAGGGAAGAAAGGAAATTACAGTCTCAATGGCCTCATGAAATTATAAATTATAAATGAGGAATCTGATCTGAAGTATGTGACAGGGCATCCTGCCAAGGTGCTCTCTCAATATTCTACTTTTTTATAAGTACCATATCCTTTTTCCAGGCAAGAAAACAGAAGTAATGCTACACAAGTCATAATTTTATGAAATGGCTGAGTACCTTTTTTAAGTTCCAGTGAACATTAAGTAGTGTGGGAGGTGAATTCCTAGTTCTGCTCTAACATATTCCTCTAACATAATCTTCCTCTTTTGTCTTCTTAAGCTGTGCAGGAAGCCTTTAAATCACTATGACTAATGAGGAATTTTCTAAAGAAAATTGCTCTTGGTGTTATTCTTTGTTAATATGTGTAGGATTTGGCTAAATATGGTTTGAATGCTTGCTTTTTGACACTGCAACAGAGTCAGTTGTGATCAGAGGTGAGCACCTTGCTGTAAACTCAGCTCTGGCCTTCAGGCAACTTTGCAGATTTCTACATCGCTCATGCTTGCCCTCTGTCTCTTTTACAATAAAATGGTGTGAGATTTCTTCCACTCGAGTGCAAGCAAAGTAAGTCAGCCTCCAGTCTTCCTCCTTTCCCTAAAACAAAGCTTCCTCAAGTAACTGAAAATGGATGTTGGTTTTCAAAGACATCTTCAAGCTGAAGACAGGTTGCATGCTTGGACTTTGAGAATTATCACATGCTTCTTGATAAGGGGTTGACAACTTCTTTATTATGGAAGTGTACACATCTCTAAATATAAGTATTAGCAAAGCTGATTTGGAAACTTCCATTAAAATAAGCAAAAGGACAATTCCATTTACATACAATAAAACAGAAGTATTTCTCCAGGACCAGCTTCGCTGTCACTTCCACAGGAAAGGCAGAGATGCAGTGTGGTAACTACCTGGATGCAATGAGTAGTGTCTGCATATTGCATCTATCTAGAAAATACACTTTTTATTTTAAGAGTGAAGTGCCAGACTGTTCTGTGTAATCTGGTACTGTCCTTTCAACTTCACCTATCCTGACTTTTGAAGTTTGTGTCTGCATGCACAAAATCAAAATACAATTCAGTTAGAAGTGATGAACGTTACCTCCTTGGGTCTCGTGTGAATGTCATATATATTCAGTCAGTAACCAGATAGCTACTTGATGTTTGTCCTCAGACTTGGAATGTGTCAGTCAGCGTAAGCACAAAGAGTATCCTTTCTTTCCTACAGGTTGTTACTTATTCCATCTCCACTCTTGTGAAGGTTAAAATCCTATTAAATTAGTGATTTCTAAAAGCACAGACTTATGTAAAAAAGCCTACAGAAAATGGATATCTGACTTCAGTGTCACAGAAATGCCAGCTGAATGTGTCTCTGGAAGTCCCCCCAAAGCAGACCTATTGCTAGCCTTGG
The DNA here is from genome assembly GCF_036169615.1 of Heliangelus exortis. Lineage (NCBI taxonomy): Eukaryota > Metazoa > Chordata > Aves > Apodiformes > Trochilidae > Heliangelus > Heliangelus exortis. The sequence goes on from NC_092423.1 coordinate 62,655,794, forward strand.
TCTTGCCTGGCCAAGTCCTTGAAACCTCCGAGGTACTTTCTGTAATGACCAACCCAAATCTAGGTGGTAATTGCCTCATTGCATTCTCTGTAAACTACCAAGAAGAGTTTGTCTCCATTATCTCTGTAACTGCTCTTCAAGTAGTTGTAGGCTGCTGGTCCTTTTGCTCCTTTACAATCTCTCCATAACTATCAGGGAATCTTTTTTATCTGCACTAGAGCTGTGCTGGCTCTCTGTGCTAGTAAGCACCTAACACAGACTGGTAAATTAAACACTATCTTGGACTTGGAATAAGTTGGCACACAGGGCTGCCTGTATCCAGGAGGTTTGGGACTGATTGTTTGCACACCTTAACATGCACACAGCATGCTAACTACTGAAGAAACAAACACAGACACAAAATTCCTGATCTTAAGTAATGGTTAATTTGGAGACAGATTCTGTTTTGGTTTGGCAAATGACCAACCGTGAGCAGTTCTGGAAGATTTCCCTGCACTCTGCTAGAACAAACAGGGTTTTTTCAGCTCTAAATAAAACTAGGATCCAGTCATCATAAAAAGGATTTGAGCAGAAAAACTGGATTGATGCCTCAATTCCTTTGACTCTACCCATATACTACCTGAGCTTAGTGTTTAAAAGTTCATTAGAGCCTTTCATAGGCACTAGTGTGGACTTTAGATGAAGAGAACATTTGTTTTCTTTGAGTGTAGGCCAGATGGGGCTCTTGAAAACTTTGGGGACACTTTTAGCATAGTCAGATGCACGAAAGAGAAACCACTGAGCATCACCCCTGAGCTAGAAATTGTTACAGGAAAAAGGCAGTATAATAAGAGAATGCCAGCTGGACATAGTAGCATATGGCAGAATAGTAAATTCAAGCCATTACACTAAACAGTTTGTTTAAAATTATGGTTTTGGAAAAATATTTTTCCACCCACCTTGCAGACACTTTTCTAAAGGGAGGACAAGGACTGTGTCTGTAGATGGAGTGAGGTTGTATGTTGCAAGCTGTTATGTTAACCCTCAGCTCTATTCATATATAGGTGAAAAAATTTAGATCTGAATTAATAAGGGGGTCTAAATGTTTGGCAGTTCAAACCCTGAACCTACAGAATCTGAACTGCTTTTATTGCAGGATCAATGCCTCAAGCAGGGTCTCACTACAGCTCTGGGTTTTGCTGTAAAAGTTTTGAACAGGTTTCATTGCCAACACAAAGCTCTTAATCCTCCTGCTTTGTATTTTATGAGAAATCGGTTGTGACTTCCTTAAAAAAAATCTGACAGATTGTTTTTTTTTATAGCTAGAGAAGCAGGCTGTCTTATTTGCCTTGAGGTTGTGAAGACAGAATAATTTTACACTATCTAGATTACAAAAGAAAAATGAAAATTGCTTCTTCTAGCTCTTCCCTTTGTAAACGCATCTGAAGGAATATTTTCCTTTCATTCTCAGTAACATACACACATATCTATATTTATATATACAGTTAAAAGTCAAAATCATCTTATCCTGCCAGATTTCTTTGTTCAGCTTTCATACCTTTCATATTAACAACAAATCTTTATTTGCCTGAACAGCATTTCGTTATCAATAGGATTTTTTCTCTAACAAACGTGGGCCCTGTTGGGTTCAAGGAATATTTCTTGTTATGAATATGCTTTGCTCTTGATTTTGATTAGGAATTTGCCTACACTCAATGCAACAAGAATTTGCTTTGCAAACAAATAAAAAATGTCAAACATCTCACAAGTTTACATCTGTGTCAAAAATAACACCTATATTTCCTCTGTCTTTTGTAATCATGACAGAAACAACAAGTATTTCATTCAGATAGAAAACTGAAGCAAGTCCCCAGATTCATATTTGGAGTTTCCACATTTATACTAGAATATACATGTTTATTACAAGACCTGAACTCAGTTCACTAATAGATGTTTAATTTCCTGAATAAGGGATTTCTTCTGCTAATTTAGTCTGAATTTATAGCTCTTCAAATCATATTTCTGCTAATTTGTAATAACAACTGTAGGATTAGTGTTCCAGGCAACTGTAGAGTAGAATGTTTATGAACAGAGAATATAATTAGGTAATTTATAAGGAAAAACAGGGGAAATGAAAGAATGTTACTAAGACAAGGAAAAAAGAGCAGTTATTCCATCTCATCTCCTTTTTTTAGATTACACTTCTGCTCTTTAGTATCCTGTGCTGCATGTCATAGAAACAGAATTTGATTTTACTGGCCAAATTCCAACTGCAATTTGCCTAACTAATTGCTTCTTGAATTCTTAATTGGAAAAAGAATCCCTCAGTTTCCAGTCCTGCCTAGTTTGCTCTTATAGTGTCCTTAATTCAATACAAACCAGGGCCACCCTTCATCAAGATGTGATTGATCTTTGAAGGTAGAGATGACACTTACGTACACTAAATGTGTCACACACAGCTTGCAGTTATTTCTTCTCAAGATCCAGTACATTTATCAAAGTAATGCTCCCCTCCTATCACAGGATTTGATCAGCTCTGTGGAAATGCTTGGCAAAACTCCTAACAAAATCCTCCTTTCTGTGCCTCCAACATGCATGCAAATGAGACACGAGTTAAACCTTTCATTTCCAGACCAGGAAGAGCAGTGAATTGCTGGGGCTGGCTGAGTTACCCAGAGCCCTCCCATCTCTTTGTCCAGCTCTGCAGAACTTGGTTCTTCTGAGGAGGAGAGGCAGATGGCATTCGAGTGCTCAGTTCTGCAGAGTAAGCTTTCCGGTATCCTCCTAATCAGCGGTGCAGAAAGCTCTGCTGATGTATCGAGTGTTCCTTCTCCTCCCCCTTTCAGTCTTTCTGAGAAGCAGGCATGGAAATAATAGTATCTGCACTTGTTAGGCTTACCAGCTTGCTGACCCAAAAATCAAATTCTCTCATGAGTTGTTAAATTCAACCAATCTACTTGAAAGTCGGTTCTACCAATTACTTGTGTAGCTCTCTTCTCTCTGCTTAGTAGGCTTGGTACTCTTGTGTGTATGAAACGTGCAAGAGTCAGCAGACATTATGTTTGAGCTGTATAGCATGATAATCCAATACAAGAACCATAATTTTAAAAATTGCATTTAATTAATTTAGAAATGTGGTATTAGAATTTCCTGTCTAAGGAGGTGGTCAGAGGAAGTGTGTGACAGGAGAGTAGAATGGAGGGACCTAACTGGCTGCTGCCGAAACAGCAAGTCCTTCTTCTGCTCTCTGCCTAATTCAGGGGAACTCTGAGGCCATATAGATTTTTACAGGTGATTTCTGAGTAGTGATGGTAGTACAGAGCTGGGAAAGTATCTGGGTTTTAAAGAAAACTTAGCCACCGATTTGTATTTTGATTTCAGGAAAGGCAGTTAGTCTATCAGTGTCTCAGTTCTTTTCCAATGAAATTGGGGTAAAAATACAATTCCTCTTCCACAAAGATACTGAGAATTGGTCTAGTTCCCTGGCAGCTGATCAGATCTGAGGTCCTTTTTTTCAGACTTGCTGACTGCAGACAAGTGTAGTACCAAGGGCAGCACTGAATACACAGCATAGATTCATCCTTTCGGATCCCTGAAATGAGAGGAGTTGCAGTACAATGTTAATCTCACAGGTGAATCACCCTTTCTTCTCCTCACATGCTCCTGCTACATGTATCAAAGCTCCTGCAAGATAGTACTGTTGTACCCTTGCTTCCAATTTCCCCCTTCCCCCTCTGTTTTGGTCCCCTCCATTAAACATGTTTTATTGTCACTGTAGAGAGAGTAACACTTACCTTTTCTGTTCTACTCTGTGTCCTTTGTCTCCTCCTCAATGCATTTCCTTTAGCAATAAATATGTAAGACTCAAGAGACGAGTTATTTACAACAGCTGTTTGAAGGCAATTTGACAAGGCTTGGGTAAATATATATCTGGCAAAGTACTCCACACAGATTCATAAGTGACTGCTTTACAGGCTTCGAATTCTGACCCATTCTTTCAAAACTGGATATTTTCCATAGGGTAATTGGGTCTGACTGTGAGTAAGAATCAAAAATGTGCTTTCATTTTGACCTATTGCTTGAGGTTATTCCATGTCAAATGGGGTATATTCATGGTACACTGTATTCCCCACAGTGTAATGTGTTGCGTAACAGAGCCTGAATTTATTTAACACCAGATTCAAACAAAAAATGTATTAATGCAATATTAATTTTAAAGAGTTAGCAGGGCCATATGCATCTGTGGGCTTTTTGTCTGAATATATCCTACTTTTTTTTTTTTCTTCAGAGTTCATTATTCTTCAGAATAATGACAGGACCAGAGGAAACGGTCTGAAGTTGCAGCAGGGAAGGCTTGGATTAGATATTAGGAAAATTTCTTTACTGAAAAAGTGGTCAGGCACTGGAACATCCTGCCCAGGGAGGTGACTGAGTCACCATCCCTGGAAATATTTAAGAAATGTGTAGATGTGGCACTTCAGGTCATGCTCTAGTGACCAAGATTGTAGTTCTGTTATTTTGGTTGTTGTGTGTGTGTGTATGGTTGGACTCTGTACCATCCAAACAGGATCTTGGCAAATGTAACCTGTACCTGGATTTTTTTCATCATCCATAAGCAAGATTTTATAGGCCAGGTGCTGGTATCAGGAAGGGATCCAGTGTGTGGTGGTAGCCATGGGAGCACAGAGAGCAAGGAAAAAGGCAGCAGAAGCAGCAGCTGACTGGGAAGAGCTGGAGGAGACTATGCTGGAGTCTCCTGGGGGAGCTGGACCTGAAGAGGAGGAGTAAAGCATGCAATAAATGGAGCAGGTTGGAGGAGCCTGATCTTAGCAGAAAGGAGGTAGGCTGGTAGCATCGTGTGGTGAGTGAGAGAATGTATCGTGTTTGTGAGAAAAGGTAGGAAAGAAGGAGGCTTGCAGTAACAGATTGGGGTGTCTAGACTCGTGGAGAAGGTGAGGACCTGTGAGTTGAGAGGAGTACTCTAGTGCATGGGGATGTGATAGGAGGAGTGGGAAGCAGAGTGCACTGCAGGTCATAAGTCACTGGTGTTACTTAAAGGCAGTTCTGTATCCTTGCCTCCTTCTAAAGCAGACAGAGTTGGCACTGCTGCCCAGGTGTCAAGGTTTAACACTGGCCCTGCAACTAAAACAAATAACAGATGCTTGGTATTAATCCCCCTCCCTCCCAAATAAAGGACCGAGAGAGAATAAGGGGGAGAGACTTGTGGGTTGGAAACTAAACTACACAGCTTTAATGAAACAGTAATGATAAATAGGAAAGATTACTAAATATATAAAAATACACAGGAAAATTGATGCCACATTCCTCCCTCCTTTCCCCCAGTAACTCTCACGTCACCACTGAGGCTGCAGGGCAGCCCTGGGAAAGTCCAGGCTGGACTCCTGGAGTCGGCAGCAGTTGGGAGCTGGAGGCAGGAACACACAGATATGGGCTGGCACGGATCAGGAGCACAGGCAGAGGAATGGATAGAATCCTCCCAGGATGCTGAAGCTAACAGGGACAGACGAAGAAGGGGAAGCAGGAAGGGTTTGACCCTCATGATCCCTCAAATTTATACTGAGTATGATGTGTATGGGATGGAATACTCTGGTCACTTTTGGCCATCTATCTTGTCCAGTCCTCCCTAAAGGAGTTCTTCAGGTGTGACCTCTTTACTCCTTCTCTCCTTCCAAAGGGCAAAATGTTCCTCAGAGCTGAGCAGTGTCCTTGCTTCTGCACACCAGTCTCCACCAGTAACTATAAACATTGAGCATTTTCAGTCCTAGAAGCAGACACTGTCTGAGAAACTTGCTGTTAATTTCAGCGAGTGCAGCTACTTGCAAGAGACTTAGTTGAAAGCAAAAGTACAAGACAGAAAATCACCTTTATCCTGGCCCAAACCAGGACACCAGGAAGCTCCACCCCTTCTAGTTCTGCTTGCAGGGATGTTCTCCTCTCTTCCCTGATCCATCTTTTTAGCTTTTGGAAATGTGATAGCTCAGAACGAGTACCTTAAATTTAGGTAATCTGGAACACTGGGTAAATATTGTTTACCTGCATATCTAATAGTGAACATGAAATCAACATACAGAAGTTTACTTTCAATAAGCATAGTATTTTATTGGGCATATCTAGGAACTGCCCTTGCTCTCATTAATAATTTTCATTTATTTTCACTCTGGTAATAGGCAAATTCAGCTGACATGTATTATTGTATGCAGGTGAAATGTATTCTGGCAGACTTTTCCCATATGAATAATTGCTATAATGTAAATTGATCACTGAAGCACATGTTAAATGCTATCAGTCAGATGTTACCTGAGTTACAGTACTGCATTTCATTAGCAATTCTCCATAACTATATTGCCATAACTGAAATTACAGTCTGGTTCAGAAATAGTTGCAGGACATTTTATACATTTAAGGTTGAAAAAGTAACTTAATATACATTATTAGTTCTGTTATGCTCAATCCTTAACACTTAATTGATGCTAGCTTTGATCTTTACTTTCTTCAACTTATAAAAAGGAGGAGAGAAAAAAATAATCGATATTTCTTTAAAGAAACATGAATAAAAAAGAGATGGTTTCAGCCAGCTTTGCAGCTTGTGAAAAATCAATGTTGCTTCAATTACTCCATTGACCTCGATATACTGATGTTGATTTACAGTGGTGGGGATCTACACAATGATTAATAATAAGAATACCTTAGACTTTGAAAGGGCTTTCTCTCTTGAGATTCCTAATTGCTTGCCAAACACTCTGTCTTAGTTTGTGAATATGAAGTATTGTATTCAGGACCTCATAAACTCTTTTAGTTCAAGAAAAGTACAGCTGTATTCAAATAAATGTCTTATTACAAAGTCTTACTTAATTTTTTTTTTTTTAAATGTGCATGATATAAGCAAAAGAAATGCCTGGAGGGAGTTGAAATAATTGTTCATGAACAGTCCTTCCTAGCAGTGTAAAACCTATTTGAAACTCAAGAGCAGCTTTCAGTCCTGCTGCCATGTTGCAGATAAGTAACTATTTTAAGTCTAAAATCTTGCCAAGATACCATACAAACTATCATCCCTAGGGATGATCCAGTTTATTTATCTACTGCTTGCTCTGCATTCCCTTTGTTTTGCTCCATAATTCAGACAGATTTGGTCCAGTCCCTTCTTTTCTCAAGCAGAATGTTTTCTTGCCTCAGCCAAGCTTTTGTTAATTGGTTTGGTTTGGCTTTTTGTTTTTTTGGTTTTTTTTTTTATTTGTTTGTTTTTAATCTATATCACTTTATTAATTTCCTAGGGATTTTTTGAATGAACAATAAGGCATTGCAGACACTAGTTGAACTTTTCATGGCTATTCTAAGGAAAGAGGGTGTGAGGATGATCCTCAATAATGCCTGCATAGGGATCATAGATTATTAATGGGTGTTACAAAATCCTCCAGCTAACAGCCCTAAAGCTTCCAAAGGATGCCCTATGGACAGCAGAGGATGGTCAGGATGCTTATCTGTTGATGCCCTGCATCTGACAGGTTCAGTCTGTCTGTCCTGCTGGACATGAGGACATGGAGGTGTGACAGCCTTTCCTCCCTTGGGCTGCCAGATTCAATATGACACCTTTTCTTCTAACATGATTTCCTGGGTTGATGCGTTCTTTTAATAATACAATGAAGTTTTATTTAATTCTGCTTTACTTAATTTGGGTAAAGGAACAGAAGCTACTTTGGCTTATAAATACCCCTGAAAATAAATTATTGGTTTATCCTTCTGATCTGCTTTCTCATTATCAGCACTCTGTCCTCTAACAATGTGATAAGAGGACACCTCCAGACCTAGACCATATTAATATTATTTGGATCCATAATAACATAAAATACTGATGAATCTATTAGGTAACAAATAACAATGACCCATGTCATGTCAGTGTAGTTGAAGAACTCAGAATCTGTTCCAAAATTACACCACCACTAAAGCATTACGTACTGTCCATGAGTAGAAACATTTATAAGCTTTACCCAGAATTTTATCAAAGCCTCAAATGTAAGATTTTGATAATATGTTGTACATTTTTGTAGCTGTCCATGATTCAAAGGAACAAATCTCTATTTTTAATGAATGATCTGACAGGTTAACAATACCCGTTTAAAATACCTCCCGTCCTTAGACTGATGCCAACCCATTTCAGTACATGACAAGAGCACTTCTTGCTCCAAAGTACACAAGGATACCTATTGTACAAATATGAAACATGGAATTGTTTCCTATACTGAAATGTTTACAGCATCAGGGCTCTGATCCATGCTTAAGATGCCTCAATATTTCAGTACTTCAAACAACAAAGAACAATAGTATCAGGTACTTTGAAATCTGCAGGTTGTACTGCATATGAGATTCCTTGAAAATTATTCAGATTTGGAAAATCAGATAAGATTCACTGAAAATATTTAAAATAAAATAGAATTCTCTTCAATAAACTATCTGCAGGATGTGAAAACAGAACTTCACCCTCAAAATACCTCACTCCCTGTTCAATAATTGTTTGCTATGAGTATGAATAATGCAAGTCTTTAAAAGCTGTAACTGCATATGTAATGCTAGAGTAAATAGGCCTTATTTTCACCTCTTTTAAAGCACAGAAAATAATTTAATAGAACTGTACATTGCCTTCAATAGAAAATACATCCTGTTTAAGTACCCCTCTTTACAATTTATTTCTTAACACTGGAATATTTTTGACTTGTTTTGTAAACTAGTCTTGGTTTGCACAGCCATCTGGCTAAAGTAAAATAGGAATCTGTGTTGCAGAGTTCACTCTACAGTACTGTTTTTCTTTGATTATTATTATTAGTTATGGTTGAATATAGACTAATGCCATCAAAAATTGGCATACTTCAGTTGGAACATGCTTCAAAGGCTATGACTTTTACATTCTGGATCTTACTTTAGCTTTGCTCAGAAGAATATCTTTGGATTTATAATGCCAATGTTTTGGAGAATCACTGTTTCTGAATCACTGTGTTATTTAAGAAGCTGGGACACAAGCCAGTTGCAAGTGGACACTGAGATTATTCAGAGATTTATGGCAGACAGTGCTGATCACTGCCTGCCTGATGTTGAATGAAGCAGAGCTCTGTCAGATTATTTGGCTCTGAATCATTTTTTAGCTATGAGGTGGTACAAATGAAGAAAATAACCTCAATAAAGGGATGGAGCAGTTAAAAGCTCTGTAGGAGAGGTAAAGTGCAGAGAAGAACCAAGGAAGGTAAAATCAGTGGATGCCAACAAAAACAGGATGATTGTGCAGGAGGTAGCTTTATTTTGGGTAACAGTATTGCACAATTTTAATAGCTTCCAGTTAGCTCAAGCAGAAAAATCTAACTATAACACTTTCTAAAGATGTAACATTATAGCATCTAGAAATAAAACACATGAAAAATACATTACTGAGCATCTAGGGGCACTCAGACTGCCTAAATTTAGTCTTATAAATTAGGTAGCTAAATTAGAGGGATAGTCTTAGTAGATTATTAATGGAAAGAGAGTGGGAGGGAAGGGCTGGGAGTGGGAGGCTCTTTAAAAAGTAATTCAGAGCTCAGTTTAAAAACTGCAGTTGTCCTCATAAGGAATTCCTTCCTCTTTTAGCTTTGTATAAAGCTGCAGGACACAAGTCTTCTCAGTTAGTCATCTAAAATAATATATGTAAATATCCACCAAAGACCACAGAAAGACTTTAGAAAAATGGAGTCTACAATCAAATGTAAGAGACAAACTGGTAATTTGGGGAGATAATTCAGGACCTAATAAATGACCATGGGTGCATAAGATGAAAGTCTAGGAGAACATGTGCATGAAAGCACAAATGCAACAGGAAGGCTAAAATTATTCCATGACAGAATAAGCAGACTTTCCTAACAATAAATTATTTTCTCCAAAAGCAACAGTTGTAGAGAATAGATAATGCTAAGATGACGCTCTTCTGATCAAAGAAGCTTGAGGAAGGAAGATATGTGGAGGACTAAGTAAGCCTGCAAAATACCAGCACATGGTGTAGTAAATAACACAAGCTAGGCTTGGCTTTTTAGTCATAAAATTAGATAGAGGAACTTTAGTGAACTGTATCATTTTTCAAGAATTTACAAATACAAAAGAGAACATGCTGTTATACCTTCACCATAACAAAAGTGAATACTTAGGGTATAAGATGGAGACCTGACACTCAGTGGCATTTCTTTGTCCATTTTAGTTGGACAAAGTTGTACAAGACAGTACAGTGATCCAAAAAGTAATGGAGCACTACAGGAAGGACTATCAGAAGTTAAAGAAGTTACTGTAAGCCCCTATTTCTGTGTCCATGAGGCATGTTATTTGCATGTAAATGTATTATATTTAAAGTACCCACTGCTGACTTTAAAGTTATAGCCAGTTCTTGCTCAAGAGGCTGATCTCAGCTGAAGTTCAGGAGAACAGAACAACTTAAGAATTGTTTGAGGGTATCTTCCAAGGCAAAACGAAGCTCTCCTCGGAGCAGAGCTGGAAGGGTCGTGTTGGACCAGAGTTTGTAACACCAGCAAAAGACCATGGTAAAGATGATGCTAAAATAACATTTGAAATGCTTTTTCCTCAGGGAGCTATGGTAAAAATAGAAGGAATAACTTTTCACATTTAAAGAAGAGATTAAATACTTTACTGAAGCAATGCTTCACATAGCAAAAATAAGTAAATATACAAAAGGGAACTGTTTCTACTGTTTACACAGGAAGAAATTCTAGATTAAATTATGCCAATTATTTTTCTCTCGTTTTTGTGTCTGCTGGGTTCTGTCATAATTGGTTAGCAAAACAGAGCACATATTAACATTCATACCCATTTTACAGGATGTCCACCACATGCTGATGCGTTTGTTTTGTTTGGCACAAGGTGTTTCAATACAAAGTGCCAGAGATTTTTTTTTGATGTAGAGTAGGAAAGTTTGCATAGAGGTTGACTTTGATCTGAGAGACTATCTGAAAAGACTCATATAAAAACTGGAATAGCAGCATGATTACCAGGCCAGAAGCAATTTTTTTTTTAAAAAGCAAAACAAACAAACAACTCCCACAGCAGTGTTTCCTAAGTAAATACGGTGCACGTATCCCTTGCTCTGCTGGTTCCTAATCCAGTGATTTCTGAAACTGTTGAGTTGACCAGTTTCAGCCAAGTCTCACAAAGAGGCAGCCTTCTCAAAGATACCAAGTTAATACCATGTTTATTAATCATTGAGGAAAGATTGAAGCCTTGCAGCCATGAACTCAGCCCTTATTAGACACCAGGAAAACTACCTGAGAGGGATGTTATGAATGCTCCAGTCAAAAGAAAAGTCTCAGTGAGAGGCTGCAGGTTATTAAGCAGCTGGGAATCCAACTACATGACAAATCCATAGGCTTCATTAGTCTTGGTGCTCAAGGAAATAGTTGTCATTTATGGGATACTGGCACTTACTGAAACTGCCCATTAACGACTTCTTGCCATAGCCAAAGGCAGCTCCACAAACAGATCATTTTTTTTACCTACCAAAATATGATTTGCAAATTGAATACAGAACTTGGAGTGGTTTCATGGTTAAAGAAAACACAAACCAAACAAAAAACAGACAAAAAAACCCAAAACAAAGCCCCAAATACAGCCTTTATGAACACTTGAAAAAGGGATAGTAGAACAAGATTGAGGCCTACGTTACTTACATACTCACAGCTTACAATGGGAACTGGGCTTTTACAAAATATAGGTTGTTTTGACTCCCAGAGTTCCTGCTGAGAATGAATGATACCAATTAAGACTAATGCACAGGATACTGTATTTCCAGTTGCCAGTTAGTTGGAAGGCCTCAGTTATAAGACAAGGTAGGTATTTGAAAGCACTGGGTTGGTAATTTCAACGTTACTACAGAGAAAAAGACTTAGAAAAACTATCCGGAGGTCATTTAGGGATTCAAAAAATCTATGGGAAGAGACAGATGATTTTATACTGACCTTAAATGGACATTGACATTAAAGCAGTTGTTAGAGCTCTGTGAAAAATACAGAACAAGTCAAGTGAAAGAGCCCATGTTGATAGCAGATGAAAAATAGGTTTCCTCAAGCAAGAGATATGGTCCTGTGCTCTTTCATAGGCATGTCACTCTTCTTCAGGTTTAGTTTTAGTTTATCCTCAATATAAAATAGTAATTAATATAAAGAGAGTATGATCCTCTATGTAAATGGAATTTCTGAATCTGGAAGACCTTTTGCAGAGACAGGGAAATGGCATTTTCTGTGCTGTAAGGTAGACTTGTGCACGTACTATATTGTAGCTACACTTTTTTTTTAAAACTTTTGTGAGAGCTGTCAGGTGCAAACATAGTGTCTTAGCCAAGAGAGTCTTCAGAGAGATGCTATCTAATGGATGTTGAACTGAGGTTTTTCAAATTGTGAGGAATTTCAATTTTTTTTCATTGAAAGAATTCACAGTAATGATGGGTTTACAGTGGACAGGCTCTGACTTTAGAGGCTTACACGTAACTCATACAGATTACAGTAAAGCACACTGGAATTCATTCAGACTAGAAGTTTTTCCACAAAAAACTGCAGATGCGAAAACCATCTATGGAAATTATTGTTTTTCTTGCTAAGCTGGAGAACATATAAAGTAACCTGTGAGAATAGGGTAATTTTTCTGACTTTTACTTTTGTAGTGTATGTTTTATTGAAGGCTCTAAAATTTGTTTTTCGCTCTCTTCCCAGCCTTGGCCAGGTATAAATAAACTATCATTTCCAGATGCTTTCATTCAGGACTGCCCATTTCTGCACATCCATTTCACCTTTTTAGAAATGTGAACATTTTTTGGTTTTTAAAGCTAAAAGTACAAATCTAGCCCATTTTTCTTGGATTTTATCTTAAACTCTGACCAGTCTCACATGCTTTCTCTTGTGGCATTAGAGGCTATAAAGATAATTTCCTGTTTCTCAAACACACAGCATGAAAACAAATTCTAAAGAAGGCAAATGCAGAAGAAATCAAATAACTGAAAGGTCTTTTTAATGTTTTTGATCACGAATCAAGGGATTATTTTCTCTTTAAAGTATTGAATTAATTTATGTATTTTGTGGTTAATGCACAGGGCTCTCTCAGATAATTTTCCAGATACCTTTTCCATATAGCTCTCCTCATGTTTTCAATTTTAACTCCTTTCTTCCTCCAGTCTTCCATGAGGAAAGAAAATCAAGTTTTAATTCTCTTTCTTCATTATCAAGGACATAACTTTCTTTCTATGCCTAAACTTCTATGTATTATTTTGTTTGTCTGTTTTGTTTCACCTGCACAGCCTTGGTTTCAGAGATCCTTAGCTCATTACTGACTGCTCAGACTGGTTTCCCAAACTGTGCCATGCAAACAAGCTCTTTCTCCTCCTACAAATGGATGTCCCCACACCCTTGCTGCTTTTTTTTCTCTTCACTAATGTTCTTTTCATGCTGCACAGTTGCTTCACCCCTATACTATAAAACCACCACAGTGCCCCAAAGCTGCAAATGTGGCTATGGGACCCTTTCACAGATATCAACTAGGTATTCTTAAAGATGGATATTATGTGACTTCTGTTTGGATTATTTATTATACTAATTTAATCAAATACCATATCAAGCCATTTCTAGCTGCTCTATTAGTAGTTTCATTCTCTGCTGAAAAGGCAACTACAGCTACATTTGGGGTTTCTTTCTATGAATAAAACATCCTCTCCATCATTTTTTGTAAGTCGTTGGGAACAAGAGAGGTGACTGGAGGAAAGCAAATGTCACTCCAGTGTTCAAGAAAGGGGACCTGACCAGATCCTGACAGACCAGTCAGCCTCACCTCCATCCCTGGAAAAGTGATGGAACAACTCATTTTTGATACTGTCTCTAGGCACATCAAGGGCAAGAAGCTTACCAGCAGCAGTCAGCATGGCTTTACTAAGGGGAAGTCATGTCTGACCAACCTGACAGCCTTCTGTGAGGATGTAACCAGGTGGATGGATGATGGCAGAGCAGCAGACATAGTCTATCTTGATTCCAGTAATGCATTTGGCACTGTCTCCCACAGCATCCTTGGAGCTAAACTGAAGAAGTTTGGCCTAGATGATTGTGTAGTGAGGTAGATTGGGAGGTGGCTGAAGGATAGAAGCCAGAGAGTTGTAGTCAGTGGGATGGAGTCCAGTTGGAAGTCTGTTTCTGGTCCCTCAAGGGTCAGTACTGGGACCAGTACTATTCAATATTTTTATTGATGACCTGGATGAGGGAACAGAGTGTACTATCAGCAAATCTGCTGATGACAGAAAACTGTGTGGAGTAGCATACACCCCAGAAAGCTGTGATGTCATTCAGAGGGATCTAGAAAGACTGGAGAGCTGGGCAGGGAGAAATTAATTAATTACAACAAGGACAAGTGTAAAGTCTTATATCTGGGAAAGAACAACCCCAGGCACCACTTTAGGTTGGGGATTGAGCTTTTGGAGAGCAGGATAGGTGAAAGGGATCTGGGTTTGCTGGTGGATGGAAGGATGACCATGAGCCAGCAATGTGTCCTTGTGGTCAAGAAGTCCAATGGCATCCTGGGGTGCCTTAGAAGGGGGGTGGTTAGTGGGTCAAGGGGGGTTCTCCTGTCCCTCTGCTCTGCCCTGGTTAGGCCGCACATGGAATATTGTGTCCAGTTCTGGGCCCCTCAGTTCCAGAAGGACAGGGAACTGTGGTTCCATATTAATATTAAGAAGAATCATTTCACTGTGAGGGTGACAGAGCACTGGCACAGCCTGCCCAGGGAGGCTGTGGAGTCTCCTTCCCTGGAGACATTCACAGCCCACCTGGATGCGTTCCTGTGTGACCTGCTGTAGGTGACCCTGCTCTGGCAGGGGGTTGGACTCGATGGTCTTTCAAGGTCCCTTCCAACCCCTAACTTTCTATGATTTTATGATTCTATGATCTTTGCTCATGAACTTAGTAAAAATATTTGTAATAAGCAGCTTGTAACCAACCAGCTTGTGGCTTTCAAGAAATTATTACCAGTTTTCTTTTACATTCAAGAATACAGTAAGCAAGTGTCAGTATGGGGATCTGATTGACACAAATTCATTCACAATGCAGGCAGTATCATGAGCTTTGCCTCTTGTCTAACAAGTTCCAGATCCTGCTAAGAATGTGTTGTATAACTGTGAGACAAAGGTTTCAGAAAATCAATTGTCACACTTTATCCATTTCTTGAAACTGGCAATCTTCTCACTGGCCTTATGAAACAATTGGCATTGTTCATTTGGGGAAGCAATTACACTGCAAGATAACTAACCTCTGACACTCATGTGCATAAATACATACATATATATATATGGATACATAAATGTGTGGTTATATTTTTAGCAGGAACTATTTTTTTCATAAACAAAATGACAAAACATCTTTCCCCCCCCTTATTTTTCTTGTTTTCCTCTTAAGTGCATTGTCTCTGACATAAGTATACAGGCTAAGCAGCTAATCTGTGAGCTACTTTTCCAGCAGGGCTATGAAAGAAGCCATTACCTACTCCATACCTCAGCACAGAAAAACACCTCATGCTGACAGGGTGGCATAATTCTGTGAAACTTAGATCTTCCCTTTTTTGTATAAGTTATATGGACTGGATCTATCAAGTGACAAAATCACTGACTTTGACCTGAATTCTCACTAAAAGATGTCAGAGAGAGAACCCACAAACAGTGCATTAACTCCTCCAGACCTACTTTATCTGAAGTTGCTTACTGTGATTTTTTTAGGAAAAGATAAGCCTAATCACAAAAAGGAACAATCACCTTTATAAAATATTTGTTTCCCTTTCATGGCAGAGTTAAAAGTTTCTGACCTATCTTAATTTACTCTCTGTATTTCTACTTAACTAGAAAGAATATTATATCTGTTCCTCTTCTGCTCACAATAAATGCCATGCATTCTTAAAGTACTAAAGAAGAACTTTTGTTATGTTGTCTGATTAGAGTCTTGCTTTTGTTAAAAATAATGTGCAACATTAGAAAGTGATGAAAATATTAATCCTTCCAATTAGTGTCTAAGATCTTTACTGTGGTCATGGAAGTTATAAATCCTAAGCTGTTTTCTAATTATGAAATAAGAAATAAGAACACTGAAGCTACTGAAGATAGACCAATTCCAATATATTGTGAACAAATTACTAATGGTGGTGAGATATGTTGGTTTTAAGGGCAATCAGCTTTGCTGCTGTTTTGTTGGCAGTCGTGTTGGCTGACAAACAAAACCTAATTGTCTTGACTACAAATAGAAAGATAATAGTTCATCAAAATGCCTTCCTGAAAAAATATGCTCATAAAATTGTGCAACCAGGTCACTTCTGTGTTCATGTGCCTTTGTTTCAGACATTCATTTCCTAAATGCTGGGACAGTAACTCCTAGAGGCTGTATTTTTTTGAGTAAATACAACTGACAGCTATCAAATGCTTTCTTCTTGAACAAGTTTATTTTAATAGTATTACTTGGGAGACATGGTATTTAGCAGCAAACAGTATTGCTCAGTATATATCAAAAGACATGGAGATATAATAATCTAGGTATTTCCTATTTCTTCTTTTAGACTATAAGCAAATTATGGATTCAAATGTTGATAAGAGTGATGTGAATTAAATTTATAATAATTATAACTTATATTATAAAGTAGACTAAAACAAGATGATAAAATATTTTCAAGATACCAGTAATTAGAAAAAGTAATTTTCAGCTGAAGAAAATTATAATGTTTCTATAAATTCTAGATTGAATAAAAAATATAAACTGAATTTATAATAGTAACTGTAATACTCTCTTTTCCTGGAAATTAATATTTAAAAGAAGACAGGAGAACACCGACTGTTAAATTCTTCAGCAGAAACTGGCCAATCTCTTTTCTGACTTTTTGTGAATAATCCATAAAATAGAATTTTTAAAAAAAACTTAATGTGAAATTTCTTGACCTGGATCCCTGAAACCTGATTAAGCAGCAATAAAATCAGAAGAACAGTCCATTATTATAGGACAACAGAATTTGAAACAGATCCTTTTGTCGAATCAAAATTCTGGAGGAATTCGCCTCATATAATTCTGCAATCAAATAACCAGTGTGACATCATCTCACCAAGTGCTCTAGGAAGCCTGTATTTTCCAATCGAAGAAAGAAAAATGTAATTTCTTTCTTTAATAAATTACTGCTGCTATTATTTTTGTTAGGTTAAGTTAGGCCAGGGTGGTGGAGCTGATGTTGTTTCTGTAGTGCAGGAGAATGTCACACTGAGACTCTTTGATTAGACAAAATCATAGAATCATAGAATAGGCTGGGTTGGAAGGGACCTCAGAGATCATCGAGTCCAACCCTTATGTACCAAGGGAAAGAAGAAAAGAGGCAGGAAAGGATGTATTTTTTCTGTGGGGGTAAAACCAACCAACCAACCAAAAGTTTAAATTATTGTTTTGTTTTGTTTTTTTACAAGTTACTGTATTTGCAAAGTCATGCTCTCCATTACTGTATTTGCAAAGTAATGCACTCCAAATTTTAAAAACTGTTGCAATTGAGACCATCTTTTCCATTAGTAATCACCCCAGGTTGTATACGTGCCTTATCATACACTGTTTTGATTACCCAGATAAATTCTTACAAAGTGAGGATGAATCTGAGCTCAGGATGTACAGGATTTGAATAAAGCTGAAGCTCATAAACTGTATCCAAGACGAAGGGCAGTTCTCACATCCAAACCATTATATGGAATTATGTTACAAAGAAAAAGAGATCACTGTCATTTCATGAGGATTAGAAAAATATTTCATCATGCAAAATATACAAAGACCACATGCTTCACGATACTTTAGAGAAGTAGTTCAATGATTCAATAATTGAACTGATGCTTATTTTATTTAGAAATGTATATTTTATTTTATAAAATTTTATTTTATTTTATAAAATGTATATTTTATTTTATTTAGAAATGTTTATTCAGCACTAAAAATTAAAAAGTCAGTATACATCAATATAATCTAACATATTACAAAGTGCTTCACTGACAAGGTACATATACCTCTTCAGCAGTCTTACTAGCAAATACCATACTGAAAGTATATTCCAACCTAATTTTTAAACCTAAGTCCCATTTCCTGAGATCAAATAATGTTAAAACTCAACTACTGCTGAAGGCCCTATGCCTTACTGCTGGGAAAAACCACACAAATCAAAAATTAGCCTTGCAAAAAAAACCCCACAGAAAAATGCGTAAGAATAGTTATGAGGATTTACATTATTTTATTAATTTATATTTTCCATTATATCAAGTCTTAATGAAACTGCTAGGATTTGAAAATTTTTTCCATCAGTGATAATGTGTTGCATTTTCTTCAAATGAACAAATGGCGGGTTTTCACTAGAGAAACAGTGGAAATTAGTATAAACAAAGTTAGGTAAAACACACAGATCAAATCAGCCAGAAATATAGAAAATGTGGTTTGTCTAGTATCTTTATTATGTGCTATTCATAATAAGAGCTCATAAAAAGGTTACATAGATTGACTGACAGTTAAAAACACAAGGGTTAAACTACAAGATTTATAAAATGTTTGACTGTTTGACAGCTCTGATAACACAGAATAAAAAAATTCCTTTGATATTAATTTTAATTAATAATATTATACCCCTTTGTATTTTGCAGAACTGACTTTTATTATTATGATGGTGCAAAACGTTCCCAAATTAAAAATTCTTTTTTAATTATTGTAGCTATTTCTCACATGTGAAAATAGCTATTGTCAAGCCAAGTCTTTCTTGATATTTTATTCTGTTTACATTCTGACTCATTTTTCTAAATGTTCTGGTAGTTCTAAATGTGGTATGGAGAAGGGCAAACAGCTTTAATACACATGATTATAGTGACAATAGTAGGAACAAATATTGGTGAGAATTTAATTTCTGTAAGCTTTGATTTTAGATTATTTTAACACCACAACAATAATTAAAGATTACTCCATTCTATAAGCACTAAAGGAAATAAAATGCTCAGAAATTGAACCAATGACCTGGAAAACAAGCTCAAATTCAAAGGTGATTTGATGTCAGGAGCTTCTGAAAAATGCAGAGACTGAGGATTTCTTTCTGTTACCAATTACAAATAAATTAGTTATGAAATTGAATTAATAGATTTTATAAGCATCTGATACATGTCCCAACAACTGGAACAGGGTTTCTACAATGAATCTGGTCTCAAACAGATCTGGGAAGATTTTTGAGTAGGAAATGCAATTCTATTTGACAAAATTATTTATCCAACCAGACTAGAAATCCCTGAGTTCCAAATCAGTGGAAGGTGGGAGGGGAGTCTGGGGATTAAAATAAAAATTTCTTCTTATGCTCTTTGATATACCATGAAGTATTTGCCTTGGGCACTTTGCAACACATTAGACATCAATGAGCATCTCTTGCATGTTAAGCATGCAGTCTACCCCTGGCCTAAATCCCCAAAGACAGGATTCAGGGCTTTGTGAATCCTTGGTCTGATCTGGTGGTATTGTTTTTGTGCTCTTAAAATGTCCCTGACACGGTACCCTAAAACTGAACTGACATTTTATTATTTTGGTTTAGTTGGGTTGGGTTTGGTTTGGTTGGGTTGGGTTGGGTTGGTTGGGTTTGATTGGGTTGGGTTTGCTTTGGTTTTGTTTCAAGAACCTTGGGGATGACCAGAGATGCTGCTCTGTAAACCAGACAACTTATGGCCTGTTAGCTGCAGGGACTTAGTCTCAGCACATTATTCTGTGTTCACTACCCCAGTAAAGGTGAAGCATCACTGTGTGAAGCATGGGAATCACTGACATGTCCTTTTTCCATAGGTGCTAACTAAGCACTGTGCACAGTGCAGAGCAGAGGAACATTTTTCAGAAAGTTCAGGCAGAGGCAAGATATATACGAGAACACTAGAGGAATCTTTCCGGTGAAAAAGAAAGTATTTATGTGTTTATGGATGGATGACGGTGTTTCCCCCAAGAAACCATCACTGTCAGAATAGCTCCTCAGTTTTATGCTTCTCTCCATGCTTCTCAGCTGGAAGATCACCATCCATGTGAGTGATGTGCCTTTGCAACATGACCAGCAGCCTTGACAGTGACAAGAAAGAAGCTGGACACCATCGTTGTGTTCATGCACAAAGCAATTTTACTCAGGGAGGAGGCAGCAAAAGAGACTGGCTGCAATCATGTGATCACACTCAGTTTCATTTTAAATCATCCTAAAATACATTCATGCTGACCTGTTCCTTGGGAGACAGTCAGAAAATAAAAAATAGAAATGGAAAGCAGAATTAAAGTATAACATCATTGTATGTGCTTTCTGGTGCTTTTCTCTAAGGATTTTTATTAGTGGAAAACACACCTACTCTGGCAGCCTGAGAGATGTTGCTGCCATTCCATGCCCCCAGGTCCAACAAGTAGCGAGGCTGAATGTGTATTCCCAATACACAAGCACACAAAACACATGTACATCACACAAATATGTATATACACCACTGGATTTATAGATCTTAGATGCACAGAGCACTCACACTGACTCTGAGAGCACCTCATCCTACTCTGCTCAGCTCTGTCTGAGCAGGACAGAGGTCCATAAATGGGAATATAGACACATATCTACAAGGTGGAGCCCTCCAGCATCCAATTTTAGGCAGTCCATCCTATAGCTGCCTCTGGATCCCATTCTCCCATGTTGCTGCACTTCAGCTGCTGCAGCAGACAATCACACATCACTTTCCAAGAGAAGGGCAGGATGTTCTTTTATATAGGACTGCAGAAATTAGTAATTTTTCTGGGTGATTTTCTTCCTTTAGAGCACCACACCTTTGCCACTTACAGCTGGAATAATGCAGTACCCATGCCTGCCTTTCATATGAGTGCCTCTGATGGACAGCAAAGATAAATGAGAGGTACTTCTAAATACTCTGTGAAGCCTCATCCTGAGCTCATGCAGAAGCTCAGCATTTCTAAATTTTTACTCTCCAACATAGTATACTGTAGCTGTAAAGCATCCTGAATTTGATCACAGTCAATGCCAGGGGCCACAGGCAACACCAGAATATCTCAGAGATCTCATACAAACATCTGCATAATGATACCACTGCTGTATTAATGGATTGCTCACAAGATGGAGTATCCCTTTGATAGACTGGAAGAAACTAACTGGGGAAAGCCATGAACAAATTCCTCTACAAGGAGAGGCATCAGCCTTTACTGGAAACAAGGGTCAATATTGCATTGTTTGAGTCTAAATTTAAAGGTCTGGAATTTATTGTTTCTGTTCTCCAAGCAATCGGAGTTTTCACAGGCTTTTTGTTTCCATGTCAGACAAGGAGGCACCGATGCTTGCTACATGAAATAAGATGTGGCTGAAAATGAACCATGTGGAGGCACCACATGAAGGAAAAAATAAGCAACAAGAGTTAGGTAAGGACCTTTAAATGTATTAATGTATGTGAGATGAATTGCTTGTGCAATAACTGGCACAATAAGGAAAGCCTGACCTATCACAGAGATATTACTGTTGGATAACACAGGATACATAGCACTGAGATAACATGTTCATAATGTTCTTATACGATATCCAAAGGGTGAACATCCATGTCAGTTTGACAGAGTACCTCACAGAGAGTTGTTGATTTCTCAAAGGGACCAGGCAGGAGACTGTAAGACATTTCAGTTTTTCCTCTCAGAGCCCAAAGGATTGCAACAGGCATTTCCCACAAGAGCTGTCTCCTGTGTGTTAATGCAAGACTCAGTCCTTTACTCTCTCCTGTACAGCATGAATAAAATATCACAGAGAGACTGTGAGAAATTGAATGTTTTTCTATGATAGCAGTGTCCAGGTGACACCCTTGAAAAGAAATGCTTGTTTTACAGAGGGCAAAACCAATCTATGCAATTTACTGCCACCAGCTATTTTTGTGGCTTACAGTTTAGCAGGGTAACACTGTTACAGACATAATAAGAACACCTGCTTTTACATTGTCAGGTAAAAAGAAAACACAGGAAGGTTATTAATACCAACAGAAAAAGTAAGGTCTCTGTGACAAGAACCGTCTGTTTCTACTTCTCAGGACAATGCCTAGCACAGGATGAACTGATTCCTAGTACACAAGTAACAGATAAAAAAGTGAAGCCTAATCTATTAAGTATAAGCCAACTTTAAGTGTTTAGTGCTAGAGACAATGTATGAGAACATTATCTCACAGTTACATAAAGACTTCTTGCACCTCCCTCTGTAGCATCTGATCTGAGCTACTGTCAGGCAGAGGATATCAGAATACTAATTGCATGAGTCATCATGGAAGTTTTTGTGCTTTTCCTTCATAACAACTCTAGGATTCCTTTGATTATGATAGAAATACTGAAATCACACAAAATTCCATAACACTGCAATATACAGAAGCCAAACTAAAATAAAACTGAAATCTTATTCCCTGCATCCACTCCAACAGAAACAAAATAAGAAATGGCAAATACAGTCTTTTTTCCATGCTAAAATATTTTTGTGGGTTTTTTTCTTAGTGGCTAACCCCCTTATCACTAAGTCCCTTGCAAAGAGTTCTTTTTTCCCCATAAAACCACAGAGTTAACATGATTTTGTGATTTTGTTCATCTTTCTGTCACGTTATTTCCCTTTTTCTACATGTCACTCTCTCAGCCTGGCCTTTTAAAAGTCTAAGCTCTTCAGCTTAAATACTATAGATCTGGTAATGAAAAATCTGAAGTAGTAAGTGTACAGGTGAAATGCAGCACCATTCAGGTTTGCTATCTGATGTCCTGATTCTTATTTGCCTCCATTCTTCCTCATGCAGGACTGAGCAGTCTTTCAGTTAGAGAGTTCATATGAACAAAACTAATACAGCGCTATCTACTTCTCAGGATAGGCATATATTGTGTTTACAGAGTTCCCAGCAGAATGAGTGTCTGTTCTGAGAATCCTTGATCACATGTTGAAAATACTAACAATACCTATCGAGCACAGAAGTAATACCCAGGCAGAAGCGAGTGACCCACACACACAGAGGAACAAGATAATATTCAGCCCCTTCAGTGATGACCTTGCGTTAGTGCTGTGGTTTGTTCTTCCTTCTTATCCTTCATTGTATTTTCAGATCCCCATTTCCTCACAGTTTGTCTCCTGACAGGCTACTTGTTCCTCACCACTGCACTGCTCAGTACTCCTTTGATCTGCATTTCTCTTGGGGAACCTACAGAGCATGCATTTTATACTTAGTTCTCCCTGTCGTTTCAATTTACATTGTTAAAGCAGCCATAAACCACTTTACTCAATGCACCTTGTGCGTGTTTGTCAAACAAATACTTCTAAGCACTTGCCTGGTGCAAGTTTTGCTCCCTTGGTCAGGAATCACCTCGAAGCTTCATAATTACAGAGTTCAACGAGTGAAAAAGCATCATGAGCCATTCGCATGGCAGTTCATGTGGGCTGCATTACCACTTGGTCCTTCCTAAAATTTACTCATTTCCCGTGCTTTGCACGCCACAGGACACAAAGTTGGATGAAGGCCAAAGAGAATATGGGAGGGAGAGAACATTAATCCGGAAGTTATTTTCACCTAAACGAAAAGAAGCGTTCGCACAGCTTAGAGCTGAGCCATGGAAATGTTTTGGTTGTCCCGTAGCTCACAGCCACTCTCTCTCAGACCACTTTGGTAGAGAGTCCTCTGGCAAGCATGGTTTGGTCTCCACCTCCACACAGAAGAACCGTACTCCGCTGCGCTTTAACCGGACATAATTCCAGGGCGAGAAGCTCTGGGCTTTTGGGCTTTTTTCACCTTCTGGGAAGGTGAAGGCAATTTGGAAGCGCCGGGTGCTGAAGGAACAGAGCTCCCCCCCCCCCGGACCGCCTCCTTTTGGGGGCCCGACCCAGAGGCGGGCAGTGCGGAGGGGCCACGCCAGAGGGAGACAGAGAGCGACAACAACAACCGCTCTGCCGGCCGCCGCCGCTTCCCGGCGCTGATTGGTGGAGCCGGCGGCCCGCAGACCCCAGCGGCGCCTAGCGATTGGTCCGCAGGTGCGGCGGGGCGGGGAGGAGGGGAGTGACAAAGGGTATATATAGAGGGATCGGAGCCGGCGGAGCGCAAGCATACAGGGAGCGGGCACGGCGGGAGCGTTGCTGGCGGTGTCCGGGCGTGGGCGGGCGGTGTAGGCGGTGGCGGCGGCCGGGGACGCGTGCGTACCTCCGCCTGTGGAGACAGCTGCGCTTCCTCCCCCGGCAGCAGCAGCCGCCGCTGTCGCCGTCGTTCCGGGTGTCCGTGGCAGCGGCGACGCTGGCTGTCCCCAGCCATGCTGTGCTATGTGACCAGGCCGGACGCGGTGGTGATGGAGGTGGAGGTAGAAGCGAAAGCCAACGGGGAGGACTGCCTCAACCAGGTGAGGGGCCCCGCCGCTCCGCGCCCTCCTCCCCGCCGCCCCCCGCCACCTTCCCGGGACGCGAAAGTTGGGGGAGTGGGTGGTGTGGGTGTGGGTGTTGTGTGCGTGAGGGGGGTAACGGTGACCGTTGGTTGGTGCCTGACAGACGCACGCGAGACCCGGCGGGCGCGTGTCGCTTCCCCCCCCCAGTGCCACCGCTCCGAGAGGATGGGGCGGAGGGTAAAGGAAAGGAGGAGGGGGGGGAGGGGGAGGGAGGTGAGGCGCGTGGGGCGCGCGCCCCGGCCGTTGAGGGCGGCGGTGTCGCGAGGCAGGGCCGTGCGGCGGCACAACCCTGCGCAGGGGCGTCCGCCGCTGTGGGGGCGGGGATCCGCTGCAGCCTTCCCCCTTCTGGGTTTTCTCTTCCCCCCCCCCCTTTTTTTTTTTTTTTCATTTATTTTTATTTTTCGCACTCCATGTTGGATGCAGATTGCTGAAACACCACCGCCACCCGTCGCCTTGGCCTCTTTTTACCTTTTCCCTTATATTGCGTGTGAGAAAGGCAGGCGGGGGAGCCTGGGGAAGGCCTCAGCCTCATCGCTGCAGCTTTCTCTAACTGTCCCTAAGGTGGCGGGCACGAGTGCGATTCACCTAGCCGGGGTGACGCTACCCGGGCGGTACCTAGATGCTTCTCTTAGCCTGATGGGGCTGTGCAGGCTGAAGCTGTCGGTCAGATCCTGTCGCCCTTTCGTCGCCACCGCCTCGATGCGGCGGCTGCCGTGAGGATGCTGGAGAGAAACAGACGTGTAATTGTCCGGTCTGTTGGTGGCACCTAAATGGAACTTGAGGGCTGTACTTTTTTCTCCTTCTTGCCTAGAAAGCGCTATTGGCTGTCATGTTGAATAATAGATACTCTCCTCACTTGGAAATCAACTTGACCCTCTTAACTGCCTATGTTGCAGGTGAGGAGGGGGGGAGGAATTCGCTCATGGAAGTCCATGTGCTTTTCAGCTAGTGGAGAAATTCGCAGTTTATCCTCAGTATTTGTCTACATGTTGTTGCTGTACACAACTTAAAATAATTAAGTCTTCTTTTAGATAAGGGTACTTAGAGCAAGATTTAATTTTTGTGTTTTAAGTGAGTAGTGTGATATTTTGCGTTGTTATGCTGTAGGCTCATAATAAAGAACCTCCCTTTTTCAGGTTTGCAGGAGGCTGGGAATTATAGAAGTTGATTATTTTGGCCTGCAGTTCACTGGCAGCAAAGGGGAGAATCTGTGGCTGAATCTGAGGAACAGGATCTCCCAGCAGATTGATGGTTTAGCCCCTTATCGATTGAAATTAAGAGTCAAGTTTTTTGTAGAGCCACATCTTATCTTACAAGAACAGACAAGGTAAGGTAAAGATGATTGTAAGTATTTTTATTTTGTTTTCAATTTCTGTAGCTTATAAAAGTGATTATACACTGGTTTTATTTCTTCCATCTTCTGGTAATCTTAGTTTGACTTTTCTGTGTAGCTTTAAAACCCTAACCCTAATGTTGCTTAAATATATATTGCCTATTTGGGGAAAAAAAAAAAAAAAAGGAATGAAACTGGTAGTATTCTAACCATTGTGTAGCTAATGAGTGGAGGTAAGTCTTTTAGCACTTAGTGCTGGAAGTAAAAGAAACTAAAGCTACCAGTAGCAAATTATTTATATGGTATTTGTATACCCGATAGTAACCCCTGTTCAGTGGTGTTACTTTAGGTCATTCTAAAACACTGGTACAGAAAGACAGGAAACGATTCCTCCCACAGAGCGAAAAAAATTGCTGAATTCTTTTTTGTCTGGTATTATGTTACAGTAACTTTCAAATAGCTACAGGCCCCTTGAGGCTACAAAAGCAACAGCTGTTTCGCCTCTTGTCTGGCCAGGCCTCTTAACTAAATTGTTTCAGTGTTACCCTATCCTACCAATTGCACTTCTAAGATTAGCAGTGAACGTTTGCTTTTTCTCTTTGAGTTTGGTTGCCACATGCGTTTCAATTGAGTTATCTTTAAAGAAAGATGGGCACGAGTACTTAATGCTGACCTTTCAGCCAATTTTTCCTGTTAGTTTTAGATAGTACAGTTAATACAAATAGGGCAGATTAAAAACAAGTGTCTATATGATAATGTTAAAATACATCTTCACTACTCACATTAATTGGGTACTTTCAGAATTAAGACTATGGCTACAACATGGTATTCTGCACAGAATATTTGTCTAAAGAAGCTGGTCAGAGGATGACAGCGTGGGTTTGTTTATTTCATGGGAAGAAGGTTTTGAGTTAGGTGCATGCATGTGTATGGTTGGGGTTTTTTTAACTGATGTGCAGGGAGAGGCTATCGATGAGCTTCTTGTCAGTCAGGTTGGAGTTTTCAGGATGTTATGGAGTTAAAACATAGTTGGTCTGTATAAAAGCTTTGATTAGGCAAATGCATTCTGACCAAATTCTGTTGATGTACCATACTTTGGTTAAATAAATTTACTATCCATGACATAACTTTGGGCTCTTTTTGAGTATTGTTTTTTAAAGAAACATGTCTTAATTAAATACACTTAAGAAAATGTGTAAAAGCAAATAATGAAGGATTTTTATATAGAACAAAAGGAGCAACCTGATGAGGTACCTGAGCATGTTGAATGTGTCTCCACACACAGACCAAACAAGGGTTAAATCTGAGGAAACCCAAAGATGATATGATTGGCCTTTTTCTGCTATACTGGAGTGTTTGTTGACTTCACAAGGTTTTTGTGCACACCTGTATTCCTGCCTCCCAACACTGTCAGTACAAGTTAATAGAGATCTTGAACTGATGAAACATCCCTTAAAGGCCTAGAAGACAGGTTGTGTAACTAGAATGTACCAGACCTTGTATGCCTAAATCAAAGCACAAGAACTTTTCCACTATAAAAGTGACTTCAAAAGGTTGTTGATGTGACAAGCTTTTTTAAAGTAAGAATTAACTGTTCTAAAACTTAACATATTCAACAAAGAACTTTAAAATTATTGAGGCACAGTCATCAGAAGAGGTCATTATAATTCTTTGGAAATTGCTTATTTTCCAGAGCTACAATGAAACTAGTATTTAGTGTCACTATCTTGAAAGCATGAGTAGTTCTGAGGCTTCAGCTAAGGTGTTTAGCTTGAATACTGGGTGTTTTTAGTGTTCTTGCTAAAAACCAAGTACAAGTTGTAAAATAATAGTGAAAAGCTGCCTTTCAGCTGTATATTCCCAGAAGTCTACCTGAAGCAGACCTAGAATTCTGTAAGTGCCCATGGTTAATGTGTATTTCTGTGGATGATTAATGTGTATTTCTGTGGTGTTGACACTGAGTTTCAGTAGATATCTTTTTTTTTTTTTTTTTTTTTTTTGGATCTAAATGCACCTACCTGTGCATTCATACTTGGTTTGCATGTAAACATAAGTGGTATCAAGGAGGAGACAAACTTGTCAAACTTGTCTCTGAACTTTAAATCAATAGGTCCAGTACAGAACAGAATCTCGGGGGTTAGCAGTACAGTTGACACCTTGTGTCTTTACCCTGTACTTGCAAAGTTCATGTGTTTGTTCTTCAACAAAGAAATTGCGATGGGGATATCCTTGGTTTCTTTCAGCTGCTATGTCTGCAACTGGTCCATAGTGTGTTTCTGGCAGAGCTGTTGTGTTCTGCTCCCATGATAGAGGAAAAATGAGGAAGTCTTTCATCTTTCACTTGCTGTTTATGTCTGTGTAGCAATTGAATACTCGGGTTTCTACATGCTGTGTGAAAAACTGATCTGGCGTGTGCAATCCAGTGGAAGATCACAACCTCATGCATTTTACTCATTTTATGCTAGGGACCTCCTTGCTACCAAGTATAAGGGCAGAGCAGGTTATCCACTATGGCAGCAAACCACTTCGCTGGGTCCTTTGTGAATGGTAGAATTGCATGGGAAAGAAAACCTTGCTACATTTTCCTTCTGCAGCCTTAAAAGTTCTCTATTTCTATTGTTCTTTGGATCTCAGTGTCTACTCTTTTGACTGCCTGGTACTGATTTTCACCACGGGATTTTTTAGTTTAGCATTGTTTTCAGTGGAATGAAAATGCTTCAGTAGAAGAATGCTATTCAGATTTAATCAGCTGCTGTCAACCGGTTTTACAAACAAGTCTGAAATGTGAACGGTGTGCTTGTTTAAAATTGGAATAACTGTATGGCTTCTTTGAATGGAAAACCACATTGGCTTGAAAAGGACTGCTGTCTTTTTGCTTAAAAATACACGTGATGGGCCAAGATCTAGATGATATGCTCTGGTTTATGTCATGTTCGTGTTTACTGTTTGCTGGTTTACTTGCTAGGTAATGCAACAGTTAGTAAGAACAGTAGAAAGTAGGGGACTTGTCAGAGTGATTTATGGCTGGTTTTTGTTTCGAATGTTATTAAACATTGAATCACAGTGAGGAGCTGGGTCGTTGAGCAATTGCTACACATCACTTCTCGGGATTTCCAGGAGACTCTCGGTCTGGGGGAGGGAAAGGGCTGGCAGGGATGCCGACAGGCCTGGGGGCCGCGCGGCTTGCGGGGTGCGGCCCTGGGCCTCGCCTCCGTCCCCAGGCTGCGCGGCACCCCGCCGGGGAGCGCTGCGGGTAACTGCCGGTCACTGACCGCCGGTAACCCCGGGAGCTCCGCTCCTGATTGGCCTTTGCACCTCTGTCTCGGGGCATAACGTATTTATTTCTTCTCGGGCGAAGAGCTTGCCATGTGAAACGTGTAGCAGGAGTCTAGACTTGAGTCCACTTGAAAAATAGGTGCTTGCCGAGCCGCACACGAGTAAACCTCTGCCAAACGGTCGTCTGAGAGAACAATGGTTTTTAAGTCTGGCAGGATAAAGTCAATGTTGCTGTGACAGAAGTAGAAATAACTTTAAAGTGAATAATGTTGAAAGCAATGTAAAACTGATCAGCTTTACTTCAGAACGGTCAGAGTTATTTGTCTTTAACATCACTGAAAATCAAATACTCGTATGTGAGCCATGACAATTTAAAATAACATCAGAGTCTTGTTAAATGTCTTGTTAAAGTTGCACAGTCTCATGAAATGGTCAGAGTTGTATTATGCCAGCCTTGACATGGGTGTTTATTGTTTGGGAAGCTGAAAGTTGTGTGATTATTCCTAGCATTTGAATTATATTTACAAAATGCGTGGGTTTTGCAGTGTTACTGAGTTGCTGGTAAATTAGTTCTAACTAAGAATTGGCCTGGAAAATACTTTGAGCAGTTTCTGCCTATGTGCAGGTAGAAAGTAAGAAAAACATTCTCTTATAGTATTGGCCAGCCAGTGCAGCAGTGTCACTGGTATTTGTTACAAAGCAATAAATGTCTGTTTTAACAGATATCAGGTGAGTTCAATGCATCTTCTTGTCTAACCCTAAATCAGGGTTAAATTGCACTTTTTAACCTTTCACCCACATTGCTGAGAGCAAACAAGAACACATACTGAGGAGCATAACTGATGGCTTTGCTTTTTCATAGGGAGAGTGGCCTTATATCTGCTTTTAAAAACGGTTGCATTCTATGGATTCTGAGTTATTTATCAATATATTTTTAAGGAGAACAGTTATGCCTTTTAATTTTAATTCCATTACACTGCAGAGTTGTAAATTTGCTTCACAGTAGGAAAGCCTTACCTTTGGTAAGGTATGTCATACCCTAGAGAACAGCCAGTTCCTTGAGAGTTCCTTGCCAGTAGTCTGGCAACAGAGTGGGTTCTTTTGGCTGTATTTCTAGTTTAGGAATCATTAATCATATACAGATACTTTTATTGGTAAAGGATTGGAGTTTTGTCACTTTTCACCGGCAGCTAAGTTAGAGCCTAAAACTTATAATCTGTTTAGATTTCTATTTGCACTGTTTTTCTTTCCTTGGTCAAAGCAGTAGAAACAAAGTTTTCAGTGCAGAACTTTGAATCCTGATGCATGTAATTGTCTTGGATGATTGAAGAAAGAGATCAATACTCTACACTTCATAGCACTTACTTTGTGTGACTGTTGTTGACAATTAAGTTTGCAAGTCGTTTTCTTGCAGGAATTTCACTGTAGTGAAAACATTACATCCTTTTCTGGTAGTGGTGTTCAGAAGTCAGCCTATGTGAATCACTTCAGAGTGAGGCAAAAAGCAATTGATGTGATATCTAGGTTTGTGATTTGGTAGTTGGGGTTTTTTGTAAAGTAGGCCAACTACTCAAATCTCCTCAAAGCGTCTCTACAATATTTGTATGAAATTATGTGCAGCTAAAAATACATTATTCACACTGTACATTTTAGTGTTTTAATATGCATTGCATTCATTACTTGTCAAATTTCTAACAGGAAATACTAATGTGTCAGGGATAACTTAAGTAGTGAATGATTCAGAAACAAGCAAAACAAGTTAGTTTCTTTTATGTTGATTAAACTAAGATATTCTACCAGCAGTGTTGGAAACCTACCTTTTAGAGGTCTTCAGTTATAAACAGTTTAAGTTTTGGGGTTTAAAGTAGTTCATTGTTTTACAAATTGCTAGGTAAAAATTCCGTTAGGCATAAAATACTAACACTGAAATAATTCTTTGAAAAACTGAGTACTCTTTTGCTATGCAAGCTGAGTAACTTTCGAAAAGGATAAAAGCTTTAACAATTTTTTCATTGTAGCGAGATTTCTAGAGAGAGGAGCGACTGTGGATTGAGTTTTATTTGGTCGCAATCTAATTTACAAAAAACTTTTACATACTTTCTGGTAACTAATAGAATCTGTAATGTGACCAATTTTGCTACAGTGTAGTCCCTTTGACTTTGCAGAATTAGATAAGGAGCTGCCTCCTAATGCTTTAGTTTTGCTTGACTGTAATCAGCAATAAAAGAATGTTCTGTTCAAGGATCTGAAACTTGTTTTAGTTTTGTGTAAAAAAACCAAACAAACTGTTTATAATCAATCTGACTGGTGTCATGTTTTCAACCTTGAAAGGGAAGGATTTTGCAGTGGATATTCATGTGACATTGGAGAATCTCAGTCTTAAAGACTGGATGAGCAAACTAAAATCTGCACCAATTAGGCTGACTTGCAGATATATAACATGCTTGTGTCCTTCAGTCTTAAAATTTTATTCCTCAAGCACACTTAAGGATTTGTAATGAGAAAAAAAATGACTTTACTACTCGAACCTGGGTTCAGGGTAGCTGCTGTAGCAGATCAGTATGAAGTAATTCACTGTCTTTAAAGAACCAATTTCACTGGCAGGCCTTATGTTAACTAGGTTCTGTCCCATTATGGATACAGTTTAGGTAATGGGCTGGGACCAGAAATACAAACAAGGAATAATCTGTTCATGGTGGAGACTTCAACCAGAAGTCTCATCCTCTTGCCACCTAAACTTGTATCCTGATTACAGATAATACTTTCCATCAGACCATCATTTGAACTGTTAAGGTAGGTGTAGATTGATTGTCTAGACATGAATGATGCAATTAAGCACTTGTCACAACTGCAATGAAGCTCTATCATGCCTCAAACTGCCTGTAAAACAAGGTGCTGGAGGTGAGAGTTGCTGCATGAAACGGATTGTAAGGCAACTAGTGAAATAAAACCTATTTTTTCATCAGTGCAGAAGTTCTGGATGCAAGGCCTCCATGGGCCTTTATTTTCTTAGCTGCAGTGTTTACCATGGTAGAGCTCAAAATGAAAACAAATTTTTCAAGTTATGTAATTACTTATAGTAGCCTTATTTGCCCAATAGTGCACTGAACTTGTGGAATGCTACAACAGGATATATGTGAGATTCCATCCAACAGCAATTTTGGATAGTAAGTTAATCACTAGGGTCTTGAACTTGAGTGATCAGTGATTCAATATAGCTTTTTTAAGAAAAGATTACACCTAGTTTTAAAAAAAGTGTAAATCTTCCATTATTGAGGAAGCTAAAGCATATCCTGGTGGGTACTGGGCTTCATTTATTGAAAGATTTTTTCTGTGATACATGACTACTTCTGCATCTGGTATCCATAAATATGTTGTCTTAAGAACAATGGTAAGAAGTTTTTCTTGTCTTCTATGATGAAAGGTTAATTTATAGATGTTAAGGTAGTGTAGAGGCATTATCAGGTGCTGTTAGTGCTGGTGTTTTGATTGGTATAATTAACTGACCTATTAGGCAATTAAAAGCAGCTTTGAGTTTTCCAGCTAGTTGTCAAACCTGTCTTAATCCCAAATGGAACAGCTAGTATGACAAATATGCTTACATAGTAATTGATTTTATTCCATGATGCTTTTTCAGATGTTTGAAATTATTCTACTAATCATGCCACTGGTAAAAGTGTCATCTTTCCTTTGTTGTGGCAGAGGCATTCAAATATGGGTAGAGAAAATATGGCCTCTCCTGGTGCATGATAGATGTGTGTGTGCTATTTTGGGCTGCTCTTCCCAAATTTGCTTTTGTGAAATGCAGAATAATTTGTGAATTCTAATTAAATTTAAACATAGGAAACTAACCCAAATACGTCGTTGATATTTTACTCACTAAATTCAAATTACTAAGTAGCCTTAAAAGTTAAAGCAGTTCCTATTCTTAAGAACATAATGAAGTGCTCATTTCCTTTAGCAGTGCTTTTGGACACTGTCTTCAGTTGTAGACCCATTTCTTTACTCTCTTCCAGACTTTCTCTACTTGGTACATTCACTGCAAATTCTTGATTATCAGACTAATGGTTACCAAACATATTTGAAGTGTTATTTGATACATATCTTGATTAATATATTGTGTAAGCAAACATTTCTTATTCTATTGCAGGCATATGTTTTTCTTGCATATAAAAGAAGACCTCCTTGCTGGTAATCTTCAGTGTTCTTCAGAGCATGCAATTGAACTTAGTGCATTGTTGGCACAGATGAAGTTTGGAGATTATAACCAGAACACAGCCAAGTACAATTATGAAGAGCTGTGTGCAAAAGAGCTCACCACTACCATTTTGGAGAGGTAAAAATAACACAATGATATAACCTTCTTTTTTTGGAGACCAAAACCATAAGACCTATGGATCTAAAATGCTGATGCTATACTATATATTATGTTATTTTTTAACAAGTATGTAGTTTCGGAGATGAAAAACCAGCCTATTTTAACTAATATTCTGATTTCTGTTCTTTTAAGCTGAAATGAGTTTAATTAGTTTAAGCTAAATAATGAGTTGGGTGTTTTTTTGTGATAAGTAAAAGCTGTTGAACTCTAATACTTGGGGAAATACAGGTATCTAATTACTTGGAACAGGGTAATCAAACTGCAAGTATGTCTTAGACCTACACTTGTGAAAGCAAGTAACAAGAATTTAGCTTGGTGACCTTACACTAGGAATAGGATTCCCAAAAGCTCTTTCATAGCTCAGTTCCTGAATGTCGAAGTTTGTGTCATGTTTTTCTGTAGATTTTTTTTTTTTTAGTTGTGAACTGGTTTGGGCCAGGATGGTTGTTCAGAGAAATACATTAGGAGGGGGTTCTTACTTGGAAAGCCTTGATTATGTATTGCTTTTTAATTTCTAAGCAAAGTGGTCTCCTGACCACTCTCAGAATATTTTCATAATTCTCAGTTCTTTGCAGTCAGAAGCATTTAATAATCTGTTGAAGTAGGTCATCTAAAAATCCATGTTAAAACAAGATTCTGACAGTAATGGCAGACACTTGAGTTATTTCACCTATCCTTAATCTTTTTTATCAACAGCATTATTGCAAAGCACAAGGAGCTAGAAGGTTTAAGTCAAGCATCAGGTGAATACCAGGTTCTACAGATTGTTACAGCACTGGAGAACTATGGAGTGGAGTGGCACTCAGTGAGAGATAGTGAAGGGCAAAAACTCCTTATTGGTGTTGGACCTGAAGGCATATCTATCTGTAAAGATGACTTGAGTCCTATCAACAGGTATGTATTTTGTAGAACCATTTTCATCTTCCATTTTTTAGAAGTGCTTGAGTATGCCTCTAGTTTTTACATAAATACAGACCTGCTCCATGAATTACTAAAAGGGACTATTGGAATGTAGGGTTGGAGGACACTCACTACTTGTTTATAATCAAGATGACAACTGCTTTTAATACTCCTGACTTTAATACATTTTTGGAAGCATCTTCAGCATTAGACAATAATCAGAGATTAGAAGTAACTTCTGATAAAAGTGCACTGTAGTAGATGTGGGAAATGCTCTTATCCTTAAAAGCAAATAACCTTTCTCTTTTTATATATTAATTTGCAGGATTGCATATCCTGTTGTTCAAATGGCAACTCAGTCTGGGAAGAATGTGTATCTGACTGTTACCAAGGAGTCTGGTAATAGTGTAGTTCTCTTGTTTAAGATGATCAGTACAAGGGCAGCAAGTGGACTCTACAGAGCAATTACAGAGACGCATGCATTTTACAGGTCAGTATTGCTACTGGAGCCAACTGCTGCTGCTCTTCTCCACAGTACTTGAATTTAGGTGCTTAAGCAATCAGCAGTCTGACTGCACTTCAGAAATTCTCTGCAAAATTTCATTGTCTTTGCAGCCTCTACTTTCCTCTTAAGTCCAGAAGCTGAACAGGTTTTTGCTGCTTTCCATTTTGTGGGGTGGGAGAATAAGACAAGTAAGCAAAATTTCTCAAATCTACCACTATGAATAACAGCGCCTTAAAATATAAATTTACTGTGTTTTTTGATACATCACGAACAATACATAGATTATTTTCTTTTGTCCCTAGGTAAGATAGAATGAGAGAGCAAAGGAGAAGATTGTCAGAGTCTGTAACTCATAAGCACACTTACTACTTTCTCCTTTATTTGGCTCTTCCAGTTGATAGACCTTATCTCTATGGCACTTTCCCATGTATTTATATATTCCTATGATTCCTTTGTCCTTGTTCACCTTCCCAGAATTTTGTTTCATAGAACCACAGAATGGTTTAAGTTGGAAGGTACCTTAAATACCACCTAGGTCCAACCCGGTGCATGGGCAGGGACACCTACCACTAGATCAAGTAGCTCAAAGCCCCATCCAGTCTGGCCTTGAACACTTCCAGGCAGGGGCATTCACAACTTCCCTGGCAACCTGTGCCAGCATCTCATGACTCTCAGAGGAAAGAATTTTTTCCTATGTCTAACCTAAATCTCCCTTCTTCAAGTTTGAAAACATTTTCCCTTGTCCTCTTGCTGCACACCTGTGCAAGAAGCCCTATGTGCGGGCAGTGAGCCATTGTTATTGTCCATTGTGGTAGGGTGCTATATACTCATTTTCAATGGCTGATTTTTATGTTTTTTTTCCAACCCCTTTAATTCCTATTATGAGGTCAAACACTCATCAGTGTAACTGTAAAAGACAGTAGTGGGTTTTTTCTAATGTAAATACCCCATACTAGTTTCAATTACTTTATAGGAAAAGAATTGAACCTAAGGAATAAGGTACATACACTAGGCAGGGGCCTGTCCAGCTTCTCAAATGAGAATTTTAATAGTTACAGCAATTACCATCAACTAGTTGCCTTTCTAAGCACTGCAGCTAATCAGCTCCTCACCATTGCTTGTTTTGTGAGTCTGATGTGAAGCATGTCTTGATATGCTCTGTAATTATATGGTGTTTTGCACTCTCCATACTTTTTCCAGGAAGTTAAAGCATTAAGTATCTTAGTCTAAAGTTTTTGATCTTTGTCTCTGCTTGTAACTTCTGTCCTTTGCAGTTTCTGATTTTAATCTAAGCAAAATTTTGGCTGGGAAGTAGCATTTGGCCATAAGATTGTCTTGGACCTAAGGCCTGGTAAAGCTGCAGTCCTTGTGTTCTGTCTTTTTCTTTCCCGCATAGTCTCAGGAAGTGATACATCGTAACAGGCTTCTGCAGGTTTAATTCTGCTACTGAAATAATGGGACAAGCATCGTGAGGGTAGCTGAAGTACTCAGTGGCAAGTAAAAAGGGTTTAATTCTCCACACTGGTTCACACTGGTTAGCATTCAGATGATACAATATATGAAGTGCTGAGAAGAAATTTGGTTAAAATGCTATGCTAGAAATTTTTACAAGTATGTATAAAGAGGTGTTTTGCCAAAACCTAACAATTAGAATTCTTTATTGCAGTGTTTGGAAATTACCATGTAAAGAGGTGTTGTCAAGCTAAACAGTGGGTTGAGCAAGCATTGGCTGTTTATATTAGCATAATGCCTTAAGTCTCTTGCACGGGCTCTTAACCAGACTTCACATTTTTAAAGATGTAAAATGTTACTTTCCCATTTTCCACTTATCAAAGTAGAGTTTTCATGCAAAAAAGTCAAGAGCTTAGACTGAACAGACTGCTCTATTTACTCTAACATCAGAACTGTTACTTCACCTTTCAGAACATATTACTGTAGGAATAGATAACCAAATTTATTTGTCCTGTTGTTTTGTAGATGTGACACTGTCACCAGTGCTGTAATGATGCAGTATAGTCGAGACTTAAAGGGCCACCTCGCATCCCTATTCCTGAATGAAAACATTAATCTTGGTAAAAAGTATGTCTTTGACATTAAAAGAACATCAAAAGAAGTTTATGATCATGCAAGGCGAGCTCTTTATAATGCTGGCATTGTGGATCTTGTTTCAAGAAGTGACCAAACTCCACCAAGCTCCCCCCTTAAGTCTTCAGAAAGTAGCATGAACTGTGACAATTGTGAGGGTCTCAGCTGCCAGCAAACAAAGGCACTGCAAGAGAAGTTGCGGAAGCTAAAGGAGTCCATGCTTTGTATGGTGTGTTGTGAAGAAGAAATAAACTCAACATTTTGCCCCTGTGGCCACACTGTTTGCTGCAAGAACTGTGCTGCCCAATTACAGGTAATTGCAGTGCTGTTAAGATACAGATTACACAGTATAAGAAAGTTATGGTTTTCTGTAAGCCCAGCTGTCAGGGATTATTAGTACGTTTACTTGATATCCCAGTAAAATTTTTAAAATTTTGCTTCTGGTAAACTAATTCTAAAGCACATTCTGTTTAGATAATCCTCTTGAAAGATGTTTTAGCTGTGCTAACTTGCAGTGAGGATAAGAATTAGCTGCATGTTTTTCACAATACCTTACTCTAAATATGGACATTATGGAAGAGTGGTCTGCTAGTGTGTACATGGAGGGAAGTTTCCAGTAAGTGCAGAGACTCAAAAAATGAAGTAAACTAACTTCCTGATGTTTTCCTTTCCAGTCGTGTCCCGTTTGCAGGTCTCGTGTAGAGCATGTCCAGCATGTGTACTTGCCAACTCACACCAGTCTCCTCAACCTGACTGTGATATGATCTGCGTGTGTACACTTTAAACTCATCATGTACTTTTTAAACTGCACTAATATGAAATGTAACCATTGATTGTGAAGAAGGCAATCACTCTGGCACCTATCCATGATCAAGAGAAAAAATACTGCATTTGTTAACATAAATATTATTTGTTCAGAATGTCCAAAATGGTTTGGGACATCTTTTGAGAGAAGTGTAATCAATTCATGTTACTTAAAAGGAGAATGATGCATAAGTTTGTAGCATGGCAGTGTTGCCAAAAAGCAAGGTAATCCTGGAGAAATGTGGTGTACACATGTTCATATACCAAGCAAGAGCAACGCAGCCTTCTGTTTTACACTCAGTAATTTTCAGTACAATCATTCCATTTATTTTAATACTAAGATTAGCTTTTAAAAATATCAGTTTAGTTTAGGCTCATAGTTTCTGCTTTTAGTAAACTGCTTTAAAGAACTTTAAAAAAAAAACGGTTCTTAAATGAAAGTTGCAAGGCTTCATCAAGCAGCTATGTTTAATTCAGAATTCTCTTAAATAGAAAACAATTCTGAGAGAATAGCTTTGGAAGGGTAGTACAAGTTTGTTAATCTAAAGGTGGTGAGGATGGATCAGGAAAGTCTTCTGGTTGCCAGTGTCCTGTGGAAGCACTGTTAAAGGGGCCTCATTCACAGCTCTTGGTGGGCAAAGTACTCCCAGGTTTCCCACATCCAGCTTAGCTGGTGGTCTTGGGAGCTACAGTCATCTGCCCTTGAAGTTGGTTTTAGTTTTGGAGACTGATTTTAAACTATTAAACATGTACCATTAGTTTCTAAAATTAGGGTTGTGTATAATTTTAAATATTTTCTTCAGTTAACATCTTCATTGAGTAGGTAACTTCCTTCTAATATGTTTTAATCTCCACCCCCCAACTTGGGCATTTTGGGCTCTGGTTTCCCAGTGTATTCTCCAGGGTACAGAGGGAACTAGAGACCATGTTTTGGGTGCAATACTGGCTTAATGAAAGCTAGAAAAGTACACTGTCACTTTACTGAAATTTTCTGACTATACTTTTCATATTGCCTTAATGTAGCAGTAATGTGTGTTTATGCATCTGTTTCTTTGCACAGACATTTTGTCAAAATATTGAAACTCTACTTTTTTATGACACATTAGCATATAAACCTTACTCTAAGAGGGTATTTATTTTTTCACTTTGTAAAGAAAATTTTGTTTCCTCATGAGGCAAGAGCTTTGTCCTATATTGCAGACAGCTTCTGTCTTTTTATATTCAGATTAATAAAGGACTTCAAAAATCTACTTTGTTATTGATAAGACTTCACTTTTGTTCTGAAATTAATCTGAGGCATTGCTGAACTGAAAATACAGTATCAAGTATTTTAATGTCTGTAGTCTTTAATGTCATGTTTCAAAAGGGAATGCATTTTTCTCAGGTGCCTGCAGATTTCTAGGGAGGGAAGAAAACTGCAATTAACCACCTGTGTTCATGCAGTGTACTCTGAAATAGTTGATGTATTCCAACTGTACAATAGCTGTCAATATTACTTCATGAAGAACTGTCCTACAGTGCATTGACCCAATCATGGGGTAAATTCCATTGAGATGAAAAATTAAATGGCAGCTTGAAGAATAGAGATTATAGCTTCAGAAGCCTTGTCTAGGGAATTTCTTAATTACAGGTGTGGTGGTATCTTTTTTCATTGAAGCTATTTATATTTACTAACTTACGACTAACATTCTAGAATAGGTGGTGTTTAGGCACTTCCAGCAGGGTTCTCTGGCTTCCCCCCACCAGTAAGCCCTTCTGAGGGATGGAAGACAGTGCTGGGATTGGACCAAAGCTCTTGGGAATCCAGAGAGCTCTATCCTGATGAATGTGAACTGAAGTTTCATATAACTATGGCATTTTAAAATCTTAACAGGTTATTGCAGAGCAGCATGTCCTGTTAAAACATCAGGGACTGAAGCTTGAAGCCCTGGACCTAAAATTGTTTAGGCCACCACTTGAAACTGCTGATCAGGGAATGGGAAGGTGACTGGCAGCTGGGCAACAAATTCTGAATACAAGAGCTGTTTTATCTCTACATCAAATGCACTGGGCACAGGATAACTTACCCTTTTAAAGCTGAAGATTTCATCTCTCAGAGAGTGGATGCCACTGAATTCAGTGCAAAGATAAAAATCCTGAAGAACAGTTCTGTTGTCCCTATGTGCCATTTACAGGAAGGAACAGGTACACAGGTGTGCCAGTGTATAGCAGTGCTAAAGCCAACCTTGCTTGCTTCCCAAGATTACTCTGTTCTCTGCTAACAGAATTTAGTAATACCTAATCCATCATCCTATGGCAGCTGGCTGAGGTGGATTGTAAATTAATAGACATCAATACAGCCATCTGAGGTAAAGTATTCAACAAGATCAAGCTGTTAAGGCAAGCATTAACTTCAGGTCCTTCTAATTAAATTGGCTGTGTAATTAGACATCCTTAATAAAAGTAATTCTAGCGGTTAGAACTCCAGTAAAAGTGGGGCTTGACAGGTTCCATGGCATAGGTAGAATTGTGGCAAGTCCTGTGACTTCTGCCTGGTCTTGAGAAGCCAGAGAGAGGCTCAGGCACAGACAGGGCTGAGGTGCAGTTCTGGCAAGTGCTGGTTGTATCTGACTGCTGGGAGTCTGGTTGTGCTTCAAAAGGAGAGCCTGGGGCACAAGGAGAGGCGAATGGCTTTTTCCAGTTGGGAGGAGTGGGATCAGCGCTCAGTACGCTCCACAACCTCCAGTGAGTATGGTGAGCAGAATGCTGCTGCCTCTTCTGGGAATGGAGCAGCAGAGAATCTTCGCTGACTTGCAAATCACTAAAAGCCTCACTTAGCTTGTGTGCTAAGATCTAATGGGATGCAAAACAATGTAAGAATAGCTTTTGTTTGTTCACAGCTTTCTTCAGAAGCATTGTTTCGAATGGAGTGTCACGCCATACTAGGGAAGTTTTGCTTAACCATCCAAAACTGCTGTGCCATGTGTTGCTCAATGTTTGTGGTTCTAGTACACTGTTTCTTACAAGAAGCACTGTGTCCAATCCACATGAGCTGCCAAGAGCTGTCAAGGGTGTAAAAGCAACAATAGGAAATCTTGAACTCCACATGCCATGTAGCTATGCTGTAGGAAGAGCCATCTCTTGTGTGCCAAAGTGCTGTTCTTTCTCCTAAGCAGCTTTGTCTGAATGTTATGTGGGAGGGCAGTGGGGAAAAAATAAAATTCAGAAAACCCCAACAAAACCCAACAGAATAGTTTGTGGGAACAGCTTGGGTCCTTTTC
This sequence comes from Heliangelus exortis, assembly GCF_036169615.1. NCBI lineage: Eukaryota > Metazoa > Chordata > Aves > Apodiformes > Trochilidae > Heliangelus > Heliangelus exortis. The sequence continues at coordinate 62,696,805 of NC_092423.1, forward strand.
TTCCTCAGGAGCAGGGGGATTGATCACAAAGCTTCACTGGGTGCAACACCAGATACTCATAATGAAGACAGCTTCAACACTGGTATTTGCTACCCAAAGGTAGTGCAACTTGGTGAGAAAAATCAGAGAAAATTCAGTTTTCATGTATCTCCAAAGTTACAGTGCAGTTGGTGTGGCCCAGTTGGGTGTGTGCAATGCCATTTTTAAGGGCTCTAGTCCCAAGTTTCTGCTACAAGTGCTCAAATGGGGAAAGCTCCCCTTCAGAGGCATCATGACTTGATGGGTAACAGCTGGGTAACAGGAGCCCTGGTTGGTTTTTTTGGCCCTCCTGATTGTAGAAGAGCATTCAAAAGCTGCCATGTGGTGAGAGGGTTGTGAGTTTAAACTGCAGGACACATGTTGTTACTTAAGGCAGTTAAGCTTAATTGTTGCTAATAAAAAAGGGAGGGGTTGTAGCAATAAACACACCTGTGCTACTAGGGCTGGAAACTCCCAGACCTCCGCTGGTATCTGGCTGGCTTTTATGCTCCTTTTGATGCATCAAGATCTCTGTTCATGGAGAGAGCTCCATCCTTCAAAGGCCTCCAAAGGCGGGAAGCCAAGGTGTTTCAAGCTATATTCTTAAAAAAGAACAGAAGAACAGCTCTCCTTCTGTACAGTCACCAGTTCCAAGGTATGTACAAGAGTTGAAACACAAATTATAGAATGAAGGCTTCTGTATTTTGAAATTATTTTATTTTCTTCCCCTAGTGCCATAAAAGCACATAAACAGCAACACTCATGTGTTTAAAGATTTATTTCCTTGCTGCATCAGCACTGTGGTGTTCCAAATGGAATGCCCTTGGGAAAATTCTCATCAGTCAGCCTATGCTATTTCACTTCACAGCAGCACTGCTGGCATGTTGATCAAAGACAGGGGAAGATTACAGCTCAGATTTCCCATATATGGCTTTAAACAACAAACTTTCTGTGGAGCCTTAAAATTAAAAATTCACAAATCTTAGCTCCAGTAACGCCTGGTCAAAAATCCTTCTGGAATTCCACCCCCCTGGCCCTGTTTTCACAGAAAGTATGCTGTAGTGCCAGGGAAGTTCTTTGGTTGGTCACCTTCATGCCCTTAGATTCAGCCAGCAGGAGCCTGTTAAAATAAAGCAGCAACTAAAAAATGTGTTTAAAAGTGAGAAATCACTAAAATTGGGGGGAGGGCAAAAAAAATACCAACTTTCCATGACTTTCCATGGCAGGGCCTGAGTGCAGCTTTGCTGGAAGAAGAATATGTGTAGGATATGGTTGGGAAGAGGCAGGACAGGTCCAGACAGGAGACAAGGTGTGCTGGGGCAGGTGAGCAGCTGCCAGGGCAGTAACTCCCTGGGGAAACTCCCAGCAGAGGAGGCAGTAACATCCCACATCTTCAAGGTAAACAGCCAGCTGGACTTCCTTCTATGGGTGCTAAAACCTGTCATGGTTTCTAAGGGTCTATTTGTTTCATGCAGAGGGTGTAGTGAGCTAGGAGGAGGTGCCAGGAGTAATGCTGAGGAAGGGCTCTCAGAGCCACAGTTAAAGAATCACTGGTTGGTGCAGTAGTGGGAAAAAACTGACTATTACAACTTTGAAAACTAAGTGGGAATTGTGATTCCTCCTCCTGTTGGATCCAGAAGAATGAACGGGGCTGGTGCTTCGCTCAGAGATGGTGAGCAAGGCCCTGTGTGACCTCCTGCTCCTGCCAGGCAGAGGGGCTTGAGGGGCCAACTCTCACAGAACTCACGTGTATATCGAGTTCCTGAAAGGAAAAAAGTCAAGCAAACAAACCATACCAGCTTTTCCAGAGCTTAACAACAGGTTACGCAATGATTTCTTGCCAACTGAAATGCAGAATCCTTTTCAGCAGGGGGTGAGACACAAGTGGGAAGGGATTCAACCTGCTCCTGAAAGCTGATGACTTTCTCTGAGCACTATGACCCTCTCATGAGTGACCTGATTTGGCCTATTGACTATTTGCTGATTCTTCCTTATTCCTGAAGACTCTCCTGTTTTCTCACCAGTCATTTCTTGGTGATCCATCACCAAACTCTGAAGCCTCTGCTCCAGGAAAGAATCTGTCTTTCTTTTTCCAACATTCGTCTCTCTCTGGCTTGGTGGTTAAATGGGTTTAACCTGATGTGGGTGTGTGTGAAGGTGTTTGCCATCCCATTTTTATCCAGTAGTTAGTGTCTATCTTCTCTGCTTCTTCAAAGCAAATCAATGCAGGTAATGATAGATGATAATATGGCTACTTTTTACATAAACAGTCTTGCCAAAGCCAAATCTTCCTTTCTCCTGCCAGAAAGCTGTTTGTCTGAGGAATCCATGCATCTGGCACCAAATTCCAATCATAGCACTACAACTGAGGGAATTACAGAGACATTGGCAGCTCATTTGAAGAGACAGTATTTGTTTTCCTTGTTTAGAACTATAAATAGTCAATAGAGGACTCTCATTCAAACAGTATTGATGATTGAAGTAATCCAGGCACAGACACACATCCAAAATCCCACTGCTGCTCCAAAGCCAGCCCAAATCTTGCTTTCTTAGCTGAAATTCCAAAAGGGCAATGCAGGAAGCATTTGCCCAGCAGCAAACTAGCCCTGAAGATACACTCTGACAGATCAGGTGTCTGTGTGTTTGACCTTAGAACTGTTTGCTTATATCGTTGGATGGACTGGAATTTTTTAAAACACCTTTGGCTCTGCTGTTGTTAGAGCAGCTGACTTCCTCCTCCTCTCTCCAAGGGCAACAACATGAAGCAATACCAGTGTCCTGAGAGCACCCTACCTGGACAATGTGCTAACAACAAAAGGGTGATCCTTGAAAGGCAGTTGCAGGGCCTTTATGTTTAGAACATTGAAAGTGGAGCTTTGACACCTTGTCACTGGTCTCTGCTGCATTAGGCAAGATACCCATTTGAACCTCTCCTGCAGCTGAAGATGCAAATGACTGCAGCTCTTCCATTCTCTGGTGAACAATCCTACTGCTTCAGCAGGAGGAAGTGGGGGTCTGTGTCTTCCCTAATCTTTTTTAAAAGGGGAAAAAAAAAAAAAGACACAAATTTGCTCAGTTTCTGCTTTTAAGAGTAGTTGTCAGCCTCTTCTTGGAGGAGGCACTGGAGACTGGTAGGAGTGATAGGTGTGGGAAAACTTTTGGAAGAGCAGAGATGTAAATGTATTGCCACAACCAACAGCTGTTGCCCAAAAGGCTGTGATCTTGGGTGGGTGCCCAAGTGCTGTCATTTTCCCCGCAAGTCCTGTTCCTATCAGAAGGATTTCCCTCAAAATGAACTGCCATGTCCCGCCAGCCAAGGTCACTACTACAAAAAAATGTTTTATCTAAGTGGCAGGGAGCTCTGTAGCAATGGAGAGAGGCAGAATAATACCAGAAACTGAAGAGGGACTAATTAATGTACAATGAGCAGCATAGCTGTAACTCATGCTGAAAACCATGTCTTTGAGCTAGAGGGGAGCATTATTGTGAAAAGAGGAACCAAAAGGGGGTAAGTAACAAGTGATAGGATGATAAAGGGCAGCTCCCTAACTATCAAATATATTGCTGTGGCTTTTAATAATAAATTACATTATGTCATAAGTTTCTTCTCCCACTCTTCAGTATGCAAATGTTAAATTAAGAACTTCAGGCTGCCAGAGACTTCTTTATCTAATACCAGTCACAGCCACAGAGAAACAACATTTCTTCAGTGGTGCAGAACCAACCATCACAGCTAATCCTCCTGTTGTGTCCCTGGAATTTCTTTAAAGACTCAAGTTGTTTACAATTGCACTGGGACAATTTTTCACTGGTGCCTGTTATTGCCCAGCCTGTTTGTGAAAGGGATACAGCACTATTGTGTGAAACAGCCTGAAGCTTCACTACCACCTTAGTGGATACCTACCAAGTAGTATTATCTATGTGCAAGATGATATTTCAGTCTTTTAGGAATTTTTCCCTATTCCCACACAGGTTTGCAAACTTCACTTTCCATGTCCTGTGCAACCCTGCCAAACTACAATTCTTTTAAGTAAGGTTAATTTTAATGTGAAAACTCAGTTTGTTATGGTATTTTATTCTAATAACATGTATGTGTTTAATGGAAAAAACCAAAACAAAACCAAAAAAGCCTAACACCTATATATCTTAGTGAAAGGATACATTTTGTAGCTCTTGCCAACTTATAAAAACTGTCATAAAAATGACGTCAAGTTTTGCGTACCCTCAAAACAAACTTAGACATTCACTCAGGCACACATATTTTTTGCTTCTGTGCAAATATGAAAAGTTTCAGTCACAAGAAAAGGCATTTTCAGAATGTTTTTGAGGTAGTTAAGCAGCTGTAAAGGAAGCTGTTCTACACACTCAGTGACAGTTCTATCATCAAACCATCACTGGATTGAAACTGCATCTTCAGCTTCCACACAGCATCCAGTGTAAAGCTTTTCTCCTCTGGCTCCTCCTGCATATTTTGTAACCTCTCATACCCTGCATGGCATTGTCTTGATTCTGAAGATGTGATGTTCTGGCTTCACCATGGTCTCTGCTTCCCACAGCCACCAGTTTCTTTATATGTAACCTTCTTTTTTTTCCCCCTCTCTCCCCAAACCCTGCCCTGCTCATCTCGCCTGGCTCAGTCTGATGCTTCAGATTGTCTTTTTCTGCATTCTTGATGCCTTGTACCCAAGCTCCCTCAACTCTAAATCATCTTCTGTCTTCATGCTGCTAAATTGTACTTATAAAGTACCACAGTTTGCCACAAAAATACACCTAAGTCCAAGACCAGTGTTTGAGGTCTCTGTTCTTTTGTTCTGGGTTTTATCTGAAAGTGTCAATGAACCAGATAAATCTCCAGCTTTGGAGTTCAAAACTGGGACTGCTATCTGGATTAGGATCTCATCTGTGAAGTTCAGGCATGTCTCTTTTTTTTCTTAAACAGTGAGACATGTTCTTTGCCCCTAATGTCCATTCCTTCCCTCTGGTTTGGCAGATATAATTACTACCCTGGGGATTCCATCCTCTGAAAAGTGCTGTGCCCTCCTGCAAAAGGCTGAGTTCCTTCTGTCCAAACAGAAGAGATCATCGTGGGTTGGTTAGCTTTGCTTCTTGACTTGTGTTTGCTTCTCTGTAAAATTAACACTTCCTCCAGAGCTGCTCAGGGCTAAGGGATGAGAGTCATAAGACTCATTTTACTGTGCAAATCTTTACATAGATGTTAATTAGGATGAGATATCACTTATTATCTGAGCTTTATTTCCCTTATCCCACCAAACAATACATTGCCATCAATACTTCTATGGCAAACTGGTTTTCCAGTTTCTCCAGACTGCTGTTAAACCAACTGGACTGTGTAAAAGGGGCACATCTGAGGCTTTATTTCACGGTACCAGTGGCATAACAGGACCTTAATCTCAAACATAAGGCCTCATCCAGTTATTTCTTTGTCTGGACATGGCCCCTGCTGGCATTTTCCTTGGCATGAACACAGTGTGATGCCAAACTGCCACTGGGAGTAGCTGGCAGAGATGGATTGTGGCAGCCTCTGATCCTCCACCCGGACAGTCAGGCTTCTTTAGCTGTATGATAGGATTAAAGAAATAAATGGCTCAATTCTATGAAAATTAAGCCTCGGGTTGATCATGGGCTCCTTGCTGGTTGCTAATGTGTCTGTCACTTGCGTAAATCTTGAGTGAGGATCATAATCTCCAGGAGCAGAAAGTCCTGTTTTTCCTCCTGGCAGGTTTTCAGTGGGAAAGGAGTGAGGGGAAACTGAAGAGAAAGGACTTGGAGCCTTTTTGCCAGAGGGAGACAGAAGCAAAGCAGGGCACTCGGGAAAGGCCCACAAAAGATGAGTGCACAAGTTCAGTGTGGGGACTGTGCTGTGATGAACCATACCATGGTCCCAAAGCTCAGAAGAAATGCTCCAAGCAGCACAGGGACAATAGTATCATCTCCCTCAGTAATTTTATTAACAGATTGGTGAAAGTCTGAGTAGGATGACTATGGAGACTGTGTGCACAGATGCATATATATATATACACATATATATATACATATATATATATACGTATATATATATATATATATATATATACAAGTGCTGGTGCTACACCTCTGGTTTTAAAACACTGTACAGCTGCTCTGACAGTTATATTTGAGTGATTTCCTTGAGTCTCTTTCCTTATAAAAGCAAATTATTTACAAAGTCATAAAATGTATTTGAGATCCCTGATTGCATCCCAAGTCACACATCTAAAGAGTTAAGAATCTAAACAACAACTCAAGGAAACCAAAGGAAATTTTGTGATACTTGCAGGCAACAACTGCCCAGAAAATGGAATGGGCATTAAGGAATAAGTGAGACAGAAGGAATCTCATCCTCCTCATTAAACTGTTTACTCTTCAACAACAGATAGTGTGTTTGCAACTGTTTGTCATTAATAAAGTCAAGGCCCTGGACCAAAGGGAAACTATAACCCACATCTAACTACTTGCATATGTTAACTTTTGGAATAATTTCCAGTCAGATAGAATTTCAGACATCTATATACTGACCCCCTGGTTTTGTTGGACTATGCTCTTTCATTTCTTTGTTATTATGCTTGTCTTGTGATGCAACATGACAGAGAAGTGTTCAGTATTGTTTTACCAAGCTTGGACAACTACATAAAAGAAAGGAGAGCTGCAGCTCATGGAAGATTTTGTATAGCAGAGACATTTTAATATAGGCAGGAGGGAACAATTACTATGTCTGCCTCTAACTCTATTCAAATAACTACTCCAATTTGCATCACTCATAATTTATTTTACTGTGTTGCCTGTCTGTTTCAGATTGATGGGGATTATTTTAAACCTCATCAAATTTTCTAAGAATGACACTAAGGAAAAATGTGTTGTTTTGCCATCCTAAAAAGGTCTCGTCTATGCAAACCCCTTGTGTGTGCATCACCCAGATCATATATGTAGATATATATATATTCACATATATCTGTGTATCTGTGCATATAGCTATGCATATTTTATTCAGTTGTGGTTATATTTCTTCCTACCTTGCCTCATTCAAATGGCTCTGACTTTGAGAATATGCTAGTGTTGGAAAGGGAAGAGAAAAATAGCTTTATGCTGAAAGCAGCAATTCTCAGCATTGGAGAGCTAGATTTGAATTCTGCTTGTACATGTAGTTCCCACATGATGCCAGCCAGGTAATGCAGGATGCTTTTCCCTGTTGGCTGTTAAAACACATTTATGCTGCAGCTTGCTGAACCTGCAGGGCAATTTCTGTGCTCTCCCACGAGTACCTGCAGCAGGCCAGGACAGTGCTGCCTGGCACATCTATCTAGCAGCAACCCTGGGTCTCCTTCTGCCCCAAGGTCCTACTCTGCAGATGTACAAAGCCAAGGGGAGAGAGAAACTGTCTTTTGTAACTGGATTTTCAGTCAGATCTGACCAAAGTCATATCACATCTGAAAAAGTGCTCTAACCACTGGGCTGTTTGATTTGAGGATGTGTGTCAAAATGGATCCCCCTGTGCCATCAGCAGGTTTCATCTTATCTTTGCATCAGGAATTTCTTCTGTATATTTTCTGGTGAGTTCTGATTCTTCTGTCTGTGCCACAATAGACTGAAATTGGTCTCAGAAGCAGGGAGACATATTCCCCCTTCTACTCCATGCATGCTTGGTACCCGAGCCCTCCCAAGAAATGGAGGCAACACACAGGATTTCTACTTTGATTCCCACAGGTCCTGCTGTGAGCACACCAGCAGCACCTCCTCTTTCAAGTTAAGTACTCACAGCAGGTCAAAGAGGGTTCCTTCTCCAGAAGAGAGCTGGAGCTTTGTTATGTTGTGCTGAGCTCCCTCTGCCATGCATCAATGGGACCCATTGCCAGCATTAGGATGGTAACAGGCAAAACTGACATTCCCAATTATTTTGGCAAGGCTCTGCTAGAGTAGGATTTACTGTGGAGTTTGGCAAATGTATCACCTGCCCCCATCAAAACACATTCTTTTGAATTAGATGAATCCCAAGGGTGTACCTGAAAGAATAAAAAAATTGGCCATGTACTGTCTTTGCTGCAGGCAGCAAAATTATTTCCATGAAAATATAGTATTAAATCTCCCTCTTCTTTTCCACCGTGAGGCACTGGGCGCTCGTAAGCAATATATTTCAAGATTTTTGTAGCAGCTTCACAGCCTTACTCCTGTCACTGATACTGTCAAGTTGGCATATTGTATACCTTGAAATGCTGTGCAGTGCACAGCCATAAATCCCTCAAGGATTTATCCAGCAGGCTTAGTGTCATTAGCCCCTGTTATAGACAGACTGCAATGCTGAATGAACGCATAACTTGACAGAGGTCATACAAGGTAGCAAAGACCTCGCAAGAGAGCAGAGGATTTGTAGCAGCCTTTCATTTTCTGAGCCTTGCTGGGTAGGCATCCTGGATGCAATATTCTCTTGCTATCATTTCCTTTTGCCTTCAACCATTTCTGTTGAGAATGCATCTGTGCAGCAGCACTCTGGGAAGGAAAAAACATTTATCAGGCATTTTGCTGTCTGTTTTCTGACTTCAAGAAAGCTACCTGTCTTTTTCCAGTGTCATTGCCAAATCTCAGTGTAGCTGTTTCTAATACTCGTTGTAATTGTGTTAAGGTGTTTGCTGAGCGAGCACTCTGAGCCCGTGCTGACCACTTGGAATTAAAAATTAGCACAGTAATTATATTTCACAGGCTACTGGTCGATGGGAAATTTCATCTCACTTGTGAATTTGCATGTTCTGAAATAGGTCAGAGAAGCGATGGCTTTGAAAGAAGAAAGAAAAAAAAAATAATAAAAAGGGCTGGGAGTCAGTCTCCTGTTTTGCTTATTAGATTGAGCCCTTTCTGACAGGGTGAGTGCTCACATCCAGTTAGGTGCTTCACTAGTGCTGAGTGAATCATCAAGGGTGTCTCAGGAATTTTCCTGGAGGGTATTTTCTGGGTAGCTTCCAGGAGTATTTATGGACAGAGCATGCAGAAGCACTTCGGCTCCACCAGGGAGTTGGAAAAGAACAGTAAATGAGCCTGACATCTAAGAGTCTGAGGGCGGAGGAAAAAAATAGTTTTCTATTACCATGATGCTTATGTTGTAATTAAATATAGGTGTTGCCAACTGCAAGATCTGCTAGATAACTGAGCAAACATATCTCTGGGGAAGCAACCTTGACCTGAGGCATTTTTCTTACTTCTATGAGCACAAGTAAATGTACTAACATCGCTATTCAAGCCCTTTTTTATTATCATTTCAATCTCAATAATTAAGGGCAGCCTCAGTAATTTGAAGTCCCTCAGGGAACATAAACAGAAGCCCACCATCTTCTTCTAGTATTTCAGCACATTATAAGGCCTATTTTCCCACATAGTATGATGGGGTGAACAGCAAATAAAATACTGCAGGAGCACACAGCCTACTTCTGTGAATGCTTTCATGCTGTGTGTTGTACAGATTTGCCTCTTTCTGGCTTTCTGTTTTCTCGTTTACTTGCCTTCCTTCCCATGTACCCACAAACATTTGATTTCATCTCTCAGTTTAAGAACATCAACAAAAAAAGAACAGAGTTGCTTTAATTACCAGCTGTATTTTTGGAAGAAGCCAACTTGCATGCAGTCTCTTGAAGAGGCAGTACCATATGGAAACCTGTCATGATGCCTCTTTATGCTACTGTGAAATGTATTCAGAACTACCTCATGGCCACAAGTTCTCTGCAGATAAAACTCCATGACCAGCCATGGACAGCTGGAGGTCGCCTGTGGTCCCCTGATACCAAGATAAAAGTCCTTTCCACCTATGCTGAAGGAGAATCTTTGGTGCCTTTGGCTGAACACAGGCCATGCTTATAACCTAATAAGCCTGACTTTGGAGTTCAGAGGTACCTGAGTACCAAAAGAGAGGCTTTTAGTTTCCTATGTGATAAATTCACCTGGATATGCCCATGCTATAATATCCTCTTCTTCTTTCCTCTAGACCTGCAGGAAAAAAACCCACAACATAATGTTTTCATGGTTATTTATTGAGTTCCTGCCTGTATGAACAGACAGAGCTCACATGAACAACCTTGTATATGTAAAGTTCCTGGGAAATACCTAACTCAATAACTGAGTTTTGTTTGTCAGTCAAAAAGCAATTAGTAATAACTTACTGTTTTTCTCTTAGGAAATGAGATCCATCATCTAAATTGACTTTGTCTGAATGCAGTGATTACAGATCTCTGCCAATCAATAGCACTTCAGATAAACCTAAGCTGAGCCAAATTTGTGTGTGCTGGTTTATCTGTGCTCTAATTTTATGCTATGCATTGCAAAAATCAAGAACTGATTCTTTATTTTTAATTAATGGAGGCTTTTTCCCAACACTTAGCAATGACTTTCTTAATGACATTCAAATGAAATGTATATTGCAATGGAAATGGAAGATTCTTTTCATAAACATATCAATAATCCTTGTTAATGGCAGCCTGGTGACTTGCCTTGTGCAACAATCCACTCACAGCCTGTTTTCTTGTTTTCCTATTTTGATTTCCATTTTATTTATATATAGAAAAAGACAGTGTATCAATGTACAAAGAATGTATGCATGTCAAATTATTAAATCATGAGGTGGATATGAACTGCAGAACAATAGGATGCCTTGAGTAATTCATCTTATCATCGGCCTTGAAGAATGGATAAAAACATCTTACAAAATTCACTATAAGTTATCTGGGAAAAATGGGGCATAATGCTGTCAGCAAAGCCATGCAAAGAAAAACTGAAAGGAGAGTTGAAAAAGGAAGATAACATCAAAGCTACTTGATGCTGCTTCTCAGATTCTTCTGCCCTCAGAATTGTTTCCAAAGGATGGTGACTCTGTTGTTCTGAAATTTTTCAAGGAGCTTAATTCTTCCATACCACAGAAAGGCAAATGGGGCTATAATAATTATTCATGCTGTACAATCCTTTTGCTATATTTAACATTGTAGCTAGAGGAGATCAGAAAAAAAAAAAACCAAAAACCAAACCAAACCTAACAAAAAAATCCAAACAAAAAACCAAAACCAAAACAAAAACAAAAGCAAGCAAAAAAAAGCGCTTTATTTTTAATGTCTACTTTTTATAGACAGGATTTCAGTCCATTGATTTTTGGACAGAGGCCAGGAGGGTTTTGATCTACTGCTTTATCTACAGGACCAGCCTGCAGCAGACAACCCATCACAGTCCCAGAATCCCAACCCCTCATGGGTGATTGTCATCTCATGAGACTGGAACAAGACCTGAAGGCTTAGACTCATATTCCTGTGAGAACAAAGAGAAGATGCTGAAAATGAGATTACCCTGAAAGACACTTGGCTGCTTTGACTGTATTAAAAAAGTGATTGGAGCACTTATTAAGACATTTCCTTGAGAAACCACCAAGAACAGGAAGAGGAAAGGTAACTCTTATTTGAAGAGGATCTGCTATTTTAAGCATTTGTGCAGCCTGCAATGACTCTACACCATTCAGTGTGTCTACTGGAGGCACCCAGACTTTTTCCACAGGTCCAGTGGTCTTGCTCAGTCCCGTATGGATGATCTATAATTGGTTTCTTTAGGTGGTGAATCAAAAGCAACTCAGCATGGTGCTATCAGATGTCAGCTGCAGAAACTAGCACGCCTGGAGCACTTGGCCTGATGTGTCACCAGGGTGCAGGATGTGCTTTTTCAATGTCATCTGTATTCAGAATAATGACAAGACAGAGTATGGAGGAGCTCTGATGCATGAAGCACAGTTGTAAAGCATACAAATGCAATCCATACAGCAGGTTCATCTACTGCAGACAGAGGGAAATTCTGAAGACCTGTAACATACATACCAGTGCTCAGTTCACAAGGGGTGCTCTGGCCTCATAAAATATTTGGGGAATGGAGCATATGCAGGAGGCAGAACAGTAAATACAATAGTTTTTCTAAGAGAAATCCAGTGCTTAACACAAGTAAAGTGCCAGCACATGTGTTTACTCACAGCCTGTTCCCCAGTTTAGATGGCAAAACATTCAGATGAAGAAGCTCCAATGTAAGAGTTTATTAAGGGATACCAGAAGGCAGGGCCACAGTGACTCAGTTCTGCCAGGGGTCAGAGTCCAAGCCATAGTAAACTCTTTGTCACCTGGAGTTCAGCCCAAGCAAGGTTGGTGTTACGGTCTGAGGTAACATTAAAATTTATTTTTGTTTTGGATACGTGAAACAAAGTCCAACTGTAGAAATGGCTGGGTGCAATCAGATTTTATTTGATAATTGACACAGCCAAAAATATGGAGCCAGGCAAAAGAGGTAGAGCGGAAAAGAAGATATAAGAAAGAGAGAGAGAGAAAAAGTGGTAAGAAAATGGTAAGAAAGCATGAGAGAGAAAAGTAGAGAAATAAAGGGTAAGAAAGTGGGAAGAATGAGAGAGAGAGAGAGAGAGAGAGAAGATATAAGAAAGAGAGAGAAAAAGTGGTAAGAAAATGGTAAGAAAGGATGAAAGAGAGAAGTGGAGAAACAGGTTAAGAAAGTGGAAAGAATGAGAGAGAGCAAGCCACCACCAGGGGTCCAGCTGTCCAGAGAGGTTCTTCAGGATGGCGCTGATTCTGGACAGGGCCCGGTGCAGAAATGGCAGTGGGTCAAGAGACGATGCCAGTCAGAGCATGGACAGCCACACATACCCCTGAGTCCTTTTGTTCCCAAGGGGCAGCTGTCAGTCAGCCAGGGTTGTTAGAAGACAGGCTGCCTGGAGGGGAGCAGAAGGGTGTAGTCCTCCATCCCGTCATCAATTCTTTTCTTCCAGATGCCATTCCTCCTCTCTTCCAGCAACTTTAGCCAGGTACCTAATCGTGCCTCCAGGGACGTCCCAGCATTGAAGGCTGGTCCTCAGGAAAGGGGAGTAGTCTCCACCTGTTCATCAGTTCTTATCTTTTTCCTGGTGCCATCCTTGCTCTGCTCCAGCCCCCTTAGCCAGGAACTTGGCAAGTACAATCAAGGTGGCCCAGTTGTGCCTGGAGGGATGTCCCAGCATTAAAGGCTGGTGCTCAGAAGAGAGGAATAGCCTCCACCCAACAGGTCTTATCACATCCCGAGGTGTCACCCCTGCTCAGCTCTGGCCAGCCAGGTCCTCCACCCAAGCCAGGGCTATTCATTTTAAAACTGGTCCTTTGAGACAGTTGCAAATCAGTGAGGTCAGACTCACACAGTTGGCATCAGTGGTTTGTGAAGACAAAGGGCATCTCACTGACTGGGCCTTGATCCTCAGTAGTGTAATTTCTAGGACTCCAAGCTCCAGATTTTACAGGGCTCCCTGCACTCACTACAGTAATAATTTATTTATCTTAAAAGCCTGATTTATTTTTAGCTCTCAAATGTCATATAGAAAGAGGGGATCAGTCAGCCAGCAAGACAGACATGCAGCAAATATCTCAGGAAAGACAGTGGACTGTACCACTGATATTGACAGCATCTGTCTGACTTGATTTGACAGCATAGGCAGATTTTTTCCCCTTCTGCCTTTTGCACAAGGAGCATCTAGAGCTTGAATTCACCTGGTTTCATACAGGGTGCCATCTAATCATGTGCTTTGAAGTTCTCTGATGGATGTGTACCAGAAATGGGAATGACCATGGAGTTGATTTCAACCCCATGCTTCTATACCACATCCAAATGCAACTGTAGATGCAGCCCCAGGTAAGGCATTTCATGGTACTAACCATATATACTAGCCATGTATGAGATCATATTGTTCAACTCTATCAGAAACAAGAGAAAATACAAAAAAAAAAAAAGACTCAGATTAAGGACTGTGCCCTTTGGAGATGTCCTTATGTCCCCCAGCTGACACTTGTGACATGGGTGATTCGTAAATACTGTGGAGAAGCCAAAAGGAATACAATCTAGAAAAGGCATGGAAATTATGTGAGTAATAAAGCATTAAGAATCTCTCCAGAGATCCCCTGGTAGTTTATGAATATGAATGGACTTTGTGAATTTTATTGTGTTTTATAGGCTGCAGCCTGTTTATGACAAGTCCTTACTCTAGAGGGAATTAGGGTTAGAGTTAGAAAAAGGCAGATTAGTGGGAAATTGCCTTCCTTTGCAAAACTCCTGTCAAGGCATGTCACAGCTGCCTGCTCCTGAACAGCACAGTGACTTTTTTAGACAGAATGTGGACCAAAGAGACACATCCTCTCCTACTTTCTTAAAATAAATATGCAGGCTGCTTCTCACATTAGTCCGGAAGAATGAGCAAATCATCTGCTTTTTTCTCTTTGTGGGAGCCCAGAACCTGTATGAGTTGACACACTAAGGAAAACAAAAAGCATTTAAAGCATTTTTATGATCACAAAAGCTGAGGCCCTAAACTGATCCAAGAAAAACTGTACTACTTAATGAGTTGCCATTTCAAACAGGTTTTATTCAGCAGGTCTAGGATCCCATGAGTTATTTGTCTCGTTGTTCATTCCCTGACCTAGGTTTGCAAATAAACATTTCTCCAGCTCACCACGCCAAGAGAAAATCCTGGAGTGCCTCAGAACTCTCCAGCTACTTCCATCTGTATGTCTGAGAAGAGGTTTCTATGGGGAGGAGCAGTTCTATTGCCCTCTGCTGTTTACTTTTTTCCTGTGTTCTCAATACAGCTGGCCATACTCTGAAACAAGTTGGGTTTTATAGATACCTTCCAGAAAAGAATTGAAACCATAAGATTTCCATGAGGTGTTTTTTTTTTTCCCCAAAAGAACTACTCAAACCTTTTGGAGAAAAGCTAGATAGGAAAGAAAAAAAAAAAAAATTTTAGTAGATGAACACAAAATTTTCATTTGACAAATCATTTGGTTTTTACCACCTCTGTACAAATTCTGTCAATAATCAAATGCTTCCTTCTTAAACTGACCTTGCTAGTATTGTTAAAATCTAATCTTTATTTGTTTAACAAGAAGCCTTCTGCTGAACAACAATTTCAGCTGAGTCTTTCATCACATCTTGTAACCCATCCCAAATTAGCAGTTGGGTGCTGCAGAATATTTTGGTTCTATTTCTAAATGGGGATTTTTTTTTTTCTTTTTCTTTTATTTTTTTTTTCCTCCTGGGAAATCCAAAATCATTAAACATAAAAGGCCTTAGTTTTTTAAAACATCAGTTATCAAAATCTGTTTCCTCATCCTGCTCCCCACTTTAGTGTCCAAGCATCTGACTCTTTCTTTATCTGGACATTTCCCCATGCAGCCCACTTGGAAAGAGTTCTGGGAAAGTGCCTAGCTGGGCAGAAGAAGATGCAGGCAGATATTTCTTAAAAAACTCTGAGATTTTGTTGCAGAATAATAATAAGACAAATTTTCAAATCTCTATTTTTCTCATCACAGAGAAAATCCTGTTCCCTTCTAATGTATTTATTAGACATTTTCTATGTAAATGCCCCCTCATGGCTAACTGAACTCTGAAAAAACCCAATTGACTTTGCAGAGGGATTTTATCTGTGCTCTTGCATTAGCTTGGGGTCTCAGTCCTGCTAAGCTCAAGCTCCCAGTGCCTGTGCTGCTTCCCTGCCAGCTTGCAGCCTCTGTCTGGGCTGGGATGAGCCAGCTGGCTTTCCAGACAGGAACACAGATAGAAAAGACTCTTGCTCACATATTACTGCAGGACACTATTACCTCCATATAATTCCAGTGTTTTCTCTGGATCTAAAAGAAGCCAGCCATACAGCTGAAGAGATGCTATTTGGGGTGAAAGGTCTGAAGGAAATAGGGCACCAGCATTCAGCAGGAGCTCTGCCCCTGTGGGGCTGCTTGCTGAAATGAAGGAGAGCAGTCAACACTAGCTCATTGCTTTTGACCTTTTATTTGCAGGTAATTTATGGAAGTGTTTCTGGGGTTTGTGTGCTCTTGAGCATGACACTGGGGGGCAAAGGAGCTCACACTGCAGGCTGGCTTTTTATGACACAGAAGAGAAAGCAAGCTCAAAAAAAGCTCCAGGTAAAACCACATAGGCCCACATGTGGAAAATGGGGAAAGATAAAGGGCTGAAATCAATGACCTCTGAAACCTTTTTTTCTAATGCTCAGAAGTTCTTGCTGTGTTTTGTTAAGATCAAATGTTGGCAGGCAGGAGTCTGGACAGGAATGAGCCATGTATCCTCCCCTAGTAGGATCAGGCCCTGGTGCTCATAGTTAGGTCCTGAATCTGTAGACAGCCTGGATTCTCTCTCCATTCTTCTATAGCAAATTAATATACTTTTTTAACATCACAGAGCCCAAAACATGCCTTTTAGTGCTAAATTCCTGAGTTTTTTGTCCTCTTTCTTTAGTGGGACTGACTTGAACATTTCCAAAGGAGAGACACTGAAATGATCAGAGGGCTGGAGTGCCTCCCCTATGAAGACAGGCTGAGGAAATTTGGGTTGTTCAGCCTAGAGCAGAGGAAGCTTTCCAGTATCTGAAGGGGGCCCACAAGAAAGCTGGGGGAGGGGGTTTTGCATGGGTGTGTAGCAAGAGGACAAGGAGAAATGGTTTAAAACTTGAAGGGGGGAGGTTTAGATTAGACATTAAGAAAAAATTCTTTGCTGTGAGGGTGGTGAGATGCTGGCATAGGTTGCCCAAGGAAACTGTGACTGCCCCCTCCCTGGAAGTGTTCAAGGCCAGGTTGGATGGGGCCTTGAGCAACCTGGTCTGGTGGGAGGTGTCCCTGCCCATGCAGGGGGGTTGGAACTGGATGATCTTTAAGGTCCCTTCCAACCTTATCCATTCTGTGATGATTCTATGATGATTCTATGATTCTACATCACGTTGTTTTCCCTTATTAAGGCAATTATGCTTTGCAAAATAACTATAAATTGTTGGTCCTGATACAGTTGTTGTTTACATCCACTGAGCAGATCTGCATGGTTATTACAGGCAAGTTAAAAGAATATTTTTACTCCTTGAGTGGAAAATGAGGCATGAAGAAGTGTAGCATCTTAAAAAAGGTCAAAAAAAGAAGTTCATCTTAAGAGAAAACTAGGAAGTTCTAGCTTTGCCCTAATTTGTCCTTTTACTTTGAGGCATTTCCTCTGTTATTGGGTTTTTTCTTCCTCCAGTTCCTTACTTCTTTCACTCCATTTGGACTAAAAAGCTTTCAGGCAAATTGTCTCTTATTATATGTTCAGCCCTCATTTGAACTGCTGACATTACAAGCTCTTACAATAGCAATACATTTTAAAACTAGAATATTTGCACATCATGGGAACACCAGTGGTAAATCCAGTTTATAAACTGCATTGCTTCTGATGGCTACAATTCTATATTGCTTCACTTTCATGGAGCTACCTGCACCTATTCAGTTCTGGTGTAGCTGTACTGACATGAGCAGTTTTCTTCCGAACTCACCAGCCACCAGTTCTTTTTCTGTCAGGATAAATCCTACTGGTACTGAGCAACATCTCCAGAGTTCCACACGACATTGACTGCCTGGGAACTAGAAAAATTGCATCTCCCTAATCCTCAAAGCTTGCTTAAACAGATTTGCTGGCACTGTGCCTGCGCTAGAGGACAGGAACATTTAAAATCACATAATTTTTTGGCTCATTGAAACCATTCTGTTGCCCTGTTTTCCAGTGCCATTCAGCCTGATTTGCAAGTAATTTTCTCAATGGAGCACTTGACAAGGTTGGGAGTATCCTGTGCTCAACACTGCATTCTAGCCATAAGCCTCATTGGTGCTGGTTGGTTTTCTGGTGCTGTCATCTTGCTTGTGCCACTTTCCTTCCCAGGTTTTGGCACAAAAAAATTCCTACTTAGTCATCAGATGCCCAGTGAAGCTTACTTCATTCAGACAGATTCTCTACTTCTTTTTTTTTATAGTTCACTTTCAGGATTCATTTCTGCTTGTTAATGCAAGCCTCCGAGCATGCTGCTGCTGTGCATTTTTAAACACTTCCCCAAATGTCATCTCTATTATTTCCAAACTCTCAGACTCTTTGGGGATAGCTTAGATGCAAATGAGCTGTCAAAGAAAGATTACTTGAACCAACATTCAGAATGACAAAAGGCTTACAGACTGCATGCACAGCACACGGCTTCCAGCTTCCCAGTCAGCAGTTATTTGCCAAAATCAAGGGTTTATACGCAGTCCAAAAAAATGTTCCGCTTTTCTACAATGGGGCACAGTTATTCGCCATCAAAAGATTTAAACCTCTTAGATCTAAGAAAACTCTGATTTCTATGGCTTCTCAGCTGTTGCTCAGTTACTTATTCAACCCCCTACATTCTTTGTGCCTAAAAATTCACTTTGGAGCCTGCTGTCCTCTGCGCAGTGGGGCTGCTGCTCCCTGAGACACACATCTTGGTGGTGTTGCACAGGTGGATTAAAAGAAAAACTGTACTCACCCCACCCTGTGCAGCAGCCTGAGAAACAGTGAGTGTTGTTCTAACAGAAAAAACCAGGACCTCTCTTTCAAAGTGAAGAGGCTCTGTGAGAATGTGCAATGCAGTCATTGGAAGCAAAGGCATCATTTTGTGACATCCAGCTCTCTAACTGCAGCTGGCACTCCTGATCCTACTATGGTGACATACATTTTGCTGAAGATTTTTTGCTGATTTCTTCAGCAGGAAATAGAAGAGCCCTAGAGGCTGAGAAATTCAAACCAAATTCTGACCTGCTTTAGCTCTCAGTATTATACACAGGAGATCCATACACTGTCATTAAAATAGGATAGCAAGTCCAATTTATCCCTCATACAACTACTGACATCAACAGAAGGCCCACAATGTTTGAACAGCAGCTGTTGTAATTTGTTACCTGAATAATACTTAGCCAAAATTAAACCTGGATAGAGACAGAAGGTATTTTGCAGATATTCTGGTTTGCATTGAGGAATTCCTGGAAGAGCAGAGTTTAGGGGTTTGCACAAGATATGCTTAGCTCTGCTTTCCTGTGTCTGCAGAGAAATCTTCCCTCCCCATGCTGGAAGTGGTCCAAATGATGTCTTTTTCAGCAAGATAGTAAAATACAGTTTAGAAAGTAAACACATACATTGCACTTTTCATCTCAAGAGCCTAGGCATTAATTAATCAGCACAGTATCTCTTCAAGCTAAAAGATTATTTTTACTCATTGTGTGGAAAATGAGGCATAAGGAAGTGGAGCATCTTAAAAAAGGTCAAAAAAAGAAGTTCATCTTAAGAGAAAAAAATCTGCCTAATTGGTGATAGCTGTGGGCTAAGAAATACTCCATGAAATTGATGAAGTTGTGTTCTGTGTTTTGCATGGCTTATTCCTGCTGAGAGATGCTCTCTGCCCACAAACTGCTGTACCAAGGGTGAATGTTAATCAGTATGTCATACCCTGTTGGTCCTCAGCCCAAATCACAGCAATCTGTAACCCTTGCCAGCATGGGGGTTTTTTAGGTTTATGGTGTGAGACCTTCAGGCTGTAAAATAGCCAAGACAATATAATTTACAGTATCTCCAGAGATAACACCGAAGAAATATTGCAGTGTGGTCAAATTTCCATGCCATACTCCGTTGTCTTAAAGGAAAGTATTATTCAACTGATTAAAAGGGAGTTGTGTCAGCTGCTAATGCTGTTGTTTACAGAATGGGAAAGGCAGAGTATTGTTTCCATACTTATGTCACTATCCTTGAATGTGTGTCATGGGGAAACCCTTTGTATTTCCAAGCTCACGGATTCCTTCTCACGTCACTTACAAGGCTAGACTGGGGTGTATTCCATAATGGCTCCTTGTTTTGGGATCTGCCTCTTATTTTGAGCAGTCTTCCTCCTGGTTCCTTGTGCAAGTGCACCTCTTGTCTCCTGACTCAGGCTGAAATTGCTTTTGTCTCTCATTTTATTCTGCATTTGTTGAGTGGAATGCCAGGAACAGGATCCTTGGAACCAGAATCAGTGTTACCTTTGCTTCCAATAGCAAAGCAGAGGTGTCCAGCACCCCAAGAGGATGTGGGGGCTGGAATAGATGGGGACTGCATCACCCTGACTACACCATGTGCCACGAAAGGATAAAACTCTCCTTGGGCAGTCCTAGCTGGGGAAGGGGAAGCACAAGGTACTTTCAGTCCTCTCCACTTGCCTCATTAAATTTGATCCCTTAAGAATGATTCACACTGACCTAGAAAATGTAACAGGAATGGGTATGTCGGTTACCAGGTTACTGCTGTGCCTTGCAAAATCATGGCAAGCTCTCTCCTAGGGGATGAACCTTCACTTCCTGCCCCAAGTGATACTGCCCTCTGAAAGCATAGGTTCCTGTTCCTGGCATTCCACTCAACAAATGCAGAATAAAATGAGAGGCAAAAGCAATTTCAGCCTGAGTCAGGAGACAAGAGGTGCACGTGCACAAGGAACCAGGATTTAAGTCCTAGCACAGGTGAGATTACCTGTACGGTGAAAAGAAAGTAACATCCATGGAAATAAGAAGACCCTTCTGCATAAAATTCAAAGAAAGATTTCTGCAGGAGCTCAGACTACATCTCTCCAGCTGAGTATTGGTTCCCAACACCCTCAGAAACCTCTGCAGCCATATCACCAAATCTACAAACAAGATTTTTGTGTGTTGAACAGAATAGCAAATTTTCCTCTTCAGACAGAAGAAATTGGGCCCCATAGCAGTGATTATTACTGACTTCAGCATCAGATTGTCACCAGTGCAGAATGTTCTGCCTGTATTCCCAGGCAACTTGAAACAATAGCTAAGGAGGATTGTGAAGCTTGCCCATTTGTTTACAAAGTGGTGCTAACTCTGAGACTCAAAAAGGACATTAGGAAGCTATAATCTGCTGTTTGGTCAGTTGCCAGAAGTGCTAACCTTTTGTCCTATATCTGCCAGTTTCTAGGGGTCTGTGTTTTTCTGGTTCGACAGCATTGCAGCATAACAGAAATAGAACACTTGAGAAATAGCAAAAAAAGAAAGAGAAGGATTTTTTATCTCAAATAAGTAGTACTAAAGCTGCAACACTGGATGTATTTTTTCTTTCTATACTTAAATCAATTCTAAAGAGGGATTTTCTAACTAATCTGCATTTGTTACAGAACTTGGAGGAGTTCTACCATTGTGCTACTGACCTGGGAGATCATATGGCAGAATTTAGGCTTCCCTCCCTGCAGAGTGTACTGGTTCTTTGTTATGATAGTGATAGAAAAAAAGGACAGGAAAGTCTCAACACAGGCCAGGAAAGGCTATATACCCTGGGTTTGTGGGGAGTCATTTGTGGCACAGTTTTATTTGCCTTGATTCAGTTTACTTGTGTTAGCAAAAAAATTGCCAGGTTTGCAGAAAGTGGAGTAGCATCCAATTAATGACTAACCATACTATTAGCTGAACAAAACAAACACTTTTCACCTGAAATGACATGTAGCACTCCAGTGAGCCTGGAGAGATGGGGCACTGAGCTTTAAGGCTTACCAAGTCTGAAAACTATAGAAGTTCTCTGTGTGTGGAAAACATGGCAAAAAGGCATTGGACATTTAAGCTCAAAATAGAGATTTGCTTGGTTGGCTGGTATTTTAGTGCACATTTATTACACATCTTGACGTCCTGTCTGAAGGAAAAAGCACACAGAAATATGCATAGATATAAACAAAAATGTATTTCACAAAACTTCAGGAAGTTTATTCTCATCACTGTTGTTTTGGTCACTACTCAGAAATTTGCCTTGTAAGGCAACCTGCTATTTTGTTCACCATAACTCTTCTTAGTGCTTTGGACAATGTCTGTACAAGGATTTGAGAGCTGATTTAGCAGGAGTAAGCACACTGAGTCCTGTAAACAACACATCTTCCATCATTGCTGGCAATATCCTATCTGTAATCAAAACATTCGCACCGTGGATAAAAAGAGCTGGAACTGGTATGTTTGCAGGTGAACTGACCTGTGGAATACTTGGCCTTGCACATCCCCAGCCCATGCAAAGCTTGTGCATGAGTGCTCAGGCTCCTCCTCCCCTGCAGAACACCCGCTCCCACCCAAGTAGCATAGACAAGGGGTAAATCCAGTCATGACCACAGGGTCAGACTTACATTTCCCAAAACAGCCACTTGAAATGGTGTCTTTCACCAACAAACAGGCAGCACTCATGTTGTCTGTGATAAAAGTCATCTAAGTTAATACTCGCACACCAGCTCTGGGGTTTGCAGATGCTCAGCACGTCTGAAAAACAGGGGCTTTATTTTGGCACTTGTATACAACTGCCTTAGGGATCTCACTTCAGAAGTGCCATTTGCAAATCGATTCCTAAATATTTTATCATGTCTATTCCCCTCAGAAGGAGCTCTGCAGATTAAATACAAAATGCTTGTAGAGTCCTCAGATAAGATACACTACTGACACAGAACGTATTGTTAATTATGATTAATTATTATTATTCTGCTGGCTGACAGGCATCTGATTGACATATACTTTCTAATCCCTATTCTCTCCCCAGATTTTCTTCCTAATTAGTGTCCTCTAGAACCTTGTAATCACATGCCATGCAGATGAACTGCATGTTATTTAGCCAAATAGATTAGAGGAGATTGGGTGACTTCCTCTGTCACAAGCAGGCTAAAGAAAAAGAAACAGAGAAAAATTACATGATGTAAATTGTTATTTTCTCCTGAGGGAAAGAGCCGCCAGCAGTGCCCTGAGCAGCGCTGATTACACAAAGCAAGCGGCGGAGCCCTGAGACGCAAGAGCAAAGCTGCCCTCTGCAGGTTACTGAGTCTGCAACACGCAATAAATCACCTCAGCATCTAAAGGACGTAATGAAGGGGTTCAGAGAGATAGGAGGGAGAAATTGATTCCTTGTATGTTGATAACAGTTACCTTAACAGGAAAACAAATAAATAAACAAACAAACAAACAAAAAAAACCAAACAAAAAACAAACAAACAAACAAAAAAAACCACAAAATACCCAAACCAAACAAAAACCGAAAATGGAAACAAAAATGAAAGCAAAAACAAAAACCAAAACCAAAAAAACTGATCCAAACCAAACCAAATAAACAAAAAACCTCAATAATCAAACATCAAAACTCACAAAATCAAACCAAAACCAAAACAAAAAAAGGCAACAATAAACCAACACCAAAACAAAGCCCACCCTGGAAGATGTGGCATCAACATTTCCCAGCAGGAATCTCTCCGTGCATTGAAGTGCTGGCTGTGGGGAAAGATCAAATGCAGTGAAGGCTTTCAGCCTACCCAGCCTGTGGTGCAAGGTGGGTGTCCAGCTCAGACCCCACTGAGACATAGAAGCCCTACTACTTAACTCATCTAATATTTGCAATAACTTCTGAACCTTTCCACAATCCCTCCAGCACACCCATTGTTTCCAGAGATGCTGCCATGTGTGTTTCTCCGAGGCACTTTTGCCTCTGCTTGCTCCAGAGCCTGTGTTTTCTCACTGAAGCTCTGGGACAGCTGTTCATGTTGCCACGCATGAAGGCAGATCAGGGGATAAATAAAATTTCTTTGCTGCATTACCTTTCAAGTTGAAGGGCACTTGTAATGCAGCCATTGTGCAGTATTAGAGGGACTTTTGCAATGGGGTGTGGGGATGCATCGAGGAAAAGGATGAGGAAAAAGCTGGGGCTACTTAAGTGTGTTGGATTAATCCTGCAGCCAAATATGAAGCTTGAGCCTGTGAAACTGACTGCCAAAAAGATGTGGACAGGTGAAGACAGGACTGTTCTGGACACACTGCAGGTAGGCCTGTTCTTTACCAAATCAGCTTACAAGTTCAGTGTCACCAGCAGCAACATCCACCTGCCAACCCCCCTGAAGTCACAGCTGTGGCAGCACAGACCTGTTACAAGCTGTGCTGTTGTAGAAGTGGAGATGGCTGCTGTCAATTTGATGCTTCTAAATTAGGTAAGAGTGTCTCATGTAAGCTTTTTTTTTTGTGGTCTTTCCATGATGCGTGCTTAATTAATTTCTGTGTATGGATCAGGTGTTCATTCCTACATTCTCTCGGTCTTGACAGTGTTTAAAAGATCTTTTCCAGGTCTTGCATGCCTGGTGGATGAGGGGAAGGCTGTGGATGTGGTCTGCCTGGACTTCAGCAAGGCCTTTGACACCGTCTCCCACAGCATTCTCCTGACAAAGCTGTCAGCCCAAAGCTTGGACAGGGGCACTCTGTGCTGGGTTAGGAACTGGCTGGAGGGCCGGGCCCAGAGAGTGGTGCTGAACGGGGCTGCATCCAGTTGGCGGCCACTCACCAGTGGTGTCCCCCAGGGATCAGTGTTGGGCCCAGTTCTGTTTAATATCTTTATTGATGATTTAGATGAGGGGATTGAGTCCATCATCAGCAAATTTGCAGATGACACTAAGCTGGGGGGGAGTGTGGATCAGCTGGAACGCAGGAGGGCTCTGCAGAGGGACCTGGACAGACTGGAGAGTTGGGCTGATTCCAATGGGATGAGGTTCAACACGGCCAAGTGCTGGGTCCTGCACTTTGGCCACAACAACCCCATAGGGAGCTCCAGGCTGGGCACATTGACAGGAAGCTGAACATGAGCCAACAGTGTGCTCAGGTGGCCAAGAAGGCCAATGGCATCCTGGCCTGTATCAGGAACAGCGTGGCCAGCAGGTCCAGGGAAGTGATTCTGCCCCTGTACTCAGCGCTGGTGAGGCCACACCTCAAGTACTGTGTCCAGTTCTGGGCCCCTCAGTTCAAGAAGGATATTGAGGTCCTGGAGCAGGTCCAAAGGAGGGCAACCAGGCTGGTGAAGGGACTCGAGCACAGATCCTATGAGGAGAGGCTGAGGGAGCTGGGGCTGTTCACCCTGGATAAGAGGAGGCTCAGGGGAGACCTCATCACTCTATACAACTCCCTGAAAGGAGGGTGTAGCCAGGCAGGGGTTGGTCTCTTTTCCCAGGCAACTCTCAGCAAGACAAGAGGGCACGGTCTCAAGTTGTGCCGTGGGAGGTTTAGGTTGGATATTAGGAAGAATTTCTTTACCGAGAGGGTGATCAGACATTGGAATGGGCTGCCCAGGGAAGTGGTGGATTCTCCATCCCTGGAGATATTTAAAAAGAGACTGGATGTGGCACTCAGTGCCATGGTCTGGTAACTGCAGCGGTAGTGGATCAAGGGTTGGACTTGATGATCTCTGAGGTCCCTTCCAACACAGCCAATTCTATGATTCTGTGATTCTATATGTAGTCCATTTGCACACCTACATAATAGAACAAGAGAACAGCTGAGGCTAGAAGGGACCTTTAGGGGTTATCTGGTCCAACCCTTCTACTCAAGCAGTGTCACCTAGAGATGGCTGCCTGGGACCATGTTCTGATGGCTTCTGAATATCTGAGGCCTTCTCTTCGATGTTCCCATCTACCTACTTGGGCAGTAGAAGCAGTGATGTCTCTCTCAAGTTCCCAGTTCTTGCAGAGGTCACCTCTTTCCTGCACTAGTGATGGATGCACTGATGGAGCTCACCACAAGAGTGGCGCATGGTCCCTCAAGACCCCACCAGTTCTTCAGTGGGGTCAGCTGTAATCCCAGCCCTCTGCAGTCTGAGGCTGTAAAACTGAGTGACCAAAGTAGAATAGCTCCTGCTCTATTAAGTACCAAGATTTCTACCAGATTATTTTCATGCTCAGCAAGCACCCTCTGATAAATCTATTCTGGTGTAGGAGCCAGGTTGTTGTCTAGAAGAAAGCACCTCAGACAGCTTCCTTGACAGGTCAGCCTGGTGCCCCCAGCAGCCAAGATTACAGCCTGGCATGGGAGAAAACCAGCAGCAGATACCCAAAACGGAGTCCAGTTCAACTGGTGGTTGTGCATAAAGAGCCCCCAGTAAAAAACTGAACTTATAAGTCATACATAAAAAGCTTCCTCAATTCATGCCATGTGCACAGATCTTGTAGTGGAGCTATACAGCTGGTACTCCTGCTACTGATGTGTAACCTGCACCATGTAGCAAAGCAGTACCATGCAGCCCTGGGCTCCAACCTCTCAAGCCCTCCTGCTCCATGATAAACAAAATACCAGCAAGGCCAGCGTGGTGCAAAGGGAGAGAATACAACCATACATGCCAGTTAGTTCTGACCACACAGCCTACCTGCAGAAAGAACTGAAGAGACATTTAAAGAAAAAGGAGACAAAATTCTAGACAAGTTATAATTGGCAAGTCTGCATGAGAAAAAAGAGTGAGCTCGGATCTCCTTCACCTGATTAAGTGATGCCTGGAAGTGTTTCAGTGACGCAGGAGGAATTTTTAAGTAGCAACCATATATACTTGACAAAATTGCTCATAGCAAAAAACAATGCCAAGATTTCTGATCTGCCTGCCACTGAAATAAATTTGACACATTCAAAGGCACTTGATCAATTATAAATGTAAGGTCTACATTCTTCAGAAGAATCACACCAGCCAAGGATTAGCCTGTATTTCCCAGGAAATAGAGTCCTGCTCTGTCCTTTGAGTATCTACCAGTTTCTAACAATTTCCTCAGCCTGTAGGCTTGCTGCAATAGGAATGTTTGTGATGCACAGTTTTTATATGTGTGTACTCTGTCAGTGTCTCTTTTTTTCTCTAAAACACAAATTTAAATACATATGATGCTCCAGCATCAAAGGCATACAAGGGAAGAAGGCTCCATCTGTAGCATGGACAAGGTACAAAAAGTCTTGGATGTATTTCTCCTCCAGTCAAGACCACCACGTATCTCATCACATCCTGCAGTGCTACCATGGGCCATTGCTGGGCAGAGAAGTCTTTGTCAAGCCCTGTCCTGCAAGGGGCCATGAGATGGCTCATCAGGAGCCAGGGGCATCTGAGCTTTGAGTATGTCACAGCATTTTTCCTGCCCTCTGGCTTGCACTTCCCATAAACATTTTATCATTTATTCTTTTCTCCAGACTTCTTGTTGGTAGCCAACTTTAAAAAGTGACGGGGCAGGGGGAGGTAAAAGTGGTCTTAACATTTCAGAAACAGAAATAAGCTTTCATAATAACATCCGATGGCCCAATAATTGATACAAGCTCTTAAATCATACAGTCTTGTCATGGCAATTAGATTTGTAGTCTAAGCATTTCTGGACTTTCTGCCAGGAAGGAACTGGGAAATTAATGAAGGCAAATTAATTATTTGTCCTTGGTTTTTGATGTAAGAATACAGCTGTTCTTTATCAGCATAATTCATTATTAATGTCTCCCAAAGCTCAGCTCAAATATATGCCCATGTTTTTCACATGCCATGTTTCTGTTCTGATTAAATATCAAATGGTTTTCAAATATCAAAATGGTTCTTGATTTCTGAGCTCTGTTCTGAGTTGTGGGAAAAAAAAATAAATTACTCCTTTTGATCACACACACGAGTTTTACATCATGATACTGTCACTGTCTCCTATAGACATAGGCCCAGTATACACTAAAGTAAGTGAGGGAAGCTAGATTCTGTGCCATGGAATATACCAATCTGCTACACCACATCCCAAATAAAGGCTTAGGAAAGTAATCAGGAGTAAAGAAAGATGTATTTTTACCAAATTGGGCACCAGACACAGCGATTCAATTGGATCAGTTTCAAAGATCAGGAAATCAAACGTTTATAGACATTTATTTATTCCCAACTTTTCCCCTGTGTGACAGTGTAGCCCCACACACCTAATTTAACAAATTCCACAAGATTTGTTTGCCTGGCACCAAAGGGACACTGCAACTCATTGATTCTCTTGACAGGTCCCTGTTGGGGTGAGCAATATATCACCATCTGACAGTAGGGTGTCAGGATGAAAAGAAGTAGCCTGCACCTGAATGCGAGAGGGCCCGGAAACACGGGAACAAAAATAATTTAATCAAAATAACAAGGCATGAAAAAGGGGAAGTGTGATGAAACGTCCCACCATGTCCTGCACTTACCATCTGAGCTCTCTAAGGGCCATTTGTGCAGCACATGAGGAAGAGCAGGGAGCAGCTCTGCTGTCTGTGCCATGGGACTCTCTGCAGCTCCTGACACAGTGGGGTCAGCGAAGGGGATTGCAGGGGAGGCAAGGGGCTGCTGGCCCTGTAGCTAAATGAGGCCATTCATTCCCTTTCCCACAGAGCTGGGCAGAAGGGCTGAGAAAAGTAATTGTGTTTTGCCTCTTTCTTTCTGAGAAGAGAATGAGGTGTTGCTTAGGTAGCCTGGAGAAGCTGATTATTGCTTTCCTCACGGTGCTCTCCCTAAAAAGGAAGAGCTTTTGCCATCTAAACACTGCGGAAGAAAGAAAACCACAGGACTCGGAATCCAAAAAAACCCTCTCTTACACTGGTTCTTTTCACTCAAGGTACAGGATCAGCACAGTCTTTACAATGTACTGCAGGTGAACTGACATGGGAAATGGGACCTGAATGAGATCCAGAGGATTAGACTGAAGCAAGAAAACTCAAGGGAAATTGTAAGAGAAACTATTGAGGACAATAAGAATAAAGAGGTACTTGGCAGGAGGAAAGCCAATTGTGTGCCTGTAGAATAGCCATCCTTTTGTAAGGATGGAGCTCACAGAACAGTGATTATGACTATGCCTGAAGCAAACATTCATGGTATTACTGAGATGTTTGATAATTTAGTCAGGGAAACTCAAGATGAAAGCAAAACCCATTAGCACTGTGTGCATCATGGGGGAAAAAAAGGGAATGAATGGTATCCTGTATTTTTATTACACTTTTCATCCTGAAGGATCCCAAAGCACTTCCCACATGACGTATGGGAGTGACTTCTGCCTCTGCTGAAACACAGACAACAGGGGTTAAACATGCCAAGTCTTCTAACATCAAAAACTGGCACTGCTACAGAGCTGCTTGAGACAGGTTGGCACAAATCAAAATGCAAAACAACAGACAATTTGTTAGGCAAGGATGTGGAAACTCAGACCAAAAATATTTTGTAAGTATTTTTGGAAGTCTTCGTTATGTTAGTGCATTAAGTCTGTAGTCAGGATCCATGCCTTACTGACCCTGAGTGCTGCATACTCACTGCAATAATAATCCAGCTTCACAGTTTCCCAGCAAAGGCACTATATTTGGGACTACAATCCAAGTAGAGAAATGATCTTGAACTTACATCCCCCCTTGTTCTCTTATGACAACAATATAACTCAAAATTCCCTGAATTTTCTTGACAAAATGTATACATCTGTTCACCATTTTTAAGGACTGTATACCCCTGGATTTATTTTTTTAAAAATAGCAGAAGAGGATCTGCTTTCTTCAGAAAATGGAGGAGGGCAGTTAGTGAGATTTGATCCATCAGTTTCACATCATACTTGCCCAGTTCAGTTACTGAAATACCATGGGCACCCAAACTTCATGTTAGATACAAGCCAACAAGGACAGATGTGCAGCTCATGTAGCCTCAAATGCTAATAACATTCGCCTCTTAAACAGCCTTGCAAAACTAGTGCATATTTTACAAGCTCAGACATTAAATCTTCCCATCCCATTTTAATATAATGACATATGAGAATATTTAGCAAGGCTTTATTTGCTGTGGGAAAGAGGCAGCATTTTCTAGGTCATTTTAAGAATATCTTTTACCTTAGGCAGGGAGGAATTTCAGGTGAGAAAGGCATAGTGGTGACAACTGAGTTGATGTTAACCATAATCCCTGTGTAGGTACCTTTATGAAAAAGTCTGTGATGGTTGATAAATGCAGCAGCTTTTATTTACATCCCATTAAACTCTAAAATGCAACAGCAGTCCAAGCCAATCTTGTTTTTTATTTCCCCAAGACAAGATTAAATTAACACATTCCACAGAAGGATAACTCCCTGGCCAAGGCTTACAAGACATTTAAAGTTGTGGGAAATGTCATTTTAAACACAAAAGGCATAAACTCCTCACACTTACTGAGATTAAAATTGGAAAATTCCTCTTTTATTTATTAATCGCAATGATTACAGAAAGTGCTTAATTCAGTACAAACATTTTGAAGTATCAACAACATGGGGTTTATTGCCTGTAGATGGTGCAGTTGGGCAGCAAGGTGACAAAGTTTTTCTTTAAATAAAGATTTTTTGGGGATTGAAAGCTAGTCTTTACCAGATCAGATGTTCATAGTTAGGAAATACTAAGAAATATTTTTCCAGTTCAAAATTTGCAGCAAGATTGACACCCAAAACAAAAATTCAAGGAAAGCCCAGAAAATAAAGAAAATGCCATTTTGGTTATATAATGTTTTGGTTTGGGGTGTATGGGTTGTGGGTTTTTTTGGTGTGTTTTTGGTTTTTTTTTTTTTTTTTTTGGTTGGTTGGTTGGTTTTGGTTTTGTTTTAATTAATGGTGGGCCTTTTGTTTCTTTCATATAGCAGTGACAGTGTGCTTATTCAAGGACAAGCTCTGGGCACCAAGCCAAACAAGCCAGTTATCAGGGTTAAAAAACACAATGTCCTGACCCTTCTCCATAAGGAGGAAATGGACTTTCAGGACTTTAGTCTGCATTATGCCTGAGGGACTGATCAAACTGATGATTCTAGGAGCAAGAGAAGTATTTTTTTTCTTTATAGTGTTAACCACCTTCATCCTGCGTAACACAAATTTAGGGATAAACCTAATACTCACTTATTGCAGTAGAAATAGGTTAACAGGAAGGAAGAATCATGTGGATAAAGGTACATTAAAAAGAAAAATTAAAAAAATAAGGTGCAAACAGCAGTATCAGTATTTGCATTGCCCCAGAAATGTTGTAACTTCTCTATTGCATACTGTAAAGTCAGCTGTGGGTGAGAAAAAATGGTTGTGTAAAATGGCTTCTTGAATCCAGTTATTATCCTCCCTTTACATGAGCAAGTTGAACTGGCAATGGATTCTTGGGAGTTTCTAGGCTAGAGATGATGGATGAAGCTCAAGGGCAAGTCTGCACACAAGTTTTAATGAAAACACTGTGGGGAGGAGGGTGTATGGCCAGATCAAGTAGAGTCTGGATTGTAACATGATTAAATTCTTTTGCATTGACATGACTGCAGGTGATTTGCTGATAAAAAAATCATCAGCCAGTATGCAGGCAACACCAGAAGTTCATTTCTGGTTAGTTCTTCTCAATCCAAAGCCATCTGCATCTAATTCCTTCCTTCTACCCTTCCTTCCACCCTTCGTCCCTCCCTTGCTTCTCTTCCTTCCCTTCCTTCCCTTCCTTCCCTTCCTTCCTGAGGCAGATTTGCTACCTCACTTGCACTGCTGTTTGGTTCGGTATCTTCTGGAAAATCCTAGTAAATCAGCTTATGTCCAGCCAAGACAAAAAACCTCTATCCCCTTAATCTGAGATGGAGAGGCCAAGTAAGCAGGCTGCCTAATTATTTTATAGTACAACAGACACAGAACCATGGGCACGCATGAGCCTCCAGAGCCACAGCAAGATTCTGAAGGAGGAAAACACTGAAGAGGCCCCAGAAATGCTGACCCCTCCCAAAAGGAATCCAAGGAGCTACAAATGCCACATCAAGGAATTTTTTCAGAGATATAAGGGAAAAGAATAGGTAAGGTCCATTGTCAGAAAGCCCTTTGCCTACTGAGCTTTGTGGTGTTGTGTATAACCACATTGGGTGCAGCAGGGAAGATGCTAATGAAGAAGTGACCTTCAGGCACTGAATGCAATGTGTACAAACACACAGACAAAACCTCATGAGAGCAGAGGAGGAACTCAAACATAGAACATGAAACATGATGGGTTCTGCCAAGCTGAACACAGACTGAGATGAGAGTTGAGAACTCTTGTTTATTTCAGCACCAACTCTAAATATGACCCTCTGTATGACTTCAGCCATGAGTATTTACACTTCAAGGTCAAATTTCACCATTTTTTTGGTAGTAAAAAATCCTAATGATGGGATTGATTTCACTGTATTTGCTATCTGGAGTCAACTTGTCATAAATGACAGATCAATGGCACTTTGCCACTTGTCTCTGATTAGTTTACTCCACAGCCTCTTTCTTCCTGTGGTGGTATTAAGTATGGACAGCTCTGCTGAAGTCAGTAGAATTTTACCACGGTAAAGCCAGTGTGAGTTCATAATCAGAATTCTGATGTGTAACTTGGATACGACTTTTCTCCATCCCTGGATTTGTTTTTCCATGCCTTTCTCTTACATAAACAAGCTTTAAAAATGCTTATGACCATCAAATAAAATATTTAATCGCCAGAATTTTTAGAGTTCCTTGGTATCCTGAAAGGGAAGATACTCTGTATTGACCAAGTAATGTACAGAACCAAGGAATTACGGAGTGATTGAGGTTGAAAGGGACCTCTTAAGATCATGTAGTCCAGGTCCTGCTGAGTAAGGAACAGCCAATGCAGCTTGCACAGGACTGTGTCCAGTTGGGTTTTGAATGACTCCAAGGACAGAGACTCCACCACTTCTCTGGGCAACCTGTGCCAGTGTTCCACCACCCTCAAAGGAGGAAGTGTTTGTTTATGTTGAGATG
Organism: Heliangelus exortis; assembly: GCF_036169615.1. NCBI lineage: Eukaryota > Metazoa > Chordata > Aves > Apodiformes > Trochilidae > Heliangelus > Heliangelus exortis. The sequence continues at coordinate 62,729,212 of NC_092423.1, forward strand.
GAATTCCATGTGGTTCAGTTTGTGCCCATTCTCATTCTATCAGCGGGCACCGCCAAGGGGAGGCTGTTTCTGTATACAAGCACTGTAGCAGCAACAGAAGATGTGTCACATTCTGTGAGATGGCTTAAAATTTCCATGGAGAGAATCTCAATTTCTTTTACAGTATGTGGGACTTGGATGTAATTTACAGAAATATCAGCTCACAACTGATAATATGCACCAGGTTTTGTCCCATTTAAATCAAATCTAAAGACCTTTCTTTTAACAGTAAGCCCTGTAGTAAACCAAACTGGACCAGTGTATGGCCATAAGGTCTACCATGCATTGGTCCATACTCTTTACTTAGTATCACACTCCTGTGTAAAACCTGGCCAGCTATCACTCCTCTATCCAGGTAGTCTGAATACAGAGCCAAAGGAGAGTATCAGACTGTTTCTAATTTGCAATATGAGTGAAACCCCTTGAAGATCACATATGGCATCTAAATTGATGTTATCTGTGAGTAACACTTTGTTCCTTGCCTTGCAGGCACAGAGATTGGGCTTGGTCCATTTTATTTATCAGCACAGACAGACTCTAAACATATTTCATGAGCCAAGGAAGGCTGGAGCTTCATTAATTATTAATTGCTGTGGTTACTTATAATTAGCATTTGAAATCTGCTGAAATCAAATGGGAATGGATATTGTTATTTATGAAGTAAATTGTACCTTGAATGAGAGGTTGTCCTACTGAATTCAATGTGGATTTGGGATTCAGCTTATGATGAGGGGTTTACCCTTAAGACCTTTGAATTTAACAGAAATACTTAAGGTGTACGAGGCTCTTCCCTTCATATGATCTTCATGTGTATAGCTAAAGTTTGCTTGACACATCTAAGTCAGGAGTGTCAGCATCACTCCTCCCCACTTCTGCTGGCTATCAAGGCCAGCAAAAGTCCTAGAAGAGATGCTGTAATACTAGTGATAGTTCAGAGAAACTCACATATCTTTACAAGCAAAAGAAATCTCCTGCTTGCATTTGCAGGTTTTGCTGAGTTAGGTCTTCTAATCCATCTACTGGGAAATGCTATTCAGTGTAGACTAGGCCCAAATTCAAACAGAATAACAAATACTATTTAAATTTCTTGCAAGAAGAAAAAAAAAAAGACTCTTTTTCCCAAATGTACTGCTTCTCCTTAACACTGAAACGTTTTCATCACACATGTCCTGCAGCATGTTGTTCTTTCCAGAAATGGGATTTTGTTGGGAAGTTGTGACACACAGTTTGAGGGAGCACTTGCCAGCTGAGCAATGCTTTCACTACTGCTCACCACACTCCTTAAACACGCATGCTAATTATGTTACAGGCTGTCTGGATGGAGCTATATGAGGCTATAGTATTTTGCTAGGAACCACAGCAAAGAAGTCAGCATGTGCCTTCAGTTGTGTAAGCAGAGGATCTGCTGCATCCACTTCACTGTCATTTTAGCTAGTGTGCACTTCATCAGTTTGTCTATGAAGATGTTATGGAAACCTGTCAAAAACCTTGCAAAAGTCAAAATAAACAACATCCACTACTCTCCCCCCACCCCACTACGATGAAACGAAACAAGTAATTTCATCATAGAAGGTAATCAGGTTAGCTCAGCATGATTTTGTGTTTCTAAAATCACACCCAACTACTTCAGTCACCTTATTTGTCCTTCATATATTTGGAAATGGTTACAGGTTTATTTGCTCTATCGCCTTCCCAGGCATCACCATGAGGGTGGCTGACCTGCAGTTCCTCAGATACTCTCTCCTTCTTGCTCTTGTCAAAGACAGGGCTAAAGGTTTTACTTCAGTCTTCAGGAAGCCTTTCCCTTCTCCCCCACCCCAATCTGATCCTGTTCTTCTGAGGTTAAGTCTTAACTGCTCTTGACTTTCCCATGGGTCTCAGAGGCCTGGGACTCCTGAGGCAAATCTTGCCAAGGAAGAAGGCAAAAACATCAATGGGTACCTCTGCCTCTTTGTTGTCCTTTGTCACCAGATCCCATTTGTGAACTTATTTCTATTATGAGATACAACAGTATTTAAAATTAATGACATTAACAGGATGAAAATCACAAGGACAACAGAAACTCTTAGATAATCACACACTGAAGTCAGACAGATACTTCTTCTTGAGACATGGTAATAACTGTTTGCATTATTGTGACCACTTCTCCCTCTTCTCAAACACACCAATTTCAGGAAATTGTCAAAAGGCCTATGGAACTACACTGGCATTGGTGTTTTCAGATACAGTGACTCAAGTTCTCTTGATGAATCTTCTTGATGGCAAGTTCTCTTCTGAATGTAGCATGCCATCTATTTTTAAGTATACATATAAAACAATGAAGTAAAGAACAGCTCTGCAGCCAAGTAGCAGAAATAATTTGCATATGCTAATTTCTGAAACCACTGATAGATCACTTGCACTTACAGGATAAATACCAAACTGCATACAGCATAGCTGAATGGCTCTTCCTTCCATAGCAAAGGGGTAATACAGGATCACTGCGGGTGTAAAAAGGGATAGCAAAGACACAAAACAAGGTGATCCTCATTTCTGGCTATGATGATTACTGATCATGTGCTTTCTGGTGTCAATACTTCAGAAAGAACACTGAGAAACACAGAGGTGGTTAGCAAGAAAAAATAATTTTAATAGCAAAAATGTATGTTGAAGTGAGAAACTGGAGGATTTTGTAAATTTTCAAGATGACCAGAGTGGACCTGAGACACTCAGCTAGTCTGCTGGCACATGTAGATGGGGAAAATAGTGGATATTAGCAGATACTACAATCTACAGAAAAAACATCATGGTGAGTTCTGTGAGTGGAAACTACAACTAAAATACTGTAAATGAGGAACAGCATCCGGTCTGGCTTTTCTGGGCTTACAGGTATCACTTTAGAGCCTCTATCTCCTACCTATCACTCTAGAGTCCACTACTTCCCCAGAGAGTGTTGACCTTTTGAATTCACAGTGCAGCGCAGTAGCTTCATTCTTTCTTCTCAGCATCACATGCCTACTGTGAGGGCAGAGAGAAGACATGGTGCCAGGAACAGACAGAAGGCATTTGTTTTTCCTCTGTACTCGATCCTCTGCTACAGGGATGCCACTTTCACAGGACCCATTCTCATCAGTACTCTTTGTTCCTGAGCAAAATGCTAGTTTACTACTGAACAATAAATGGTGGGAGATGTGGCTGTCTGAAGGATAAATTTTAGTAGTTCAGTTACATTGCTGAATCCAGTGGAGCAACCAGCAAGCCAGTGGCCTCTGTTATCCAGATGAGGCTTCTAATAAAGGGTTCTGTTCCTCTGCATATTTCTGTGGGAAGTACTCACAGCGGCAATGATCTCCTGGAACACCATCTGGAATTCTGAAGCCTCAAGGCTCTCTGGAAACAAGATTTAAGGCTTCTCAACCTGGACATTCAGAACTACAAGTGTTCAAATAGCCTGCCTGCTGTGTAAACCCTGGGCCTCATGCTTGGTCATATTAAATTATCTGGGACACTAGAGCAAAGAGATGTAAAAGAGCGCTACTGAAAGCAGGGTGTTGACCAGATGTGTGCAACTTTCAGATAAAAAAAAAGAGAGCTCTCACTACCTCATCCTGAAACGTGTCTGAGGAAGGGAAGCCAGCCACAGATCCTCCTATGCTTGTTTGTAGTCACTCACAAGGCTTAGCATACCTGTTTTCCAAAAAAGTCCAAATCTTATTTTATAATTAAGTAGACTTGAAGGCTTAAAGCTTCTCTTTAAGTCATCTCATATGCTATCTGGTAACCTTGTATTGATCACTGTGCCAACAGACACAGATGAACCCAGCGTGTGTAAATCTGTTGCCATGGGGTTTTTTTGACTGCATGTTAAACAGTGACTAGCCCTTGGAAACACATAAAAGTCAGAAATCAGGCTCCTCCATGCTATAGAGAGGGGAGAAAGGAAAGGTTCCCTGTTGTTTCTCTGCATGTTCTAAAATAGGAAATTATTATGCCGAGGCAGCTCCAGTGGCTGGTGACATGGCTGCTCTCCTATGACCAACACACTGCACATTTCTCAACGTATTTAACACCAAAACCACAGACCCAGCCCTGAGTTCTGCAGCCAGATGGGGAACCAGCCCGAGAGGTTCCAGGCGCCGAACAAGGCTCAGTTTCACCAGAGGATGATGGTCAGAGAGGGGGGCGGGTTAGGGCTCAGAGAGGAGTTCCCCGGAAAGTCAAGATTTCCACCGAAGCCCAGGCAGAGACTAAAGGCTGCCCACGGAGGCACCAAGTTTTGGGCCGCCCCAAAAACCTTAGGGAGCGCCGCCAACCCCCATCGCTGTGGCCGCCTCAGAGGCCGCAACCGCCGGTCTGCAGCCGCCGCCCGTGGCGGTGGACGACGAGAGAGAGGAGAGAGGAGGGACGGAGGGCCAAGATGTCAGCTCAGCCCCTCAGCGGCCGCTCGGCACCGCCGGGCGCCCACACCCGGCAGCAGCGGCGGCGCGGAGCCTGGCGGCGCCCGTTTAGTCACATGGCGGCGCCATTTCCTCTGCCCTTGCTTTGCCCTTAAGGCCGCTCTGTCGCCGGCGGTGCCCGTCTCTCACCAACCCACACGGGCGGCTGCGGGCGGCCGCGGGCGGCCGCCGCGTCCCCTGTCTTGCTGCCGGTCCCCGCCACACTCAAAGCGCCCAGCGCGGCGGAGACACACGGGTGGTTACAGCGGGAGAAGGGGCATGGGGCGGCCGGTTGCTCAGCTAAAAACAACCCTCTCCTAATAAAGCGATGGGGCCCTAGCCGCGGCGCCGCACTCCCCGCGCCCTATAAATACGCTCCGTGCAGAGCCGGCGGGCTTTGGCCGGCGCGGCTCTGCAGGCGGCGCGGTGCAGCGGAGCGGAGCAAAACCAGCGGGGCTGCCACTGCCGCCAGGAGAACCTGGGCCCCGCACCCTGACACCCCAGCCAAGATGCCCCGGGTAGACGCAGACCTCAAGCTGGACTTTAAAGATGTCCTGCTCAGACCTAAACGAAGCAGCCTCAAAAGCAGATCAGAGGTGGGGGCATTCAAACCCAGCATGTTTTACCTCCATTCTTAGCGCCTAACTTCATTAACCCTCCTTCCCTCCCTACTTTTATTTTTATTCCTCAGTCTAACGTAGCGATGCCTTCCCCGATCGTAACGCCCTATGCCTGGCGAGGGGGGGGGAGGGAGTGGGGGGGAATGCCGGTGTTCCGCTGTGGAGGGGGGGGGGGGGGGGCCGTGGTTGCGGAGCCCGCGGCGTGGCCCCCGCCTCCCCTCCCCTTCCCCGAGCGAGGGGAGCCCCAGAGGAAGAGGAGGCGGCGGCGGGCGCTGCAAAGCCGGTGCCGCGCTGTCGTCCCCCGCTCCTCATCAAAAATAAAAAGGGAGTGTGGGGGGGCAGTAGGGGGGGGTGGTTGTGGAATTGTTTGCTCCTAACAGGTGCCTCTGCGGATTTCTGCGGCGCTACGCGGGGGGTGACCTCCGGTTTCCGGAGGGAAGGGAGGGGGGGAGTTTGCCTGCCGTCGGGGCAGCGTTGAACAGGCAGGTCAGGCAGGGGGTAGGGGGCTGCCCGGCTACGCGCCCCGGCTCTGGGGCCAGCTTAAGGTGGGGGTGCGGGGCGGCAGGCATCTTCGCTTTCAGCCGCGGGGGCCGCGAGCAAGTGCTGTTACCGAGTGACTGACACCCTGGTTAAAATAATAATTTTTTAAAATCTAGCAATAATAAAAAACAACCAGCGAAGGTGTGGGGGAGCGCTATCCACAGCATGGGGTACTCCGGGCTGGGATCCCGGAAGGTGTCAGATGGAGGCAGTGGTGCCGTTTCACCCTCCCTTAATATTAACCCCCGCGACCTGCCTGATGGTGCCTGACCTGGACCGGCACAGCCCAGCAACCCCTCTGATGCCCGGGGCTCCTAGTCCCTGCTGGCCCAGGGCCACTGTTAGCCGTGATGTTGCTGGAGTTATTTCTCAGTAGGATTGAGGAAAGATCCGAAGAAATGCCATGAGGATTGCTTCTACAGAAAAAAAAAAATTAAAAAAAAGATGGCTGCCTCAGGGTTCAAGGTGCTGCCTCGTTTACCTCACATAACCCCAAGGTTAACAAAAGATTTGCTTTGACTAGTGAAGGAATTACGTTGTGTGGGGGGATGGAAAGAGGATTAAGCTTTTCTGCAGGGGTAACAGTTGAGAGAGACCAAGACAAATCAAGTGAGACTGAAAACACAAGTCTGGAAAGTGAACTGGGGTGGCTGTGTTTATTCCGGGCCTATGTGCAGGGATTTTGAGGGCAGCAGCTAAGCAAAACTTTTGCCATTCTGAAGGTGTAAGATTGGAGATGCCTTCTCAATAGGAAGGTCGGCTCAGGCTCGTAATTTTTAATTTACAAAGAAGGGTGTCCTTTCTGAGTAACTGCTTTTTGTGTGCAATTACTGTTCATTTGCTCGGGCACCAGTAGTCCCCTCTAAAATTCTCTGCTCTAGCCTGGCAAACAGGTGGAGCTGTGCTCCACCGAGTCACACATGGCTCCTCAAAGTGCCATGTTTTGTATATTTAGTTGTGTGCAGGCTGTGGAATGAAGGGCTGCTGGGAGTGGAAAATGATAGGAGGAACATGAGCTGATATGGCAGGGTTGTAATGGTTGGCTATGATGAACTGTTAAAAACATTTCACATGAGAAAAAGTGCATGTCATGAGAGGGGTCAGTGAAAACTGATGAAGGTTAAGAAATGGGACACCATCACTGAGGCTGTAGCAACAGGAATAAACAGTTTCTGTGAGAGCCAGATCTGAAATGGACGTCTGCTTCAAAACAAGAATATAAATAAATAGTTCTGGCAGTGGAACAGAGGCAGCATACTACAGTGCCTGTTACCCAGCAAGCTGCTGCTTTGAAGCTTATATCAGCAAGCGTCTGCTTCTCTGGTGTGAATGCCTCATTTAGTGGAAGGATTGCTTTGCATGCAGTAGCTAGGATGAAGTCAGCTTCTTAGGCAGTTTGGGGTGTTTGCAGCTCCTTTTGTAGGTCTGCGGTGTTGGTGTTTGGTTTTGATTCCTTGCACTGCTTTAATTTTCCATAATTGTTCTTTTTGAAGAGATACTAGAAAATTTGAAGCTTGAATTCACATGTCATAATTGGTTAAAGCTATTATGTGGGAGCAGCATTACCTGTCCATGGGGTCTTGGTACTCACATAGTCTACTATTTTTGCCTTTGCTGGATTTGCTCTGCAGACTGTCTGTTATAAATTCACCTTAGGTGTCCTTTAGGAAGTCTAGTCATTAGTTTAAATTTGTAAATTCAAAGAAGTCTTTAAAAGAACAGCTAATGTCGTAGTACTTTCATATGTCAAAGGTCTGGGTAGGAGTTAGATAATAAATTTTATTATTTTCTTTCTGAGGAAGCTTTTACTGCTGAGTGATTGTGAGCAATCCTAGAATTAGAAATTATTTTTCTTGTAATACATAAGCTATAAATAGTGAACTATAAGTTAGCTGTTACCACCCAGGAAGCAGACAAAGAGATGTGTTATTGGAGGAACTAAGGAAAACCAGTTAGCTATGTGATGCCTCTCAGGATGTGCATTTTGACTACACAGGTCTGGTGATCCCTTTACAAGAACAGCATAATATGCTAAAATAAGAACAGAGAATGGCAGCCAGGATGATCAGCAGTATTCACTGGTTTCTGGATGAGGAAAAACCTAAACATATTAGAACTACTCAGTATGGAGAAGAAGCAGTTATGGAGGGTATGCTGGAAGTCTATGAAGCGAGGAGTAAAATGGGAAAAGTGGAACAGGAGTGGGTGTTGATTGTCTCTCAAACAAGGAGTAGGAAGTACTGAATGTAATTATCAGGCAAAGGTTGTAGTTTTTATGCAACATGTATTTCATCTCTGGAATTTATTGCTGTGGAATATTGGAGAAGCTGAAGGTATGAAGGATTAAAACAATTACAAGATGTGTTCTTTATCCATGAGTGACTATTTAGCACAGTGGATTGAAGGAGACCTTTGTCTTTGAAGGTCTCTAAACATGATCTTCTTGGGACCTGGGAAGGTAGGCTAGGGAGTTTTTCAAAACTTGCCTCATTCCTGTATTCCCTTCCCAGACATCTGCTATTGGCTATTTGGGGAACTGGGCCACCACATAAATATCTTCAACCCAGTGTCCCGTTTCTCCTGTTCTCATAGAACAAGAGCCTCAGTAGGGGAATCTGTACAATTATCCCTCATTAATGCTTGCCATCAGTATTATAAACTGTGTAGATAATTGCATGAGATCTATCTAACTGGCTGGCTGAAGGAAGCCATGTATGACAAGTTGCAATGTAAGTGGAGGTATGAATCACTGCAGGAGTAATGGCCTTGTGCTTCCTGCATAGCTTTGCATCTTGTCTCAGTCTTCTCTTAAACATACTCTTCTCCTCTACTTCTTTCTTAAGTTCATTTGAAAGAGATGTTTTTCCTCTGTGAAACTGTAAGGCAGTGATTCTGGGACTATTGTCTGTGTAGAACTGGTTGTGTGATACTCTGTCTTTTTTTCCTTGATCGTAGTTAATAACTTGCATTAAAGGGAGTAAAGTACATTCATTTTATTTAAAACGTGTCACCTTAACAGTGTTTTCTCATGTTAGCTGCAGCCAAAATTTCCATAAGAATGTTACATCATCAGTTGATGGGTGTAGAATTGGGCTTCTCTGATAGTAAATGGGAAGAAGGGTCAGTATCCCTTCTGATGATGTATCTTAACTTGTTCATGAAAGCAACCTTTTTGAGCTTATAGAAAGTGAGAACCTGTTTCATGATATATCACAGGGGTTCAAGATCCTTCTCTTACACTAGTCAATAATAACCCCCCCACCATACTAATCAGAACACAATATGACAGTGCTCAAAATATGTTGTAAATAAATAATCAAAGTCTTGTATTCTTTATATTGCTTCCTTTCTGGTGATGAATTTTAGTTCAGTTCTGGTCTCTCAGCGTTCTTGAATTAAAGATGAAGTGAGGAGTAATGAAAACTCTGAAAGACCCTTCATTTTCACTGTTACTAAAGAGACTAACCTATTATCTTACAGTTACACATTTCTTAGAGATTTCCCTCTTTTTGCAACATGCTAAGTAGATCAGTGGGAACTGATCTAAATTTGGTGGTGTCTCTTGCAAATGTAAGGAACAGAATGCCTCATGTTGCCATGATCATCTGAGGGTGCTGAAGTCAAAGTAACTTTGAAGGTGAAGGCTGAACCAGTTACAAGAAATCAGCTTGGAAACTGGCAGCTTTGTGGTTTAATAAGCCAGGGTATGAATGTTCACATTTGTTCACATTGTATGGCAAGAGTGCTGGTAACCAAGCCAAAAGTAAAAGCTTGCTTTAGTATATTGTCATTTACATTAAAGATTGTAACAAAATCCTCTATGCCCTGGAGACAGAGGGAGTTCCAGTTCTGACTCCTGTGCAGTTAGGACTTCAACTTGGGTTTCTCAGGCAGCCAAAAAACCAGCCAAGGTTACTTCCGTATAAAATAATCCATGGTCCTCAATTTCCTTTCCAATACTTTCTGACTTGTTTATATATATGTATTTCCATTTTCATGGTATTTTTCTCCAGGAAGAACAGAAAACATTATTTTACTTTTATATTTTGTTTCTCATTTAGAAGGCGGAAGTTGTAACTAAATAAATAAATGAAGTGAGGGAGTACTGGAAAGAAAGGAAGAACAGGAAATGTGAGGAAAATTAAGAAGCAGTGTCCAGAGCTGCTGTATCTGAAGTCAGTGGCAAAACTCTTGTTAGATTGCAGTCAAACACTTAAAAGAATGTGTGCCTCTTCTTTGCAGGTTGACCTCACGCGCACCTTCACCTTCCGCAACTCCAAGCAGACATACACAGGAATTCCCATTATAGTGGCAAACATGGACACTGTGGGGACGTTTGAAATGGCTGTGGTTATGGCAAAAGTAAGTATTGATTCTCATTTCTGCAACAGTTGGGAAGTCAATGGGTGACAGTGAGCACCCTTTGAAATTTTTAGATACTTTTTTTGGAAACCAGGCAGGGCATGAATTTAAAGAATCCAGAACAAGAAGATGTGTTCTCATTGCAAAGCAGCTGTGCTTTTACAGCAATACACTTAACAGAGACAGGGCTCCAAATATAAGATACTTTCAGTGTGGATGCTTACTAGGAAATTTTCATCTTGGGTGTAGCTCAGCTTCACTTGCAGCTTCTAGAGCTTGGTTTTTGATGCCTATATTGTGCTTCCTTCCAGAAAAGTATAAGCTGATAACAGTTTTGATAGTGTAGGTTATTGGGTAAAGCTGCAGCAGTCAGGAGCCACTTGTCAATTCACCTTTGGCTTTAGGGCTCACCTTAATTTCTTAGTGTGCTTAAGCACATTTGAAATATTGACCATAATTCAGGAAACACATCAGAAACCTGATCCTGAAAGGTCAGCTTAGTATGTTAAGTTACCTTTGAAGAGGCATTTGCAATTGCCTGGTCTGTTATTCAACATTACTGCTTCTTTCAAGCAGGATGAGCCTATACTTAAATGGGAATTTCTGATATCTTGTTGCTCTTCAGCTAAGGGGAGGATGAATAACTTTGACATTAATATCAATTTTCTTATTTTTGCTAGCATTCAATGTTCACTGCAATTCACAAGCATTATTCTGTGGAAGAATGGAAACTGTTTGCTGCCAATCACCCAGAATGCCTTGAGGTACATTTTTGTAACTTATTATGGTTTATTGCTTTGTTCTGAGCTCACATACACTGGAGTCTTTTGGGAATACTGTTGTTAAGTGAGGTTTTGGGGAATGAAGATATTTGCTGCTCTTAAATGCATCAAGGGAAGTGACTTGTCCTGATTTAAAAAGAATAGCTATACAAGTTCATTATGTTATGCAAAAAGTCCTTATGTTATGCAAAAAAGGAAAAGTTTATATATTCTTGGAAACAGAGAAGTGTCCTGAAAAAAGAAGAAAGAGCTGCTTGGAAATATCTTAACTTCTGTGCTTCTCTTGCTGTTGGGAGCTGTGGTAGTGCTGATAAGGAAGAAGCTAAAGACCACAAATGCAAATAGCCTTGAATAAGCCAGCCACAAGCTGGCCCTGCACACCCTTGTGCTGGGGCAGGGTCTTTGCTGTCAGGCGTGGAAGGGGACACAGTCTCTTGCTGAAGGGGCCCGGGTGCTGGGCCCAAGCAAGGATGAGCACTGACAGTTGTCATAACCTGTGTGTAGTCCATTCACCTCCTTGCACTAGAGCTCACTCTATGCTACTGTGCTACCCCACTTGTTCACATCTTAGCCTGAGCCATTACAGAGAAACAGCATTTTGTAAATTCAAACATTGACTTAAGTTCTGACGTTTTTATATCCAGATTTCTTCCGTGTTCTTCTGGCAGGCCCCTGCACTGAGAGAGGCAGTATAAGAACATGGCTGGCTGTCTCCCCTCCTCCTCCTCCTCGGAGTTCAGTGCAGTTTTGAAACTTTTTCTGCATAGAAAAGAATACCACACAGCAGTATGGTATCTTTACCTGTGGCATTCATTAGAAGTATATTATGAACATTACTGATTACAGGATTGTCTGAAAGCCAGCCTGTCACATAGATTCATCAGGGTTGCTTATATGCCACTCTAGGGCAGAAAGTGGTCCCAGGAATATCCCATGTCTGAACACTTTGGCATTCAGCTCATTTGTGGTTCATAATCACTGCAGTAGGATAGTGATTATAGTGATCATAGTGATTCAATACTGACTTGGTCCTTGACCTTGGATCTCTGCAGGGGTCTTGTGGACCAACAGCTGTGGAAACTATTATTCTATTGGAAAGAATTTCTAGGAAGACAAAGGAGGAAGCAGTCTGCTTTCAGTGGTAGCTGACCCTGCTTGGGCAAGTGGGTTGGACTGCATGATTTCTGGAGGTCTCTTCCAAAATTGACTGTTCTTTGATTCTATAGATCAAGGGAGTGTTTGGTGAACTTAAAGAGCCAGATTCCACCCTCTGACAGTGCCTCAAATTTTGCCACTCTGCCTTCCTGGAAGTATATCAGTTTAGGAGTTCTTCTGTGTTTTTATCAATGTATAATGTATGGCTGAGCCTTCCTCCATCTCGGGTGATTATATTTGCTTATGAGAATCCACTTGTGATGAAGAGCTTATAAAATGCTGATTTTGCTTTATTTTAGAGCCTTTAAACAAAATCAGAAGTAACACATTGGTATTTCCAGGAATGTACCAATTTTGTATTATTTAGTATGATTTTCACTAGTTTTCAGCACAAGTCCTCTCAATACAATGTAGAAGTGTGGTGTTTATCCCAGTTTTTACAAACTACTACTCCCTTTTGTTGTCTCTGTAGCATGTAGCAGCAAGCTCAGGTAGTGGAAAAGCTGACTTGGACAAATTAAGAAGTATTCTAGAGGCCATTCCACCTATCAGATACATCTGTCTGGACGTGGCAAACGGCTACTCAGAGCACTTTGTGGAGTTTGTGAAGTCTGTCCGTGCCCTCTTCCCACATCACACAATTATGGTAAGTGTGTAGAAAGGGTGGAGGGGATGTGTGGGGATTCTGTCCTGGACCAGGGTGCTATAAACCTCTTGTCTTAAAAATAAGTGCACAGATACCCTTCTAAGAATATAAAGATTAGCTCTGTTCATTTACTCTTTAAATTCAGCAAGATGGTAGTGGAGCCAAATGGTGACTGTGTAATAACATGTTGGCATTATCAGTCTTCCACTGTTGATAGTTTGTGGCAGTGTTCAGTGTGTGCTCTGATACAGCAGCTTTATGTTGGCATGGCAGGCTGGGTGGATTCCATTTTTTTCCTACTCAACATTCTCCTTCCCACACCAGATGTGGCCTCTAATCATAAAGTGTGTGGATTTATTTTGGTGATTCCAAGCTGAGGTTTGCTGTGGGAATGCGCTGACGTTTCTGGCCAGTTGAGGCCAGAGGCTGTTTCTGTCTATTTGATCACTATGAAGACAGCTGAATGTAGACTAATCCTTGCCTATGATAAGAATCACAGGAGTGTTGTGCAATTGTGAATGGGGTCATCAGGGAGCAAAATAGTCAGTGTTGGTGCTTTTCATGCAGCTTCTTTGATGTTGCTGTCCTTTCTCAGAGTGCTAATGCTATGCTTCCTCCAACCCTTTTGGGCTAAGAGTAGTGTTTTCGTTGACACAGGACTTCTTGCAGCAGAGCCCTACTGCTTCTGTTTCCCAGGGCCCTTGTCTGAATTTGTTTCCATGAGAATTGCAGAAATTCTCAAAGGAGCAAGTTCTTTGTGTGGCTACCAGCCTTTCTTCAAACTGGGCCAGAAAAAAATCATGTGTTCAGGCAGCATTTTCTCTTTTTCATGCCAGACACAAAGCTTCACACATGTAGAATAAATGTGAAGTGGTCATAAATGCACTCTCTGACTTGCTTAAAGAAGAAACCGCATGTTCAAACTTGTCAGTAGAGACTGTGTTCCTGATTCCTCTCATGTCAGAGGAAGGCAGTGTTGTTGCCTCTAAATGACAGTGGCATTGGAAAATGGAAGTGGCTGGAATGCCTGCTATCAGTAGATGTGGGAACCTCTTTGGTATGGTCATATTTCCCATGGTTTTACGGAGAACTTCTGGCATCCAATGATGCATATGGATTTTTTAAGCTTCTGGCTCACTGCAGTGAGGGAAGGAGCTGTTTCCTTGCTTTGGAACTAAAGTACTGTCCCTAGTGACTTGGCTACTCCAGTGTCTTTGACTTCAAGAGTTGTGGGAGATTAAGCTACATATTTAAAACAAAACAAACCAAATCTTCTCTATCAGGATTGGAAAGAAGACTGTGTCATCCCTTCCTCCACCTCCCCACAGACGGGTGACTTTGCTGACTGAGGAGGGAACTCAACCAAGATTAATTGTGCAGAAGGCACAGGAGGTCAATGTCACAGTTGGATATGAAGCCCAGATGTTAGTCCAAGGTCCATAAACCAGTGTCATCCACCCCTCACATCTGTTAAGCTACCTGCTTGGTTTCTCTGCTTCTGTGACTAAGGTTATTGTTACTTCAGGTCTCATTGTCCTGACAGCACCACCTGGTTAAGCACATATATAGCCTTGACCTGGTTAGTTGTCTTCCCTGATTGTTGCTCCTTTCTTTGGGCTTTGTTTAATATGGCTTATCCTTTCAACCTCCTACGCAGGGACAATTTTGATTCCTAAAAGGATGCTAACAAACTTGGGGCGTTCAAAACCCTTTTGTTTCCAAAGCCTGCAGTCCCTGAAAGTCTCTGATTCAACTCAGGACACACATCTCTACACTGCTTCCAAATGAGTTTACGCTCTCTACCAGAATGGCCTTTTGAAGCTATTCCTGGCTGAAATGCAGCAGCTTATCTAGGCTCCTTTTTGTGATACTCTGGAAGACATGCCCTGCTGCTACCTGTTCTTTCTGCTTTGATGTCTCTGAGCTATGCCTGCAGTATGCTCTCTGCTGTTGTGGCTTTCAGACAAGAGAGTTAGCAGTTAAATAGAAGGTATAAAAATAAAGAAGCTTTCTCATAGCTGAAAGTGATCTCTGGGACCTTTCAGGCTGTCTTGTTTGCATTCCTCAGCATGACCATTCATTCCACAGTCAGCTGCGGTGCAGTACATAACAGGAACCCAACCCCAAGTTTTAGGGAATGTGTATTCCCAGAAGCCATGTAATGGGTTCAGCTCTGAGACTGAAAGGCGATGTGCAAAGCAACTGTGGTGGATGATACTCCAGTGCAGATGGAGGATGTCTTTTGTGTAACAACCTTTAAAACACACATTTTTGCCCTGTTAAATGCTTGCTTTTATAATCACATTACCTTACTTTCTTCTGCCTGGCTCTGACACAAGCTCTTGTCATATTAATTTACAAAGATCAGTCTCTCATGGAATCAAAAGTAGAGGGAAGACAAACAAGGGTACAATGGTACAAGGGTACAATTGCCTTAAATCACCCATTAGATTGAGGAACTAGGAAGAAGCAGTATTCAAGATTCCTGACTGTCTCACAAATGCAGCATTGCCTCCCAGAATCAAAAGTAATGGTCCAATGGGGTGTTTTGCTGTAGTACAGCATCATGTGCTTGGGTTGTGCCTACTCTAAGCAAGTCTAAAGCAAAACTTGGGTTGACATTTGTGGTGGAGGGTCAGAGCCTTACTTATTACAGTAAGCAAAGTCCTTTTTTTTTATTAGTGTAATTGTAGATGTTAGGGCTCTTCCATTTCACTGGAAGTCTGTTTTGCAAGCTAAGATGTCTTTGCCAGCAAACTTTGTCAAGTTTTTAGTCTGAAGTTTTGCTTTTCATAGTGTTTTCTGTTCATTATATAGAAGAAACCCTAGACAGGGGAGCAGGAAGTGAAGGAAAAAACTGGGGCAGGAGCACACTTGCAGATGCAGTGGCACCCACAAGGTGTGGGCCAGAGAGCAAGGCAAGTAGAATTGCAAAGCAGGAGTGGAGGGAAACAGCAGGGCCCAGAAACTGTTGCTCCCCTTGGAGTCAGGAGCAGAACTTCTCAGTGCCTTAGTGGAGGTGGAATTCAGAGTGAGCCATGGAGACTCCTCCCAGTCTGATCTCTGGAACAAGCAACAGAGTCAGTCCAGTCATGGCGTGTCCAACAAGGGTGGGGTCTGAGAACAGGGTCAGCTGGGATCCCACTGTAGGAGACAGGGATGTTGCCTGAACTTCCTTGGGTTGTTCATAATACTGATTGCTAACACCCACCTAGTACTGCTCAGCCTTGTAAAAGACATCATCTCTCCATCTTATGGTAAAGTATCCCTTGCTTTGGTGGGTGGGAAGTGTCCTTTGGCAGTGTTCCTGATAGTGTGGAGGCACAGACTGTGCTTTCCTCCAGGATACAAGAAGAAAGTTTGAGAACTGTTGTCACAGACATTTCTACCCAGCTTGATCCATTGCCATTTGCCAGCAGCTTTCAATCAGTTCTGCAGTGTTCTTGTCTTAGTGTGAGTTGGTATTTATAGCAGGCTTTTATGAGGCACAGTATCAAATGCCTGACTGAAATTCAGAGACACTGCCCTACTGTGTTCACTGATTTTGTATCTCTGTCAGAGAAGCTGTAGCCTTTCTAATCCTGTTAGGTGAAATCTTTATCCCATTAAAGTCAGTTAGTGAACTCCCTTTGGCTTTTCTGAGGCCAGGATTTCCTTCAGGACTGACCCACTGTTCAGTCATCCTGGGTAATGCTGGAATGAGCCAGGGTGACTCTCACTTGAAACCTCACTCTGAGTGATGGTACAGCTGAATGTCACCCTGAGTGTGTAAGACCAGGGCCACAGCCAGGGTAGTTTCTTGTAGCCCCTAAGAACTGTCTGCATTGAAAGCATGGCAGCTTATCTGACTTTTCAGTTATTACTGATGTTCTTATTTTACAGCCAGACATAGCAAAGTTAAATTAGCACTAAGGTAACTACTGCTTTCAACAAAGCCAGTTCTGCAGCAAATTAGAATTGCATTGGTACATGGGCTCATGATTAAGATGAGCATAGTTTTCAATAACACAAAACATCCACTATGTCTCCTGGCTGCTTGCCCAAATACAGTACAAAATTTAGTCTGTAAGTGGCTTATTTGTACAAGATCCAGTTACTTTACTCACTTTATATTCTTAGTTAATTTTAAGTGGGTTTCAACTCTGTCGTCTCAGTCTTTCTTTATTCACCTTTTTTTCAGTTGAAGTACCTTACAAGTGGGGCTTTCAAAAGCTGTTTTGCTTCAATTCAGCTTTCTTACTGGCATCTGTGGTAAAGCAAGCATTGGTTTCAGTGAAAGTAGAGTTCAGCTGGATGTGAGAAAACAGCTTTCCCTCTTCAGCTGTGATATTAGGGTCTCTTCACATACAGATACCTGTGCCTCCCTTGTAGTGTTGGTTTGTTGGTTTTTTTTTTGTGTTCTCTGAGGTCTGCAAAAGGTACCTAAATGAAGCAAGCCTGTCATTGGCAGGTGAAAGTCTGCTATGTAGAGTTACATGTCTTCCCTGAAGATTTATTAAAGATGTGCACATTCAGGAAACATAGAAACCACTGTTGTGTCTACAAGGATTCCAGAAAAAACCAAAATGTATGCTGGGGACACAAGTGCTTTTCCCTGCTATGATGAGAATTTTGAATGAAGACATTCAGTTTCAACATTCTCTAGCACTAACTTAACATTAAACATCTGGTTAGCATTTCTAAAGAGACAATTTGACAACCCACTATGCTCTGCTAATAAGAAGACACTGCTGTTCAAGTTAAATACATATTTGATCCCAAATCTGATGGAGCCACCGACTTTAATACCCATTGGTTCCTGTTTAAAATCTGTTGTAAGTGCTCCAGTATTTCACCAAGTTGTGAGGTGCTGTCATACTGCACAGATAATCATCTGCCTTGCAGATGTTAACTGCCTCCTTAATGCTGTGAGCAGCATGCTCTCCATCACTCCACCTTGGAGTGTACACCACTTGGTATAGCAAATTGCCACTGTGCAGAAAGGAAGCAGCACTTAACTGGAAACACCATACCTATTATATATTCTTTATTTCCCAGCTGTTCTATTTGGTTTTATTTTTAATCAATATCATGCAGTTTTGAGCAAAGTTAAGTGGTCCTGTGATGTAGACCAAAAATTGTTGCCTAACATTATCAGTGTTTTTATAAGTGCCTCGGGTGATGCCTTGTTAGATATTTCAAGCTAATAAAGGAGGGAAGTAAAATTCATTAAAAATAAATAAATGGTAAAATAGGAGCCAACAATCAGTAAGTGGAGAATAGGCCTTGCCCAGTATTCCCTTGGTGGCTTCTGTTGACTTCAGCAGGCGTTTTGCTTCAATAAAAAAAGAGAAAATATTAAGTAAGCTTTTTAGGATTTGCTTCCTGCTCTGTCCATATCACTTCTGCTTCTAACACTTGCTGAGTCCTGGGATATCATTACATAAGAAGTTTTCTGAACATCTCTAGATCCTAGATTCATATATTCACAAATATTTAGTGCATTTCAGTAAAAATGCAAAATTTATGATGTGTGCAACTGGACTTTTTTCATGCAGGTTAGTGTTTTTTCTAGTTAGAAACATGACAGAGACGTGAGACAAGCCTCAGAGCTGAAATTCAAAACTATTCTGCTTGGTTTTCAAATGTCTGTGGGGATGATAGGTCTGATAGGATTCATGCCAGAGTTCTGAATGGGTGTTACAGCAAATCCCCTCTCAATCACTTACCAAAGTCTTCAGAGTCTGGAGAGGTCCCCACTGACAGAAGCCTAGCCAACATTATTCTGCTTTACAAGAAGGGCATGAGGGAAGACCTGGAAACCTACAGATGTGTGAGTTTGCCCTCAGCTGGGAAAATTCTAGAGGAGATCATACTGGGTGCTGTTGAAAGACATTTAAAGAATAATGCAATATTCAAGTATAGTCAACATGGGTTCACAAAGTAAAAGTCCTGTTTAATTTAATATCCTTCCATGGTAAGGTCACCAGCCCAGTGGATGAAGGGAAAGCAGTGGATGTAGTTTTTTCTGATTTAGTAAAGCTTTTGACACTGTCCCTCACAGTATCCTTCTGGACAAGTTGTCCAACTATGGGATGAACAGGTACACCGTGTGCCAGGTGAAGAACTGACTGGCAGGGCACAAAGGGTTACAGTGAAAGGGCCTAGATCTGGTTACAGTGTTCCTCAGGGTTCAATTTGAGGGCCATTTCTGTTCAATATTTTTATCAATGATGTGGAGGCGGAAGTTCAATGCACTATTAGCAGGTTTGCTAGTGATACTAAGCTGTGAGCTGCTGTTGACTCTCTTAAGGGAGGAGAGGCCTTGCAGAGGTATCTAAATAGATTTGACCATTTGGAAGTCATCAGTGACATGAAATTTATCAAGTCCAAATGCCAAATTCTGCACTTGGGATGGTGTAACACTGGGCACAGGTATAAACTGGGGGAGGAGTGGCTGGAGAGCAGCCTTGCAGAGTGGGATTCTGGTCTGCATCAGGGCCAGTGTGAGCCAGCTGTGTGACCTGGTAGAGAAAAGGGCACAAAACAGCATCACCAGCCCGTCAAAAGAGGTGATTATCCTGCTATATTTGGTGTTGGTCCCACCTCATCTTCAGCATTGTGTGCAGTTCTGGGCCCCAAGATTTAAGAAGGATGTGAAAGTCCTTGAAGGTGCCAGAGGAGGGCACCAAAGCTGGTGAAGGAGCTGTTGTTTCATGAGGAGTGGTTGAGGACACTGGATTTGTTTATTTGGAGAGAATAAAGCTGAGGGGCAACATTACAGCTCTCTACAGCTTCCTGAGGATGGGACGTGGAGAAAGAGGTACGGAGCTCTTCTCTGGGATTCAGTGATAAAACACCATGGGAATGGCTCAAAGTAGTGTCCATCGGGGAGATTCAAACTTGATATAAGGAAACATTTCTTTACCAAGAGAGTGGTCAGATCCTGGAAGAGTCTTCCTAGAGAGGTGGTCAATGCCTCGAGCCTGTTAGTGTTAAGAGGCTTTTGTACAGCGCTGCCCTTTTTGGACAATACCATGCCTTAACTTTCATAAGTTCTGAAATAGTCACTCAGTGGGACTAGATGATCATTAAAGGTCTCTTCCAACTCTTCTCTGCTATGGTTCTGGTTACTGTTTGCTTTCTTACAGTCTGTGGCTTATGAAATCAACCCCAGCCCACTCCTGGAAGAGGTTTTGTGTGCAATCAGATCAAGTCCCTGGTCCTCCTTGCTGCCTTGTGGCCTCATGGGTATCAGCTTTGGTGCAGAAAGGGGACAGCTGATAGAGGTGGTCTCCAGGCTGCAGGGCTGGTATCTGCCATGGCCTGAGAGAAGAGTAACAATCAGGTTTGTCCTTGGGAGCCAAAGGACAGAGAATGTGTCAGGGATGCCCAGCAGCTGTGCCCAGTGCATGGCTACCAAGGAAGGGCAGGGACAGCCTCCTGGGCCCCAGGGCTGCCACAGTCAAGCAGCACCCCAAAAGCTTCCCTCACAGGGATGCTGGGTGGAGGTGTGGTGGGTGAGGCTATGGAGGGGGTGGCCTGTGACCCCCATGTCACCATGTCAGCATGGCAATGCAGCAGTCACAGTGCCCCAGGGCAGTATATAAGGAGGCATCCTTGAAGCCTGCTGCCAGAGCTGGTCTGGGGGCAGCCCGAAGACATCAGAGAGGAACTCCTTGAGTAGCCAGTGGAATTACTTGGAGGGCCATTTAGGGAGGAAGACTGCAGGCTGGATAAGGCAGTCAGATATAAAAAGAACTACCAAACTCTGGAGGTGCCCAGGATTTCCAGAATTTTTTAGTTGGAGAGCAGTGTCCAGAGCAAGGGGATGCCTTCTTGAGCACTGCAAAGTTCTCTGCCCTCATCCCCTGCAGTGTCAGTGGCATCAGCTGTAAGAACTAGGAGGCAGAGATGTTGACAGGGGTCCTGCTGCTTTGGAGCACCCACCGGTGTCCCACCAGGCACAGGAAGGGTTCTTGCCCCTGAGGTTGATCCAGGCCAGGGGCACTTGGCCATTGTGGGAAGCCCCTGAGATGGCTCCAAGGTGGAGAGAGACTAGGACTTGAGCATCTCCTGGGAGGCATACCCAGTCATGGGATGAGGAGACAGGTCTCAGGGAATAGCCGATCAGCACCTTTGGGGTCAGGAAGGAATTTTCCCCTGGGGTCTATTGTCCATGGTCCCCTGGGTTGTTGTGTTTTTTGCCTTCCTCTGCATTATTGAGCATGACCCCTTTTCAGGGCTCCTCTGGCCCATTTTGGCTGGGTTACTGCCTGCTGCTTATGCACCATGGAAGTGACTTCTCGTGCCCTGCATCTGGGAAGAGGAAGGCTTTTTTTTCCCCCCACACTGGGCTAGCAATTGTTTACAGGTTTTTTTTGCCTTCCTCTGCAGCACCGAGTGTGACCTCTTGCCCAGGTTCCTTTGGCCATTTTGGTTGGGTACCTGCTTCTCCCTCTCCACAAAGGTGGCCCTTGTGCCCCACATCAGGGGGAGGAAGTTTTCTCAGACTCCCAGGGTGGTCCCACAGGTTGGTCCCTGGGGTTGCTTCTTGTCCTCCATAGCACTGAGCACAGCCCCTTGTCAGGGCTCCTCTGGGCCCTTTTGGCCAGATTCTTACCCTCTGCTCTTGCACCTCCACAGCACTGCTGGTGCCCTGGCTCTCTAGGGCTCTCTTGCCCCTTGTGTTTCCCACCTGCTCTTCCCTTGGCTCTGTTTCCCCAGGATTCCTGAGGGTGCAAAACATCCTGGGCTTGGAAGGGCCCCAGTCTTGCTGCACCTCCAGGAGCAGCCACTTTTCAGCTCTCCCTGTGAGCAATGGAAGCACGGGGCAGGCGGGAGAGCACTTGTCATGCATCATTGGCCAAGAAGCACAGCAGAGCAAATTTTGAAAAGCATAAAGGATGCTTGTCATTGTTACATGTCCTGCTTTGGGAAATAGTCCATGGTACCACACACCTCTTCCTCTTCTCCCTCTTCTTCCTCCTCTTCCATGGTTCCACACATCTCTTCTCCCTCTTCTTCCTCCTCTTCTTTTGTGTGTGGTCAGTACTGGTCCTCATTCTTCATGTTCTCAGTCTTCAGGAAAGAAGGTTTGCTCAGCCTGTATTTCTGCTGCTGCTGTCTGGAGGTCTGTCACTTGAATTTGCCAGTCTGCAAGGGATCTTTTTTTCAAGCTAAGCTGAAGAATGCATCAGGCTGATCCTGGCTGCACATATGCTTTGTGTTAATGCTCATGAGAATTGCCTCTGAAACAAATTCAGAAGAAATGACGTAGGATGACAAAAATAAAAAATAAAATCCTGTTTGCACTTGTAGCCTTTCTTATTTGTGTCTTTGAAAGTGTTTTTGGAGCTGAAAAACCCCTGGTGCTTCGGTCAAATTGCAGTTTCGTCGTTACTCAAGTGATGGTGAGTGGAGGGAATAGGATAGGATACAGGGTAGAGTTGGATAGGACAGGACAAGACAATTGTGCTTTGTTATGCATATAGTTTTCCACCCATAACATTCTGTGTTATGTACCTCCTTCTCCACTTCCCATCCTCAGGGAGCTGTAGAGAGGAGTGATGTTGCCCCTCAGCCGCCTTCTCTGCAAACAAGACAAAGCCAGTGTCCTCAGGCACTCCTCATGGGACATTCCTTCCAGCCCCTTCACCCGTTTTGGTGCCCTCCTCTGAACACATTCAAGTACCTTCACATCCTTGAACAAAAAGACTGGTTATGCTAAGGGCAACTGGGCTCCTGAGCTGGTCGACAGGGATTGGGAGTGTAATACTCCTCCTATAATCCAGGAGGAAGTAGTGACCTGCTGTGCCACTTAGATCCTAATAAATCTATGGGGCCAGATGGGATTCATCCTAGGATGCTGAGGGAGCTGGCAGAAGAACCAGCCAAGCTGCTCTCCATCATTATTCCACCAGTCGGGGCGAACCGGAGAGGTCCCAGATGACTGGAGGTTGAGCAGTGAGATGCCCATCCACAAGAAGGTCTAGAAAGAGGAACTGGGGAGCTATAGACTTGTCAGCCTGACCTCAGTGCCTGGCAAGGTTATGGAGCAGATCATCCTTAGTGCCATCAAGCAGCATGTACAAGACAACCAGGGTTTAGGAAAGAAAGGTCCTGCCTGACCAATCTGGTCTCCTTCTATGACCAAGTGACACACCTAGTGGATAAGGGGAAGCCTGTACATGTGGGCTACCTGGACTTCAGAAAAGCTTTTGACCCAGTCTCCTACAGCATCCTCCTGGAGAAGCTGGGAGCCCATGGCTTGGACAGGTGCACCCTTCATTGGGTTAAAAACTGGCTGGATGACTGGGCTCAGAGAGTGATGATGTGGTGCTGCATCAAGTTGGCATCCGTTTACCAGGGGAGTCCCCAACGGATCAGTACTGGGCCCAGTCCTATTCAGCATCTTTATTGCTGACGTGGATGAGGGGATCGAGCCTGCCCTTAGTAAATTTTCAGATGACACCAAAGTGGGGGGGAGTGTTGATCTGCCAGAGGACAGGAAGATGCTGCAGAGGGACCTGGACAGGCTGGGTTGATGCGCTGAGGCCAACAGAGTGAGGTTCAACAGGACCGAGTGCAGGGACCCAGACTTTGGCCCAGTCAGTGCTGCAGGCAAGGGGAATAGAGGCTGGAGAACATGAGCCAGCAGTGTACCCAGGTGGCCTGGAAGGCCAATGGCATCCTGGCTTGTATCAGGAATAATGTGGTCAGCAGGACTAGGGATGGAATTTTCCCCTTGTTCTCAACACTGATGAGGCCTCACCTCAAGTACTGAGTCCAGTTCTGGGCCCCTCACTTCAAGAAGGACCTTGAGGTGCTGGAGTGGGTCCAGAGGAGAGAGCCGAGGCTGTGAGGGGACTGAGGGGAAAGTCTTACAAGGAGAGGCTGAGGGAGCTGGGGTTGTTTGGCCTGGAGGAGAGGAGACTCAGGGGGGACCTCCTCACTCTCCACAGCTGCCTGAAGGGAGGCTGCAGTCAGGGGGGGGTCAGGCTCTTCTCCGAGGCAGGAGAGGGCATGGCCTGAAGCTGCACCAGGGGAGGTTTAGGTTGGGTGTCAGGAAGCACTTCCTCATGGAGAGGGTGATCATGGATTGGAATGGACTGCCCATGGAAGTGGTGGAGTCAGCATCCCTGGAGGTGTCTAAGGAAGAGCTGGCACTTAGTGCCATGGTATGGCCACTGTGGTGGTGTTAGGTCATAGGCTGGACTTGATGATCTCAGAGGTCTTTTTTAGCCTCATTTATTCTGTGATTCTTAAATCAGGGTGTGCGGTTTACATTCCCATTCTGCGTTCCCCCACAATATAGGAATGCAATTAGTATAGCTACAGCACGTTGGTTTAGCATTCATTATTCATTTGCTTTGTGTGGCCCTTTGCAGAGAGGAAAGCATGGTCTTAAAACGTACTGGCTAGCTGTTTTTTGAAGCGTAACTCAAAGCATAGTTTTTAGCCCATTAATCCCATGTAATTTAAACTCCTTGCTCCCTGAAGGCTGTCTTTTTCCTAAAATCCCTCTGGACAGGGGACACTCCTGGCAAGTGAATTAATGTCTGGCCTCACTCTGCCTGCTGATCCATCAGTCCACATTTGGACACGTGCAAGGGCATGTCTCATCACACTGAATTGGCATCAGAATGTTGAGATTCTGTGACTGAATAGACATAGTCTGGCAGTGTTCTGCATTCATTGTACTGTTTTTTCAAACTAATTCCCACATGTGTGCTAGAAGATTGTTTTTCATAGTTTTATTCATTTAAAAAAACCCACATTCCTTTGTGTCTAAATAACATCATCAGTAATTTCATCACACCAACATTCTCAGGTGGTTTCTGGTGGGTGTAATTCAGGTGGATTAGAGCCATGTAAGATAAACTGAATATCCTGATGGGATCTTAAGGATCAGCATTTACTGGACCAATCATGAAATTTCATTGACTTGAGAATGTATCTATATAAATTATTTAATCTCTGTTTCATGCACAACAAAAAATATGGTGAATCGTATTCTTCTTGACTCTTACGGAGTTCAACTCATAAAAAGCTTTGAGTAGAACTCTACATTATCATCATTGGCCTTCACTGCAGTAGGTTTGAAATCTCCCATATATGTGATATTGTTCCTTCTGTCTAGGCAGGCAACGTGGTGACAGGAGAGATGGTAGAAGAACTTATTCTTTCTGGAGCAGATATTATTAAAGTGGGTATTGGACCAGGTAAGTCAAATCCAGTCAAATAAAGGGACTTTGTTTAATACTGATGGAGGAGTTGTCCAGATGGAACCAGTGCATAGTACTGTTTGATTGCTCATTAAGATGCCCATTTAGATGCCTAGACCCCCTCAGATCAAGAAAGTAACAGTGCCCTTGCACACA
Organism: Heliangelus exortis; assembly: GCF_036169615.1. Lineage (NCBI taxonomy): Eukaryota > Metazoa > Chordata > Aves > Apodiformes > Trochilidae > Heliangelus > Heliangelus exortis. The sequence goes on from NC_092423.1 coordinate 62,754,133, forward strand.
GTGTATTTAAGAAATACGTGCACAGCATCCTAGTGTTTCATACTGCCAAGTATTACATACTCCCATCTTATGGCAGTGAACATGCCCATTATTGAAAGCACTGAGTTACCTGAGTGCCTTACATTATCACTGATAATATGTGTTGTGCTTAGGAACTTTTTCTAGCCTGTTTAAAAGAGGCTGAGTTATCCCAGCTAAAGCTCAAGGGATACTGCTTTCATGTATCCACTTTGATCAAGGAGAGAGATTTCTGAATAGCTTCATGATTTGTGTTCTGTTAAGCTGAGGTTGTCCATCTTGTCAGTGTCTTCAAAGATGAAGAGTCATTAATTAAATGTGAAGTATGGATAAGATTGCCTCTACCTGCTAGTGTTGCTTGGGAGTTAAAACTTACATTAATGCACTTTTATGTTACCTATCACCTTAATATTCCCATGGATAAATGGGAGGATCCTAAACCTCTTCAGTGTTTTTCCTATCTTCTTTAATATTGTTGTCTGGCATATACTGCCATTTTTTTTTTTTTTTCATGTGCTCCTTCCTCTTGTGGTTTTCTTTTTGGACTCCAGCTAGAGTCCACCATATGTGGGCTAGATACTAAAAGGGCTAACACAAGTGCTGCTGACAATACAGCTGTGATCAGCCAGTGCAGTGCAGGCAGAATGTTCACTCCACAATGCCAAATTGTTACGGCCCACAAATGGGTAACTTGAGCAGAGCAAATGGTGTAATAAAGGTTACAGTTGTGCTCAGGAAGACAGCAAGCAACAATAAATACTGCAAAATATGTGAACTATAAACAAAAGAGATATCATAGTAACATTGTCACATGCAGGTTTAGATACAGAAGAGGAAATATTATTGTTTGATGTCTCAGAGTAGAGATAGTTTGGAATAAATGGTGTATAGCCCTCTCTGGATATCTTCCTGAATAAGCTGACTACCCAAAACCACATGTAACAAATGTTCCTCTCAGAAGATCAGATTTTGAGGCAAGATAATAGTGCATCCTGCAGAAAAGTGGCAGTGATATATTAAAAAGCATTACATATACAGTACATACCATGTGGAGATTATTTTAAAACTGATTTTCTTCTACTTTGGAGAACTCCTCAGTATTTTCACTTTGTCAGGTTTTGAAAGGTCTTTGGAAACTTTTATTTTAATGGTAGCTTGAGTATACCTGGTTATGAGATCAGTGAAGGGATACAGATTTCACTGCATTGGTTTGAAAAGCTGTTTTGAAAGCTTTGTTATCATGCAGACATGTATGATCTTTATCTTAAATATATGACCTGGACTGGCAAAAAAGCAGTCCTCAATTTGAATTCTTGATTTGAGAAAAATAGAGACAGTGTTCCAGAAGATACATAGCCATGTTACCATGTTGAACTATAATTGAAGTGGGGTTTTATGTATATGTAACTTTCTGATGATTGCTTATCTCACTTTTTAAATGCTGTGTGCTGATTTTCTGATATTCACAACCATCACGATCAATCAAATATTTCTGCTTTAAGTATTACACAAAAGATGGGTTTCTCTCCCTTGTGCAAAATAGCCACCAAAACAAAACAAAAAAACCCCAAAACCCCAAACCAAAACAAAACCAAGAAAACCCCATAAAACAAACAAACAAACAAAATAGAAAAGAGAGAGAGGTATTTATTGGAAGAAATATTCAGTTATTAAGTGCTGCTCCTGAGTCTCACGGGCTGTGACTCTGGTCCTTTTGACTCTCTTCCCTTCCAGCACCTCAGGGTGATTTGATTTCTCATGATGCTGTAACTCCCTCAGCAGGAAACATTACTGATGAAACTCAAGCTGGAAATTGTGGCCCTAGAGAAGAAAGTGGGGATATCAATCACCTCAGTTAAAACTCCCATGAAGTGGTGTGATAGCGTTTCAAAACTCAAGTTCCTGTGTGTTTCTTTTACCCATGAGAAGCCAATGTTGACCATAGAGACTTCTTGAAGGAAAAACTAATGCAGGAACACTTTTTTTTTCCCACAAGAAAAAAAAAAAACAAGCTGTATCTTTTCTGTCAGCCTAATGGACTATGTTCTTTGCTCTCATTCTCTTGTCTAGGTTCTGTGTGTACCACTCGGATTAAGACAGGGGTGGGCTATCCACAGCTAAGTGCTGTTATTGAGTGTGCAGACTCAGCACATGGCTTGAAAGGACATATCATCTCTGTAAGTAAATTCCACCTACTCTCAGGTTCCCACTGTGCCAATTGTTGTGGAATAGGGGAATCAAACCATCAAGCACCCTGCATGTTAAAGGCTATCCTGCTGTCTTCTCCAGTTGACCCCTGTACTAGCTCCTAGAGTAGTCAGTGGAGATTTAAAGGTAAAGAAACCTCTAATGTTTAAAAAGACTTGGGCATCTCACTCCTGTTTGTGCCTTTGGAAAGCTGTTTCTCACTCCCTGAATGGAGTAATCAGAAGCAGAATAGGAAGTTTGACAGTGCTTTCACATTGAAGCAAACAGTAATTCCTATGAAATATTACTGAAAAAAAAGTGAAATATAAACATGGCTTTCCCTTGGGAGTGAGGCTGAGGGACAGGCAGGTAGGAGAGTAGAATACAAGGTAAAACAATATAAGCCCATCTGTGCCCTAGTAGCAGGACTGATTCAGATAGCATCCTCACAAGAGCTGTCAGTGCAAGGGCAGGCATGTTTGAGAGGTGGCTCTATTAGGCACAGCTGGCATGCGAGCCACTTATGTACTCACAAAGCTCTGGGGAAATAATGAGCCCGTGGAGGAAAACGTGTGTATCTGTACTGCCTGCTAACAGCAATTTCCACTCTACCAGAAAGACCAGCTTCACCTCACAGAGAAAAAGTAAATCTGTAAGCATGGCCTCAGACTGAGCCTGAGCCACCCAAAGGTCCTGCTGCCTGCAGCACCCAAAGGTCTGTGTGCTTAGGCATGCCCAGCCAGTGTGCCCCTAAGTGTGTCAGGCTGCCTGTGGGGTGATCTGGAAGGCACTGGGGTTAACCAGCATGCTGTGCTCACAGGTACCCTCCCAGCCAGCAGTCTCTCTCTGTGGCCCTAAAAGAGACCATACATTGAATTTTAGTTCTTCTGCCAGGTGAAATCACTGGAAGGACCTGAGTTGTTTGACCCAGCTGTGACTGGTATCTGTGTGTTGTTGAGGAAGGAGGGGACAGGAGGACAAACTGACTGTGAATGGGAAAAGGGCTTGACTGTATTTCTTGGAGCTGTGGGTATATTGGAGCAGAGAAAGTATTCATTACAGTTAGATTTCTCTCACCCTTTGTTTTTGATGCTTATTCATTCCCGCCTCTCTGCAGTTCCCCTGTATGAATTCTTACAGAAAAAAAGAAAAACAGTGTGCAATTTTATGACTTGGGCAGTATTACAAATGTTTATGCCTACTGCAGGCAGCAGAACATGTGTGCAGTAGAGCGTGAAGGACTGACTCATTACTATGAAGACTGGATAGCTATAGGTGCCATCCAAGCAGTGGTGCTGAGAGACCCATCCTAGTTCTGCAATAATCATTTTCTGCTAGGAACCCACAGAAGAACACTACTATTCTGATTTTACAGGAAAATAGGGAGTGTATTTGAACAGCTGAAAAATTAGACAGTTTTGTGCTACTCCTCTTCTTCTTCGTTTCTTTGCAGGTGGATGAGTTTCTGACCTGCTTAGGTCATGTTGGCTTTAGTGAGCCCAATCCTCTAGCCACTACAGGGGGAGTGAGTATAGAAGGGCAATTTAATCCCTGTCTGCTCCAACATCAGGGCCTTTGGTTGTAACCAGGGTCTGTAACACCACTGCAGCTCAATTCTGTCACCTAGGCTAAGGAGACTAAAGGAAGGGTGAGGAAATTATGCCCGAATTCTGCAGCATTCAGATAGGTATTGGTGTTTTTATTAGGGAAAGAAAAGTCTGGACTGCATGGTCATTGCCAGAGCTCTGGCAAGAGTATCATAAGAGAGAAGTGTCCTCCTGAGGGAAAAACACCATATGGGAGCAAGCCTAAGTACATAATTTGCAACAAGCATACATGACATCCTTCAAAATGTGTCACTGCTGTCATTATGTAGATTCAGGAGGGGGCACACCCTGAGTCAAAGGAGACCTCTATCTCAGCTATCTGTCAGTTTGGCAGGAGAAAATATGTCCAGCAGGTTTTTTTGTTATATTGATATGGAAATGGCAGGGAGGATGTGAGAAGGTTCGAATCCTAGCAGCTGTCTTCATGTAGACTGTACCTGATGGTGTGATGTGAGTTAGTCCCTCGGGGTTCTTTCTTGTATCCACTTCTGTATTTTCCAGTGCCTTCATTTAATTGCTCCTCTTTCTTATTACATTGGTAAACTAGGTTATGAAGGGAAAGAAGTCTCACCCACAGAATGAGACAGTGACAGTGCTGAGCACAGTACAGGCACTGCAAGGATCACAGCACACTTGATTCCCATTCTCCGGTAGCTCTGCTGGGATGGTAGCACAAACTGCTATTTTAAACAAGTTTTTATTACTGAAGTAATAATTTCTGATTTTTGGAGCTGATACATTGACAAAGAAGGTGACATTTTTTAGGTAAACTTGATAGGCCAAGCAAACGCCTGGTGTCTCTCTAGAGTCACACAAAGAAGGGGGAGGTGAAATTGCAGTAGTTACTTTCCTCATGCTAAATTATCTTCAAGACTAAAAGCTTACCTCAGAAATTAATCTTTCATGACTCACTGAAAGAAGAGAGGAAACCCTGTCTAAGACACAGTCACTGTTTCTGTCCCGTGCTATTTGTCTGGGAGCCAATGGTCTCATTTTTCATTCCTGCTAATCCATTGGCCTTGAGAAGGTGCAGCAGTGAGTTACAGTGGAGGAGACATTTAGCAGAAGAGCTCTGTAAGAAATGTCCTACTTGAGATAAAGTTTCTATTTCTTGTAGGTCGTAGAGCTACTGTGCTGGGTAGAGAGGCAAGTCACGTATTCTAGTAAGACAGCAATGTGAGGAATGGAAGGCAGCCTTGCATGTGTCCTCTCTCACTTGGCCATCATGGGATAGAGATCCCTGTTTCACCTTCACCCTGACTGTGTGATGGGGCACCAACATTCTGTGAAAAGGATGACTAAGAGTTTCTTCACCCAGCTACTTCTGTACCATCTCTTCTTCTATGCAGAACATTCTCCACACAGAAATATGCCCAGCATATGTAGTTCAGAATAAAGCACCATATGTATTATTTCTACTGATGTATATGTCACATACTTTATTTATCTTCTGCATAATAAGTACCTATCTGTTTTCTAATACTGTAGGAAGGGCTGGTTATACAGTTTGTTATAAAGTAGCTTGAAACATAAATCATAGTTATAAGCTTACAATTTGCATATAATATTAAATATTCTGGTTAATACTGGTTTAATTTTTTTTTAAAATTAAAGTTAAAACTGGCTTTCCATACTGCTTTTCCTCAGGCTAAATTTTGTTGTTGTTAAATGTTAGATCTGTCCTGAGAACTATCTGGGGAAAATAACAATATTTTAGCCATGTTAAAATAATTGTGGTGGCTGGAAAACAGTTTTCCTCTCGCCTTCAGCTTCAGTAAGCACCCACTGACCTCAGAATCATGCCCTCTTCAGGCCCCATGGCTACCCTTTCCAGTAGACTTGCTTCAGAGTGATAATACCAGTCCTCCTCAATTCACAGGGCAATTGGTGAACATATGTTTCCCTAGGATCCCAAGGCAGAGGCTGAGCATGCAACAAGCTTCCTGACTGTAGCCCAGCAATTTTAGAAGTAATTTTCAGTCCAGACCCAGGCCCCTCTTGGGACTAGCTGAGCTGCAAGTGAAAGCTTCACAGACTGAATGCAACAGAAGCACAGTCTTATTTTCTAAATAGAGTGCTTGATTTTTCACATGGAATGAAGTGGTTTAATGCATATAGCTTTATTATATATCATCTTCTGGCATTACTGCTTAGTATGTCCCCTTTTTGTTTCTCTGTCTGTGAATCACTACATTTACCTGCTTATGTGAATAAGTGGAGACATCTACAGATCAAGGAAGATCTGTGAATCATCGTCATTGGTTCCTTTTATCTTAATGGTACCTTATGAGCTTTTGGAAAAGTGTCTTAATCTGCTCAGCATTTTGTAATTTGGTGAGTGGCATTTTCTGAAAACTATGATGAATGGTTACACAGTAAGGCCTCCATCTTCATGATACTTCTGAAAGCATAAATCCTCCATTACTGTTACTACTGGGTTAATTATGAAAGTCAGACACTGAGCCACCCAACAAGAAGAGTCTGAAACCCACCCATGAAAGAGCATTCATAGCCAACCTATCTCAGTTAGAGAGTAAGAGTCAGGCAAGTTCCTGACACTACTGTTTGAAGATTATTAGACCTCTCTTTCTACTTCAGCTCTTCCTCCCCTGACACATGCACACACACTCACACCCTCCTCCAGGCTCTGACAGACTTGTCAGAGGGGAAGAGTTGCACAGGCAGAGCCCTTAACAGGAGAGAGAGATTCAGCTGTCAGCCCGGAACTCCTTTCTGGAGCTGACAGCAAGAGTGTCTAGCTCAACTAAAGTCATAATGTGCTAGAGGTTATCAGCAAATGGAATAAAAGCCTTTAAACTTATACCAGGCACTGTTTGCAGAGGGATGCCCTTTGAAAAGCCACTCACTTTTAGGTCTACCTGCTCAGTTTGTGTCTGACTCCTTTTCTGCTCACAGAGGTTCTAACACACAGCCCCACTGCCAGCTACCCACGAAAGCCAGCTCTGAAATGGCTGATGGTGGGGGTGTGCTCTGGCTGGTGTGCTCTGGCTGTGCTCTGCCACAGGTCATGTCATACACGTCTGCCAACAGAGATGTGAAACAAAAAAAAGTAACTGTAGAAGTCTGGAGAGTAGCTACTCAAAAAGCAGAAAGCTGTCAGCAGTCTGCAACAGCCCTTAAACATCAAAGGAATGGGGAACCCTCTCAGCACAATGGCTGCTTAGGGTAGAAGGATCTTTCTTCTGGTGCTCAGACCTTTACAAAACCTCAAGAACCATACACCGTGATGAGCTCTTCTATATGCCATTCCTTTTTTACAGCCCTCTCACGCATACCTGATTTCCCTCCCTGCAACTGAAACCCCCTCATCATGAAGACGGAACCTCATCAGTCACTTCTTTCCACTGAGACTGAAACGCATAGGTCTAAAATCTAAGGATCTCATTGGGGTGGTGTTTCTTTACCAAACCCACAGCAAACAGTGGGAGTATGAGAGATTCATTTTCATTTACCAAAGATTACCCGATCTGTTCAGAGATTATCAAATCAAAATCCAACATAGCTGATGGCATATTTCCTCACCCTCCCCCCCGTGACCTTTTAATGTATTGTAAACTGCTGAGAAAGAGATTTTATATGTCTTCAGTGGTTTAAGGTAAGGACTTGTGGTAGCTCTGCATCACATAGCCTTTCATTAAATGGCAGGGAATGATTCAGATCATCATCAGAGGTTTGGGGGTTTTTTTTTCAGTTTCGGGGCTTTAGGAAATAGCAGTCAGGAGCTGGCGTTGCTGCTGTTACAAGTGGTATTATTTGCAGGCTGCACCATGGAGTAAGTGAGCCTAAGGAAGGAAAGCAACAGATACTATGGATTTCCTAAAAACTCAGCCAGGATGATGTGTACCAGTGGCACCAATGGGGCCGTTCTGCTGCAGGTGGCAGAGCACCAGTGCTCACTGGGGGTCCCCGAGTGAGCCCACTGGCACTCACTGTCCTCTTTTCTTTGTGCAGGATGGCGGATGCAGCTGCCCAGGAGATGTCGCCAAAGCGTTTGGTAAGGACAGGGCTCGGTGCCTCCCCTTACACTCCTTCTTCCTCCAGCAGTGTAAGCAGTGGTGCAGGAGTCAATTTGACCCAGAATGTGTAATCAGTGATAGGTTACATTCGTCCTTGTGGTTGACTCCAGTGAAATTACCACAGCAGACGTGAATTTGCTCTTTGGACCAGACAGTCCGAATTCTGCAGTGCAAAATGTACAGTGGTCGAAGTCCTATTTAGAAACTGTCTGCAAGGTATGCATGGGATACAGCCACTGGTACAGGAATATGAAGAAAACTGATAAGGGTTTCTTCTGAGGAGGGTTCAAGGATATCTGTAACATTGCCATATCTGGCTGACCTGGGCCTTGAATGGACGATGAGCTGGTGGAATGTGTGTTGGACAGAAGAACAAAACAAAAAGGCAGGCCAGGTCCCTAGAGATGATCGTGGGATCAGCTGTCCACTTGAAGAGATGAGATTTTATTTATACTGTGTCCCCTAGAGCTGAGCAGATGTCTAAAACATCTAAGTTAATTATTAACAGATTTTGCTCTCATGCCAATAGTTTCAGTGAATTGCTTCAGCTCTTGTTGATAGAATAGAAAATGTAATCTGTGAGTATTTTCTGTTGGGCATGAAACTTGCATTGGTGTGGGGGGTCAAGGTCAGGATTGTGACTTAGTCATAACCTTGTTGCAGCAGAATATGTGAACCAGGTGCTGAACACATCTTGGGCTGACAGGACATTTAAAGACACCCCCTAAAATGCCAGACCCTTTGGAGATGCCTCAGTGGGGTAATACTCAGAATCCAGTCAGACAGCACAGTCTTTCACTGCAGTTTCAGGGTGGTGTGCTACAAGAAATAGCACATTATGATACAGCATGTCTGCTTGTCAGGAAGTTTTGCAAGGACAGACAGCAGGGGCAAGCCTAAACTCAGATTACATACCTGCCAAGAAAAACTCTGGGCCTCCTGGAAAGGTTGAAACCAAAATCTGCTTTCTAAATTTGCAGACAGGTCCTGGTTTTAGACAGGTCAGATGACAAGGAAGATTTAATTGGAGAATTTCAAGCACAGCTCTGGAGTGATTGCTACCAGCAAGGAATCTGCTCAGTCACAAGATTTCACATCACCTTTGTGTTACCCAGTAGGTGATGTAACCTAGGGGATAGATACTTCCAGTTGGGTGATTCTTACATAGCTGAACAGCAGCATCCACCCTCTCTCACAGTAAGATTATATTAAGAAAACACCTCAGCCCAGCCCACTCTGACATCATGCCACCTGCACTGAGACCTTTGTTCTGCCTGACTTTGTCTGGCTCTGCAGCTTAACCTGTTCTTGCTGGCACTGTAGTAGCTGGGAGCTTGGGAACTGAGATTGCAACCTCACTGCATTCCCAGCTGCCTGAACAGAAACCTGGCCCCTGGAAAAGGTCTTACTTCAACAAGAACATTTCCAGAAGTTAGAACAACAGGAAGCAACTTCAAAGTGTTTATAATGTTTTTCCTTTGTGATGTTTATAGCAAGTCTGAAGAGTCCTTGTAGCCTCTTTGGGCTAACTGAACAGAAACTTTCTTGAAACCTGTGAAAGGGGTGATTCTGGCCTTGATGGTTGTCTGAAGATGCTGGGACTCACAGTAGTGTGTTTGAAGGCTACCATGGGTTGTCCCTGGGACAGAGGAGCATGAGAAAGCTGAGGTTATACAGGCAGTAACTCTGACAGTAGGCCAGGCAGATCAGTCAGAGCTGTGTGTCACAAGCACAGGGCTGGAACTGAGAGAGATTACCCTGAGGCAATAAACTTACTGTGCCTTGTTATGTGTAATTGAGGTAAGACATTGTGGACATCTGACTGGCTGTAGCCAGGTGTGCATTTGTCAAAGGTGGGTGGAAAGATAAGCTACTAGGTAATGTTACTGCTATCAGTGTTTACTGACTGCTGCTGAGGCGATTGGCTACGTCAGGCACATAGTAGAAGGCCCCCATGGCCAGACATTTAAAAGCCAAAGCCTTGATACTGAGTTGTCTGGCTCAGACCTCTGCTTGCTGAGAGCCTCGTGGTGGGGAGGAGTTAGATAAATATATTGGATAGCAGAGACAGAGTGCTAAAACACACAGGGGTACTTTTCCACCAGGGGATGGAGGCCTGGACAAAGCATGGACAGGAGACCCAAAGAGGACTTTAGGTTTAAGTGATCATACTGTCTCATTTTGGTGGATCATTATAAAGTAGTGAGAAAGCAACCATCCAGTCATAAGAAGTGTGGAAGAGTCTCCCAGATGCAAAGTCTAGCGTTGACCAATGGCTGGAGATGTGACTGGAGGAGGCAAGGGACATGGTTTAATGATGGACTTGGTTGGCAGTGTGCTAGGTTAATGGTTGGACTTGATGATCTTAAAAGTTTTTTCCAACCAGAATGATTCCATGGTTCTCTGAAGTTCATGGAAACAGGAGGAATATAGTGGATTGAGTACAAGAGAAGAATTGTGAAGAACCATGAAGAAGATGCTGAGAAACTTTACAAGTGGAAGGTGACACTATTGACTGGTGTCAAGAATCAGAAGACTGGGCATTTTGACAGAGGGGAAACAGTATTAAAATACTAGATATTGTTATAAATATAACAAAAAGGCAATATATAAATATAAAAAAATTTATATATATTTTACATATAAGTATAAAAAAGGCAAGGAACAGAGAAGCACTGAAGGTGGGGGACCAAAATGCCAGGAGGGATAGATATTCTGGGAGAGACTTGGAATTCTGGAAATGCTGGATGAAAACCTGGTCTAGATGTGGTAAACTGAAGATGTTACAGCCATCTGGGTATGGGAGATGATAATGGAAAAGACATGGGTTAGTCAGGAAAAAAAAAGAGATGTGTTTTTGTACAGGAATGAGAGAAAGCAGGAAAAAACCTTGTGTTGGGCTCAGGTTGTTCATATAACTGCACCCTTGGAAAGGCTGATAACATGAACACATTTCTCAGAAAGCCCCAGGGAGGCACTACTGTCTCCTTTTTTTAAGTTGAGAAGTCAAAGCACAGAAATACTAAGTTCAATTGCCTGAGGTCACATATATTTTTGTGACACAGCCAGGAACAGAATGTGCCTTTTGAATCCTATGCCAGCATCTTTAACACAGTACTGCTGTTCCTTACAGCAGTTGTGAGAAGAGATACAGGAGCAGGGAAGGAAAAAGAAGAAAAAAATCATGTGGAAAAGTCAACTGGGGACATAACACTGTTTCCAAAACATACGTGACAGATCATACTGGCTTTTTTTAATGTTTTCACTAGCTGTGTGTATACCTACTGTTGCAAAGTCTTGCTAGCTCAGCTGGAGCACAGGTGAATGTTGATTCCAGGGTCAGCTGTGGTCCAGGCAGAATTACACTGCATCTGTCTGGAGGGCTGCCCTGGCTACAGATCCAGGCTGACTCCAGCTGAATTTGTGCAAAGCCAATCTGGTTATCTGTAACTTGTATTATCAGGCATACAAAAGACATCTGAGGGACTCCATCCAGATCCAGCATAACTGTGTGAGTGCTGCAAGACTGGGCTGGCGTCAGCACACATACTCTGTAACAGGTTGAAAGAGAAAGCACCATGAAATGTGGATGAGCAAAAATCATCCCAGGTACAACGTAGGCCTCAAGGGAGAAGTCAGAGCATTGAAGTGGCATTGTGTAGAAACAGGACTCATCTGGCAAACTCTGGGAGAGCTACTGGGATGCTTACAATCAGGGTACCCCATCACATCCTGTATTATCTAGGGGGTTGTTGCCTTGTGTTCCCAGTTACCCCTCAACCTAAAATGATGGCACACTGCTATCTGTGCTTGAAAATGAAAGACTGCAGCTGGGTGTTAAAACCTCACCAGTGCTTCTGTCATACAAAAAGCCATGCATAAATCAAGAAAGACTTTGCTGAAAACCAGACTCCTAGTTGGAATTAACTGGCAGGAAAATAGTGGCACAGACTTGAGACTTTCAGAAATCTTTGCAACACTGAAGCAGAGTGGAAAGTTTTGGACAGTACTGGAAAAGTGTGTTTAATATGGGCTGGTCATTCCTGGAGCTGCAGGGCAGTAAACATGTATCATTCCAGTGTTAAGACGTGCCACTTCTGCTGTAAAATAGCTCCTTTCTTCTGGAAGAATTTGATGAATTATGTTGTAGTTTGCAAAAGTTACTCAAGCTGGATGAGTTTTAATCCTGTAATTCAAACACATTTGCTTTCCTCCCAAAATACGCAGTCAATAGAAACATAAGAAATAGAAACACAAATGCACAGGAACCAGAATTCTGTGATTCTGAAGTGTAAAGTTATTGTGACTGTTTTGCATAAGTAATTTGGAGGCTGTGAGACCCACAGCCAGAGACAGGACTAGAATTTGGGATCAGGGGTTAGTATTGACAAGGCCAAGAGTCCAGGGTATCCTTTGGCAGGCCTATGACTTGTTTTAACACCCTCTTTGAAACCTGACCCCAAATCCATCTCTCCTTCCACACATTGCACTCATTAAGAAGACATCAACTAGATTTCCCAGGGTACTTATTTTTTGCAAAGGTGTAGCAAAGATGTGCCAGGTAACAGCAGGAGCCCCCCACCAATAACTGAGAATGTCTTAAAGGATGAGCATTCCCTTTGTTTTTGGCAGATTAATAATAGTATCAGATGTGAGTCAAACTGAGCCTTTAAAACTCAGCCATCTGAAGCAAGAGAGTGCAGGAAAAATCTGCCAGGTAGCTGGCATGACAGGACACCTGAATGGGTGCCTGGCTATAAATAATGCTTGTGATGTGCTCAGCAGTTTTGTACAAGCCTCGTTTTTAATATCCCTGAACCATGAACATACTGTTCCCTTCAAACAACAACCAGGGAAAAGGAGGTGAGGTCAGCAGAGCAGCTGCGTGCTCCACTCCCTGGCTTTGCTGCTGGGTCTGCCCTTTGGCAGAGGGGTGAAAGGAAGAAACTGGCTTTTATAAACCAGTGCACACTCCACAGCTGTCATGTATCTTAGATCAAAATATTTTGAAATTCAGGTTTGTCTACAGAGCTTTTAAAAGTGGCAGAAGCTGAGCAGATTTGATCATGATTTTACTTACTTTAAAGGTTCAGTGTTAATGTTTGGACAGTGAGACAGATCCGAGCAAATCCTAATGTCAGACTTACCTAGCCTGGGATCTCCCCAGACTTTGGACATGTTCATAGTGGGTCTGAGTTAGTTCAGGCTCATCTGCTTTCTGTGAAGTGAGTTTTGTAGTCCAGTTCTTTTGCCAATTCTGGGAAGAATCTGGGCAGAGGGGAGGCCTGCTTTAACACATAAACATTGAATTTCTGATCAGGAAAGTGCTTTGTTTCAGGGATGGATCACCACAGGCTCATAAAAGAGTAAAAACCAAACTTTTCTGAGCAAGACTAGATATGCCAAAATATTACAAGAGGAGCTGCTGGTGGAATTGTTCCAGCCCAGCTGGAAATATTGGAAGTCACAGTAGAAAATCAAGAGTGATTCCAAAAACCTTCTTCCTGATCTTACTCCCAGTGGAACTGATTTTATGATTTGCAAAGCCAGGGGAGATAGACAGACTGAACAGGAATGATTGAGTATTCAGTGTTGTTATTCAGTATCTGGAACATATTTAGGAGTTTTAGCTATGGGTTAGACCTCCTTTGTTGTGCATGCTGAGAAGCATAGAACCCAGGGGTAGTGGCCCTTGGCCTGGAGTTTTTAAACAACAGGAATCAAATACAGACCCATCCATAGCTCTTTGACAAGGGATCACTCAGACCTGCACTCAACACATATGGCTGATGGGCTTAAAAAATCCATCACTTAATTAACAAAATCTGCTTGGTTTATACTAGTGGAGGGACGAGTACATTACATTCATGAGTTTGCCTTCATTCAGTGTAGGGTTCTACTCACAGCTCGTAGCCTAGAAAGGCCTGGAAGGAGGACTGGTCTTCTTTTCTGTACTCAGGTACAGGAGCTCCATGGGTCCCAGCCCTGTGTTTTGGGCTTCTGACTTCCGCAGTCACAATAGTATTTAATAAGGAACTGTGCTCAGATACTGTTATGAAGTAAAGGGTTAAAACTTAATTTGCAAATGAAGAGTGTGGGGTGGAGTAGAATAATATGCATCTTTCTCATCACAACCAAAGAGGATTCTTTCCATTTAAAATACCAAGTAATTTCATCACGTGTCAGTTCTTCAGAACAGTATTTCTTCCAAGTTTGCTGCATTTGTTACAGGAGGGGACTCTCCGTACTGAACTATTAAGGGCTGGCTATTGTTTTTGGAGGCCACTATGTTCTTGCTTTGTCTTCACCCTTTTTTCCTTTCTCTGCTTTCTTACATGTCACTTTACTGATCACAGGAGCTGGTGCTGATTTTGTCATGCTTGGAGGAATGTTTGCAGGCCACGACCAGTGTGCTGGAGAGATTATGGAAAAGAATGGCAAGAAGGTGAAACTCTTCTATGGAATGAGCTCTGATACAGCCATGAAGAAACATGCAGGAGGGGTTGCTGAATACAGGTATGAATTCCACACAGGAGTGATTGCAGTGATCCAGCCAGCCTGTAACTTGTGGAACAGAACTGTGCAAAAGGCATCTGTTGGAAACAGGCCCATGCCTCTGTTCCCATTTTGGAAGCTGTTAACTAACATTCAGAGCAGCAGATTTGAGGGAGGGATGACATCAAGGGGGAGACAGGGAGAAGGAGTTGGGTATGGCTGAGAGCAACCATCTTTACCCAACTGCATCCGTCACTGTGTTCTGTCACTGCAGCACCAGATATGTGGTCTGGGAAGTCATTATGGGTCTTACAGGTCTCTTGGAGACACGTGGGAATTAAATGCTGGAACATGGCATGCTAGGCTGCAGTTTCTATCTCTGCTTTTCCAGGTTGGGTGTCCTGTTGGGGTACAGGTTCCCAGCTGGCCCACACGCTCCCTTCCAATTGCAAAAAGGGGGTGCCTGGTGAATCAGTGAAGCTCAGATGAGGTTTCCTCAGTATGGAGCTGACTTATAGCCATAACAGTAATGAGGACCCAGACCCTTCAAAGCCCTCTCAGTGACAGGTGGTCTGCCACTTGCATGGAGTTAAAATGTTCCATAAAAGGTGCATTAGTTCACTTAGCACTTAATGAAGTGGTAAGACACAGCCTACTTCAGAGTGTTTATATCTGTCTCCTTCAGCCTAAACCACAGCGTCATAGAACACTTTGGGATGGAAGACACCTTAAAAGGTCATCTCCAATTTTCTCCCCTTGCAATGAGCAGGGACATCTTGAACTAGATCAGGGTCCTCAGAGTCCCATCCAACTTGACTTTGAATATTTATAGGGGGAGCCTCAACCACCTCTCTGGGGACCCTGTTCCAGTGGTTTACCACCCTCTTTGTAAAAAATTTCTATGCTCCTTTAGTTTCCCCTTGTCCTATCACAACAGGCCCTGCTAAAAAGTTTGACCCTGTCTTTCTTATAAGCCCCCTCCTAAGCACTGACAGCCTGCAGTAAGGTCTCCCTGGAGCCTTCTCCTCTCCAGGCTGAACAACCCCAACTCTCTCAGTCTTTCCTCATAGGAATGGTGCTCCAGTCCTCTGATAATTTTTGTGGCCTTCCTCTGGACCTGCTCGAAGAGCCCCATGTCTTTCCTGTACTGAGGATTCCCGAGCTACTCTCAATCCCTTCATCCCCCATCCTGTATGGATACTGGGGAGTGCCCTGATTCAGGTGCAGGGCCTTGCACTTGGCTTTGTGTGAATCTCATGAGGTTCACATGGACTCACTTTTTGAGCTTGTCCAGGGTGGTGGTAGACACGGTGCTGGAGAGACCTGGAGACAAATGAAGTCATCAGCTTTCCTGGTCTGTCAGGTAACCCAGGCTCATTAAAAGAGCAACCTATGTGAAAATGTGGAAACAGAGAGCTTGTGGATTCTGCACTTACCTGACAGGCTGCTCCTAATAGACACAGTCTGGCTCAGTACTACTTTTTGAGGAAGACTTCTCAAGAAAAGAAAATCAGTTGGATGGGAGATGGTAGCAAAGAGTTTTTACAAGAGCCAAAAAGCTTCTGATGAGTTTTGGCAAGTTCCAAGGGCATTTATTTTTTGCAGGAAAAAAAAATCTTAATAAGCAAAAATACACAGTTGAATATTCTAGTTGGAAAACATGTATATTCTGGCAGATTTTTAAAACCAGAAATTTTCTCATCTAATGGATGAGAAGGGGACAGGGATACCTTTACCTTCTGCCTAAGGAGGACATACATGTCTTTCTGGAGTAGAGTGTACCCTGCACTTTACCTGAGCCCATGTCCCTCTTTCTGGGGCTCAGATCAGAAGCTGGAAAGGTGTTCTTTTTTAGTCTGATATGGGGCTACATCTGTACCAATTAAAAGCAGTGCTGTCTGCAGGATATCTGACTATGCTGAGGACACCCAGTGGATTGCTTAGGGGAGCAACCCATGTGACTGTCTTTCATAGATTCATAGAATGGATAGGGTTAGAAGGGACCTTAAAGATCATCCAGTTCCAACCCCCCTGCATGGGCAGGGACACCTCCCACCAGACCAGGTTGCTCAAGGCCCCATCCAACCTGGCCTTGAACACTTCCAGGGAGGGGGCAGCCACAGCTTCCTTGGGCATCCAGTTCCAGCATCTCACCACCCTCGCAGGAAAGAGCTTTATCCTAATGTCTAACCTAAATCTTCTTTCTTCAAGTCTTAAACAATTTCGCCTTATCCTCTCTATACACACCTGTGCAGAAAGTCCTACTCCACCTTTCTTGTAGGCTCCTTTCATTGACATCTCCTGTTAAACTTCTGCTCCACCATCATCCCCAAATCCCTCTCCTCAGGGCTGCCCTCAATCCTTTCTCCTCCCAACCCGTGTTGCTGCATGGGATTGCCTCAACCCAGGTGCAGAACCTTGCACTTGGCCTTGCTGAACTTCATGCAGTTTTCACAAGCCCACTTCTGGAGCCTGTCCAGGTCCCTCTGGATGGTATCCCTTCCCTCCTGCATGTTGACTTCCCCACACAGTTTGTGTCATCAGCAACCTTGCTGAGGGTGGAGGTTGCAGGGTTCCACCTGGTTGTCCTGCAAAGCTGTTTTGGTGCTGCAGGTTCAGTGTGCTTTGGCTTTCAAGGAAGGCTGTTTCTTTGCAGAAGACAGAGTTGACAAGAGGCCATCTGGATCTGAGATAAGCTGAAGTGATGCAGCAGAAAGATGTGCTACGTATCTCTGAGCTTTGATTAACTCTAGGCTCATATACCAGTTCCTGGAAGCATTGCACAGTTGTTTGGGGGCTTTTTTCATCCCCCAGCAAATTTGCTTGTCATCAAAGCCTCTGAACAAATGGCCTGAGTGGACAGCACTAGTAATTATCTCATTATTTAAAACTGACAGCTGCTGGTTACCCAGAGGTGCTGGCAAGCTTTTGTCTGAACTACAGTAATGGTGTGAGAAAGGCCTGATGCTGCTCAGGCCTGTAGTTAATGGAAGCTGATCCCAAGCATGCTATGTGGATCTCAGTGCTGTGTAGTCATCCAGGGCCTGAGTACCACAAAGCTGGTGAAAGTTGCAGGAAAAAGTTTGAGAAAGCTTGCTGTGTCAGTGAGCCAAAGGGACATAAATGGCAGCAGGTGAATTCTGCTTCACCTAGTTAGGTGTATGGGTGATCTGGCAAAAAAAATTATCACCAGCAGGAGAATTCATTGACACTGGCCCCCTTAAAAATGAGATAAAATGCAAGCATTATGTCTTGCAGGAGTGAAGAGCACTGTTTTAGACTCGGTCTAGATAGACATTTTCCCTTTCTTATGGCAATACTGCACAAATTCTGCTTGATCCATAGCTGTATTTTGTTTTGTATCCTGATTTTAGAGTCCCCTGGGGAATGAGTTCTGAAACCTTCTCAGCTACAAGGGAGCAGAAGCACAATCTGAAATGTTTAGTCCCTGCTGAGATACTGCTTTTTTGTGAGTCCCCTGTCTACTGATAGTTATAATAACTCCAAACATTGTATCTATAAGCCTTGGCTGTTAACTGTGAAGGAGCTGATTCTCATCATCTTTACATTGCAGCCGTAACCCAGACCTGGCTGCCTCTACAAGCTTTTGGTCTTGGTCTTGCTTGGCAAGCATAATGAGCATCACTGTGGTTTAAAAATAGCAACTGCTTAGTTACCCAGCACTGAAAATATATGGGCCATTGAAGGGATGATTTGAAATAGGGCAAGGCTTTGCTTTAAATTACTCTTACAGGAAGAGTTAGAGGAAGTTTAGACACTTAGTAATTTAGCTTATGGCAAACTTTAACCAAAAGTGTTCTAAATCAGCATTTTAATTTCAGGATACCCTGAGCAGGTAAAAAGTCAGGGGTATTGTTCATATGCATTTAAAAAGCCCAGCTGTAAGTCTGTATCAGTTACTCCAAAAAGCTGTTTTGTCTTTAAAAGAGCCTGAGCATTCACAATGTTTTATTCAGGCAGTGGGAGTTCAGTGTGGTGAACCAGACTACTTGTCACTTAACTGCATCCTCTCAAAATTACACGTTTTGGCTGGAGAACTTAAGCCTCCAGCAAACAGTTAAATTAAAATGTACAGGTATGGTGAGATTGCTGTAGCAGGGAGTAAAGTCATGAGAGTAATTGTTTTTGTAATGAATATGTCAAGCTGATCCCATTTAATTTTGTTCAAAATCCATGTACCTGGTTTGATTACTTTTATGTCATTGATACAATGGCTTGTTTTTACATTTTCACCTCTTTCCACAAGGAACATGGATAAGAGCTGGGAATTTCTGAAAGGCAATTATTAAGTTTCTTTTATGGGAGGAAAGGAATATGGCAAGCAGGAACAGAGGGAAGCATGCAGCATTGTTCAGTTAGAGCCAATTTACTTTGTTAACCCTTTTGAGATTTCACAGGTTTTGTGTGTGAATGCTGCAATTCACATTGTGGTCACTCAGCAATTCACAGCTGCTACTAAGCTAGGTTTTAGCACTTTGTACTAGCTGTAGGGTGGAATTTTGGCCACAGAGACAGGCTAGCACCAGCAGCTGACTGCTGCTTACTGTCTTTTTCTGTATCCCAAATGACAGCCTGGAAGACCTGCCCCCAATTCCTGCCATTTATTAAATGCTCCACTCATACATAAGGTTGCCTCATGCTGGGGCATCCTGACCCCTTTATTGTGGCTCATGTTTTGCCAGGCTGACAGAGCACCATCACATGGATGCTTCACCCCATCCACCCTGCCAGGATTCCCACACATCATACAGAGCCCTCCACACCAGCAGCAGGCTTGAGCTGGACAGGGGTTAGACTGCAGACTGCACCCTGTGTGAAAAGTCTAAAGCAACCCTTTTCCCTTTTATTCACCATAGAGTGGCTAGCAAGAGACAGAGAGCATCTGCTGAGAGCATCTGAGCACACCTTTCCAGCTGTTGAGAGTCCCAATTGCTTCACCTTTCTTTCCTGAGAAGGGGTTAATTTCAGGTCGTAACACCAGGAGAGGTATCAGAGCTGCAAGTACCTCAGCAGTTTCTGCTGACTGGTGTGTGCAGCTCTGCCAAACGTGCCAGCTTTTTGTGACACTTGTAATCTATGCATGGCCTGTGTGCAGGCATTTGTTGCTGGCAGAACTGTCTCAACGTGGGGATTTTTTTACTTGGTTTCATATATTGCCGACTAACCCAAACTTGTAATCACTGTTGGGTAACTAAAAAAACACATTTAAGCCAACCCCTTTTCCAGACTCCACTTAAGCCAGACACCTCTCTTTGCCCTGCCATGTCTCAGCTCCCCTTACTTTCACCACAGGTCACACTCCATCTGTCCCAACTCCTTCCAGTGAGGAAAGGGGTGGCATGGGATCTTGCAGTCATGTGTGTAATGGCTTCTGTCTGCCACTCCTCCTTCTAACTGTGCCTGCCCCACCATGGATTGTCCACAGGCCACAGTCCCTTTTGCAGCTGTCTCTCCTGTGGCACGGGTTGCCCAGGGACTACAGTCTCTTTAAGGAGAGTGCTCACCATTTTCATGAAGCACCTCCTTTTGAGAGTCCATCTTCAGCTGCGTTGTCTCCTCAGGTATGTTCAGGTGTGTCTCCTCTCCCAGTGGCTGCTGCTGTTTCTTAAATACACTTGAGGAGAGTTTTTGTGTGCTCCCCTGTCTGGCTGAAATTTTGATGGCTTTACCCCATTTTCAGAGTAAGGTGGAGCCATCTCTGTGACTGGCATGCAGCAGATCATGGCCTTCTTCCACACAAGTCACAGCAGCAGCCCTTGCTACCAAAATTTTACCATATATGCAAAAAAAAACCCCACATAAGCAAGAAAGCCCCAACAGTTTGAATATTTACTCATTACAAACTCTGCCCCTCACCTCTGTGGACTCCTGTCAGGGTTAATATCGTTGTCATCTGAATACCTGCTACGAATTTTAGGACTTGTCCCTTCAAAACAGACAACCAAGACCAAAAGAGCAGTTATTCACTGTGCTTTAGCTCTAAAGCATGTGATTAAGATTGTATAAAGAAAAGTTAACACTGCTGTTGAAGGTACCAGTATGTTCATGAGTTTAGCAACTGTAGGGCTTCACTTACATCCAGAATGGTGTGTGTGTGTGTGTGTGTGTGTGTGTGTGTGTGTGAACACTGTTCACACACAGCAGCATGGGCATTTCCCCATCTGGGGAGCCAGATGACACACTAAAGAGCTTCACTTTCTTGGGGCTTGCTCCACAGCCGTAACATTAATTGAGTGCTGACCTTTTTGCTGCACTTGCAGTTGCTTAACTCACAGTTCTAGATTTCTATCCCACTTCCATTCTATCCTCCTCCTTTTCCTTCTGGAACATCTGGTACTCCAAGCATGTAGGGTGGGAGCATGGAGAATTTTCATCCCTTTTTTGACACTTTTTTCCTCAAGGGTGAACATAAAACTGGACACACTGTTCTGTGGAGCTCATCTTACACACCTCTTCCAGCATGCTTCCCCAGTATGGTATCTCTAAGTCACTCTTTGGTCAACAGGGAATCCCACCAGCTTATCAGCTGATGCTAAAAGAGCAATAGCAACTGCTGAGCTGTCAGAGCTTTGGGGCTGTCACCACCAAAACCTACAGGTTTTTGTCTCCAAAGCCAAAAGGGGCATCCGTAAGCTCCAGCTCCCCAACACCACCATAGCCACTGCAGTGGCACCTTCCAGGGCCAGTGGCTGTAAGTATCCCACATTTTTATAACTTCCTCTGAGAAAAGGACTGCCAAGTGCTCACGCTCTCAGGAGCAATATTCCCACCTCTGCAGGTCTGTTGAACCACTGTGACTGGGCTGCCTGTGCCATCAGCTCTCTGCTATCAGAACCCTGCAACTTATGCCCCACATGTTGCTCAAGCATGAATTAGCAGGGCACTCGTGTTTGAACTGAAGGGGCATTCATGCATAAATCATTTGGACACTCATGCGTGAGCTGAATGGTCAGTCATGCATGAATGCAGTAAACCCTGCATTTCTTGCCCAGAACCACATGCAGGGCTCTTCAGCTGGCAGAATCTGGTAGATAAATTTCACACTGCTTTCCCTAAATCCTGGATGTGCTCTGTCTTGCACATTCTCACAGGAAGCTCCCCAGAGGCCAGACTGGACTTCCCAACTTTGACTGGAGGAGGTGGCCATGGCCAAAAACCAAGCTCCAGAATCATAGAATCATAGAATTGGCTGAGTTGGAAGGGACCTCAGAGATCATCAAGTCCAACCCTTGATCCACTACCGCTGCAGTTACCAGACCATGGCACTGAGTGCCACATCCAGGCTCTTTTTAAATATCTCCAGGGACGGAGAATCCACCACTTCCCGGAGCAGCCCATTCCAATGTCTGATCACCCTCTCAGTAAAGAAATTCTTTCTAATGTCCAACCTAAACCTCCCCCGGCACAACTTGAGACCGTGCCCTCTTGTCTTGCTGAGAGTTGCCTGGGAAAAGAGACCAACCCCCCCCTGGCTACCCCCTCCTTTCAGGGAGTTGTAGAGAGTGATGAGGTCTCCTCTGAGCCTCCTCTTCTCCAGGCTGAACAGCCCTAGCTCCCTCAGCCTCTCCTCATAGGATCTGTGCTCGAGTCCCTTCACCAGCCTGGTTGCCCTCCTTTAGACCTGCTCCAGGACCTCAATATCCTTCCTAAACTGAGGGGCCCAGAACTAGGCACAGTACTCGAGGTGTGGCCTCACCAGTGCTGAGTACAGGGGCAGAATCACTTCCTTGGACCTGCTGTCCACGCTGTTCCTGATACAGGCCAGGATGCCATTGGCCTTCTTGGCTACCTGGGCACACTGCTGGCTCATGTTCAGCTTCCTGTCAATCCAGACTCCCAGGTCCCTCTCTGTCTGGCTGCTCTCCAACCACTCTGTGCCCAGCCTGGAGCTCCCCATGGGGTTGTTGTGGCCAAAGTGCAGGACCCAGCACTTGGCTTTGTTGAACCTGAATGGTACAGCATTGTTTTGTGGGCCAGGCCTGCTCTTACTGCTCGCACTAGTGCTGAAAACACAAGCCTGGGAAGTCCCAGCAGGCAGCACCGACCCTACAAGGCACCAGTGAGCCCCATGCAGTCTGCTGGAGGGCAATGGCACGTGGATTTCCCATTGGGCAGTTATTACAGTGTTTATTTAAGGGTTTCAAGAAAAAGGCAATTACTCTTCAGATGTAGGGAGATTAATCCTGGTTCCTTATTCACATGGCATATTAACACTCCTCCTTTATTGTCTCTCTAGGGCTTTGACCTCATATTTAAACTAACAGAATGAAAGATAGCCAGGCTCTCACTGAAGTACCTCCACATAGCTGCTGTTGCTAATGATTTGCAAATGGAACTTCTAAACAGGCATGCCCTTTCTTTCTTGCACTATCCCCTAGACAACTTGTTTAAGGAGAAGTAAATAAAGCCACATGTACAATGGCAGATTCCTGATGTGATTTCTCTCTCCATTCTGTAGGGGAGAAGGAGAGTAGTCACCTCTCCCCTCTGCATTTCTCTTAGACTCCCCTCCAAGGAGCCAGAATGCCATACAGAACAAGCTTCCTCTAAAGCCTGGAGAGATTAGCTGGTGGTTGGGGAACTCTGCTGCAGGAGGAATTGCTGAGCATGAGGCTGAAGAAAGCTGAAGGGGCAGGGGTGAAAGTTATTTGCCTGGATCTTTCCATCATGTAACTGTTCAGATGTGCTTTTGACGACTGTGCAGTCTGTGCTGACATACGTGCATACTTGACAGTATACACAGAGCTCTTATTTTTTTCTGGCCCTGAATTACACTTGCTCACCTTTTAGCTTCAGGGGACAGCTCTGCAGCAGCTTTCCACAGAGCGGGTCAGCTCTGTGGGCTACAGAGGATCAGGCTGGTAGGAGACAGCTGGAGTATGTCCACCTGCATCTGCTCAGTGACATGGGACAGAACCCAGGGGCTGCAAAACCCCTATAGAACTGGGATGAGTGGTACCTGCTGAGACCCAGCTCCACCATTCCTGAGGTTCATTGCCTGAGCCTGGCCATTCCTTATCCTTTAAAACTTGAAACTCTCAAGGTCACATGTACCTTTTCCTAAACCTGGGAGCTTCATTTGCTTGTAGGCAGATGCTGAAGGGAAGGATACTGGGGCATCTAAAAAGAATCTCTCTGTTCCTAGTTCACAGCATTGGTGATGAGTGGAGTTGAAGCATTTCAGTGCTAGAGATCACTAAGCTGCAACAGGCCAGCAAACAACAAAACTGTGGTAATATTTGTAAACTGGAGCATGTAGAGTGTTAAGCTCCAGATGATTGCTCAGGTAAACAGTTATGTTTTTCATCTTGCTGTAAATGAAGTAACTAATCTCTTCTGCAGGGCTTCAGAGGGCAGAACTGTGGAGGTCCCATACAGAGGGGACGTGGAACTCACCATCCTGGACATCCTTGGGGGGCTGCGCTCCACCTGCACCTACGTGGGAGCTGCCAAACTCAAGGAACTGAGCAGAAGAACAACATTCATCCGGGTCACCCAGCAACACAGTCAGGTCTTCTCTTAGCCAAGGGCTGGGGGTCTGGAGAGAGAGGGGCTGGGGAGGGGAGCAGGAAGGGCTGCTGTTTTCTTTTGCTTTCTCCTCCATGTTGTGTTAGTGGCAAACTCTCCTCTCTCGTAATGGCAGTGGATAACTGTAGATGGGATTTGGAAGGGGAAGGTGGTGCTATTAACACAGTGCCATTGGTTCAAAATGCAATAGCCTCATCTTTTATTGCTGTGCCTATTTAATTTTTTAATCAATATTTCTTCACCTGATTTTTCTCCCTCTCTGCTGAATAGCTGCTGAAACCTCAGTTAGCAGGAACTGGCTTGTACAGACATGGCTGTTATGCCTGCACACATACACACATTCCCTTTTTTTAAGACTGACCTGTCAGCTACCACCGCTTCTGGCAGCGTGACCTCCAGACACTGCAGGCTGGGAGAGAAAAAGATTCAAGGAATTGCACAGAGAAATCAAAAATCAAATTCTCTTAAGCTTCGTTCTGGCAACAGAATGGATGTTTGTGGCGTGGCTGCCAGCCTGCAGAATGTTAGAGGTGGATGGTGGATGAGGCCTGGCTACTGGTGACTTCTTACTGTGATGACAAAAATGTCACACCTCTTTCACTCTCAGGTCACAGGCCTGGTCCTGCTGTTCTTAATCTCCCTACTCAATGGACTTGCCTCTTCAGAGAAGGTGGCATTGAATGTAGCAAACCCATACTGTCTCCCCTGCCTCCATCTGTGGAGGTCATTCAGGAGAAAACATCTCAGAGCTCACCTGCTTTTTCATGCAATCAGTTATTGAATTACCCGGGTTCTTGCTTTTACCTCTTCTCTCTGAGCAGATTTTTAAGACATTTAAGCTCAGCAACAGTAGCCCCACCAAGGGAGGTGGGAGTTTTTCTGCAGCCCACTCTCTTCCCTTGCTTATTCATATCCACTTAACACAGATGTAAACATGCTGTGCTGTACAGTGCCTGTGGCCTGGGGAACAAGGCTGGAAGAATCAAATTCCCTTGTGGTTATTTGGTGCCATTACTTTGCAGTTCTTGCACCATGAAAAGCAAAAGTGAGCTTTCAGCCCAATACCCCAATTGCAAGACACTGGTAGGCTGAAATGGAGTTTGCTGCATTTGCTGCAAAGGCAGTAATGAATGTTTAAGACTCTGGGTAACACTTTAATCAACTGTAATGTCCCACTAATTAATTGATAAATCACAATGAAATTTCTTAGGAAATACACTGCATCCACATGAATACCACAGTAGCTCATTATGATAAATGATGTAAAAGTGAGCACCAACAGAATTAATAATGCTGGGCCACTTACTGTAAAGTGTTGCTGAGGTTGTAATACAGCTGATAGTACTTCAGTGTCTTGCTCTCCCCTCTTGTAGATACCTGTAGAAAGAGGCAGGCTTCCTTTTAAAAGCAAAAGAGTCATCTATAGAAAGAAGAACAGCAAAGAGAAACTCATATGTTGGACTGCTCAAAAAGCCATACACAATGATTGGTACAGTGATCATGCAGAGGAGCAGACCCAGGCCACAGGCTGATCCCTGGTGATTCTCAAGTGCTGTGTGTACATCAGAAAAAAACCCCCCAGGATATCTTCTAAATAGCCTGGTGTTTCAAATGTTTTCCTTTCAACATGTATGACATAATTTTTAATTATGGTATGACCCCTTTCTCTTCTTTGGAGGTGCATAATGGCCTTAATGTGAACACAGGTTATGCTTGTGCTGGCTTTAAGGACCACTTGTTCTGCCCACGTAGATACCATAAAGGAGCCTGAACACAGAAGAGAAGAAGGCCCTGTAAATAAAGGACCTGATCTCTACTCCCTCCAGCCTGAAAGCATCACATTAAGGTGGTGCCAGGCTTCTTTACCACAAACCACATACTGCTCTTACCTGAGTACAGACAATTCTGCTACGCTGCATCAGCACAGCTCTAGGTGGTCACTGTTGCTTTATGTGTGTGATGTGAATGGAAGGGGTACACAGGCAAACCAACACCTCTGCCAGGAGTGGGGTTAAACCATGACAGCACAGGCCTGACCAGGGTGACTACAGGTGTGTCCCCACACTCGTGCCTTCATACGTGGGAAGTGCAGCAGTCTGCTGGTCTCTCACCCACCCTCGCTAGCGCTTTTCTACTTTTTTTAGCTACATTTCTAAATGGAATTTAAGAAATACGTATACATATATAAAATATATATTTGTAAACATTTTTTTTTTAAAGTCATACGCACATTGAGCAGAGCAGCTTTATGACAGAGCTTCAGAACAGTTTCTTTTCCAAAGGGCAGGTGCTGGGAGGGTAGGGGAGCTGCCTCTGCACAGGCATGGCAAGCTTGGAGCTTCCCCCCCACCCCGGCAAGGAGGCTGCACACTTACACAGCCAGCCTGGCCAGGGGCCACTCTTACACCCCCTTTCCTTCCCCTGTCACACATACCTCTGACTGACCAATGACTAACAGGAAAGGATGGGGATAGGCTAATCGTAAGCAGTCTCCTGAATTCCTTAGGCTGTGAATGACATCAGTGCTAATAATAGTTACTGATAAAGCTTTGACTTCGGGTATTTGGTTTTCTAAATAGCAGTTCTTACCATCATTTTGATATGCAGCATGTTTTTTCTCTCTCTCTCCACAGTGAGTGAGAGAAATTGGCTGTAGAAAGGCTGTACTGGTGGCACAGCTGCATGTCACCCAATGTTCTATGTGAGTTTTGTTCAGGGATAATCCTCCATGATGTCAGCACTCACCATTATACATGACACAGCTCAGACAGGCTGGAAAATGTAAAAAAGAACTCGAGCCCTTCTGTAACACCCAGTCCTGTGTTGCCCTTATCTTCACTTGCCCCACAGGGCCTGTGCCGACTGCCACCCTCACAAGGAGCTGGGGCAAAGAGGGAGGGGAGGGTGCACTGTGCCTGGCAGGATGGTCCAAGCAGAGTACAACCACTGACAAACACCATGTGCCATTTGTGGATCTACCTCACCTGCACATTTAAATGGGTTCTCTGTTACTTGGTGTCGTTCTTGGGGGGGCAGGAAGGGATGAAATTTGTAAGTGCATAGTGGTGGGTGATGGTGTGTAACCTAACCCCATCCTGTCCAGAGGCATGCTCTGTATGTGATAATCTACACTGTAGGCCAAGGCCATGCCTGCTTCCTCCAGCCAGCAACTGCCAAGTTGGGCACCCAAGAGCACTGTTGGGGTTTGCCCCCCTGGCTCTGCAGTGATTTAGGTTTAACATACCAAAGATCTAGAAGCAGGGATGCTGAAAAGGGCAGCGTTACATCATTAAAGCAATCCCTGCTGAGTGTGCCCACCTCCGGCTTCTTGAAACACAGGGACACTTCCTCAGAACACCCCTGCAATTTCCAGGCATACGCAGGAGTCTCTGTGCTGCAGCACATTTTGCAGGGGGGGTGGGGGCTGGCTGTCCCTCTGACCCATGCAGCCTGGCTCATCCAACTCTCCTTGGGGAGGAAGGTCACGGGGCAGCAGCAGCCTTGCTGATGCCCGAGCAATTGCGTGGTGGCTGCAGGCAGTGCACGTGCAGCCCCTGTGGTAGACATGAGGTCAGCTTTTAAGATGAGTGAGGTTTGAGCCAGCATCCTGCCAGATGCAAAACAAGCTGTGCAGGTCTCCTTCCTCTGAAAGAATCAAGTGCACACACCCAGGGGTTGCACTCCTGTCCCCTGGTTGGCACAGCCACCTCTTCTGTTTTTCTCAGCACAGGGCATGGCAGGGGTCTATAGGGCCACCCTGTAAATAAGTTGTCAGCATGAGCAGGGGGAGCCTCTGCTTACATTTGGAGGAGCCTTTCCCAGACAAAGTGTGTCTGTCATCCTTTCAGTTGGTCAGTAGCAGGGGTGAGAAAGGATGAAGGAAAGTAAGAACTTCAGTGGCACTTTACCAAGCCACACAGTGCTGGGACAGGGGCTGGTGTTTTCCAGTCATGGACACAATGAAAATTTGAAACCTTTTTTAAACCAAGCACTCCATAGTTTATACCTGTTCAGCTCCACTTTCTTTAACAGACTTACTGCTTAGCTTTCTGCCAGTGTATGTACAGTGTCTGTCCATCACTGCCTCCCACCCCTGAAGATGTTGCTTTTTGGTCACAACTACCAGTTTTATACCAAAAGTTCTCTGTTAGAGCCAGGAGGGGGTTTGCAACTGGTGCCAAGTTTGGCCTTGCTTGTGTAGAAAGAGAGAAAACAAAACCAAACCAAGACCCTAGAACAGCGGTTTGCCTTCTGCACCAGGCAGAGCCTTCCCTGCAGGCTGGGAGCTGCCCAGGGGTGGAGAGGCCAAAGCATGTTTGGGTTAGATGCTGGCACAGCTCCGCACCCCTAAACACAGCATGGACAACCACCCTGCTGCCTTTGCTTCGCTTGTGGTCATTCAGATGTTTGAGGGAGCCCTCCAGCATTTACTTGACACAATGTTTACCAGTTTGAAGTTTTCATACTTTAATAAATACTTCAAAGTCCAAAACTCCGCGGTGTTGCCTGCGATAACTGTGAAGCGCTTCTGCGTCCCAAAAGGAGCTGATGGTTGCTCAGTGTTTCCCTGACCTGCTGAGATGGCGACGATAAGCGCGGCCTCCCCTCGCCTGTACCAGCCACGTGTGATCCACATGTCGGGCACACCTGGCACAATCATTTAACGTGTTCAAAAGTTGTGGATGGAAAGTTTTTGTTATGCAATAAAGAGCTTCACTTGGATGGTCTGGAGAGGGTTTTATGGCTATGGATGAGTACGCGTGCATTTCTGTGTTGTGGTGGGCAAAAGCAAACGCTGTAAAACATGTTGCCAGTGTGTGTGTGTGTCTGTGTGTGTGTGTAATTAAATTGGGCAAATTACTTCTCTAGGAAAGCTATCTCCCACAGAGTCAAACTCAAGAAGACAAAACCCACACCATTTGCAATTGGCACTGTTATTTTATTAGTACGAGTATACTGAAACAATAAACTTGTACTGGTATACAGACAATTTCTTTAAAACAATTTTGTTCAAATTTTGAATCAAACATTGTTTTATTATAATAATGAAATAATTTCTACCTAGAAAACCTGCAAGCACCATCAAAGAAAGGGACCATAAAATTCAATAAACAGACGCGAGTGTATCCTACAAATAGACACACCACCATTAGAAAATAGAATATGAATTCTTCCATTTTTTTAATATTTGTTTTAAAAAAGCTAGTGCAAGTACAATATTTTACACTGGAATTACAGAGAGTATGCACGCATATGGAAAAAAGTTCTCCTGTCACAATAAAAGCTCTTAACTATGTCTGTATGCACTTAAAATCTTCTCCTCTTTTCAATAAGGTGCAAAACGTTATTCCCTCCCTATTTCTCCTTTGTACTGGCCATGTCAGCTCAATTTCTCCCCAACACAAAGCTGCGATATCCCTTTTACTGGGCCTACACTAGGAACTACACTGGAAGTGTGATTTGCAAAAACCCTCATGAGAAATACCAGACAACTTAAAAAAAAAAAAAGGAAAAAAACAAAACAAAAAACCAAAACAACCGAAAAAAAAAAACCAAAACAACCTAACAACTACTGCTGTAGAATGGCTAAACCTTACCCCAGCACAGCCCTGCGCTGAGCACCGCCGCCGGCTGCTGGGAGTGGTGACATAGCTAGTACAAAATGATTTTCAGTAGCTCACCCAAAACTGAAAAAGGTTGGGAAATCCCCCTCCCTCCTCCCCCCCTACCCCGTTTTGTAACACTGTGAAAAGAACAGTGTTCAACAAGTTAATATATTATTCCAAAAAAAAAAAAAAAAAAAAAAAAAAAAGGAAAAAAAAAAAAGAGCAAATACATACATTAGTGAGTTTCAACATTAGCTGACTGTGGTGAAGTCGTATCTATGCCTGAACAGATCAGCAACTTGGCTAAGAGGCCAGCCCGGTGGCCAGAGGCAGAGGACACAGATGAAGCCAACCACAGCCACCCCGGCCCCGATTTTGCCCTCAGCTACACAGATCCAAAGGCGACTGACTTGGACAGGAGTTCTGCAGAGCGTGTTCAAAGGGAGAGTAGGTGGGTCCCGGGTTTGTAAAGCAAACACCAGGGAAGGATCCCCTCGCCGACTGGGGTGAAGGGGGCAGAGCGGGCACTGCCCAGGGAGCTGGAGGTCCCACACCAGCTCCGTGTCGGCCGAGGGTCTGGGCCCTGAAGTTTCTGCTCGCCAGCAATCCGATAGTACAGCAAGGACAGCTCCAATGAGTGACTAACGCTCGCTGCAAACAACACTTCCAATGCATACCTACTGCCTGGTTGAGGGAAAGGGCACAGGAGCTTTGACCGCTCAAAATAGAAGTGAACGAAAAAGAAACAACCTTGGATGAAGCCTCCATAAAAATCCTCAGTGGAAGACTTGAGTCTTTTCAGCTAATGACAAGAAAAAAAAAACAAAACCAAAACAAACCTACAAGGACCTTAGAGACAGTTATTGTATAAATACTACCTGTTGGCTGAATGCACTTCATTGTAACACAACTGGGGCTGGTTTTCTGAGCACCCGGGGGGTTACTTGGAGAGGGTGAGTGTTTCTGCCTGCGGGAGCTGAAGCTTGGGTTACCTCTAGAGAGGGGGGACGGGAGCAGCCTGAAACTTCACCTGCTCCATCCTGCCGCTGGCTCCTGGCTGCCCAGCTCAGTCTTTGGACACAAAAAAAGGACCAACCCTCTCCTCAGAAACTGCCTCAGGATCCTCTGCTTTTGGCTTCTGAAAAAGACGGGTCTTGCCACAGGTCAAGACCACCAGTGGAAACACCTTCTGTGTGACCAACTGTTCCCCAGTGGCTCTGAAAGCAGGGGCAGGGGGGAGGGGGCAGCCACAGGGGCTGGAAGGCCGGGTCACCTTCGGTACCACTCTGCTGCTAGCACTGGGCTAGGATCCCTTGCTATAAGCACTTCTTGCTCAGGGTTATACTCTTTGGGTTTCATCTGGAACAGGAAGTGCTGAAAAAACATGGAACAGCATCCCCAGAGAGAGGAACAAATGGGACCAAAAGGCCCCAGGCAGGTCACTAAGCAGGTCACACTCAGTCGGCAGCCACTCGGCACCCCAGGGCTGCTGCGATGCTGCCTGCAAAGGGCATGGCAGAGGCCTGCCACAAAATTAGCCTTGCCCTGTGGGCTGCCAGGGGCTCCCTCGGTGCAGGCAGGAGGGACTTAAAGCCAAAATACAGCTGGAGAGTGAGACTCTAGTTTTGCACAGTAGCCACCCTTCTGAAGTGCCCGGTAGCTGCACTCGAAAATTGCTGCTCCAAGGTTATGTTTTCAGCACAGGAATAAACAGTGTGAATCATGACTCCAATCCCCAGAAATGGGACCCATGTAATACAAACATAAAATTAAGCACAGTTGTTCTTTAAGAGCCTTTTAAGTAATAATTCTTCCTGGCCAAAGCCAATACAAATCAGATCATCTAGACATGACATTTTCTATATACAAAAAACATGTAACTTTCAACCTTTCTCTGCTTTTGTATTTAAAAACTTTTTTTTTTTTTTTTTACAAACAAGGTATGAAACTCACTGTTCAAACAGAGCCATCTCTTTTTCAAACACTGAATGAATCATTCCAACATTCATTTTTCTTTTGTGCAATTTTTTTTTTAAAACATTACCTGTACTCCTCAATGTGAGTGCTTCAAAAAAAGTTTCTATTTTTAATAAGCTTCTCAAATTAGGTTTACATCAAAAAATATTCCCACAAGGTATAGTGCTACAAGAAAAGATCCTATCAGTCAAGGTAACACATCTGAAGCGAGGTCGTCTATGTAAAAGAAATTGAACTCTGGAGTAGAGGTGTGCAACGTGTTTGGAATTTCCCTCTCAACACAAAGTGAGGCTGTCCTCAGGACAGGGAATCAAGTGAACACGTAGGCATACGCGTAAAAAAAAGAAAAAAAAAATCACATATTTATTCATGTGCAAACAGACACTTCTGTCTGGGCGTGTGTGCACATAGCGTATTTGCATCAACAAATTCTCATTTTGCTATTTATTTCAGGATTTGGGGGTGGGGGAGTGTGGGAGGGCTGGATAAACCAGAGGAAAGGAAATCACTCTGCACTCTGGCGGTGGTGTTCATTCCCCTTGCTTTTCACATCACA
This sequence comes from Heliangelus exortis, assembly GCF_036169615.1. Classification (NCBI taxonomy): domain Eukaryota; kingdom Metazoa; phylum Chordata; class Aves; order Apodiformes; family Trochilidae; genus Heliangelus; species Heliangelus exortis. The sequence goes on from NC_092423.1 coordinate 62,786,165, forward strand.
CTGGCCAGAGCCCACAGCGGGCTCTGCTCTTACCTGTGATGATGATGAAGGAAGAAATGGAAATTTTTTGTACGAGTGCATGTCCCGTTTTGCCATTCCTTGAATTCCTGGGACAGCAGAAAAGTTTCAACAGGCCAAATCCCTCCTGCCCACCCAATGCTTCTGCCCTGGCAAACCTGGAGGAACCTCAGGGTTTTTCTAGCTGCCTGATTAAGGTCAGAACCTGGCCCTGACTGAATCAAGCTTCATTTTCACAAAGATTTACACACATGCTTCAAAGCAAGCTCCCAAGCAGCCTTCGCCAGCCAGCCTGGACCTCCCATAAGCACGTGTATAAGTATTTGCAGAACTGGGTCCCAGGAAATGCAGAGCATCTGCGCTAAGAGCCCCACTCTTTGAAGTAACACTATTAGTGTTTAAAAATATTGAGGATTCACACTCCTTGATACAGGCCTTTTTTTTTTTTTTTTCCTTAGAGGTTACATACAACTATTAACAATTTCACCGTTTCCTTTTTACTATTGGCAACACACTTTAAAATAAATCTCTGCAGAGAGTAAATTTTCATTATAACCAACAGCTACAGTTCACGCTGAGCCTGCTGCTTTTGTATTGCAATCTAAGTGAGATCTACAAGAGTTTAAACCATGAGATGCAGGAAATCCAAACTTGTCTGTAACATTGTACATCCCTACTCCGGAGCAGTAAAAGTGCTGCTTCTGGTCACATCAGTGTACCACACATATGCCAGCCCCATCCCTGAGTAAAAGGTGTGAAAGGTTTCTAAATGTTCCTTGATTTAAGGGAAACGAGAGTAGTGATGTCACTTCCCCATGTTGGGAAAATGACAGGAACGACAGGTTGAAGGAAGTGACAGCGGGATGAAGGAATTAAAGGAACAGAAAAAGGAACATGTGTGTCCCCCCCCTCCTCCCGAGGTCCGTGCCTTCGAGGTGAGCCCAAGGGCAATGTAGGAAATGGTAAAACAAGTCAACAGTGACTCTGATGTGGGTCTCACCTAGAGGACTCGAGGTAAGTGACATCAAACTCAAATTCCCCATGATGTGGCCCAGACAAACTGAAACAATGCCTAAGTTAAACACTATAAGGAACAGTCATTTTATATAGAGAGATATATAGATAGATAGATAGATATTTTTTTTTTTAGAAATCCCTATAAAGAGGTTCTTGTTTTATTTTTCTTTGCCCTGACTAATTTCTTGGTGATTGTATGCGTTTCATTGTAAACTAAAGAGGCCTGCTACAGAAAGAAAGGAAGGAGAAAAAAACAAGAAAAGAAAAAAAAAAGAGAAAACTACTGTCAGTTACTATTGCAAAGCAGACACTGCACAGAAGCAGTGGCTAAACCTCCTCCTTCGGCCTCAGCATCCCCATGCCTGCAAGTAGCATTTTTCCATTCACCCGGGGACTGATGGCACTTCCCGGGCATGGGTACTCACTGCAAAGGATGCTTGGTGCCAGGGGAGAGGCAAAGCCCCCCCTCTTCCCAAGGACTTGGTCTCAGAGGGGATTTTTCTCTCCCCGATGGGAGTCAGGTCTTGTCTGTGTGCCAACCAGGAGGAGAGAGGCACTCTGTATGGCCAAGTGCCACCCTCTGTCTGGACAGCACACAGCCCTTAATGCAGCTTTTTTTTTTTTTAATTTTTTTTTTTTTTTCTTTCTGGATCTTTTTTAACATCAAATACAAAAAGGGTTGGTGTTTCTTAGGGCAAGGGATTCTTGACCCTTAATATGTTGGGTTTCTTTTTTTTGGAGGGGGAGGATAGGGAGGGAGTTATGAATAGGAAAAAAAAAGGTAGAAAGAAAAATACCAATAAAAAAGAAAAAGAACAAAACCAAAGGAAATCAGAAATGGGTATGAGATCTAGCTAACACCACACGGGTGAATCTAAGTTGGCACATAAAGTATTGCACATCCTACAAAAGCCAAAGCATGGAAAGGGACAATTTTTTGGAAAGAACCAGTTATTTCAGAATTCCTCAGTCTGAAATACAAGCACAAAACTAATACATTCCTATTGCTCCAAACTTATTTTTTTATTATTATTATTTTTTATTTTTTTTTAGTGTTAGTTGAATAGATCCAGTCAGTTTAATAGCCCCTGCTTCCTTATTAACCACAAATGTGTATGTGTATAGTTTTACTGGAGATTTTTTTTTTCTGAGTACACGTGAAGTACGGAAATAGTGGTACGACTGTGAACTAAAATCTGTAATTTTTTCTATTCCTTTACCATCAAAGCTTAAAAACAAAACAGGAAACAAAACAAAACAATAAATTGCAAGTGCCCTGAGCAGAGTATATGGAAGATTAAGCAACTTCTCTGAGCAGAAATATTAACAAATAAGCACTAACTAAGCAGTGTGACTGTGAGAAGAAACCCACTCAGCTATTTGGTAGCCTGCTGAGAGGTTAATAAAATTCAAGGAAATTCAAGAAAAGTTTCAAGCTATTTTAAACATATTTCAACTTTTTGGTGCACCCCAGAATACGGTATAAAAACAATTAGTTCTGGTGTGAGCTAAATTTCAAGTAACAAATAACAAGAGTCAAAGCTGGGGTTCGGGGTTAACGTTTCTTCTCTTAAATAAAAGCACTGTATTTTCGGGCAGAGGGAGAACAAGACTCAAAATAGATTTGCTCGCTTTAGGTTACTGCAGTTCTAATTATGGACTTTCATTTCCTTTTCTCCCTATCAGTACAGCTTCTTCAAAACTACCTGAAGGATGCAAACTTGCCAACCAAAAACAACAACACGAACGCTTGCTCACGTAGGGCCCAAGCGCAACTCCACTGGAACCAAGGGGAACTTTCTAGTGGCAGCAACAGGCTTAAGCACTCAGCCCCCAAAGTACTTCATACTTGCACCTCCCCGAGGCTCGTGCAGGAGGGTGGGTGCACAGCACCCCAAAGGATCCGGCCCTACCTGGGGAAAGAAAAGACTGAAGGGCACGATTTCCTCCCCCGTCCTACTTGGTTTGTACCAAATTCCTGAAATCTCACCTTTCCAATGGAAAACAATGCAATTAAAATAACAAATAATAATAATAATAAAATAACAATAGGTTTGTTTTCAAAAGAAACAAACACCTTGCTTATGTATAGAAATGTTTCTCGTGGAAAACTCCCTCAGCAAGTCTGAAGAAAAATAAATTCTCAGAGCCGTCCGGGTAAGACCTGGTTCTGTGTGGCAGATATGGTAGAAAGACCAAAAATGAACTCTGAAAGGAACGTAACCCTATGAAATGGCCTAGAGCGTAGGCAGGTTAGTGAGTAATTGCTACATTTGCTTATGCTCTTTCAGACCCCCCCTAACCCACAACATTATTAGGTAAAAACTGCAGGAATACCACACAAATGATAAACTCAAGATGTGCAAATTGCAAGATTATTTAAAGTCCATCTTTTTCAAAAACACTGGACAATTTTTTTTTTTCTCCTCTCTCCTTATTCCTTTCTCTTATTTTTTTTTTTTTTTTTTTAATTATCTGTCAGCTCACATATGCCTTTAACTCTTTCTCAAGCATTAAAGTTTAAAAAGTGCCTCCTATTAAGTAGTCCTTTGTGGACAATGACTGTCACATACTAGTTCAATAATTCACATTCATCCCTTTGAAACCACATTTAAAACTTTCAGCATCTTGCCTGTGAGAAAACTTTACATAGTTGCATGTAGTTACAGTGTTGAAGAGATTCATTTGTTTGTTTGTTGCTGTTGCTTTCCAAGCAGATTAAAGTGAGATACAGTACGTACTGAGTGTTAGACCAGGATGCTCAGCAATAAAGTGTGAACAGCATTTTAAGTGCTTAAAGACATTCTAGGTTCATCTTCAACAGCGGATTCCTGTGTCACACCGAAATTTGAAAGAAGTGGCACCAGTTGTCCATAATCATGAACTAAAAACAGTACTAGAGTTAAAGACAAAGATTTTGCAACCTAACTGCAAACAATGGATGCCTGTGATCTCAAAGGGGCAGTATGCGTCTACCTTGTGGAAGCAAATGTCAATGGCGTCACCCGGTTGATTTGTCTAACACTGCACAGAAACAGGAGTGAGCCTGAGCCAGGTGCATCCACGGAGCCAGAGGCCTCCTCGTGCACACCCATGCACACCCACCACACACGCACACACCCACCCACCCACCCACCCCACCGCCGTGAAGGAAAACCTTGCAGGGCGAGCGGTGCAAGAGTCCGTACAGCCTCCCCGTCTGCTGGCTCCGGGCAATGGAACTGCACTAGCAAGCAGAAAGGAAATGTTGGTGTGGCAGTTGCTTTAGGAATAAAAATCAGTGCAGTCAGACCCCATGGGGGGAAAAAAATATATATATACATATACACACACACAAATATATATATATATATATATATATATACTGTAGAGCCTTGAGTAAGTGTTGGCTTGTTGTTGGAAACATCAGAGACTGTCCGATCCTTTTCAGTAACACCTGTGGGTTGTGTCCTCAGCATCCACCTGGGGTGTGGAATCCTCTTCACCAACCCACCACCAAGCTGCAGCCCCTCCTCAGGACTGGTGTGGATGCACACACACACACACACACACACGCACGCACACATGCAGGCGCCCCACACGTGACATACACCTCTGCTACAGTTCCCTTCTCCTCACCTCCCCCCAGAAACTAGAACAGGAACCAAAACAACAGAACAAAAACAACAAAAAAGGAAACAAAATCACAGCTGGACCCTGTCCTACACGAGGTGTTAGAAAACAGGAGCCATGACAACACATTCATTTCCACCAAGGGTGTGTGAAGCAGATACTGCCCCTTCTGTAGCTCTCGATAAACCTAGTCACTGACAAACACTTGTGGAAAAACATATGCACCAGTCTCCTGCATAATACCAGCTGCAACTATAACAACAAGGTTATAACATAAACCTAAAATAAGATGATAACATGTAAATACTGGGTTATTTAGTCTACAGTACAGTAATCTGGATAAAAATGACAAGGGATAGCCTAATTTCCTTTCCCCAAACAACTTTTACTTTCCTACATTGGATCGACCTTCAATGCAAATCTTAACCTCCTGAGGAATAAAAGAAGGCTTGGGAAGAGTCAAAGGTGGCTCCTCTTCTGATTTCTCTAGTTTTCGTGTTTCGGGGGCTGACCACCTCCTCTTCCTCGTTGCTGGGGGCTTGCTGGGTTCTGTTTTGGTGAGCAAAGGTGCTGCAGGCAATCCTATTTTGTCCGGAAACTTCAGTTCACCGTTCTCAGCTAACATCTGTGCGCTTCCCTGATTAATCCCGTTTTCCTGCTCCGCATACCTGTGTCTACTTCCAGCTAGACTGTCATTCTTTGAATGCTTCAGCAAGATACTAGCTGAGTCCATGGGCTGGCCCTTTTTAATAGAGCCGTTCTTCAGGTTCTTGAGCGTGAGCGATATGCAGACGTCCCCCACCGAGAGTTTGGAGCATGGCAAATCAAAGAGCTGGCTGGTTCTCTCGGGGCAGCAGGATGACCAGCCTTGTCCAAATACAAAAAAAGGGTATTCTACCAAGACTTCCACGCTGACCTGCAGAAAGAGAGGGGACAACAGAGAGAGAGACAGAGGAAGAGAGAGAGGAGAGGCATGAGATCACCTGTGTGCCCTCACGCGTGTGCGTGGCAGGCAGCACTTGTCGCGGGGAGAGGGATAAAGCTGAACTTGCAAAAGCACAGGTCACTTGCCTCAAAATCACTACATCCACCACCAGACCTCACCGCCTGTCCTTGCCACGTGGCTGACAATGGTTTCTCTGAGCACAACCTTTCTTAGCACAAGACTCCAGAGGGAATCAAGCTTTACCTTTATCCAGCCGCTCAGGTAGGCATAAGCGGCAAAAAAGCTTTGGCACCTGGCAAGCTCCGCTCCCAGACAACCTCTTGTGATACCTAGAGCTTGCCATCTGCATCTAAAGACACTTCCCGACCAGAGGAGGGCTCAAGGGAAGCTCTGAGTTCTGACACACAATTTCCTAAGTCACCACAGCAACATGATCCTCACCTCTGTGAGGTATACCGAACAAGCATATACTCACCAGTGTGAAACAGCTAAGGGCGTGCTGATTTCCAGGGATCTTGTAGCCATAAAAGCAGTGAGCATGACCCTGCCATGCCCCAGCAGCCCAGCTACCAGTCCAACTTCTTCCCTGCTCACACCTTCTCCCCCACTCAGCAGATGAGCTCATCTACTGCGCTACCTCAGGGACAGGACCATCTCTCTTCCTCCTGCAGTTCCTGAACTGGGCCCCTTCCCTTTCTGCCCCCACTTCTCCCCACTTTACAAACACTTCTGGTTACGAATCCTATCTAACCATCTTACAGAGAGCTAACACAGCCAGAAGACCAAAACAGCAACACCTGCCCAATGCTCCTTGACTTTCCAAATGTTGGGCTTTGAGATCCCAACATGATAAAGCACTTAAATACCTGCTTATCTTTGCACGCATCAGCAGCCCAGGGCTCACTGCACAGAGCTGCATTCTGCAGGCTCAGACACTTGATGTGGGCTCATGCAATTCACATCCCATGGGGACAAGCCCTCCTCAGCACACCACAATGAGGGCAGAAAATTCTGACTAATACTTTTTTAAAAAATTGCCATGTGTCTTTAAAATGCTGTGTGTAATGCCAATGAAGTCTGCAACTCTAAGAGGGTGGTTTGTGCTGAAGTCACATAACCACTGCTCTGCTCCCAAGGTCCCCACGTTCTCTGGAGTTCTTCTCCAGCACGGAGGGGTTGGATCCTGCTCTGATAGTGTTACCCCTGTTTGGTAGGGACTAAAGGGCAGGTGTATACCTGTGTACATGTGCTTTATCTCATGTCTAAGCCATTCAGCAGGCATGGAGCACACCAGCTGCCTGGAAAGCCTCCCCTTTCCAGGAACTCCCTTGAAAGAAACATCACAGCAGGCTTGAGAAATCACCTCTCATCCTTGGGAGCGAGTAACACTGTCACACCAAGCATGGCTTTGGACTGTTACAAATACATTTCCACATTAGGGAGCAGAAATTGTTTAAACATTACAGAGTCCCACTACCTTTGTTCATAATGTTGTGTTAATCTTAGTATGAAGTTGCACAGCTTGTCTCACACAGGAGAGACTCAATGAACACAGGAGAGACTCAATGGACTCAATGAACTGCTGCACCCAGCAGTCCTGCCACTTCTGTGTTAGTGCTGCTTACCCTCCCTGGAAACAGGGGCCAAGGTAGTTCCCCTGGCACCCTACTGTCTCCACATCCCTTTTGGACCGGAAGATTTGATCAGGGATGTGCTACAGCTCAGACAGAGACCAGAAGCAGGAAACCAAAGATTCCATTAGATGCTTACTGTGCCTCTGACCCTTAAGGACATGCCATGCAGTAGCAGTCAACTGCAATTCATGAGCTGGTTGATTCTACTGGGAAAAAAAAATTACTAAGTCTATACATACATGCTACATATTTCTGCAACTAGGCCAATGAATAACACTGCATGTAATATCCTGCCATTCCACCTGCCCAAATACAAAGCCACTGTACAAGGCATTGCAGAAGAAGCAGTTTGGAGGCACAAGATTGCCCCGCCACTACAACAATTTCTTTCATATTCAACCATCTCCAACCAGAACTGTCTGCCAACAGCCAACTACACACAGGTAGAAAGGGATCTACCTGACTGTAAGCCTGGTTTATGCAGAGAGGTAACAGTGGAAGTCCCATCTCTCCCTGTTGTTGGACAGAATAATCCAGCACCAGGATCTGCAGTATTTGGACAGTTTGAGATATCCCATACCTATGCATCTCAGTAAAGGTTCTGAATGGGACAAGTGGTGAACATCCAGTATCTCTCATGGACTTCTTAGAAACTGCTGTCTGCACAGAGTTGTAGACTTCTCTTCAAGCATAGAGCACTTGGTTAACACAGCTTTCTCCTTTATATAGCTTTGTTTCTCCCCTTTGCTTCCTTCCCTCTTTCCTTCCTTCCTGCCTGCCTGCTGTATTTTTTAATTTTTTTAATTTCTCATCCTTGTCAAAAGCTATTTGTATCTGTGGGAATCATGCATGCTTGTGTGCATCACCCTCAATGACACACAAGTTTCACTTTATGTGAATACAACTTCCACAGCCTAGCACAGTTACACTTGTTCGGGTTTTTTTGGTTTGGTTTGTTTTTTTAATGTGGCGTCCAAAACACTTGCCTGAACTGTCAGCTAATGAACCAAATCTCAGAATTGGTGCTGCCAGTCATGGATAACACCAAATAATAGAGATGGTGAAATGCTGGAATTTCAATGATCCAGTCACAGTGTGCAAGTACCCCTATCAATGGGAAATGGGTTCCCTCACTGATTATCAAGCCCTGTTTTAGATGGCTAATTCTGGATTTACGGTAACTATTCACTACAAGCAATAGTAGGCAAAGTCCTTTTATGTGTGAAAGTTCAGTAAAAATATCCCTGCTAATCACTGCATTAAAACACACACACACACACAGAATTTTAAAAACTCCCTCCTCCAATATCTTGCCATGATTACTGTAGGAGAGAAAGTAATTTGGAACTTGTTTCCTCACTACAATAAAGCAACATACGAAATGTTGATTTCTATTCAAGCACACAGGCTCTACTGCAAGCTATATTTATATTTCTATTTTTTAAGACTGACTAGTGAAAACACCTCCAGCTCTTCAGTGCCTCCACCAAGTATGTGCAATTTTCTATAATCCTTTATAAATTTCTTTTTTTCTCAGTCAAACTCAGTAGGTAAGGCAGGCAATTCAGGCTGCCAGGAAACCCTGTCTGGAGCTGGAAGATGTGATGCCCAGAAAATACTCTTCCCATCATACAGAAACACAGCAACTTCATTTTTGGGGCTCACTGCTGCAACAAATATAACAAGCACTAAAGCAAAAGCTGCCAAATAAAAGAGGTTTGCGTTAACTCTATTTTAATAAACTTAAACATGTATTTTCCAGTGAAGTGTTTTTCTCCCTGGTATTATTAAAATGTGATGAAACTAGGAGTGGCAGTCTGGAAACAAAGAGAGGGAAGCAGTTCTGGAAACGATGTGCAACTAAGCAGTGGGGCTTTCTGCTGAAGTCCTTGCTATGGGTGCTGAGAGACTCCTCGGGTCCAAAAAACAACTGGGTGGATTCATAGAACAGAAACTCTCCCCCTCACAGGGAAGCCTCTGCAGTGCCACGCTTCCACACCACTTCCCCTCCTCAGAGACTCTGGAGTCTTCTCACGTTGCCACCACCCTGAACAACACCTCCTTTCACAAGAGTCCATTTCCTTTGAGAGATTTATGGGGTGGGCAGCACCTCCTGCCATGGGGACTAGCCAGCAGGACATGCCACCTGAGCAGGCATCCCCCCAGGGCTCCATCCAGCCCACCATTAGTACAACAAACGCACCCTGGGCTTGAAGGATAGGGGATACTGCTCTCTACAGCCACATGATCCCACTATTTCTCATGAGAAGACACCTTTGTCCACCAGAGCACTGGCTGCTGAGTTTATCACAGGAGATCTTAACTGCTGCACTCCCAGAATTCAGTAGCACGCATCTGAAGACAGACCACAGCTGCCCCACCACTTGGAGGAATAAGGATTTACTGGCCCCAGGACCAGGGTACACACAAACAAGTGATCACATGAGGGAATCTCCCCCTGCAACAGCAAACTAAGTCAGTATCTCTCTGTGCTTGTTATGGTGCCAAAGATAACGAAAGGAGAGTGCAGAGGAAAAGAAAAAGTGAATGGTTTGTGTGCTGACAGAGTTTAGAGAAAATTAAACTAGATGATGCTCTAAAAAATATATGCACTAAACTAGTCAGGGCTACTAAGCAGATGCTCTAATGTGACTTTTCCACCCCTAGTGTCTATGATTCTGTTGTTTTTTTTAAAAAAAGGAAGATTAAGAACTTTATCTTCTTTTCTTTTTAAGCTATACTTTAGGAATGACCAGGAACTTAAACGCAGGAATGCAAGCAAGCGTTTCAGAGAACTTATTTGCATTTTTGGTGTATTTTGCGCTTTACAGTAATAGAAGTGATATACCAGCTTCTGCTTGTTCCTGGCAGCAAAAAAAAGGACAGGTAATAATAATGAAAGAGTTATTAGAAGAACAGTATGTGGAATAGCAAAGAGATGAAAAGCTGTATGTCTTTTCTGTAAGGCAACTAGGATGCAGAGGAATAACAGCTGGACTCTATGTTCTGGTCCAGTGGATTCTTTGACTTCTTCCTAATCCAGAGCAGGGGTGCTGCAAAATGGAAATCTAGTACCCCTCCAGGGCTAAGGTGTTATTAAGGCAGGTAGTTTTCAGTGGGTTAATTTCCCTCTATGTTTCCATACCCGGAAGAAGGTTGGATTTGATGGGGAAAGGAAGGAGTATGACCTCTTGCTGCCTAAGTGCTGTGCTGGGAGGTGCAGCTACGGACTTGACGTGATGTGATAAAACAGCAGCTGCATGGTGCCTCCTTATTTACATTACAGTCATATACGCTCAGCTAAAAATAATCTCCTACCTCTGTCCCTCAATTGGTGAGAAAATTAGCTAATGTTTGCACAGAGTCTGAAAATACAAATTCATCAATGTTATAATAACTTCCCAGAGATCTCTGGGAGGAGTATGTAAGTGAGCCAAAGCTAATGATAACAATGCTATTTTTGTACGGCACTTACTCTTTACAACTTACACTCCCTTGATAATACCATTTGAAACGCTTCATCCTTCCAGAAGTACATATGCTACTGAAACTTGATTGCAACAAAATACTTTGTGAAGCAATGCTGTGCACGCAGACATATCCCCCCTGTCCTTCAGAGTCAAGATATATTTAAGCACAGCAGCACCACAGTGCCGCTGCTCAAAGCAGCGTGACCAAACACTGTTTCTTCAATGAGAAGAGTAGGTCCTCTTCATACAGGCAATTTGCTAACGAGTAATGACTGCCACATGCCTGCTAATAAGGCCAGTGCTTTCATACAGCCACCCTGGGCTGAGGGTGAGATCACCACAGACTTCAAGCATGTAGAAACAATCTCTCTCTCTCTCTCTCTCTCCCTTTCCCTCTCTCCCCTAACCCAGGCAAGGGAAAGCTGGCAGAGCCTTCACCGCTATGCAGGGACACAGCTGATCTGGGAAGAGACCCAAGTCCTGGAATCTGCAGGAAACCTAAATTAAACCCTCGTTTCTAATCATATCTCTACGTGACTCGCCCTCCATTCTGGAAGCATCCCCGGTGGGAAACACAGCTGGGGAGTATTTCGGCTGCGATGATGTCAGCTCGCTCCTGATAGGCTTCTCTGTAAGGTGACACTTTGCTGGGTGAAACCCGTGTGCCCGGCCCTGGATTTGTACAGCCTCAGCCTCGGCTTGTTTTCTGCCAGAGGATGGCACTCCACTTCCTGCAAAGGCACTCTTCCCCGCGCCCAGAACTACAACACATCGCCCGCGTTGACAGATCTGCGAACGAGACATGACACAAATGCTACCTGCTAATTTGTACCTCTTCTGCTGGTGCAGAGACCGGTGGCCTGGCTGCAGGGAGAGAAATGAGAGCAAGATGAAAATTGCAGATGGGACACTGCTAATGTTTGAAATCTCATTATTCAAGGCATGGGGGCAAATTACAGTAACTGGTCCTGATCCAAGGACGGCTCCTCTAATCGCAAAGCCCGAGATGCGCCAAAATACAGCCGAGCGCCAGGGAACAAAAAACGTGCCTGTGCACCAAAAGTACCCGAGGCCCAACTTCTATCATCTGTGCAGACGAATGCACATTCATGAACAAAACCACACAGGGAATCCGCAAGTTTCACATGAGAAAGGGAATGTGTCATATGTAGAGATCTACCATGTGTGCACAATCGGGGAAAGACAGGCCACGCACTGCTGTGACTGCAAGAAATTTTTCACCTACTCTGCTCCTTGCTGTTGTCGCTGTCAGCCTGAGGCGCTTTACTACATGTGCCCATGTCCAGCTCCTCCCTCCATCTCTCTCATTTTGGTTCTCCAGAGATGAGGGTGTAGCATCAGGACTGCAGATGCTGCAGTTAGCAGCATTAAAACCACACCAAAAAGATTCTCAACAGGACTATTTAAAATTAGTGCCTCTACGAAGCAAAACGCTATCTGGCATATCCAAACTACTGCAGCAAACTACTACACAGCAGAATCTAAGCAGCCTAGAAAAAGGACAACATTTACGATCAATACGTTCTCAACCTAAAAATACCTTTCGAAAGTTACAGGATTTCTTCCTATACTGGGAACCAACAAGAAAAAAAGGTCAGAAGCACAGCCTCCCCAGCCACCTAGATGGTGTTTCTTTCCAAATTTCCCTTGAACACACAGCTTATATGAGTCATGCAGTGTTTAAACCACCTGCACCCACAAGAGTAAAATTCTGTAGTACATCTCAGTAACATATGTTTGTGATGGAGGCATTCTCAGGCAGCTCCAGGTCTTCAAGCCATGGAAATTTGTTGCCTTGTGCCATACCTATCTCTCAAGAACAGGACTTGAGCTGAATCTACACTGAGCTTTCTGGTGTGCAAGGTAAAAATCACTTATCAAAATGCAAAATATATCCTCTTGTACTGCTTTCACCATTTTATATTTTGACCAACAAACAAGAAGATCATGTAATTCTTCCTGTGGGTTCTCCAGAAGACTCGTTTTATACCCAAGAGACTACATTCATCATCGGTGTGACCCTGATGGCTCCCCTGGCACAGTGAGTGGGATGATTTTTGGATGAGAGTTGATGTCATGGATGGATGTGAATGATGAAGAATCAAACCCCCACAGACCCAAAGCAACTTAAACACGCTGAGGAAAGCTGCACCTGGGGGACCACAGTGTGTGCTGTGTCCACAGTGTCCACCCCCCACGCCCCACCATGCGTTGTCATTACCTGTGCTCGATGCTCCCCAACCGCAAACTGTATCACAGCAATGCCTGGGCTATGGCTGTCTTCAATCCTCTCCACAGTGCTGGAGTCTATTTTCAGGTCGTTGCTAATTTCCGCGCTCTGTATGAAGTCTTCTGTTTTCAAGTCCTCTACTTTTTTCAGCTCCCCGTTGGCGAGCTGGATGATCGACCCCTTCATAAAGTAAGGGGGCAGTGTGGGAGGCGCAGCGGCCGGGGAAGCGATGGACTGCACCACAGGCAGGTGGATCTGTGCCTGCACCATGGTGGCCTGGTAGGCGGGCTGGGTGGTGAGGGGCTCCGCGCTGAAGTTCTCGTTTTTGGGGACGGCGGTGGTGACGAACGTGTGAGGCACTGCTGCGAACTGGGGGGACGACGTGACGATCGCGGGCGTGACTCCTGACGGCTCAACGTCCGCGCTGCCGACGGGGATCAGCAGGGACTGGGTGCCGGGGATCACCAGGTGCTGCGGCAGGCTGCCGGGGTACCCGATGGCTTGCTGCTGACCGCTCAGGTAGCCGATCACCGGCGGCTGGGTCCCGGCGTAGAAGGCCGTCGCCGGCAGCCCCACGGGGAGTTGCTCAGAGGCGCTGTGGGTGGTCTGAATGACGGTGTGAGGGGACAGCGTGGCCACTGCCTTCACCCCCTCGTGACCCAGCGCCTGCTGCGGAGACAAGGCGTAGGACCGGTGGGTTGGCTTTCCTAAGTGCAAGCTTCCCTTGTCGTTGAGGGCCGAGGGAGAGGTCTCACGGTTGGTGGCCTGCTGCACCTCCATGTCTGCTGTGGGCGTGCTGCTGTTGGGGACTACCATGACAGAGGCTCGGACACCTGAGGAATCCCGCGCGCCATACTCAGCAGGGCTCGAGTGGACCACCACGTGCCTGGTCTCGTAGTGATGGGGAGCTGGTTTATTGCCTGCTTTGACCAGACCCATGTCAGCAGAAGGTGAAATGCCGTACCTCCGGCTCTTCTCTATCTCACCGTTCAGTACCTCCTTGGCCTGCAGTGCCTGCAGCCGGCTGCTCTCAGGCTTCTTAGGGGCATCCCTGGTGATGAAGTGGCCACCCGAGTCGGTGTATTGCACCACCACTTGTGAGGAAGGGCCGAGGGTGAGGGTGTGAGGGATCACTGTCTGATGGGGGTGCAGGGGGACCGGGATGGTTGGAGGAGAGACGTTTCTGACCGTGCTCTGGGAAGAGCTGGAAATGTGGACGTACTGGTTCTGCTGGGTGGGTGGAGGAGACCCGGCAGCAATCAGTCCAGGTGTCCTGACCAGGTGCGGCTCAACTTTGTGCCCCTGCTGGCTTAAGCCGCTCATGCTGGCCAGCAAAGTGGAATAAGCCTCCAGCTGGGAGCGCTGGGATGGAGTGGTAGCAACAGCCGTGGCCGCCGCCACGGCGCCGGTCGCAGAGTTGGCTGTTGGGGAAATCAACTGTGAGGGGATGAACCCGGTGTACGACCCGCTGTACTGGGGCCCGACGAACTGGAAGGTGTGCTGCAGGTGAGTGTACTGCACGGGGGAAACGGGAGTCCCTGACTGGGAGAGGGCGGGCGAGTACACTGTGGGTAGAGTGGTGGAGGCCGGAACAGACCTGGGCGCACTCGGCGGGGAATAGTCCAGCCCTGCGGACAGCGACTTGTGCAAACCCTGCTGCAAGCCCACCTCCACCGATGATGTCCCCGTGGGCCGGTGCCGGCCCCCCAGGCTGCCCTGGCTGCTGGGTGTGCTGGGAAGCCATGCTAGGTTATCCGCACGGTGGTTTTCGTTTGGCAGGATCGGCTTCACCTCCGAAGGCAGGCTGGTGGCTGGGATTTCTCGTTTCTTAGGTGGCAGGCATTCATTGCTCCGCTCTTGGTTGGATTTCATCTTTCGCCGTCCCCCCTCCACTGTGCTTGCTTCACTGTCTGGCTGGCTCTGGTTTCAGTCTGATAAATGGAAAGTCACATTTGATTTCTGCAAGGGATCCAGTGACTTCATGAGGAATCATCTCCCCGTGAGCACGATTCTCTGACGGCTCCTCTGGATTCTGCAACGAGAGGGTGGGCAGGGGAGGGGGGGAGTCACACTGTCAGCACTGGGAAATGAAAATGAGCATACACCCCAAAACAGCAAGCTACTAAAAGAAAAACCTCTGGGAAAAGAAACAAAACAAAACAACAAACAGGCAGGCATTCGCCTCTCATGTCAAGGAGCAGTTGACAGCTACTCTGTAAGCAGCGGCAAAAATCTTGGGCACATCTGCTAATGCACCACAAAAACAACTAAGACTTTAGACAGATTGGAAAAATCTCTGGTTATAAATTGCCACATTTAGCAGCTGTCACTTATTCCTCAAAGCTCACTTACTCTGGGAAAACCCTACATGTCCCTAAGGTTCCCAGTTTGCTCTCTTCCAGTCTCTCCTTCCCCTGCAGCAACAACATTGCCTTCACCCTGCCATGTCCTACAAAGCATGGGAGCACAGCAGGGAACCCTGAGGAACTTGCACACACAAAATATTTATGTTAGCAACAAGTAGCTATTAGTGGTGTGGAGGGGAGGTGGTGGGTCATTCCTGAACCCTTGAACCCCAGAGTCACCCCAGAGCCACCCATCACATTGGGAAGGGCAGCAGAGCCAGCAGCTGTCCTCATCCACCCCCCGCTGCCACGGCTCCTTACAGCACACGTGCCCTTCATATACAAGTCTGGCAATGAACCTCGGCTATCTGATCTGTTTACAGCAGCAGCCCAGAGCCAGACATGGCTCTGAGCCAGGATTTTAACATGTGGGTTTGTTTTTTTTTTCCCCCAGTGCTTTGAACTCCCTCTGCTTTGGACACCTTACACCCAGGTGTCCAGGCAGGGGTCTGTGCTTGGAGATGCCCCCCACTGCATGCAGGTGGGCCAGAGGTGGGCGCTGGCACCATCTCCATCTCTGCTGGGATTCATTCCCCCTGCTTCTTAGCAACTGCCGGACCACGGAGGCTGTGGGCACAACACAGGCACCTGGGGCCAAACATTCAAACCCTCAGCAAACTCAGCCCTGGGGATGCCTTGCTAGGACAGCTTGGAAAAGTTTCCTGATCCAAACCAGGACCCCCTGACCAGTGTAAGAGCTTGTTATTTTATACTGGGCTAATTTTGCTATTGGAGCAAAACAGTTGCTTGCTCTGCCCTCCATCCTCTAACTTGGTGACTTCAGACACCCAAAGGCAAAGTCAGCAAAGTCTTCCATTATCTGCTACAGAAAATGCCATAATTAAATCACATCCTGCCTTGGAAAACAAGCAAAAGGGGATGAGAGTCTTCCCCTTCCTTCTGAGAATATTCCTTGCCTTGTCCCATAACAAACTTTATAGAGACTGAAACTCTTCCCCATCCACCATTTCTGCATTTCTGGATGTTTTGAACGATATGCAAGAAGGGATGCTGAGAAACAGTGCACCTCACACAACCAGTATCCCAACAAGAAAAGCATGCATTACATGAAAGAGGGAAAGAATTAAGAGTGGATGTGAAGGAAGAGTAAATGCTGAGCAGCAGTAATGGTACTTATGGCAAGTAATATTCCTTTGGGGGATTTCTTTCCCTGCTGCCTCGCTTCTAATGAACAATAAGCCTGATGTTTATATGCTTTCGCAGTACTTTGAAGATATACTAGACTAAGATTAAACCTATTTTTAAGAGCACTCTTTACGTTTATGGTTCTCCAAGCTGCTGTAAGCCTGCAGGAAATGTCCAAACCTTCTAATGATCTGATACAATCAGTCTTAAGTCAATTATTCCCTTGTTTAAATATTGATAAACAGTAACGAAACACCAATAGTGACAGAGCTGGGGAGTATGGGGGACTGAGGGGGTGGTAAAGCACTGCTTCATCCTGTCTTTGTGGTGAGAGGGAGGACAGAAGGACTCAGGACAGCTTCAAATAGCAAGGGCCAGTGATTCCTTGAGCAGGGCATCACTGGGGCAGAGGCACCTTCACCCTGACTCTCCTTACGAGTCGGCACCACCACAGTGGCACTGTGACCACAGCTGGACAAGGGCAGCCAGGAGACAGGGTCCCCGCTGTATCAGCATGGGTCTTCCCCCTCCTCCTAACAGTTGCTTAGCGTGTCTTGGCAACAGCTAAAATTATTATATTACACATGACTTACAGATTTTTATTTTTAAGTTCAACTAAAAATAAAACCGCCGAGCTCACATTTGCGCAGTCATCCTTGGGTAACTTTAGCTCACCGTAGCTTTCTGCCCTGGGCAGTTGGCTCTGGCAGGGAGTTCAGCAGCTCCTGGCCCAGGCAGCTGCCCAGGGATGCTGAGGGGGCACGCAGCTGACACAAGGTGCTTGTCCCACTCCACTTGCCATAGGGAGCTTGCTCTGGGCTGGAACCATGCTTCGATGCAAACCCAGAATGTAAATATGCTTCCATGGGGAAAAGCTGGCCACCCTGCTTGCAGCAGAGCGGGGAGCTTGGATGTGGGACCAAACAGGGCCAGACTCTTGCTGTGACAAATGGGACAGATGGACTCTCCAGGACTCTCCCCAGACTACTTGTTTCAAAAGCCCAAAGCATCTGGGTTCAGCTTCTCCACACTAAAAGTACTACAATGAAGCTATATGAAACCTCATTAAGTTTCACTCTGCAGGATCTGAAGCAAAAGTTTTATTCTGCTAAATAGCATTCAATTACTGACTTTTGGGTACTCTCCAAAGTCAGAGCTAACATCCTTCAAAAGTACCAAATACTAAATCTTTCAGTTTCAGTTGGTTGGTTGGTTGGATTTTTGTGTATGCGTCTAAATCTCTTATATGGCTGACTTCATCATCACAAGTAACAGAAGGTCTGCCCAAACTCTCCTGGAGAGGACTAGGAGGAATGGACAAGCTTAACAGAGACAACAGGACAGCTGTAGAGTGGTGAAGACTGTGCCACTTTTCCAAGCTTAGGTAGTTCAACGTGAGACTTTGAACTCTTAACAGATGCAGCACTAGATTTGCAGAAATGCAATTGTGCAGCACAGAACTGCAAGACTTAAAATTAAAAGTATTCAGCATAATTAAGTTCCAGCTACAGCAAAGCCAAGCCAAGACTGATTTTGCTCAGGAAGCAATGAAAGGGAGATAACCCAAACACAGCATCTCAAAGGCAAGACTTGGTTAAACTGTTCTCTCCCTTCCGCAGTGTGTTGCCTGGGTTGTTGTTTGTATGCTTTTTTTTTTTTTTTTTTTTTTGAACCAAGTAATTAATCTGACTCTTGAGATTTCCCTTGTCTTGAACTTCAGATCTCTTGATCATGATTTGCGAGATATGCAAACAAGGAGCAAACTCCAGGTGATTTTTTGCTCCCGCTTTGTACGTGCGTGTGTGTGTCACGCGAGTGTGTGCGTGCGTGCATGCCTGTGTAATTATGGCTGGGAAGGTAAAGGGGACAAAGAGATCAGGGACAGCAGCTGGACTTCGGTATCTCTGGCAGCGAGTACACATGGAACATTGCTAAAGTGTCTGGACAGCCAGTGTCCGCTGGCAGGCTGCCCACACTCAAATTCCTGGAAAGGCTTAAGGCAGAAAAATAATCACTTGGAGGAGTCACCATCTGGGCTTGCTCTGGTCCCAAAAGGATTGCTCACTGGAGCTCAGGATGTGCATTTTTCATGTAAAACTCCAGTGTCTCTCTGCAGGGCACTTTAAACCTCACTAGGCCTCCCAAACCAGTATTTTTCTATTTATTTCATCTAATAAATTTAAAACTCTTGAGAGGATACTGGGTTATAGCTTGAGGGGCTGTCCTCCTTTATTTATCCGAGAGCTCACCACAAAGATAAAAGCAGCAACACACATCTCAACCCACACCGTAATCTTATCCTGTGTCCCACCACACGGGACTGAGTCTTAAGAGTGCAAAAAAGCTGGGGCCAGACTCACACACCACTGCAGCACCTGCCTATGTCATCTGTGGGACTTTCTCTGCCCTCAGAAATAAGGTACTTTTTGCAGTCCCATGAGTTGCTAAAGACATTTTTAGGTCTCTAGAACACCTTAAAAAATCTGGACCCTCATCCTCTTTGGTCTCTGACCCTTTACGGCTGCTAACAAACTCACATTGACATTTGCCACCAGGAGCAAGGGCTGTGACCATGCATTTGTTTGCCTCATCGTGTGGAAGTCACCCAAGGGGGGCAGCCATTAGCCTCCAACTTCAATGAAATTCAATGCAAGCCATTTGCTTGTTCTCAAAAGGCTCCTTTGGTCCCAAATCCTAATGGCATGTAGATTGTTACAACTTTTTCACTTTTACCTCCTGGCTCCACATATGGCCAGTAAACTCCCATATTTATCCATGTAATAAAAAAAACTGGGTGTCCCCTCTGTCAGACAACATTGCCCTGCCTGGCAAGTAGACATCGATACTGTAATCAAAGAGTACACTGAAAAAAAAGAAATTTGAGGGGTGTTACTGGGCAGAAACAGCAGTGCAGTCTGGTGCTGCCATCTCAAACTGCCCGCCCATCCCATCATGACAAGGAGGGGCAGGTAATTTTGGCAGCACGGGAAAGCAGTGGGAAGGGAGAGCACTTTACCTCTCCCCTCCCCTCCGAGGAGGCTGGCATCTTGCAGGATCGGATTCAGAGAGATTAAGAGTCAGACACATTGCAGAGGGCTTCACAGCTGCATTCTGGCTCTCAGATCTATGTGCCAGCTTCCCCTCCCCGCTCTACACCCTGCCTGCTGCCAGCTACACAGTCATAGCTGTAGCTGCTACTGATTTCATTTGCCTTGCCATGTGCAGCTCAGCACATGCCAACAATAGCTATAGGAGTTTATTGTCCAATACGACCAATTTCACAGCTCTCTGGAAGATTTCCCAGGAGACCCAATTGCAGAGATCCATTAATAACAAACATGAAAACCTCTAATAAAGTTTGATATTCTCCTCCCCAAACTAAAGGATTCCTGATCAACACTGCATCTGCAAGACTGACTGTCCACTGCAGTGTTATTATACTTCTGGGAATCAGACGCAGCAAATTGTTACAGGTTTCTGCAGAGCAAGCAGCTATCCTGCACGTCCCTCCTCTCTCCTGTCAGATCAGACAGCCTCCACGCAATACAAAAAGGAAGAGAAAAAAGCCAACCTCAGTGAGCACATCACTGGATGTGAGATGCCTGATGGCTAGAGATTCCCATGAACTTTCATGATACAAGTGTGTAAGTATCCCCCCCCAGAGCTGAGGGGGGGAAAATTAGGAGGCAAAAATAGTGAAAGACAGACTCCTGAAAGGACGGACAGATGACAGAGTTCCAGCATAGCTGTTCACTTGGTGACATTCATGAATGCAGGCAACATAAAAGAGAGTATTGGAAATGTACTCCACTGGTTAACTACGTGTTGCAACCCTTTTAACTCTTTGAATTTTGAAGATAGGGAGAGATCTGCATTTTCTAAGCAGAGCATGTGCTTCCTGTAGGCCTGTTTTACTACAGTGACTATTTTGTGTGGTGGGTGCTGCTGAGTTTCACAAGAAGGACAGCTTCTCACAGTGCTAGCATAAGCTTAGCTTTTCTTTAGGCTAACTGTGGAATTCATTAAGAGTTGGAATTAACTTCCAGAAGTTCGCAGGTTTCTGCCATCCATTTACCTGTGTGCCATCACCTGGCTGGTTCAGCAACAGAAAAGATGCCTACACTTTCAACATCTCATGCCATGCTCTGGGCACACAGAGCTTTATCTGTGCATGTATCATGAAGCAGCTACATGTACACCTTGTAGGACTGCAGGTGCCATGGACAATATGAATGGATTCTCAGCTGCCTATTTATTTATTCATTCCATGTCTTTTTTTTATCAAGAAACTTACTAGCAAAGGTGATAACCCTCAGCAAGTTTGCTGATGACACCAAACTGTGTCGGGAAGTCAACACACTAGAGGGAAGGGATACCATCCAGAGGGATCTTGACAGGCTCCAGAAGTGGGCTTGGGAAAACTGCATGAAGTTCAGCAAGGCCAAGTGCAAGTTTCTGCACCTGGGTTGAGGCAATCCCTTGCACCAATACAGGTTGGGAGGAGAAAGGATTGTGGACAGCCCTGAGGAAAGAGAGTCATCAGTTTGTGTTTGCAGTCCAGAAAGTCAACCGTGTACTGGGCTGCACCAAAAGAAGCACAGACAGCAGGTTGAGGGAGGTGATTCTCCCCCTCTAGTCTGCTCTTGTGAGACCCCACCTGGAGTACTGTGGCCAGTTCTGGAGTTCCCAACATAAGAAGGACATAGAGCTCCTTGAACATGAACAGAGGAGAGCCACTAAAACAACAAGAGAGGGCTGGAGCACCTCCTCTATGAAGACAGCATAATGAAGTTGGGGTTGCTCAGCCTGGAGAAAAGGAGGCTTTGAGGTGACCTTGTATCAACCTTCCAGTATCTGAAAGGGGCCTACAGGAAAGCTGGGGTAGGGCTTTTTACATGGGTGTGTAGCAAGAGGACAAGGGAAATGTTTTAAAACTTAAAGAGGGGAGATTTAGATTAGACATTAGGAAAAAACTCTTCCCTGTGAGACTGGTGAGATGCTGGAACAGGATGCCCAAGGAAGCTGCGGCTGCCCCATCCCTGGAAGTGTTCAAGGCCAGGTTGGATGGGGCCTTAAGCAACATGATCTGATGGGAGGTGTCTCTGCCCATGCAGGGGGGTGTTGGATGATCTTTAAAGTCCCTTCCAACCTTATCCATTCTGTGATTCTACGATCTCTCCTTTTCTGGCATGCTTTGCAGAGAGGTAGTACCACTGAGGACCACACAAGATGCCAGCCAGGCAGGCAGGCTGAAGGCAAGGAAGCGCAAGCTCCAAGAGCCAACCTGGTGGCAGGGCTGCCATCAGAGGGCTTGGTGCATTTGCCATCCTGCTGCCCTCCCAGACACCCCATGGGCAGCACCCTCACTCCCAGGCACAGGAAATCTGTCTTGCAGAGCCAAACCCAGGCACTCAAATACCACAAGTCAGGCTCTGCTTCTTGCTCCTGAAACACATGATACTGATTAACAAATAGATTTCTTAAAATGACAGTAGCCGTGGTTATTTGCTTTTTAAAATTCTTTTTCCTTTTAACTTGCCCTTTTGCTGCATAAGACCTTTCAGGTTTGAAGTCTCCAGCTTTCCCTGCAACCCACAAGACCATAAACTTACTACTTTAGCTAAAAGTGGAATTTCCCACCCCATCATTTGACACCAGGAACTGGGGTTTTGTGAAACAGCATCAGATATCTAAAGACTAGTGATAAAAATTCAAAAGCTGATAACGCTGATTGCAGCAAAATTTCTTTGAGGGTGAAGCACTGGACTCCAGAGCTCTCTGCCTCTATGGAGGAGGGGAAAAAAGGTTTACCTGGTAAATAAGAGCCTGAGCCCTAGGGCAAAGCCATGTGAGTGTGCCCTATTTTATGCATGGCCCTCTCCTCCAGCTGCACAGTGCACCTCAGCTTACCCTATGAGTACCACATCTTTCTGCAGCCACCAAGGAAAGACCTGGGTCTGCTGGGCCCAGGGCTTCAGCTCCAGTGGGCTGCAAACCCCAGGGTGCTACAGGCAGGGTCAATCCAGGTGTGATGCTGGAGAACACACTCCAGCAGTGTGACACTTGACCACCATGCTGTGACACAGCCTTTACAATCTGACAGAGGTCTGCTAGACTCTTCCAAAGCCCTGCTCCTGACACCTGGGAAGTGGCTGTGCCAGAAGCATCAGAACCACCAATCTAAGATTCTTAGGAAGGAAGCATCTGCCTTCACACACCCCCAGCATCTTCAGTGGCAGTATGGAAGCCATGGAGCAAAACACATCCATTTTCAAATGCTCTTTCAACCCCACCAACACCAGGACAGAAAAGTGCATTCCACCTACATTGCTCTGCAAGAGGCCAGATGCAGCATCTAACCTTTCATCTGCATCTCAGCAGTGGCTGCCAGCACAGGACATCAGGCTGACAGGACCAGCTTGCCTCACAGTGCACAGTGCCATCCTGTCCTCTTAGGCTCATCCCCTGGAGGCCCTTCGGCAGCTTAAATGAATGGACAGAGTTCATCTATAAACAAGTATAATACTGAAATTACTTTGTTGATGTTTTTGATTTATCTAAAAAGTGCCCAGCTACAATGGGATCTGCCTACACAGTTTTTCCATTGAAAATTTCATATGAGTGACTATAAACATAGCAACACCCACTCGCCGCTCATTTTAACTTGTGACAGAAACTGTCATGCCTGTATGAACACATTTGCACTGCAGATATGTCACACAGGTCTCCTTCCATGTGTCTGAAAATGCTCACTAAAGTTCCCTCCCTCTTCAGCAAAACAAATTAGAGAGACGCCTGGTTTTCCTGCCAGGAGACATAAGTAAGACCTTCATGAAAAATTACAGAAACCAGGGGCATTTCACTGCTTTGAAGATCCAGCCAGCAACACCAGCAAGCAGCAGCCAACTCGGAGCAGCCATTTTACAGATAAGCACAGGCACTCATGGGGAGGAATGTACCTTTAAGCCCAGCTGATAAGGGAACGGTGTGAGAACACAGCTTTAGGGGCAGATTTGGAAAGGTCAGCTGCATACTCGATGCCTTTCCTTGGAAGTTCTCCCTGCAGACTGCTTCTCTGGTAGATTCCATGTGCAAGCAAATTAGACTATAATTAGTCCATCTGTAAAGTGCGAAACGTGAACTGATGCTAAATTCGCCTTGAAATGGATTCCAACACCTCGCCTTCTCTCAGGCTTCATTCAGCAAAGCTTTAACTTCAATCATTTATGCATAAGCACTTGCTCATAGTTCCAGCACATACTCAGTGCCTTCCCAAATCAGGATCACTGACTGTCACCACTGACAAAACCGAAATGCCAGAAGCTCACCCCGGCACCCAGGCGTGCGGTGTGCTCCCCCAGTACTGCAGTGAGTTCAACATCCCCCTCAGCCACTTCTCTGTTGGTTTTTTTTTCTCTAATTCATTTTTTTCTTACTCATTCAGTGTCAGCAACGTTTGGGTGTGCCCTGCAGCACTGCCCAATGGTCCTGCACAGACCCTCAAACTGGCAATCTCAACTCAGCCAACATTGTAGGGGTTAGCTCATGGATGAATAAGCACAGGTAAAGAAAAAAAAGCAGACCAACTCTCCTGCACCCCCTCTCCCTATAAAACATTTGTCCTGGCCACGCAGACCATCAAACCAAGTGACCAGTTACTCTTCCTGACTCAGCATTGCAGGGAGCCTCCCTCCTGCTTCATGGGGAGCATGGCTGGCAGATAAAATGGGCACAGGGGCCAAATCCAGCACCAGTATAATTTGACTGAGGCCAGCGCAGTGAGGGTGAGATTGCACACACTGTTCCATCTGACAAGGCAATGCAGAAAACAATTTTTTAAAAAATGAAAATATGCAGGTTTATAACAACATAGCAGGCTCCGCAGTCACAGACTCCAGTTGCAATTAAAAACACTCATTCCAATTAAGAATGCAAATCATTGGCGTTGCAGGGAATGTTGACAAATGAAGGCGGTGTGCTAAGAGGCAGTGCCAGTACTCTTAATTTAAGTATGTGAGAAACAAAGGTATGTACCAACCAGGACTGCCAGAAAGAGCTTGCTTTAAACAGCGATCAGAAAGAACTGGGAGGGTTTAAAATTGACTTTTCTTAAAAAAAAAAAAAAAAAAAAAAAAAAAAAAGATACAAGAAAACCTTTTGCTCCCCTTCTCCCAGCCAAATGAAGAAGGAACAAGACAATATAAATCACACAGCTCCCATAAAGGCTATTTATATAGGAGTTTTGAACTCAGGAACTAAAAACAGTCCTCCATTGGACATGTGGATCCAGTGAATCACAGCTTGGAAATCCTAATGGACATTTCGTAAAAGCCACTGAGCCACGAACATGCTTTCTCACCGCTGCGATCACTTCTGTGAAAGCATCTTACCCATCTGCCACTGGAAATCCGCAGAGCAGAGACAAGTGACTTCCCGACACCAGAGAAATGGACAAAAGGATGACTAGCTACCTGCAGCTGGTTTCAATCGAAAATCCGAGTAATTATTGCAGCCCTCTCCTGTGGCTCATACGGAGCGCAGCACGGAGCTGTAAAGCGTTATGCAAGTCTAATGTGCTGCCAGATCTCTTAGAGCAGGCAGCAGCCAAGTCGCTCCCTCCCACCATTGGCTCAGCTTCATTAACTTAATCAGGTATTCATTCATTCATTCACTCACTCATTCAAAAAAAAAAAAAAAAAAAAAAAAATTAAAAAACTTACACTAAACCTGGCAAATAGCCATGCATGCACAGGAGCATGCTCACATCAGCCACTAGTGCTGGAAGAAAAAGGATAATCTAACAACACCTCTCATGCTTTGAGAGGGGCATTAGTTTTGTACGCAGCCTGGGTACACATGCACCTTTGTTACAATCTCCCCAAAACCAGAGGGCTCGCAAGCAGTGGTGGGGGCTGATGCAGGCTCTGAAAACTGTAGAATTGAGACCAGCCCTGTAAGTCATTGCAGCCAGCAAGCAGTGGAGTAAAGTACTTCCCCAGAGCAACAGACTAATCAATATTGTTACTATTTAGGGGGGAAAAAAGGAAATGTGGTAGGATCGACTCAACTTGTTCGGCTGCAAGGCTGCTACCTTTTGGCACATACCACATATGTTGCACAGTTTAATTCAGACAGAAGGGAACAAAGCAGAGTAGAAAGAACATAAAAAACAGAGGAAGAATCACACAGCCAATGTTAGGAGCAATTGGCAATAGAAGTCTGTCTGACCCCTGTGTCTGTAAACATAAAACTTCCTACAGGCACAGAGCATTCAAGCATCAAATAAAGAGTCCCCTTCCTTGCACAGCTCTTGCACTTGTTTTTCTTAGTCCTTCCATGTAAGTTTACAAAGAATGTTTTTCTTCCCTCTAGCTGTCACCAGAATGACTTTCTCTGCATTTGCTTTCCAGCAAGCTGCAAGAAAGCTGCTTTATGACTATTCCAATAAGCAGGCCTTGAGAGTCAGCTCTGACTCTACTGTGGGGAGTTACATGGAGAGAGCCAGGCTGGGCATTAAGGGCAGGGGAGAGGTGTGACATTTCCCACAGTAGAAGCTGAGCAACATCATTAAAGCAGTCAGGATCTTACTCCCTTATCTTATTCTGCCCTGTCCAAAAAAATACAGGATGGCAGGTAACTCTGAGCAAGTCCATAAAAGCAACATGGAAATACAAAAGGTACTATAAATACAAAGAGACTATTTCAAAATACTGTTAATGGTTATATAATAAAAATTGTACAAATTCTCAGCCACAGACCTGGCTGACATGCCCCAAGATCATCCACACTTGCCACCTTCCTCCAGTGGTGCAAATCAGACCTTAGAACCTTGCATCTTCTGTTATCAGAGTGTACTTCCACATAGGAACTTCAACTGCCTCTCTAGCTGGCCTCAAGTCACTATTTGTCTTCAGACAAAAAAAAACAACCCTGATCTTCTGTGGCCACTGCCACAAACCACAATACAAATGGCAAATCAAAGACTTTTAAAAAGGGCTATTAATGTAAGGTTGACATTTAGCTAAAGGTCTGCAGTTCAGATGCACTTAGCAAAAGCATGTAAAAGACCCCTAGCCAACATACATTACTCTGACCCTGACTCTTCCTCTGACCAGCCTGCAGAAGACATGGTTAACTCCTGGATCCTTTTTTTAATTTCTCTGTAGCTGTACATGTATATGTAAGAGCAACTAAGTACAAGCAAAAACACAGCTTCTGGGGAACCAGCTCTTCATATTGGTCAGGGCTACAAGTGAGCATTAGGGATTGAAGCTCATCAACAAGTGAACAACGAAGTATGGGTGAACATTGCTTCTCCAACTCGTACATGCAGGATCTGCTGGCCAGAAAACCAAACCCCTCAAGAAGCTTTTACTGCATTAAGAGAATTATAAAAGAAAGAAATTAAAAGGTGGCTGAAAGGTGACATGTTCCTTAGTCTTTGTCCCCTAGCCCTTGGGCTTCTGCACTCCAAAATATGTAGGACATAAGCCAAGCCTTGAAGTGCTCTACAGTCAAATCAGCTTCCTTCACCATTAGTTCAGTCTCAAGCTAAGGACCTTTAAATTATCCAAGCATTTAAACACTATCTCTTTCATTAGATTCATTCCTACCTTTAAACCTTCTATAAATGGTGTCTGAAGCTTGGGATGTTCCCTCCTTTTCTTTTTGCTTCACCTACCTTCTCTTGCATCCCTGACTCAATGACTTCATTAAAAACACGGTGCAAATTCTTCTTTCTCCACTGACCATGCCACCATTCTTAGTTTCCTCACCCCTGTTTAAACAGCTGCTCAAGGTTTGTTTGCAGCAGCAACCTGCTTTCCTTCTATCAAGGCTACAAACCACTGTGAGATTTCATCTTTTGAGCATCTCCTCCATACCTGGAAGGAGTTGATGAGATGTGATTTATGATACAAGAAGTAGCTACAGGGATTTTAAAGCAGGTCAAGCCTTTTGAAGAAGGACAGGAACATAAAAGAGCAGGAGCAGAAAGCTAGCCTGGGAACACCACGAGTATTCTATTCCAAATGACCCAAACTTGGGCAGAGGTTCTAGTTTGGTCTAGATAAGCAAGAGATGTGGTTTGAGCAATTCAGGTTCTTTACATGAATCATTTTATTCCTCCCTCTGCAAGAATCATTAGGAGAACACAGGGTTTCATGATTCAAGGTAGGAGAATGAGAAGGCAGTATTTCAGCACTATGAAATGAGGCTTGCATGTCTGACCGCACCGCCAGCTCAGAGTTCACTTCTCACAAATGTCAAGTATATTTTCCCTTCTGTATCTTTGCTAGCTCCAGTTCTGTCTGTTGTCATCACTCATGGGATTTACCTAATCCCCGAAAAGGCAAAAAAAAAAATCATCTCTTTTGCTGGAGAAACAGAATAATGTCTCGAGCACACACTGAAAAATTCAAATTGTACCTATCATTTATTTTAGCCCCATTTTGACAGTATAAATACAAACGATGCCTATAACAAAATGCTGAACAGCAGTCCAGTATATTCAGTGGTATTTCTTTGATATTTCCACTCATTTTTGTCATTTCTCTGCTCACATTCCTTGCACTTCAGCATATTCAAGCAGCTGCCTGTTTACATAAACACAGCCTGAAAGAGAAATGTTGATCCCCTTCTTCCTCAAAGCTGGTGGCTTTAGCTGAGTCCACTGATCTTAACTAGAAAGTGGTGCAGAAGCAGTCAAAAGCTAGTGGTTAATTTAAAATCTTTATCTTGTGATTCAACTACAAAGGGGACCTTCAATAGTTTCTAAGAACAGAAATTCACCTTTCTGGAGTTTTATCTTTAACACTCAGGGACTGTGATGTTGACCTTTTAAATTCACTGTATCACATTATACATGGCAGGTACAACTCCCTTAATACACAAATTCGTGATGGTGCAATTCCAGATTTTGTTGGCACTCCTTGAACTCAGGCCAGCATGAATCTGGATCCTGACTGTGCATCCTCTGCTGACAAATCCCTCCTACCAGCTTGGGCACCCTGTTGCACAGCATTCAGTGAAACTGCGTTAGCCCTTTATACGTCAGATTGCAGTCTGCCAATGAGCTTCAGTGGGTACAACATACTGGGCTTTGAAGTGCTTTCTCCAGGCTCAGGCTAAGGCAAGACCTAGTGTGAAAGCCTGTCATCTAACCCCTGATACCTCGCTAATGACAGGATTTCAGTTTCCACATCAGCTAATGACTTTTCAGAAGCACTCCAACAAAATTAGGAGAAAGGAAAAGAGATTCAGCTGGGGGTCCAAGAGCTTAAAACCTTTGTGCGATCGGTGATCAAGCACTACTGTCCCAGGGAAGAAAAGAGTCAAAATAGGCTAAGATCCTCCCCTTGCAAAGCAGAACCCTCTGGGGGGACTGTCTTAGGAGAAGAGAGGTCTCAGGGGAGGTCCCTTACAAAAACTGCCTCATCTCACCAAGACATCTGCTCCAGCCAGGAGGAACAGGGAACACTGACAGTCAGTCTAGACTGCTTGCAGAGCCACCCTGTGTGTGAACTCTGGTAGCAACACCAGCGTGATAGACCTGACGTATGCCACTGCTCTGCAGCTTACCCTGCAGCTGTGGTGATATTACCCAACATTGCCATTCTTATGGCAGAAAGGAAAAGGGATTTGTTTAATTCCCTGCCTTTATTTATACTTGTTGTTAGTCCTGTATAGAGTGATTCTGTAGCCTCTGATCTGTTTACCACTCTCCCTCTGCCTACTCTGATTTTTTCTTCTGAATGCATAATGATTTTACATCTGTTAATCTGGTTTGTTTTCTTCTTCGTAAGGTGGTTTTCAACTTGCAGGCTCCTCGTGCAAGATATAGAATATAATGCTGTTTCTTTTCTCTTTTGTTCTCTTTGGGTTTACAATGAATGTTACAATTTCTTAGAAACATGAAATGACTACTGAATGGATTATAATCTCTTTGGTACAACAGACATGTTAGAAAAATATGGAATTACCATAAGATCATAAAACCTGGGTGACTAAAACATCACCAGTCACAACTTATTCAACTCCTGAGAAGGAAAAACCTTGCAACACTCCACTATAAGGCTAGCAAAACTGAACCCATAAAAATGTACACAGCCACTGTTGCCCTTGGGCTAAAATTAAGTAAGAACTAATGGTTTTTAACAGAAGCAGCAGGAATTTTTCAAGGAAAATTCACATCAGGAAATGCTTGTTTTCAAACCTGAATATGTTGGAGGCAAAAATGTTTGAAGACAGTAAAAGTTGCAGAAAACTGCTGGAATTTGTTTGTAAATATTTACCAGTAACATTAAAAAAAAATAAATATCCATTTGCTAAGCCCAAATGAAGGTGGCTAAGCACATTGTAAGAGTTTAATGAAGATGAAAACTCTACACAGCACTGTAAAAGGCCTGTAACTGCAAGAGAAATTTGGTTTGGAATGAAACTCTAGCCTGAATACAGAGCTATAGTCTTCACTGTACAGTTTTGTAAAACGCTTTTACCTATTATCTGATTTTCATTGTATCTCAGCTTTTCAAGTTTTCCTCCCATTACAGCATGAGACATTTCTTTGAGACCTGGGCAATTCTCACAGGCAGAAATATGACTTCCTCCTAGCTCTGATTTCTAATTAGATTTAAATCTTTCCTAGCAGGGGCAAGACCTACCGAAGCGTTTTGAAACATCGCCAGGTTGATTACCCCTGCACATGAAAATTCACATCCTTGCTCTTGCCTGGCAAAGTAACATAAGCTGCAGTGGAAAAAGAGTCTTTCTTCTCCTGTGACGGCATCATTCAACTTACCCCCCAAGGGTCCAATTCTGCCTGTAAAATTTTTCCTTTCGGCTCAGATTGCTGCCGAAACAGCACAGGATCTTCTGTGATGTACAGCCGGGCTGAGATGACAGCTACTGCACTGGTTTAATGAGAAGGAAAAGGAGAATGAGAGGGAAAGGAACTGCTGGCCTGTCTGGTAAACTGGGTTGAAGGAGCTGCAGCATCTCTGCAGAAGATATGGCTGCTGGTTCATTCCATTCAGTGGGGAAAAAGGGCAGAGAGAACTCTCCTATACGTATGTTGCCTGAACTCTTGCTGCAAGTTGCCAGTATGGCTATCAGAAGGGGCACCACAGAACTTACTAGCTGCAAGAGTGAGGCTACCTTGGCTTTTTTTGTTTAGAGAAGTAGGTTAATGAGATCTTCTGGTA
The DNA here is from genome assembly GCF_036169615.1 of Heliangelus exortis. NCBI lineage: Eukaryota > Metazoa > Chordata > Aves > Apodiformes > Trochilidae > Heliangelus > Heliangelus exortis. The sequence continues at coordinate 62,816,865 of NC_092423.1, forward strand.
CTTCTGGTATGATTTCAGTCCATCAGTGGGCTGCTGGCAAGGATGGGAATATGCTCTTTACACCTGTCCACTGAAAAACACTCGGAAAGGATTGATTTTAGCAGGTGACTTTGACAACCACGCCCTGTGATTATCACTCAGCACAGATGTGCTGAAGCCACTCCAGTGAGAGGCTACAAAGGTGAGGGTAACATAACTAGTGACTCAGCTGTACTACCTAGGTCAAGATCTTGGCAGGGACCCCTGATGAGGTCCACAGTTGCTGCTATGTGGACTCTGTGATGTGCCAGACTCCAAGAGGAGCAAAGCACCCTGAAACACGGTCAGCTGCAGCATGTCTGCACTATGCACCAGCACATAATGGTTTTTACGTGCAGTTGCACTACCTGAATCCATCAAACCCCCATACATGTCACAGACAAACTACTAGCTGACAGAAAACCAACAATGAACCACCTGCGTTCCACCTACTGCACAGACCTGATGCTCCAATTAGACGATGTGCCTCCTAGCACAGCTTACTTTGCTCATAGAAACAATTCCAGTGGAAGATGCAGACAAATCAGCCCTGGGATCACCAGCAGCAGCTGCTGCTTTCTGCATGCAGAGTGCTGAGCAAATCAACTGAGATGAGCCCCTGTTCACATCAAAATCTCAGAGATGTGGGTGACAACTCTGGTTAATTAAAAGACACTGGATGAGACTAGAGGAAAATTGTCCATCAGCTGCTTAGACTCAAAATCAAGCTGGTCTAAAAAGAAATAGCAGTTTTCCCAATTTTTAGTAGTCAAGTACTGTTTCTACAGCTCTGCTCTAGAATTATTCCCCTACCTCCCCTCTGTTCATTTCTGAACTACTACTTTAGCATTTTTCATCGTTATTTTCCATATCTGAGGCCTATCTGTCATTCTTGCTTCCTCTTAAATGTTAGTTTCTGTCCTTGCTTCAGTATCAGTTAAAATGCCACTACCACTGACAGCACGGGACTGAGTCAGAATTGAGACTGCGCACTCATTCATTTCTGAGTTTAGGAAAAAATTACTAAGAGCCAAAAAAAGTACTGTGGATTACATCTCCTCTCACTGATGCCCAGAACAACCACATTGTACTAGCACAGTCTTTCATGAGAAATGTATACAATTGCTATGAAGCGTCTTTTGTGTTACTCTGTATAAAAAAGTTTTGCTCTGTTCTGTCTGTTCCCACCCTGCATCTATGAAAAACACAATGAGAAGGCTGGCAGGCTCAAATAGGCCTGAATTCCTATCAACATGTTCTTAAGTTTGATTGATTTTTCATTACTCCCATTTTAAACACATAAACCAGTGGTGAAGCAGCCTCTCTGAGAGGGCTTTCTTGAACCCTTGCAAGGGGGGATTATTCTGTTCATGTTTACTGCAGAGAATCCACATTTCACAGGTAAGCAAGTACAAAATTTCTGAAAAAACTCCAACTCCTGATCTCAAATAGGGATTACACAACATTAAATACATACGTGAATTGCAATTTGTTTTGGATTTAAGGGTATTTATATATAATCTCTAAAGAACTGATGAAAGACAAATACTCCTTTTTCTTCATTTCCTATCTGCAGAATCTGGCCTGGAAGATACCAGATGCAGAGGAGCTAACACAACCAGGATGGTTCTGATTAGACAGTAAAACTAGTAAGACACTTACTGAGAGTTACTACCTAAAGTCTTCCTATATCACTAGAAGTTGTTCATTGCAATAGGAAAAAGATTAGGCCTTCCTTTTACCAGGAACTTATTAATAAGCCAATTCACAGTGGGCCACATCACACTATCCATGTGCCAATGAAAATAGCTATTAACTAAAACAAACTTTTATTAGATTTCCGTTGTAAGACCATACATCACATATTTCAGTAAGCACAGGTCTAAATGTACCTCTGAGACACATCTAAAACAGCCAAGACTGTCAAGTCCAAAATGATTTGGGTATGTTATTGTATTGGTTGTTTCCATGCTTATTCAGAAGGACAACCTGAGCCAGTCTCCAAATCAAACCCATGTCTTCCCTATAGAGCAGACTCTCTCCTAGAAGCTCCAAAGTCCCAAGGAATGCTGTGACACACCAAGCCTCTATGGGCAATATATGCCCTTCACATGAGGGTAACTGAGAACTGAGATGCACTGAAAACAATTAAATTAGCAGCAACAAATTCCCTCCATGAGCACTGGCTATATTGATGCAATTGTGACACTTGCAAACAGAGCAGACAAAGTCTGTCCTTTGCCATCAGAATATCAGAAAAAAAAAAAAAGAAGAAAAAAAAAAAAGCCAGTGATGAACAACAGTCTTTAAAAAAATAGTTTGGCAGTTACAGGAGATCAGATAATCACCATTGGATTTAATATTACATGGCTTTAATAATTCTCCGTTATCATCAAGCTGCTAGCACTAAAAAAAAAAATGGGAAAATTGGCTCTGATGCCTTACAGGATAGATTATGAGAAGAAGAGGCTCTGCCCTCTGGGTGCTTGGTTTGGAGCCAGCGCAGGTTGGAAATGAAAGTAATTCCTGCTGGGCATCCTCTGATGTGAGCTGATGTTGTCAGCATCGGTCCAGTTCCACATTCAGACAAAAAAAATCATCACCAGAGCAATGGGATGTGCTGAAGGAAGGAACTGTTGAAAACACTTTGTCTCTTGCTTATTGTTATCATGCACGCAGATCACAGCCTGGGACAAGGATATTTATACAGGCATATTTACTTCATAGCAAATCTCACTAACAGTGATTGTATGAAATTTGCATGAAGCTGTATATATATATTGTGTTGAATTAAGAGGGTGGTTTTACCACTCTGCAACTCCATTACATTGGTGTGGAGCAGCAAATCCAGAGAGCAGCAGGACTGTCAAGCCTTTAGCAACACTGGTGGCTGAATGCTGAGTCTCAGAATTATTACTGCTTTCATTCTTAAAATATCTGAGAAAGGCTCAGCTTCATGATGCATCCTGGGTCAGGCTGAGTCTGGAAGATACCCTCTGGCAGAACAATTTATGGTGGGTCCATGTTGCCCAGCAGGTCACTCGAAACCCAGCTAAATGAACTGATAATTCAGTTAAATTAATGCAGGTGCAGGTCGATAAAGATCTGAACAACTTTTTTTTTTTTTTTTTTTTTTTTTTTTTGAGATTGGACACTGCAAAGTCTAAACTATAACACCACATCCCTCAGGACAATCCCTTTCTCAGCAAAGGCTGCAGTACATGAACAGTGCAGTGCACTGTAGCTGCTGTGTCTGCTTGATGGATTTTAATAGAGACATCGTCCTCTGGGGCTGTCAGTCCCAAATCTTTCAGGAAAAATGAAGTTTCCAAAAGAGAAAAAAAAAGAAAACCAGTACTGGAATTACAAATAAGTGTCTTTCTGACTTTCAAATGAGACCTGAAGCGTCTTCATTTACAATTTAATGTTTTAGTAAGCACTTTAATGGAAGAGACTATGTAATGGGTTAATTTCCAAATGACATTTATCTTTACTCATTGGGGATGACTTTCTGTAATTCACTTGAGGCTGCAACACTCATGGATTAATACATCATCCTCCAACTTGAGAAGATAAAAGCCTTACAAGCTCTAACCTGCTGCACAGGCTATATTTAAGCAGTACAGGGTAATGATAAATATCTCCCATAAAATGTGTTCTCTTCACACTTCCTGCAAAAACTGCTGAGGGAGCCAGCTGGTGAGATGGAGCCGACAGTCCTTGCTCACAGCCCCACCATCTACATGCTGTGAAACTGGAGTGCTCACTTCCCCAGTGTCCCCCTGATCTTGGTCTGCCCACTGGACTCCAGGGGTGAGGCCACGATGTCACCTGAGCACAGGTGGCATCCTGGCTGTCACCCCAGCTGACACTGCTCGTGCCTCTCCATCCTGCCTGGCAGGCAGGCAAGCAGAGAAAGATGCCTGCTGGGGTGCAACTTGGTTTTCCTTAAATGTGCTCCATTTCCCCGTGTTGGATTAAACACTTCACGGAACCAAACGAAGACTGGACGTCTTCACAGAAATGCTTTTAAAACACAGAGGAAGACTGTGGCAAGCAGAGCAGGAGAGGGGAGATCACGCAGCTGCACGTGCTGCTTGCAGGGCCTGGATGCAAACTGAATTGCTTCTCACTTCCTTCTCTTGCATGCAACTGGGGGATGCTGATAAACACACAAGGACCTCACAGCATGGACACTTCAGACTGTGCTCCTGCATCAGGAAGCTAGAGGAGGTCCAGGCCAGTCCAACCAGTCTTTTCAATTTGCATTGTCTCCTGTTGACCAGATGTTACCCCAATGCTTTCCAGGACTGCTTTTAACATCACAAAGATTTAACTGCAGCCAAATATAACAACCTCCAGCTGGAGTTGGCCTTCCTGCCCAGGGCCTGAAGCCTGATTGAACTAAACAGCACCAGGATGTTAACCTAGCTCCTTACCCTATGTGGGAGCAATCCTGTGTCTACAAGCAATGATGACACTCAGTATCCTTCCAGCACCATTTTCATCAAGTTCTCCCTTTACATTAAGTCACTGCTTTACACACACGGATCGCTCAAATAACTCCCTAGAGGGATAGAGGAGGACTACAAGCCTCCATCCAGTTTGGAGAAACAGAGATCACAGCAATCAGCCTGCTTTCCTGATGTGCTGAAGAGGAGTCCTTGGCTACAGCTGTGTTTCCCAGCCATCAGAGCCTGGACATGTGCCCCTGGGAACTAAAAATTGAAGTTACCTTCTACAAGAGGAACACATATCCCACCACAAGCTTCCTCATCTAATTAATGGCAGAAAAGAAGCCATCCTCCCACACACCTGGCCACTTCAACGGGCTGAACACATCCACCATAAAACTGTTGCAAAACACTCTCTTAGGATAAAAGGTCATTTAGTTTGTTGTGTTAAAAGCTCCTTAGGCCTTCACTAAGCCTGCCTGTATGGGATCCACAGAAGTCTCACTGTTCTCTCCCAAGGATATGCCTTCTTACAAGAAGATATCCCAAGGATATGCCTTCTTAAAGGGCAGACAAGATCAAAGTCTCAGAAAAATGAAATCACATCGGCCTTGACCCTGAGCCTCTGGGTTTTACCAAAGCTATCTCCCCACAGCTGGCTGTGCATAATGCACTCACATTTACACTTCCCTCTCTCTCTCATAAGTGATGAGCATCAGCTCAGAAGAACTACTATAAGATTAAATCAGTTCTATTTTTTAAACTCATGTTCTTTTTGCCTTACTCGCTTTTCTCTTTCATCACCTTCTAGCCTACCTAAATTTTATTTAGATGGTGCATCTGGACTCCTGAGGATATTTCTTCTCAGATCATCATGATCTCACAGTAGGTTACTGTTTAAACATGTCCTTAACAACATACTGCTGACCATCTCTTTTCTTCCAAAATAGCTTTGCAGAGGTGGTGAATTCAGTTTTCCAGCAATGGCAAACACATGGTGAAATACTTGTTGCAATCACAAGCTAGTAGCACGAACTACCCTTAGTGTAGTTTCGTGTTTATCTAAATTTTAAAACATAAAGAGATGCAATAAGAAATTAATAAATGAAGATATGAATAAATGCCATGAAGAAGAAATGCCCAGTACCTGCTATGTACCTATTGCCATTTTCTGATATTAAGTGACAAAACACTGAAATGAACAGCTTTTTTACCAATTCTATAAATACTCTTATTTAAAGATAGAAGGAGACATCAGGCCATACATGTAGGAAACTAGCATACTTTCCCTGCAACTATATGCTGTATCAGTTTTGGCTTCCTCTTTTTATTCCACCCATTTAGGCTGTAAACATTTGGTGAAGAGATGATCTGGCACTTGTTCTGCACAACACCTCTAGCAAAGCAAAACCAAGCAAAGCAAATGCATTCTCAAAAAATTTGCAAGTGCTTCCACAACATCACATCTGTCCTCCCAGGCTGCCGGCAGAGGGCAACACCCGGTACCCTTCTACCTCACAAAAAGAGAGGCAACAACAATGAAAGCAACAATAACGCTGCAGCTCAGCAGACAGAACCAGTGCAAGGTAACTCAAAACAAGACTTTATCTGATCCCTTCATTTTCCACCCTTGACTGCTGAATTCCATTGCTGGCATCAGTGGCAGCTTCTCAAGCACCCATTACTGAAGAGTTGGGCGTGGATGCAATGGGGATGTGGTGCCTAACATGTGTACAGTTCTTGTTGAGGGAACTCATTCCTTCTTAGAACTTCCGTTGTGTATCAGTCTTTTTTTTTTTGTGAATCCCTTGCCTTGCCCTACTGAATGTGTAACACACGTGCAGCGGGTTGGAGAACCTGGTTTGGGCTCTTTTTCCAGTCACCCCTCTCTGCAGTCAAGAGCAAACACACACTGGGATACTAGAAGGAGCTCCTATCCTCCCTAGGGCTGAGCAGCTTCATGAGGTTTAGAAACTCAGATGAAATCCTGGCCCCAGAGGAACAAAAAGTAAAACATCTGTGAAATTTGTCAGGTTCAGGATTTTGCCACATGTCATCTATCAATATCTATCAATATCTATCAATACTGCTGTGCAAATGAGAGTTGTCCAACCTCTGGGTGCTTTTCAACCCCAAAAAAGGTTTTTAAGCACAGCACCAAGACACTGCTGTCTGCCTGGCCACTAACACAGTTCTCCCAAAGAGCATACCATTTGTACACATAAACTAGATCTCTCTATCTTATGATCAGGATGCCATTTATTTTGGTCCTAGGAAAAAATAACAGATGGAAACCTAGTGTCCAACAGATGATTGCACGCAATACGGCATCTTACTGAGACTATCTCAGATTTCTGTGTGGGAAACAACTGTATGAGGAGGGAAGTCAGTGTTAGTAGCACATACAGAGGAGAATAATTTCTACAAAGTTCTGAAGCATGGTTGTATCCATTTTTCTTAGTACTGATGATGCATGTCCCATTTATATGCAAACATACATAACAAAGAAGCCTTTTCCTTAGCACTACTTCACAGAATGCAGTACTGCAGATTGGGTTTCATAGAAAACCAGTCTTTCCAGACAAAGGGCAGAAAGGAACAAAAATGTTTATAGAACCTTGACAGCTCTGGGGAATAGCTTTTGCTGTATTTGCTGGTACTTACTATTTATATTTACTTGGTCACACATGTTGTTTTTTAAGTTTAATCCCTGCACTTAAAATACTTTCTCTTTGGAAGGAATGGCGCAGTGGTTAGGCTCTGGACTCTCAGATCCTGTTTCAAATTCTCCATTTGCTTGCTGGGTAGCAATATGTACATGTATCTTTCATCACAAGGAAGCTATTCCAAATTTTAATGGTGTAACCTCATCGCAACCCAGCAGAGTGACAACTCTTCTTATTGCTTCCACTTTGCAGATGGGAACAAATGAGTTGAGTTCTTCAGGGGATGCTGCAAACTGGCAGTGGCAGCAAGTTGCATTAAAATGCCACACTGAAAACTGGTGTTGAGGAAAAAGCACACATCCTCTTCAAACCACCAGCAATATGGGGAAGGGAAGGGGCTGGACTGTGGACAGCTGGAAGCTGCTGCTAGTTCAGTTACCAGAACTGAATTTCAGTCAATACCCTGATCACTCTATTTAATGTTCTCACAAGCTTTTCAGTGCACTGGCATGACCCATCCAGAAAAGAAATCAACCAGCAAACCACAAAAAACCAAGCACACCTTCACATGAAGTGACAGAAAGAGTTAAGTTTCATCAATCAACACAATTCATAATTTATTTTTTTAAAAGTGTTGAGTTGAACATAGTTTAATGCCATTATTCACTTGGCTTTAACATGGAAATGAGGTTTTTCAGTCCCCTAAAACTGAAAAATAACTGCTCATATTCTCTTTTCTCATACTAACATTGATGCTGATATCACTGAAAACTCAGTAGAAAGCTCTAGCAGTTTCTGATTGACTTGGTACTTTCCAGGCAATGCTACCTTTCAGATTCATTAACGACAGATTTTACTCCTGAACTTTGTCCCCTGATGTTTGTGAAATGACCCCAATCACACAGGTTATCTCCCCAGTCCTGGCAAATCATCCTGGCTTCAATTTGTTTTAACACTGCATTTCTCTTTGGGTATGTTGTCCTTATGTCACCCCAAAGAGAGACCAAGGATTAAGAGGGATTCTTGGGGAGAGCAGAGATAAAACAGGAGGATAAATGCAAGAAACTATTTGTCTGCAATCCTGTTAGTGGAGAAAATGCTTTACAAGGTTACCTTGTGGGGAATATGCCCTGTCCAATAGTATAAAAATCCTCCATGCAGCTGCTCAGTAAAATCCCAAAGTATAAAATACTTCTTTGAAGCCAAATTAATGATCCATAGCACGTTGGAAAGCATTTCTTCTGACATTTCTGTAGACACAACGTTCTTTCACCCTTCTGCCTTTCAGCAGAGCCTCAGGAATAGAATTGCTTGGATTGATAAAACTCAGGAATAGAAAACAGCGGCAGGGATTGCCACAATGGAAACTACAATGAGGAACAGAGGGTGTATATTGTGCTCACAGCCATTCTTTCTAAGTAACACTAGGCTGAACACTTGGGGATATAATGGAGGTATTTTGTGCCCATTCTAATACGGGTTAAGAATAGAAATAACAAAGAATGTAATTCTCTTCATCTGGTTTCTTAATGCTTCCTCTTGGTTTTATCTGGTTAGTTTCCCTTTTGTCTAGCGGTAAAGTTTTAATTTGTAACATTTGGTCCATGGAGAACTAAAGCTGGTCTGCATTTATAAACTGCTGAACACTATCATAAAAATCTTCTGCATGACCTGAATGACCACCTTGAAACAATGGAATTTCTGTTGGTTAAACACGGTCCCTCCCAGTAAAATAAATTTTTTACCAAACCAGAAAGGCTAAAGAATAAGAGACAACTAACAACAGAGTCCATTCACGGAGCTGGAGTGGTATAAAAATCTCTTGGCCCTTCAGCAGAAGCCCTGCATTACCAGTGGAAGTGTCAGCCTCTCAGGCAATCCTGAAGGCAATTCCAGCTCTCCCAGGCTGTTGCTTACCCTCCAGTGGCTGTGCCTTTCCCTGGAGATCTGCACACAACTACCAGGGGCCAGGGCACTGATGGCAATGCCCATAGGATCACCAATAATTTCCACATAATAGTCTCCAAAACTCTGTACGCATTAGCAAATGATTTTTACCAAATGATTTTCTCCCAGTTCCTTCACATCTTACCCAGCCCAGTATTCTAAATAGTCAGAGCTCCAAATACTGCTATCCTGGGGGAAGGAGTTGGTTGCATAGCCCGTTCTTCCTTTCCTACCTACCCCCTTTAGTGGGGGGATCACACCTAGGAGGAATGTATGAGGTTTCTTCCAGGTTATCATGTTTCAGAGAGAGATGGCTTTCCTATTTACAGCTACTGTTTCTCTGAGGTGTGCTGATTAAGCAGCTATGACATTGCTTCTCTTCTTTTCTGCAAGGCCAACCCATAGCAGTTTCTCTAGGGTGATAAAGCACAGTGGCTCTAGGCTCTGCTCTGCAAAAAAGACCTCATGAAAGACCATACATGTGAAAACCCTGCCTAAGAGCACCTGAGACCCAAGGGGTACCATAAAGCTCAAATGTCACTGAAGGAGAAGAAGTCATCACTTAAAGCTACTATGAGTTATTTTCAGTGCCTCTTAATCCTGGGCAAACTTTGGCTCATGTTGTTTCACACGTTACACACGCAGACAGCCTTCGTGCCCATGAGCTACATGCCCAGTGACTGAGGATCTGACAGTTTTTTAACAAACTCAGAGGAGCTTTCAGGAAGACCCACTTCTGGCCTAAAAAATGTGTGAGAGAGATTGGAATGGTGACTCCAGACCTGCCTATACATGGGACTGTGGAACAAAATGTATTTATCAATGCACCTTGCAGGGGAGCACCATACCCACGACGGGACAGCTGCTGACCTCAGGTGCAGGAGACTTTGATTTGCCTTGTCACAAATTCCAGACTTAGACCACAACAGGTATCAAGCTCAGCCCCTCAACTTGCCATCCTTCTTGGACTCAGCATATGAATCCAGTGAGTGGATTTTAAATGCTTGGATGTCTTCCCAGCCACAGTCCTTTGTGGCATAGTAAAAACCCTTCCCTTCCTCCTCAACATATGCTGGAGCCTATAGAAACCAGTATAGCATCCCTGCAGAGGTGCTCAGTGACACTGAACAGCCTCAACAGGTGCATTGCTCTTGCAGACAACACACATTACTGTGTCACTATTAATACACCAGGAATATGAACAGCCTGTGCACCTTTGTTTGCATGGGAAGTGTAAATTATGGAGTTCCCAGGTTTGGAGTCATCAACTCTTGCAGCTCTAACAGAGCTGTTTTTGAGGACAGCCTAGACACAGGACCACAGGCACTTGGGCTAAGTGAGGAATGAAGACCCAGGGGTCAGTCAGTCAGAGAAAGGTGTGCATGGATGCTGTACAGATGAAGGTTGCAATGCTCTGGTGACCAAGAGGGTTCACAAATCAGGGAAGAAAATAAATTAATCACACTTCTTCCAGACTGCCTGGCTGAAGAAATCCTCCCATCAGTAGCCTCCTGTGCTGCTGCACGGACAAGCTGCTCACTCCCTGCACTATTAACTTCAAGGCAGGAGCTGTTTATTGTTTCAGATTTAAGAATTCAAAATGGCAAATCAAACTGATTTCCTGGGAAGTGAAAAGAGAAGTACAGTCAAACAGTCGCTCTACTCAGGGTCTGTATTCACCATAGCAAAGATACACTCTGCAGGGTGAACAGTCGTGGGGTGACATGTCTCAAAAACGCTCTTTTTCCTCTGGATAGCTCTGGAGCCACACACCGCAGAAAAATAAGGTGTACTTTTGCAGCAAGCAAAAAGGAGTGCAGATCAAGAACCTGTGGACAGAAATCAGGCTACCTGCAGAAGGCACAAAGCCTCATTCCCTTCCAGCTCTTAGCCTGACCACAGCTGCTATTTCCAAGCCACGCTCACTGGATGAGAAAAGGGGAAAGACAATGAAGGTAAAGCTCTCTACGCTTGTTTATCTCAGGACCTCCTGATTTTCTGCACAACTAAAGGAAATAGAGACCTTGAAAACTCTCCCTCATGGCTAGAAGATCTCTAGAAGGTGAAAAAGGGATTGATTCAAACTTACCTGTGATCTCATCAATTTATGTTTTCATTCATCAGGCTCCACCACTCCTGCCACATGAAAAACTTGGCTGAGCAGTGCAGAATGAAAAGAGAAAACATGAGGCAGGTAACATTATTACCACTCTCACCCCAAATTCACACAGCTGTGCTACAAACCTGCACCTTCTCTAAACTACTGATGCAAAGGAGAGGTGGCCAGAAGACCTATACAGACCCCACACACATCGAGTGTACAGGGAGAAGAGTGGAGAAAGCCTGCATCCTCTACAGTCATGGAGAAAACAATGATAGAGCAAACCAGAAAGAAAAACACCCCAATGCTGACAGCTTAAGGGAAGGAAGATTAGCTTTTTATTGCCCCAAAGGGGTCATGCCTGTGCGTGGTGAAACCGTGGCCATTAGCAACAGAGAATACATGTAGGAAGTGTTACGACCCATGACATCCTTTGTAGCCACCAGGGAGTCCAGACCTCACACGGGGGTAACATTTTTTTCTGCAAAATGCTCTGGTGAAGAAGGCATCCCCACACCCTTCCCCACTCCTCCCCCTCCTTTTGCACTTCAGGCAACCAAGGCAAGAAGAATCAGCTGTGACCATAACCTCCCACCAGTGCCACAATACAAATGCTATTGGCCCTGATTCAAGGAATCAATTAGATTGACTGCCCCTTGGCTGATGAGACCACCGTTCTACTCTCAGGGGAGTCCCATACATCCTGTCTCACCTTCTGTGTTGCCTAGTTGGGTCCTTTTCTTTTGGGCCCACACTGCTCCTGCTGGCCAGTCTGTACTGTAAGGCAGACTGCATCTGGATGCCTAAGCAGGAGAGCATGGAAAACCTCTGCTGTCTTCTGCTGCTCCAGACTTCTTCCAGATTTGCCTCCTTCTCACCTGTTTCCCATCCAAAACTTACCTCTCAAAACCCAGGAAAAAGCACATCTAAGGAAGTGCCCACCCTGCTGCACAGAGCAGCAATTGCTTAACGCTGTCCCCCTCGGCATGGGGGTAGGGGACATGGCAAGCCTGAGAGGGTGCAGCCCAAGCTACTCCTCACTCAGTGTGGCACTAAAGCATTTTTCTTTTCTAAAGCACAGATAATGATCAAGCAAAAACTTCTGAAAGTCTTTGGAAAAATTACTATTAGAACAAACGAGGCTGGCACTTCATGTTGCTGTGACAGAGCTCCCTGCTTCTCTGCACGTAAGCAGCTTGCCCTGCCTCTTCTCCTGCCATCTCCGCAGGGTCTCCCATGGAAGCAGTGTGGTCTACAGGCCTCAGAGGTACCACTCAAACCCACACAGCGTCCAGCAGCATGCTGATTCATCCTCAGGGGCTGTACCTACTCCCCACGAGAAGATCCATGCTGTAAAAGGCAGGCGAGGAACACATCTGATGATACCACACAAGATGTTGGAGCACTGCATCACTGCCTATCGATTGACCTGTTATCCCCTACACAGAGGAAAAAAAAGATGCTCAAAGCAAGCCATCTTTTGCAGGCATGACAGCTGTTCCACCACTTTCTGGCATGAGCCTCAGTTCATACTGCAGCCTTGTCACTCTCCACCCCATTCCTGCAGCTCCTTTCCACCATGGACTACCTCCAACTCAGGAGGGTTGATGGCAGCCCCATGACATCTTGGAATCATTGCACAGCGTTGCTTTCCTGCCCCATTTTCTTGATGCTTTCTGCCTCCTGGCCTCTTTTCTGGGCCACCTTTAAGCAAGGGCAATGAAAAGAAATAGAAGATCTAGAAACACTGGACTGGGACATCGTCTTTAAGTGGTCATTAATGGCATTGAAATGGAAACAGATTAGCATCTGTGGCATTCCAGCCTTCTCTATCCAGCTTGCTCAGGCCTATTCCTTGCTTTCACACAATTGATTAGTTTGAATAAACTGTTTATCACAAAGGCATACATTCAATTTAACTATCCACTGTGGCCTCTCATAACATGCTTCACAGGTCCCATTCTCAAGACTCACAGTGATGAGCTCAATCCCCTGCAGCCTCAAATCCCTTATTTAACAAGCACCTTTGGATTTCAGTACAACGTTACACAGCTGACAAAGCAGCAATTAAAACGAAATATTTTTAAAAGGTAGGGATGGTGAGAGAATAATCAGATACAATTGCCAGATCCTTGTGTTAACCAAGGACACCAGAGAAGTACGGCTGATTCAGCCTCATCACCACTTAATGTGAATAAACAGCTTACGAGTGGGAGAGGCTGAAAGGGGAGCAGCCTCCTTCCCTGTCATGGGAGAGGGAATGTGATGATCATCAAGTACCAGAAAAGCTCCTGTTTGTGAAACACATGAAGTGAAGGAGCCTGCCACTCCTCCCCACAGCTTCCCAGAAGTGATGGTGAGCTCCTGGAGCAGACTCTCTCATCATGCCATCTCATGGTAAGTCTCACATCATCTTCACAATGCAGAATCACAACCGGGTTAAAAGACAAAAGCTTTCTGACAGCCTGTTCTTTTGGATGCCTCTTTTTTCTGCATATACGACCTAAGCCCTTATGCTTGTCTTTTCTGAAAAGCATCCTGGAACCTAAGCTAGTGCTGTCAGCCTTTCCCAGAGCCACATGAACAAGCCTTCAGGTCCTTAGAAGTAACAAAACACAGCCCACCCACCAGCCAGGGAGGCAAAAGGCTTTCAGGGAACAGTGCAGTGTAGCACTGCAGAGCATCTCCTCTCCCATGGCAGGCGGTTTCTGCAGTGGACATAGGTGCACAGCTAAGTCCCAGGTCTCTTGGCATGGCAGCTTCCTCCCAGCCTCTGGCCATCCACATGCCATTGGTGAAAAAGAGGTTGATAGCCCTGATGTACAGCAAACTGCTGAAAGGAAGGGTTGACTAATCATACCCTTTAAGCTGCTCACCTAACAGCTGCTGTCACTTAAATTAAAACACTGACCATTACTTTTGGTCCCTGGCAGCCTACAGAGAGGCAAGGTTGTATTTTTCTGTTAGCTGAGAAGAAAAATCAGCTCTTCACCTCACACTTCCCTTACCAGTAAAGCCTAACTATCAAGCAAAAAGGACTCAAGCAGGGAAGAAGATGGAGTGCAGTCTTCTCCTTCCAGCATGAGATGGGCTGGCTCTGCCCCTGCAGAAGTGCTACCATGCATCTCCACCACCAAGCTCTACATGGTCAGATGACTGGTCATGCATCTGCAATACAAAAGTTCTGCAACTAAGGAAAGAGCCAGACTGTTCTCCCTAGATGTTTGCCCTCAAAGGACAGTTTTACAAGGACTGGACACTGGAGAATGGCTTTTGCCAGTTTGGCAGAGCAATTTCTATTCCCTGGGTTCCACAATCAGTTTTCTTTTCAAAAATCTGGCCTGGAAAAACAACACCTGAATGATAGGTTTAAGGCAAGCCACTATCCCTCTAATAAAAACAACTTCAAAAGATATGCATAAAAATGATACAAATACCTTATGTCAAAGAATTCACAAACAGCAAAATCCAAACTTTCCTGGAAAGTGTTCAAGAATGGACTCGGTTCCGGATCTGATGTTTGATATACCTTCCCTCCTTGTTACTGGGAGTATGAGAGCATCATGGTCACTCAGCTCAGTCCTCCCCTCATGTTACTGGCCTGTGAACACAGGCTTCCTTTAGGTTGGCATCAACCAGCCTAGCTTCTGTAAACAAACTTATCAGATGTTTAAAAGTAAAACAGAAGGGAAATGGGCCAGGAAATTTTCCAGTACAGTTCTGAATGAGCGTTTCAAGTGGCAGAGACCTCAGGAGTCCCATAGCTAACACTGCTGGGAAACAATCCCCTGCTAACAAAGACATAAGACCCACCCAAGTAGGAGAAGGGCTGCAAAGCTAAGGAACTAGGAGAAAGCTGTGAAAGAAAATACATTATTAAGGGAAAAGGAAAAAAATCAAAGCAAGAACACCAAAGAGGAAAGAAATAAGTCTCCAGGATTAGCAGGGAGAAGTACAGGTTTAAGAGAGATCCATTGTGTCAGTACAGCTTCATAAAAGCTTACAACACGACCTTTAAAAATAGCTTTATTTCTATTGCCAAAGCACCACCACAACCTGCATCAAATAAAGTTACAATCCATCAAGGAGCTGAATGCAGTGGCTTTAATGGGATTTTATGATACTTAGTAACTTGCAAGGCCAGATTCCTGCCACAAATCGCTGAATTGTCTAGGAAAACACACAGGAGGAAACAACAGTAGAACCACCCTGAGGAGTTACTCTACGCACAATCTTTTACATATCACTGAACATTATCAGCTGTTCTTGGGAGTTTTGGGGTGGAGGGGCTACCCTATTTTTCGGTGAAATGTTCTGGGTGTGCATACCACCAAAAAAACCCACCTCAAAAAAAAAAACAAAACCCCAAAAAAACCCCAAAAAACAACAACAACAAAAAAAGGAGTTGCTTGCAATAGAAAAGACAGAGTCACTTGTAATAGGGAAGAAAAGACCCTGCAAGTTGCTTCCTGCTGCTCAGTAGGCTGCCTATCAGCGAGGACTGTGGAGCTAAGCCAAGTTTGAACTCACCAGTGGTAAGGTTTTATGAGCAGCTCAGCCTGGCAGCCTTGCCCACATGAGTGTTTGTCACAAGGCTGACAATCCTTGCTCAAGGGAATTGAGACCAGGACTGAAAGGGATGCTTGTAGGTCAGGTTTAATCCTCAAGAGCCTGTGGGTGGGTGAACAAAGAAAGGGTGGGTGTGTACGTAAAAATAAGACCGCAAGACACCTGGTTCTGTGTACTGCTACTAGCCTATTCCTTCCAACACCATTAATAGCATGCCAGACTTCACAGAAACAAAAGCAAGCAGCCAGGCTCTTCCTCCCTCGAACAATAACACAGAACAGTAAAATAGAAGCAGAGACGGATTCAATTAGCCCAAGATCTTTTTTGATAAAGGTTACTCAAATAGGCCACGTACGGAAGCTCTCCGCATCTACAACATTTCTGCACTGTTATTTGTAATAATATGACACCTCAGCTTGCAGAAGATGCCACACTGGATACTAATAGCAGATTTATTATTAGATTTTCTGCATGGTTACATAAGCCTGCAAAAGGGGAAAAATGTAAATGATTCAAGAAGATATTCTTCCTGTGGTTCTCATGAAATCTTTAGTATCTCAAGATTGACGACAATCCCTCCTGGCAAGAAACAATCAATTTTTATGCTTCATTAAAAGACTTCTTCTAGTACTTTTAAGAAAATGCCCAAAGGCAAGTCAAGCAAGGAATATATATTTTTAATCTAAACATCCTGGGCAAGATTTTACTCTCCTATCTTTCAAGCTCTTCTCCTAAAATAAAATGAAGCTGTGCATGCAACTTTGTGTTTATTTCTTCCTCATAATCTAACTACAATCTGAGGACATGTCACCCTACCTAAACACAGCTGAGTGAGGAGACACGAGTTTCACAAAAGGACATAGTAAGGGCAAATGCAAGGGGGGTATGCTCAGTCTCTGGTAACACTGAGGCAAAAAGACTCCAGCCATAATACAAGCACATAACTCAAAGTCAGTCCAGACAGAAGACAGAGTAACTTACTCATGTCGATGTAATGGCTGCAGGCACTCAAGAACCTGTCCAGCTGTGTGACCAAGAACACATCTCTTCTATTATTCAGAAATGTATGGGCCATAGCAGTGATCTTGTAAGCACATCGTGACTGTATAATCCCCAGAGGACCTTTTCCCTGGAATCAATCAGTGGCACACACCGAAGTCCATTACTGCATCCACCGGATCTAAGCCTGCTGACCTCCTTCTAGGAATATAGCCTAATATGACACAAGCCCAAAGCTAAGCCACCACTATTAACCAGATATATCCAGTGTGAGCTTACAGGTCACTCAGCCAGATCACAGCACTGCACCCACCATTCTACAAAGCAGCAGATGCAGGAAGGGTTTACCACACACTGCAGCATCTCTCCTTACCTGTCAGTGAGCAGAACACTAATTTAACTGTCATGAGTCTCATGCTTCACTGCTGTGCAAATGGCATAGAAGTTACTGGTGCACAGGGTCTGCTCACAGCTTAGATAAGTAAGATAAATCTATCTCAGGTTCAGAGGGCTGGCTGCCAAGTGAGCAAGAATCATAGTTCTTCTCTCTTTAAACACAAATGGTGTCTGGCAAACTTATGTTTTGGAGGGCACAATGCTCTTGCCTCCGTGCATACAGAACAGTCCCCAGCCCAGGGCAAGCCTCTGGCATCAGCAAGGAACTAGGTGGACATCACCAACACAGTAGAAGGTTTTGTTGTTGCACTATCAGCTCATCTAACCCACCTAAGAAAGTGTGACAGTTGGCTTACCTTGTCTCTGGTAAATATAGTACTTCCATAACTCATACACAAATACATATAGTATCTTCTGAGACACTCATTGAATTACCCATGAGGAAAGTTTTAGGGTTCTGTAGCAATGTACTTTCATCTACTAAAAAAATTTTTTTTAAAAAAGCAACTATTGCTAAACCTTTGCAGACAGAGTAAACTGTGGCAAGGATTTTTTAGATCCTGCATCCTGGTTATGGTACAGGAGGCCAAATTCAACCTTGTTTCTTCACCTGAACCACATCTGGCAGGAACTATTTTCAACCTCTACACCCGTGATGGATGATCCATGGTACCATAGCAAAGCTGTGACATAAAAATGATGCTTGTATGAGGCAACTACTATGTTCTGGAGAAGGAAAGGTGCTTTTTTAAGCCCTCAAAGACCAGAACTCAGGGCTTCTACCTTGTGGCCTCTGTTTGCAAGAAGTAAAATTATTCTGAGCACTGCAAGTCCTTGAATCCCTTCATGAATTTCTGTAAGTCTATGAATACAGGATTTTCAAGAAAGCCTTTTCTGTCCTGCACTACTTCATGAAGGCATTCCTGCAATGATGGGCAGCTCTGCACAAATATCAGAGTCCATCTGCATCCCTGCTCAGTTCACCACTGAAAATGGACTTTGTGAGGACCAGGATTTTGAATCTCGTCATCTTGAGTTCGGCTGCTAAAGCTGTTTTTAAGAAATCAGAAAAATGCTTGATTTTTAGATGAGCTGAGCAGCTGCATGTTCTTGTTACTTAAACAGAAGATGCAAGGTTCAGCACCTTTGAGGATCAGACCAGCTTTATTTAGGTCCTAGCTTCAGTCACCCATAGAAGAGCGAAGTCAAGTGAGATTCACATCCTTTTCAAAGTGTCATGCTTTTTATACATGCAAACGATAAAGCTGCCTGTATTAGTGAACACAAAACCTGAAACTGCATACTTGGAGCCACTTGTACCACCGACATCCCACTTCTAAGTAGCTCCATTCAAATGTAAATGAGACACATTGCAATTTCAGGATTATTTACTACATTTGTTTAGTACAATCACCTTGCAAGAAGTCTTTAAGCACTTTATTTGCAAAGAGCTGCAAAATTTGCCCCTAGGAAGGTGGATACAATGAGTCTAATTTTTTTTTTTTAAACACAGAAAAATCTAAGCAGAACAAAAAAAAGCCTCAGAAAAATATGCGTGGAAACCTGGAAGAGAGATTTAAGATCCTTTTGAAAACGCAGCTCTCAAACCAGAAGGAAAAATGCTTGCTTGCTCTTTACACAGGTGGAAGCTACCTGCATTCATGGGGGTGCAGGAAGCAAAACGAGGTAAAAACTTAGTATACTTAGATTGTAACCAGGTTATTGTATTAATTATTTACAGTCTTGCCTTAAGAGGATGTAGACTTTTTTTTGCATATGCACATTTGGATTTTTTTATACCTTTATAACTGCTGATATAAAGAGATTTGTTCTTTGCCTCAGAAGAAATGATCTGATTCTGCCTTCATTTACACTGATCGAGCTCTTAAATCCAACAGTTACACTGCTGTAAAATTACTATTATCAAGGGGAAGAACGTTCTAAAATTATCCCTTCGGCAGAGAGTACCAAGCCTGAAACTCTCAGTGCTTTCAACACCATTTTATCAGGACTGTGATCTCGGCATGGCTGGTAATGCAGCAGCCGAAGCCATGAAAGGGAGCTTTGTGCCCAGCTACACACCAGGCCATGTAAGACTTCCAGGTTTTTGACTGCCCAACAGGGCTGTTGCTCTTAGTAACACGGCAAGATTGATTAGGTACAACTGAAAAAAAAAAAAAAAAAAAAAAAGAGACATTTAAAAAGACAGCAGTGGAATAAAGTTCCTCCTCTAAGTAAACTGCTACATCGCATGCAAGTGAAAAATGCCAAGTTGCCAAAAGAGGCAAAGTGCTTAAATATTTCAGATACTTGTAGGAAGATTCAGAGATTTGTTTATAATGGGAGATACCTCAGCCCTGTCTGATCCAGCATGAACACAGTGTGATATCTCTGGTGAACCACACATGAACCTGCAACTGTGTCTCCAGCCTATGACCCTGTGAAGGCAAACCCAACTACTTTCACTATTGATGTGATGTTTACCCTCTAGATATGATTCTGTTTTCTGCTGGCACTTCACTCCCATCGGTGGAAGCTGAACAGCAAAAAAGAGAGATGGACTTTTCACCAGAGAGTGTAGTGATAGGACAAGGGGCAATGGTTTTAAACTGAAAAAGGGTAGATTTAGGGTTAGATATTAGGAAAAAATTCTTCATTATGAGGGTAGTAAGAACTGGAAGAGATTGCCTAGGAAGTTTGTTGATGCCCCCTCCCTGGAAGTGTTTAAGGCCATGCTGGATCAGGCCTTGTGCAACGGGGTCTAGTGGGAGGTGTCCCTCTCCATGCAGAGGGGCTGGATCTTGATAATCTTTGAGGTCCCTTCCAACCCTAACCATTCCATGATCCTATGATTCCCTGGAAAGCTGCCATCCTTTAGGAGGCTCCAGCAGACACATCCCAGCCAAGATGCCGGGGAGCAGGAGATGCCTGCAATGAACCAGCCCCCATATCCCATCTCTTCCCTCTCAGGGATGTTTCAGGGGGATCTCATCTTAGAAAATGGCTTTTCTTGGGAAGACAGAGGTGGAGGGGAGCAGTCCTGCCAGCCAGCTGGAAACTACTAAGCAGCTCCTTCATAGGATGCTCCCACAGCAGAAGCAACAGGTTAGGACCAACATTTTTGTTGTATGCTGTGTATAGGAATGTCAACTACTCATAAGCACTTTGTTGACTTTACCATCATAGATCTCTGCAGCAGATGAGAACTGCACTCACCATCTAATGGAGATCCACACAGATCTGTAAACTTTACCCCGACACATTACACCATAGCTAAAATTTCACGAACAAACGTGCTGGCTGCAAAAGACTCCAAATCAATCATCTAGTCTTTTCCCAAGATTATTAAGAACAAGTATCATAGCACTGATGTTGTACTCATCTGTCAAAAAAACATGACTCATCATGGACAGGTGGTGAGCACCCAACACCCCAACTAGTGCACAGCAGGGCTTCCTGACTCCCTTGGGTTGAGCTGACAATTAAGTAGCCATCACCCTGCTACCTCCATGCTGCCTCTCCGTGCAATGTCCAAGCATGGCACAGTTGGTCCTGGCTTCTTCCTGACTCCTGCCTGCTCTTCAAACCAGGCAGGTAGCTGTCTACCACAGGAAATGAGGAGAAAGACAATGGTTCCAAAGAAGTGAGGTGGTGATTATTCGGTGCTTCCAGTGCTCCCTTAGCCCATGTAGAGCTCCTTTAAATAACCTCCTTTCTCCTTAGCTCGTCGCTCCATGACACACCCACAGGATTCAAAATCAGATTTTTGGGTTGGGTAAACCCTCTTTGTTCCTTGGACTTCTCCCTTCATCTCTATTCCCGATCTATGTGCCTGATTCTTAGCATTTTTATAGCTGCCCACAAATACAGACTCAAATGGTACACCAAAAAATGCAGATCGGATCAGCTTCACTGCAAGTCCCCGCGCAGACAAGCCCAGATAGTCTCTCCCAGTGCTCTAAAGTTTGCAGAGCTGCTTTATATATCCCTTCCCTTCAGAACACAGATTGGCTCAGTGAGGTGGTATATACACATTACTCTGTATACTGTGTATGTGTGAACATATGTTTGATAGCTAGATCACTCTATTCCAATACATAAAACTGCATATACACTTGTTCTTTTAAAACCTTGCTGCTGCAGACTTTAGCAGAGGCTCCCTCCAGGAATCTCACACCTCTCTGCCCCTCTCAGATTTTCCTCCAGCCACCAGCAGGACTTCGGCAGACCAACGATGCTGCGAGCATCAGCCAGAGGGGGCTGCAAGAGTGTGTTGTGAGATGCAGGCACCTCGAAGGGCTGAGCCTGCCGACTGTGCTAGAGGCTTTTCTCGCTTGCGTAAATCATTTCTTGAAATAATAACGCTTAAAATAGTTCTGCAAGTCTCCAGGTTTCTCACTTATTTATGCACGCAGAATTAGGCAGCTGGGAGTGAACACTATGCATCTGTACACTGGCCAGGTAGTAGTGCTGGATACCTGTGTCAGAGACCATTCGGACCTTGGCTGGGTTCTGAGGCCACCAAACTCATGGAGATGCTGCTGCTGGGTGTTTGTCTGCCAAGTCACATCACCTAAAGCTTGTCAGTGTGCTCTCTGTTGTTCAGTGTTTTCTAATCCAGCTAGATGTTAACAGTGAAGAAAGAGGCCAGACTTCTTGGGATAATGCATTTGATAGTGATAAAAATGTTTCCATGGAGCTTTACAGCAAAACAAAAATTGCTGCCCTTTATCTGATGTGCACACATTTCATGCTTGCAATATGTCTAAAGTGATTTTATGACTAAATCCTGGGAAAAATGCAAAGAATGCTTGGCTAGAAGCATACTTTTCCAGTAAAAACACAACATGGCTTATTAACTGCGGCACTTGGAGAAGGCTATTCAACATGAAGTGCATTTTTTTAGCTCAAGACTGAAAACATGTGTTCAGATATACGTTTTCTTTGGCTTCAGGCACTAATTTGACTGACTACATTAGAGGGGTCTCCAAGCCCTTTTAGCACACGCTAGCTTCAGTACAAATGAAGTGGTATTCTATTAAACATGCCGGGGTATTGCAGCTGACGGCAAGGTTAAAACCTCCTGACTTTTTCAGAATATATTAAGTGGAAATAATGGAAACAAAAAGCTCCATTAGGTTCCTCCTTAGGATTTCTGAAGTTGCTGATCAGCAACCCCTGTTATGGCAACACTTTTCAAAGTCACTGCAAGAAATGTTAATTGTGGTGATGGCAGGGTGGAGACGACGCACAATGAGCTGCGGGAGCAGTACTATTAGTGTTACCGTGAGAACACATTATGCCATTTCCATTCTATCTTTGAATTCTGGTGGGTGTAGGGTGATGTGACTCTGAATGATGTCAGATTACCCAGCCTACATTTTTCTTGGAAAGAAGCTCCTTCCTCCACTCCTCTAGCAGGAGGGCTTGTAAAGACCGTGCTTAGGAAATTTCAGCTTCATCAGACTCTGAAATGATCCCCGCGCTATCTGGAATGTCTTAAATGGGACAACTGGAAGGCGTACGCTGCTTGAATACCTGGAAACATCAGAATATGCTCCCTTGGGCTCACGAAATGGTGAGCAGCGACAACAAAGGGTGGTTTTCTAGACTAATCCCCAGGAAACAGGACTTCACTCTCCCCAATGTGGGCTGAAATCCAGACCATCTCGGGCACATTTGTAAGCAGGTCACAATGTCACTCCTCTTCTCTGCCATTAAAATACTAATTGTAAAAGCTTTTGTCTCTAATCTGCAGCTAACAAACCGGCAACGCTGCACAAAGGGTGCAGCTCAGTCCAACAATGCCTGAAGGGCACACTATCTCCACAGCATGAAACTAAAGATATGTGAAACTGCCCAAGATAGAGCTTGTCAGGAAATGCAATCAAATACTGAGTTTTTGCTTTGAAAGAGCCGTGGATTCGCATCTCTCTGCTCCCTCCTCTCTTTCCCACAGAAATCTCTGCAGCAGAGGGGTGTGTGGGGCAGCAGGGCCAGTACAGCACACCAAACCAGGGCTGTGCACACAGCATCCCCGAGGTTGGCAAGAAGCTGGTATCTCCTAAGAAGCACCATTAGACACAAAAAAAAGAGCAAGCAAACTTTCAACACACACACACACACACATACAGAGGCTGCAGAACAGGTGGCTGAGCCATGAGGACTACTCACTTTAGGTTTGGTTTCTTCCATGTTGGGGAGCAACTCCAGTAACACTCAAACCAGTATAAACCATCTGGCAACAAACCAGAATCAAGCTCAGAAAGAGACCAAACTTCAAACTCTGCTAACTTCTGCTGCTGCTGAACTCGCACGGTACGGAGTCAGGATGAATTGCAAAGATCATCTCCTTTCATGCAAAAATCACTTGCACAACACTAGTCTCCTCTTCATACCATGTCAGGCAAGCTCCCAGTGATACTAAATGGAAGTGAAGATCTGCTGATTCTACAGCTATGAGATGGTGCCTACATTAATAATTTCACCTCCAGCTTTTTAAATGCTTAAAAAAGCCCCCTCTCTCAATGAAAACAGGAACTGCACATGCCACGTTCAGAAGCACTTGCTTCATTCCGCAAGTAAATACAGGAATTAAATTATTCTTTTCCCAACAGAAAATTAAGATGCAGTGTTGCTTTTTTTTTGCTTGGGCTAAGGCAAAAAAAAACCCCAACAATCTGAAATCCAGAATTTTTAAACTTTTAAAAAAGTCTTTCCAATGTGCACTGAAGCTTTAAAAATTAGTTCTTAAACTTGCTGGGGAAAAAAGGAGAGGGGGAGAAGTAATTTTGCAGGTTTGACAAATCTTCCTGCACACATATATAAGCACACATATGCAAGCTGTTCTATTAGAACAGTCATGTACACAGGGAAAGAAGCCTGTCTCCACAGAAATCCCAGTTATGCGACTGGAAGGTGGAAGTAGGGAGAAATTGGCTAAAGCCATCTTCAGCTGTACCAGGAAATGCAAAAGTCCTCAGCTCTTTTCACATATCTCAATATTTAAATGTGATGGGAAAGTAAGAGTAACACCATCTTGTTTGAGGTGAGTCTGCTGTAAATTACAGCTGCATTAATGTGTGTGCATGTAAAAGGCAAAGACTGTTTATAATATACTGAAACATGTATTTTTACTCATAACAGGACCAGAGTGTGGGGTTTCCCCTCTGCTGAATCCACCCCTCACAATCATCCATTGGCTTCTCACATTTCTTCCTGCTTCTCCTATAACCTTTTGGTGCCTGCTCTTCACTCTTGAAATACAGTTACTGCTGAACCATCTATATCTCATCCAAGATGCTCGTCTCACACTTGGCACAGCTGATGAGTTTTAAAGGGAGCTGCTGCCACGTGAGGTTGTTTGCTTTACACTTAGTGCCACCTCATCCATGTCAGTGTTCCATTTACCTTTATAGTTACAACCCAGACTTGCTGATATGCTGTCCACAGATGTCAGGCCAACCTCTGAATGGTCTGTTGTTCACTTCCTCCGCCTCTTAAATCTGAGAGGGAATCTCTTAAGAGAATATTTTGCTGACCCACTGCAATTTTTCTGGTGCTTCTTAATTTTTGTATGCTTGCTCTAATCTACAAAACAGCACTTTGTATATTATAGTTTGTTAGTAAGACATCAGACAAATTTTCTCCAAGCATATTCCTTAGTCCTTTATACCTCTCTATTTTAAGCAACTTTTGGCTGAGTTGTCAGACTGACAACTCTGGAGACCACAGTGTTTCAGGGAGAGGAGCCAAGCACAACTCCCCTCCTCTACCAAAAAGCTAAGGGAAAGCTTTCTAACTTCTTTGCTGTACTATAAGAAACTGCATCCTCTTTCAGTCTGTTTGAGTCACTAAATTGTCCCTTTTCACCAATCTGATGTGCCGGGCAGGTACAAGACCAAACCAGCCCACACAAATCCCTTTGAAGGACCAGGACTCAAAATCCCTGACCTAGAGGCATGAGTTATACTGATGAAGGGGTTGATCTGCACTTCTATACATTTCCATACCTCTGCAGACAATTAGCAGGGGCAGTCGTCCAAGGCAACATGTCTGTGCAGGAAGGCTTCAACAGAGAGCCACAGGGATACTGGAAACACAAACTCCTCTGCTGATGGCCAGGGCCAGGTAGAGCCTTCCCAGCTGTCAATCCAAGCAGTGAGAGCAGCTGAGTCATGCCTGCACAGCCAAGATGCCCAGGTGAGAGTCCTCATGAGCATCTTGCTTCCCATCCCCCCCCTCCCCACGGATGGGCAGCACCTTCTGTTTTTCCATTGAAGAGGGAAAAAATCAGGATCTCAACCTTCCAGTTCTGGTGTCTGCAGTGCCAAAAGCCAAAATCCTCGTCCAATCCCTTAGAGAGAAGAAGGGGCACTAAAGGAGTGTGAAGGTCAGCAGCAATGGGAAGCCACCAGGCAGAAAGCCTCCAAAACCACACTTACCAGTTAAATGTTTTCTCCATCAAAGGAACTAGTTTCACTGGGCAAACAAAAGTACTGCCATACCTTAAAAACATCCACTCATTCAGAGATGAACAGGCTAGTTTCTGAAGAGAAAGTTGAGCATGTGCCACAAAAATGTCATACCATAACCTTACAATGGCTGCTGAGCTAGGCATCACTGCAGTTGATTCCTAAGGCTAAAATTAGTTCACCAAAGGATGAGGAAGACAGGCATTTCATGATTATTCTTTAGTGATCTAACTGTAATGACAGACAGTACCATTTAAAAACTATCTCAGAACCTGAGCCTATAAGAACTCCTTAAAAAAAAAACCTCAAGAAAATAGAAGGAAGATCATATTTTCTGTTGAATTCTACAGGACATAATAAAAAAACAGCTCCTGTTTCTACTCTTCTCTACCACTGCTGCAATTGTACTGGTTCTTGGCTCCACTATGAATTTTAAAATCAAATAAAAAGCAAAGAACCAAAAAAAAAAAAAAAAAAAAAAATTCCACTACTTTCCTCCCAGATCTGAAACATAGGCTTTAATTCAAAAGGTTCCAAATAATTTTTGAACCAGTTTTGTTTTCTACAAGCATACACTTAGGAAGATACAATGCTGTCTGAGAGATGACCCCAACTGCTCCTTTGAAACAGGCTTACCAACAATGAAAACAACAAAAGCACATTAACAAGCAGAAGCATGGTTCATTATTTGCAGGCATTACTCAGTGTCGATAAACTGATAAAAAATTGAGTACATCAGGCAACTAAAGCACAGAGCATTATTAAGTGACAAATTAAACCTTTAAAACCTTGATTTTCAGGCCAAAACCTCCTTTGGGGTTGTAGAAAGCAGCCAACCTGCCAGCAGCAAACTAAGATGTGCACAGTGACCAACTGCTACACTGGTTCGCCAACATCCATCACATAAATTGATTAAATACAGTCTGCATCAGTCAGTTAATATAGGAGATATAAAGCCATTGTAATAGAATATAGTCTGCAGGATCAATACTTCTCACGAACGAAATAAATGTTTTTACAACACCTTGACATATATTTCTCTCCAGCACCCCATCTATGTCCTCATATTCAGGTGGCACTGTGAAATCATTAACCTTGCTTTTCAGTGACTCTGAAAACCATGCAAAACCCAGCTGTGACAGCTAAGCCTGTACGAAGCCACACAA
Organism: Heliangelus exortis; assembly: GCF_036169615.1. Classification (NCBI taxonomy): domain Eukaryota; kingdom Metazoa; phylum Chordata; class Aves; order Apodiformes; family Trochilidae; genus Heliangelus; species Heliangelus exortis. Next base: position 62,843,655 of record NC_092423.1, read on the forward strand.
ATCCTATTCTGTACTCAGGGGGCTCTCGGAGAGTAAAAACACTGTTCCGAAACACCAGAGAGCTACAGATGCAGGATGCTGCCAGCCTGGTCCACACACCACAGCAGAGCTCTGCATCAGTGACACGTGTGCCCGTTCCCCTACCTTCTCAACACAAAGCATCTGAGGATGCAACCCCTGCAAGCTCCAGGTGAAACGCCATCTCAACATCAGACTTTCCTCCCTCTAGAATTTCACAGCACAGACTTGACCTGAAGGAAGTGAAAGGAAGGAGAGAACTTTATCTCAGTTTATCCATGGAGCAGCGAAGAGTAAAAAGCAATCCAAAGCCCTGCAGCCACAGAAGTGTGGGGAGGGGAAAGTAAATTATTTCCTTTCCACGTCATTCCTTTCAAGAGAAGCTTGTGGTAGGGAAAAATCACGGTGGATATGGTGCTGCAAACATAAGCAACATAAAAAAATTCTAAAGGCTTATTACAAAAAAAACCCCAACCAAACAACCCTCATTTTCCTCATGCATGTTGTAGCTTTCTAGCCACGTACTGGAAAATTAGCTTCATGTCCAAAGAAGACCTAACTGTGGAGACCAAGCCCCTACATGAAAAGTGGAATTTAAGAACTTATGACTTGCTTGGATACAGCAGAAAAGTGAATGAGTAAAACAGGCCTGTTCTGCTCAGTCATTCTCACTTGTAATGGCTGTGTGCAGCTTGCCAACAGCTCTTCCTCAGCCTTCCAGAACAGCCTGATGAGCCTGTTCCAAGTGCAGTATAAAAAAGTTCATCACTAGTTAGTTTTACAGTAAGGCAACTTCTGCTCTCTTTTGTTAAGTTTTGTTATTTTTTTTTTTAACAAGTACAACAAGCAGAGACAGTGACAGGGCAGAAAACTGAACAGAGAGGGATTTCTGTGTTTCTGCAAGAAAATCTCTCCTCAAATATATGCTAAAATACAGCGCTCTCAAAAATCACTTTGTGATTTTCAGTCATTGCTGATGTTGTTTGTTGTTTCCCCCCTCACACAGGGAAGGGGGGAGCAGATACCTTGAAGGTGATGCTCAGATCCCTCCCCTACACAGGACCTCTCCTGTGCCATTATTTGTGGAGCTCTGCTGTTGTTCAATCTGGTTCAAATGGCTCGAGAAACGTGGCTTCCACCCCTTCCCGACGGGGATTATTTCACGGTCTAACAGATCTTACTAGCTGGAAGTGTTTCTGGATTTCAGCCTACATTCCCAGTGCTGAGTTTTATCCCATTACTCCTAGTCATACTGCTTGGACCACCCAAAACAATTATTTTCCAAATTTGGATATTTATACTCCTTGTGTGCAGCACTGGTGGTTTTAACATCACCCTTTTCCCTCACCCTCTTTCTCTCTCATTCAGACAAACTGCACGTATTTAATTCCTAATCTTTCTTCTCTTCTCTAGTCCATTAATCACATTTGTTGCAACTGTCTGAATTCCCTGCAATTTGCCCAACTCTTTCTCGTAATGAAAGACCCACACACTTATGAACTTTGTATCTCCTAAAGCTCTGTCTGATAAAAGACATGGACTAATTCACACACACACAGAAACACACCAGACGTTTTCCAAATTCATTCTTTTTATAGGAAGACCTTAGACTCTTCCAGGCAGGAAGCAAAATGCATTTGTCTTTTTAAGTCCTCTAACAGAGGTGAAAAAGTAACATACTGTACTTTTTTCAGATAAGAAATTGCTTGACTCCCAACTGTTTTCAACGATTGCTCATTTTGCCTTGCAACAGCTGTGTTATTTATTGATGCCTTCCTCTTCCAGTTCTTTACGGAAGCTCCCATGGAAACTTCACGTTTTGGTTTTAAGAAATTATTTGATTCAACTTCCATGAGTGGTTAACAGCCCCCTATGCCTGTCTCTCATCCTCTCCTTTAACTCCTTTTTGATATAAAAGCTGGGCAGAGAGACAGATCACTGATAAGACACCAGGGAAACCAAATAAGACATTCCTCTTCCTTAGCATTTTAGAACTCCAGGTTGCTGGAGTTGCTGGATGACAAAATAACACAGGGAAGCAAAAGTTGCCTTTGGACTGCTGGGCAAAACTTCTGCCACCTTGGTATGGAAGAACATCATTGTTCCACCAGAGGCTCTGGGCTGATCTTGGGAAAGTACATAACTGATCTCTGTGCAGCTGCTACAGTCTCCCAAAACAGGCTTTTACATATCATCTATACTTTAACACTTTTAACCCTGAATACTTTAAAGGCTATTCAATGACTACTGACCACTGTGGAAGATTAACCTCCTAGCTATAGTTTGAGGACAGATATACAATTAAGACCCTGATATTGCAGACAGCTATGTACATGTGATTTCAATTTCTACTTAACTGCAGCAAGAACAGGAAAAAAACAGGGGAAAAGAGCACATACCACATCCAAATGCGCTTTAAACTGAAGTCCTTGCAGGTTGATACCACTTACAGCAGGCAAGTTCTCTGCTCTAGAAGACAACTGTGACTACCCAGCATTAGAAGTAATTTTTTTTCTTTCCAAATGACTAGAGCATTTTCATAGCAACAGAGTTGGAAAAACAAAGAAAAAAAAAGCATGCTCAAATAGCCACTGAAAACTATACTATTTATTTCCCGTTCCTAGTTTATTTGAATGCCTATACTACCCGACACACATCTTAATTCAGAAGTTAAAAAAGTCACCCAAAACTCTTCTTCACTCTTGTTTCATACTAACAAAACATATACATGCAAATATCCTGAATATAAAGAGAAACTCTTAAAAGTCATTATGACATTATTTGCACCCTGAAGCGAGTCATAATTTGCATGCATCCTGCCAAGTACTTTCTGTCAGAGCTAAAGTAATTATTAGGAAGTATGAAAGCAGGTGTCACTTCTGGCAAGTTGTAAGATGGCTTTATATTCTCAGTTGCAATGGAATAAAAATGATCCTTAAAAAGAGCATAGTAGGCTATTACTTTGCATCCAGTATGTACGTGAAACGTAACGGCTCCCGCCTGTAGTTTTTTCCCTCTTTGGTATTCTAATTAAAGGTTCAAGCTCCTAAAAGCCAAAACCTAAAAAATATGAGCAAAATCAATCACATTTTGCATAATTTCTCTTCAGTTTCATAACCAGCTGTCAAGCCATCTGACCCCCATTTCCATGTGCTAGAAGGCAAGCAGCTGAACTCACTTCCACCACAGTGAGACACATCCTCTGTCCCTGCTCACTCCCATGTACAAACCTCCAGCTTCCTGGATGAATCTCTGCTACAGAACTTCAGGACAGAGGTGGCAGTGATTGTTACGATTACAGAGCCATCATTTTCCAACTTGGGTGCCTCAGTTTAAATGCTGAACTCCATCTTTAGGCATCTGAACAAGCTGCTAGTGTTTCAAAGGTGCTGGGCACCCAGCATCCCCTACTTGTTTCTGTCAAACTTGCCAAAAAGAACATCTGCTTTTAATTAATTCACCAAGAGCTGCAGGTACACAGGACCTTTGAAAGCCATCCCACTTAGTTCAGTCCCTAAATATAAATCCAGGTGCCTACCTCTAGGCAGTAAACTTTAAAAATGCTGAAAAAGAAAAAATATCTTTATTAAATAAATAGATATATATATAAAAACACATGTAGACATACCCAAGGCCTTAAGATTCATGTTCCATACTTGACACATGACATGATGTAAAAAAAAAACAGATCTGATTTTGTAGGAAAGTAGCATTTTACGCTGTAACTGGAGTACGTACAACACTACTAATTAACATAATTATAATAAGGAAAGGCATTCAGGGAAACTTTCTTCAAAAGTTGCTCCTCTTCCTTGGATAAGCAACCAAGAAAACCAACCCCCCAAAGTGGCTGTATTTATGCTAACACTTTAGGGAAACTGCAGATTTACTAGTGTATTTATTATGCAAGTTAATTTTATTTTTCTTTCATTCAGCCAGACACCCACATTCTTGACAGTGTAGAACTTGAAAAGATCTTTTTCTTTTATTTAAAAACTGCAAATGGAAGAAAAATACAGGCTACCACCTGCCTCTGCAAATCTTCTGCATGTGCATTTGTGCTTCTGAGCATGATGCAACTGACTACCCTGTAAAGAATAATATTCAAACCCAGCAGCAATATTCCACCCTACAATAGAGCACTGACTCAAAAGGCAACATGACGATGCACGTCTGCATGTGCATAAAATGCTTTCCTGAGTCAAGGATCAGGGATGCTGTGCTGAAAGACCAAGAGGTGCAGCTTGCTTCACTGAGCAAGCTGTTATACCCTTGCTGTCATTTCAGAACTTCTCCCATCACAAGCCCTGCTGGCCCAGTGACCATGTGGGGCCACCATTTCCCTACCACACCACATCTCCAGATTCACGGCTGCCCCAGGCCTTGGCATGAGAGCTCTCCACAGCCAGGGCAGCACCAGAGAACTAGAAACATCGCTCTTCAGTGTGCAAATGTGATGCTGTGACTCTCTGCACAGCTCACTCACAGGTAAGAAAAGGACCACCACCACCTCCATGGTCACCCGAGCTCCAGCAGGCTGGCTGTGGTGGGGTAGGTTATACCCCACACCTGCTCCAGCTGCATGTTTGAAAGAGGGTTCTGACCTTTGCAGAGAGACAGTTCTTCCCCCCGCCCAGCAGAACCAGGCACGTCTTGCTGCCACTCACATCAAGGCAGGGAAGAAACACTGGAGGGAACACAGGAGGGAAACCTGACCTTGTGAAGCAGCCGAAGCCATCCCTGATGCTCCAGCAGCACACCCAGCAGACACTCCTTCCACTCCTCACACTGCCTATCAGTGCCTCTGGTGGTGCACACAGGAATGGGAGCCAGGCACAAACCCCAATCTATTACACTCCCTCTGCCCCTGTACTCAGCGCTGGTGAGGCCACACCTCGAGTACTGTGTCCAGTTCTGGGCCCCTCACTTCAGGAAGGAGATTGAGGTCCTGGAGCAGGTCCAAAGGAGGGCAACCATGCTGGTGAAGGGACTCGAGCACAGATCCTATGAGGAGAGGCTGAGGGAGCTGGGGCTGTTCACCCTGGATAAGAGGAGGCTCAGGGGAGACCTCATCACTCTCTACAACTCCCTGAAAGGAGGGTGTAGCCAGGGGAGGGTTGGTCTCTTTTCCCAGGCAGCTCTCAGCAAGACAAGAGGGCACGGTCTCAAGTTGTGCCAGGGGAGGTTTAGGTTGGACATTAGAAAGAATTTCTTTACTGAGAGGGTGATCAGATGTTGGAATGGGCTGCCCAGGGAAGTAGTGGATTCTCCGTCCCTGGAGACATTTGAAAAGAGACTGGATGTGGCACCCAGTGCCATGGGCTGGTAACTGCAGTGGTAGTGGATCAAGGGTTGGACTTGATGACCTCTGAGGTCCCTTCCAACCCAGCCAATTCTATGATTCTATGATTCCATGATTCTGCAACAGGATCTGTCTCATGCACCCACCACACCGTCCCACAGTGCGAGTGACCTGCCAGCAGCATAACGGGGCTATGGGGATGGTTCTAGGGGAAAAGAGGCTGCTCTATACCAAGCAACTTCTTGACACAGTACATGGGTGAAGGTTGTATATAGGAGGATGTCTGCTTAAGCATGGAGGGCAGGATCCATCTCACCACCACCAGAGATGGCTCCTTCCCTTCCTTCAGTTTGGACCCACAGCTACAGCTTTTACTTTGCAGGGACCACAGTACAGCCCAATCAGATACTCTGCAACCTTATAAAATAACCACCTTATGGGCACACACCCACGCATCAGGCAAAGCACCAGGCACTGCAGATTGCCCATCTCACTTGGAAAGCAGTGTCTGAGATGCTGAGCAGCTGATCTGCCCTGGCTCATCTCCACCACTGAGAGCGAGGTCACTCCTCCTTACACACAGCTCTGTGGCCTCCAGCACAGCTCTGTCCAGAGAGACATCAGCTGAAGGGCCGGCAGTCCCCACCCAGTTGACTTTTCAGCACAGACAGCCGTGCTCTGGCTTCTTGCAGGAAGGCTGGAGAGCAGCCACCTACCTCCACCCTGCTCCATCATGGCACCTCCAAGCTATAGGAGCTGGTTGGAAATTACAACATTTTGTTTTTCCTTTGACGTTCCCAAACTGAGCAAAAAAAAAAAAAAACAAACCAAAAAACCCAACAGCAGAGTAGTAGGAAGAAGCAGAGAAGGACACTGCACATTTATTTGTCATAAATTATGCTTGAGAGAGCCTTAGGCACAAGAAGCCTTCACTCATCAGAGCAGGTTTCTGCTGCGTGTCAGAGCACTGCACTACACTTCATTAGGAGCATTAACTGGACACCAGCAGGAGATGAGTCTCTGCTACTCAGCCTCTCCACCCCTACTCGGATTTCATCAAAACATTCATCCTTGCACTGCTTTTGTTATCTCTTGGAAGGGGAAATATTTTTTTAGCGCACAGGACAGTTTGATACTTTAGGACCTAACAGGAAAGCCTCTACCCAAAACAAACGTGCTTCTGCTGAGAAAGTCTTTGCTGCTGAATACTCAGATGAAGCACAGGAGACCAAACTTGTGCATACCAACTCAGACCTATGTCCAAGAGCAAACACATCTGCAGTAGGATGTGCTAATGCAAACTCCCATGATCTGGGTACCAACAGTGCCCCAGGGAGCAGGGGGCTACAGGCTCAGAGAGGTGGTTTCTGGCACTGGCTCCTGAAGACTGGTAATTCTGTCTGGCAGGCAGCAGGACTTCAAAGAAGTTTCATTATTCCTGAATGGTTCCCTTGATGAAAAGTCTGCATGCCATGTGAGGAAACCAGAAAATGGTCCTACCAGTGTCCCACTAATGGGCTGTTACTGGGAGGCTGTGCAGCTCCTGTGGGGCCAAGCTGATGGCAAGAGCCCTGACACAAAGGGCGTGGCTGCACCATTAAAAGCAAGGAGAAAGTACTTGGGAACAGCTGCTTTGATTTACTCCAGAGAAAGTGCTCTCCAAAGAGGATTAGGATGGAAACTCGGCAGCATTTTGTGAGGAAAAAGGCGTCAAGCCATTAGGAAGAAGTGTTGATACCTGTAACTGAAATAAACCTAGCTACAGGCTGTTGAGGCTGATTTGAAAGCCTTGACAACTAAAGCACTGACACCTAAGTGAGGTCTTCTGGGTGCTTCTGCAAGTGCTGCAACCCCTGCTTCTCATGCCACAGGCCTGTGTCACACAGCCTGGCATCTGAAATGCGTGTGTTTTGTGCTACAGTACCCTGTCATACAGGAACACTCTTTAGAGGGAGACTAAGGAGCATCCCTTGCCTTCCCTCTGATGCCAACTGGAAACCACAGAGTGCTGCCAGCAGAACATGGACATTGCCCTCACCAAGAATATTCCTAATCACATTTCCCCCCTGTTTTCCCCTCCACCGTACTAGACTCAAAACACTCGGAGTAGCCACTTTGAAAGGGCTGATCCACCCACTGCAGTGTTTCTGGTAATGACTCACAAAATCCCACACGATTCTGATACCATTTTCTTGATAAGACCATCTGCCAAAATGAAACCATACATTTAGTGATTGAAAAAAAGAAAGGGAGGTGGGGGGGAAGACAAAACCCTACCAGTTGTTATTAGTAGCAAATTGGTGGAACGTGAAACCGACAGTCGGCGTGCAGTGCAAGAACTAAGCTGACTGCTGCACACAGACCCTCTGCAAACAGGGGTTTGAAAGACAGGCTCTGCAGCCTGCTGCCAAGAATTTGCCTTCTTGTATGTTGTGACTTACACAGATGTTCACATAATTTCTTGCATATGGCCAGCAAAAGCAGCATTCATTTTTAAGAATGACGTGATTGTGTGGTAAGGATAAGAAGTGAAAACTTTCAACATGTATCCAGTGATACAGCTAAATAAGAAGCCAAATTGTTCCCAAATGCACTCAAAGAGCTTCTCATGAAGTCAACAACAAAATTCAGATGAGATTTCATAGCTCTCTTTCTTCCTCTCATTTAAAAACCTGGATTAAATTACACTTGAGCATCTTAGAATGAGATTCAGGAACATGAAACGTATCAGAGAATCACAGTGTTCACCCACCACCGCAAAACATAACTAAACTTGCACTGAAAAAAGGGAGAGAAGAAAAAAAAAAAATTAAAAAAAATCCTTGCCGGGCTGTTGGATTGGTTGGCTTTTTCCTTTTTGTTTTGTTTTGGCAGACTTCATTTGAAGGCAGCCCAACTCCCTTCTGCTTCTGTAAGGCAAATGAACAGAGAGCACTGAGTGTGCTGAGGTCACAGGAAGAGAGTACTTAAGCTTGTGCTTAAATTCGGGACAGCCTGGTACCAGGTGCTTTGTCCTAAACCTCCCCAACTCCTGCTTAAGCTCTACCTTACCTACTGCCTTAAGAAGCTATGCTCCCCTTAGGCTGCTCTTGAGCAGCCCCTGTAGGACCCCAGCCAAGTATATAGGCTAGAGGCTAACATTTAATTCACTTCAAGGGATGGAGGATCACGGCACATGAAATAAGAACACCAGTTCTTTCATCCCTGCAGGATGGAGCTGTGACACAGGACCAGTGAACTGGGAAGGGATGCTGAAGCAATTCACCTTCTGACAAGTAACACATATACAGAACTTTTTATTTGGTCCATTTTCACAGCAGAAAAGATAAATTTGGGTTCAAATAGCCGGGTGGAGAGAACATTAAGTGTGTGAAGGTCAACGCCAATAAATTCTAATTAATGTGATTTATTTTAATTTGAATTTGTGTTTCAATTTAATATACTGAATGAATTTCTGAAATGAAACAAAACTTGTATGTAAGGAGAAAAGTAGGTAAGGTCATTTCAGAGGTACTTTCCAGCAACATTTAACAAGCATATGTGTCTGTCCAAAATAAAACGTATGGCCAAGGGCTCTGAGAATGCCTTTGCATGTTGTCCTCCCTGTAACAACATTATTACCATCAGCAGAAACCTCAAGTATGCTCCCACCTCCTTTCTCAGCTGGGCAAAACAACATGTCTTAAAAGCTGCCGTTTGGTTCAGTGAACAAAAAGGCTGTGAAACTGCACTGTCAGCTGCTTGTAACACGTTACCCTCTCCTGTATATTGCTCTAATGATTTGAGCACCCAGTGTGCAAGAACTCTACATCACCTCCTCATTCTGATGCTTTCTAAACCAGAGTAAAATCAAGAAAAGTCAGACAGCATAAGGGAGTCACTTTGGAAAGTTGAGCAGCACCGAAGAGAACTGCTAATCTTCTTTTGGCAAGGTGGAAGATTTGTGTAACACCTTTTTCCTCCTACTAAACATATTTACTCTTAAAAATCGATTTCCTCTGTCACTATTTACTGCTGCATGTTGCTCAGTGGTTATGAGAAACTGCATGGAAAATCATGTTACACTTGTTAAATTGACCCTATAGGGCCGTAAGACCAGTGCATAGATCATCCCAAGAGGCAAGCCTGCCAAAGTCATGCTGTGCATATCATCGCTAAGCCCAAGACAAAATGCAAATTTGGCTGTATCATAGCTGATTTGCATAGCTTTCCATTGGTTTCATACAACCTATTTTAGAAAATGCCAATTTACTTCCTTTTCCTACAGCTTATTGCCTGTGTGAGGTACTTGCAGCTTTTATGCAAGGCAGATTTGGTAGCTAAAACATTGAAAGACATAATTAAATGCCTTTTGGAAACAGAACACAGACTTCAATGCAATGACATAAGACACAGGACTTTGTCTGGGACACAGATACTTTAATGACTCTTTGCAAAGGTGCAGACCTCTCTCTCTCTCACATGCTCAAACAGCTGCACAGCTTTTTCTGTTTTTTATCTGATCTGCAAAAGCAGAAATATTTGCTTGCAAACTATGAAGGGCCTGAATCCAGTTACTGAGTACACATTTCACTCACATTGATATCAGAATGGATGGCTGCCAGTTTAGTGTCTTGGCTGGTGTTCAAACACGCTGATTGCTGAGCCTCCCTGGATTCGGAGTTCATGATTTTATAAAAAGGAAAAAAAAATCCCCAAACAAGAAACAAAAAACCCTTCACAAACATTTTTGAGATGCTACTGAACTCATTTTCCCCTTCTGCTTTTTTGTAAGCTCAGCCTCTGGAAGCAAACACATATAGGTAGTGCTGTCTATCAAGACAAGCAGCTAGGGAGTTTGGACTTTATCTCCAAAGCTGTGCTACAATGAACATTACATCGTTCCTAGCCAAGCAAAATTCACACGTGTACCAGGGGCCAGCCTTCATTCAAGACAGAAATAGAGGAAAAGATCTGTTTACAGTTCCATATCTTAACATGAGAAAAAAACAAACCTGAGGGAAAAAAAAAAAAAAAAAGAGAAAGAGAATATCGTAATGTTTTAAGACTCCTGTCACAGCCAGGTAGCAGGGAACAGAAAGGCTGCTTACCTTACACAAACCTTTCCACTTCTTTTTTCCTCACTACTCACTACTAAAATCCATAAGGTTGAAAGGCAAGCTGAGAGGTCCTTGAAGCCCCCCTGCTCCCAAATTCCTCATCCCTGAGCACATTACTTGATGGGGTTGGAGTGCTGTGCAAGCCCTGCTTTCTCTGGCACGGCACCAGATGCTGTAGATCTGGCCACTTAGATGTTTCAATTGAACTTGACAGGTGTTTGTTAAGAGGCTCTACAATACGTTTGGGAAGGGCTGCCTGGAATTATAAAATGGTTTATTATGACAGTTTAATAAGCATAGTGCAGGCAGTTCACTGCGTAACTTTCTAAGACTGTAAACGCAGGTGACCAAAATCTGAACTAAATGGCAGTGCACATATAACCTGTAACTAACCCAATTAGTGGCAAATGCATTCGTATAAATATCTGTACAACTGGACCTGATCCTGATGGGTCAGTCTGGGAACCTCTCTGTTCCCTGCAGGCTCAGTATTCCATGTATTGCCTCAATTCACAGAAATTGGGTATATATACTCAGCGATAATTGCTTGGGCTAATTATTAGAAAATTCAATCTATGCTAATTTGCCTAAGGGGAGGGGAGTATAAAATTAACTCAACACATTTATTTAACTTTTTACAGTTTTATTATTATTTAAACTTTATGACAGCATTGTGCCCAGAGGCCCCAGTCAGGATCAGGATCCCACTGTGCTTGGCATCCTACTGTGTGTGTGTGAATGTTCCACCAGCAAAATATTGAGACAAAGGCCCCATCCCTGCAAACCATTATGCAAGTGCTTGCACCAAAGACTGGGAAAAAGGCTGTGGAAATTAAAAGCACAGTAGTATTGCTGAAGTGAAGTAGGTACATTAAGCCACTGCATCCTACCATGCACAAGCAGCCTACACCAAAAAAACCCCTACTTTTGAAAGAAATTGACAGCTGGGTTACTTTTGGTTTTACCATTAAACACGTAGGCATAAACATCACCTTCTAATCTGACATTTCTTGCTTCTATCTTATCAATGGGACCATCATCCAGTGAATGAAAAAAACCCCAAACACGTGTGGGTGTAAGGCCCCAGAAGAGAGAGGAGATTCATATCAGTAACTGAACTGGAGAATAATCAGAATTTCACCTTTCATTTTAGACACCACATGTGACATTGCAATTTTTCCTTGAACTGAATTTTGAAGGATATTTGCCTGAGAAAAGCAGCTAGCGTTCCACCTGCCTTCACTTCTGGACATTCAAACATCAACCCTGAAAGGTCACCATTTGGATGATCATAACCTCTCACTGTCCTTGAATAAGTTGGCTTTTTAATATATATTCAGGTATGCTTAACCTCATTGGTCAGATAATATTATCAATACAACTATATTAATAATATGCTATCATTATTTTAACTGAAACAGATTCCAGTGTTTTATAATATTTAATCCAAAATAATGAACAGATGAGCTTTTCTGAGTTAGGGCCTTAAAAATTAAACTCTTTAGAGTACCAGTGGCTGTACTGATATGATGTACACAAAAGAGTGAAGAAGGAATTGCTGACAAAGAGAATGGTGGCTCCAGGAGTCACTAGGAGACTATCAGAATTAGGAGAATATTCATATTGAAAGACCATCTCTTCCTCTGGCTCTTTCATGATGTTTTATGACCAAGGTATCTGTACTTGGATACTTGCTGGGGCTAAGGGGCGCCACAGAAAAGCCAGCAGGGTCTAATTTTCACAAAGCTTCAGAGACTCCTCACCTTAGAGGCAGGGGGGATGTCTGCAACGTGCTCCACTCCCCAGTTTCACCCACACCACAAGAAGAGCCAAGATTAGCAGAGAGGCAACATAAACGGAGCGAAAATGGAAGCACGGCAGAAATAACCCCATGAGTGGGTCATCCTAACAACCTCGTTTCAGCACAGCATTTCAGGAGGGATGAAGGGAGGCAAACTCACCTTTAAGGCTGCTCCTCCATAGCTAACTTGCCTCCTTATGTACCACAAAGACCTCGGAGCAGATTTAAACCCCAGACTCACACACTGGTATGGCAGGTGGAGTAAGGGCTTTTACAGAACTGCAGGGTTTCATTTCAAATGAAAGTTTGGTGAATGTCTTCTACTATCCTCTGCTTCTCTTTCTGCTGCAGTTCACTGGAGCTGTTTCAAGATCCCATTAAATATATGTCAGGCCTTTTACATGCAGCTGCAACCTTGCAGCACAAAACAAACGGAGGCAGATGAAAGAAAAAGAAACCATCATTTAGCCACACACAAATTCTGCATATTTTGCATATCACTTCTAACACAGACTGGCAGCCCACACCAAAAATACATCTGTTTGGGAAGAAAGTGACACTTGAGTCACTTTTGTTTTTATCATTAGATACGAAAACATCAAACATCACCTCCTGCCTGAGGTCTCCTTTTCTTGCTTCTCTCTTATGAACACGGCACATGTTTCTGGGGTCCTTTAGAGTGCTGCCTGCTTGACTCAGCACTGTGACATCTTTTGGTGCATGCAGATCATCCCGTAACTGATGGGAGTGTGTGAGAGGCCACCCATGGACTGCTGACCTGCCATCCTGGCAGGATGTGGTCTTCAGTACCAGAAAGGTACATAAGGAACAGGTCTACAAAATGCTGTTTCTGCTACCAGCAGAAAGCACTGTCTTTGCTTGCTGCTACCCATCTCCCTTTCATACTACCATTTTCTGCTGAAAAAGAGGTATCTGAACTCTGGCAGTTCTTGCCCAGAGTGCCATGCTTTGTCCATGCTAGTCTCATGAGTGAGACACCTTTGGTTAGATTATGCAGTGAGAAAAACTTCTTGGAAAGGGGAAGTAAGTCCTTTTAACCTTGTACTCCTTTGAATGCTTGACTCAATTATTTTTTAATCTTGAAATAACATCAACATCCATTTTCTGACATAAGGCCTTCACCAAGCTTTAAAAAAATAAAAATCAAACTAACCTGCTTACTTCAAAGCCATGTTCTCATCACTTTAGCTGGCACATCATGAACAAAACGGTCTAGAACTAACCTCAAACAGTCATCTGGAGAAAAACAACATATTTTCCCATGTCATCACCACTATAGCACATACTAACCACAACTATACAGCCTGTCAATTTTCAGTTTATATTATGATAACTTTACCTAAAAGCATTTGGTGGTTCAAAAACAGCAAGTGCAATGCCAAGGAAACATTTGCTAAACTGATGCGCATGGCAGCACTGGTGTGAAGAATATGCTTTTGCAGAATGGGAAGCAGAGTAACAAGATATTTCACTGGGGACAATGGACTTGACAGGAATTCTCCAAAACACTGTTTCCGGTTGGTTTAATCCCACAGTCTAATTAGAGCAGGTTGTGAAGAAGGAGGCTTAGTCTGGTCCTTGAGTTGTGAATCTCCCATAAAAAACCCCAAAAACTGTGATTAATGGGAAAAGGAAGAGAGGAATCTTTTTCACTTGCACTGGCATCTCCACTTCCACGTATAGGGACGGTTTCCATGAGCACTTGTAACAGGTAAAAAAGCAGAGATTCATGGGAGCCTGGAAAGGCAACACATTTTAAAATGCCTTTAGGAAATATAGTTTTAGCCATGCTATCCCCATTATTCACAAGGAACCAAGCATCATACAGCTTTGAGTTACTTTCCTCAGTTTAAGGAGGACAAAGGCAAAACCATAATTCATGAAGCACTGGGGTTCTAATTTGACAATCATATGCCCATACAGAGGATTGAAAAATATTCTCATGACACAATGCTGCCTGTGTCACCACTCTAGAAGCAAATGAGAAATCACTGCGTCACTCCCCAGTGATCTGGAGCAAGGAGAGGATGGATGCTTAGACAGGGACAGAAAACCAAACAAAAAAATCTAAACCAACAAAAAAACCCACAAAACATCGAGAAACCTACAAAAACACTCCACAAGCCATGCTATTAATCTCTTCTTTGTTCTGACTGGCCCAAAGTTGGGCCACAGCAGCAGCACCAAGCAAGTTTCCATAATACATTTATTGACAGCTTTGCTTTCATGGGCTACAAGAGCAGTTTGAGTCACTATCCTTGGACTGCATCTTCCCCGCCCCTTCTCCTCAGCAGCACTTTGCCTTTCTAAGGTGCAGCTTACCAGGACACCTTTACTACTGAGAATGAAGGGGAATGCATTCCTCCTTCTTGGTTTTGGTGGGAGACACACTGAAGGGGTGTCCACCCTCCCTGAGGACAACCGATTTCAATACTGTCTGGACTATAAATGAGCCCCTTTTAAAGAGCTGCTCTGAAGCCAGGCATTGCTCCCGCTTTTTCTCTTCTCATGAATTAGGAAGGACATGTTCCTATGTAACCTCTCTGGACAGATCTTCTGCATGGAAGAAAGAAGGAAATTGTAAGAAAGAGGAAAGGATGGGGGGAAATGTGTAGGTGCCCTGAAACTGAGCTTGCATTTATTTCAGAAGTGAGTAGTTATCCAACCGCAGTGCCCCACACCCAAGACTAAAAGCCTGAGACATGAGTTTGAGCTGATCTTCCATGATCTCACAGTGACTCCAAGACAGATGGCATCCAGTCCTCACAAAATACACAGCCACATTCCTCCATTGCTCTGACAGTGATTTATGTCAATGAATGTACTGCTGCTAATACGCACTGAGCTCCAACTCCAGATGCCAAAGCCATGCTCTGCACAAAGCCATGACTGTGTGGTGCCCAGACACAGCTTGCTATTCGCTGTATTTCCACCCCTCCCACCCTCTGATCTCATGGAAGTTTTAAGGAAGCCACTAGAAGAAAGCAGTGGCACTGCACGTTGTCTCCAACTACTCAGTAAGCTAACCTCAACTTTCATTTAAGTATTACAACTCAGAGGTTCTACTACAGAAACCCAGAAAGCATCAGACTTTCTTAATTTAGCAAGAACAACTGCATGCTATGTCAACTACTGAAAAATCTCAGTGTACAGCAGAAAGTGTTTTGAGACAACAGACTGAAAAGCAAGGCTGCTGGATTTTTGTTTGATTTTACAGCATGTTTGACATTTTCAAGATGAGACTTGAGGAGATGTAGTATCAGATTTGCAATCTTCCTCTGTTGAATCTTTCATTAATTTCAAACGGTGCAATATACTTGAGTTTGATTAAAACAAATAATAATACAATGAACAGGTTTCACAGTCAAGTCTTTATCTTGTTTGGAGTATTTAAATGTGTAACTAACTTTAAATCAGAGAAGCAGACTGAAATCAAAGAGATAAGGGGGTGTTAAAAAGGTAGGTGTGCCCTGAAGTGTACTCCTGAACAGGAATTAGACTGAAGTATGTGATTAGGTGTCTTTAAAATAGATTTTCCTTGTATAATAAAAAGCAAATATGTATCACAATACCACAATATATCTTGTGTATCAAAAGGTAGCAAAAGCTACTTCTTGAGGAAAAAACTGAGCAGAGAAGAACTGGATGCCTGTGGGTGTAAAATGTGATTGTTTTATTAGAAGGAAGGTTAATACATAGAGGCCAAGGATAAAGTTGAAACTCAAAAGGAATATGAGTCAGGGAAGTTGTTCCAGATGGCAGAGCCATGTGGGATGTGACTCCACCATCTACTACGGAAATAAAAAGGAAGAAATAAACACTTAATGTTGAGAGAGCATATAGGATTGACAGGAAAATAAGAAAGACCTGAGAGAAGCAGAAGGAAATTAATGGCAGAGTGATGAAATGAGGCCTTCATAAATTTTGAAGTGCAGCAACACGACTTCAATCAGCCAAGAGAAAAAAAAAAGGCTCAGTCACTTTGATTCAGATAAACCTAATCATCTCAAAGCTTCAGTGCCTGTCCAGAGCACATTCCCTCCTCTCTGGGTGAGACATGGGGTTTGGCATATCACGTGAACAGCTTCTCAGAGGCATCTCCTGTCATGTACTGAAGGGACAAATTGAAGTATCCCACTACTGCTGCTTCCAACCCGCTTCAACATCATAAATGAGCAGGAAAAATGTCAAAAGGTGTTTTGGACACCTTAAGACTAATGGGAAATTTTTAAAAGTGAAAATTAGGCTGAATGCGAGACTTAGTAACAACTCCTTATGGGAAGTGGAAGAAGCCACAAGGTCTGGACACTGGGAACTTAATAAGGCAAAGCATTTAAAAATGCATTGCAGGGAACTGCCCCATCTTGTCGGAAAACCAGGCATGGCATGATCTACATAAATAGGTCTTCTGCATCTCTTGCTTCAATACAAACAGGAGGTACATGAAAATAAAACAAAAATAATAATAATAAATTACAAGCTTGTTAACAAAGATCTGGAAATATTCTTGTCGAATTTCCTTTGATTCAGAGATGGGATTTTCAGCCAGAAGTCAGAGTTAGTCTTCCTGGATTAGTTTGTCCATTCACCACACAACAGCCCAGGCTACCATCCACAAAATTACTGCAAAGGTAGGATGGGTTGGGAGCCAACATGCACATTCCATGAAACCTCCATTCTCCTCCACGTACACATAAATAGGCACATTAATACTTCTTTTGTTTGGAGAGTCTTTTTATTACCATTTATGGATTCAAATGCCTAGCCAAAATGGGCTTTGACCGAGGCCTACAAACCTAATGCCATAATAGTAATAATAACCAGTTTGATATGAAAGATTCTTATTAAAAGGGCAGAGAAGTACACAGCACACATACAAATAATCCCTGAAAAATAATTTCAGAGACACGTCTGATCTTGAACTTTTGTACTGAAGGCCTAACGTAAAGTCTATGAAGTCAATAAAAGGACTCGGAAACTTCAAAGTTGACTTTAGGCTATAGTATTTTTCCATGACTGATGCTTTCCAGTCATGTTCCTTCCTGGTCATGGCTTCTTCATTTCAAAGCAACTGAACATTAAACCTACTTAAACTAACATAGTTGAAAACAACCAACCTCAAGGTAGTTCAGGAGTCCCAGTCTTCACATAATTATCTCTGCAGAAGCCACAGCCTGTGGTCAGATGGCTACCTGTTTACCTGTCCTTTCTTTACAGTCAAAGGATGCTACCATAAATATTCATTTTTATAAAAGAAATTTCAACCTGCAAATCTCTTCTCTCTTATAAAGCATAAGCTTGACCTCCCAAGACATAAGATTAATCTGATTGCTTTAAATTAGCTTGGATTTATCTGGGTGCAAAAATTAGACTTCCAACAGCTACAGCCAGATAAATTACCACACCAGACACAAAGCAGTAGTGCTAAAACTCAGGCTGCCACTCTTGCATAGCTTTCACGCTTATTCTTTCAGCATTAAGAATGTTTTCTTGGTTAGTCAACTTTAAATCTATCATTGTATATACAATACTATTTAAAAACAGCACTCAAGTGTACAAGATAAACATGTGCTGCCACTGAGTTGCTACACACAATATAATAAATTTGCATCCCTGGGATTATTACTACTGTGTAGCTACTTTCAATGTACAGAGCAACACAAAACCAGAGCACTCTGCCAAGTAAGTGAGAGGCCCTGTGCAGAAAAAGACCAGTGCTCTGAAGGCACAAACAGAGCTGTGAAAGGGAGAAAATCAGCAGTCACTGGAAACTGGGCCTACCAGACATTAAATGTGTATAATGAGGACAAAGAGAATTTCTTCCTGAGAATGGGAAGGCCCTTCCACTTGGCATACATGAGGAGAAGCCCCACTGCTACAGGGAAAGAAGGCAGTTTTAAATTCACATTTACTGCAGAAGCAAAATATGAGGAGCATGGAAGGGAAGGAGCATAAGAGCTTCGCTGAAGGTGTCGGGAAAGATTTAGAGCTCCTTGTGTCAGGTCTGTGCAGAATAGGAGTGAAAACATCCCAGGAACATAAGGAAGGCATGTTCAGAGCAACCAGATACACCGCCACCACCACGATTTTGCACAGCAAACTGACTTGGACCCTTTCTAATAACATATTAATAAAACATTATTAGTATCTAATAACATAATAATAAAATTTCGTGCTCTTCATCTCTGCTGTCACACCGCACTCACCTGTCTCTGAACTACGTCTGGCATCCTCCAACAGCCCTTGCTCCACACCCTGCTGTGCTGGCCTGGCACCTGGGCAAGGGCTGCCCTGGACTGCTGGATGCAGCACTGGGGCTTGCTGCCAGTCACTGCCAAAGAGAATTAGCAGAGGGGCAAAGGGCAGACCTGGGCTGTCTCTTCACCCTCTGTGTCAGCACTAACTCATGCCTCTCACCTTCCCCTACCTGCTGAGTTTAGCAGCAACAACAAAAAATTTGTAGGCATTTAATTGTCTTTGAGACTTCTGTTTCTGGTGGGATTTGGTGGGAATTAGCCACGACACTCAGTGTTATGGGAGGGGGAGAACAAGGACAGACAGACAGACATCATCACCACCACCACACACACACCTCACTGCCTTGGAATCCAGGCTAAAAACACCCAGGCTGTGGAGCAGAAATACTCATGAAAACATTGCATAATGCTTTACCAGAGATATCAGTATCATTATCTCTATTTCATGGCTGCAGGACTGACTGGTCATGACACGTCTCAAGTCACCCATTAGACAGTTTTCCCTTCTGGCTTTGCCACTGTGTCTCCTGATTGTAAGTCAGTGCCCTATCAGTGGAGACATCCCAAGCCACAGGCTGCACGAGAAGAAAGGGCTGCAGAAGTTCATATGTCAATATCCAAACACCAGCTAGCCTCTTTGCAGACAGGAAGGAAAGGGAAGAATTTTAAAGGTACATCAGAAACCAAGAAATGCCATTCTCCTTCCAAAAGGCAACCCCACCTCTACCAACCAGGTTCAGTGCACGAGGCATTGCAGATGCATGTCGTGAAAAGGCAGTATAGGAGAAGACTGACTGCAACCAGCATTCATCACAGAGGTCATTACTTCAATTAAGAAACAGGCCAGAACCAAAAGAGAAACCCAAAGAAGTCTGAGCAAGGGAGAAAGTGGGATATGAATTCTACATGTCTGATCAAGAATCTTCTCAAACTCCTGGGGGACCTACTCTAAGAAACCCGTAATGTTTCCACTGTGCTTCAAATCTAACCATGCATACCACTGTTCAGCCAAACCTTAGCAAGTCTAAATTTTTACCACTTTCCTTGTTCCCTTTGCATATGAAAGGGTAAATAATTGGTTAGGAATAATTTAAATTATTCCTTATTTATTACAAATATGCAGTTTCCATTTTATTACCCCTTAGGTTTCAAATTTTGCATATCAGAAGTACTTCTTGCCAAGGAAAGAATTTACTTTTTAATGCAAGAAATGGCATGAAAGAACAGCATGAATTGCCATTTTGCTTTTCTAATTGCACACCCTCCTCTGTATCTCCTTGTTTCTTACTGTTTTCAGGTAAAGATCAAGAATACAATTTCTTTTCTGCTTCACCATGAAACTGAAGGCAAGTAACAAGCCCAGCAAGGTTTGCCCTCTGTCATCAGTCTCCTACTTGCTGTCAGCCTGTTTGACATCAGCAGGGTAGAAATGCTTTACACTGAACACCACAAGCTCTCCCACACTGCTGCTATTACTAGTCCTAAGACTTATGGTCCACACAGATAATTACATTTGTAGTGACAAACACTGCCTGAGATCAAAGTTTTTGCATTGTTTGTTTTGAGCTGCTGCATAGCTACCACTGCAAATCATTGCATATTAATAAAATGTCAAAAAAAGAACCCCAGCATTTTGCCCTCATTTTGTGAATTCCTCCATCAAGTTATCAATTTCCTCTTCCTGGTACACTTTTGAACTACATTAAAACAAATCATATGAAAGGATGCTATCAGGTACAAGAGACTTCCAAGAATAGAGAGGTTTGATACACAGGAATGCCTCCTGAAATGAGCACTCCTTTCACTCTGCTGCAAGCATGACCATACTGTCTGCTCTGATCAGGCAGACAGGCTGGATAAGAGCCACATGTAGCATCTTCAGGGGTCAAAATACTGTTTAGATAAGGCATTGGTCTGACTAACAGCCATGGGAAAGCCTCCTACATCCTCCATTCCAGTAGGACAGTTTACAGACAAACAATCATCAATCTGCAACTCCTCATCCTCCACACCATCTTCACTGAAACAAAAATGGAAAGACAAAAAAAACCAGAGAACCAGAATGAGAAGCTTTAGTATGTCAAACCTTTCTTATATGAAATCACCTGGGTTTTCCAGCACAATATAGGCACTGAGACTGAACTCATTTGAATGCAATTTCAGTTTCAAACGATGCCATTTCAGATACACGAGTAACTTACCAGTTTTGCACAACCACAATCAGGTAGCTTGCTTTGCTCTTTCCAAAATTTTTAAGTCCTGAAGGAAGATTAAAAAGAAATGCCTTCATTGACCTTAAATGCATTATGCCATAAACTTTAAAATACCAACTGCAACTCAATTAAGGATCATCTATCTTGCTTCTTTTTGCTTCTATTTGCTTTCCTGTAGAAGCAATCACCACTGCTTCACATGCAGTTTAGTACTGGTCCCATCAGACAACAGGCTTTGTGTCAGCATGGTGGTTTCCCTCTCTGACCACAGATAAACACTGTATCCCACTGCTTCGTGGTTCCAGTCCTGGCATGCCAAACAGCCTTAAGCTTAAGCTCAGGCTCAAGTTGTATTAGAAAAAACAGCCACCTCAGGCCTATGGGGGCTATGGGGTGCAAATTGTGGGATTTCTTCCCTGCCACTAGCAGTCCAGTGCTCTTTCATTTGCCACTCTCCACCTTAGGTCTCAATGCAGTAGTTTACGAGAACAAAGCCCTTCCAGCTCTTTGAAACCACTTTTATGCCCTTTATGGATGCAGATCTGGGAGCAAACAGAAACAGCCAATCCCAGTCTGACCAAGGAGCAATGTGGAGTCTGCAACTCTGACTGAGCTGTCCTGTTAAGGTATTTCTGGCAAGGTCTTATTAGACAGCTAGAGTGAAACCAGTAAATAATAGTAATGATTTACACCAGGCGAAATACCTGCATGACAGTGAAAAACTATCTACACATTGTTTTAACACATGGTTCACAAAAAACAGATTTCCTTGAGAAAATGCAGAGTACAGCTAAGCCAGAAGCTAGCCTGTCTTATACATGTTCCAGGGGTGCAGAGCCAGGACACATCCTTTCACAGGAACAAAACACATCTTTCTAGTACTAGACACACTGAGTCAGTGTTTACACACTGATCTGCTAATAAGCAGACCCAGGAATTCCAGAACACGAGATTTATATTTATTACTATTTTACATTACTAGAGAATGTGCCAAGTTTGGGCACTTTAATTTATGAGGGCTGCTATTGCACATTCCCTTTTCAGTTTTCCACACAACTACGTTACTGAAGCATCCTCGTAAGAATGTTTAAAATGTCTGCTATGTTTTAAAGCAGCAAACTCTTCTTTTTTAGCTCTGACCCAGCCATTTCAGTCAACAAAGCTCTTTCTACTCTTGCAAAACACTTTCTACTCACCTAATGGTTGCAATCATACCGGCTGTCTTGGAAACTGCTACTCTCTGAAATAATACAGCACAGCTATTTATTCATGGTAGTGGCTTCATGTGATATTTTGAAGACTACCACTTAGCAGTCTGGAATAAAACATGGACATGTATCTTTTGACAAGAGATCTAACTGCCTCACTTCAGGATTCATAGACAGAACATTAATGCACCTTTAAAATAAAGAAAATAAGGAAACTGTGCGACTAAACCAAACAGCTTGCCAAAACAAGTATAGGTTTTTGCACTCACTTTTGCATTTCCTGGCTTACTAAGATCAATGTATATATAGATAGGCACCTGTGTATGTGTATGTATACATATGCATTCATTCTCAACATGGTTCCTCAGGAAGGTGCCAGTCAGAGGAAGAACAGTCAAGAGTCTAAAAAGCCACTTCTACTATAATGAACAAAAATAGTTTTATTTGTCATAATTTTGGGACTGTCGAGGTTTTTTTGATTGTTTCTTCTAAACCTTGATTCCTGTAAGCCCAGTCAATATCTTTGAAACAATACTTGATAGCAAACTTACCTATATTGAAGAGCTAGAGATTGAACTGAATGTTAAAAATCCACATTATTAAAGTCACCTATCCCTGCACTCATTGCATTCTGCAAGAATCTTGCTTGGGAAGGAAGAAGGGACAGGTGGAGTGGGGACTGCAAAGTTAATTAGTGAGGTTTCACGATCTTAGTCAACCTACCAACCTGCACACACAAAAATAATGAAAAGCAGAACATCCTAGCTCTCCATGGTTCTATTCCTCACTCCCATCATTTCTTGTTGTCTGCCTGAGTTCTTCTGCCCCCTTCCCTCCCCACCTTAGAGTTCCAGACCAACACCTCCTGAAACAGCAAAGTCTTGTCATATCTGACAAAACAAACAGGACAGAAGACACCTAGACACCACACTTCCAGCAAGCCACCCAAAGCTGAGTGACTCTTGATAGCACATAGAATGAAACTCCAGGAAATACCTGTGCTGCACAGCCACACGGCACAGATTTATGGGCTTGTGCTGAGTGGGCCCAGACATTTACAGGGTACACTGGAGGGCAAGGCTGTACAGGCACACTTGTTTGACTCTCACCAGTGTCATGCAGCACCCTGCTCAGTTTAATTACCATAATCAGAGAAGATGTAAGGGGAGAAGCAGGGCTAATTAGCCTAAGCAAGGCACCTTGTCAGCCTGGGACTCTCTGCACAGGGCTCAGATGCACAAATAGATGTACCCATTGTGACTGAGTCTTTCCTCCTGCACTCAGCAGCTCTTTCATTATGCCCAAGAACTACTTACTGCTGCAGAAACACGTCTTGTCATCTGAGAGCTGACTGGGGCAATTCCTCAGTTCTTAATATGTTTTTTTTTGAAACTAAGAACTGCAGGGGTATTACAGACTGATGCATGATGCTTTCTCCCATTGCACGCATGCTGACAGGTACCTAACAGTCTTCCTTTGCAAAACCTTTTCTGAGAGAGGAGGTTCCTATTATGTTTTTCATGTTTTGGTTTTTTTTTCTATTTCCACATATGGCATCCTAGGTAGCTGAAGAGAAAGAGAGGAAAAACATGGTGCTAAAATAGTTCCACTACTTCACTGTACCTTCCCCATCTCAAAATACTCTCCAGATGGGAACAGTTTATCTGTAAGTAAGCAAGCAGGAGGATGACTGAAGAAAAGTGATAATTACATTAAAATAATAATAACAAGAAAACTCAGGGCTAATGAAGACTGCCTGCTTCATCTAATTTAAGATCAGACTTTGCTCCATAATGAAGACATATAAAGCCCTGCAGTTCACTCACCCTTTCTACGAATGCCATCCAGAGTAGTAGAGACTGCTCACTGAGCCAAATCACTTCAGCTGAACTGGTTTGACTGGTCAATGATAACAAGAAGGAAGTGCTTCTATCTCCTTTATCATTCTGCAGGCTATCCCTCAGGTTGAATAAAGATAGTTATGCAAACATTTTAATGGTTCTAGTAAAAGTACAAAAGAATCCTGGCATTTCTCACTGATCTAATGGACATGTCTTAACTCAGAAATGAGTTATGCAGACCTTCGTGCCTTATACAGCAGCAGTCCATGACACAGACTGAATGACAAAGAGACATTATTTTGCTTATTTTCCTCATAAGGAGTTGATTCTTTAATGAAGTCTCACTTTACCTGTGAACTTGAAAAGCATTAGCTACTCCAGTACTTTTCCTGTTGCTCCACCCTGAGTGTCAAACTCACTTCTACTTCACCAGAGGTTCATGTTACCTAGGGTTTCTTTTTGTGAACTATTTGTATTGGAATGCTAAATAAAGCTGTTGAGAAGACAGGTTTTATCTGCCAGAGACAAACTCCTGGCAGCTGAAGGCTTAAAGCCTGATTTGCCAACTGCCTCCATTGTGGACACCTCACCAATGCAAGGACTCTCCATAGCTTTAGTCACAAAGGTTCCCCCATCTGGGAAGCCAAACCACATTTTGCCCAGCTTCTTTCAACTGGCACAGATTTTGTAATGCTTTAGCAGGATTCACTGTAGCTTAAACGCTGGAAGCAAGACAAAGGGAATTTATAAATCAGCACCCCAGTTCTGACTGAAGGTTGCCTGGCCCAAAGGACACCCACAAGTAACCTTCTTCACCCCATCTTATGCAACCCTCACTCAACAGATTTCCTTGCTAGTGCAATAACCTGGTAATAACTTGCACTGGTTCCATAAACGTGACTTGCCATAGTGCAGAGGGTTTTTCTATTACATCAAGAGCTACCAGGAAAACCCAGTAGGGATAAATAGAGAACACAGCATCCCAGATTTTTTAGCCTGTCTCTAGTTCTGACACCTCGACAGGGAAAGAAGCTAAAAACATTTCTGTCGACTTGCTTTTTTATCTTCCTCCTCTTGACCTTTGTGCCATCAGGTGCCTCTGAAACATTCATCAGTGTCTGCAGCTGAAAACACCAATGCTGATTAACAAGCAGAAACATAAAACTCACTGAGAAGGAACACTGATAGCATCAATACTGCCAGGTTGTCTCAAGGTATCTAATATTCCTTCCCAACATGAGCATCCAGGGTCAGCATGCCTGGCAGGCTGCAAACAAACCTGGAATAAATACGAATGTATGAGTTGTTTAGAACAGTGTTCTGCTACAAAGGGCTCATGATCCCTTTTAACTAACCTACCAGCAGCAGCAGTTTCCTTTTGAATGCACACTCCAAACAGAAAATGGAAAAAATCCTCTCCTCTAGGAGAGCTTAATTTATATTCTCTTTCTGCTGCTACTGCCACCAACATTATCAACTTTGAGAGAAGCACTGGCAGACTGCTAGATATTGTTAGGGTCATCACTAGTGCAGTACCCAGCTCACCAGCCATGCTCCCTAATACAGCAGCAGTGAAATAGAAGAAAGGCAGAACAGCAGAAGCAGCATTGTCACAGGCATGGGACACCTATGTGTTGGTCAGTTTCACCCCACACAAAACTTGCAAGCACTAGAGCAGCTTTCACACCATGCTATCAATCTGTGAAGGATGAGCTTGGTTCTTAAAGCTTCTTCTTGGTTTCACTGGGGGCCTCTTGGACCAGTGAGTGCTGCAAGCAAGGACCTGAAGTTTCTCAGGGCAATGCCACCAACTTAAAAATAAGAACTACAGTAAGAACTACACTGATAAATTACAGGAGATGCTTTTCCCTCATGGACCACGCTGTAACCACCCTGGTATTGTAATCATTAACAAACACATTCACCTGCCTTACTTGCTTCATTTATTCCTCCAATGCACTACTAGTATTGCCTGGACTTCTCTAATAGCAAATCCTGAAACAAAGCTGACAGTGAAAAGCTGGGGCAGCAGTTAAAGTGGCTGCCAAAGAGAAATCTGTTTGCTCAGGCAAAAGCTGTTCTCAGTCCAAACATGGGAGTCATAATCTTACAGCCATTTGCTTGGAAGACAATGAAGGGAAGGCAGAACAGACTGGGAAACTACAGCTTTTTATGGTAAGAGAAGAGAACAATCTTTGTGCCCAGATTTCTTTGCTCTGCAGGCTAAGTTTTACAAAGCTGACAACTGGTAGCAACATGTAGTGGCCCCAGGCACCATGCCTGCCTATCAAAGACTTGGATTTTAGCCCTGGAGAAATTACAACTTTTCAGTTCTCTGGAAGCTGTATCGGCCAAGAAGAAAGTGAGAGAGTAATGAATGACCTAACTAAAAATTATTTTAATGCACAGGTTGCATACTGCAAGACATAAACTTAGAGGTGCCTGGGGTGCAGGAAGTACTAGGGGAATAGAGGGAAGATGAAAACATGTTGTATTTGACAGGAACAAGAATAGCTTCAGATTACAAAAGCAACCAACTGGGGCTGATACAACAGTAAAGTCATCTCCCGGTAGGGAGACAAAGGAGGAGGAAGCTCAGCAGCCCAGTGACTCGAGAACCCAGCCGGCAGGAAGGTGGGGAAGAGAGAGGTAAATCCAAGCAAGCTGCACAGTTGTGGATGAAAAGATGTTTGGCCCTGTGGCAGCCCCTGAATGTCAGTGGCTTACAGCCTCACTGCTGCACATCTCTCTGCAGAACTCAAAGGCACCCTGGCCACCTCTCTGCAGGGTGGCAGGGGCAAACTACAGGGTGGCAGGGGCAAATTACAGCCCAGCTCTCATGTGCTGTCCCCAGGTGTCCATACACTGGTGCCCCCTCTGATGAAACAGCTTGGTTGCTGGGCACTGCCAAGGCAGGTTTGCAGCACATGGTCTTAGAGGACAGTGGCTTCAGGGCTGGGAGAGGGGGTGGCTGGCCTGATACACAGAAACACCTACCACTGCCTGCTTGGCTTCCACACAGACACAGTAGCTCTGCTGCATCCCTGCAACACCCACTTGATCACCCACATCATTTAAAATAAACCACCAAACCAAAGGGCTCAGAGTTAGGGTCACGGTCTGTTTTTTAAGCCCTGCAAGAGGCCCAAACTGTTTCAGTTTCCTCTCCCAAATGTCAGCCTTGAGCCATTCTTTTCTAGCTGGCAGAAGCTTGTGATGTGAAATAAAACCCAGGAAATAAAGACTTTCTGAATAAACATTTATTTGGTGAGAAATACTTCTGATTTTTGGCAGAGAAATGTCAGAAACCTGAAGCCCTATGTATAGCATGCCTACAGAGCGCAATTTCTATTTAAAGGGAAGCTGCAGCTGTCTGTAGCTCTTAATGAAGAATAATGCCTGGGAATAAATTACTGCCATTTCTGAGAGACATTTCTCAAATGACAGCAATTCTTCTCTTTTTCCCTCTCCCTATAAATACTGAGTGGCGTGCACTGGGCAGTTGTTTGGAAGAACGGACACATGCAGCTCTCTTTTTTCAGCAGCCTAGTAATTTCCGTAGAAAACCCTGAAGTGTTTTAGCATATGGATACCCAAGCAATTCAAAAGCCAAGACGCTCAGAAACACTAAGGCTGCATATGTCAAAACTTCCCGTCTCTCTTCCAAGGTGTGCACAGCTCATTGCTGTTTGAACAGACACCGGGCATCGCTTCCAACTACACCACAAAGCTGGTGTGTCGAGGCTCAAGGTACAGAAGACAGAAAGCTGCTGTAGAAGGCAGGCTGACATGAAATTTTCATCACTTGCATATGCTTCCTCTCCAAGGGGCTGCTGCAGTAACAGTGCAGACAGGCAGAGAAGGTGATGCTCTAGGGAGAGGGTGTGCTGGGGTCACCGCCAGCCTGGCCAGGCACCTCAGGAAGCAGCACTGATATCAAGCCCAGGAGCTGTTGCCTGCAGCCTGGCCGCAGGTCCAGGTGCCAGGAAAAACAGCCAGTGACCAGAGGAGGAGTACAGATAAGGATCAGGGTGAGGACAGCAAAGAGGGCCAAGGACCAGAGAAGGAGGCAGCAGCTCAAAAATGGGATAGGACCAGAGCTAAGCTTTGTGCAGCTGCAGTCCTGAAGACCCAGGGTCATGCTCAGCCCTTACAGTGGCAGGTTTCAACCAAAGCCAGGCAACAGAAAGCCTGTCAGAGCAAGGATGTTTACTATCCTGCCATCTACAGTTTCCCCAAAATAACAGTTATAGATATGAGATCGACTGAAGACATTTCAGTTATCGGCGCATACTGGATTCAGACATTAATTTTCTATTTCCCACAAAACATGTCAGAGGTCTTCATATAAGCACAAAAAAGAAAGAGAAAGAAAGAAAAAAAAAGTGAATAAATATCAGCCAGTGGGGAGCACAAGAAGTTTATTCATTCCCTCCCTCAGAATGTGTTTGTGCTTGTGCAGCTAGAACTCCAAAAAGGCTACAGCATATGTTTTCAGGATGGAAAAAAAAAAATCTCAGGATACCTAAATCCTACCAGAAAATTAGAAAACCATATGCTGGAATTCACAAGCACCCTCCTGCAAGAGCAAAGGAGCCTTGTGTTGCTTCATTTTTACCCCTCACTAAGTGAAATAAACATTGCTCCTTAATGAATCCTCCTGCCATCCCTTTTCTCTCTGCAAAAGGGTAATATGGACTTGATTTGTACCAGCTCTGCTATTCCAGCAATGTGCTTCATCCAATTGAGAAGAGTAGAAGAAAGGAAGCAAGAAATCTGTACTGTTTAGTAAACAGGCAGTTTCTAGGTGGATACAAGACACTGGTCCCAATTTACTGCCCCCCTCCCTCCTCACACCCCCTTCCTCTGAAATTTGCCTGGGTGGCAGGAGAAGGAGGCGTAAGGGAGGAGAACAGCTACTGCTCGCTGTGGGGAAAGGGCTGAGGGCTTCCTGCACATCTTAACGTGACAACACCCTGCAAACACTCAGGGAAGACAGAGCAGTATTTTTCAGTAAAATCACGGCATGCCGGCATTTCCTTGCAGCAAAAACACCGCGTCCCTCCTCATCTCTGGTGCTCTTGTCTCCTCGAGAGGATAAAAGAAAGAAAGGAGGGGAGAGAAGGGGAGAGGAGGAGCCTTGGCTGAGTACCTCCTTCTTGCAGCACTGTCCTCCAGTTGAAGCCAGTTGACAAAATATGCTCTCAAGGAACTTCTAAAGATCTCTCCATCACCTACAAATGACTCCCTGAAAGAAACCAGTCCTAGATGCCCGGGTGAGAGCCGTTTTCAAGAGCACTTTCTTTCCATCTTTACCTGGTGAGAAGAGTGCTGCTTTTTCGGCACAGACCTGGGCCTCAGAAGTGCAATTCAGGCTTTTGGCACGGCAAGAGCAGACCACTGTGCTGTGCTTTAAGTGAGCTCATTTTAAACCATTTAGGACAGGGCAGAATGTAATCATCACAATGACAGCATCTTAAAGTGATACTCCATCCCCTCCATCAGCTGATGATTGCCTCCCCTTTCATGCAGTTTATCTGCCTCATCTGGCATGCCACACACTGTAGAAGACCTGAGGAACGCTCTCCTCGGCATGAGGTGGTGCTGCTGTTGCAATCAGTGGAGGTAATTGCAACATCTTGAACAAACATCCCCTGTTATCCCAAGGGCTTTGCAGGCTAGGACAACGGTTGTTGTTACTGTTCTATTATTATTACTATTTGTTGTTATTATTATTATTTAAAGCTGCCCTCCTTGGGTCTAGGATGTCAGCATGCAAAGTATGCCCTCATGGCTTCAAAGAAGTCCTTCAAAGTGTGGGAATAAGCTGGTATGACCACATCTCTTTGGATACACAGTGAGAAGCTCCATGTCTCAGACTCCCTTATTAATCTTAAAAGAGTTACTAACTTGGCTGCTTAGTGGTACTAGTAACTAACTACTCCAAATGTTAGCTTTTTTAACTATTTCTCTGTAGACCAACACACGCAGGAAAAGGGAGAGATTATAAGGATTTTTCAGGGTCTTCTCTAACATTTCTTTTGCAAGTAGCTCTTGAAAAAACAACACCACGTAGACTCTGTCTCAACCTGCTTCCAAAAAACAAAGCCTGAACCCAAAGGGAAAAACAGAGTAAAGAAAGGCATCCAACCTTCAGACAGCTAGAAGGCATGCCCAGCAGTCAGAAAACATATCTGTATTTACTGAAGCTATGGAGTGCAAAAACTAATCTGCCAAAACTGGAAGAATCTGCAGCCATATTATCACTACTAACATCCTGAAGGACCACTCCATACTTTGTGCATAATGATTTAAATACTAACTTACCTAATTTTGAAATTCCCAAGGTTCCCTCTTAAGACAAAAATTAGGATTATTCTCAGACCTGGAAGGCAGAGAGTTCTAGTTTTCCTCCATTTGTAAGACTGTTTACTTTGATCTGTACTTTCAACCATTTCAACCCAGAAAAGCAGTGGGCTTCACAAGAAAAACAATAAACAAAAAAATATCTATGCCTTCTATTTAACTATCCCTCACAGTTGGGGGAATGGCTTCTTTTATTTAGTGCTGCAGCTGGATCAGCATCTTAGTTAATTCACTATGTTTCCCTCTGAAAGGTGTGCTACTCCAGTTCCCATGAACACAAACCTCGGAAAGGAGCATTTGTATTGAAAATTCTCAAACTAATATAACATACTGATCAAAGCAATAGGAGTTTGTCATACCAAGCACAAATAACTGTATCTCTACTCCTCTAACCAGAAAGTGGCTAAATAATGTCAACTACTGTGTAAGTGAATATCAAACTCCTAAATCTGACCTGTAGATTGCTGAACTGTTAACCATATTATTTTTTCATTCTTGTTAGGCTACACAAACAAAGTCTTCAAATGCAAGCTAATATATTTAACTGACAAAGCATCTTTTCTTAGATAACACTATTCTGCCCTTGAAGACATTAAAAGACAGAGGGAGAGAAATTCAAGCCTGGCATTGCAGCACAACCCAAACACATCAGCCTTCAGCTTCAGTACATCACAGGGACGAGAGCAAACACTCCAGTGCAGATATGGCCCCGAAAAAAAACAACTGCAAGTACACGTTATCACTGCTAGGAACTCACAACATTCACTATGTTCTTCTTCGGGGAATTCTGGATTATCCTTTAGCATGAAAACTTCTCAGAAGCTGCCGGGCTGCTCACAGGTCCTCACTGGTTTTCCTTTTTCAAATGAAGCAAGATAGAGCTGTAAAAGAAAAGCAAAACAAAGTAAGAAAGGAAAGCAATGAATAAAAAGAGGAAAATCCACACAACTGTTTAGCAAATGAACAATTGATTCATACATCTCCTTGAAGCAAATGCATTTTAATGAGCTCCTAGGATGGCAATTCCAGTACAGAGTGAGTGTACAGCAAACATTGATCTAAGATAGTAAGCGTCATTTGTTCTGTACTTCTTCCCAACAATTAAAACCCAGTTCAGAGTTGCTGAGGCAGATACATTATTAAAATAGTTCTTGGATACCTCTGTTGTGATTACAGGAGGAAGAAAAAAAAAACTAGTTGGAGTTGTTGTTTTGAAAAGTTGTCTGCAAACAAAGCCCACGGTGTGCAGAGAGATCCACACAGGAAGATTTTTGTTCTCAATGAACTCTTCTAAGCGAATGGAAATACCTATCTATTTCTGTGGTTGTCTGTAATAATGCAACAGAGGAGTATAGAAACCAAAAATACACACATGTACTTGCCATTCCTCAGCTGGAAGCATCTTTCACATCTGAGATTTTTAATATTGTGTGGTTTTTTCCTACTTATTTTTTGATAGAATTCTTTTATGGACCACTCTTAATTTTTATGACCCACTGTAAAAGATATCAGATTATCCTCAGCCTTTTTACTTAGGTCTAGGCAAACTGCTGTGCTACATTTTTATGTGAACCCCACAAAGAACTGTTTATTTTCAAAGGACCCAGTTAAACATTTTTTTTCCTTCGGTCAGGTTCCCATGGTGTACTTGTGCTTCCTAAATTCTTAGTTTCTCTCTGTGCCACAAACCTTTCCAATGTCCTTGATGTCCCTGTCCTTGTGTAAGCATTTCACGTGTCATTTCACATGTAATTTCAGGATTTATGGACAAAAAATTACATTCTGTCATCCCTATAGTGGAATCCAGGTCCCCGAACTGAAAACACGTGTCAGACAGAAGTCTACAGCTGAGACAGTGCAAGCTCTCTTTATTTTCAGTGGAGAAAACTAGGCAAACTAGAAAATGCTTAATTTGACCTATCTTAAGCATCTGCTTTAGGACAGAATGAATCACAGAAATGTCCAGAAAGGTTCCCTTCTCTCCCTCTGTAGAGTGAGTCTAGACGCTGAGCTCAGACTAGATAGCTACAGATGAATGCAGATGAATCTCACCCTGCGTGAAGGTAGGGAACAAGTCACGAAGATGGACAAGGGCACTTGATGGGTGAAGAACAGAGGGAAAGCAATGCAGGCAGAGGATACCACCCAAAAAAGGTTTACAGCCCTGAGGCAGTCTGTTTTAGTTGAACATACACAAAGCAACAACTACAAAACCCAATGCATATTTGCTCAGCTGATCCAGCTTTAGTGTAGGACAACTACAGAAATTATTATCTGAGCTAAACCCTCACAGAGTAGCATCAGTGAACATTTGCCATCTCCTCCAGCAGGCTAGGACTCCCCATGGCACAGTGGCAACAGAGATGATCAGGCTCAGTTACATGCATCTCAGTCCTCTCCCTGATGGACTGCAAGATGCCTGTTACAAAAGCCTTCCCAGATTAAGAAATGCTGAGCTGGAAGTACAGCTCCTGCACGACACAAACACTGCAACCTCAAGATCTTTCAGATACCCAGGGCCCGTGTAAACATCCAGGACTTTGGTCAACAGCCTCACTCCTCTACTAAAATGGGACACTGCTGCTCATCTGACAGAGAAACATATCCTCAACCACCATCTGACAAGCTTATTAACTTTAGAAAGCAAACCAAAAGGACAACCACCACAAAGCATATTTAAGTCAACCCTGAATATTTTGTTTAGCCCCAAACCAATTTATTTTCAAGATGTTTACTTCTTTAAATTAGGTGGAATGCAAGATTTAAACAAAACCATCAAAATATTTTTGTTTCTAGATGTTAAAATGAAATATTTTGGCATTTTCAAAATTACCACTACTGGGGTTTTTTCCAATAATTTGGCAATCAAAAAAAATCTCCTAAAATTTTTCAATTTTTAATCTTCCTGACTTTCTCCAAAAATTCACCCAGCACCTCTCTCGTAATTCAAAGCACTCACGATAGCTTGAAAATATACTCCAAAAGACTACAACAAAATATTTAACATTTCTGCCAAAATTAGATGGCTACCAGTTATTTTTAGTAAGAGCAGAGAAATTTACTCCATGCTTATCTTTTCTCCTGTAGATTTTCCAGCTCCTTGCACAGACTCCTCTGAGCCTCCCTGTACAGTCAGCTGCCTGTAACACGGGGCTGAAATCAGCCACACTCACTCCAAGTCTTTGCACTAACTTCAACAAGCAGTATCAGGTTTTTGAGTCTATTGAACAAGGTTCCAATTGCCTGTACCAGGGTTCCAGTCACAGAAACAGGAGCAAGAGCTGCATGATGACACGACACAAGGTAGCCTACCCATCAGGTAAAAAAAGGATGAGAGACCTTGTATTTACCACAGATTGCCTTTGCACCATGCACAGAGCCAGTTATTATGGGAGAGGATGATATGCTGTAAATTCATAAACTAGTTTTAATCTGCTACAACTTGGTCTCTTGACCTTACCCGTAGGCACTTCCTTCTGTGAGGGACGAGGCATGTCTGCCTGCAAATGTTCCCAGACATTTTCACCCTTAAGATTTAAAGACAGCATGGCACAAATTTCAGGATGCACAGGCAGTTACCCTACTTCTTGAAGCACAATCGTTGCCTGAAGAGCACAGTGCTCATTCTCTAATGGGAACAATCTTTTTTGCTATGCAGAGCTGATGGGCTGTGATGATGTGCTCTTCCTGGAACACATGAAAGAGTGGTAATTTGGAGGGACCATGAAGGAAGGGCAGCTTGCTGTACAACCAGCCTTTAACCAGGCTTTGCAACTGAACTTTCAACATGATCAATGAATCACTATCACACACACAGTTACTGATCACATCTTGGCTGTGATTGGGAAGTGTTAGGCAAAGAAGCTGTTTTTCATGGTCCCAAAGTATTATGGTTATTCAAATATCACAACATAGCCCCGCACTTGAGTGCTAAAAAGAACACAGAGTTAACAGATTAGAAGTGTAATTGAGAGACCTCAAATCAAAGAACCTGGAAGTAATTCTTGGGAGTATTTAGATACTAAAATTGGACCCCAGGGGGATCAGCGGACAAGAACCACAGCACAAGTGAGCAACTGCAAACTGGCAAAATTGAAAACTAGAAGCCAGCTCTGTGCAACACCCTGTATTTCTTCAGAGAAAAGGTCATGCTCTTCATCTTGCTTTGGAGAACAGGTAGTGAGAGATCATGGTTTTTCCAGTTCTTTCCTTCAGGTTTTTAATTGCCATTCCTTGCCCTCTTGCATCATGTAATTTGGTTTTCCTAATTCACAAATCAACGTAAGCTAATAAAACTGTTTAAGAGACAGCAGCGTTGTTCCCAAGATGTTTCGTTGTTTGCTATTATCCCACAACTAATCCTGCAACTCAAATAAAACCATAATTCATTTCCTCCTTTATTCTTCCTCTGCATGGAATAGTTCTAGACAGGCTCAATCCTGCCTTACAGCAAATGGGAAAGGCGAGGTTGTATCTTCCTGAAGCGTGTGCTATTTCTATTATGCAATGTGTATTATCATCTATCATGTCAGGAAAAAATCTTCTAAATTATTTTCAATAGTTTTAGCTGATTTTAGACATGTAGAAGAGATTCTTATGGAAATGGGAAAAAATCCCAACAAATAACAACACCAAACCACAAACAAAAATTAACTATCCTTCTTTAAGATTTCAAGTTAATAAAAGCTTCTCTACACCAGCCAGCCAAATTTTGCCCACCTGAAAATTTCCTGACTTTTTGTCTAGTGTACAAAGGCTGCTCCTGATGGAGCTGAATCATCTTTACATTAATTGCTCTGATAGTGTATAAAAGATTTAAATCACAATTATGCCTACTTTAAGGCTTAGGTGAAGGAGTATCATCTTAGCATGAAAGAGGTTTGGTTTGCATAGAACGGGCAGACATCACTGTTTAAGATCCATTTGTTATCTGTAGCTTGATTCTCCACAGCTCTGTCCTGTAAACAAGCACTACTTTCCATGGCTTTGTGTATGGTCCATAGTGAAATGCCCAACTTCACAAGGTGTTACACCCACTTTGTGCAGGGTGAGTAACTGTATCAGGGTGTAAGGCAATAGCAAATCAAGCTGTCAGCACTTTTCATATCCTGCAGGTCCTAAACCAGAAAAACAGCAAGCAGATCATGGGGCTCAGGCAAGAGAGCAATCAATCCTGCCCCACAATTTGTAGTAGGATGAGGAAGATACACGTTACCTTCCTGAGCTCTCTGAACACATCCACAGGCCGCACCAACCCTGTGTATCTTTCCTGTGTGACTGGCATTTTCAGCATGAGTTACTTATGGAAATTAAAATGGGAAAATGAAGTGCAGCAGGATGGGGACATCCATCTGCAAACAGCAGACGGTCAGGAACAGCACATGAGGCTGAAGGGGTAAGGCTGCAGCTCACACTCCAGCTCAGGAGACACTACTGAGGATGACCTGTGATTCTGCACAACTCATGTTAGCTGTTAGTGATCCAGAAATCAGTGTTGCAAGATTTAATCTAAAAATACATTATTCATCATTATGTCATCCACAGCAGGTACTTTTCCCAGTTCAAGTCCCTTTGTTTTAGCATCAACCTATGCAAGAAAACTGGGAATGGGATTTTTCAGCCCTGCTCACTAGACATCCGTCCTTCCAAACCTGTTACCTGGAAACCACGGAAGCAACCGTACTCTCAGAGGGGTCCTCACTGCTCCCATGACCCATTCCCTGACCCCAACACCTTTGTACAAGCAATCTGGAAATAGATGAAGGTTCATCACCACAGGGGCAGTTGTAAATACAAAAACATGCCAGGGTTACACAATGCCTAACAACAATACAAACACATATTTAACCTGGACCTCTGAGACATCACCTTTACACAGCAATCATAACCATACTTGCTATTTGTACTTCAGGAACACTCATTTTTTTAAAACAAGATCTGAGGTTAAACTGTGCTTCGTTGCTAAGCTCTACGAGATTTTCCCCACAAAGAGTGCAGCATAAGGTATTAAAAGAGCAAGTAAAGAGGTGAGCAGTGGGTGCAAACACACAATGCCACCAGGTGAAAATAAAAGAGAGACATGTCAAGATTGTTTTGCCTAAGAAACAACAGTACAGAACTGGAAAAAGTCCTCCACAGATACCTCCTGTTAGATGTCAATGATGTACTTCTCAAAAAAAATCCATCACCCTATTAACCTCCGCACCACCTATTTGTCACTTTCTCATGTCTATCAAAGCAGGAATAGCAGGAGGGAGGAGGGGGGATTTCAACACTGATTTACATTTCTCTCAGCATGCTAACTTTATTCATTCTCTCACAGAGGTTCTAAGTAAAAACAATAGCATTGCTTGCTTGTTTTTAACAGTCATTCCTACAGGTCTTCTGAGCAGAGGAGACTGGAAAAAGCATTCAAATGGTCCATAATAATTAAGGCTCTGAGCCAGTAATGTTGAACATATATAAGCAATAGAAATAGTCATTCTGGAGGCTTCTGTCTCATGACATAAGATATTTCTCTTTTTCTTTTGTGGAAGCTATTATGCAAAAAATGCAGCTCATCCCTAAGTTGAGACAATGAACCTCCTGCATACTTGAAGAACTGCAGCACCTTTCTAACTTGTTATGGATAAGAACTGGATCAAAGGCTAGGCCTTCACTAAACATACAGACATCTCATGAACAACAGCCACAGCTCTCCTGCAAACAGATGGTGTTGAAGGGGAATCCAAATAGTGGGAGTCCCAAAGTGTAGCGGCACGAAAACCAATGTCTGAGGTGCTGATGATTTGCAATATTTTAACAAGCCAAAGACAAAGCACCTGAAGAAGATAGCTCTGTGGGTTGTAGCATTAAAAAATACCAGCAGAAAGGTTACCTTTGGCAGCAGCAATAATCCCAGTGGATGCCTGCTGTACTGACTCCCTGGTGATGGTAAGATTTGAGCTGGAGACATAGCCTGTGCCTCATTGGGTTCAGCTACAGGTTTCTGCAGTTCTTCCCTACTTAAAGAAAGACTTCAGGGAACAGCTTCCCAGTAGCCTCTACCCATGAAGCAGGTTGAGTTGAGAAGGACAGAAGTAACATGAGCCGCCAGGCCAGGGACAAACACTTGGGTAGAGGCACAAGCAATGCCACCACGAGAGCCTTGCTTCCCTAGGAAACCAGCCTAGAATCCAGCCTTAACCTTCTCCCCTCTTCTAGCAAAGCCTCATCTTCTGTGCTGCTGATGTAACATGAAACACCGTGCTGGAAAACAAAGGTACTATTGACTAACTTTTTTTTTGCAGGATTAAGATGACTATGCCAGTTTACAACAAAGATTTCAATGATTTCAACACTGAGCACTAAGTAACAGGAACACGGCTTGGCAATAAATCCAGAGATTACCTGTTGAAACATTAATGGCAAACACCTTTTGATGTGGGCTGCCTTATGTGGTGCAAATGCCAGCACTGTAATTATGCATTTCCTTTCTATGAATCTAGTATTTAAAAGTAAAGTATTGCTTAGGGGGAGGTGTGCACGTGTACCTCTGTGTGTGCATGTGCATGCATGTGTACATGTGTATGTGTTAGAGGAAATACTCTACAGATGAGCCTGCCATTTACCAGCGTGGCTGCACGTAGTAAATCTGCAAGAGGGGACCTCAGAGGTTTCATTCATCGTGCACCAAGTGGAGGGCTAAAACAATTGCCACACTTAAGACAAAATGCCAGCGTGAGTCATAGCAGCTGGAGTGCAAACATGTTTGCTGTTGTGTGAGTCAGAATATCACATCCTGAATTCACAAACCTCCCCATAAACAATAATTTCCAAAACTGTTGTGTCTCTTTAATACAATGCAATTTTAAGTGTGCTGAATGCTGAATCTATAAAGGCTTTCCTGAATACAAAGAAAATGTTTTTCTCCTCTTTCCTTTTGCTTCTGATTACACGTAACTACCTATAGTAATAGGTTTTCTATAGTGACTGAAGTGGTAATGACATCAATTCGTACTTTGCAAAACGCAAACATGTCTCAAAATGGGTGAAAAACGACAGATATCACCCCTCCAAAAAAAATAAAATAAAAGAAGAAAAAAAGGAAAGAACCAAACCCAAGCCATAGGACCTTTTGCTTACTCCATATGCTTTCTATGTCAGCACGTCTTTGATGCTCTAATTCTGACACACTTTAGCACATTCAGCATTAAGACAAAAAAGGAACATCACGCTGGCACGGGACAATGATCAGCTGAGAAAAGGCGTGAGAAACGCCAGGGAAGTGGGGAGAGAGGCCGTGGCAGCATGCTGCATGCAGGCAGGGAGGGAACAGGACTGCCCCTGTGCTCCACACAGCAGAACCAGAGTCCTCCCTTCAAGAAGTGCCTGGCCTGAGTACAGAACACAGTGGTCATTCCTCCAAAAGATTAAGAACATACCTCGTAACAAAAGTACTGCACTGGAATAACTAACTACCAATGATTGTCCACCACTAATTCAGGAAAGCGTCTGAATCAGAAGGCACGCAAGTGCATTTTGAAATAGGGCTGAACTTAAGGGCATGACCAAATTTATTCATCAGAGTGGTGATAAAGATGGGTGATGTTTCTGCCAGCAAGGAAAAAACCTCGCGATTTAGTGTAAGGTTGGGGGATGTTTCTCATTTGATTTTCAGTTAGGAACATTCTCATCTTACTCGAAAGGGAATTCATACACATACAAATCTCCTTATATCAAATCAAGACCGTCTTGCTTTCTCCCAACTGTTTTGTGGATTAACCACTTAGAAGTTCATTTCTGTTACCTTTCTCAGGCAAAATAAAGGCCTTTTGGAAAAATTTTATTGCTAAAACAATTAAATTCTCCTGGGAACGACTTCGTTATGGAAATGAAGTGACAGCTTCTTTTATCTAGCCAAGCAGCAAGTCTGCATTTATAAAAGGCATTCTGTGCACGAAGTACAGTGAGTGGGAGGACATGAAAATGCTATTTTTAATCCAGTTTTCAGCATTCCTCCCATACAGATCTCCTGGAATAATAACAGCAACAACAATAATGATAATTAATA
Source organism: Heliangelus exortis (assembly GCF_036169615.1). Lineage (NCBI taxonomy): Eukaryota > Metazoa > Chordata > Aves > Apodiformes > Trochilidae > Heliangelus > Heliangelus exortis. The sequence continues at coordinate 62,882,833 of NC_092423.1, forward strand.
ATGCAAAAAAAGGAGTAGCATCTGAAAGGTGAGTGGCACGCAAGAAAGGAAATTGTAGTGTAAGACTTGTAAGACTTGAGGACAAGTGGAAGATTCTTTCAAATAAACTGGCATTGTGCCATGAATTTCACAGAATTTGAGATTTGCCCCCTAAATTTTAAACTGTAATTTTTTTTTTTTTTTTTTAAGGCAACAAATCAGCATTATATGCTACATATGCTGCATCTCTACTCTTCGTTTTCTTGCAGCAATTGATACTGAAACACCACTAAAAAAGAACTGTGGAGTTGATGCTGTTACTATGCCTAGGTAAATGACCATAACAGCTTTTAAACCTGGGAGGAAAAAAACCAAACACTGAGAAAATTCAGGGCCACACTATCTTTTTACATGCCATGTGAACAACGGTACAATGCAGACTTTGGCCCAAAGCTTGGAAAAAGACATTTGAATGATCCTTTTCAGCTTCATGGACCTTTGGACCTGTCCTTCAGGACACTGTCACAGAACAAAGAAAGGGAATTAACTCACACAGAAAAAGTGGGAGAAGTCCTTCCTCCCTCCCAGCAATACACTGGCTCCAGTGATCCTCGTGTGTAATTATCTGAGGGCAGAAGTTAGCCCTGATTATTGGAAGACTGTTATTCAGTTGTGCTATCATCTACCCGTGGTAATTAGGACAAGCCTTTGCATTTCACACCTAATAAAAATTAATGAGAATGAGCAGGCAGTAGAAGAAAACACATGGGAGGCACACGCACAACGTGAAACCTGCTGGTGCGATCGCACTTGGAGTAACCTCACCACTGGAAAGCCCCCATTTCACACAAAATTAGAGCAAGCTGGAGCAATCACACAAGCTGTCTCTCCCTCTCTTACACTCAGCAGCTCTAACACAAAAAAAAAACCATCTGAGTTTGGCACTGACTCATGTTTCAAACCCAGGAGTATTCCCCAATATGTGTGCCTGCGTGCGAGGTTACATGTACAACCCCTTTCTGATGCCACTGCCACGGGGTACCAACCTTGTCCAAGTGATTTCCCTCCAGGTCTATAGACCACTTTGTTAACAATGCAAAACCCACAACAGCAGTAGAATGAGATGTGCAGGAATCAGCACAGCACCCTGAGCATGCTGCCCCCCCGGTGAAAAAGCAGTCACCTAACTACTCGGGTAGAATCTGTTTCTGAAACCTATCTATCATTTAAGGACCATTCAGGGCATGCTTGAAAGTACTTCCACTCTCTCACGCTCCTACAAGATGAATTTTCATGCTATTAACCTTCATTTCTCTTTTATACAGTAAAATGTGTCAGAGTCCCAAGCTGATAATATGATCACCTCCATCTGAGAAGCATTCGGTGGTAACAGAAAAAAAAAAACAAAAAACAACACATGACTGAACTGTTAGCCCCATTCTCTCTTTTTGCCCATTACTTGCTGCTGGTCACTTGCCTGGCCCACTGTGAGGGAATGCTCATCTAGGCACATCCACAATGTTTAACCCTCAATAAAATTAAGCTGTAGTAATACTTGGCACCCCTTTCTGGTTTTACATACTATGAACACTGCATCAAAAACTTAACTGCACACTCTGTGACACCCCTGCAAGCTAACTTGAGTATTATTATTATTCATACCTTCTGCAAAGGGGAATTTCACTGGAAAAGGGATAATTGTCCTGCCCAAAGCTATGCAACACAGGTGCTCCTGTTTCCTGGTTCTGTCCTTATTCCAACAGATCAGTTTCAGCCTTTTCTGAAATTCAGAGTTGAGTCCTGCCTTCATTTCTGCCTCTTTCTGCTACTGAAGGAAAGAAAGGAGCAGGCCTCTGTACCCAGGGGTATGAGTGGTACGTGGGTCAAGTGAGAGTGGTCCCTGGCTGCATCATCATGTGTTGGGAGGAGAACCAACTGGACCCATGGCATTGACATCTTCCACCTCCCTGTGGCAAGTGGGGATTAGCTGCGGAGAAGAATTTGGTTTGCAGGAACACTTTTTGTGAATAAGAGCCCTTTTCACAGAAGGTAACCAAGATTTAGTCCCTGCAGACACCTTTTAGTACCACAGGGAGGACAGTGGAGGACTCAACAGCATATGTATTCTGGAAAAAAAAAAAAAAAAAAAAAAAAAAAGACTGAAAAAATAAAAGTTCTATCCAGGACCAGTGCCCACAGTTTGCTCTTGCAGGCTGCAGCAACCCCTGCCAATGGTCATGTAGCAGAAAGGGTTATGCTGGGCTTGCCTGCAGCCAGCACTGCTGCTAGTCTAGTCAGATGGACATGAATTTTTGAATCACCTTCTCATGTCACACACTAGACATAATATAATCAGAGATGCTGTTACAGCACCAGCTGTTCATCCTGCACCTCTGCCAATAGCCACAGCGTAGGTGGGACCCAACCATGCTTACTATGTCAGAAATTAATTTTCCTACCTGTAAAAGATCTGCATCATTATGTGCAGTGACACAATTAAAGTAGAAATCTTACCAGCTAGCATTGTAGATGTAATTATCTCAGTTAAAGAAAAGTCTTTTGTTGGCAAAGGTCATCCCAGCTCACAACCAAATAAGCCCTACCTTTGATCAAAGCAGTTGGACTGGAAAAGTACTTGAGACTGGAAAAGCACTTGAATGTGTTGATCAGCTCCTGAGCTAAGACAAGGCTCAAGCAGAGGAGTTTATCTCACCTAACCTCTCACTTCTATCCATGTTTGGTTGGGTCAGGGCCAACTTAGTGTAACCAGATCCTCAGCCCTAGCTGCAGGTTTTGATTGCCCGGAAGCTCTAGCTCAAGCCAAAGCCTCTTTAGCTATCCCACCTAAGAGTGCTGTCACCCCCGCAGATCAGCAGATGAGCTCCACACTTTAAGTGGATTAGATGTGCTGAGCAACTCTGCTACATCCAGTTCTCTTGTCTGCAGCTTTAATAAGCAATGGTCTTACATTCAGCTGCTCTGGAAGATTTTGCTGCAGAAGACCAGCCGGGCTAAGGACAAACCTGAGCTGTTCCCAGTCGCTGGGAGAAATACAGGCTTGCAGGTTGGGCACGATGGGCAATCCAAAGACCTCAGTGAGTCAAAGTTCCCATGAAGCTCACCACCTTCCACACCCTCTCTGGCACCAGGGTTTGGGGCTCACTCTCCACTACAGTTTGTGACTGAATGAAAAGGGATGAAAAACATCAGCCTGACACGCCACACGGCACCTTCTTATGCAAAATCCTCAGCAGTGACACATCACAAAGCAGTGTTTAAACTATCACAGGATGTCTTCCTGATCCCACCTACCCTAGCCACCTATCTTAGCCTGGGAGGAACAGTCTCTGGAGTGTTTTGGCAGCTACAAAACTCTGTTCCATCAAAGCTCTCTCAGAAGGCAATGAATCGCTGTTTCCCAGGTACACCATATCCTTCCCTCAGCCACTCCTCCCAAAGGCAGCAGGCAGAAGTGCCATGTAACATAATCAGTGTGAAGTTGTAACAGTGTGGGAGAATGTGGCAATTCATGGAAAATGAAATAAAGCAAAAGGCAGTTAGCAGCAAGGCTAAATGCAGAAGGGAGTGGTTTCCTAACAAAACAAGCCTTGTTAAAAAAAATAAAAAAACCCAAAAATCCCCTAGAAGTTGCTCTCCTCAAAAAAGCCGCATTCTCAGGAGACTGAAACCATATGGAAAAAAATACCTCTGTGAAACTTCATATAAAGATTATTCTTTACAGATTTAGCAGCCCTTTCTGCTTTGTATCCTAATGCTACTGAGTGTAACTATGTACATGCAAAGCCACTCAAAGGGGTTTTTTATGAGGTTTTCTAGGCCAAGAGAGGAAGCAGTGCGATAGGGAAGTTTTCAGAAGTGGGAGTTGTGCCTGCCTTGCTTCTAATTGTAGTGAAACTGTCAACCTCTGTTGTGTTTCAAGACTTTGCACTTCAGAATCATTCCCTCTGTGCTTTGAATTGCTACACTTTTCAGCTAACTACTTCTAAAAGTGCTGTTTAAAAAATGACACCCTCAACCACATTTAGTTTTTAGAATAAATCTAAATTTGCAAAATCTCATTGGGTCCCTGCAAAAGTGCAGACTTTTTTTTATTGTACTTGGCAGCAAATCTCTTGGAAATTATTTGTGCATAAATTTAGTTTAAATTACTTCATATCAAGACATTTAAGAGAAAATGTATTTTTCTTTGTTATAAGCTAAATATAATGATATTCACCTTATCCTAAATTAAAAAATCCCACAACAATCAAACAGCATACAACACTGAAAACAATTAGTAATCTTACAGCTTAAAATCCTACCTACATGTAGCCATGCATTAATCTTATTTCAGAATGAGCTCCAGGCACAAGTGGCTAAAAAATCTGAACTAGGTTGACTTTTTTTCTCTTTGCACATCACCAAAAAGGTGGGTCCACATATTAGGGTGAACACTAGACACACAATGCCCTTGGAAAGATGTTCTCTGCCTCTCAGTATTAAGCTTGGGGAATCAGCCCACCAGTGCCAGAATGGTAAATTCATAGGTAAGCCAATGTACTAAATTTCTCTTTAGTGTCCAGACCAAATCAAGTACGGTGGCAGACACCTACCAAACCGCAGGAAGTCCAGCTCTTTCCAAGTGCCCCTGAATACATCTGAATTTCAGGGTCATTAGGAGGCCATGCTTCATTCGTGCTGTCATGAAACACAGAATTTTTACACAGCTTTGGCTTTGACGATTTTAAAATATGGAAGGTTATTTTGGGAGGCTAAAGATGGGTTCAGTAAGACTCAGGTATATTTACACTTTGTTGCTCAATGTGGTAAAACTAATTCAGGGTCAATGTTTACTCCTGTCTATTTGGGGAGATGGAGAAGAGGCACATGAGCAGCTCAGAGCATACAGGCTCGTAGTCAGCTCAGCCAGGAGCTATCTTCTAAGTAGTGTGACAGTGCCCAGCACAAGGAAGCCCCAAGACCGACTCCAGTTACTGCGCAATACTTTGACCAAACAGGAATTTACACTCTATCTTGTGGAGCTGAACAACTTTGAAGTATGATCTCAAGGTCTGCCAAATTTTGAGGCATTCTAGGTCTCAAATGAAGTTAATCTGTTTTTCATATCCTTCTCGTGGAGTCTCATCTCTCTGGTTTAAAGGACAGCTCAATATTTAACCTTGGGAGACAAGCTCCTACCTTTGCTCAGCAGTGACTCTCCCTCAAAGCATTTGGAGATTGCAATAATCACCTTTCAAGTAAGTCTCACCCTGCTCTTCATTCACAACACAATGGACACTTTGCTGGGCAAGCTGAGGTGCTACAAACAAGCTCCCACATTGGCACTGGTTATTGCTAAGCTTGGGAACCAGGGCTGCGTGGCCTTCCCTCTACACTCATCACCATTTCTCCATGCATGGGTATGATTCCTCCCCATCTCTTCCTAGTCCAACAAAAACAAACAAACAAAAGCCTTAATCAAACAGGAGTGATGTTGGCAAACTGCCTGCTACTCCAAACTCCAGCACCAGCTTGGGCAAGAAGTGAAGAAACTCAGCCATGTCACATGGGAAACAGCTGAGCTATAGCAAACAACAGCCAGAAACTGCCCAACCCAATTCCAGTTTCCAAGGAGAAAAACTGCCCTCCACTCCCCCTGCAGACTCCAGCAGAGCTGGATCACCATCTCCAATATCCCTTGTCTGCCACAGCACTTCAGCAAACATTACCACCTAGTTGTTCCTACTGCCTAGCTTGGTGCATGTCAACTAAAAAGCTTTTGCTAATCTTGCATTTATTTAATTTTTTTTCCCTCCTTTCTATATCATGTGAATCCCTCACAGTTCCCCAGCACCAAAGAGTTAATGGAAGAAAGGGCCACCCTTGCATGTGCTTCATGCAAGGGTAAGTAGACTGGCTGGCTACCAAAGCAGATTGTTAAAGACTGCACTAAGCTCCTGATTTTTTTCCCTCAACTGCCATAAACGTAAGAATTGAATGTGGACATAAATGTAAACCTAGACCACTTTTGCTGATAAAGCAAAGTCTTTGTACTAGCACAACTGCTGTTAGCTGTACACAAAATACTTAAATTTCATAAATTCTCCCATATTCAAAAGCTGACCTGCAGTCTGCCCGAGACAGCCAATGTGAACTGCACACTCAGCAGAACTGCACATTAAAGACAGAGGGGAAACAGATTATACTATAATACAAAATCAGACTGCTAAGAAAGTGGATAATTTGTGCAACTGTCAAATGCTTAGAGTATTTTGGGCACACTTCACTACACCAGATTAAAACATATGTCTATTGTGGTTCTCATCTGAAAAGCAACACTCCGTAACAGGTTCGTGTTCTTTGCCTCTTTCATCATAGGCACGAGCAAAACCAGCACCTTCAGGACTCCCTCAGACTCCACTATTAAACTTTTATTTTAAATTAATTGAGGTTGCTCTGCTATTTGAAGATTTTTACATTCCCACAACAGCACTGATAACTTGGAGGAGAGTGCGTGTATGTATGGACATCATTTCTTTCAAAATTCTCTTGGGAAACTTCAGCTATAGATCTTGGCCATCAACATTCACGCTTCTCAGAAGATAACTGAATCCTGATATAGTATTCTAAATTTAACTTATTTCTTGGCAAGATATTTCTCCCTAGGTGCATGCATGTTATACATGGATTGTGTTTTAGCAGTGTTTAGCAGTGATTGTTAATGGCATATATTACTTTGGGCGACCCTATTTCCATGTTGGTTCATCCTGTGATATGCTGTAACCTCCTTGCAGGAAGACAACTCAGGAACGCGCTTGTACCAAACTCACTTTGTCTCCTGTTTTAGATTCCTTCTATTTTAAAGTCTACCATAACTGACCCATTAAGCACGAAATCCACCCTGGGATGTGCCTAGTAACTCTGGAGTCTGTTTTACCATTATTATTTACATGGCTGTTATTAACAACAGCAAAATATTTCAATTTATACTGCTAGCAAATTCAATTTTCACATCCGTCTCAACAAAATTATGCATACAAATGTACATTTACTCTTACATGCTAGGTTTCAAGACACAAAAATTGGAAGTGTATTTCATAGTTGGCCCCACGGCATCTATACATAATAATGCAACCTTAAACTAAGAACAAATCTGTGGTAACCCAGTTTGTTTACTGTTACCTAGTACTTTCATGACTAGTTTAATTTGTAAAAATAAAGAAAAAAACTTATGATAAAAATTCATACCTAGATTTCAAAGACCAAGCTGTTGTGAGGTGCACAGTAGATCATGCTCACAGTATTTAATGCGTAAGTATGAATTAAGAATTTCTGGTGCTTCCACTTGGGGGTGCTTAAATTTGTGATTCATGTGAAGGGCCATCTCTAACAGAAAAAAAAAAAAAAAAAAAAAAGACTTCCTGCAACAGAAATGTTAAAATTAAAAGCTGGATCTTTGGGTTGAGAAATGAAGTGATTTTGCAGAGGAATTGCACACACCCCATCTACTGGCTTTTCAGGAGACTGAGAGTTTTAACAGCTGCAAGGCAAGTTTACCTTGCATTGACATTATTTACTGAGCAGTGCCTGAGAGATCTGTGCTAGATGAAGGTAAAGGAGACAACCACCTACCCTAGGCAGACACAAAGTGATCTGGAACTGACAAACCTGTTCTGAGCCTGCCATAGTAAAAACACAGGTCACAGCCTAAGAAAGTCACATAAACCATTACAGCATCTTGCACCTTACAACAGAAGCATAACAGAGGAGTGGGAGGAGAAAATATTTCCACTGACAAAGGTCTTGGTTGTGCTGCCTGAGAGCTGGAGGGCCTGCCCTGCTGCCCTTAGACGTAGTGGTAATGTCCTGCACACCAGATAGAAGGGGACAGACACCCACCCAGAGCAGAGATTTGGTCAGTGTTGCTGTTGTGCCACTACTGCAGCACCCAGGGAACAGAACCACTGTAATTTTTAACTCCAGAAGGCTGCATCACACTTCATTAGAATTCATGACATACTTCAGTCACCAAGTCAAAAAGAGAGCCCAAGTTATGCTGTGGCAATCAGGATGTTTGATCGTGGCAAATCAAAGAATCTGTTCAGCTCTCCTGGAAGCTACCCAAAGCCAGTGCCATCTCCCACTCCTCTAGAAGTCTGCAATGCTTTTAATAGCAGATGTCAAAAGTACTGACATTAAACCCAGTGCTAACAGCAGCTGGGAGCACTGATAGTTTTGCCACCGGAGTGTCAAATTGCGAGGCTTTTTTTTCCCAAAAAATTAGTAAAGTTAATATCTCCACACTGCAATGCCAAGAATATCAGCCAGTTTGCCTGCTCATTTCCAACTCCATAGTTGCAGGCAGGGGCTTGCAGAAGTCACCAGCAACAACTGTGATGTGGATCTGTAGTCTGAGGAGACTAAATATATCTGTCAATACAGTCTTTATATCAATGTGAAACTTTCATACGCCAGTAGGAGGTTACTGACAGCTGTATTGAGATACACGGTGGTCCATGCTGTGGATGGGGGGAGCCTTAACCCTTTTTCAGTTATTAAATACTCTGGATTTTAACTTAGCTTCTTTAGAAATCACTTCATATTCACACACCAGTGCTTTGTCACTCTGATGCATAATAGATACAATTTCTAGCAAAAAGCTGAAATCACAGAAATTTTATTTGCATATAGGGTCAGAGCAGTTTTGAAAACAGACTTTTCAGTTATCTGTGATGTTTGGAGGAACTCAGTGTTGCAGAAAGAAAATAATATTTTTCCTTCATTTGCTACTGTCCTCATCATGGACCAAAGTCTGCTCTTGCATCCACTGCAACTTCAGCCTGGGCTGAGAGTGATATAATCCATTAAATGTCTGATTTTAAAGTAAGAGATAAAATTTATTTTGCAAATACTGTCTTTATGCAAAGCACTTAAAACAACCCTCTTTAGACGAGGCTACTGTTGCTGTTGACCCCTTGTTTCTCTTTTCTGTGCCAAAGCTGTGAAGGTATAGTAGGGTTTGAAGCTGTACACCAGCCAAGATGAGCACAGTGATGTGAAACTGGTATTTGTGTTTTGTCAGTACTGGCAAAGGTGTGTCTGCACAAAGCTGTGATAACTGTCAGCACCTCAAAGCAATTGAGATCTTTGCTTGTCTGTGCGCCAGGCAATCTTAAGAGCTGAAGATCCTTCACCTCTAAGTGCTAATATCTCAATAACTTCAGCTATAAAAGCTTCCCAGATTAAAGGACCCTATTAATCAACTTCTAGGAATATACCACAGTTTGGATGACGCATTAATCCAGTGTTCAGTTTCTCCTGGACACAAAGGCATCCTAAAGGTCTTAAAGCTCAGCCCTTTTTCAGCTCCAACTGGAGCAGGACCAAGAGTGCTGTGCTGGCACCAGACCCACTGCAGTGCCAGAGCATTTCAGAAACTAATCCAATCGCTGGGGCGGAGTTTTTAGGAACCCTTTACAGAAGGCACCTCTGCCAACAAGGTTCAACAAGGTTTCTGCCGGTGACTTGAGAAGACATATTGAATGTCAACTGGTATGTTTATCTTCTTTAAACGCTGAACTTCCTTTCAAACAACATCTAATAGGGCAGATTACTGGTTTAATATTAATGGAAAATGATCAAAAGGCCGTAGATTATTTGGCTGGTTTACCTGAAAAACTTGTCCTGCTTTAGTTTCCATGCAAAAATATACCAAAAGAGTATTCCTATCGGTTTGGAGTCTACAAACAAGGTTTTTAAGGAGATGGGGAAAACTAAATCTAAAACCAGCCTGTATTAAAAATGGCAGAACTCCCCGACCAATTTAAGGATGAGCTCCACATATTTTTCACAAGAGCAAAAAATAAAACTTAGGAACCTATGCTATACAAGGACATTTGAAAATGCAATTCCTTATTGGCAAAAGGCAGATTCTTACCAGTTGCCATCACAGTTCACTTTGCTAGGTACAAAAGTGGCTGGCAAGCTGGTGGAAAAAAAGAGTAAGTAAATACTGGCATTTTAAGCACTTGTCTCTGAGCAAAGATAAACAGCAATGGTCAAATAACAAACAGCCAGTGCTCTCTCCATGTTTATTTGAAGGCATAGTAGCTGGGAACCACCTGGATCAAGGCTGTCAATTCATTTAAATGCGTAAGTGCTTTCATGATTTCAAGGCAGAACAAATATCTTTTTGTCTGCACACTTTTTAGAAAACATGAGCAGTAACTACAGAGCAGAGCATAGATGCCTATTAACAAGCCCAACAACAATTACTGCTATGTCTAAGAACCAACAAAAAACCCCCCATACCAGTGTATTCCAAAGGCATTCGCTCACAAAGCAAACTCACTCCACGCAAGCCCAAGCAAAGAAACCTGATAGTATCTCATGATCTATGTTTTCTCAGCGGGTTGTACTGGGTCCTCCAGATTCCGGGCTTGCCTTTGAAAGCAATTAAGTTTCTAGCACTTCTGGGAGTGACAAAATCTCTCACTATGAAAACCTGCACACAGCACTCTGGCTGAGTCTGCAGCCTGACAGACTGAAACAGCAGCACTAAGAAAGGTGTGAATTTCCTCCTCTTAACTCATCTGGGAGCATTAGTATGTGAAGGGCCATCTCTAAACTTTGAAGCTATTTCCAAATTATGTCTTTGTCCTGCACCCAAATTGTCAGCTGCTACTGAGACTTGGAGAACATTTGCAAAGCCCCCTCAGCACGGAAAGAAAAATCCCTTTCCTCACCAGCCTGCACACAGGAAACTCTGCAAGTTCAGCTAGTGTGAACTATTCTAATTACTCAGCAAGACAGAGTACCCCTACATACATTACAGCACGTCCAGAAACCGCAGCAAATCCTGGGTCTTGCTGTGCTACACACTGCACAAACACACATTAGGAAATGGCGCCTGCTCCATAGAGTTTGCAACTTGCAGAGAGGACTCTACACCTAAGGGAGAGCAAGGGCAAGAAGCGTATAGGAGTGAGCAACAGGCATTTCACACAACTGGTGTGTGAATGTTGCTTCTGAATTTTAACTGTACTAGAATTCTGTCTGATCAAAAAATCCATCTGTGATATGTCCCTGGCCGAATAAACCAAACAGAATAGCAGCAAAGTCAGACAACTAAATACCCCGGCCCCAACAATAAAAGCCTCAACGCTGTCCTAAACCAGACTGCCTGGACAAGGCACAACATCTTTACCTCCTCAAGAAAATTAAACAAAACACAGCAAAGCCATTTCCCTTCACTCTGCTTATTCTTGCTGTCCTACAGACAGCAACAAGCTTGTGAATCCAAAGCAAGAGAGGTGAGAGGGGCTGACAAACAAGGCAGGAAGGGCGTACGCTGCAGGAGCTGCCCAGACACCGGGTTTTAGCCCCAAGTGAAGGCAGAAGGGTGACTCCTTCCAGGCAGGGTGGTGAACCTCCTCTTGCTTACTGCAAGGCACCTTAGCCTGAGAGTGCACACTAGGGCGGTTACTAAAGGGGTTGCTCTTACAAAGGGAGGTCACATGTCATTTACTCCGTGGCAAGCACGGTTTTTAAAGCAAAGGCTTTTTTCGCATGCCAACTTATTTCTGTGGCTTAAGACCCTGCATACTTGGTTTTCAGAGCTCCTGAATCCTCGTAACTCCAAATGAAATTAGCTGGAACGATACATGCTCAGCACCCTGGAAAATTACCAACAAGTGGGTTCCAATCTTTTTATTTTTTACTTATCGGTGTAGCCATTTCCTCTGTTATACATTAAGACACCCAGCCCCTTCAACACTGTGCAAGGAAGAGACAGATAATTTCAAATAGCATAATTTTCAAAATTATTTAAACCTATTTATGAGAATTAACTGGGCTCTGTTTCCTCACTGACAACATTTGTGGTTTCATAGCTGCATTTTCTTGTCTCTCTCACTCACTTGTTGCTATGCAAGGACTTACAAATACAGGCAAATAAATTGACATAGAAGGGAGACTTGCAAAAAAATTACCGAATGTGACTTCTGATCGGATTTAGAAAATGGTAAGGTAGAAAAAAACATTGCCCCTCCTACATCCTTCAGCTAAGTGTTGTGGTCCTTTTTAACAACCAGAAGCATGCACTTTCAGAGACAGAAAAGTCCTTAAAGGAGTGTACTGGCAGAAGTGTAAGATGCTTTAATGTCCTTTAAGACTTTTTTAAAGTGCTTTAAAATCTTTGGACAGAAAGCATTGAGCAACTACAAAGTTGGTAACAAACAGTTCATTACACATACAAACATATACAGCCATGTGAAATGTTAAGAACTAGGAAATATGAGAAATAAGGCCCATTGTGCAACATTTCATCATCTTTCTTGATTTTATGATCACACAGTTTTTTTTCCCCCACCACAAATTGTGGTATAGTAGAGCTAGTTTACTGAATAAGCAACACTTCATTCTCACTATTAAAAATGGTTTTACAACCCATGCTTTAAAGACAGAACGAGCTATTTCCCTATAGGTTATTTCCTGGCTGTCACCATATTACCTAGCTGCCTGATATACTAAAATTAGCACACGTTAGCAACACCCCTGTAAGAGGGTTTTTTCCCCATCCCACAGACAGAACTGAGACTCAAAGAGACTCAGGCTGTGGACAAAGGTCCCTTCCAAGCCCAGCTACGCTGCTTGATGAGTTTTTCCTCCTACACACTTGCTTAGCACCAGCTGCCCCTCTTCCTGTGATGACTGTCTCCCTTCAGAAGTGCTAGCAGTCTGGTGTAAAAGCATTTCATAATCCATTATGGTGAAAATAAACTGGAACAGATACAAACTGCTCTTTACACTCTCTTCTCTTAACCCCGTTTTGCCTCCGACCACCTGGGGAGCCCAGAAGAGGCCAAAGAGGATCATTTCCAAGGGAAGGGGTAGTGATTACATGGAAGCTTGTGCTGACACAGGTAGACCCAAAAGAAGACATCTGCACACAGCTACAGGTCAAAATCGTTACCAGAACTAAAACTTCTAAATGCACACAGACCTTTTTGATTAGACACTGAGGTAACTGCAAGCAGGAACAGAGAACTGGAGCACAGGTGAATCAAAACAGATGGTTAAGACACATTATTTGCACTCACAGACACATACCAGCAGCAAAGGGACAGCAAGACTAAGCAGTACAAGCAAATGGAAATACACGTGTTCACAGGAGGTACTGCTGCCAGCAAGATACTTGTTGCATCCTCGTGTTGGAGGTTGCTTTTCTGCCTCAGAGCTGCTCAAACAAACTGCATGGATGCTCCTCATTCACTTCAGTGAGAAGTAACTCAACTTTGAAGACACTTAGCAGAAGTTTAAGCTAAACTGTGTGGTTTCAGACCACAGTTTTTGCACTGATGCAGAAGGGACAGCACTTTCATACTTCAGGCTCCTGTTTCCGTAGGGCTACAAGGATGTGCAAAGAACCTGGACTACCAAAAACAACCAAAAGGTGCAGTGGTATTCTATTCCTCACGAGACAGAGCACGCAGCACACAAGTGCAGCCTGAGGAATCATGAACTCCATCCCGATGTACAAAACGAACATTTCCCTCTGACCTTCTCTTCTGTGATTTCAGTCCTGCTGCTTCCCTCCTCAGATTCTTCACCCCATTTTCCTCATTCATCTTCATCTTCATCCCAACCCCATCATATAGTCCATGCCTGACAGTCACACCAGCTCCAAAATGCTGTGGCCACACTTGGTGCTTGCAGCCACCACCTCCCTCATCTCCCTGTTCAGTCACATGTTCCCCAACACTTCTTCTGAACACATCTTCCATAGATTCTGTTCTCTCTCCACCCCATCCTTCTGCTCCATCCTGTCTGGGCTACCAATAATGTCTCTGAAAACACGAGAGGACAACTTTCTTCCTCTTGCTTCCTATGCCTAGGATCGCAGCAATCCTCAGAAGACAGATGAAGCAATATTAAAACAAGGTCTTTACCTTTCAAGCATAGCATATTCAGTGCAGCACTGCTTAACAAGCTCCCGCTGTGTAGATGGATACAAAATGAGAAATTTCTGAGTTCATACACTGACTGTGTAAAATATTCCTGCAAATAAGAAGGCAGATTTGTAGCACCAGGGCAACTCTAGAGCCAAATTTAAGATATATGTCCCCAGATATGAAGGTGCTACACAGCTACTCAGTGGAAGAGCTGGCCTATTTTTAAAAAAAGTACGAAAATGCAGGTTTTTTTATCTTGTTCTCAAGAAAACCTGAATCATTCATGTTAAAATGCAAAAAGGAAAAAAAAATGAACAGGAAACGGACACCGAGTTTGGTAAAATGTCAGTTTAAAAGGTTATTTTAAACTGGAAAAACACTAAATGTTGTGAAATGCTGACTGTAGGCAATTCAACCAGCTTTTCTTATACTGCTTGCTATTTCCTACAGTTATTGCTGAGAAAGTCCCTTAAACAAATCCATGATGTAGAATAAAACTGAAATATTACAGGCTCCAGTGATGTCTGGACATACTGCAACAGGAGAAACGCAGACTGTAACAATGAGGCGCTAGATGGTGAATTTGGAAGACAATACATTGTTGTGTGCAGAGATTTTTTGATTCTGTCAGGAAATCCAAGTGTCGGAGTCACAGCCTATTTACAAAAATTAGGAGGAAGCACTGATTGGTTTCTATAGGCACAACATTGATATTCACCCTACAATCAAAGAACTGTTCTTAGGACTGGAAGCAAGAGCAAACTCTGATCGTTACAGCTCAGCAGACACAGAAAGGCAGCAAGAAAATTCACTTGATGCATAACCTTCACCATTTAAGAGTCAGATGATTCAGCTGCAAGAAAACAAAATTACTTTAAAACTTTTAGTTCTTTCTTCATAAAACACATAGCTTTTCAACAGATGACTCAAATGTGAAAGTTTGTGGCCTTTGCTGGGCAGGCTGCATTCTGATCCACTATGCAAATGACTCAAGTGTTTTTTGGTTTTTAGGGTAGCAGTTGCACTCCTGAACCTTTTGCAGATGGGATCACCACTGCTGCTGAGCCTTAGAAGAAAAGAGCAATGGCATCAACTTTTTCCCCAAAGTTGATGCCACCCAGTTTTACATCATGACTTAGAGTTGTAAGGTTGCTTTCTCCTCACGTAACTCTTCAGAAATAGAGGCAAAAGGTCTGACTTTCTAATTTTACTGCAAGAGAGGTAGGTAGGTAGATTATCCCATAAAACCTTGCAAATCTGTGCCTTGCAGATGATCTTTCCAAGACTGATGGTAAGCCTTTCAGATTGTAAGACAGATGTACAAACAGAGGAAGGAAGAAAAATGCCAAAGAGGTCCCACTTACATGGGATCTTTCGCTTTGTTGGATGGGATCCTCCTATCACAACAAACTTAGGGCCTTGGTGCTTACTACTTACTTTCCTCCCTACAACAAGAGGCAAAACGTGTTGGCAGGAATGATTTAAAAAACAGAAAAGTCTTAAGGAGCAGCAGGCAAGCAGCCTCCAAATGCAAGAGTGGAGCAGAGCTACAGATGAGCTGATATCTCATACCCTGGAGAAGCCTGGGAATTGAGAACAGGCCTTTGAAGGGTTTGGAACACTTCAGAGACTTCCTGAAAGCCTCTTAAGAGAAGAGTCAAGAAATCTAAGCCCCATTGTATGTACAACACAAGCTCTGTCATGTTGAGGTGTCTTCAAACCACAAACCCCACTTATTTCTAGCAGTAAATATAAAAATACCTGATTTTTACTCCTGATAATAGACTACACCTACACTGGGAGAGTATGAAGCACTACTGCCATATCTACTTAACCATTATAAGAGCTGCAGCATGAAGAAAGCCTTTATCTTTTAACACAAACTGACACAGTTACTGCCTACTGCATTAAGTTGTACTCCTTGGCTCTCACTTACATGAACAAACAAGCTCTGAAAACATTAAAGTCTTGTCTTCTGCATTCAACCATTATATACATTATATACATCTATTACATAGACCGAGTTGAACTTCCTCCTCCAGTGGACAGGTAAATATATACATGGGGAAAAAACAAAATATATGCAGTACAGGTTACCAGGCTTTCTCAGTAATCCTGAAGAGCTAAGCAAGATCAAAGCAGCCGCAAGGAGAATGGAAACCTTCCTCCAACTGGAGATGAAATGAAACTGAGCCAAACCAAGAGTGCTGTAGCAGTCTCATGGTGGGGTCTCTGGTTGGAGAGCTCCATTCTTCTACATGGTGCATGTATCTTCAGTAGCTGCAACCTGGCACGAGTGCCAGGCTGAGCAACGGGTTCACCCAAATGCTCTCAATACCAAGAACTGATGCAAGAAAAAGCAAACCAAGTTCAAACATATACTTACTTTCTGAAAAGGAGTAACTCTTCAGATCACAAGACAAGACATAGATGTGCATGTCCTGACTATTATTTCATGGGCCATGCTGGAGTTAATTCTGATTCACATGAGTTTTGGACACCCTATTTAATAAGATCTACATCTGTCAGTGTAAGGTACTTAAGTCAATAGCTGAGGAAGTTAAGCAGTAACAACTCACCCTCCACATTATTAAAATCATCCTGATTTTCCTTTCAGCTTTCCAGGAAAATCAGCAATACAGACCTCTCTCATGCTGACAATTTATCAGTCTCTAGACTATGCAGCAAGTCCCCATAATGTTCCCCTTTGGGTAGCAGAGCAGTGAATAGATGCGGAAAAAAAACTCCACTGACCAGAGAAGAAATTCAGGGCAAGAAAATAATCCAGAATTACCTGGCCTATATCCAGCCCTCCTTACAGCTTTATGAAGAACACTAGGAAAAGAGATAACATACTTTGATTTGAGAGATCCAGTGTCCTAAGGACAGCATGAAAGAAGCGTGGACTGTCAAAGGGTGTGAGTAAGATTTCCATCAACACAATTCACATCAGATAGTGCTTTGGTACAAACCCATGTGAGTTTCTCTAGATTGAGAAGCAAGACCAGCTTACATTAGAAGAGAATGGGCCTTCCTGTATCTTATGAAACACAGGTATTTAATGTTTAGAGCGTTATTGACTTGCCACAACAGATATCCTAAAACATTAGTAAGGTTGGAATGGGAAATCTCAAGGGACAGCCTACCCAGCATACCTGAGACAGGCACAGGGATGGAGAGCAAAAGCCTCTGAAGAACTGGGAGGTGTTCTGGATTGAGTATGCATCTGGGAGGAGCACCACTGAGTCTGAGATCACACTGGATGGGCTCTTTCCCTCTCCCAGCTAACTTGGAGAAGGCTTGAGCAAGAACAGAGTCACCATTCATGGAACACAAGTGAGAATTCCCTCGTCAGGGAAAACAGCCCAGGATTAGCCTCCACTTCCATACTGTAAAACAGCTTTGAAAAGCTGTAGAGAGAGGAAGGAGACGTGGGATGAATGGTTTCATTTGTTACCCATACTTTTGTTACAGGCTTGGGTTTTTTTAGACATCTTAGCAAGCAAAGAAAAAGACAGAGAAAAAATTAATAAAATGTGTCATCTGAAGGCTGGAGTCTCCTGACAACTGATACCTAAACTCAGAAGGCAAGGCAGTAGCTGATAGAGAAAGAAGGAGAAAATAAAAAGGAATTTGCAAAAGTGGAAGCTTCCTGGAAAAACACTGTCACTTCATACTATTTTGAAACAACAAAGCAATACAGCCAAGTGCAGAAGCAAAATGCTTGGTGTGCACTCCAAGTCAGATGATTGGACTTTAGGAACCGATACCCAGACTGAAGTCTGCTCCTCAGCCTTGGGGCAAATTTAACTCTTTGAAGCAGTAACTTAGAGGCAGAAACTGTTTAGTGACAGTGTCACAGCCTCTGAAGGCCTAAATGCTTCTCATCAAGAATGTGATTTAGCTGAGGTAACCGAGATGTGACCATGCTGGAAAAACAGGAGCAGACAGAGCAACTGAGTAACGCTGGCATCAAATAAAAACCACTGGGGAAGGATCCAAGCAGAAGGATGACCACAAGGATAGAACAGTTACCTAGGATCTGGGAAACCGATAAAGTCAAACCTTAACATCACTGAGCTCCCACGAGTCCTTCATCCTTCCTATATCCCATCTGCAAAACAGAGTTAAGAGCAATTGTCTAGCTCATACAGAACTGTAGCAAACGGTAAAGGAGTGCGGAGCACTCAAAAGATGGGTTCACAGCTCAGGGAAAAATGGTTCACCTTGCAACCGAAGCCTCTGCCTGCCAAAGAAACTTAATTTTTGAAGTGGTTGTGCCCCACGACGCCTGCTTAAAAATTAATACATATGCTTAATCCCTGGGGCAGAGTGTGTGTGTGAGATTTTCTGTTTCTTTTGGCATTACAGGATTCAAGTAATTTCCTTGTTTTCATTATTTTCTCACCATTTCAATTATCCACATTTAGATTTATTGTTGAAGGGACCACATTCATCAAAGTTCTTATTTCATATTTCTGAAACATGAAATTCTCACTTAGGCACAGCATGAAGGATTTCCAAGCACAAGGCCCTTTGCATATAAAAAACTCGACAGACTTTACCATCTTAACTGCTTTTAACAGACTATAAAATCTTATACATTAGGAGTTCTTTAAGTAACATTATCCATAGGAAAATACTGCAGGAAAACAGAAGACCTGAAAAGGCCATGAAACAGGGAAATGTATTTCAACAATACAAAGCGTATGCTTATAGAACTCAGAAAAATAAATTCTTGCCCATAGTATTCATTAGTTACAAACACAAGCTGCCTAAGAAACTTCTGCCTCAAATAAAGGTGGGAAACAATCTGACTGAGCTATGTCTCTGTGATTTCATAACACAAAATTAATGGTAGTACTTAATTAGTCAGATCACTCTTTTGTAGTCTTCCTTATTAAGTCACAAATTCATGCAAATTATTATCTTCTTCCACTACTTGCACTAAGGATCTGCTTGAAGGGAGGTCTTTGGCGACTTCCTCAGTTTAGTACTTACCTAGCAAATGCACTGGTTTACTAAGGAGAGAGGAACAAAAAAAATCTAAAAAAATTCTGACATGAAATAACATATGTTAGGCCAGAAATACATTGTTAGTTAAAAAAATACCAACGGTAGAACCAAAACATCTCTTCAATCATTTATCTTATCAAATTTATCTGTTTTTTCTTTTCAGGATCCATGCTTCTCACAGCTGAATGTTTCTTCTGCTTGCATTTGGGTCTCCCAGAGCCTCTTTCCACCGAGATAAAAATATGTCTTTTTTTCATCTATATTATTAGCAATCAAACAAAGTGGGTTTATTTCTTTTTTCTCAATTAGTTTTCTCGAGTCTTGCCTGCTGTTTATCTCAAAGTAAAAGCTAGTCAGTGCTTATAACTTTCTTCTTTTATTAAGTATACAAATGAAAAGCGATGCTACCTCTTAAACAAATGTTCAAGCCAAATGCAGGAAACCCATCAAAAGTTACCTGCCAAAACAAGAGTATGTTGCTGGTAAAATTCAATTAATACTGTATCTTTTGCAACATGCTAGCATTTGGGTGTAGTTACTCCTCTCCAATAATTAACAGATGACAGTTTAGTTTTAAAACAGGCAGTTTATAATGAGTGACCCACCTACACTGTTCAACCATCTGATCTGTCTCAAGGTCACTGCCTTCAGTAACTGGGTAAGAATTACATCATCTACTATGGGATGACAATTACATCATTGATCAATACTGAGATCTAAATGTTACCAACAAATTCATGTTAGGGATGAGTTACAACTGGGCAGACACCACAAAATGAAACTCCTGTTTGGTTCAACCCACATCCCCATTAAGATTACATTTAAAAAACTATCAACTCTATTATGATTATTTGTAGTACAGTGCAAACTGAGAGCTAAGTAAAGACGGGGTGGAGAAAGTGCCACAGCAGCATGGCCTCTGCAAAGGCAGAGAAGATGGTCTTTGCTTTGACAGGCTCACAGCAGCCTGAAGTGACAAGAGTAACGAGGGTGGAGGAAAGAGGTGTAAGCAGATGGCAGCAGACCACATGTTATTTCTGTAAGCTTTTGGTAGCAGTGCAGTTTGAAGCACAGTCACATGTTCACGTTCAACAGCAGTAAGTGTTTTAAGCTATTTTAGTTTCCTCTGCCTTGAAACAGACCTGGAGCAACCAAGCAGCAAGCTATTGCATCTCAGTGGAAGATGTGCAACTTACTGGACAGCTCTTTATTCTTCTGCTCCTCTGCAGCTCATTTGGGAGTCGAGCATGAGACTGCATTCAGTGAGGAAAAAAATCAGTAGAATGGAAGGAAAGTGAGGAAAGGTCCAAATGGAAGAGGACGAGATGTTTAAGAGGTAGGCTGAGCACACGAGAGACAGGGAAGAGGAGAAAGCTAAATTAAACAACAAATCAGCTTAGGGTATAGGAGGTCTATCCACAGGCTGAGCCCAGAGTCTGTCTTGTGGCTGCTTTTGCCATTATGCTTTTTGTTTGGTTCAAATCTTCGGGAAGGAGGAAGTTCCTCACTCCCCCTATGGGGAGGCTGTTAAAAGATGTGGAGATTGCTTTGCTCACTTGCACTTATCCAAGACTCAGGTAGCCCCTGGGACTTAAGAAGCCCAAGCAGAACCCCACTACAAGGTTTCAGCAAAATCTCCTAGAGTAAGATTCTACAGAGTGTGATAACTCACCCATGGGGGGATGTATCATAGGCAGTAGTACCTAGAGGCACTGACATACTTGGCTTCTACACAGGCATACATTGAACTCCTGTCTCAAATACAAAGAGCAAATACATGGAACAGGAGACCCAGGGAGACAGAATACTAAGCTGACATTTTCACTCCTGGATACACTAAATTAGGCACCAATCCATACTTCAGGACCTACATAGCTGGCCTCCTTCACAGTAGTGCTGCCTGTACCCGGAGGCCCATTAAAGTGAAACAGAGGGTTGCAGGCAACTTGCCTACTCTGGAAATCAGGCCAGGACTAACCAGATTTGATAGCTCTGACCTTAAGAGATACAGTTGTGAAATGCAGACAAGACTCGAGCACCAGCATGGGAATTATATGAGTTTTCTAAAGCATAAATTAAATGTTGAATCTTACAAACACTGCAGCTGCATGTCCTGAAATGCCTCTAAGGGCAAGAACTGATTTGGCCATTCAAAATCCTTAATTTTAAAACATTTGATTTTGCAGGGTGCAACTCCATAAACTCAAGGACAGGCAAGTCCTTCAGTTTTCTCATCTTAAGCAGAATTCTGCTGTCAGACACACACAGTGGATATTTACTGCGTATCACTCCATCTTCCTGTACACACACAGACATGGAGTGGTCACCTTTAACGTGAGGAGTCAGTAAAAGCGTGGCATCAGAGAAGAAAACCGCAATGAACTCATCTCAGAGGTTTTTTATTTCAGGTTAGGGCAAAGTAGTTAATAATAACTGTGTTTTCCTGGCAGGGCCCACTGCTGTATAACTCTCACCAAGAGGCAGGCAAACTCACTGCCTTCAGAGTAAATAGAGAGGCAAGGTCTGCCTCCGTGGGGCTCATTACAGGGCAGAGGCATTAGTTCCTTTTCCTTATAATAAATCCTTGGTGTATCCACAATAACAAAAAATTTCTTTCCAAGTTGTGTTTAAAGTACTTAGAGTTCAAGCGCTCAGTGCCTCCGATCACATTTGAGGCAGATTTAATAGAGTAGTGCTGCTGGCCTCCAGAAGGTACTTTTTACTCTTGCAGACTAGAGAATATTACACATAGAGAGGCTAAGTCTGCCATCCCAGGTGCCAGTTTTATTCTGAAATAACTCCACTGATTGATGAAATTAAGATGGAATGAGACTGCAGTAATCTAATATTGAATCAGGCCATAAAAAATAAAATCTGCTATGTCAAAAATGTAGTTGACTCCAGAGATTTCCTTCCTCATTCCCTATGCAGAAAAGTTGCTCTTCTATTTTTTCACATGAGGAATTTTGAAAAAGCAAGGCATGTAGGATTCTGGGCTCTTTCTTTGGACTCTAATGGTATGCTGCCTGGGGAAGCTCATCACAAAGCTAAGCGCAAATTCCCCACAGGTAACAGGAAATTAAAATATAACAGGAAAATAAGCTTTCCATACAGCTTATCACGTGGCTTAGTGAGTGGATAAATATGAAGTTGAATAAAAAGTCAGATGCTGCTTCAGTTTCATGACTGCTAGCTCTTTATCTCTGTCTCAGAACCCAACTGTGTTCTGTGGAGGAGGAAACATGTCAGTGCAGCAAATTTCACCTGCAATGAAAAGTAATTTATTGTGCCTAACTGTGAAAAGCAAATTGGTATCATCATCTAGGAGTTTGTATCTCACAAGGGTTGTTTCGGTAATTTGCCTTTCTTTTGGAAAAGAACTAAGATTAGAATAACTTCAAAAACTTGCAACTAAAATTAAATTAAACTGGATTTCATTAAAAATTGCCAGATGAGAAAAGTTGGAAGGAGATATGCGTATGCCACAAAAAGAAGTACAATATGGTTATGAAAAATAAAGTGATTTCTTAATTGCTAGTGAGATATATTAGTCTTAGATATAATGAAAATTCCAAGAAAAATAGCCTTGTCATCTCAAAATGTGTTTCTAGTAAGCCAATTTGTTAATTTAAAAAAAAAAAAAAAAAAAAAAAAAAAAAAAGCAAGAAAGAGAACTGGACATTTTACTCTTTCTATAGAGACCTTCAAGACCCATCTTGACACACTTCTGTGTGATCTGCCTTAGGTGCTCCTGCTTTGGCAAGGGGGGGTTGGACTCAGTGATCTCCAGAGGTCCCTTCCAACCTCTACCATTCTATGGTACTATGATTCTTTCCTCTGTATTAACTGAAAAAGACAACCTGCACATGCAAAGCTGAGGATGAAGATGAATAAACTAGAAATGTTAATAACCAAACTAAAAATTAAACCATTATCCTGAAGTACCTCACCACTGGATTGCTTTAAAACACACTAAATAACACCATTACTGTTCCCAGCACCAAGGATTAGAGTATTTGAATTTTGCTGCTGGAGTATTAGCTAGCTAAGGTTAAGAAAACTCTAGAGGATGGGGTGGGACAAGGATTAGGACTGAAACTGCACACATCTCTGAATGCTTCCCTTGCTTTTCTACTCCCTTGACTACGTAAGAAGGACAGAAGACCAAATCTTTCCAACAACTGGTTTATGTCTCCTGTGGCAGACCTCTTCTCTCTGCAGTCACTCTGCTCCCAGAGAGGTAACATATAAAAGCCTGATCTCTTATTAACCCATCAACAAGAATAAACACCAGTCTTTTACACTGCTGAAGTATTATATATAACTAAGGAACCTCTTGCTCCTCAATCCACTGCCAGTACCTTCTGATATACTTGCTTTCCACTCTCCTCTCTCACTTCTTTCTATCCAACATTTTCAGCTATCCCATATGCAATTTACTGATGCTCTAGGTCCCATCTCCTGTATCTTCACAACCCAAGTGTCAATTTGTAGCTCCTTCCCATCTCATTTGGCTTTTCCATTTCTCCTTTAGACACTGATTATCATCCTGCTATTCCTTCTCCCTGTCGATAATCTGTTTTTAAGAACAGGCCCTGGTTTTTTACTAACACCAAAAACTCAAAAAAAGTAACAGCAATCTATGGAGCTGATAACAGATTAAAGAGTTGCCTTTGCCTTTCCTTCCTTTAGAAGTCAGGACATGAAAAGTATCATCAAAGGCACAGATCAAATTTATAAAAGCCAACTGCAATCAATTTTCAGGACAGATGGGCTGACACTTCTCCTCGTCCAGATAAGCACTGGGCTCACAGCACCTCGTTATTACATGATTTCAGAAAGAAGGCACCTTCGTCGGCATAAAATGAGGACATTTTCAGGCTGCATGCCTCAAAATGAAGCTTGGAAAATGCTACCCAGCGGACTCCTGCAAGAAGCCTTCCCATATATAAGGGGAGAGGATTGAAACCCCACAGCATAAGAAAGAGAGGAAAGGCACAGAACAATTAAGTATAATTCCCACAAATGAGACTGCAAGCTGGCTGCAACAACACAGCTACAGAGAATTTGGGGATCTTGGCTACATCAAGCTGCTAACAGGAAAGCTTTTCTCTTTAGTTAGGAAGCATGACAAAGTTGTAGAAGGCATCTGTATTTCTGACTTAACCACAGACCTTGATTAAAGAAAAACAGTACATATCCTACCAAAGCCAGAGGAACTGCCTGCTGGGGATGCTTTTTCCTACTGAGTTTGAGGAGCTGAGCTGTCAGCTGCCACTTTTTAATGAAGGTTTTACCCTAGTGCTTCTCAACAAATCACAAACTCCTCTCCTGGTTAACCTTCACCACCAAATACTGAACACACTGATGAGGATGATGAACAGTAAAGTTGTGTAATAGCTTCACCAACAGCTGATAAAGCAAGTGTGTTGCATTATTTCAATCACAGCAGCTTGGAGTGTAGAAATTATGTTCACCATCTCACCCTCAAAATGACCACTTACCAACATGGTAATACTGATTTTTGAAGGGAAGGACCCTGGATAAAGCAGAACTGCTTGCTGGCAGCCACAAGCAAGAAAGAATTTGCCTTGCAAAATGACAAGGCCCTCAAAGTCCTAAGTGTGATGAGGAACAGGCAGTAACAATATGAATGTGTCCAAAGGCACAGAAAGATGTATCATGCAGGTTGCTCTAAGGGCGATGGAAAACTTCTATATGGTCAAATAACATAGTGAAAACCTTTGGTGTAGTGGGAAGGTAATGGGAAATGGACTGCTTTTGAAAAGAGAGCAGGCAAAAGAGCACTCAACAGAGAAATTAAGGTGAACAAAGCAGAATTCTTTTTCAAAAAAATGGACTTTGATGCTCGGTATTGCTGGGGAAGAAGAGCTGAACCCGCATTGTACACACAAGATGCCCCATTTCAGGATCCAGTCTGCTTCTGTTCACAGCTCTTTCTTGCTGCCAACAGCAGACTGCAGCAGAACTACTACTTGTGCTTTCTAGCAGAGAAAGCAGGACCAGGCATATATTCAAATAGACAGCAATGCCACACATACTCTCAGTTTTGCTCATGAACAGTAAAAACTGGTGGTAGTCAGTAAAGGCTTGTTAAGCATATTCAAATCAAGTCAAAGCATTTCTACATGCAATTAATCAGGATTTATTTGAAGGCGCCCTGTTAGCACTCCCTTTTTCTGCTTCCTGAAACTCCAATTAATGAGGTCCAAGACTCAATATGAAACTGTTTCATCTTGGGTTTTGAAAAAAAAAATAATCTGGAAAAAAAGGGTTATTGTTCAATCCAATAAAGTGCTCTGGCAAAAAAAAAAAAAATTCTTTTCATCCTTGAGGGGAACAAATGTCTTAAAAGATAGAGGTTGGACAAACTAGATTAAATAACTACAGCAATTTAAGAATGTGGAAGCATGATAGTTTTTTTCTATAATAAGGTACTAAGTGGTATTTCTGACATTACTGCCATTAGTCCTTTACTTGCTGCTGTTCTTTGTCTAGTCTAAGCCAACATGTATTATGGTCTCAGTGACTCTGAAGCAAAGGAGTGACAAAATAAGCATGCCTTGTTTATGAAACATTAGCTTCATATATTTTTGAATCCTTAGTATGTTTGTTAAAAAAACACTTCCAATGTCTCTTTTCCATTTAGAAAGGAGAAAATCCAGTTTTCCCCTAATTTTTCAAGTCAAGTGCTTAGTCATGTTATTTCTTGAAAAAAAAAACCTGCCCACATTAGGAGGAGATGGAGTTGATGGTCTGCATGGGTTTCACACATCATACTGTATCCACTGAAACCCCTTGTCTGCCACCCTTAAAGAGCTTTATCCCATTACTAAGGGTAGACCCTATGCACCAAATGCAGGCAAACAGCTCACACCCAGTCCTTTGTACTCCAACTCACTCCATCTCACAAGAATGAAAGGAACTGATTGCACTGACCTTCAGCTCAGAGGTGTCCCCTAAAACAAAGTGGGGAGCTGGTTTTATGGATATATGCTTTCATTGTGAGATTTCCATATACTGTGTTTTGACACAAAGTAAAAATTTGTAGATTTTTTACAATACTTGCCAAATTCCTCTTCCATATGTCAGTCAAACAAAAAGCTAGCTGTACCAAGTTCCCTTCAAAATATACTAAGTGCTTTGATATGATGTTGGTTGCCACTTCAAACCCCTAAATCTCTCCAAATACCACTCACAAAAGATGAAGGAGCTGTGCTACAAATAGAGCAACTGCAGAGACTATGGCCCTGCCCACATTTGCTCTTGTGTATTTTTACACAAAGCTTAGCACTGTATGATGTGGGTGCCAGCTATAGCTTGTACCACACTGCCAACAAAACAGGATCCAAAAACAGATAACAAGGAAAATTCTAGGGCAGTTTCTATATACTATGAGGGATAGAATTTACTGGGTTTTTCAATAACCACCATTGCAACATTTTATAGGCATTAAAAATATGGATGCAAACAGCACTAAAACCGTCAGTCATAAATTATTTCAGACTCTTCATTTTCCACTCCAGATGGCAGGTTTTTTCAGTGAGGTTCTGCTTCAGCTCCTGCCCCCACTATAGACAGTATTATACAATAATACAACAATGTATTGATAAAAGCAAGTTGGACTTGACTATATGGAGAAGGTCATTTTACAGTGATGGACAAGTACTCTGTTCCAGCTCTGCTAGAATGCACAGTCACAGCACACACAACCTTAACACAGCAAATTCAGTGGCACAGAAAAGTTTTTTGGGTTCGTGGGCACTTGGGAAAGGCAATTTTCCAGCAACATTTTGCAGCACCAAGTTTGACTGACTTCTTTTCTCCCTCCAGGCTCTCTGAACCTGGAGAAACACTGTCTGGTTGTTCTCCTTGTGCCAGAACAAACCATGTTCTCTGCCACTCAAACTTACCAGAGTAAGCTTTCAGACACTGACACAAGAAGACAGAAAACGGAACAATAAATACCACACAGTCTTGTGGAAGAAAACCATCTGAACTGTTTGCAATTTAAAGCTTTGACTTTTTGTTTCATTGTGGTGGGCTGACCCTGGCTGAACACCACATGCCTACCAAAGCCACTCTATCACTCTCACTCCTTAGCTACACAAGGGAGAAAAAAAGTAACAGAAGGCTCGTGGGTCATGATAAGAACAGTCCTGGGCAAAACAGACTCAGTTTGGGGAAATTAGTTTAATGCAGTATCAATCAAATCAGAGTAGGATAATGAGAAAACAAACCAAATCTTAAAACACCTTCCCCTAATCCTCCCTTCTTCCCAAGCTCAACTTCTCTCCCAATTTCTCTACCTCCTTCCCCCACAGTGGTGAAAGGGGTTGATGAATGGGGACTGTGGTCACCTCATCACACCTTGCCTCTGCTGCTCCTTCCTCTTCTGGAGGAGGACTCCTCACACTCCTCCCCTACACCAGCTTTGGGTCCCTCCTACAGGAGAGAGCCATACACAAGCATCTCCAACTTCAATCCTTGCTACAAGTCTGCAGTTCATTAACTGCTCCAGCTTGGGCCTGCTGCAGGGCCACAAGTCCTGCCAGCAAACCTGCTCCAGCATGAGCTCCTCTCTCCATGAGTCCTTCCAGGAGTCCTGTCCCAGCACATGCCTACCACAGGGTCACAGCCTCCTTTGTACATCTACCTGCTCCGACATGGGGTCCTCCACGGGCTGCAGGTGGGTATCTGCTCTAACACAGACCTCCATGGGTTCAGGGGGACAGCCTGCCTCACCATGGTCTTCACCATGGGCTGCAGGGGCATCTCTGCTCTGGTGCCTGGAGCACCTCCTGCCTCTCCTTCTTGGTGTCTGCCACGTTGCTGCTCTCACACATTCTCATTCCTCTCTCCTGCTACCGCTGCTGTTGCTCAAGGTTTTTTTCCACTTCTTAAATATGTTACCCCAGAGGCTCTACTATTGTGGCTGATGGACTTAGCCTT
The DNA here is from genome assembly GCF_036169615.1 of Heliangelus exortis. Taxonomy (NCBI): domain Eukaryota; kingdom Metazoa; phylum Chordata; class Aves; order Apodiformes; family Trochilidae; genus Heliangelus; species Heliangelus exortis. The sequence goes on from NC_092423.1 coordinate 62,910,753, forward strand.
GGCCAGCAGCAGGGCCATACTGGAGTCAGCTGGTGTTGGCTCTGTCAGACACATGCAAGCTATCACCATGTATTTTCTAAGATGGTTGCTTTAATAGTATTACACTGGGAATTCAGTTAACACCCCCCCCACAGACTGAATCTGGTTTTTTAATCCCTAAGCCACTGGCTGTTTCATTGCAGGTATGAAAGACTCGGTGATTTTTCATATTTTTCTTTCTTTTTAATAACAACACAAGAAGTGTCACTTTACAAAATTTATGCCTGGCCCAGTGGCAAGTCTGGGGTTGGTTTGTAAGATTCCTGATCACCTCACTTCTTTAGAAAAAACCAACCAAACAAACAAAAAAACCCAAACCACAGAGTGAAAACATTCATAGCAGGAATCAGAAATATCTTTCTTCTGTCAAAAGATCATGCTTACCATACTTTCACACTTTCACACTTTACCATGTACAAACTTTTCTGTTTTGTTTGGCTTGGGTTTTTTTAATTGTAAAGATACAAGACAAATGTCCTTGGTACTTTTTTCCTACCCTCCACTGGCTTGGGTTTTTTTTCCCTACTTTTCACTGGTTTTTGAAGACTGTGGCTGATAAATACTATCAATTTCAGTTTGTAGCTTAGTCCTAATCAGGTCATAACACAGTTCACTGCCTGGGGTTGTACTCAGCAAGCAACACTGGCCCAGCAGAGCCATCTTCTATCCCTCGGTTGCCATAGATACTCCTCAGTGACCTCCTGACACATTTACTTGGCTAGCAAACAGAAACTGTCATCACATCAAATGCTGGTTCTTCTTTTCGTTACTAATATCACTCTTTTTTCCTAGTGGCACTGAAGAGGTTGTTGCATTCCTATTCACTCAGTAAAATCACCACACAGATTTGTGGCAAGGTCTGAACTGCTTCAGGCATTCCTCCTGCAAATCTGATTCAGCAGCTGAAAGTGCTCACACTAACCCTGAAACACATGCAGAACCCTCTTACAGCACACTGTGCCACTGGAAGGCTCTGATAGAAATTCAATTTCAAGATTAAACCCCAATCACCTAGAGTCTTATTACATTCAGGATTTATTACGGAAGTGCCTCAAATTTCTGTTTTAAATTAGTCTATTCAGCAAACTGGCTTTCTTTTTACACAGCCTTCCTTTCCTCCTAAGGCATTTTAAGATCTTTATTTATTCAGCATTTAAGATCTTTATCTGGAGAATAAAAGAGGTCACTAACACCTTTACGTGGGTTGCAGAGCTGAAGAACATCTGGATCCCAAAATGACAACAGGAGAGAAATTTTAGAAAGACCCACAATAGTTGTACCAAGAAATCAATAGTTTACTTTTCCTAAGAATATTCAAAGTGCAGCAAAGGAAAACTGCAGAATATCAGAGTCTTCCACAGGGCAAAGCAATTTAGTTTTCAATCATGAAAAAAAAAAACACCCTGTATTTAGAAAGGCATAATAGGTTAGTTTTCTTTGGGTAAATTCAGCAGAATTAAGAGAACCAGATGGCCCAGAATCTACGGAGTATTCAGATCTATTACACTGATGCAAAAACATTAGAGAGTAAGAAATCCTACACGTCTTGAGAGTAGCCAGTGCAGGCCACATTATAACAAATGAGATCATTATGCTCAGCCTTGAAGCAAATGGGTCTTTTGACTTTCAACAATTCATGTGCACTGCGGAATACCAAGTTATTATCATTTTTTTCTATTAAAAAAATTCCTGTAGCACTATTCCTTCTGATTTAGCATAAAGATTAGACAGTGAAAAACTTCTACTCCCAATAAATAACCATTTGGCAACTTCAGTGATCACAGGATTTGAAAATGCTGGCTTACTGTGAAAAATTAAAAGCACAGTTCTGAATCCCAGCCTGAAAAAAGCAGCACACCCACCAAAGTTTCACTGATGCATAAAGCTAAAAACCAACCCAGCAAGGGGGAAATAGCACTCCTTTTACACTCTCCAGCAAAGAAAGCTTTCAGGACAAGTTTTGTCATCAGCTCTACAGCATCCTCTCTACATTTCACTCGTGCAAGTCAATGGTGTTGAAGAGTGCCTATCTATGACCATCACTCAGTAGTAAAACCACCCCAGGTCTTTAAATTGCAGAAAGGAGAAAGATGACATAATGCTGAGAGCCCTAGGGTGGGACATGGAAGATGCAGACTCACCTTCCTATTGTTCCACCCTTCACCAGGTAACAAGACCACCGCTGGGCTTCATTGGGCCATCCAAGTAGAGGAAGCACCACAGCTTCCCCATTTGATGGGAATTCTGTGGGGACAGACACTGGAAAAGCCTGAGATGCTTAGGTATTTTCTGATGTGTCACTCCCTAGATGATCCCCAGACTGCTGTACTCTGCTCTTCACCGAGCAGATAAATAAAAATGGTGTGGATGGAAGAAGGAAGTGAGCAACTTTGAATTTAACATATATAATCAAATTCTGTCAATATTTCCACTTGAAAAAGATCTCAGTTTTAGACACACTACAAAAATAATAGCAGCTTAGTTCTAGCTTTATGGCTAGACTTATACTAACATTTTAAGTACCACTATGTTTCAGAAATCAAACATTTGTTATTTTAAAAGTTTTGTTCGAATAGTTTTGAGGTGAATTCTGACATTCTGTTTCTTTGGCTGAAAACAAACACAACCAGTGCTGACATGAAAAGCATTTGAATTGTGTAAGCACTATTTTCTTCTATAAACACTAGTAAGAAAGCACCTAACCAATGCAGCCATGACCCAGTCTAGCTGATTAGAAACTATTTCAAGCCCTGTCTTTATATATGGGGTTAAAAATAATTTAATGTTCTGTTTTATAACAGGAAACTGAAAAGCACAATGACAACTGAAGAAACATACGACATGCAGGCTGTGTTTCTAAATGATGTTCAGGGAGTGGAAGATCATGAGCAGATTTTCTAATAGTACTTCCCTTTTATCCCCCCACAAATTTTAGTATGAGAATGTTCTACATCCCTCAAGGGATTTCCCTCCAGCTTACCCACAAACTGTCCAGCCCCCACAAAACTCAACGATTGCATATGTCAGCTCAACTAATTAATTCAAGTATACAAATAGCTACCAAATCATTGAAGGGTATGTGTTTTCCCACACATATTTTACTTGTGTATTTTATGCTTAGACAGCCCAATATACTAATCAGTGAGAAAAGGGTGAGAAGGCCAAATTAATTAAGATGATTTATACCTGGTTCAAGATCTTTCTACTTGCCTCAAGAGTGTAAAGTGGCTTTCACGTGTATGAAGATCAAGACTTGGGATGTATATGTTTCGTAGTACTGGTGGGAAAGCACTGTGCTCTTCTGCTGGGGATTACTTCAGTGGTTACAGTCCCAAGAGGGAGAACGTATCTGTATTTATAGGTATAGCCTCAAAGGCCATAAGGTTCTTCATTCACTAGAGATCTCATTCTAGGAGACAGTGAATATGCATTTAACCCCTTGAGCTCTGACTAACTCTTCCAAGAACACTATTTGACTGGGTCTTAAACACAGGAACAGCTTGAGGATGAATTGAAACAATGGTCTTTCTGTCCTGTCCTTCTGCTTCTTTAGTTTTTATTCACAGTTCACATATTTTTGCTAAATTCACAGAATTGAGGTTTACTTCAAGAAAACTGTTATGAAACTGAATTGTGATTAACCAGCAATAACATCACAATTACAGTGAGGAAAAAACCCGACTGCTTAAAACTCAGTATATTTATATCTACGTGTAAGTGATTACAAGTGACTTCCCTGACACCAGATATGCCATGCTCACTGCTGCAGCTTCAAACATGAACTCATCTCTGCTTTTAACCCTTCTGTTAACACAAGCAAACTGTTACACCAACAAAACCAAAACATCAACCCCCTTGTGGTTTCCTTGAGTCAACTACAGCATCTTGCGCCACACAGAGGAAACCTCCATGTCTGTGTACCTGTGAACTGCTTTCTTGGCTTCTGCAGCTAATTCAAACATTTTCCCCAGCCCAATCAATCAAGATGACACGGATCAGGCATGCCAATGGCTCACACAGGGACAGTGTCATGAGCATCTTGCTTCCAGGCCTACACAAGCCACTTGCAGATAGGTTAATTAAGTGGGGCCTTTGATACACGTGTGGAGAAACCTCTGTCTGAATTCCTGTCTCCGTGACGCAGCACATGAAGTGCTTCATCACACGCACTGTGTACACTTGATACCCAAGCTGGCTGGAACATAGCTGGCAGCACTACCCTTACCTCCACATTCCCATGGTCAGCAGCCTCTTGCAGCTGAAGCCATGTGCTCTTTCTCACCAACATGTGACACATCACCCAAAATATCAGCCTGTAAGGGCAACGATCAACATCAGCAAGACAGGGGGTGTGTCTGCTGTTTTTTTTTGTTGGGCAGTGAAAGCCAGAGTGTCAGCTTTGGTGCTTTCCTTCTAGGAGGAGGAGAGTCCCCTGACTTACTATCCAATATCCTAAATCTACTTTAAGTAATGTACTACAAAATAATACTTAACCAGCAGGTCTAAGTAGTTGCTACCTTCTTCCCCTGAAAATGTTCCATTTGTCAATAGAGAGATTTTCTGCTAGGAAATCAAGAGACTTACAGCTCCATTTCCTTCAAGTCACCAGGAAATAATAGAGAGGTCCACTTAAAAAAGACTTTTCTTATTTAAGCACAAATTAAGGTAACACACATTTTCAGAGGTGGTACAGAAAGATGAGATGTGTCCTTTAGCTACAATCAATGAAAACTAAACATACACTTGCAGTTTGGCATGGAAAGGTCTCAACCACTGGGGAAGAATTCTTCAGTCAGTGTCACTCAGTTCAGTGACTTGTGAATTAAGCAGAGAAGGTGTCCATGTTTTTAACTTTCTTGTAAAAAGAATAAACAATTAGATGGAGCAGACAGACAGCTATTAGAAGCTCCACAGATAACCCTCTGGCATTATTACCCACATAAAACAGAGATACTAAAGAAACTTCATAGACAATAGTAATGGAGCCCAGATCCCCTAATGAAGTTAAGATCCGAAGACTATGTCTGTAAAGTAGCACAGATGATTGTCCATTTATTTCATAAGAGAAGGCCACATCTGATAACCCACTTCGTGAACCATTAACACACTAGAATTAATTTATTGCAGCTTCTTGTCGGTATACCCATGGAATATGAATTAATAAATATCATCAACCACAGCAATACCAGCTTGCTAAATGGTGATCCATTTAATTTCAAAATGCTGTTCCAGCTAAAAACACTGTCCCCTCCTGATCAGTTATTAAAACAATCCCCATAACAGCACAAAGCAGGCTGAGGCAGCTGAACCAACACAAGTTGCAATTTGTGGCACTGTATGCTTTTTAGCACAGCATTTTGAACTTGGAACTGGAGGGAAACAATTACGAAGTGTGTTTCACCAAGCAGCTCACAAGAAAAAGTTTGCAGTCCCTGGCTTTTATAGATGTTTAAAACTGAAATGCTTCACTCCCACTATTGTTCCAGGTTCTGAATAGACACCCTCCACTTCACACATGCTGGCATGCACGCATGCACGTTCACATGCACTCAAGTGTCACACTGTGTACTTCACTTCTAATAGTAAACCCAGCAGGAAGGAATTTTATTTTTACACTTTCACACCACCCACTCCTAATTAATGTCAATCAGTGTCTTCCGCATAGTACACACTGCAAATATACATGGCATTATCTGTGCCGGGGTGTGGTGGTGGCAAAAATTTCCACTGCTGCAGAAAACTGAGTGGGCACCATGCAGGATTCACACAGGAAAAACCCAGGGATGCATGATTCTCCTGAGGGGTCATTAAAATCCTCTGACTTTTGGGGGATGTTTCTCTTGGTTGGTTTGTGCTTTCTTCTCCCCACATATAAGAAAAGAAGTAAAATTCTCCAGCTCAGAATGGCCACTGCAGACTTTCCGAGGTGCAAGAGGGAGCAGGGACTTGTCAGTATCTCAAGAGCTGCCAGGAACAGTGGCAGTAGTGGGAGGGGTTAGCAAGGGAATTTTGCTGGTGACTTCAGCAGAGTCTGCATTTCAGTCCACGATGTTTAGACAACAAGGGACCAGAGCCAGACAATTAAAAATACTGTCAGCTACTGGGTATGTGCCCATACTTGCACTCCCCAGCTGTTCCGATAACCACCGCGGCAGAAGTGAGGATGGGAAAATCTTATCCCCCAAAACCAAAGCAGACAAACTTGGTTTTCCAGCACATACACCACTCACTTCTTTTCACAGACTGCTTTTCTCCTGGATGCAAAAGTAAATCCATCTCAGCTGATTTCCCTGCCTTAACTTTTGTACAAGAGGAAGACAGAAAGCTAAAAAAAGAAAATTAGACACTTCATGAAATCCATGATTAAGACACAGAAACTAACAAAACAGATGGGCTGAGCGTTTCAGTGCATCAGCCCATGTTTTTCAAAGATCTACAGTAACCTATTGTCTTCCCCATTTAGAGTTTTTAAATCCCTTTTTTTTATTGCACTAATTTAACACCATTTCTAAAGTTGGAGTCCCACTGCTGGGTAGTCCAAAATAAACCCAAGTATTTACTCAACCAGCACATGGCCCTAGAACCTAGCTAGAGGGTTTTTCTCCCCCTTCCTTTTGCCTTCTTTTGAGTGCAGGTAACAGGCCAGTGCTGCAGGCTCAGAGAAGGTGAGCTTGCTGGGATGGCAGAGCAGGGTGGTCATGGATGGGAGGGAAGCAAGAGGCTGCTCAGGCAGCACCTGGCTTTACCTCACTGCTCTGCTGCACGCTTTGCTCCCTCGTGTGCATCCACGGGAGGAGCTCCCGTCACCAGTATTATCCAGCTTCAGACTGCACAGAGAGAAACACTGGGCCTGCTATGCAGCTAATGCCCTTTTACAAATGTTCATCTCTGGGGGACTAAAAAAGAAGCAGTCAATATTTCATGCCCTGAAATGAAGAGCCACTTGCTCCTAGTGAGAGTGGTATTCCCCTCCACAAGCTCCTTGCCCACAACAAGGACTCAGGCTGGTCCATTTCCACCCCCCACTCCTCACCACCCCCCCCCCCCCCCCTCCCTTCCTCCATCAGATATTAAGTCCTCCTTTTTCAGGGTGCACAAAGCAGCCACTCACCCAGAGGAAAAAGAAGGAGTGCAGGGAGAAGAAGGAAAGAAAAATCAAAAGAGAAAAAAAGAAAATCTGTGACTGAGCTTGGCAAGAGCCAGCGATCAGCAGCAAGTGCCTAATGCTGAGTCACTGCTTTCCCTTCCACCTGGCGAGTGGCTGCCCAGATCCATTCAGCAGAAAGCTCTTTTCATCGAAACTGGCATAAATCTGGAGTAATTCTAGCCATTTCAATGGAGTTGTTCAGGATTTACAGCAGCATGACATGACAAGCAGAACCTCAGCTGTTAAAAGCTACAATCCCAGGTTTTCCTGCAGGAGACCGTGCTGCTCTGCTCTTGTGGGCCATGATGCTAACCCAGTGACAGCACTGATATCATAACTGGTTCTATTTTTCCTGATGCTGTCACCTCCAGCAGATGCTCTGTAAGCAGGACCCTTGGAGAAATCAGCCTCTTTCACACAATTGAGGAGAACTTTGACAATCTATCAGCAGAACCACCTTTAATACGGTGGATTAAATATTTTTTCAGATTTTTTTTTTCAGATTTCTGTTAATGCTCTAATTTGGTTTTGCAAAGATTTACAAAATTGTTTTTTATTAACATCTCGCTGGACTGTGTGAAACAGAATTCAGAATACAGCAGAAATATCTTTTGTGCAGATGAAGTGTGAATAAGCAAGGCATAAGATCAAGATGTAAAGAATACCAATCAGCTTTACCAGAAAATTATCTATTTATGTTTTCAGCTTAGCAAGAATCATTACTAGAGGATTTATGCATGTTTTGGAAGGGTTCTGTAAGCAAAGAAAGACCCTGAAAAATATACATATACTATTCCCCCAGTATGCAACACAATGGTAGCCAGAATAACAAATGGAAAATGAAAGAAAGGAAAGAAGGGAGTTCCCACTTTACTATAAATACAACACCTGTGCAAAGAAAAAAAAAAAAAAAAAAAAAAAAAAAGAAAAAAAAAAGCATTCACACTTATATTGAGGGTTTTTCTAAACAACTGCAATGAGTCTTCTCTGTCCTTCTAAGTACAACATTCAAGAATAGGATGTATCTGGCCAGGAACAGCAGCTTTCATGCAGTCCTTTCATAATGGGGAACACAGTGTGCTCTACAAATATTAATTCAGCCTGAACAACCAATGAGGTATGCAAATATTACTCACAGCTTCAACTGGAGAAGACTGAGCACAGAGGAGCTGCAAAGAGGACTTTCAGCAGTGTTTTAGACAGCCACTCACAAACAGGGAAAGTTGGGATCTTGCACATCTGCAAGTGTTTCCCATAGTCCTGCCCTGACCAGCTTCCTAGACATGCTGCAAGCCACAGCCTGAAGCTGAAGCTTTTTCTCTTCAGGAGACCCCAGTAAGCAAACATTTTCTGTATCTTGACTGGTTACACTGCCAAAATCAGCAAGATGGTGTGCAGGCATGGGTGCACACCATGGCCTCTCCCAGGCCCTGGCTGTCCCAACTAAGAGGCCCAGGTGGGACATAGGCCACCCCTTCACCACCCTCATGCTGGAGCTCCCTCCCCACAAAAACTCTGCAATGAGAGCCAAGGACACTGGTTCTGCCCAGATGCTTCTGCCTGGAGACACCAGGGGTGGGACCTTGACTCACGTTCTGTGAAGTAGGAAGTTCACTGGTTTTGACACGGTCCAAGAAAAGCCACCATAGCCTTTCAGGACAAGAGGAACAGCAAACAGACCCCTGTTGGGTACAACTACTTCCACAATTTTCCAAAAAGCACTGAAAGGGTAAAAGCAGAGCAGAGCAGCAGGAGCTTCTGCAGCTGCCAATGGCTTCTTCTTTTTGAGGAAAGATGATGCTGAAGAAGCCCTGGGGCTCAACTGATGAGAACAGGGCCACAGCATAACAGAGTGCAATGGCCTCACTGTATATCCTCACTGGATATATATATAGCACTGCAGCTGCTTCTACCTGATTTTAACACCTTTAGACCAGCAACCCAAAGAATGAAATTTAACCACCATGCTTAAGACTATTCAGCCTCTCCCTCAAAGGCCTTGGTTTAAGCTTTTTACAACACTTGCAAATATTTTAATTGAAATCTTCCATGATAACATCCACCTCAGGCTGATCTTTTCTGGGAAAGTTTCAGCAAAAGAAATTCAGCCATTTTGAAGCAAAAGAGTAAGCAAATAAAATCTGTAGCTCTGACTTCTGCTGCTGTTGCTGTTGTTACTGATTTATTAAGATATAAAAATGGCTTAGAGCTGAGGAGCAAGACTGAAAATTTGGCAAATGGGTTATGCTGATCCTGTGAAAAATCACCGATATTTGGCAAATTTCAATCTCCAGGGCCAGGGGGGTGGGAGCAATATTAGCAACCAAGGCTTGCAGACATCCATACAGGCCACAGTATCTATGAAATGTCTGTCCTCAGGGAGTTTACTACAGAACAAAAGACTGAGCTTTAAGCAGCTTTAGGACTTCTAAAATCAACAAACTACTGCTAGTGAAGAAAGATAAAACTATTTAAATCTACTGTTCTTTACTTGAATATGTACAGAAAGAAGGAAGAGATATAGAAAAGCGAAGACACACGTGGAGATTCTTGTTTGGGGTTATTTTTGTGTGTGATGTTTTGGGTTTTTTTTTAAGAAAGTAAATCCATTCCAACTGCAAAGTACAAGCACTTAAAATATCCACCCCCCGCCCCCCAGAACTTACTAGGGTAAATATTTTCTGGTTACCCAGCATGCCTGTATAGAAGATTCATGGTCTGCTGTGTTCTAAGTTATTCTTCACTTTCAGGACATCCAGTTGCCCACCCTGCACTCCAAGGCACCTCCACTCAAACATCCCCAAATGCCATTTCCTCCTTGTCAGAAAAATTTGTTAACAAATTTCCCTTTTTGGATTTATTTTCTTTTTGTGAACTGGGCTTTTCTTTTTTTGTTTGTAAACAAAGAAACAACCAAAAACCCAGAGTGTAGAAAGACTCTGCCAGAACACAATTAATAAATAATGAGCATCGAGTGTTTTTGATCACTTCCTTCTGTCTGAGCCTCACAAACTGACAGTAAAACAGTGTATGACCCTTTACAGAACAATTTCACTATCACATTACATCCTCATTGGAAATTAAGCAACACAAATTTGACATTTGGAATGAGAATGGTTCATCCAATTTGATGTAATGTTACCCAGTGGAAAGTCCAAAGAGGAATGCACTGTGAGCCAGCACAGCAGGATTTGCAAAGCATCTATCTAGTCACAGCAAACCCTTGTAGAACCTCCACCAACTTTTCCCCTGATTTGGCACTACAGAAATGTGACCATCACTTTTATATTCACAGAGCCATACAGTTTTACTGGGCATTTTGAGTCATGTGGATGAAGACACAACTTCAGCTTGACTTCAAGTTCTTCAGGATATGGGAATCCAGAGTGATCAGTATGGAAATGGAGGAAAGGAAATTAATAAAGACATCCTATCTTGGTGCTACAACTGGAAACATAGGGATGGAAAATGCTACTATAGTAGTGAAAATTGGAAAATGGGAAAAATGTAAATAACAGGAGCTGACAGATAGGGAAGAAGGTAAGACCTGCTGAAAATGTGTATTTGGTCACCTGGAAAAAAACAGGCTGACTAGAGAATACCTTTTCCCACAGAGAAAGTATAGAGAACAGAAGAATCCAACATACAGACACAACTACACAAGCAGTTTCCAGCATTTTCTCCAAAAATAGTGGCTAGCAGGATAGATTCCCATTCTGTTTCTATTGGAATGGCTTTACTTGATGGTAATATATAAATGTATACAAGCCATACCTCTGCCCTCTCCATTTATAAAATAACAGAGACAAAACCAGTATTAATAATACATTTTTATGTCCTGGTGTTCCTGAGCACAGTATCTGCTTACATTTGGAAACTGCAATGAGTGAGGTGCCCACTATACATGTAAATTGCCAAGATGCATGAAGTTAGTGAAAAGTCAAGATTTCCATGACTTCAGCCCTAATTTAACACCAGCACCAAGTGATCTCTATCCAAAGCATAAACACATTTCTTATAAACAGCTGAAATGCCAGTACTTTAAAGGCAAAACTGTTCGTGTGTTGTAATCTCTCTAATGAATAAAATTCAATCACATCTGAAAAAAAAAAAAAAAAAAAAAAAAAAAAAAAAGTTTGTTGACACCATTGAAAAGAAGCAAACAATGCAATGGCTCACAATACTATTTTCTACTACTTTCTCACATCAGAAACCTGATGATAAATGTAAGGGAAAAGAACCTTTGAATAATTTGTGCATGACCTATAAGTTTTAGTGGGATACAAGGAACAGAAACTCAAACGTTTACTCTTATAGCAGTAATTTAATTTTAAATAGATATATACTTTCAAATGCATACTCTCTTTTTTAAAAAAACTCTTTAAGCTGCTTTAGGTGCAAGAGAAAGAAGGGATTTCACATCTTGGATGAATCAAGAGCACAAGCTTTCTCAAAAAAAGCAAGTGGACAATAAAATTAAAAAGAGGACAACTTTAGTCTCCTGCCTCTTTAAGTTACTGCTGCCTTTCAGGCATTCTAATAACAGAACATGGTTTTCTCTTAGTAACTGCAGCCATAGTTGTAGCTAATGCTCACACTGTCTCCATCCTATTAGTGTTACAACTGTTCAAAGCATAACACTCAATTAAATTGCCATAATTTCTGATAAATGCCTAGTTTTTTATGTAACAGAAAAAAAAACACACCTTCAGAACCTTACTTCTTTCCTCTGTTGACTTATTCTGCTTCTTTGGCACCAAGAGCATTGAAAAGCAATACTGGTTCCCTTCCCTTCAATGTCTGGCAGCCTTTTCTTGAATTGTAACACTGATTCAGTGGATGCTCTGCCCACTGTTACTGATAACAAGCCTTTTCCAAATCTGAGTCTCTTAAAGGTAATGCAGGTAGCTTGATTTTTAAATGTTCACCAACTTCTATGCCATTTACTATCTAATAAAAATTGACTTTTATAATTTTCCTATATGGTATTTGCATGTGGTTACTGCATATTATACAAAATAGTGATCAAAATAAATGGCCTGTGCTGTATTTACTTATAGAGTACAGAAGCAAGGGCATGTTTTGCCTCTCATGTATTTTCATTATGATGAGTAATGCATAGGCATGAAAAATCTATCCCTGTGCATGGAAATAGCATGTTGGGCAGGGTGGCAGCAATTAGGAACTCAACTCTACTGACTCTTATCTCCCTATATTGACAAGAAGAAAAAAATTCCTGCAGAGTCAAAATGCTACACAAATTACATAATTTAATGAAACTGGTTACTCCTAGATTTCAGTCAGTTTTCACTGGAAAGCAACTTTTTAATGGAATTATGAAGGTAGAACACCATGATTTATTCTTACTAATTATTTTTCAGCTACAAATATTTTTATTTCTTGCATTTGCTTTTTTTTTTCTTCTTCTCTAAGGAAGAATGGCCTAATAGAACCTCAATGAGAAAAAACAGCCTGAAGTACAACAGCTTTGCTTTATTGGGTCAGATGAATAGATTGGAAATGTCCATTAAATCTAAACACTCTTTCCAGTCTTCCTTCTTGATCATTTACTGTTTTGCATATTGCATCCTTTATCAACATGGATAGGCCAACCATATCACACTTATTTGCTCTTTACGTAACAGATTCCTGCTATACTATCAACCCATATTAAATAGCTGTGTGCATTCTTGTTTCCCCATCACAAACTGTCAGAACAAGGAAACAGATTTCAGTGTGCAGCTCTGGGGCATTTTGGCAAATTTAAGACAAACAGGAAAAGGGAAAGAAGGGGTGAAAAAAAAGAGGAGAACAAGAGGGAAAGAGCAGCACCTTCTCTTTGATGTGGGAAGGTATGCCAAGAGGACAACCACAGTGCTTCACAGTTAAGCTCCAGAGATCTAAAAGGTCTGGAACAGGGAGGGTGCTGTGCACTGCTCTGAAGTGTCGAGCACCTGCTGTGTGCACTGCGGCTGCAGAAAGCAGATCCCTGTCTCATTCAAGATCAAGCTTTCTGGGTCCCAGACCATCACGTTTCCTGCAGCACCCAGTACAAGAAGAGACACACCAACTGTAGTCCACAGGTGCTTCCAAGTCCCTTCCTCACCACCATCACAAGCAAACACTCACCTATGCAGGACAACGAGGAGGTGGCCACAAAAACACTGTGGCAAACATCAGTCATCTCTTCCAGCCTGACACACACCTCAAACACAGCAACAACAGATAAGCCGTTGTTTTAGTAATACAATGCTAAGTAAGTCAGAGAAAAACTGTAAACTTACCACCAAATGGAACTAAACCCAAGCAATCTTCCCCCTCCAAACACTCTGAAGGAGCTCTAAGAACTTTCAGTAACTTAACTGAACCAAGTCCTCTACAAAGTTACTTCTCAATACTTGCATAATATTCCTGGAAGTTTTTTGAGTATCATGGTAATGCCTCAATGCATGTGTTCACCTGTGCATTCAGCAAGCCTGCTTCTTCCCTCATTGAAATCAGCTGCCTTAATTTGAACAGTATGAGATCTGGGCCTTTCCTATTGCTCTGTTCCTTACCAGAGCTCTATAAATGTCACACCTTTATTTTATTAGTGAAAGACGTATTTTATAAATTAACAATAAAAGCACTCTTGTATGTGGGCTTTTTTGGCCCCTGTTGCGACTCTGAATTCTTGAAGGTCAGATAAAACGGTCTGTAGAAAGGGAGAGAAGAAAATGCTCTGCAATACCCTTTTAAAGAGCCTCTGCAGCAACAACACAATAAATAGCTGATTTCTTACATGGCTTTGAAGGCACCCACGAATGCTAAGACCACAGTTAAATGAACCTGGTCATGAAAGGAGCAGCAGCTCATCTAGTACTGTACCTACATTAGTAAACTCTTTTTGTGATTCAAGTCCAAGACTTCGTATTGTTCTATTTCCACCTATTCCTCTGCTCTAGATTCCCTTTGTGACACTTTTATCAATGGAAAATCGAGGGAGGGGTTTCCAGCTGGGAGCCCAACAAAAAAACAGGAGGTTCAGTCTAGTTTTCTCACTTGCGCTGCAAGAGCCATTTTAGCACCAGTAATAAAAGGAAAACTACACAAAGAAAAAAAGACATGACCTGAAATTATTTTATCATCATAAATGCTGCACTGCTCTTTATTCTCCAGTACAGTTAGTCTCACACATTGCCACAATCATTTGCTAGCTTAAACAGAGCTCCCTGCAAATAATGTATTTGTATTAAGGGACAATGTCAGCCAGAATTTCAGGGAAATGCTAAGAAAAAGTTAACAGTGCCACCAGTCAGATCTACTTTGTCATGCCCTTGCAGTTTTTACAGATTTATAGCTGCAATGTCACAATTTAAAAAATAAAACAAAACAAATCAAAAAAACCCCCAAAACTAGCCTGATTGTGTCCTCTGCAAGAGGTGGGAAAAACATCGACAGACAACAAGGGAAGGTAACTGGCATGGAAAATGGATTTTTCCCAGGCAGATCTACATGGCTACACCTGGGAGTGTCATTCCAGCAGCCATGGTGCAGGCATAACTGCAGCCAGCTGGGTGCTTACATGAAGAGTTGTAACCTTAGAAGGTGGTTCTGAAAATGAGATAATTTGCACTAAGAGGATTTTCAAGCTAAGTCAACGGACAGATTTGGTCTGATTTAAGACCAGAAAAGACTATTAATCATACATTGGAACATTATGGCAGCACAGACCATTCGTCTTGGGAGGCACTTTGTATTAAGAACAACAGAGCTCTCATAGATGTCCAGGAGCACTGCTCCACACAGACAGGCTCCTTGAACATTCAAGCCATATACTGTACCTATTTTCACAGGCCACCAAAAAGCCCTGGCCACTACCATTTTCTCAAACAAAAGGACAGATGCCTCAAAACCTTTCAGAGACAGTTATCCATCCACTGCAGGTTCTGCAAGTGTCCCAAATACAAGGAAAATGTCTGTCTTGCACATACACTGCCTGAGTAAGATGGAAGTGTCTTTAATGGCTCTGCTGAGAAAAACACCTTTAGATACAATAGAAATCGAGGCTGCTGTGACCAGAAGACAGAAACTTCTACCACAAACACATATGCTTGGCAAAGCTGAAACAGGCCAAGAACAGCACAGATAAAAGGGAAATTAAAGAGTTGAGAATCAGATGCAAAGGCTATCTGCTTAGACACAGAGCTTACAGGTGTGTCTTGTTATGAAAGAAAAATAGCAGTCATCATCATCATCAAATAGTCTGAAAGCACCTGAGAAAGCATAGTACCCAAACTCCCAGATGGAGTATTTTAGTCTGCTGGACAACTTTTAATATTTTCAAAAGGGCCACATAAAGGTCTCAGATACCAAAGCCACAAAAAACAGTGAGCTAGTAAACACCCAAAACTGACTACTAGCATTCTCTGAATCTCTACCACAGACTTGTTACCATGATCAAGAGTTCTGGGGGACTCAAGTGACAGACACCTAGTCATGCAGTTATCCCTACCAAGGAAACAGGTCAATCAAAAGAAGATAAAAACACTTTCAAAGTTTGTGATGAAATTGGTGAGCAAGAGCCTTTGTTCCTAATGCCACAAAACCCTAAGATGCTGATTTTTAAATCTTAGGCTGCTGTAAACCCAGTATCTGCTCCAGTTTACACTAAGCTTTCTTTGATTGTCTGTGTCCCCCGTAAATAACTACTTGAACTTCATCAGTGACTATGGCAAACCCACAGATACAAATTATGTCTGGAGCTCCAATCATTTACTTTATTGCCTCCCATCATAGAAGGCAATTCTGATTTAGTAGCTGAATGTGAAGCAGCTCAGTAGATAGTGAAGGAAAGGCCTGATCCAAAACTAAGGGGCAAACTTAGTGGAATCATATGAAATAACTGAAGGAAGCCTATGTGATCCTAGCAGACATGACCTTTGCTCTAATAATATATATATTTATACTATACTGTATTACAGACAAAAGGGATAGGAGGAAATAACCTTGAAAATATTTATTCTCAGCCACAAATCTAGAGATCAGCACATGGTTAGATCACATTAATAAAACTCATCAAAGAAATCTCCACATCATTTCTTATCACCACTTTACCCTGTCTAGGGTCTCCTCTTTCATTGTGGCCAATCTCTGAGACAACAGAAAAACAAACAAACGGACAAACAAACAAAAAAACAACAACACACCCACAACTCAAACCCAGTAATTATAAGCCAAAAAATGAAGTGGGGAAAAAAATATTTCCTGTTCCTGCAGGTAAAGCTGAAGTCCAGAAGCACTAGATTTGAGAAAAATTAGAGATCAACAAGTTAAACAGCCTAACAGTCTTTTTAATGTATTGAAAAAAATTAGTTTTAATCACAGTAATTTTTCAGACATGTACGATACTGTTGGTGGTTTAAAATGACTTTGTATTCGTTTTTTCACGGAGAGTATATTTATTCATCTAATACACTATCTTTTCAAGAAAATTACCATACTTGACTACAAGTACTTAATGAGGCACTAATTAATACTCCTATTCCTCCCCATTTAAAACTCCCTTAAGAAACGAGGTCAGAAACCTGGTTTAACACGTAAGACATTTCTTGGAGGCGGAAGGGGAAGGGACCCAGGCACCTGTCACCCTTCCCCACAGAAGACTTTCTCCTTGAAAACTGATGCCCAACAGGACAGTGATCCCTCTGGCTGAGCCAGCAGCTGATGCAGAGCCCTGCACAGCAGCCAGGAGGGCACACTCGCCCAGCAGCACACAACTCATCTCTGCAGCTTCTGAGAGGGCGGAAGCCATTCCCCCACTTCTTTGTTTAACAGGACAAGATTCTTCTTTCTCACTCGCATCAGCCTGTGGCAGGCACCTTGCCCAGGAACACAGCTAAAGGGCTCGCCCTACTACAGAATGCTTGAGAAGCTGCTGACTCTCACGTCTTGCTTCTGCCGAGCTCTGCAACACCATGAGGGGCAGCTCCACCTTCCTCCTCAGCACAGGGGCCCTGCTGGAGCTGTCCCACCACCTCACCAGGGGCAGGGCAGGAAAATTCAGGTTATGAACACCTCCCAGAGCAGGAGCAGATGTTTTGGATCCAAAGAACTACTGCAGGTTTAAAGAGCAAAACCAAAGACTGAGAGCGAGCGTTTTGGAAGCTCTCGGGAAATTTGCAGGCGCTCACCCCACGACCTTCACTTCTGGGCTTGCTCCCCATTGTGTATACTAATTGCAATTATCTAAGAGCAGCTCCACGATGGGAGGAGGGGAGAAGAAGAAGGCTTCCTTTTGGCACAGCTTCTTCAGAGTTCAAAGGACACATATGGCCTGCAAACACAGCGCAGGGGAGAATGTAAAATTGAGGGATGAGAGGAAAAGGAGAACTCAACAGGGAGAAGCAGTGTTGTTCTGGATCTGCTTGACTGGAATTTTAAATTAAGGAATGGGAGGTGTGGGGGGAACACAACAAAAACCTCGCCCTTATTTTAACTCCACATCTTAGCAGTGGGAGGGACTGCATGAGGGATCCCATCTGAAGGGAAGACCTCTGGGGAGCAGGACCTGAGAACTTCTGCCTCAGCCCTGCCACTGCCTCACCTCAGCCAGGCAGCAGGACCCAGAGGACCCTGCCCAGAGAGCAGCCAGAGATACAACAGCTTCAGGAAGTGTAGCACCAACATCTTCAGAGAGACGGGAGGGGTTTATTTCAGAATAAACACACACAGAGTAAAAAAACTCCAGGGAGGGACAGTGTGTCTGCCCACAGAGTGCAAGCAAGAATAGGAAGGTGTCTGAATAGCACAGGTTCTGATTTGCCTTGCAGTGCCCATGTAGCCACACAAAGGGAGCCACATGAAAGTCAGACACCCCCAAGAAGGTGCCTGTCCTCATGCTTGACACTCACTTGTGGTCCTGTCTTCACACAGCTACCAAAGGCCGCTCTTCCCACTGCAAGGCATGTCGAGTTGCAGTAAATAAATAAATAAAAAACAACAAAAAAACAAACTATCCACAATAATCCCCAGCCATAATTTCTACACCATTATTACACAACAACTGCCCATAATGAGAGAATGAATTTATAACCACACACAAGCTATATTTACCAGTGGACTGGTTACAAAGCAAAACAGAAGGAAACCACAGTATGTCTACGTATTAGCTCCTCTGTGGTGGTGCAGAGCAGGGCTGCCCGTGCAGATGGGTGGATCAGGCAGGTGAAACCCTAGCAACACCAGCCAAAAAGGAGTGCAGTCCCCTGAGGTTGGAAGCTAGACCCAACAAAGCACAAAGGTGTCAAAATGTGTTGAAGGGAAGCTACACAGAGGTGGGGCTAGAAAGACCTGTTTGACTCCAGGGATAAATAGTTGGTCACCCAAACAAAACCAGTTGAGTCTCACCTCCCAACTTTCCTAGCTTCCATAAATTTTGATCCCTTGAGGCAATCAAAAAGAAACCCACACAAACCCACAAAGAAAACAT
The DNA here is from genome assembly GCF_036169615.1 of Heliangelus exortis. Taxonomy (NCBI): domain Eukaryota; kingdom Metazoa; phylum Chordata; class Aves; order Apodiformes; family Trochilidae; genus Heliangelus; species Heliangelus exortis. The sequence continues at coordinate 62,929,409 of NC_092423.1, forward strand.
ACAAAACACCTTCCCACCCCACAACTAGAAGCAGAGCACCTCAGGACAGGCAGGACCCAGCAGGTGAGCTGTTGCTGTCCCTTGAAATTAACAGTCAACCCCAGAGAGCACTTTGCTCTCTTCTCCTATCAACTTTAACAACTGACCCTCCCAAAATGTGTGTGATTCAACCCAAGCTGGGACAGTGTCAAGAGGGGGCCTAACAACGTCAGCAGTTGAGCCTCTGCTAACAACTTCTTATCACTTGGGAGAGCTGATCTGAGTCTACCAGCCACCACACATTGCTCAGCTTAAGGGGTCTCCACACCTTCAAGCACCACCTTTCAGGTACATTTAGCCACAAACTGCCCTGGAGCTTTGGAAGTTACTGTAAGTGCAGCTGGGCTGACAGACTCAAGGACAGATACAGCACACTCCTGAGTGCTCCAATTCCTCAGCCTGACACCAGACAAGCAGGCAGCATCCCTGACCACCTTGCCCCAGCTGCTCATCCCTACCTCCCCCCTGCACCACTAATTCTTAGGCCAGGGTGAGAGCAATGGTGAGCTAGATCCGGGAACAGATCCTGCTGAAAACGTACCTGGGTTTTTTTCCTCTCTCTTTTTCTTTTTTTTTTTTTTCTTTACGGGATTATTTTTGACTTGGATCCTTTCCCAGACCTGGCTCAGAGCACAACTATACAATGCTTATGTCAGCACAAGGAAGCCATCTAATGAGCACCCAAAGGGAGGGCAGAACTGCTGCTGTCACCATCCTGCCCACCTTAATGATCTTGTAAAACAAGGGCCTATGGACAGTAGGTTAAAAAGTCACAGAGCTTCAGTTAACCTGCAAAACAACACATGCACAGGTTACCAACCTGCTGCCACATCAGGCTGATGAAACACAACAAAAGCATGGGAACCTCCCTGGAGGAAAAGAAACCCATGCTCAGCTGAACCACAGACCTGATGCAGAAGAGGTCCAGACAGACAGGGAAAACATTGCTCCTTACTAGGTCCTAAGCAGGATATGCAATAAAAAACACACCTTGTAAAACTACGGTATCTCAAAACAACTTGTTCTCTAATCTGTTTGGCTAGGCATGCTCTCCCTGCCCTGGAAAGGCACCAAACAGCACAGCCCCACCTCAAGGTGGAAGCATAAAAGCAAGAGCGGGAAAGGACAATGGAGAAAACAACCCTCCTTGCCCTTGGACTATGGGTGTAAATGTACCACAAAGTGTATCCCTAAACACACTTTAGGATGGAGACCAAAATCCATCACTACTAGTTCTGATGGTTACGCTGAACAGGGCCCTATTTGTTCTCTGGTGGCAATCAGTGAACCTGTCATGAAAAGAAAAGATGTGCTGGGCTTGCTATTGATTCTTGTAATTTCTGTCTGAGTACTATCATAGAATTTTGAAACGTAGCCCAAAAGGGCACTGTTATTCTGGAATTGAGTTGCTCTTGGAAGATGAGTCAAAAGCAGTTTCATGTACTTAGATCTCTTCTTGAGGTTGCTGACAATTTTTCCTGGCTTTACAGACACATTTTTCTGATCTTCAATGTATTTTCTTTGCCCTATTGCTGAGAGAAAGAGCCATACAAATAAAGAGAAATCTGACTATCCCAGGAAATTATGTAACTGACTATACACAGATGGCTGTCAAATATGCACAAAGTAAACTAACTGAAATAATATAGTTTTTTCCCCCTTCTAATAACCTTCATTTATAGTCATTGTAGGTGTTACATGTAACAGCAGTAAGTGGAACAATTTCACACAGCACTTTGCATATTCAGGCAGCTATTCTACAATCCCCTTGTGCAGCAGACAATTTCTATAGCCCACTTTGTATTATGGCAACAGAGCAAGACACCTCAAATTAAGCATGGAGAAGTAACTGTTCCCTGGAAGCAGGGCTAAAACCATTAGTATTACACTAATGAGTGGCCATGTTCACAGCCAGACCAACTCTTTCTCCCCAGTAAAGTTTGGACCTCTTTCTCCCCAGTAAAGTTTGGACATCACTGGCAGCTGGAAGGCAGAAGCATGTGCTTCTGATGGCACAACTCTTACCTCCCATCAGAGGCAACCAACAACACGAGCCAACCCCTGTCCCAGGAAAGCCACCATTTTGGGGTGGCACTAGTGCAGGAGAGATGCTAGACACTACAAGGGATGAGCTTTTGTTTGCAAAGCCTTGGAAAAATGCTATGTAAGAAGTAAGTGGGTATTGCTGTTAGCACAAGTCTTGTGGAGCTAAGCAGAGGCTTTGATTGACAGCACAGCTCCCCTCCCACTGCTCATCAATGGGAAAGAAAAAACACTCAGTTGGAAAGAAAAAACAACAAAACCCAAAAAACCCGAAACACGTTCAACTCACACCATATCCAAACCAAACAATTAAAAGCAAAAAATGCATGCATCTCAAGCACTCACTGTATTTTATGGGTTTTCTGTCATCGGTTACAATTCCCAAGATGTCAATAATGTGTCCAATGACAAATTAAGAGTACACAACAAGACCCACAAGGAGGAGAAAGTCAGTGCATACCATAAGATATGTCATGAACACTCAGAAGATAAGACAACTCAATGGGATCAAATATCGCTCAGCAGGAGTCATCATATAATTGCATCCAAAACTGGTCCTGAAAATACATATGAAAACACATATTTCAAGCATGGCTAAAACAATAGTACTGAAAAAACATATTATACAAATTCAAGTTTTACAACAAATTGTCTTTTATAGCTGGAAAACAGAGAAACATGACCATGGAAAAGGGTAACAACACGACTGACCTAACAATTTTTAATTGTTCATATTCAACATACATTCTAGCATATTCATAAGCCAGGTATATCTGTAGGTAGGAAAAAAAATGAGGTAACAGACTAATGAATTAAATGTAAATTATAAGGAAAAATCAAAGACATAAACAAGAATAAATTTGAGCTAAGAAATATGAAAACATTTTGTATACACATGCCTGTGAACTTTAATGCAATTCCTACTTCATTTCTCTTGGATTACACCTGTCTGTGTTTTTTAAGACCTCAGTTTCAGAAGTTTATTCTTTTTTTTTCATGCACGGTTTGAGAAGGACTGCTGTCTCTTTTATGGTGAAGTCCTGCCCTCCAAGTCACACATTCATATTCCCACCGACTCCAACCAGCTTACATTTAACTACAAACACAATGGAAAATATGAGGTAGCTTGTTTCCTTTATTTTCCATTATTTTCCAGTGCTGTTTTAGGTTATTCATAATGAATATCAAATGAGTATTTTTTAAATTACCAATTAGGACAAACAAAGGCTGTAATATTTTACAAATCTATTTGATGCAAAACACTAGATATGTCTTCTAGGCCTCAATTCAGTCCTTTATTATAGAGTTCTGACTTCATTCCATTAGTACTCTCGACAGCTTATAAAGGTTAAGCAGAACCTTGCTCTAAATTAATGGCAGAAATCAATAAATTCATCAATCAACAAAAAGGAACTGAAAAGAAAAATGACAAAACACATTCTGTTCTATTACTGTGGCAATCCCAAATGGCGTTTTAATTATTAATACAAATATCTCTAATGCATTAGTAAATGTGATGTATAGTGTACCTACTTTTTTTTTTTTTTTTTTAAAATGTCTTGGGTCCTAGTTCAGGCATGTGAGTCCTTGGAGCAACACAAAGGAGGCACCCAAATAGTTTCTGGTATTTGATTCTACATACTCAAATGCCACCCTGCTTCGGATCCAGAATCCTGCAAGATTACTTACTCCCCAGCACTCTCTGCTGACAGCAGACCCAGACAGCCACACAAGCTCACACAGCCTGTGACAGACCACATGTCACAAACATGGGGCAGGAATACCTCTCCATCACACCTACCATAGCCAACAAGAAAATTCCCAGAGATGCAGCTTGAAAGGGGGCAGGCAGCCAGTGTCCCACATCTTGCCATCCCACTGATAAAACAATGAGCTAGTGAGCATCTCTGGGAAGAGAAGCCAGAGTTTAAATTCTGGACCTGCCTTACACCAAGCCACTCCTCCTTTCCATCAATATGCAAAACTCTGTGCATCTTCTGTACATGGCTCCCCAGGCTATGCCATTCTTACTCATCCACACTATGTTCAAGCTGTCAGCCCAGTAGCTACGTGCAGGTGGTAACTATGACTCTCATCCCAGGAGAATGCTGCAAAACCTGTAAGTGAAATTTTGGGTAGTGGTGAAGTTTTTCAAACAATGACTTAGGAGCACAGAGCTCCAAAAATTCTATTTTCATGTCAGTAGGGCTCGTAAAGGGTTAACAAAACACTATTGCTGATATTATTTATTAATCTCACCCCTCCCTTATTTAGTAATTTCCTCCTTAAGTCCTGGCATTGCTTCTCCATTTCCCTCACAATTTTGGGTTCTTTTCCTCCCGAGATTATCATCTGCTGGAAGTTCCTCCTCCCCTCCACTGCCCACATTCCAGTCTTTGTCCTGCTTCCCTACAACGCTCTGTATCTGGCCAGGCTCCACGTTCACTCCAAATTTACTATTCTCCTGCTCTTTCAAGCTTGCAAAGCAAGTTTTCACTCAGCTGCCCTCGCCTGTCAGGACAGGGAGCAGTGTGTGGAAACTCAGAAGAAGAGCTCAGGAGCACCAGCCCCCAGAAGAGCCAGGCTTTGTCACCAGAAACCCAAGGAGGGAATGCACACCGTGTGTGTTATTTAGTTCAAAGCAGAAATGTTTCTGTCTAGGACGTCTGTTTGTATCTCAAGTCACAAAGAAGCTATTAGTACCAATAATGTGTCATTACGGGGGCGGCAGCAGAGACTCTGCAGCTAAGGTTAATTTGAGATGCATAATTTAAAGCAGAACTAAAACCCCTCCATTTCACACTTTAATTACTGAATTCAAATCATTCTTCAAATTTGACATAGCAACTCTTAAGGAGACACTTGCGCTTCTTTTGGTTTGGGGACTTTGGGGGGTTTTTTGGGTCAATTTTAAGTAAAATTCAGAAAAAAAAATATACAGGTCTTCCCTTTGCAACTGCTTTACCCTCTTTCCCTACTTTTCTTTTCAGCAGCTTCATACCTCATACATTCGTTCTGACATGTCAGAATATACCTGATACAGGCCACTTCTGCAATTTAAAAATAAAAATACTCAGAATTACAATTATCACTCATCATAAGTCCAGGAATACTGCCAAGAACAGCTTACAACATTGCTTATCTTAAACATACCTCATTGCTTAGGTAGTAGTACCCACACAATTCTCTGTCCTCAGTATTTCTACTCTAAACATCCTGTTAAAATAGATAGAAGACATAATCCTTGTTTTTCACACAGAAAACTGAGGCAAAGACAGAAGGATGCTGTGGTTCAACAAGTGCTTCAAGCTGGTCCAAGTCTCCCAAATTCACTGATAATTTGTTTTGTCAGGCAACTTTGCTGAGCACAGCTGACAAAACACAGAAAATAATTAAGCAAAATCTCATCACAACATGATAAAGAGGCATGATAGAGAGATCTTCATGCTGCTGAAGCAGAGATACAACACTTCTCTATCAAATGCCTTCTGCCTTTTACTGTCGATTCTTCAACAAAGCTCATGTATTGTTACCAAAACGCACAGTAACATACAATGATTCTTGTAATCTGGCATAACCCTATTTACTCTGAATTTAAAAAAAAAAAACCAAAAAAACCCAAACACAGTTCAAGCACACTGCCCCCCATTCTAAAAATGGCAATGGAATTGCACAAGGGGGGAAGGGAAAAAAAATTAATAAATCTTTGACTCACTCATTGTTATTCATCAGGTTTTCAGAGCAGAGAATGGAATACCATCAAGATAAAACTGACAGCACTGTTTTCTGATCTCTAAGTCATGTCTATCTTTCATAAAGCCACAAATGCTGAGAAAATTTTTCTCTGCAAAATTCTAAGAATGACTCTTAAATGTTGTTAGTTTGTGGAGAAAAAAAAATCAAACCAAAAAAAACTAAAGAAAGATCAAATAGGCATTTGAAATTAAACTCCTACATAGGTGAGCTTTTGAATACTGAGAGTATTGCTACCTGTAACTCAGATTGCTGCCACAGGTGTCAAGAGACCTGGGGCCTAGCACAAGCTCAGTAGAACCCTGCTGCTCTGTGATTTTTTATTTTTTTTTTTTTTTTGCCATATAGTAAATAAATTATCCTTAATGACAAATATGAACCAGGTTTTCTAACTAAGTACAGACCTGAATCTTTTTAGTCAATGGATTTTACTGTCCAGTTAACTCTGATGTAGCAAAACAGATTTATTTTGCTGTTTGACTCTTAAGGTTTTCCGAACAACACCATGTCAAGTCTAACATTTGAAATGGCTTCAATCAAGTTCTGAGAATAACACATCTATTCTGGCATGCCAACATACTATTTTTAATTGTAGCTTGTTGAATATATGATAGAAGAAGAACTACATTCATTTCCAGCACTGTTCCAACAAATGCAGTGAGATAATCATGCCTCTGTATCGTACATAAAGCCGTATTTATGCCTAGTGGTTTAGGTAATCTAATGGAAAGGCAGAAAGCAGTGATTCACTTCTTTTTTTATCTGTTGCTGCAATATGGCTTTTGCCTATACAGGGCCCAAGCAGGCACACAGAGTGACTGGTTTCAAATGTTAATGAAACAGAGACCTAGCAGATGAAAAGTCAGTTGAAATGCCGAACAAACAAACAAAAAAATGGATTGCAGACGAGAAGTACTTTACAGAGCAGCGTGCAAATGCAGGCCTCTGAGGTAATTTAAACCAAATGCAGATGGAAACTGAAGTTGTTTGGTGAGTCAGCACAGTAAAAGGACACGAAAATTACATGCGAGAAAAGTGCTATCCTTTTAGTATACATATTGTATTTTATTCAAATTTACCAGAAACAAATTAATTGTCTCCTCTGAGACGTGTCTCCTTCGTCTCCTCTTGGACTCACCCTCTACCTTCCAGAAACAGATGGACTAGCTGTGAACTCGGATGTCTAGGACTTTAATTTCCCTTTCACGAAAATTTCATCTCCAAATCATGACAACAGTAATAAACAATCGCTGGCATGAACATTACTGACTATCTTCCAAGTTAGAATTACTTTCCTCTGGAAATGAAAAAAAAATAATAATAGTTGAAACCAAAACCGCAGAGAATCATTACAGGCTCTGACAATGATAAGTGCCTCCCAGATTCTGCCATCCCAGAGGTTTCAGCCACCTACAGCTTGGTGCAGACCAAGACCTGAGTGCTAAGAGTGCTAAGTTAAAGAAAGGCTTAGCCTCTTATCTGCCTCAAACTTTTCAGAAACCATAGCTGATTTTAAACTTACAAAGCAATTTTCTTCTTCATTTTTATCTCATTCTTGCCTCATACTTTCACAAGAACGTAATTCTGTGAAAGCCACAACAATTGCTTCCTCAACAGAGACTGCCACTCTCAGAAGTGCTGAGATAGATTTGCATGGACAGACGTGGGTAGAAATGAATAATCTAAATATATCCACAATAGATAATGAGCAGAGTCTAGAGAAAAAAAAAAAAAAAAAAAAAAAAAAGCAACCATGTACTGCAAATGCAACCCAAATTGGAACGAATGCCTACAGTAGCAACAGCACAGTAAGAGCAAAATGTTATTGTACATGACTGGCATGCAGCCCATAATTACAAAAAATACTGCAGTATTCCACAGTTTCAGTGTAAAATATTATTATTCCAAACAAAGTAGCTGCAGTATCCTGCCCACATCAACCATGCCACACAGAGCCAGGAGAGGAGAGGGTGGCTGGCAGCTGAAGTCCCTGCTGCAGAGGGAGGGTCTGTGAGGCCTCTGGATGGCTTCTTCTCACACCCACAGCTCTCCCCAGTCTGGGCATGAAGGACTCAGCAGCAAAGGGCTCCCTCATGGGCTCCAGCTACCCACACCTCTAGCAGAGGAGAAGTGCATTTTCATTCAGGGTTCTGCTGTACTGCGCTTTCAGCCAAGCTTGCATTTTCACAGTGTCTCAGATTAAATAAAACCTTCCACATTCCAGCTTCTGTGTGCTAACCCCCATGTTATCCATATCCCCTCCAGCACCCTGCCAATATTTTTTAACAGTCAACTAGCAAGAGGCTCCCAAGCATCCACTGGCACACGCTGCTGTTACAGTGGCTATCATTCACCTCCCCAGAGAGTTGCTCTGCTACGTATCAGCAAAACAGAAGACGAGGTACACACAAGTTTATCAGCAATAATCTTCTCAACTGCTCTGTCCAAGGACTGCCAGCACGAGAGCACAGACCCACCAGGGCAAACAAAAAACCATGGAAAGCTGTAATTAAGTCTGCCTGCTTGCTGATCACACACAGCACCCAAATCAGTAGTCTTAACCCATCACTTATGGAAATAGCACTTATCACATTTGGTTTCTACACGGATCATGAAAAAAGACCAGCTAAAGAGCAACATGTTTTCTCCAAATGTTATGCCTTGCAAAACTAGCAACGAGAGGAAAAGAAATGCAGAACCCTGAACAACAAGGCTATTGGAAAAGGAAACTCAGTTCAAATCATGGATACTAATTTCTAACTCAGGCTTCCTATACAGACTGCACACAGTACAGATTCCCTGGGCAAACTGCAGAGCCTGTGCTTTGCCTCAGCCATCAATGCTGCCTCAGGTATATGGCATCTCCCCACAGTTTGACAACTCTGAAATTAAATTTGAAATGTACAACATCAGCTGTTTGGGCAGTATCTTCTCGAGTTGCTCAAACCACCACAAAAACTGTTTTTCATACCACCAACCAGAAAGACGGTGTTTTCAGAAGGGACCAATTTCACTGCCACACTAAACAGAGCCCAGCTCACCAGCACTTCTCATCTTTCCAATTCAGGTCTTCTCTGCCAAACACAAAGGGAACTCTAGCATTTATATGTAATATATGTGCCAATAAATGCAGTAATATATGCAGCAGATTAAAATACTGCATTTTTGTATCCTCATAAGCCATTTATTGGCTTATGGATTCAAAGTCCCACAGGGAATGCTGCAAATCTGTGTAGTCTGGATTTGACTCTGACGTATGTAACAGATGTGTAAAGTAGCATCTAACCAGATGCCTCTCCAGTAAACACACTGCTAGAGACTGAAAAGCCCTAGAAATGTTGTGTCCAAGGCCAAAGGAGAAGGGGGAGAATACGAAGAGAGTCCCGTATCTAGAAAGGAAATAGAAGTTCAGGCTTTTTTAATTTCTTGTCTACAGTGCTGCAATTTTTCATGTCTGTAATTCAGCTATGGTGTCATGAGAGAGGGGTATTTAGGAGGTGGGGACTCCAGCCACTGTGGCCTGGTTTTCTCCATGCCAGGCTGATAATTGTTCCTTGGTGTCTGTGAAACTTCAAGGTCCTACCTCCAAAGCCTCCCCATTACTACAGAGACCTTCATCCAGAAGAGAAGACAAACTCTTTAGAAGAAAAATTCCTTGGGCAAAAACCATATGGCCGTGTAAGGGTAATCACTACAGAGGCCCCCCTCCACTCCCTCATTTAGTGTGTCCTGGCCACAGAGGAGTGGAGAAAATGGCTTTCACAGGAACCCTCCTAAGGCAGAGGAGTAGAGTGGATAAGAAAAAGCCAAGAACTAGTTTAAAAGCTGCAGTTTAAAACTCCCGGCTACTCCCATTTTATGGAATAAGTTAAAACCACTCACTACTAGAAAACTATGTGAACCACTGACTTCAGATCTGGATCCTGTCTTTTGCAAAGCTGCCGGTGAGCTTGGATATAAGGTTTTGGTTTAATCTCTTACCTACTTCATACTGAAATGACTTACATGTCCTCTATAGCCTCACAATGAGGAAGCACAGTACTGGCATGGTTCATATTTACATCACTCTTTGGAAAGCCAACGCACATGGTTTAAGGAAAGTGTTGGAAATACGACAGCTTTTGAGTATTTTGCCTTATGTGGTTTCTAGCCAGCATAGTGGCTGGGTAAGCTTCACACATTTTCACATGGCTTGCTAAGCAGTGCAAGTCCCAGGTAATGGCCACCAGAGCTGAGCATAATGGGCACCTTGGCAGCAGCACGGGCACTGCCACATCCCACCACAACGGTGCCCCGGGCTGTGCCACCTCACTCACCCATCTCCCACAGCAAAGGTCTCCATTCCCTGTCCCTACCACCTCCTCTTTATAAATGCTCACACACAAAGAAGCAAATGAACAACTCCATTATGTCCCTGGTGCCCATGCATTTTCCTTCTGATTCTCAGTAAAGGCACCCCATTGAAAAGACCCATGTGGGCAAGAAGACAAAAATATCTTAAGCAAATGTGCAGCAAGCACACACATTATCAAAGCTTCATTTCCACTTAACACAAGTTGCTTTGGGAACTAATGCAGCTCACTTGAGGGGAAAACACAAACAAACAAGCTCTTTTTCCATTAGCTAGAGGGAAGAAAGAAAAAAAAGGAAAAAAAAAAATTAAATTGGTGCCATCTTTGTTGGAGAACTCCACTAAACTCATGGGTTAAGAGAGCTGCAAAAGTATGGATGGGGGGACAATTTTGACTGATCAATGCCACCTGAATAGGGCACACTGACAGCTAAAAGAAGAGCAGAGAAAGTCAAAATAAAACAGGCATGTGTTAAATCTGGGTAGGCTCAGTCCCCTGTGTTCACTCACGATGAAAAACACAAGGCAAGAGAAAGTCAGTACCTCCACCACCTCAGCTCAGCACCAACATAACTCCCTGGCACACACCACAGAACTGTCTCCAGGCACACAAAAGCAGGCATTATTTTTTCACGTGCTGAAAAAATAACCAAGAAAGGACAGGAGTAGCACTACAATTTAATATATCTTCAAATGTGTCTTTTCCCACCAAAGAGCTTTCCTTCCTTTAATACTCTGCCAGTGAGCGCTTGCACTCTCTGATAAAAGGAAACTAAAAAAAAATTCAAACTATTTTGTCACGGCAAGAGAGAGCTGATGGAATAGTTGTGAAGGCCACACAGATGCTACAATGATACCCTTCCCCTGAACTTCAGTGTGCACTTCCTCAGAGAGCAACAAGAAGGCAGCTGTGAAAGGAAAATTATGCACGTTATCCTGGTCTGATGTCAACAAAAAAAAAGACAGGAATAAAGGTATTTTGCTTTGTGCTCTCAGAGCTAAGGAGGAGTGCTTGCTACCATGAGAATGGGATAGAAAAAAAGTAAAGGTGGTCTGAGAGCTGTCACATGTGGATCACTGGGGTGCACTTTTCCTTCTCCCACTGGTTTGGCCAGGACTGTCACCCTATGCCTGCAAGAGAGCACACTCCAGAGAGAAAGGCACTTCTCCACCTGAGCTACAGAGATGGGGGAGGAGAAGGGATGGTAAGAACCAGAGCCCTTAAAAGGCTCTACAGCAACAGTTTCAAACAGCTTTGCATTAATACCTCATTTCACAACTATAAAAAAATTGACTCAGACTTGTACTGAGAGTCTTCTATTCCTGTTTGGGCTTACAGTGCTCAGTGCAAAACCTGCACACAAAAAGGAGTTTACTACACTGATTTGCAAAAGTTTCAAACTTTTTGAATAAATCAGTACAAAAGCCTACGGGACTATTACAATTTCCTTAGCAATGGCTCTTGTCTACTGACCAGAAAGGAAATATTTAGCTCCCTGCAGCGAGCCTGTTGATTTCAAAAGGAACATACTAGTTCTGTTCCTACAAAGCAAACACAGAGCAGTCACCAGAGGCTAGCTATGCTCTCCTCTCGTCTGAAACCTGGTAAGCAAAAAATGTCTGCAAATGCCACCAGGCAAGGGATTTTGATATTCTACATCTGTGGGATTATATGCCCTGATTCTTCCATGTTATGTGGGTATTTTGAATTCTGTAGGTTTCTTACAGTAATTTTGTCTCTTTCAGAACACTCGTGGGACAGAACAGAACAAATAACTTGAAAATTTTATTTAAGAAAAAGTCTGACAGATTTTAGTTTTCTTTTATGCAGCATTTTCAGTAGTTAAGAGTTTTACAACTGTAACGTTTTCTCTTTGCCAGACAAAAAAGACAGGTCATTCTTTTCTAATGAGAAATGAAAACTAAAAAATGAAGGCTAGAGGGAAAAGGTGAGCTTTTCCCTGGAACTCAAGCTTGCCTTTATTAAAAATTTCTTAGGGCAGGAGAACACAATTCAGCCTCAGTCAAGGAACTCTTAGGTCGGCTGCTATTCAAATATCCAAGTGCAACTTGCAACTCTAGTTATGAAAGGCAGCATTATTTTCCTTATACTTTTAATTCTACTTGTTCAAAGACACACTGATGAAGCAATTAAGGAAGACATATTATTAAAGCTGGAGTAGAATTTACAGGCTCTATTAAGAAGTTTGGTGTTTCACTGAGGTGTTTAAACATGAGAACTATGTATTTAATACAAAAAATCAGTTAAGAATGCTGCAAAATCAGATTACTCATGACATTATCACCAACAGTAAGAGAATTGTGTGTGCATTTTCCTGGCTGTGCCTTGCATGTTCTTCAATGGCGTTCTTCTGCAGAGTTTCCAGATGATATAGATTCCAAACTTGGAAACATTTAGGCACATGCCTAACTTACAGGGAGAATAGCCTCATTGATTTAAACAGGGTTTAACCCTTATAAACATTAGAATGATTGCCTGTTTGTGAGATTGGACCTCAAGGGGCCCATTTTCAAAAAGATGAGTGCATTACGTATTTTTACTGCTGTTTCTGTGTTTGCCATTAAAGTTCTCTCCTTTCCATCTATTTTTACAGCCTTCAATAGAAACATCATGACACTCTGATGTAAATAATGATTTATTTAATTACAAACTAACTGTAACTTATGACAAGATCCTCCAAATCACTTACCTCAAACCATATGAGCGTTTCAAGATGCAATAGTAAATCTTCTTTCTCCCTCTCTCACAGGAGATGTTGCAGCCTTTTTTTTCTGGTGTTTTGCATTAAAACTCTTTCCCTGTGCTCCAAGATCTTAAACAAAAATAAAACAAGAAACACTCAGAATGAAAATGTCATTTCAAGTGATTGGTGTGTAGCTCAGGGGAAATACCTGACCTTTCTCCAAAGTATATTTCATTATCTAAAGCAAGTGCGGTAACTCCCCCCAGCAGAAACAACATGAATGCTCTTCTGTGGGTTGTATTTTAAAAAAAGAAAAAAGAAAAATCAAAACCCCACTATTTTAGGCCACTCAAAACCATTTTTTAAATCTGCAAAGTAGTACACTACAAAGCATAAAATACACTTAAAGCACAACCCAGTGGATACCAGACTCCACAAAATTATGAAAGTGAAAAATGAAGAAAGCCCAGAGATACAAATCAGAAAAAAAAAATCATTATGTAAAGTACCAAATTGTTACAGGGGAGAGCAATCATTGGCTTTATTGCTACTACTGCTACTGTTATTACCACTAATAATACACATGGAGCCAACTCCCTAAATCTTCACTGGGCTACTGTAGTATTTCTGTAGTAGCAGCATGGGGGAAGTAGTAGCTGTGCTGGAGAAGCAATGCAGCGTTAGCACTACAAAACCCAGCCCAGCTGACGAGAGAGGAAGGAAGGGAGGAGGAGCAATGAAGCAAAAGAGTAAGAGAAACTGGCAGGTCAATAATACAATCGATTTTGACATTCTCCACCATCACCAAAAAAAGGGCTGAAGGGTTTTGAAATGTCAGTGAGTGCTGCTACCAGAACACTTTCTCACCGACCCCCATTTCAATCTCCTCCCTCTCCCATACCTGCAGCAAGGCAGGCCAGGAGCCAGCTGGGTACGTAAGCCTCCAAACCAAGCTCTGTCAGCAGGAAAATCCCCTGGCCACGAGAAGCAAATGCTGCCAGCCAGTGCAGAGTTCACTTTCCCTCTGAGAGCATGGTCTTGCATTTGCATGGCCCCTCTGGATTAAAGACATCCCAGTTATTTCTCTATAAACAACTTTTAGGACTGGTGACTATGTTCATTTTTGCTCTGCAAAAAGCCTGGAAGACAAATCATTCCCAGGGCTACACCTGTGACTATCCCCACTGACAAACCTTCACAACACAAGAGGAGGATTCGACCTTGCGTGCATCTTGGTCAGAGCAGCTTTGGTTCTCTTGCTCAGTTAGGACAGACAGACAGCTGTAAATATTTTCCATTGTTTTTAAATAAGAAATGGAGACATTATTCAAAGCCTTCTGTGCCTGCATGTACTTCAGAAAACACAACTTTTCCAAAAGCAGCAAGAAACTCAAAAAGGACAGCTTTCCACATCACAGTTTATTCCCACACACACCCCCAGAGAAAACGACCCGAAACTCAAAGACCAACATGCGAGTTGAGGGGGAAAGCCAGCTTCCCTTGATGCCTGCACAGAGGCTGCACCTACATCACCACTCCTCGAAGCTGCTTACAGAATGAACAAATTCAATATACTCTGTCTAAATTGCCCTGCTCCCCCACTCCACCATGCTTCTCACTCATGTGGTGTTGCTGCTTGCTCCAAGGAACCTGCTTGCTCCCTCAACGTGATTAAAGGTTGCAACAGCCAGGCCTACAGACTTGCAGGAAGAACACAAAACCCTCTAAAGATGTGACACAAATCCAGAGAAAGCTGGAACTTCAAAGTGAAATAAGGACACTCTGTCCATGACTCATGCCACCTAGATACCATTCTTAATTTAAGAAAAAGTGTTAAAGAGATTATTTAAGAGTGTCACCCATTTCTTCCCCTGACTAAAATACAAGGTGGCCAGGGATTCTATTTTAAGCTCAAAATCAGCATAAACCCCACCTGTTCTCATATACATAGTTATAATTTTAGTGCTCTGTTTGAAGAGATAAATAATGTTGCTTGAGGGACAGACTCTCACCTATTCTCCAGGCTTTTTGCATGACCTATGGGCAAATCCTATGTGACTTCCTGAAAGGCTGAAATAGCTCTGAATGACACTTGATCACTTGGGCACCTACTGCACATTGTCACTTAACCCATATTTTCCTGTGCCTCAGTTTCCCCATCCTCTACAAGAGTATTCCCCATGTCAGACGTGAGGGACGCAACACCCTTGCTGATTTAGTGCACAACTGATAACGTGGACAGAGTTACATATCTCTGATCTCATGTGAGGCTGAAACATCACAGAAAAAGACCCTGTAAACCAAAATAAGGAACGAGTCATCGGCATGTGCCTCAATCTGTGTTGCTGGATAGTCATTTCACTAGTACAACTCCCTTCTCCCAAGTGCTCCCAGCAAATGTGGGGGAGACTGAATGGATTCACTGTAGTCACACAACAGCTTTACAGCTGCTGAAAAGGGCCTATTGTAGCCCTGCATTTTACTATCTTGAGTAGCATACATTAATTTGCTGTACAGCTTCCATTACCCATCTGATCCTTACAGAAACAGGAGCAGCAAACCAAGGTTTGACAAGTGAAAAGAGATTTAGATGTGAGGGAGGAAATTTTTTTGTTTTTTTTAAAAAAGGGTAATGATCTATACAGCAGAGGATGGAACAGCAAAAATTTCATGTAGCAAAAATACTTCAAACTGGTTCTGCCCCCCCTCCTGTTTGTTTTTTTTATTTTACTACATCATTATACTATTAGCCAAATTTCACAATTAGAAAGGAGCAGCAAGCTTGCCATATGTATGTCTGCTTTCCCTGAAATTACTGTCCACTCGTGGCCTGCACCACCTCCGTGCATTTATGATATTTGCTTAGTAATCTGAATGATATCAGAAACAACTGTGAACTCTTAGTAACAGACCTACTTGGTCACATATACAAAGCCTCACGCAACAGTCAGATATGCTGCACTTTTAAAAAATAGATGTAAGTAGATCTGACAGCCCACTCCTAAATGTCTAGATTTTTCTCAGTAGTGTCTCAGGCTCAAGTCAGGGAGGAAGGACAGCCCTGAAGCACATTCCTCCCAGCATTCAGCTACTCCACTCTCCCCCTTCTGGAGAAATGAATGCAGCTTCAAACAAATTAAAGGAGTACTTTGTCAGCTCCTTCATTTTTCCATGCAATAAATGAGGTGGTACTTGGCTCCTCTGGCCTCCAGCAGAGCAGAATGAAGGCTCACTCTGAAGCACAAATCCCCTCTTCCTTCTCCCACACACTCTTGTGTTAACCCTGCCAGATGCAAAGAAGGCAAATACAGACAGGATCCTCTGAAAACAGCAGCACAGCACACCTGCAGCATGGTGCATTGCTAATCCTCAAGAATTAAACAATGGCTGATCAGCACACATTTTCCTAAACTGCAATTCTTCCCCAAAAGCTACAGAACTGGAGAAAATTTCATGGTCTTTTTCTCTGCCTTCCATCTTCAGCTCACAACCAAGTGCCTCACTGGTCTGCTCTCAGAAGGCAGAAGTATTTTGCTTTCCAACAAAAGCTAAGACAGACAATACACCTTGCTTTGATGGCCTCAAACCCTAAGGAAACATCAAACATCACTAGAGTAGCTGCCTGATAAAATACCAGCAGTGGGACCACTCTTTCCCCTCAGCTTTCCTTCATTTTGCAGTGATGCCTCTCTCAAAAGGCCTATGCAGCTGAGCAGACTGAGCTGATTTTCCATTCTAATTATCTTGTATACTCACTATGTTAACATGACTTGACAATGATGGAAACCGGTGAAAAACTACGTCACTGGAAACAAAGATCAAGTAACAAAAGAAATTAAACCCGAGGACAAACTATAGAGAAATACTTGGATTGTATTTTTGGATTTCTGGAGCTAGGGCTGCCAGCCTCCGCTCCCTGCCCTGTGCCTGTTCATCATTAAAAGGTGACGCAGAGCCATGCTCCCCCACTTACCCAGAGGGGTGCTGGGGTGTAAATCTTTCCAAGTTCTCATCACCCCAGGCTCACCTGGCAAGGCACTGGCCTTGGACCCTCCCTGGCATCCTCTGAGGTGCCTCCTTGTCCTAGCACCTGAGCACAGCATGAAGGCCTAACATGTCAGCAGCCAAGTCCTGTGGCAGGAGACCCTGCCATACCACTGCTTGCAACCTTCATCAGCTCCTGGCTTCTGAAAACCAAGGATGGCAATTGATGAAAGATCCAAGTAACATCCACCCAACTCTCTTGCTGGCCAAGCTGGTCTGGGCCTCTTGTAAAGCTTCCATGTTTTGCCTATGAAAAATGAGAATGTATCTCTCTGGTAAAGTCTGCTTTCTAGTTTAGAAAGAGATGTTAAGAAAATGAAGTATGGCATGTTTTGTAATGAATAGATACATTTTAGGTTCTTCATAAGAAGCACTATAGAAAAAAGAAGACATTTCATTGTCTTTGGGACAGATTAGTCTGGAATTTTTTCCAATTACTTTCTACTTAACTTAGTTCACCAGCCTTTCAGCTATATGAGGAATCAGGGGTTTGAGATGTAGTTGTTTGCTGCTATATATAAAGACTGAACAATTAACAATCCTCGTACATTTATGCATCTCCAGTGGCACAAAGTACACACAGGACGCTTCAGCAAAAACCTGTGGTGACCTTTCCTGGAGGAAACTTTGGAGGCCGGACCATCTTTTTTTAGAACAGAAATTTGACTAAGCCACAACCAGCTCGGCATCACTGTAGTTTGGTCTTACTTTTTGAGATCAGGAAGACTATACCAGTAGCCTGGCCAGCAACTAAAATCTTCCAGGCAGAGGAACAATTATCCTCTGTCTGGAATCAATGAGGTGGTTGGCTACAAAGCTGGTTGGCTTTGTAACCAAATCTACTCTTTCAATCAAGAAGAGACAGGACACTGAAAAAGATGAAGCTTTTGTGTAAGTCTACATGTTCAGATTTTTATTTTTTTAAAAAAACAACACTGTACTGATGATTCTGTCATCTCTTCTTCTACTTCCTTTGCTTTAGCACACATGCACTTAAGCAAGTACTGGGTTTGGCAGTAGGCTATTTGGGCTGCCAAATGTCAGATCCAGAAAGTAGGACTGTCACATCTGCCAGACTGGCTGTCACACCTACTCTCTAAAGGTAACATCATATATTTTTCCAAGTCATGCGAGCAATAATATGACTTTACATCTTACCATACCATGTGTTCCTTCTCTGCCTCAGGAGACAGACCAAGAAGAGCCTACAGATCTGTAAGTAAAGGATGCACAACCAGTGTCTTACAATGACTGATAGCCTCAGTTCAGCCCCGTGCTCAGCCCACCCTCTTTAATATAAGGGGGATGAGCATTTTTTCCAGGGGCAAGGGCACCTGTCAGCAAGTCAAGCACCACCAGACGTGGGTCATTACTGGTTAAGCACTTGGCATCATATAAGCTCTTTAAAGAAGACATGATCCTTCTTTTGGTAGAAGATTTCTTCTTTCTAACTTCTCCAAACAGCCTTCCTTCTCTGAGGTTTACTCACACCAGCCTTCCCCTTTCAGTAATAACTACTAAGAAAGGGGAAGAAAAAATATTAAGTAAGAAAAATTATGAAATGTGTTTTACTAACTGGTACAACTACAACAGCAGATCACTGAAATATGCCTTTCTTTCTATCCCTTCATACTACAAAACCCCTACAGGGCACATCTACCTAACTGCTTTTCTTCAGATCAGGCATGTAGCTTTGGAAGTAAGGCTCCAGTTAACCTGTCCTGCCTGGGCTTTTGGTTGCATTGCGGGCTGGTCCTGGAGCACATGAACTTCACCTCTCCTGGGAGGAAGTAAACGAGAAGCTTTGTGTTCTGCAGAACAGGCAGTTTGTGGCACCAGACTGCTTAGAAGTAAAAACAATCCTTAAAGATGCCCGGTGTGAACCTCAGGATCGCAGTACCAAGTTTTTCACTCTACAGATACTCCCAGTTGGTCAACAATACTTGCTAACATAGGCATAATCATAAAACCCCAATGTTCTGCTGTCATTCATCTTTATGACACCAAATAAGTTGATATTATTATATTCTACTGTAACATTGCAACAGTGTAATAGTGGCAGCAGCCAAAGCATGGTGAATGAACAATGTCAAGAAGAGAGAGTAGATCAAAGTAGTTTCAGATACAATAACTAACCTAATTTCTGTAGTTTTACAGCAAGTTCCTCTCCTTTTTGAAATATGTTCTCTTTGTGGTGAGTAAAGAATAGTTATAGACAGGAAAACTGAAAACAACAGCAAAAAAAGACATTTAAAAGCACCACCTGTCCCCCACTAAACTCCATTAAAATAGATAAACTTTAGGCGTTATAAAAATAGCCAGCAGAAAATTTTAGGCAGTGGTGCTTTTTTTCAGGTGATTATGTTGTCATACAAGCTTATGTCAAATATCACAGTGGATCTTATGTTCTCCTTCAAAATTGTTACCAAGACCCCCCCAAATCTTGAAATTTTGGGCAATTAATTCAAGGAATAAGACAGTCATTGCAGCTTTTTTCAGTGCATGAAAGGGTAAGGATCCTATGACATCACACCTAACTTTCTCTGTTACCTTTTAAAAAGTACTTGGCAGTTCCTAAGAAATATCTGGTGATGGAAAC
Source organism: Heliangelus exortis (assembly GCF_036169615.1). Classification (NCBI taxonomy): domain Eukaryota; kingdom Metazoa; phylum Chordata; class Aves; order Apodiformes; family Trochilidae; genus Heliangelus; species Heliangelus exortis. The sequence goes on from NC_092423.1 coordinate 62,948,943, forward strand.
CTCCTTGCATTCCCCACAGAGGAAACCAACAAAACCTCATTACTTCATCTGTTCTATTTTTGTTAAACAGTTCTGGACCTGGCAGCAAATTTGTGAGCAGGAGTGACACTGACCACTGTGCTGAGGCCCTGGGCAATGCTTTCCCTGTGTTCAAATAGTTGTTGAAAGCTTCTCTCTCCTTGCATGTGCCTTCCACTGGCCCACCACACAGAAGAGGGCTCTGAGCTCACAGCAAGCAGAAAGCTCATGCGCAGAGGAAGTATGTGTAAAATTCACAGTCTCACTTCACCACCACTGTCCATTTTCATGAATGAAAAGGGCAAAGTCAGCAGGAGAAGCTGGGGGTTGTCACAACTGCTACTATGCTGTTTGTCCTCCCTCTTCAAGGCATTGTGGATCTGTGTTCACTTCCTTCACAGGTAATTGCTCCTATGTATTAAGCCAGCCAGAACCATGATTTCTAATGTGGTTAATTTTTAAGACAACACAACTTTGTGCCTAGCTCCTTATTTTGCATTTTTGAGAGCATCTTGAAAAGGTCTTTAATAACTGGTCTGTGCATTTAAACTACATTCATTAGTGTCCCTACAAAAAGTGAGTGGTCCCATGCGTTGGGCTCTAACCCCCCCCCCCCCCTTGGGCTCTAACCCCCCCCCCAGTCAGCTGCACAGGCCAGCACAGTGTTCCACCTCCCGTATACCCATGTCACATCACTTTGTTTGCCTCTCTCAGGCTCTGTTTGTTTCCTGCAGAACGTGGCAATAAGAGTGAATATGCTTTTGGTTTGAAAAAGAGGAAAGCCGGAAATGTAAAAAAAACATTCATTAGTAAAGTGTGAAAGAAAAAAAAAAAAAAAAAAGTAAAATGAATTAGGATATTTTCCCTCCTTAAAAGACCATGTAGTCCCACATTAGCAGTGGAGACCATAAAGGCTCATTTCTTGTGGCTTTGTCTGTGATGGGGAAGCAATCCTATGCAGAGTAAGACACCCACTCTGAGGAAAGCAATCCCTGTGCTGGGAGCACTCAAACCGGCTCATGCCTCATTGTGATAACACGGGCAAGCCTTTTCCTGCAGACAGGTCACTAATTTCCATTGTTGTCCTAGATCCAACTGCCTGCTTTATAAAACTGTTAAGAGTTCAAGGACTTCATGATCTCATCCCGTCTGCTAAATTTCACTGGAGCTGGCCAGTGGATTCCAACATTACTGCAGGGAGACTGAGAGAGAGACAGCACACTCCAGAAAGAAAACAAACTAAAATATGGGTCTTGGCCCATGAAAATGATGTTGGATTGGCAAGAAAGGTAAACAAATGGATCTGATGTTAAAATCTGGAACTGCAGTGACAGTTCTGCAAGATTCATTAGTATCAAATCCAAGCGTCATCTTGCCCAGAGGGGTTTATTATACTTACTCTAGTTTGAAACACAGCTTTACTTGTACTTACTGTGAATCACATTCTGCTTACAAATAATTATTAGATATATTTTCTGGGGATTTAAATTGTAATCTTTCCTCTGTTCCATTTGGTTTACTACCATAACTTGTTTTTGAAATACTAAATTGCAACTACAGAAAGTGGGACAACATTTTGTTCCTCTGCAAGACAGGAAAAGTCTATCTGTAGATTTAGATACAGATAACAAATTCACATCTGATTCAGATGACACAGGACAAGTAGGTGTCTGGGGTTTTTGGGGAAAAGTGAGATAGAAAAAGGGGTTTTCCCCTGCAGGACTGAAACCAAGTTTTTTCCTTAATGTGATTCATAATATAAGACAGATAATGACAAGGACAGGAACAAAGCGAGGTTTATGGAACATATGTAAAATGTTGCATATGGTTGTGTACATCTTATTTATTTTGGTGAGCTGAGTTTGTAAACAGAAAAAAAGTCCCAAACTCTATTTCATTTAGGATATTGTACCTCTTTACATACACACTTATGTACTAACGTGGGCTGCAGTGCAGTCTAATCTCTCCAGCATTTATTCCGAACAAAGACAAAATTGCTTTCAACCTGCAAACATTTGTCATGATAACCTATCAGTCAACAGTTTCATTTTCTAGCACCAATCACTGTGAATTTTAATATTATACTGACTTTTCCTGTAGTCCTGGATATTACATTCAGGGTTTCTCCTGAATGTCTGCAGCTAGTGACTGCACCACCACGTAACCTTCCCATTACCACCTTCTTGCAGAAAATGAAACCAATCCTTCAGCCAATCTCTACAGGATGACCAAGGTTTGCAAAGAAACCAACTGCACAAATTTCTTTCATATGGGCAACACATAACATTCTGCTTCCAGCAATTGGCATATTACTAAAAAAAATGCCAATGATCAGTATGTAATAGCTTTAGAAGGAGCAGAACAATGTCTAAAAAGCTACAAACACACCTCCTTGTACTAGTCCCCAGAGTCATATTTTACACTAAAATACATGTGCCTAAATATTTAGATATACATTTAAATATAATACAAACTAGATTAATCAACCTAAGGCTTTAAGAAAAAAATAAGACATTTTTAAAGTCAGCAAATGCCATTATGCTTCTTTGGCCTTATGCTAATCCTTATGACAGGCAAAATTGTTCCAGCCTTGAGTCCCCCCTGCAGTGGGAATCATCCTTCCACTTCCCCCTTTTTGGGGCATCAAGCCCCAAAATTTGCAGCATAGCATTTTCAGAAAGACACCCGAACTCCATAGAAAACTTTCATCCACCTGTGAATGTACTACTTTCCTAGGCCTTTTCGAGGTTATTACCATCATCTTCTCATTACAATTAAAAGCAAACTGTTCTCCATCATGAAAGTGAACTGTTCCCCCTATTCTCCCAAGTTCCAGTGAGTGTGTTTTTCACTGAGCATTGACACATTTATGCCATAGAAAAATGTTTAATTAAAAAAATCTTTCACTTTAATTTGAATATTATTTTCAGAAGTGCTTTCCACATACCTGAAAAACTTCCTTAAATTAACATTTACTACTTGAAGTTTGTGTCTTTGAAAAATTATGGCATCTGATCTGCACACAAAAACATGAGATATTTTAATTTCTTGCATCCTTCTGGAACAGTGAAGATTACTGGCACGTATCAAGAAATGGACCTGGATTCCCTCCACTTCATATTCCATGAACACCCTGAGCCACCCACTGGAAGTGGGAAAAGACTTGTGGTCAGTGGCACCACTGTTAACTGTCTGGAGGAGTCAAACACATCTCTCTGCTGCCCCAGCTCTTCCTCTCTTTGTATTTTCAGGAGCAAGAAGGATAAATGGGCCTTCTACTATTTGTGCTAATCACGTTAGTCACAGCATTCTGAAAGGCAAACTGACACATCCACTCATTTTTACTGTTTCCAGTATTTATAATATTATTTATCCAGGACTGTGAAGTAGCTGCCAATTATTACTAGAATTTGGCATACAGAAGGCTCATGTATATGAAAAAACAGGATCAAACAATATACAGCTCATTAAAGGAAGTTTGTAACTCTGTTCCCTGCCTTAGTATTTTATCTCCTGGAAATATTTACCACACCACCTGATTAGGTTGAGCTGCTTATGTATTTTGAAAATACAAATTATGCCATCAGTCATTCATTGTATGACAGCAAACTTGCAATTACACAGCTCCACAAGCTCACGCAGTGCACCAAGGCAGGCACAACCCAGCCCCAAGTGTCAGCACAGCACAACGAGACTACCCAATCTTTACTGATCTTAAAAGAAAACTGGGGAGATAAAACATCTCGTGCTCTGAAGAACAAAGCTTGAACTGGCTCTAAAACTGTGCAGAAAGAGCAGAGCTGTGTCACTCCAGTTTACCTTTGCAGGCAAGAGGGCAACACTTCCCAAGGAAGGAGTTGGCACACTTTCCTTCTTATAAGAGAATGGTATCTAAGTCTCATTTCCCAGAGCTGGGCATTTATGTCAACAAATTATCAGACCCCAATTCTGTGTTAAAACCTGTCATTCTTTGTTTTCCCACTCCTCCAGCATAGCAGGTGCAGGGTCAAACTTTTGGACTGTGATGGCTCAACATAATTTGCCCTGCTAGCACCAGGAGAGACAGGTAGCTTAAGCACCAGGAGAAACAGGTAGCTTAAGAACCTTTAGAAAATCTACCCATAAACTTTTACATTGGTTCTCATTTCTACCTCTCGTATCAAACTTCAAGCAAAGAACTTCCCCAACACTGGCAATACTACTTGCAGCAAATTACCAGGCAGGAAAGACATTCTGGTGTATATATAAAATTCACGCTGCACAGTATTTATTTCCAGTCTTGTGTATCTATCATAACATAATTAAACAATTCCCCTAATGCAAAACAGCTGATTTCCTCTCTATTGATGTGATACATTATCTTGATTCACGTGATACTGGATTCACCCAAGCCTGCCACTCCCTCAGAAAGCCAGCACAAATGCCACGTCCTATTTAAGATCCAAACGAAGCCTTAAAACATTAGACTAAATCTGCATAAGCCTCACGCCTGGCTCTTCCAGAGCAGAAAGCATCATCTGAGCAAGACTTTCTGCCCTCAGAAGTCCCAGCCTAACTGTTTCAGTATGAGTGGCATGAAGCAGGTAGGTGCAGAGGACTGTTCCTCTGCCATCTCCTCGTGATGTAGAAGGGAACAGCGATTGGCCCCGCTCAGATCTGCATGGCGCCAGCGATCTATTTATACAGCTCGAGCGGGTTGGAACTGCATAGAAACTGCAGCCATCCCTTCAGCTTGAGAGCTGAAGAGGGGTGGATGTCTCTAATTCTGATTCCCATGGTGTTCCCTGCAAAAATGACAATCATTTTAATACTGCGTGGGGAAGAGCTACCAGTGTGATTTGTACATCTTTCTCTACACCAGCTTCACGATCTTACACCTCAAGGATTATCAGCTTTGCCACTGAGCTTTAGATTCCACATCTGTGATTTATAACATGGTCACCTAAATTACATCTAAGATAACACTTCCCTACAAGGTACAATTAGTCAGTAAGCACTTCGTGTCTCTTTTTTTTTTTTTTTTTAAACCTATGGCAATAATGAAACAACAAAAAGTCATTTAGAGTCATACTATATCCAACTGTCATTTATAAGACTTTAGTGAATTATTAGTCACAGATTCTGGTGGCAAAATAACCCACAAGACTGAAACCTGAGTGGTTTATGCATGACATCACAGCCTTAGATAAAAATGCCACCTTAGAAAGTGGGAGTATTTAATTTTTTAGAATACTTTTGTACTAGTATAAAGGATCCACTAATTTCACATCAGTGACTTATTTTCTTAAAGTATTTGTACCTGGTTTAACTTTTACAAATATTTTCTTCAGATTTAATAGTGCTGAGTATTTTGAAGTAATTTTGCTGAAGACTGTTAATCAGAATTCCTACAAACCTTTAGGGTATGCAGTTTTGGGGGGGGGGGAGAGTGTTTTGTATGGTTTTGGTGGGTTTTTTTGTTTGGTTGTTTTTGTTTGGTCTTTTTCCTTTTCTTTTTTTTTTCCAAACCAGGGCACGGCAGTTGCAAATGCAAAATTGCAATGCCCTAGCCCCAAATCCCCATTTTTTTTCAGGAAGAGGCATGGATTAGTTATGTTATTTAGTAACAGCTGCCTGGTACAGTGGCTTCTACTAGGTCTCTGTGCAAACCCATGTCTACAGGCTGTAAAATGAAAAAGGAGAAATTTTATCTTCTAGTAGAAAGGCTAAACCCCCACAGAACACTGTCTGTGTCAAATTCATCACATCAACAGGTGTGGACATTACAACAAGTCACATAGTACTATTAACTACATACCAGGATTTGATTACTGACTCTCCTAGTATTAAAAATGCTTCTAAAAATGTAATGTTATCAGAGAATAACACATAAAATAAAAGTCACTGGAATGAAAATCATTAGTTCGTATTGCTCCTGTGCTTGTGGATACGTGCACATACATTAATGAGTACATACAATTTTGGGAAGTGGAGGCCAAAATAAGAAATACATTTTATGAACAATCAAAGAAGTAGAAATTAAAGAACTGATTCAGCAAACCAATTAAGAACATGATTAATTTCCATTATCTTCAGTGAAGCTTGACTATGGTTAAAGTGCTTTGTTGAATCGGAGTCCTCAAAACAAAGTGCTCCTAAATCTGTTTATCTGATCACAACTTTAGGTGAAATGAGACACTTGAAAGGGACTAAATGTAAGGAAATGCTCAGGTTAGCAAACTAAAGCCTTGTAGGAAATTCTACTAGTTAGGAAAAACCCCAGAGTGGCTTCATAAATTTTCATCACCTCTAGCAGTTTTTGAATAATGGAGTGGTCTTTTTGGCAGCTTCATAAAGCTGTAATCTGCACAAGAAGTTCTACAATGTCTCAGCAATTCCTAGGGACTCAGAGCAGTAGGATTGCCTTGCAACACAAGCAGAGATTAATCATTTTCTAATGCACGGTAATAAATAATGTATCCCTGTAGTACATAAATTAAAGCTGTAATTCCATCACAGTTCTGTGATGACACCAGAAGCCCAGGATGGAATTTCAGTCTCCTTATGACCAGTCAAGATACACATTATTTCTTTCATTATGTTCTGAGAGCTGATAATGAACTGAGAAGTTCTGAAGGCACTACCAAAAAGAAGTAACATGTGATTACAAGCAGAAAACAAAGTAATTAAGTCAGATATTACTTGCAGAACTTGCTAAAGTAAGCAGTAAATCCCATCTCTGAAAAGCACACTCAGCATGTTTGTAGCAAGGCAAGCAAAGATCACTACTACTATCAAAAAACTGGAAGTTGTTCCAGTACCACAAAGCAATGCCCTCATCATAGTAAACAGAAAGAACCTGCATGTTAAAGATCAGGGTTTTTTGTTACAGAGTTCTTAAAACACTGAACATAACTGCTTCTAGAACCATACTCACTCTTTTACTCCCTTACAGGAAGTATCTTACAGGAGCACAATGACAAGCATAAAATATCAGGAGAAAGTCACATTATATCCCAAATCTGTATTCCTATTTGACAAAAAAATCTACTGAACAAAGCAAAATGCTAATGATGAGAAGTGTTTTGTCCTCCTGATGAATGTGTGCGTGTGTGTGTGTGTGTGTGTGTGTGTGTATACACTGTGTGCACTAAAAAGTTTTCATACAGAATCACAGAATCATCTGGGTTGGAAGGGACCTCTGAGATCATCAAGTCCAACCCTCAATCCACTGCCACTGTGGTTACCAGACCATGGCACTGAGTGCCACATCCATCCTCCACTTAAAAACCTCCAGGAACGGAGAATCTACCACCTCCCTGGGCAGCCCATTCCAATGCCTGATCACCCTCTCTGTAAAGAATTTTTCCTAATATCCAACCTAAACCTCCCCTGGCAGAGCTTAAGTCCATGCCCTCTTGTCTTACTGGTAGCTACTTGGGAGAAGAGGCCAACCCCCCCCCGGCTACCCCCTCCTTTCAGGGAGTTGTAGAGAGTGATGAGGTCTCCCCTGAGCCTCCTCTTCTCCAGACTGAACATCCCCAGCTCCCTCAGCCCTTCCTCACAGGACTTGTGCTGGATCCCTTCACAGCCTCCTTGCTCTTCTCTGGACCTGCTCCAGCACCTCAGTCTCCTTCCTGAACTGAGGGCTGTACTGGACACAGTACTCAAGGTGTGGTCCTAAACATGGTCATAAAATTTTTCCTAACAATTGCTTCAGTAATTGTCTTTTACAAAGACTCTGAAGACATTTTACAAGTCTAATAACAAGTATTTTAATGGAAGTAAGTTTAGAAGTACTAAGCTACAGAGCCAAAATAATCATCTATCTACAGTTAACTTCTGCATTCACTCTTGTCTTTTGTTACCAGTTCCCATTATTTTTAGCAAATCCCATGAGATTTCACGTAGGTCTGGAGTCAGCTTTCTCTCAGATTTTTTCAGGCAAGAAAAAAGATAAGATTCTGACCATCTTACACAAACAAGGCATGAAACTTTACAGGATCTCCCATGGCCTGGAGTGATTCCAGGTTTGGAACCTTCTTTCATGGTATTACTCACAATTTTATCTCCCCATCACTACCACCACATTCATGATAATGTGAGACTCCAAGTCACGCTTACTCTTTCTCTGCCCCCTTAGGGTTCTGGCTTATGGAATTGTACAGAAAAGTAAAGAAGGGGAAGCCTAAACATCAGGACAAAAAGTCAAATAAAATGATGCAGGAAGCTGATATTTTTAAAAGCTGAAAATGTCTAAACGTAGAGTAACTGTTTCTGAATAGCTGATGCTTCCCCACAAGTCATCATATTATTTGTTTCTTACCTCCTAACTCTTCCCCCTTTTCCACTTCCCCCTTTTATAATGTTACATTAATTGTTCAAACCTGAACACCTGGACTTGTTTCCTACATCCATGTTTGAGCATCTTAACAAGAATGGTCTCACACTCAAGAAGCCACTCACCTGGAGTTACCTAGTGATTTTTGCATTCTCTTCCAATCACTTTGATAATGAGCAAGATTTTTAAAAGCTGACTATAACTACTTAAGAGCCCACAAACACACTTAAGGATGCAAGAACCAATAGCAAGATTCCAAGAACCCACTTTCTCCCCTTTTGTCTTTCATAACTATTCATACAAACAAAAAAGTGTGAAAATACATGAGAAAAAGGACAAAGACAGTAAGACAATCAATGCCTAAGCTCCTTGCCTCCATGGTATCTCCACAAGAAGCATATCATCACCTCTAAATAGAAACCTGAAACCTACTCAAGAGACTTACATAAGTCATGACTCAAGAACTAAAGCAATGAGTGTCAAAACAGTCAAAGACACAATACCCTCTGCTCCTAGTAGTAAAAGAGTAAGGACTGGGAACATGCAAAGGAGAATCTCACACTGGAGAAAAACGGCAGTAAAAACTTTTTAGAGATCCACAGAACCACAGAATGGATTGGGTTGGAAGACATATTTAAAGATCATCTGCTCCAAACCTTTCCCTGCCACAGACAGGGATAGCTTTCACACGAGATCAGTTTGCTCAAATTCACCCATTCAAAACCATTCACACAAGCTAAGATACACAATCCAGTGATGGTAATACATTACTAGAAAATGTTCAACCAGATGTGATCTTGGAGATTTCTTATGTCTCAAATGTAAGCTCCAGAAAAAGTGGTAACTTAATGCCCAAAGTATGCCTCCATCTGCCTTTTAGTGGGGACTCAGAGAAAGAGATGGTTTTGTATAGGATCTCCTAGCTAGCAGGTTTCCTTGCTCATGAAGTAGTGTTCATGAGGAATGGCAATCTAACACAGAGACTAAAAGGTGACCCTGCAAATAAATGTCAGCTGCAAAATCGAATACTTCTCCTGGTCGGAGCTGAACAAACACTGTTATATTGACAATGTAGGCAAAATGCTGAGAAGAGAAATAAATCCATCCCCCCCCCCCCCAACAAAAAAAAAAAAAAAAAAAAAAAAAAAAAAAAAAAAAAAAAAAGAAAAAGAAGGAAGGAAGGAAGGAAGGAAGGAAGGAAAAAAACCCACTCCCTAGAAGTAAGCAAGGGGGAATGTGAGAGGGAAAGGGCACATGGCAAATTCAGGTTAGCGTAGCTCTGACAGATGCAAGCTCTTTCCATGCTCATCACCACACCATCTGTGCTTAAGTATAAATGGAAGGGTTCCCTATCATGTTCTCTCTATGCAAATTTCATTTTCACTTTCATATATTCCCAGGACTATGTGACTTATTAATTCAAATATTTAAAATGATGAAGATATATAATACACCCCATATTGACTCACAATATCATTACACTGGCCATACAAATACATACTTGAAATTGTTCAGAATGCTTTTCTTCCAATCTGGGAATTATGTTACAACACTTGCACTCTAAATTTAAAGACATCATGCACACCAAACTCTGAGCACTAGCCTGTTAATTGGTTTTCTTTCCTTGCTCATTAGCTCAGTATACCACACAAGGTGAGAACTCACACCAGCAGAAGTTAAAATTTTCAGTGCTTGCAGCCCAAGGAGAGAAGCAGGACTTCAGAACCATGTAATTACAAGAAGGAAAAAAAAAGTATGACTAAAGAATCCCAATTTCTGACACAGCACAACTCAGAAGAAATGCCAGCGCTTGCCACAATGAGCTATGTGGTAAGGACTTCCCCACTGATACTACACCCAGAGATGTGGGCTTTTCACCACAGAAAATTCAAATTTCCCCCCCTGGAAAAAAGGGAGGAGGAAGAAAAAAGAACTCTTCTTAATCATAACATTTTAAAATTGTTTAACTCTACTAACTTAAGACACATCGCCAATGAGTTATTGGATTGTTGCAACACTCACATTAATAATCCAAAAACAGAAGCTCTTGCTGCCCATCAGATTATTGGTGCTGATTTGTTCTTGACAAAATACAGGAAAAATGAACATACTGCTAATACATACTGTGTTAATTATTCTGTAGTGCTATGCAGTAACCCTGATAGAAGTTCAAACTAATTGTGATGGATACTGATAGAAGCAGTGCTATATACATTTTAAATTCATATTCTGTCAAGTTTGCAGATATACCATGCAAGGACTGCTTTGTGAGGCTGAGTTACTGCCTCAAATGATCTCACCTTATGCTTTTAAATACTCACATGAGCTAAAAGGCTGTAGACAGGCTAAGTTCAGAAAATCAGTTTCAATGCTGTTTTGTAAATTTAAGCATTGCTCAAATTCTTTGTTATTGACACCAATTCAATGAAGCACATTTACATTGCAAGTGCACATCAGGCCTTAAAAGTCAACTGGTTAGTGCACAGCGAGTGCACTGAGAGTGCCGTGGGGAGGGCAGACACAGACAACACGCTGCCAAAAACAAAGCTTTAATTCAGAGGAAAAAAATATGACCTCTGGAGCTGCAAGAACCGCCCCAAGATAGGAACTAGGAGTAAATGGATAAACAGAAGCAATGCTGTGAGTCTACACAGAGTTATTTCCAAAACTCATCCTCCCACGGCTTTACCAAAAAGCATCCCTGTGTGCTGTCAGAACACCTTTAGGGCCCTAACACCAGGCAAAACCCCACCTGCTGCTCAGCCCAGCTACCCAGGACACACAGACCCAGCCTACAGCCTGTGGTCACAACGCTGACCCCTGAAACACCTGAGCCAGCCTGCTGGCCCCTCACCTCCTCCTACCCACCCTTCAGTATCCTTCACCCTAGGGGAACCATGGCAGGGGCCTCCTCAGCCCAGGGCTGAGGTTCCTGCAAGCCCACGGCAAGTTGTGTGGCACAGTTCAACCAGGGTTTGATACTGAATCTCTCTGAACACAGCAGATCCCACAGCAAACTTCACCCACCACAGGAACACATCCAGGTGGGCTTTGAGTATCTCCAGGCAAGGAGACTCCACAGTCTCCCTGGGCAGCCTGTGCCAGTGCTCTGTCACTGAACTGTACATACAAGCTCTCTCAATAAAGATGCATTTGCGTGCATTTACAACATACACTCTTACTTTCTGATGAAGTTTCTTTGCCTCCACCATGCTCCTTGGAAAAAAAAAAAAAAATCTACTCGCTTTCCTCGACCATTAATCATATTGAACTAATAAACATTCTGGAACCAACACTGTTTTAACTGCCTTCTCTCCACTTGGAATTTGCTGGCAAATACTTCAACATATAAGATGACCATTCCACAGCCCTGCTTTTGAATGCTAATCTAAACTGTTCTCCAAGCCAGCACAGTAAAGAGTTAGTCTTTGGGAGGGGGAGTGCAGAAAAGAAATGAAAGAGGGGCCTTTAAGATGAAATAAAAATAGACTCCCTTGATCCCACCATGACATGGCCCAGACATTCTCCCTGTGGGGGAAGCAAATGTTTCTTACTGCAGTTAAGAGTTTTTATAACATTTTCTTCCCCCCCCACCCCCTGTGCAACTTCGCTTCCTGAAGAACGCTTTATATAAAAGACATGACATTTGGCAACCCAGCTCTGCTGCTTTGTGAAATTCTTTTGGCAAGTGCCCTACGTGCTGACTGCATTAAGCACATCAGTTTGTTTATTTATTTATTAATTTAGGCAGAAGTCAGAGGGAGCAAGCCATACAATTATCGCACAGCACAGCACTGTTTCATCCAAAAAAGCAGGAAAGGAGCCGGGGAGGGAGGGCTGGAGCCTCTCCTTTTGGGAAACCTCATCATGGGAGAGGAGATGGCTCGCCAGCCTCAGTGTTGCTGCAGCTCTGGGGCATACGCAGTGATTCTTGGATCTCCAGGCATTTAGCGAACATCAATTAATTAATTAATTATCCCTCAATTCCACAACAAAGCCAGGTATCATTACACATCTGTTTTGCATATGGGTAAAACGAGCTGCGGAGTAAACCTAAACCTGTAGCAACCCTGCCCAGTGCACAGGAGGTGCACTACCTTGCCAAGGCAAGAGCCGCCTGGCAGTAAGTGGCAGGAGGGCAGGGCACCAGCAGCCTGCACACCCACACTTCCTCCTTCATGCCTCGAGTGAAACCAGAAAATGAAGAAGTCACCAAACACCACTGTCTACCCAAGGGTGCAGCCACAGCACATGACTGCAAGGCACATGGGCCTCCATCAATAAGCACCCATCTCCTCTGCACCATGCTGCATGCTAGATTTGCAGCCAAGTCAGGGATGGTACCATACATAACATCTGCAGTCATGTCACAAAGGCAAAACCTCCAAGGGTCAAGGACTGAAACAAGCAACACCCATTTCCTACTCAGATGCCACATGTTAGGCAGGAAGGCTTTAAGTCTGTGGTTCGGAGTTAGGGAGAACATTACTTTAGGCTTGCAAGAAATAAAGATGCTTCTCAGAAACAATGGAATATTTTGCTTACAAACATTATTAGCCTGATTATTTACACCAGGGACCAACAAAGCTTGGCAGCACACCACCAGGGACACCCGGCAACAGCAATTCACAGCACCCTGAAGTCTGCAAGATAAACAGGGAGGGGAGACAGGACTGGAGAGGACATGACCTATCCGCGCAGAAACTGAAGCCAAGGGCAGGCCAGATTCTCAGGCTTGGAAGGGTGAAGCTTCTGCATATCCCCTGATACTTTCAGCTCAAGCTGCTAGCAGGAAAGGGCCTGATCCATCCAAGCTATTGTTCAGCACACACAGCAAGAGATGAAATGCTGAAACGCAATCTGGTTCTTCCATGGGAAAGAGCTACCAAGTCTCCAACCAATAAGACCCCCTGCAGATTGGGTACAGAAATGATTTTTCTACATCTCAGAGAGCTGAGATGGGACTGGATACTCTGCACAATCACCTGATCCTGCTTCAAATGCTATGTCTGTGTGCACAGATAAATCTACAATGCACTTATCCTTTGGAAACGTTTTAAGCATCTTAATCCCAAAACTGTTTCATATTTAACACAGTAAAGGCCTTTCTACACACAAGTCTAAAGGAGTCAGGATGTGCATTCTGAGATTTCATATGAGCCTCAATTAAAAAAGAAATCAGTCAAATTTTGTTCCTGAAAAATTGACACAGGCATCTAAACCTGCCCAGTGTTTTATTAGAAGCATGTGATTAATTTTTATATTTTTAATTAAAAGATCCTGAATTTACCTCCCTATTCTAAGGAAGAGTTTTAGAAGTTCCGTCCATCATTTCTAGGCCCATTTTTATGCTATCAAAATAGTTACTGCAACAGCAATACACAAGCCCAATTCTACAAGGTTTATGGCAAGGCCAACAGATTTTATCCAAACTGCCAGTTTTAGAAGTTTGGCATGACCAAGGGCTCAGAACAATAAAATACAGAACTCACCATCAGTTTAACTATGCAGCAACCTTTGCCAATCATCTGCCCTGAGTGGAGCATTTGCCAGGCTCTCCTTTGAAAGGAATTTAGGGACCACAGCACTGAAAAGGACCAACATTTTCACAAAGAAATTACTGGCAAAATTTCCCTCAACTGAAGCAAAGAAGTACCAAGCCTTTAGTAGCAGAACTCAATCATCCTCTTCAACCTGGAAGCAATACACCAGACACTTCAAGCTCATTACTGACTGCTCAAACAGGATGCACACCATGGTCTGTAAGCTGATCCTGGAAGTACAGGCCAAGAGCAAAGGGAAACCTCACAGAAGTTGTTTGAAGCTGTTGTCTCATTATCCCAGCATGTGGACAAATTTGAAGCCAAGAGGTTTGAGATCTGTGTGCGTACACTACATATCAAGCTACGAAAGATGCACCTCCTAATGCAAAATTTCACACCAAAACATTTATAAACACATTTTTTCTTTAAATGGAGAGAAGAAAAATATTTACCAAACACATCTGTGAAGGCAAGTAAGAAGAACTTTTAGGACAGGCCTGGCAAACTCACTTGCCTTAGGGGCACAGCACAGATACTATGAAAGACAAAATTATACAACTTAAAACCTTGTTACGAGTGGTATACTTGAGGGAGAGGACCATATTATGGCAGGGGTACAAGATTTGCAGGTAAAGAGTAGGACAGGACAGAACACATGAGAGGGACAAGACTGGGTTGTTTTTGGCTTGACACTTGCCAAGTTAAAAAACAAGTGTGAGTCATAGTAAAGGTAACTCAAAGTGTGATATGACTGCAATGGAGAGCTGAGCAGACCACACTGCATGAGTCAGCAGCACAGATAAAAAGGGTGATAAGAAGCAGCAGATGGGACATATCTTTACTAAAACAACCCTGCAGGACACAGGCCTCCTTTGCTGTAATGAAACAGTCGTGCCAAGCTGTCGCACGCTGGCTGGTGTGCTTGTGATCCCATGAATCAAAGAACGCTGCACAGTGAGGTTAAAAAAGCAGCAGGCAAACAGGTGCAGGCAGATCCACGTGCAAAAAGAAAGAAAGAAAAAAAAGCACAGAAAAGCAAAGCAGCAGCATCCCCCTCAATACACATGCACCCTGACAATGAGCGCCCTGGGACACCAACCTCCAAACTGCTCAGGCAGCGGGGTGGGGAGGAAAAGAAGGGGGAAGGAAGCTGTCACTGGGATCACGGCACTCAACCGGGCCGACAGCCAGATTTTCTGGTCCTGCTGGTCAGACTCTGCCTTCCTGGCAGGCGCCGAGGGCAGGAGGCTCCAGCATCGCAGCCACCCCCCTCCCCGAACCCTTTCTGCCTCCGCAGCACACACCTGCAGAGCCGGGAGGCAGCCACAGCCACACAGCTCATACCTTGTCTCCAGCAGCCAAAAGGGCAGCTGAGGCTATTTACAGAGGCAGTGCCTCCAGTATAGTTGCAGCTCACGTGGCTTTGCAAAATTCAGGTTTAAAGCACCATGTTTTCCATTCGGGATTGCAAATCACATTTTGCTACAAGAGTGCTAACATCTAGCCGCGGGAGACCAAGCACCAGGTAGCAGAAACCATACAGTCATTCATATACAAGGACACATAACCTGCAAAATGCAGCTGCTGCCCTGACCACATTAATGACTGGCAATGGTGCTTCTCTGCTACCAGGATCCCTACTCGCTGCACTTTTGAACCTGGTCAAAAAAGATGAGAGCTCTCTGTCACCAGCTCAAAAGAGGACAGAGACACAAGGCAAAGCTCAAATCGCCTTTCATCTCACTTCTTGGCTGAGGTAAAATTATACCCTGCCTGCAAGGGGCACGACGGAAAGTAAAATGCTCTATTTTTAGATACAAGATCCTGCTTCATCAGGTTCATTTAATTTCTAAGAAACAAACCTTGGCAAAGGTCTGTATTTGAGGGGATGAAAGATTACTTGTTTCATTTTCTCTTAGTGCAGTTCATAGCATGACTAGCTAAGGAAATCTGCTTTAGCCACATATACATGCCAGCTGTTCTATTTGGGAGAGTCCCTGTTTTCTAGCAGAATACATTTTTTTCATTTTACCCAATCTGTCCTGGCAGAATAAACTCGCTGTGTCCAAGTATTTCAATGGAGTCAGAAGGTGTGTTTATTCCCCTAGCTCCAAATACCCTTATTTACAATTTTCAAAAGCTGGTAGGTAAGCCGAAGAACAGTTGCTGAGCCTAACGCACTGTGCACAGCAACAGATCTGTTGTAACAGCTTAACAGGCAGAGAAAGAGAAAGGAAAGAAAGAGGAAAGAAAGAGCCGTACTTTCCTTCTTTACACGTCCCTGCTTTCAAATGCAGCTTTACGGAGATAATGACAGTAACAGTGTGTCTAAAATAAAGCTGGACTGAGAGCCAAGCTCCTGAAGCCCCAGTGACAGCAGAGCTTGGCTCTACCCTTTGGTCACACGCTTTTCTAACCCGAGTGTGTGCCTTCCAAGAAGTAGGTAGAGGAACTGCTCCCCTATGGACATCGTGAGCATTAACAAAGGCGGAGGGCGGTCAGCCTGTAAGAAAAACAGTGAAGTTAGTTTTCATTTCCTGTCGGTTTTAATCTTGCCTAGAGGCTTTGCTAGCTGCTACTTCCATTTTCTAGCCAGTCTGCAGAGGAAAGGCTTTCTTTCCTTGTTTGCTGAGCGTCCCTCTTAGCTGTCTGCAGTTCACATCTCTCGTGCTCCTGAAATCCACCCCACGCTGCCCACCATTCACTGGCTGCAGCAGCACTGAATTCAGCCTGACACCACAAATCACTGAGTTGGCCTCCCCCTTGTAGCTCTGTAAACATACTCCTGATTACAGCTTCCACTGGCAAGCTGTTTAAAAAAAATAACTGCACAGGATTCATGGAAGCTAATGCACAACTTTTTTCTTCCCCACAGTCTAATCTTTCCATTACCCCCTGAAGGATCTGGGCCACGCAGAAACACCTTTATAAGCCATTTTACTGCTGGTTTTCACACACTGGGAACTCTCTGATTTTCTCTGAACTCGCATTGTGAATGTCTTACGCATTTTGCAGGCAATTCCTGAAGTTCACTGCATGATTTGCAAGTGGACAGCAGAGCACCTGCTAACCTGAAGACAATTAGCAACAAATTACAATCAAAACTCAGACAGAGGTCCAGCAAGGACTTCCTTGTCCTCAGCCTGGAGTAAGTGTTGCACCCATGTAACTCTTACCACAGGGCTCTCAGGTCCTCAGAACTGAGGCTGCTGAATGGTGACAAATCAATGACAAACTATTACTGATAGTTCTTCAGAAAGGTTCCTACATCTTTCAGCCACAGCCCTCGGGCAATATACACAATTCTGCACATCCTCTTTCTAAAGGAGCCATCAGATGTACTCATCCAGCCCAAGATGTAAGACACGGCTAGACCAGGGTGATACCCTGCATCAAAGGTGTCTGAGGATGAGTGTTGAGCTAGGAGAGCAGAAGGCAAAGATTTAAATCTTAGACCACAGAGTTCATGTTGCTATGAGTAAACCAGCACAGTATAAGCCAGAAGCAACAACTTCTTCCCCTGTGTGAACTGTGACCAGGAACAATGCCAGTGTCACAGCTAGGAGAGATGGTACAGAAGGAATCACTTGATCCTCCACCTGTGCACATCTCTAGATTTATCTCAGCACCAGATTCTTAATTCCTTCCTGTTTCCACAAACTTGCTTTTCATATTCACACAAACAAAATTAGAAGTAAAATTAGTTTGTCTAGTATCTTCACTTCCAGCTCATATTTGCAGAGCTCCCTGAGAAGAAAAACAACAGACCCCTTAAGTGATCAGTGTTATCACACTTGATCCATATGTGCCTTGAGCTTGCTGCTCCCATGGGACCAACAGCCCTTGCTGCTTTTCTGAAGGAATAGCAGCATAAAACAGTAAAGAAGCACTTCCCTTGCCTTTCCCTGGGAGAGATTACATAGGTGAAACACATCAGAAGACAAAATTACTAACTATATTCCTAATATCTCTTAACAGTGCTCTGTCTCACAGAGTCCGTTTACAACGGACTGAGTTTGTTTACAACTGGACTGAGTCCGAAAGACAAACTTGCTTTTGCAAGATCCAAGAAAGTGACTGGGAACACAAAGGCAAAGCCCCAAACCCCTGTTCTTCAAACTTCAGTTTGCTATACAACCAGCCCTCTTCCCTCCCTCTAGGTACAGTAGAGCTAGGTCACTACCTTCCACAAACTGACTAACAAATGACTTCTCTCTCATGCATTTATGTATGTAAATTAAGGTATATTTTAAACTAGGTTGTGGTGATCCATATTACATTCAAATACTGTATCTACTGAAACCATTTGAATTATTTTCTGTGAGATTTTGAGAAGGATGTATTTTTGCTGCTGAAGTCTTGAAAAAAATCAAACCTTGGAACCGACAGCTGTTAACTCACTACACTTCTTAAGCCAGGCCTGACCAAGGTACATCAGCTTGCAATACCAGTCTCTTCTGAAAGGCCAGATAGCATAACTTCTTCATTTCACAGCTCAAACAGAAGAAAGGAACTGGGACTTGTGAAAGTAAGAAAACGGGAGTTCAAATAATTTCTTATCAGAAATGATGTGCAAGAATTCAGGGCCTACAATTCCCAGAACTCTCCAAGATACAGTGACCAAAAAACACCCCAGAACACTGATTCAATACTACAATTAACTATTCCTTTTAAAAATGTCTTAATTATAATGCAAAACAAGTTCCATTTTTTTTCTTGCTTTTTTCCTCTGATTTGCCAGCTCCTATTTTAAGGAAGCACTCAGCTATGTGACAGAAATGTTTCAAAATCTCCTCGTTATGTGTTTTTGCTGAACATTTACTTTCATGTGCATGCAGCCCAATACAAGTGACATGCAAAAATACAATCTAGTAAACAGTGAACAGAAAACACCACTGCTCAAAATAAACATCAGAAAAAACAGATGCCCATGGAAATCTATGGTGGACCAGATAACTGGTGGAACATCTACAGAAGTATAACATAGACTAAGTGTAAAAAAAGCTGTATAAAACTATTTCAGGTACTGAAAGCATTCTCTTCTTTAAAGATAGTAACTAAAAAGAGTAAATGCAAAACCAAGATTTAGAGCCCGATTATTTTACCAGAGTTTTTCTGCTCACTGATTCTAGTTACAAGTGAAATCAGCAATTTAAATCTGCCTGAAGAATCCTCCACAGGAGGAGCAGTGCTGATTATTTTCTCATGAGATGGGACACTCAAGATCATGAAGAATATTACTTTCTGAAGCATGGAAGATATGCTGGTACAGAGACAAATGTACGTTAGTATTTCAAATTTTAAAAAAGCAAGAGACTAAAATATATGCACATATATACACACACGAATGCTCGCCCTTATCTCGCTCAACTGGGATTCAGATTTGCAGACTAGAAGGAGGATGCTTTTGTAAAGGAGTAATGGCCAGCAACTCTTGAGTGCTCAGGGCAGTTTCTTCCAAGTACAGAAGCACCAGGACTCAGCAACAGGTTTCTTGGTGTAAGCACAGCACTGCATGTCCAGAGCTGCAGGGCCAGAGACACAAATGCATGGTGATGTCTGACCGCTAAGGGTTAGAGTGGATCCCACCAGGATTACTATAAGCCTTGCTAAATCCATGCTGGGCACATACTGACTCTGCACCATCCTCAGACAGTGCTCCTAGTCCCAGGATGACCCTGACAAAACACCCCATGGGGCTGTCAAGCCCAGAACTGTGCTGATCAAGAGAAAAAGAGCCCAGCTGGTCTCACCAGACCCAAACAGCCTGGCCCTATCTTCTCAGGAGTCTCTCCTTGGGGTGTCTTGTAGCACCTCCACCACTCCCTTCATTTTGTTACAGCACAGACAGCCCCTGTTCTGCCCAGAAATGAGGGCAGGGGAAGCTGTGTTTCAAAAAGAAAAAATGAAGCTCTATAGCAGAAACCAAGTTAGAAGGCTACAGGTGACCTGTAGAAACTGAAGAAGTTATGGAGGTGATCCCCCAGTGAGGAAAGCAGGAGGAAGGTATCCAAGGTACTACAAGGCAGGAGATTACACCATGGGGAAGAACCTCTCCTTTTTCCCCATGCCATCCCCATCACTGAATGGTAAATGCACGGGGAGATGCAATCACAGTGGCTGCAGGAGCTGCCAGGGTGCTTTTTGGCTTAAGATGCAAAGGACAAGTTTGAGGTTTGTTCTTCAATTGCTGCCACATGCACTTAACGTAACGAGACAACGGAGAAGAATAACTTAAGTATATAGATAGCAATAAGATAATTAAAGCCTAGTTCTTCTCAGCCTGCTCCCTGACTCCACATAAAAAAAGTACACAAGTGCACAAACATCTACGCTGAAAATACATCATGCTCTAGTGTAAAACTCCCATGCCTCATAGAGTATTGCTGGTTTTACTATAGCCATGCTTTGTATTAGTGGATATTGATTGTGTTTGCACAATATTTCAATAAACAGAGCCAACCAACATAACTTCCTCTATTTCTGTATAGAGTAATATATTTACAGGAACAGCCTTTTGAAACATTCCAGTAAAATTAGCTTACTCACAGATTTTCTTTAAAACTAGAACAGAGAGCAGAAGGATAACATCATCATTTTTTGTGCATAAATCAGCTGCCTATTTACCATTGATATGTTGCAATAATGACTTGCTACTCTTCTGAGTTAATTGCCGGGTTATTAGAGAGTACCTAAGTTCACAAAACCACAAAAAAAAACTTCATTATTTCCTGGGAAACGACCTTCAGAAGCATGCATTCCACCTCCTTCCCCAAAGCAATGCCCAACATATTGCAGGAAGAGGTTTAACTGTTTTACAAAAACCTTCAGTGATGATGCTTCCACAGCCTTCTCATAGGAGAATGACTGCAGCACCAAAACACCCTTATCACTTGAAAGCTTTCTTAAATGTTTACCCAAGTCTTGCCACCTTCAAATTAAGCCCATTTCTTCTCCTCCTAACCCCAGCAGTTGTGTACTAGTTTATTCCCTGCATGAACCTTCTACATGCTTGAACACTATCATGTCTGTTACTGGCCTTCTCCCCTGTAGACTAAAGAATCCCAAGTCTTTCATCTTCTGATGGCTCTTGACTGTATTGTTCCCCGAACTAGATGCTGAGCCATTTCCAGCACTAAGTGGACAGATTATTTTGTGCCTTTTCTTCACACACCCTAAACCAGCACGTTTTTGAGGAGCAAAGACGGTGAATTGTTTCTTCCTTGTATGTCTGTATGACACACCCACAGTCTCTAGTCTACGATTCCCTACTCTCATGCTGTCCAGGGATGCAGTTTGGAAGGAGCTGAGCTGGGGCTCTTCCACACACACACACTCAAGATGGGAATGCACAGTCACCAGCTCCAGGGCTGGGACTGCAGCAGGCAGAGCAGGGAAGGAAAAGCAACCTACTCAGCAGAGCAGGGGCAGCCTGGCTCCCAGGGGACACGAGAGCAGGACACACTGCAAGCTGGTTTTCTCTGGTGTTCTGGGAACCAGCTGTGATTTTTAACACCCTATTCAACTAAACCGGGCCAAACTGCCTCCAGCACAGCCCAGCTCCAGCTCACAGACCTTCTTCTTCTGTTGGACCACTATTGAGTCAGCCATTCCCCATCATGCATCATGCAACTGGGTATTTCTATCCCTGTGCAGTGCTGCTAAGTTTGAATCCTTGGTTTTTTCCCCAAACCATTCCTTCAGATAGCCAGGGCTGCTCTGAGCTTTAATCCTGCCCTTTGAGGAGCCTGTAGTCCCCTCCCCCCCATGCTTCTTATCCTATGTAAATTTAGTAACAGCTCTCTCTGCTCCATCCATCATTTCAATAATGAAAACAATGAGTATTACTGAAGCCAGGACAGACCCCTGGGGAATCTTACTCACTCGAGTCTTGGAGTTTAATAGCAAACCATGAACAACTACTTTGAATAACGCCTGGTAGAATTCTGTGCACCCATAGTACAGACCATACAACCAGATACCCCTTCTGCTGCAAATAAAGCCATGTTAGAAACCATCCAGAGCCTCCCATAAAAGACGAAGTAACTTCTGCAAGAGAGAGAAGTTCCATTACGTTGTCAGAGGAGCTGTTGGGAACTCTTTGTTAAACACTGCCATAAAAATGTAATGCATGCCAATAAGAGGAATAGGAGGGTTGATAACCAAGCTTTAAGATGACAGAAAGAACTTCAGCTGAACTGAGAAAGCAGGAGCGTGACATTGCTTCCAGCAAGAGAGAGGCTTGGAAACTAAACAAACAATGTAAACACAAAACCCCGCACAAAAATGATGGGAATTTATACCTGCTGTTAGCTGCTGCCAACTTATCACTTTAATATGATACTATCACAGAGGTGTGGTTTTGGGTTTTTTTAAACAAAACATTTTTTCAGCTCTTCCAGGTGTTTACTGAATTGCATTCTTTACTGCTTCCTAATAGCCTATCCATCTCAGGGATCCCAAAGAAGACAGGCAGCAAAGACCACGGCTTCCAGAACCTAGATGAAGGCTTTAATCAACCACTGAAAGCATCCCCAGCTGCACACCAGCACTAGGAGAAGCAAATGGCAGCGGCTGGTGCCTGAAACAGGGAGAAAGGGTAAATTCCATGAAAAGTGAAAGGTGAGGCAGCTTTCCAACACTGGCTCCCTCTGCTTGCCAAAATAGCAATGCTTTGCCCACGCCTCACCCCAACTGCTGCAGAAGATGCGCTTGCTTCCCAGGAGAGTTTACTCTCGCAATGCAGATGTGCTTCAATGAGGCAATCGTGTTCGGTTGCGTAATACAACCCAGAATTAAACAGTATATGCTCTTTGGTGCATTTTAAAAATGTAAACCAGAAGTTACTGCGGAGCTCAGGGATGCTGCCAAGAACGTTAACACTATGATTTCAGCAAGGAAGAATATATCATCTCCTCTCTCCTCCCACAGCTTACTCTTGAGACGTAATTTTGCTAGATCCTTTTTGTACTTGTCACTAAAATACAAAGTCACATATCTGCATGACTTACATTTTGATCTTCCCAACTGTGGGTACCTCAGGACCTAAAGCAGCTGCATCAGGGGCAGATGTAGGACAGCTCTGGGAAGAACATGGCAGGTGACTGCACTGAGATGCAGAGGGATGAACCATGCACCTTGCATGAGAGGTGCACCATGCACCACTGACAGAACTGGGGCAAAAAGAATTTTAAAAATCAGGAATAGAACCCACAAACAACCATTTCCAGTCTCTAAGCAAACCAGGAAGAGCAACACTGCAGATGCTGATGCATACTTTGAATACAAATATAGATATATTTAGATTCTTCTTATAGTTTCCAGGAGTCACACTATACTATTCCTCTTTAGATGAATGCAGGTCTTTTCTAAAATACATTATCCATAACCCAGTTTTCCATAGCAGAAAACTCACCAAGGGAATACTGCTTCATCATACTAGAAATGTATCCCAAAATTACAGTAATTTATACCTTCATTTTCATGGGAAAAAAAAAATATCATTTTCTTCTGACAAATACCAGCACACTGAAAAAGTAATGAATAAATGACTATAAACAGGTATCAAATGTAGCAACTATCAATCATTGCAACAAAAATTTAATTAAATCATATGTTAAGTAAAAATAGACTGAAGTAAAAACAAGCCATATAATCTGAAACTAAAATAAAAATCTGTCTATCACACCAAAGCAGAAAAACACAATTTAGAGCACTAAAATACCACAACCTATTAAATGATCGGCCATCTGATTGTTATTTGTAAAACTCCAAGGATGCTAAACGAAGCCAAATGTAGAGATTCAACCAAGTACTTAGACATGTGCCAAAGTACATCTGTATTTTAAAAACATTTTTTTATTATGACAGAGAGCTTAAAACTAGAACTCTTCATGTACACCTCTACAATTTCTTTTTAAGAGACAGAAAATACTTGGAAAGTGATCTGCACTGTCCACATTTTAATATTACAAATCAAGTTAGCATTCAACCTAGGTTGAATACATATTTCTGGAGACATATCAGAAAGAACCCTGAGGATTAGTCCTAACACAAAAGGATGAGGGAGTTGCCTGGTGTCATCCTGCCAGTTTTGCAGAACAGAAGAGTTACCAAATGAGGCGTGAAAAGATGTGAACAAAAAAACCCTCATACCTATGAAAAAATGCAGCAATATCAGCTGTGTCACAAAATTATAGTAAGTAGTAACAGGGCCAATCACAAGAATTGCTGACCAGCTGAAAGTCCTTTTGGCCTCAGCTGGAAATGCTTAGCACCCTTCAGTGAGTTAAACTTATAAGCCATCCTATTTTCATGCTATAAATTAAATCTGAATTTTCAGCACTTAACTTTTCAAGGCTCTGACCACCAATCTGAATTGTTACAGCTATACCAAGAAACTCTTGGATGCCTCCATTTCTACCTGTTACTGTAAAGTAAAGATTACTGTTCTGTCCTTTTTCATTCCTTATGGTGATAGCAATATCAAATATAATTATCTTACTACTTTAGGGAAAATCCAAGAGCTTGTTTTGGGCCTTGAAAATCTCTCCTTAATACAGCTGGTGGCTTTCAGAGCACAGTGACAAAGAGAAAGCATTCAAGTGTGTGGGTGCATGCACACACACGTCCAGGGAAAGCGAAGCAGAAAGAGGCCCATCCTGTGTATCATAATTCTCTAAAACTGAATATAAAAACCAGGTACATTTAGGGCAGATGAACAGTTCATGTTATGGAACTACACAGCTGACTCAATGCTACCTTGTCTAGCAAGGGGGGCTCATAGGTTTCATATGGCAACATCCACCCATGGGGAAGGGGGAAAGCTGAGGTTGGGATGAGGAGATCCACACCTGCCTAGATATATTGTAGAAGACACTGTAATTAATTTGATAGAGGGGATTCAACAAAAAACAGGGAGGAAAAAAAATAACAAACAAAAGGCTTAACTTACTGCACTAGACACCACTTTAAGAGGTTTCCCCACTTTCCCTGCTCTAAAGCACTTCTGAAAAATTCAGCCACTGAGCTACTGCTTTTCTTGACCTTTTCACTGAAAGAGAGCAAAGTAAAAACAGGAAAGAGCTAAAATTATATGCAATAAAGATGCTTCATGTTAAGAAAGTCTTTTGAGTCACTGCTGCAAAATTGTTCTGTGTCAGATTTGCCAGTGCAATGCTTGCTGAAGACCATCAATTAGCAGCACCATCAGTCAAAGGGAGCGCATTGTCTCTCAGCTGCTGCACCATACACACCATACAATGCAGCTATGTAGCATTTGAATCTGTTGATAGTTTTTCACACCCGAAAGCTCACTTATGATTAATTTATAATGCCCTGAGCCCCAAGGAGATTTGCTTTTCTGATTGCCCTTTTCTTAACAATAACACAAATAAACATGAAAAATCTATTGTCTGAGGAACCCTTCCACTAATTTTGTTCTTTGATGGTTTTGTTGATTTAGTATAGCTAGGAATCAGGAGTAAAGTGGATCATAGCTTAATATAGTGTGGTTAATCTTCCCTTTGCATAATGCTGGTACACTATGGCCCAAATACCAGAGATTTATTTGATGTGTACAAGCTTTCAAGCATTAGTAAACAAGTTGCAGCCCATTATGAAAGAAGAGCTGATCTAAACAGTGGTGCAGCTCCTTATGTATTATATTACACTGGCAGTGCAATATACTTACATTTGCCTATATTCTAGCTTTCTCATTCTGGAGACTATTTCACTAAGGACTATAATGTTTTTTAAATACAACTAAGAATATGGCTGCAATCACATCCCATATCCTGATGCAGTATTGTCTGAAGCATGAGAGAACTGGCAAAGAGAGAGGCACAGTCTTCTTTTTCTCCTTTTGTTTTTTGGTTGTTTTTTTTTTTCATAATTTATCATACATAATATAGCCTAAAAGAGAAAAAATATATACTAGAGCCTCACGTATAGACACATTATTTCCTATTAAAAAAAGGTTCTTTCACTTCTCACTTATGCTTCCATTACTTTTGAGAATATGCTATAGAATATGCAGAGGTACTCTGCCAAATGTCAAACAATTTTGTACTTTACTAGACCCGTGAAATACACAATTATCCCACATACTGTAATGGAAACATTTTTGTTGTTTTTCGTGTACAAATTAAAACAAACATCCTTTAGAAGTCAGTCATAAAAGCAAAATACTAACTTTAATAAAAAATATTTTTCATAATGAAGTTTCATACAGTGCAAACACTTCAGTGTACAAAAGTTAACTTATGTGTGGCAGTGCTCCCTGGTAAGAGACCCGGTGTTAGTCTACAGTATTTTAACACACACAGGCAAAAACCACACAAGCTGTACTGTTAGGTATCAATAAACCATTCTCACAATAAGGTGCATTTTTTCTACCTTGCAGAATAAAAGTGATCCCATTCTCAGGTACTATCTCTAGAAGACAGGAGCTAACTCCTTGTCCTCTCACAGACACACATGAGCTTCAGCCATATTCCCAGTGTTTATACCACACTCACTGATCCCTCACATCTGCTACAACTGGACATCATCAACCACTTTCCATGTCTGACCTAGATTTTCTCCAGTTCTGTGCTGAACAATCAGTTGAGATGACTCAGTAACTGTGTTTCTCCCCTCTAAGAAATGAAGAAGCCGCAACAAAGGTAGAGAGAAAGTGAGGGCTGCAGGGGGAAAGACCTTTCACTCAGCAACTTAAAAATCTCACCTACAGAGGTGTCAAGAGCCTGTGCTCCCAGAGTGGGCTCTTCAGATGAAGTTTCAAATCGTGGTGGCAACTATCAAATGGATGTAAAAGTATACACCTGTAATGGAGGTGCCAAGAGAACAAACACATCACTGAGTGAGAGACACCAGGACACCACAAAAGTGTAAAACATTAAGAAGAAAGGATGCCAGTGTCTCAGAGAAGCAGTTATGAACATGTTTACTCAAAACATTTCTGCAGAGTTGTTCCCATTTCAGGCAAAAAAACTTTGATTTAAGGAAGAGACTTGCAGTTCTGTCTTCATTTTTTTTTTCTTCAAAGCATTAAGGAACTTCCTTTTTCAAAACCAAATGAACAAAATTTACATCCAAACCCTCTCAGTCCCCAAAATCTCAAATCTGAAGTCGATTAAAAGCAGCAATTAGTCCAGCCAAAAGTACCAAAATATATCTGACAGTCTATAATATTTCTAATGCCCTACCACCTGCATTTTATGATCTGTAAAACCAGCCAAA
The DNA here is from genome assembly GCF_036169615.1 of Heliangelus exortis. Lineage (NCBI taxonomy): Eukaryota > Metazoa > Chordata > Aves > Apodiformes > Trochilidae > Heliangelus > Heliangelus exortis. Next base: position 62,976,066 of record NC_092423.1, read on the forward strand.
CGCAGGTACCGAAGAGCCATCATCACCCCAGGGAAGACCCAGTTTTATCGTGTGCCCTGGCTATGATCTTCTGGCACAACCAGACCAGGGACTCCCCAGCTGCACAGAGCAGGCACACAGACCATTTCTCTGGCAGGAAGAAATCTGAAGCAAGGAAGCAAATTAAAAATGAAAGTTGTACCAAGCCTATAAGCATGGATCTACTCTTTCAAATTTAAAGTCCTGAAGATTTATGGGTGTCTTTTATTACAAAATTTTATTGGACTTTCTTTTTCCTCCTAGCCTACTGCTTTCATCCTATCACTTAGGGTTCTTACCATTCATTCCAACTTTAGGCTTCATTGAGGCTGGAAGAGTTCTAAGATTACTTCTTCAGTTCTACTGTTAATAAACTCAGTGGAAAAACTCCGTTGATGCCAGTGGGGACCAGAGTAGGCATTTGCCCAGCAGCTGGGTATGGGCATCCTGCACACCCAGCAGTACTTCTCCCTAGTGGGCCTAAAGGATGCTTGTGAAAAGCATTTTGATGCAGAGTTCACACTTGCTGGTCCTGACACTAGAAACCACAGTTCATGCTGTCTCCTGACAAAAAGCCACACCGCATGTTCTTCTATATAAGGCATACATGTAGAACAGCAAAAAATATCTTTTCTAGTAAGTTATGCAAAGCAGAAACAGCCTCCTGATACTATTACAGATGACTGAAAGCTAAATTATACTAATTATACCGAACTCCAGCAAGGCTCCATGAGTCCTAGCTGTCCTAGCATGAAGAATGCTGCTTGAGCGACCCTCCCAGCAAGCACCTCCCTGCCATGTGTGTGGGCAAGGCCCACCAAAGAACCAGGAGAAGACAGCCAGGAGGGACAGGCAGCTTTCCTGCCTGCCTTGTGGGCATAACCTGCTGCTCCTTTTCACTCACCCCACACCAGAGCACCAGCAGACACGGGACCTGGACCACAGGAGCGTGGCCATACCCACGTGAAACAGGCACAACTCTGTGCTCCCTCTCAGACCTTTCTAAGCATCAAATCTCCCACTGAAGAACATTTTCCTATCTCTTGCCAGCCTGACTGTTGAAGATTAAGCAAAGCTGTGGATTACTCTGCAGCTTGGTCTGCTCTGTTGTGCCAGGGACTTGCGGTAAAGTTGCAATGAAGCAAGAGAGGCAGCACGTTCAGATAAAAACTGGGCTGAACTTTCAGGACAGGTTTCTCTTGTTTTGATCCTGTCTACTGGGGTGCAGTGGAATTTTTAAAAACCTGTCAGAGAAAATGAAAAAAAGAAAAAAGAAAAGAAGAAGAAGAAAAAAAGAACTCTTTGCATAATGTCCAAGGAAAAAATGAAGGCTTTTTTCACTTCCACACTTCAGCATCTCAAAAACAGCCAGCAGAGTATTACTATTTACCAGAAGGTCTAAAAAATGGATGAATTCCCATGCACAGCGACAGTAACAGTTTATTCTTTTTCATAATGAAAACAAGCAGGAAACATTTTACTCCAAAGGACGATTTTTCCAGCAACCTCTCAAGTTCTCTGAAACCAGCTGTAACTAGAAAACTGCTTGCCGAATATTCAGTAATTTTATATGATGTTGTATGCCAAACGTGAACTTTTAAATAAATTCACTATGTTACCCTACCGTGTTTTCAAAGCCACCCAGTTAACTACTTTATTAGATCAATAAGTAATTCTGGATATAATAAAAAAAAAAAACAAGAAGGTATATTCAAAGAGAAAGAGAGAGCTCACTTGACTGAAAATGTACAGGACGGAAGCAGAAGAAACAATGTGAAGATGAAAAAAATATTAAAAAAACTACAAAACATTCAGCACACCAAAAAGAGAACTTCATGATCTCACTTTGCCTGTAGAAGGGCTGAGCAGGCTTTCTATCTTTTTCCATTACCAAGCTCCCTAAAGTGTTCCTGGTGGAAGTGAAGCCCTCCAACAGAGTGACTGGGCACCAGCTTGCTTTCCAGAGGCAGTCAACGAGTTTGCAGACCACAGCCTCTGGTCACTATTGCCAACACAGAACACAAACTAAAAACCACAGTTATGTTGCAAACTAATGAACCAACGTAACCAACAAACATTTTACAGCAAGCAACCTGCAGCAAAGAGTGCAACAGCATGATACTTTCCTCCAGGGTTGTGCACACACTCTGTAGCACTGCTGTATCTACAATACCATCTTTTATCCTGTTACCCCAAAGGGACAACGTTCCTACAGGATGGAAAAAATTGGGTTATAGATACTGTGCAGCATTTGGGGTGTATTTAAACAAATGCCAGACTTAGCAATTAGTTACCTTAATATTTTTCTGGGTATCCTGAAATTTACAGAAGGTCTGCAGGCTTGAAGCCAGACCCCACACCCCAGTTCCACCACTGGCATTGGACACCCACAAGCACACAGCTGGGACCATCCTGACCCTGAAGCAGCAAGGAACAACAGTAAAAAAAAAACAGTGAAGGTGCAGCAGAATGGAAAAATGAAAATCTGGTCGCTCACCTCCAGGAAGTTCCCTCAACAGCACATGGACAAGCAAGGCCCCAGCTTTCACAGCTTCAGGCACAAGACTCCTAGGCACTCCCACAACCCACCCCTATGTCTACAAAATGTCTCCCCAAGAAGGACAAATTCTTGCCTACTCTTGCAGGGTTTGAATTTTCACTCCCAAGGGTCCATCTGTGAGATAGACAGCTCTGATAATAAATGTAAACAACTTTTTTCTCCTTGGGCAACCCATGCCAAGCAAAATATCTCCAAATTAAACTAAATTAGACTGTGCTTTTGCATGCACCTCTCCCTAGCTACCACTTTTTCTTAACAGCAGGGTAATAAATTGCACTCCAGGAGGTGAGGCATTCAGCTAACAGGCTTCAGTACTTAACATGTATTGATGAACAGGACAGCAATAATGTTAAGAAAACTTGCAGGGTCACGGTCCTGACTGTAAGGTTGTAAAATCACTAACTGGGAAACCCACTCCCCAGCTGGCTAATGATTCAGCTTTGAAAACAAATATTTAATAATTATGTAGAAGAGGGAAGCTGTCGACAGTTACACCTTGGGGTGTTTCCAGAAATGACAAGTATTTTAAAATCAAAGTCACAAATTCTGCAAATTCTGCAGCATGTGTAATTTGAATATGAAGTGTACATCCTGACCACATAACATATTGCTAGGAAATAGCACGGTGGAGGCAGTTTTTCCAAGACTACATATATTCCCAGAGACACACTAAAATCTAGTTTTAAACAGTAATACAAAGATAAAAGCATGCAGTGGGTATGGTAATGCTTTGGAGGAGTTTCCATACGCTCAACAATCTGTGGATTAATAGTGCCCTGATGTACAGTAGTATGTTGGCCACTCACAGCTCCATGGAAGATTATTCCATTCACCATGAATATTAACTGAGGATTAGGCATATGTCAATTTTTCATTCATATTTTTAACTTGGTCAGGTCTAGGACACAACTGCTGGGGTTTAGGGTTTTTTATTAGTCTCATTCTCTAAAAGTCTGATCCCAATTCCATTAATCTGCACTAACATCAAGGAAGCAGGTTCAGCACTAAATCAGAAAATTTATGTTCTCATAACGATTTACTCCTGCGTCCCTAGGAGCAGCTATACTACAGCACTAAAAAATATAATTTGTTTAACCTATTATTCTGACAGTAGATGTAGCTGATAACTGGGGAAATAGTTAAAGAAACAGAGCAAGTATAGGATGTAAAAAAACAGTATTTTTTTTTTCTGTGATAACTCCCAATTTGGGCTGTGTAGTTCAAAATCAGAATGCTTTTCTAAACCTCTGTGTTAGGAGCAGGCAGTAAAACAGATCTATATAATCTTCTGTTACAGCAACCCGTCTTGTAACAGGCCAAAGTCTCCTGAGTATTTTTTTTTTCTTGGCTTTTATTTAGAACAGAGATGTAGACAGATGGGTAAATAGCTGGCAACAAAACAAAACATCATTTACTAGTTCCAACCTAACCTAAGGTATGGAAGATTCACCTTCCACTCTTTGTAGCTCCAGAGGCTTCCCACACAGTCAGCATCACTTGTGCCTGGGCAAAATTACTTAAAAATAATAGCAAACTGGAAGGCTTCTAAGACAACATTGTCCATCTACTCCATATGGGCTGTGCATCACCTTAAAAACAGCACAGCCCCTAAGAGTAAGATCTCCCCGTGTTACTTTGTTGCCCAGGTCTCCTCATTGAAAATAAGATTGCCCCTAACAGCTTGGGCAGGCTAAAACACCATTGGCATCAGCCTGGGGTCAGGAGTCTGCCCTGTTTGTATATGCACACTGGCAGCAGGTGATATTTGAATTTTCTAATAAAAGTGCTGTTGTTTCACCCTTTGGACAGGAATGCTGATGACTGGCAGGGATCCCGGATTCCCCAACATCATTCCCCTGCAAAAGGCACCTCAGAGGGCTTGTTTCTCTCACTGCTGAGACAGAAAGGCACTGCAAGAGTTCTACTCACCTACCCCATTTCTCCTAATACTTGGAGTCTGGGTACCACGTTGCTGGAAGGAGCTGCTTCCATGATGCAAAGCAGAACAATGCAACTTGGCAAAAATATGCTACAGCACCTACAACTGTGAGTATATAAATATTTCAGAAGGTAAACTGTATTTTGGTTTTGCTTGTTTTTAACATACATACCCATCTTTTTTAATTGTCTGGTAAGTCGTTTGTGCAGTGAGGATAACAGTGCAAAAGTATGCTAAAATTTCATTTGCACTCTAAAGATAAAAGTTACCATTAATCACATCAGAAAATAAGAGAGTCTGAAAGTGCAAAAGTTTCCCTTTTTAAAGGGAAAAAAGTCATAAGTACCAAAACCCTTTCAGAAAGGGGGCTGACGAACTCTTCCTTCCTGTCCCCCAAGAAAGAGAACACCTTTAACTAGCTTGCACACAGCTAAATAGCTAGAATAAAAGTAGTGCAACATATGCTGGCAGTACAAAGCCAAAACTGTCCTCTATGTATTCTGTGATAAGGAATTTTGGAAAACAAGGTACCTATCAGCACTACCACCAGCTAAGTGACTTATCAAATCATCTACAAAACAACATCATTGCCAAAAGCTATCAAGGGATTTATCAACAGGGGGGTAACCATCCACAGCAAAACTGCACTACACAGAGCAACAGCACAGAAATATAAATATTCCTGTTCCTCACATAGGTTTGGCTTTGGCTGGCCTCTTCTGTTCACCAATCATTAGTGATTTTCACCAGTCTCCACCTTTACTTTGCATCCTCTTTGGGGGAAATTTATTACACTGTGATTGCAAAGAGGCAGCAACCAATATGGACTCCATCATGTAGGTAGGATGCAACTCAGTATACATTTGTAGGTGAAGTGCTGTGTTCTCCTTCTGAACTCACCAAACATTTTTATAAGAACCAGGCAAGCCAGAATTACAGACTCACCTGCACACAGATGTGATCAGAGCAAGCTTGCTTGTTAAAAAAAAAAAAAAAAAAAAAAAATCAGTCCTACTTTATGCTTGGGAAAGAAAGATTTCTCTTTAATAAAGTAACCCATAACCAAATCTTGATGCTATAGAAGATAACTTACAATACATCCCAAGCAACTTTGAGGATGGACAGTACAGACTAAATATCGCCATGTATAGTCTTTTCTTTAACCCGCATACACATATGCAAGTGAATCCAAAACATTTTGTAGGCCAGTGCCACTAACTTTTTTGAGACAGTCTTCATCAAAGAGCAAATGGGGCATACATGAATGACAGGAAACCACCTTTCTACTTCCAACTTTTTATGTATAGGATTATTAAAAAAAACAGGTATAAAATTCATATTACAACAATCTTGAAAGGTAATTTTGCCCCAGTTTTCAGAAGGCATATTTTCCACCTATCTGAAAGGGCTTTAAAACTTTTCTGTCTTTATCTGATCAAAATACTGTCCTTCCTCCTGCAGTCATGGCATTCTTTGTGGTGAGACTGTTTCACTATCAATATTAATATTCAAATGTCAAGTTTATGACAAGTTTCCTGTGCTATCTGAAGCACTCAGAACAATCATAATCTGTGAAATATTAAACAGTAAATTTTTTTGCTACCTGCTTACCATTCCATCAGCCCTAGCTGTGACAGAACAGCACTTATACCAGTCACATGCAATTTTACATAGAGATGTATTGTTCAGCTTTTCTAGCAGAACTCATACATTTCCCCAAACTGGCTTCCATTGTTTTTAGCAAAGATATACGTTTATTCGTTTCCTGAAGCACAACTGAGCTCCGAGTACAAGTTCAATTTATAGTATTCACTATTTTAGACTTTTGTTCCGCATATATTCCTAAATTATAGCAACTTTAACATACAGGGAACCAGTGAACCACTCAGTTTTTTTTTTTTTTTTTTTAAGGATCTTTGATTTTTTTATTTTGCTTTTTTTATTTTTCTTTTCCTGTTTCAGTACTTAGTTGAGTCTCTTTCTTTTGTATTATCTAAATTGTGTTTACATATCTTTGGCTGCAAAGGGTATTTTTATTGCAACATGTAGGTATTTTCAAAAGCAACATACATTAGAGTTGCACAGCTGAGAATGCACTGAACTGTCACCCCTTTCTACCAAGCTGACAAAGTTTTTGAGAAGCTTTTATATGGTATATGAAAATTTTCAAACTGAAAATAATGAATGGCTATTCCCATACACAGAGAGGTACCTGTTGATTAGATAGATACTGTTTTCTCCTTCTCAAAGAAAAACTTTATGAGGAATGCAGAAAAAATACATCAAGCATTCTATTAGCAGATCAAAATTAAATGCCTCAAATAACTCATGGAAAGCTTAATTTTCAGTGTATGGCTTGATCATGCCATAAACTACTTCAGTATCATTGTACTGGTCAGCTATTTCCACTGTTCTCCCCTCTGATACAGGAAGCTGACTTCAGAACATGCATGTTTTCTGAAGTCTTAATTAACTCCAAATTTGAGCCAAAGGGGTCTGATTCTAATCCTCAAAAGTCAACAGGAGGAACACCAGTGGGATCAGAGCCTAAAACAACAGGTTTACAGTAATCAAAAACTCTGAGATACATAAATACTTGCCAATATCTCTATACTATCTTGTCATCAGTGTTTCCACTACAAACCTTGTACTTGGGGATGTCTGTATGTTGGATGCTACCCATCCTTCTGTTCCAGCCAGCTGAAAGGAATTGTGATACAACACACCTCCCTCTTCTCCAAAGACCTTAAGACAATTAATAGAATCCCCATCTTTCATACAAATTAACAGGATCTACAATTTTAGGCCCTAATCCAGTTTACCTGCTTTGTTACAATGTGCTTTTGCAGGGTATAAAAGGAAGCTTTGTTTCAGATTTTGTTTCAGGAAATCAAGGGCTACCAGCTTTTCATTTAGTATGTTGTGATGTGAAATAATCAGGGCTAGATATGCAACAAGGTTTAAACAACAGCTCATGAATAATGTGCCCTGCAATTCTTCATCATTCTGTTTACACTGCATTGAGAGTTATAAATGAAGTAACAAACAGCAAAATCCAGTCCTGTAAAATATGCTTTTCAAATAATAACAGGGATAATACTAGCATCACAAGCAGTATTCTTCCTACTCCAATCAGTGAGAACATCCTTGATTTTGATCTCCTGTTGCACTCAGAAGGACGTCTATGTTTGTCTACAGATTCACTAAACTATTACAGCTGAACTCATTATTTTCAAGTGTTTGAAGTACCTTGAGCTTGACAGAAGACAAGAAAAACAAATTCCATTCGACAATATGCAATTCATACTATTCTTAATTAATTCACATTCATAACATAAGCTGAAGCTATTCCAAAAACTCCATTATGGTATATTCTGGGAACAAGTCCTAGGAGGAAAACACAGAACTTGGCTTAGTACAACCAACCCACCAACACAACTTTATACATCTTTCTAAAATGAGCCCAAGAGTTCCTTCTCCTTCCTGCTACTGGAGGGATGCCAGTACCAGGCCCACCAAACTACTTGATCAAGAATCAGCTCAAGATTAAATTGTCCTTCCTTCTGCAAAAATCCCTTCTTAAAGAGGGCCAATACTAGCAGTTTCCAAGCAGCAATGTAGGCAAAATATGAGTGGAGCTGCTTCACAGCCTAGTTGAGATGTCTAGCTGAACAAACAGGGCATACATGTTGACCCTGACTTTTACATTAAAACACTGTCATTTTTTCTCTTGTCCTTCCAGGACTCCTCCACATCTACTCATTCATCTTAAGACCTGCCTGTGTGTCTAGAAACTGAACCACATGATGGACAGGCACTTGTAAAATGATCCTACCACCTGACCCCCCCCACAGATTTCCAACTGCTTGCCTCTGTAAGATATAATTCTGCTGAAGAAAACTTGCTCTGAAATCCTGTAGGATGCTGGACCAGAAACAGCAGAAGGCACACCAGTAATAGAGCACAATCTAGGCAAGGTGAACCCTACATGGAGGCTCGCAGTAGGCTCTTTCTGTGAGGCAGAGGCTTCTCAGTGTTTTGTCTGAGGTAGGAACACACAGAATTTACACACTTATGTTTGCTCCCAGTAGTAACCACAATTTCTTTTAAAGTCCTGAAATTAAGTTAAGAGATGACCCAGGTCAGTATTCATGCATGGAACATCACAGCCTTTCTAAACCACAAGAAAAAAAAACCAAAAACACACACAACAAAAAGCTCCGCTACGGAGTAAACCCCACTTACACATGCTACAAAAGCTCTTATTTTCCATGCCCATCCAAGAACAAAAAATTGTCCAAAGACTGAATACCAGCTCTCCACAAAGGACCTCTGAGCCCGCCAGAGCGTCCCAGCTCCCTGCCAGCCTGCCCGCTCCGAACAACAAGGCACTGCATGTAACAAAACTGCCCTCAATCTGTGACAGCAATACACGGAGCACCCAGACATAAGTTTCTCTTCATTGCATACCTACTTGTTCAGGTCTCTGTGAGAACTCCAAAGGAAGGCTTTCCTAGTAAGAAGCAAAATCACTGGCTACAACTGCAAAGCGCTGTGTTGCTAGCCAGAGACAGAGAGCACACCAATCCGATGCTGAATGACTGCCAGCGAGGAGGAGTTCCAGCTTAAGGCCTCAAAACCACTTGGAAAGCTGCTGCCTGGCTGATTATGTCCCCGTGGAGAGGGTAAGGCTACACAGATCAGCGTGTGCTGCAGATCAGACACACAGCAGCCAGCAGAAGCTGCAGATCTGAACCTGCAAACACGTACGCTGCAAATCCCCCCTGGTGCCTACTCGCACCCTGAGCTCCATGGTTATAAAAATTATAGCCCTACCAGTGAAACAGTAGTCCACGGGCAGTGACCACAATACATGCTAAACGCCACTTGAAAACTAACTGGTTTGTAAGAAATCTTAAAAAAAAAAAGGTGAAGGATATGGTAAAACTCCTATCAGAAACAGTAAGGGCAGTGTCTTTTGGGGAAAAAAAAGGGACAATTTGGCATTTGCAGTGTATACAAGATGTCTTCATACACTTTCCTGATTCCTTGCCAGTAACTATTCAAAAAAGACCACTTAACAAGCAAACAGGTCTTCAGCACAACAAATAATAAAAAAGAGAGCAAAGCTTGTGCTATTTAAATATCATGAAACATTCTGCTAATCATGCACAGATGGAAGTACAGACGCTTCTGCCAGACGCCTTGTTCAGAAACTTTGCTCTATTTTTAATTATTTGATGCACAGAGGACCTGTTTGCTGATTAAAAGGGCACTGCCTTTAAAAGGACTCCATCAATATGGAATCTAGTCTTGTTTACAATGGAGGATTTTAAAAGTAGTAACTCGTACCTCCAAGCTCCCTGCACCTATTTTTATAATCTTCTGAGCATGTGGCTGTTTTTTTTCAGATGCTTCTCTCACCTTGGGAAACTGTTTACATACAGGAAAAGTGAAACTAACTATACCCAAGCTATTGTTAAATACATACAGTGTGTTTCTTCCTCTAGTATCCTTTAATTGGTATCTTTTTTAGTGTTACCTGTACCAAGGAGAGGTATCAATTTTCAGAAAAAAACATTGTTTTTGACAACAACATCACCTCCCAAAAAAACCAACCAGAATATTTAATAAATTGTGTTTTCTTAATCTGCTATAGCCACATTATCATATCAATAGTCAGTTCTTGGCAAAAGAAGCAGTAATAAAAAAATAAAAAAAGAAAAAGCCTCAAATTTTTTCACTTCATACCTTCTGTGACCTTCGCTCATTCAGTGGGATGGTGTTTCATTCCTGTACTTCTCCATAGCAGGCTAGGAATTTTTACTTCACTGAAGAGCCTCACTCAAAATGCATGCCATAATAAATTTCTTTTCTTTTTCTGAATGAAGTGCTTTTTAAATATTCTTTTTTGGTTTGGTTTACATTTTATCTTGAAACTTTTGCAATCTGCTACTACAGAACTTTGTGACTTGAACTGAGTCACAGCATGAAAACAACTGGAAACTCAAAGAAAACTGCCCAAGCTGTTGCTTTTGTTCCACCAGTATGATACCTGAAAACTTAACTACGTTTCTAAGGTTTACTAACATTATCAATTTGAAGTGCTGCTATTAACACAGTAACAGAATCCTTCGATTAGCAGACCATATGACAGGATAATAAAGTAACAGTGAGCCCATTATCTTATGAACAAACGACCCAAACAGGGTGGCTCAGGGTTCATGCTTAGGTATATAGAAAACAAACAAATTACTTTTTTTTATGATGTTTTTTTTTTCACACTGCCAGAATGTAGTATTATACAAATATATGCAACTCATTTGTTAGAGATTACCTGACAACCCTGAAAAGCAAGATGCCTGCTGAAGAGAAACTGCAGCTGGAAAACAGGGAAGACTGACAGTGGCACATGGGACTGAAAAACTAATGTTTGGCCAGGGAAAGAGTCACCCACAGTGAAGCTGCAGAGAAGAAATAATTTTTTTTCCCAGGAGAAGGGGAAGGCTGTATGGCATAAAAGGCTTGTCCAGGCAAATCATCAGGGTTGCAAAGCTCAGAATCTGGCTATGACTAACAAGGAAGGAAGAGAGGTAGACGAAACAGCATTCAAATTTGCAGTTCTGCAGAAAATTACTGAGGTATCGAAACCCTCTGAGAAGAAATGGATTTCTGATACACAGAAACACACACAAAAGATAAGCTGAAGAGAGGGCCAATGCAAAAAGTATCATGCAGGTAACAAACCTGGTGAGGGATCTGTGCAAGTAGGTCAGATACCCAGCAGCAAGAACTGCTGAGCACAAGAGAATCTCAGTAGAGAAGGGGGTGAGGAGAAAAATTCATTGGCCAGCAATAAAAGAACTAAGTTTGAGTAAAGTTAAAGGGGGACAGAAGGATGAAAGAGCAAAATACTCTTTGGACTATATGAAGATGAGTCTAATTCACCAACACATCCACCTGAAGCAAGGGAGAGGATCAATGACACTTGACTGTGGAACAGTTTTCATTCCCTTTTCACTTGGAGGCAAAGCCAAGCAAACACTCAGCTGCCACAGCACCAACCAAGCAGTGTCTGATCAGCAATGCTGACCTGCTGGCAAATGCTCCAAGTCCACAGGGCCCTGACACCCTCTGGAGAAACCAGGCCAGATCTCACGCTCTGTCACACCACATTTACAGTCACATGGCTCCATTTACACCATCAAAGTAAGTAACAGAGGTGGGGACCAGACCCCTTATTCCACCACTGCCTTTGGCTGAGCACCTTAGTCTCGATGCAACACAGAACATTCACAGTTCACATGAAACAAGATAAGGAGCATAAAAACCTGGTTGCTGTAGCACAGGCTGTGCAGCACTGCTTGTTTCATAGAGACACTCTGGCTGAGCTGTATAAACAGCACCAAACACTGCAGCCAGCCAGCTCACAGCTCAGATGAACGCACTGCATAGCAGAGCTGCACACATAGCAGAAGTGTGTCTTAGTTTGCATTTCTTCCATTCCATACAGCCAATGTGACATTCAACAAGTTTGACTCCTTAGGTAATGGGTGTACATACCTGACTGCTGCTCTTTAGTAGATTTCAAATTCTTACTATAAACCTTCTACCCACCTCAGTTTTCCTTAGGGTCCTTTCTGGCTGGACTCAGATAACAAAGTCTGGACAGTAGTGCCACGTAATAAATGTACTTCCAAGAAGGAATTACTTTAATTCACTCAGTCACTACACACTATTCCTCCCAAATCTGCTGCTGAGCTGCAATCAAATAAACCGGTGGTGCCCAACAAATGGTAGGATATACCAATGCTGCTTTGTATCATTCTCAGAGCTGGAGACCAGGCACAGAGACTGAGTTATTCCGTCACCTTGTGCAAATGTAGAACAAAATACAGAGTTTTACTCCTTCTTTAGTCCTTCCGGTATTGTGGTATCACAGATATTTAAGCCAATATATAATATATATGTGTGTTATCCAAAGTGTAATTTTAACAATAGATTATTGGTCTGTGAGATCTACCATCATCCTCTTTCCCTGTAAAATAGAACACAGACCTCAAAACACGTTAAAGAGACTGCCGTGTCACTTATCTCCCAGCAATTAATTAATCAACTGTCAAGTTCACAAAGGAAATCACCAGTGATTTCCAGGACCATATTATTAACAACAAGAATATTAGGCCAGATCACAGCAGAGATCCAAGAAAATTTAGCAAGACTGGTAGCAGAAAACCTGAAACTCATCCCAAATTCAGTGTGGAGACAGACAAGATCTAAGCAAAGAGGCAAAGCAGCTTTGTAGTTCTGCAAAATAAGTGATGCAGAGGAAAATCATTTGTCCAGTTCCACCAGTTGATCTTTGTCTACTCCAAGAGCAGTGTTGCTCACAGAGGAGTCATGCTAACATGGCCCAGGGTAGCTGGTGGGAAAAGAGAAAGAGAATCCAGAAGAAATACAAAATCTAGGATGTGTTAGTTCTCTCATCTGTCATAAAGTAGAGGGAAATGTACCACTTCAGGTAGGTATCAGGGAGACAACAGTTTATCAGCAGAGAAATCTCTACTGCATGTTGATGAATTGGGGTTTGTTTGTTTGAAACAAGATACTTAAACCTTTAAGATATTCGTCTGCAATTAAAATCTTGTATTAACTTAAAGATCATGTTCAATATATTCATATGTTAGCCTTTTACTTGCATAAATATTAATAGAAATATCTCGTTCTGTGTTGCTTGGGCCAAACATTTTACTCAGAAGTTCAATCTTAATGACAAGGAACACTGCATCCTCTTGATGAGAGAAGAAAAGACCGTGGACCAAATCTGTAGTTCTTACACACAATCCCTTCTGAGAGCACAGGCAATGCTGCTTGAGTAGACTTTCAGTCTTTGGGGAAATGCTGCTATATCCAAAAAGGAAGGTGGAGGGTGGTTTCGCCAATTCACAGGTGGACAGACCACCTCTGAGCAGGCAGGTGAAGATCAGCCCAAATCACCACCTAGCAACTCTTTGGCTCCCTTTATAAAATGAATCTGACACCGTGGCTCCAGACACAGGTCCCTCCACAAGAGATGTAATGGTTTGTAGAAGAACCTGCCATGGGACAGCTCCCATGGTCATGGTGATATTTCTTTTCTGATTCTTATGGAGGATTTCTCTCACCAGCAATGCCTATAAAGCAGTACCTGAACTACCTGAGTCATTAAAAAAAAAAAAAGATAAAAAATTGTTCCATGACCTTCTGCTGAGGTTTCTGTCGCTTAGTTTATTATGTTATTAGTTTATTATGCTCCCTGCTTACTGAGTTTAAAAAACGCAAAATCTAACCTATTTTACCCTCTTGTACCTTTGCTTTTGAAATGTGACATATTCTGTAGGAAAAAAATCCCAAAAGCAAAATGGAACTCATTTTTGTATTTAAAAAAAATTAAATTTATCACCCAAGCTACAGCAAACATACACACCAATAGAAAATAATTGTGTTTGTACTTGAGTTCTGTACTTCAGGCCACCTTTGATCAACTTGATTAATACTCCTTTCAAAAGACTTTATAGATGGTGTATAAACACAATTAAAGTAGATTAATCTGCTCTGAATTCTATGTTTTATACAATTACTGTCCCTCTGATTAATTTTTAAAAAAAGCACCTGTAGATGTGCAAACAAATGCATTTTTCTCACTGATAAAACAGGCCTATGACAGAGCTTCCAGTACTGTCCAATAGAGATCACTATGAATATCTAATAAAACATCAAGCCGGGTGATGCAATATCATGTGACACAGTAGACAAAATACTACACTTCTTATTCAGCTGAAAGAAAAAATAGTCCAGATCTCACTTATAGCACCAGATAGGCTAAAATGCAACTCTCCTAGTCTCAGTGCCTGTGGGAGTATGGCACTAACTAGTCAAAGTGACTGTAGCTTATCCACAGACCTTCCTCTACTAAAGTCAGCAATAAAATTTGAATCAAATTCAACAGCATGATTCAACACGGTTGAATTTCAGAGACACTGGGTCTGAACAGGACCCACCTGACTCCTGATGTACAGAAGAGATTGACTTTGACCTTACCAGGACTGCCATCATCAGACTGGTGTCACTTCACCCCATAAATCCCCTTGCTTGCTGTTGTAGCTAAGCACTGCTGAACTCAGGTACCCTCTAGAAACACTGTGATGTTGTAATTAGCAATGAGGCTTGTAACGCATTCCCCTGCCAGAAGCAAGGGTTGCTGTGGCCACTAGAGTAAAAGAATGTGAGAAGAGATTGGGAAAGAATAAACATAGACAGGTAAGAGTGGAGAATTATTTAAGCATCTCATACTACAACAACACAGCAATCACCACTATCAGCTGAACTATAAAATATATATTACAAGAAAATAGCGATTTTTAAAAATCTTTTTAAAAGAACAAAAAATTCCTTTAAACCAGATTATTTCAGTGGAGGGGAGAAATGACACACAGAAGATACCTCTGATACAAGCCTCTACTTCCTGATATTTAAATTGTGTTAGGTTTTGTTTTGATTTTTGGAGAAATTATGTATTTAGCATCCTGTTTACAGTGCAACAGTAATGTAAACCCCCCTTCCTTTTTGGCAAGTGCTGTGCATCAGTCACATTAAGCTTACCATTAACTGTGAACTGCTAACATGTCTTAGTGTGGTTTCAATGTTCGTATGGCAAGGCTGAGCAGCATTTAGAAAACAATGATATCCCCAGGCCCGCACTGTAGTTTCTGAAGCACAGATTAAGCACGGTATTCTGCTCAACAAGCTCATCACTGTTAAGTAACTCATCAGAAAATAAAGAGGGAATTATCAAATGGGAATTGCCAAGTAATTAGTTCTCTGAAGCAGATGACATGCAACTGTTAAAGGGAGGGGCTTCCCTCTTAGTCATATGTCAGAGCAGAGCTTACTAATCTGTAAATAAAAATGCATTACTTATGATTACTTACGCTATGGGTTTTTAACCACTAGTGGTACACAGAGAATAAACTTACAACTTCTTCCAGTGCAGTAATCCACTAGGATTTTTTCTTTTTCTCTTGCATACAGACAATTTTCAAATTATTCTGGACATATCTGCTGTAAGACTATCTGGGGAAAATACCAGGGAGGGGGATGTGCTTAAGAGCTAAGGAAGAGAAGGAACGCTGTTTCTAACACATTAATTTGAAAAGTCACACCCTACTCAGCTACTACAAATGGCAGTGAAAGGGAACCACACCATGAGAAAATATTCACTAGTGCAAAAATCCCAAGCACAGCAAAGGAGGATTAAGCCTGCTTTTTGTAATTATCCTTCTCTATTGACTTTCTTTCAAGTAGCTGGCCTCACAGAAACGTTAAATTTACAAAACTACAAGGGCCTTCACTCAACCACACTCCAGTATGAGTCAGAAACACTTTAACACTGGTACTTTACAGTAGGGAGTAAAGAGTGATTCAGTAAATCCTTAAGTCAGGTTTTCAACTAGTCCCCAAACAGCCAGATCAGTACTAAGTAACTGATCAGAAAATAAAGAAGGATTTTGCAAGCTTGAGGTTTGCATCCATTGCAGTATCTTACCAAGAGAAACCTGTCAGCTAACAGACTACAATGCAGATGCTGCCCCTGGGGCTAACTTTCAACCAAAGCTATACCCCAGGTCTCAAGGGCTAACTTTCATCCAAAACACATGGTATTGAGGCCCAGCAAAACCCACCAGCACAACCCCATCCAGTGCCTACATCCGAGAGAGAGGGCAGGAGTAGACAGATAACACACAGATGCTAAGGCTTATACTACTAAATATCACATTTAGTCATCTCACCATTTTCGGCCCTCAGCACATAGAAGGTCTCCATCTCTCTAATACTTACTCTAACATCTGAAAGCCTATAAAGTAACGCTAGCAAGTTCCAGTGCATGGGGTACAAGTCTTTTATGCCATCTGCAGATACACCATGTCAAAGCAGAAGTTAGAAGGTGAATCAAACCTCAGGTCTTGGCTTATATCTCATAATGGACATGAGGCTTGTGTTTTTATGTAAACGGATCGCTAGACCCAACTCCATTTACACTTTTGACCATATTACAAAACTTTCAGTCAGACATCAAACCCCCAGCATCTGCCAAAGGAACCACCCCAAAGGTCAGGGCTGAGCTAAGGAGAGAGGACTGAGGAATAGCCGTATTTCTAAGATGCCAGCCTGCACTCATGTCACTTATTTACCTTAGAGTTACTCACTTCCACACAAACTGTTTAAAAAAATATATTTCTAATTACTATCCAGTTATACCTACTTCACTTCTCCATTTCACTTATGCTAATTTTAACATGTTCAAAATCCCCATTGCCTACCTTCTTCTAGCGCTGAAGCCACTGTAGGCCTTAGTAAACAGCATGAAAGGGAAGAAATAAAACAAGTTATGATAAAAGGACACTGATATGGCAAAAACAGAAAAGACCCCACCACATTTGAACATATTAATACAGATACGCACTACTTCTTTTTAAATTCGCCAGAAAGTATTTTAAAAGGACAGACTGTCATATGTTTGCAGAGAGCAGTAGCCAGAAGTCCACATAAAACAGAACTTATGCCTTATGTAAAGCAACATTGGTTAGTATACAGACATACTTTTGGAAAATTCATGAGAAAAAAAAAAAAAAACTTCTTACAATGGGGCTACAACTGTAAATTCAACCCTGTACTATAATATGATTAATAGATATCAAGTGACTCAACAGTGGAAAAGATTAAAAAGAACTCTTTAGTTGTTAAAATGTCCAGTGTCTCATGCAAAACCCTCTCAACACAACTGTTTCAAAGAAAGCATTGAATCTTTTGCCTACGTGGAAGGAGGCAGCACACGGTCTGAACAAATAACAATAACTGTGTTTTGTAGAGCAGGCTAAAATTAACTGGAGTCATGATTTAAAAAGGGGGGGGGGGGGCTGGGAGAGAAAAAAGAAAAAAAAAAGAAAAGAAAAAATTGCATCTCTATTTATTTATGTTAATTTTATTTTTACAAATCCTCATGTCCTTATTCAGGCAAGATGCTTAGCAGGCTTTGCAAGAATGCTGCTGGAATCGGCAGGGTGAGCACACCTGGAGCTCCGGCACAATAGCAACATTGTTCCCTGAAGCCATGCAATTCCTCCTGTGAGTAAAGGCACAAATGTACATGTAGGGGCATTAGGCCTAAAGTCAGGTTTCAGAGATGTCATGTTGCAGGCATTCAGTAAAACGTGCCCAGTGTTCAGTCCCTGTGACAGACACCATGCTAATAAGCTGGATCTGGCTAACATGGAGTGGGGCTTTGGCCACCTTCACTCCATATGTGAAAGCCATAAAGATGCTGAGTCTCTCATCAATGCTCAATCTCAAGCTGTGAAACCGATCTGTGGCTGCTCGCTGCACAGCGCCGGGTCACGTTTCTTTCACGTGTTACTGCTGTGAGCTCCCCCCTGGTACATTCAGTGACAGGGAGAATGTTTGCAAGCTGGCAGTCCCTACTCCAGTAACTTTTATTTCACCTACTTAAGTTTTACAGTAAATCTGTAAATCCTGATTATTCCCCGAGGAAAATGAGAACTAACTAATGAGGCCAACACGGGTACCCCAACCCCAGTCACTAAAATGTCCAACGTGAAGATAAGGAGTCAAAACAAATCTGATCTAAGGTCCACAGAAACACTGTGTTTAAGCTGCATGGGTACAGAATAAATGAGCATAGCATTGCATTACCTCATGCCTCTGCACCAGACTTAACTAGGTTATTTTTTTATCAAAAATGTTTGCTTAACATCTAATATTTTCTTTCTCATGTAATCACAGTAAATGCCAGAAGCTAAAATATTCAAGGTAACTTAGCACAACGTTGTGGATAATACAGCCTGATTATTCACAGAATTTGACCACTACACTGTAAGCAATTACTTCTTCTAATTAAGAGGGAGAAGCTTTTCCTGCAGTAATAAT
The DNA here is from genome assembly GCF_036169615.1 of Heliangelus exortis. Taxonomy (NCBI): domain Eukaryota; kingdom Metazoa; phylum Chordata; class Aves; order Apodiformes; family Trochilidae; genus Heliangelus; species Heliangelus exortis. The sequence goes on from NC_092423.1 coordinate 62,994,566, forward strand.
TTTTGCAACTAAAAACAATTTCCTACAACCTAAGCTGATTCCGAAAAAACCTAAATACTTTGTGGAAATGTTAATGTCACAAAAAAAAGCTTCCTTCTATTCCATCTCCCAAGTCAATAGATGCCATTAACTCAGTTTTCTTCCAAAACTGAAAGACGAAATGTAGCGCACAGGCACTCTGTCTGGTTTTTCAGCCTCAAGAAATTCTTACTGCCCCAAAGAGATATCGTGGTTACTGTCCACCCCCACCATTCAAACTGATTTGTAAACCATAGCAGGCATGTCTTTGCATGTAACTACTTGCTTAGACAACTTCCCTTTAATGCACAGCACCCTTCCCTGCAGCTACCATAAAACTCAAGTTATGGGCTGCATACTTCTCTGTGACATGCTGTATACATTAAAAATTATTCTGCAGTGGAGACTTTCTGATCAGCCCCCTTATAAACAGAAGGCCAGACTAATTAAGTTTTCTAGCTATAAATAGGAAAAAAATTCCTTTGATTTTCTGCAAGTAACCACTACATTTCATTTTCTTTTATTTAAAGACATAGGCAATTTTCTTATGACCCTTTCTCTTCTCTCTCTCTCTCTTTTTTTTTTTTTTTTTTTTTAAGCGTTAGCGGTATTGCCAAACCCAAGCACTTGGAAAACATATACCAGGTCCAAAAAACCAGGCTGGCTTAATAACAATCAGATTAAAGAAATAAAATAAAAATGTATGTTCTTTTTATTGGCAGTATGATCACTGAGCCTTGAGACTTGGCTTTTTCAAGGTATTCTCCACAACCATGGGGGCAGGAGAGAGAACAGAAAGGGAGAGCAGACTGATACATGTGCACTATTACATCCTGGCTACAGGCTACACCATTTTGGGGGGTGGGGAGGGAATAAATCAGAATAATTTAAAACATTCCTCAAACCTGAGGAAAAGATACCCAGGCACATCAGTGGTGATTTGTTATCCTGGGAAGTATCCCTTTACTGGATGGAGTTTAGTACACAGGAGGAACTCAGGACCCTGGAAAAATCAAGCAGGCTGCAAGCAGCAACAATCACTAAAAACATTAATAAAAGAGACGGAAGAATTTATACAGTTTTACGCGTGGCATTTTACAACAAACAGCAAAGCCTGTAAACTTTTCCATTCATACTATCATCTTTTACTAACCGACTATGCTCTGACCTGAGGTGCGCATAAAACCACTCATCTGGAACCCAGTGTCCTGTAAGTTACCAAACTGAGTCACGGGAGTAAATGAAATTTTTCTGAGGAGAGATTCTCAAGGACCTCTGCTGCCAGGCAAGGGAAGTACAAATGTATCACGAGTAAGTAATCGAACAGACCCGGGTAAGGTGCCCATGCTGATCACAGCCCAGAACAGACAGTGTACACTTATTAAAGGAAACAAAAAAAAAAAGCATTATGTTTCTCACCTTATTGGCAGTGCGTATCGTACAGTGAAGACAAAACGAAGGTGGTCACTGTCCCACAGGGGTCAAGAATAAATTCACAGCTTGTATTGCTCACCCGTCTGGCTTGGCCTGCGGTGTGACTGTTGATCTAGGAGTTGAGGTGACAGAAACCAAAACAGAAAGAAACAGAAACACAGTTAAGAGTCAAACCATTTACAGCATCCTAAGACATCCTAATGGAGACTGAGAGAGACTGCTTTTGCTTTTACTCAAGCACAAATATACTATAGATTTAATCCTGCAGACATAGACAGTAGAGAGCAGAACCCATTTATTCAACTGAGTGCTCTTTTCCTAAATGTGATCTTAATGAGGTGAAGAACCGTAAGCGAGTTGAGATGACTGCCTTCACTGCCAACAGAACATATTTTATTTGAGAAGTGGCATCATCCAGAAAACAAACTGCTGCAACTACTACGATCAGGTGAAAAATAAACAGCTTTGGAAATATGACATTACACAGTGCACCATTTTGTCATTAATGTTAGCACACTAGAGTTGATGCCTATTACTGCAATTTCCCAAATAATATAAACAAAGGAAAACTCTACCAACATGGGTTGTTTTTTGGGGTTTTTTTTTTGCTATTTCTGTATTTCTGCTCTGTAAAATTATGAGGAGCCAGCACTGAATTTCTGATGACATCACATATTAAACAAAATACATTTTGGTTTTTCACTTGGAATCTCACCAAATATTTTTACCACTATCGGGATGATACAAGGATTTAATGGGACCATTTCTTCCTCACTGAAAAGCATTTTTGTTGTTTCAGTTTATGAGCATACTTACTCATTCCTATTTAAGGAAGGATTTACACACATACTTAACTCTAGCTAGGTTCTTTAATCAATCCTCATTCCACAAAGCCCTCTCTGGGACATGTACTAAAGTAACTTTGCAGAGTGGGACCCATGCATACACACAGATTTGCATATGTTGTACCTCAGAATAAAGCTTGAAGGGAAAAATAATAAAAAAACAAACAAAAAAAGCATTAAAACCTCAAAATACGCACTGAGATCAAAAAGGATTACAGACATCAATCTGGTTTTTGTCATTCTATAGAAGTGAGGAGTCTGCAAAGTTCCTTACTTTTTAAAACATTAGTTAGTCAAGTATCAGTTCAGCCAAAAGTGAGTAAAACCCTTCAATTTCTATATATACAGAGAATGTGAACCACTGAACGAGACTCCAAAATACAGTGCCTTTTTCCAAATACCTATTTACTTACTTACTACACCTAAGAGTCTTGCATAAAAGTAAAATGAAAGGATGAGGTCATGATTTGCAGTGTGCAAAGCTCTGGCTATTGAAGTCACTGGAATATAGCACATCATTTCTTTGCAATGAGTTATCTGCCTGTGCCAAGTCTGTCGTACTTCTGTTTCTCATGCTAATTATATTGTTATTTGTTAAAGTGAGTCTTGGTTGCAGCCGCCTCAGAAGAGACCTACAACTCGATCTGTTACCTGCAACCTGTGAATTGTACAGACTGTACCTGTGGAGTCCTCCAAAGCAGCCAAACCATTCACAACCTGCCTGCTTAGCTAAGGCTGTCACACAGCCCGACTCCTCTCAAGCAGCATCGGCATGAGCTGCCTCACACACTGGAGTAGGTTTGCAGCCAGCCAGAGCTTCAGACCACCTATGCAATTCCAACACGCATTTCCTTTAGAGCCTGGCATACTTCTTTATTGCATTTCCCCTTCAATTAGTACGCCGCAACAAAAGCAGCACACTCTGTGAACAATGACAATGATAACCCTGGCTGCCATTCACTAAGATGTGCTGCTAAACTTCAGCAAGGGGAAAATGAGGCCTTGATTTTGTTCTACCGGCTACATGGCTAAAACAAGTATTTTTAAATCCTAATGTTTAAATCCTCAGTTGCTTTCCAAGTGATGGCATTCAAGTGTCTATTTTATTAATTAACAGGAAACTAGGCCACTGAATCTATTACATAAAAATTTTTGTTAAGTGAAATTCCAGGTCTCTTGTAAATGTCTTCTAAAACAAGACTAGTTTTTTTCAGTCTTTCCAAACAAATTCAATCTGGCCAGAAGGGCAGGGCAGAAAAGTTGTGCTGTTTATTTTCAGGAAGTCTTTCAGCTATGTATATATGGCCTTTTTGAAAATAATTACTTTCTAATGCTCTCAGCCACACAGGTAATTTGTCTTAGAATAAAATATGTATAAGTAGCACGAGGCAAACAAAGGCTCACCCTACAGGAGTCATCCTGCATGTAATTATTCCACTCTCCAGCCCATCCTTTTAACAGACTCCTACATTTCTAGTCACCTCCTCAGTACAGATGCCCAAAACAGGGGCGATGGTGCAAAGTGGGGAATGCTTTCTTGCTACAAGAGCAAGCTCATCGAGGCACTCAAAAGCTGCACTTTGGGTGTAAGAAACTGCCCACAAACTCCCCATCCTCTCACCCCTCTGAGGAGAAACACCCCCGCTTCGTAGGCAGGCTGAGACCTGCAAACTCATCACACTGAACCTGATATGGCCGGCTGCCTGGCACGGAAGGAGCTGAACCAGAGACAGGCATTTCTCATTACCTCCTCCAGCTCCGGTGCTTTACCATCAGAGCGATTAAAATATCTATTTTACTGAGATATTTCTGGATTGCATTATGTTCCAGACTTGTAGTACAAACGCTTGGGAGCTGTGGGTGCTCATGATTTCTCTTCACTGAGACATGAAATCCTTCGGGCCAAGTTCAATATTAGTGTAAGTGCACAGAAGATTAGTAACTGGAATAGGGGTGTTAACCACTTCTGCAGACGCTTAACACAGCTCCTAATCATGCAAAAATCCTATTTAAGCTCACAGTGCTTTTTGCTGTAAAAAGATATGGAGAAAATAATGGTGATACGCAGCAGATCACTTTCTGAGCTCTGTTACTCTACTACATGCCTGGCTTAAGTCCAATAAATGGAGTTATTCTAGATATACACCCATGTAAGTGGCCCACAATCTTGTCCCCTGGAGTCACTCCAGATTTATGACATTAGAACAAAGTGCCAAATTTGGTGCCTTTCACAAACAGGTATATTTTTTTTTTAAAGTGGCTCATAAGAGTGGCGTCCAAACACTGGGAGTGAAGAAAAATACACATTCCTCAGTTAAATTTTTAAGAACAGGAGGCAGTTCAGAGCTAATCAGATTGCATATTTTTTCAAGGTATTGCTAACTTTGTGGCAAAGTCTCCTGTTCTATGGCTACAGTATGTTGATGAGAGCAAATGCAAAAGAAAAAAAAAAAAGGCAAAACCCACCCAATATCGCAAAGGAATTATTTACTGATCAGAAAATTGTTTTTAACAGTTTTTCACCAAGAAAAAATCAAGTCAGCTTTCACCAAATGGCCTAGACCCTGCCAAGAGCCACAACAAGGCATACCAAACCTAAACGATGAGAGTGATATCCAGCATCATTCATTTTAATTTTACTGGACAGAAAGCATAAAGTACAGTACAGGAGTGGAGAATAATAAACCTGTAGCCTAAAATATGAATGCCAGAATGGGAACTGCTACAAACTCACGAACACTGCTACAGCCACCAAACAGTTAAAAGCCATCCAGAAACAACAACAAAAAAAAAAACCCAACAAAAAAACTCTGAAGAAACTTTTATGCAAGCTTTTATAAGCCAAAAGCATTCATACAAAGTACCACACCTTTGTTAATTTGCTAGTAATAAACACAAATGGAACTGACGATTTGCCTAACCTGCTGAGCATGCCACGTACCGTCCCATCTGCCTGACATTGCAGTAGGCACAGAACACCCTTCTCCAGAAGTTCAGCCATTAGGAAACTACCACCGGCATCCTTCAGCGTTCAGCAAGCTGGAGGCTGTGGCCGTGCTGGCCATACACCACCAACACCGGGTGGCACAAGCAGGGCTGGCGGTAGCCCGGTGGGTTGCCCGCCAGCCGTACACACACCTGACTGGACGGTGAACACCGTCTGTTACCATGGCAGCCTGATCTAATTACATGACTGATCAGGGCTGGAGTAAGCGGTCTGAAAGCCTACACCACTGACATGTCGCTACACGACGAGAGAGACAGACAGACAGGCGAGTGCGGAGGAAAATCTATTGACCTCCACCTTATGTAAAAAGTGAGCAGATTACAGCCACCCTCAAAGAAGAAAAAAAAACCAACAAAACTGCTGCCCATAAAATACCAGTCCAGTTTTACAAACATGTTAGGTGCAGCAACGGGCAATTACAACTTACTATTATCTCGCAGCATCACAAAAATAACTACGGCGTAATATTTTCCCCGGCCATTCTCAATTTCCCTCTCCCTCATTCATAACCCTTGCTCCGTATCACAAAACTGAACCATCTCCATCACCCGAACAGAAATAGATTAACATGAAGCCAGGATTTTCCTTTAGGGGAAGGCTTCATTCGAAACTGAAATTAAAAGTCCTTGACTTCTCGGTGTGTAAGCAGAGTAACTCGCCGTGCCTGACCACATCTGACACGTAGTGTAACCATTACTGCATAAAATACATAACCATGAGCGCTAAAGGTTAACGTGTAACCTGCGTTACAAAATATGAATTTCTTTACCATATGAAAGGGAAAAGGTCTCCGGCAAAGGTCATCTACCTGCAACCTCTCCGATCTCTACACAGAAAACATTTGTAAGGAGGAAGGTTTTACAAACCCGGATTCCTTCGTCTGCGCATAACAGGAATGCTTAAAATTTTTTCCCCAATTCTATGTGGAGTTCGGGCTCACGGGGGAAGAGATGCTGCTCGGAGGAGTCCCTATTACACAGCATACGGTAAACAAAATAAAAATAGCCTGTCGCTCTCGTTATCTACACAGTGCATTATATAACGGGCTTCCGACTTGTTTTCTTTTCTATTATTACTCTTCAGTAATTCCTCCTCTTCAATAACATGTAAATCGCTCCCAATTCTGTCATTTTATTATTATCACTATTACTATTACAGTAGGAGCTAACGTTTTCCAGCATGCTTCAATTTAGACTTTAATATTCTCAGCAATTGCACTGACAGATTCAGCACCCACAAAACATACAAGGGGTCATTTATTTGTTTTCTGACAGTAAATTACGATGCTTCAGAAAAAGGGGAAAAATAAAGCCAAACAAACAAACACACTAAACCCCAACCCCCCACACCCCAACCCCCCATCCCGACCCAAGCAAAGCCCGAGGCGGAGGGAGGACGGGGTAGGTGAGGGGCAGGAGGGCAGCTACCGCAGATGAAAGAGAGCAGAGCCCCGGGGCGGCGGCGACGGGGAGCCCCGGCCCCGCTCCTCCCCCTCTTCACCCCCCCGGGACGCCGCCGGCCGGACCCCTCGGGCAAGCAGCGGGGCGGGGGCGACCCCCAGTTCCTCCCCCACCCCCCAGTCCCCCCCTACCCCAGGCCCTCCCGCCCCGTCCCTCCGCCGGCGCTGCCCCTTCCGCCCCCGCTCCCCCGGCCGGCAGTACCGGGTGGCGTCTGCAGCCGGCCTGGGCCCTGAGTGAAGCGGAGCGGGGCTGCTGCCGGGCACATCCCAGCCCCAGCGCCGCCTCCTCCTCCTCCGCCGCCGCCTCCTCCTCGCTTCATTCACCCTCCGGCAGCCACCCAGCCCCGTACTACATACGCCGTGCGGCGGCGACCGGCCCTGCCGGCACCCGGCCCGCCCGCCCGGCCCCGCGCTGCGTTGCCTTGCGCCCCGCCGGGCCCGCCCGCCGCACACGCACCGCAGAGCTCCCCCCCCATCCCCCACCCATCCCCCCCGCACCGCACAGCCACACGCACACACACGCACCCGCCGTGTCGCCACAGGCACGGCACACAGCACAGACACCGCACCCCCCGGCTCACATACACACATACACAGGCGCAGTTTCACACGCACCCCGAGGCCGCCGCCGCCGCACCGGGGGCAACCGCGGCTCGCAAAATGTCCACCGTCCCTGCGGCCACTCACACCCCGTCCGGGCCAGGGGGGGGTGGGCGGGGGTGAGGAAGGAGGAAGGAGGCTGGAGGGGGGGGGGGGGGGGGAGGGGGGAACAACTGCAAGAGTGGCTCCTTTCGCCTTGTCGCCCCGGCCCCACGGCCCGGACCCGGCAACCCGCTCCCGCAGCGGGGCGCACCGTGTCCCCGAACCCCCGCTCTGCTCCCTCCACCGGCGCCCTCGGCCATTTCACGGCCTCCCCACCCCCGGGGCCGGGCCCGGACTCGGGCCCGTGGCAGCAGCACCCGCGGGCCGGGGGCGGCCGCAGCAAGACAGACTGTAACCCCGCGGCGGAGTGGGCAGTGCGCTCCCCTTTCCCCCCCCCCCCCCCCCCCCCCCCCCAGCCCCCGGCCCCGTGTTTTTCCAGCTGGAGATCGCCGGCGATTTGCAGTCTAAACAAGGGAAGAAGCCGGCGGAGGGGAGGGGGGGCAGGCAGAAAGCAGAGGAGGAAGAAAAAGCCACTTACTGTAAAGTGTCAGTGGAGGTGGGGTTGGCGTGGGGGGGGTCAGAGAGAGACTCGCACACAAACGTCTTCCTAGCTGGTCACGGGGCTTGGGTCTGCTTTTTTGTTTGTTTGTTTTTTTTTCCTTCCCCCTGCAGTGACACAGGTCCGGGATGTCTCCACCACTGTAGTAGAAATGATGTCTGCGGTACAGCGCTCGCTCCCTCTCCTCTCTCCAGCATGTAAATGGGTAATAGAAGCCAAATATGGAGCAGTTGGCTGCCTCTGCAACAGCTCAAGGATCCTACTTCATGCAAAACGGCGGGGGGGGGGCGGGGGGGGGGGGGGGGGGGAGAGTGGGGGTGGTGGAGAGGGGGGGGGAAGAGAAGGGAGGAGGAGGAGGCAAGGCAACACTCTGGCAGGCGGCCAAGAGAGCCACACAGATTATTGCATACGCGCAGCACCGCCGGGCCAAGGCGGCCTTAACCCTTTGCGGGGCCGCCGCACGCTGCCCGGGGCCGGACACGACGGGCCCGGGGCTCGAGGTGCGGGAGAGGAGGGGAACGGTGAGAAGGGTTTCGCTTCGCCTTGCCTCTCCTGGCCTGGCCTCGCCACTTACCTCCTCCTTCCCCTTGTCACACTTCAAAGGCCAGGCTGGCTCTCGCCACGGCGGGATTAATCCCTGCGCATGCCGCCGTTCCCAGCGAAGTCCCCGCTCCCGTGGCAGGCTGCGTCGCGGGGATCTCAAAGCACTTCGCAGGAGGAAAGGAATGAGCTGGGGAGGGGGTAACAAAAAAACAAACAAACAAACCGAAGCTCCCACCAAACAAATAGCAACCCAAACCAATATTGTTTAAGGGTGAAAGGAAGAGACAGCTATTGCAGCCTGCTGTCCCTCAGAAATGGCAGGGAATGCTGGTTTAAAGGATGCATGAAAATCAGTTGCTCAGTCGAGGCTGGTCTGTCTCTCTAAGGGAGGAAATAAAACTGTGCTGGAAGCCAGGGAATGCTCTGAAGCAGCCTCTGCAAGAGTCAGAAAGAGGGTGATTTTATTTAAGATGCCATATTGCATTCCGCTGTGGAGAACTGCGAAGTGATTTAGAGCAAGAGCCTGCATCCCACTCCCTTTTTTTTCTGAATTAGTTTTATTTATCCGGATCCTTGGCATATGCTTGAGTTGCTTTGTAGAAAGTACCTTCCACTTCATTCAGACCAAAGAGGCTCTGACTCATACTGTCACTGAACTACAAGACAGGCAAGGCTGAACCACGCATGTTTGGGTACTAACTCACTCTGGATTCTTCAGCAGCATTTCATCAAAGATCCCCTTGCATCTCTCCCAGCTGCACGCAGACCACTGTGAGGATCTCCCAAATTCCCCCCCCCCACCCTCGGCTAAAGGCAACTTACACTTCCCTGACACTCCAGCATCAGGTTGTTACTCCTCTTCACGCAGATCTCTGCAGTACCATAAATTGCAGTGATGGGCAAATCAGAAGCACAGATGCAAGAGGAAAACTGGAGAAAATAGCCTCTTTCTGGACTAGCTGAGCCTGATCTGCAAGTCTTAGAAGAAAAGACAGAACACCAAATTACCAAGCCAGGTACAACTTAGGGATATAAAACAAATTGTGGAGGAAATGAATGGGAGGAACACAGCCAAAGGACAGCAGGCTGCTATGCTTGCATGCAACCTGACAGCAGTCAGTACGGAGCCATTCACTCTGCTTTGGCATCAGGAAGGGAGGGACAGCACAGAGTAGGCCTCTCCCCACTCCAAAGGCATTGCCAAAAATGTTGCATAAATACTAAAGGCCTTTATGTACCAGCTCCATGGAACTGGATGCTGCGAGGTCACAGGCCTCAGAAAGGCCTCAGATCTATACTCCCAGCAACTTGGCCATCCAGAGCAGGCTGTTTGTTGCAGCTTTTAGCAATTTGCCACAACAGCAAGCTCCAAGGTACTGGGGTTTTAGTGCAGCTATTTCTCCTGTATGTCCATTATATACTACATATTAGCACTAAATCTAGCATTAGAGTCTAGATACAAAGTACCCTCGGACTCTGCCTGTGGGTATGCAGATAAGCAAAGTAGTTCCTTCTATAAATGACTGTAGTAGCTCACCATAATTGCTAAAGAATGTAATAACAATATTGTAAGCTGCAATGCTCTTGATTTAGAGTTGATACTGTAATATAAACCAGATTTTGGAAACCTTGAGATCTTTTACCACAGCACCTTCTGCATCTTTAGTTCAGTTCCACTGTAAAAGACATAATTTACTGTTCTAGGAGTGGTCAGGGGACAGAAGCAGCAAACAGGCCAAGATATCTGGAAAAACGTGCCACTCAGAACTATGATACAGGTAATCTACAGCAGCAAAGCACACAGAAAAATCATCACCCTACGAATCTAAGATTCATTGATTTAATAAAAAGAACCAAGGGAGAGAGACAGAGACTGGAGATGACTGAAAATCAAGTGAAAGCCCTAGTGAAGCTCCAAGCCTATCAGGGTTCAGTTCTGCGAACATGGCATTCTCCTGGCTGCCACCTTTTTTATGCCAGTTGTAGAGAGTGTTACCTCAGGAGAAAGGAATCTTTCCTTCTCAAACGTTCACCTTGCCAAGAGGTGTGGCACACGCAGAGAAAGAGAAGCCACATTCATGCTGAAGCAAGCTTTGGGCAACTTTTCCTTTTGCAGCAGGCTTGTGTATTCCTTCCCTCTGTGGCTATAGTCTTTGCCACAGGACCCACATTTTTTGCAACGCTCCAGGCTATAGGCTTTTAAATCTTTGTCTGTGTTTCTTTTTCAGAGTTGAAAAGAGACCCCTAAAATGTGAGTCCACTGTAGGTCAAAGCAATATTATTGTCCTGGGCAAGCAGGCAACCTTAGTTCATGGCTTTGGAAAGTGCCACAACTGCTGCCAGCCACATCAGGTTCATGAGCCATTCCTCCCCTCCGTTTTAACAACTTAATATATGTTGGTTACGTTACCAGATAAGAGATGAGGGCACTATGCCTTCAAAGACATCGCCTGCCACACAGGATATACTTCCATGTCCCAAGATGTCCCTGTGCCTCTGCAGATCCCTTGCTGAAGGCCTACGCTGGGGCTCAATGCATTCTCTCCATGGAGAATGTCACAAATTATGGAAGTGCTGGTGAAGGCAGAATGGGTGAGAAACAACACCTGAATGTAACCTTTGCTGAATGGCTGGGACAAAGGTCCCTTAGTACCTATGAAGGCAGTGCAGCCTATGGACCATGGAGTGCAGAACTGAGCCAGGCAAGAAAGTCATTTGCTGTGGAAAGTAGACGTGATTTTACCTGCCACTGGGATAGATCAGACAGCAGGAATGGTGAGAGGCAACTCAGCAGTGAAGCTGTCAAATCCCATTAAAGGACTACCCCAGATACCTGCAGTGCATTCTCACAGCAGCTAAGAGCCACCCTAGACCCCATCACCTTACCCCCTCCGAGAAGGACATAAAGCAAGGGGTGCATACACAAAAATAGCAGCAGAATTCTAAAACAAAATTCTTTGATTGCAGACTTTTGTGCTCCTGCAGAGAGAAAGAGAGCAGAGATACCTGACAGACACTAGTCAGGTGGCTGAGTGCAGTCTGGACAGGGATTCTGACACCTCTGTGCTGAGTGGGACACAAGAACCCAATTTCACTCAAGCATTTTTATTTACTGCTGGTGATGTGCTGAAACTGATGCGACTCCCAGCTGAATACAGTCTTGACCAAAAGATATTAATCAATTTGACATGCAAGGTACACACTGTCTAGAAGAAACTCTTTCAAGCCACTAGTGTAATCTACACTGTACATTTTATACAATTAATAGTATCTGCAAAAAAAAGGGAGAAGAGTCATAAGAAGCTGGATATGTTTTTTTAAAAAACCAAACATTAACATTCAGGGAAAACCAGTGATTCACGATGTTTTGAGTGTGAAAAGTAATTTCACAATTATTGATCATTAGAGTCTGTCTTCAAGTTGTCATAAAATGACATTGTTGGTCTCATTACAGCCTCTAGTGGACAGTAGTAATCCACATCACAGATCTGTCATGCAGTTTGCTCAAATGCCAAGTGTTGTCTAGGTGGTAGTTACTTCGAGAGAGCATCAGCATATAGGCATTCTTATCCCCTGGCAAAAAGGATTTTTTAATACAATCAAAGGTCTGCTGTCATTGCTTGTAAGGTGCCTTATGTTTCAGGTATTAACACTGACTTGTAAGTAAACTGGTAAATAAACTTCTGCTATTCATTTCAGTTTCAAACAGCTTTCATAAAACCTCAATTAATCTTACACATTTTTATAACAGCAAATATTGGTTGCCATGTTTTTGGCTTAAGTAAGATGTTTTTATTCCAACTCAGAATCTACTGACTGTCCAGTCCACCTCCTATTTATTTATAGCCCTCACATTCAGATAATTTTTGCCAATGCAGTTGTTTTCATATTTATTTCAGACATATGCAGCTGATCTAAGGTATTTTAACAGCTTTAACAAATGGGAAACTATAATTTGGAATACAGCAGGCTAATTAAGGTATTCTTTCCTCAGGGAAGTTAAAAATGTACACAATCTGAACAATAATAGATTTGGAATGTATTCTTCAACTTGAAGTGCCACTTTTATGAACATAATAAAATATTACTAATGTCTTTAATTTTTGCATATTCATTTCAAAATGAATGTATCTTCTGTCAGACCAAGGATGTTGATTATATTGTCCAGAATGCTGTGATTGTTTTCTGATGGAAGGAAATTAGATTGGTAGACACAGAAAACCAATGCTGTCTGTTTAAGGCCACAAGTATCTCATGCAAATTAACATTTAGTGAAATGAGAGCAAAGTATTCATTAAGATGGAGCAACTATGTAGTACTATATTGTGACATAAAGAGAAAAAATCTTACAGTCTAAAATGCTGAGGTCTTTTGCAAGTGAATTCAGAGGAAAGGCTTCTGTTAATATATTTATTTTGCCACATTGTGGCTAGGTAAGGCTTGCAGGGTTGTTGAACAAATTATTATATTTCATGCCTTATCGAATAGGTATTAGGATATTTAGATTGAAAAATATATATTTACCTTATAACTGTTTTGATTTTTTAAAAGAAGCAATCAAATTCCTCTTTAAAAACAATAGCTTCAGTATCTTTAAAATAACAATAGGTCCTTAGATGCAGATCTGAATTAAGATGTGTTTTTTTTGTTGTTACTGTATTTTTTTTCAAACAGGGAAAGTAATTCATCAGGGAATTAAGAAAACTAATTAATCCTCTGAAGTCTTAAAATCAAGACTTTTGAATAAGTTGTCAGTCAGTTATAGGTCACTGATCTGGAAGACAGACCAGCTAACCTCCAGTGACCACACCAGGATGGATGATAGCCACAGTTAGCTCCATAAGCCCTTCCAGCAGTGACCAGTGGAAAATAAAAGTGCTAAGCCCTTCTCTAGAGGTGCTTAACTGGCCTCAGCACTTCTCAAGTAATAACTATTACGACCTGTTAGGTACTTTGCTGCCTATAGGGGTAAGATGTTGGAGGTCTCCATTCACCTCCTGGTCTCTCCTCTGACCACTATGGCTGGTGTGAGTGCAAATGGGAACTAAAGATCTTATTCCTACATGGGGTTTATTCACATTGAAGTCAGAGTACACCAGCAAAGCGCAGAGGAGAAGCTGTACTCTCTGGAAAATGCTTGGTTTCGAGGGTTGTCAAGGCAGCGCTGATAATGAGAATTAACATTCAACCCAAATGATGCTGTGGGCCTAAAGAGAATCCACCAGCCACTTTCTGGGAGAGGGCTCTCGGCTGCTAACAGGGAGCAGTCAGAGGTGACAAGCCCTGTAAGAGACACGTGTTGTCCCTTTAAATCATAGCAGGTACAGAGACTTATCTGGGAGTTGACTTGCCAGGTTTTTTTTTCTGTCTGTTAAGGGCGTTATTGGCCTAGACAGATTAGATTAGCATCTATCATGTAAACACTTAGAGTTGGGAAATAACTTTTGACCTTTCTTAAAGCATCTTACCTGCATATAAGGCAGTGTGGTTTCTAAAGCCTGTTACTGTCTCTCTAATTAAAGCTATACATATTTTGATAAGTGCAGTGAGTTTCTAGGGGAGGAGGGATGATGGGCTAGAATGGGATGCTTACCGGTTTGAACAGATCTAGGAACTGAAAACATGGATTTTTTATTCCTAAGTCTTTTAATGGCCTCAACTGAGCTGTTCTGATCTATTGAACAAATCCTTCCTACCTCATGGATCATTGACCTACAGAGCCAATGTCCTCAATCCTGCTGCCAAGCCTGCACTAAGGATCCTTATCTTTAGTTAAGAAAAAGATCAACATGTAAATAACATGTAAAATTTCTGCCCTAACTCTACTTTGTTCACAAAATAATGATGAACAAGAGCTTTGCCCCCAAAGCTCTCATGCAAATTCAGCAAGTTTACCAAATTCAGCCAGTACTGGTAAATCTGGCCTCATGCCTTCGTTTCAAGACAGAGATGAGCTCAAGTTGCTTTATGTCCAAGACCAGAGTTACTTTGCACCTGTATTTTCACTGTACTGTCAAAAAGAAAACTAATAACTAATACAGTATTTACCAGAAATACAGTAATAGTCCTGAAATTTTTACACAGAAAATGTTTTACACAGCAAAAAGCTATGTTTCTTTGTTCTCCAAAAGCACCATGTGACACAAAACTGCAGTCACTCACAGCACAGAAATGGCAGCTCTGAGCAGGCATAAATATCAAACAAAAATTTAAGCAGGATAATTTTGGTATAAAGGAAATGCTATATCCCCTGAGATTTGATCCATAGTCACAGTCAATTGGAAAATCCTTATACAGAGACTGCAGGCATGACAGTGAATTGTCTGGAGGGTAAGAAGTTCTCAGCCTGAAAAGTCTTTGACCAATAACCTAGGTGAGCATGGTAAATATTTACCTTCCATCCGATTACAAGCTGAGGGGGTATTTTTTCTGTTTCTTCTGCAAGGTCACAGAGATATGTCCGAAGAACCCTGAAACTCCATAGTTTAAAAAAAAAAAATCTTGGAATGTGAAAGGAAGCCTGAGATAGGATATTACTTTAAATCAGAGTTATTTCTGATTGTGCAGACAGTTTCGTAACTAGACTGGCATTGCTTTCACTTCTTACTACACAGGGGCAACACCTTTCCTTCAGAGATTTTGTAGATCCTCATGTTCTCTCTTTACCCTTAAGCAGACACCTTTCTACTAAATGCAATAATTGTTCCCATATTAGCTGAAATGTCATATCTTGTCTCTCTCTTTCACCCTGTCCACTTCTTTCCACAGGAGAGCTCCCATTTATACCCATCTTTCTACTTTGGATCTGCACACATATAATCTTCATATGATATTATTAATTTATTTACACTTAAGATAAGGAAAGATAACTATTTAAAGCCCTAGAAGCCCTGGCAAATAGCAGTTACAGGAAAAACACAACAGTGTGAAAGCAGTTTTCTCAAAAGGAACTTAGCTGGGCATCCAGGTTCACCAAACACACCTGAAAAGCACAACTTCAGCCTTCTCTCAAAGCATGAGTCTTCTGCCACAGGGTTGCTCCAGAAATCCTAAAATTCAAATGCTTGTGACTCTGTCACAGGAGGGATAGACTCACTCTTGCATGGACTGTTCTGTCATGGGATCAAGTATAGCCAAGTGGAGTGAAGCGGACAGCTGGGGACAGGACCATCTCATCACAAGCTGTTCCTACTCCAGAGGTACCAGTTCTGACATAATTCCTCACTATGGATTTTCCACAGGTCACACTCTCATTTTGCTTGCACAAAAGGACATAGCAATGGCCACACAGTGGTCACAGGACAACAGCAGTCATAACCAGACAGTGTAAGGAGACATTATATACTACTTCCTCCACATACTCTCCAGCTTCCCATTATTTTCATTCCAGGTACTTCCTGAGCAGTATGTGGTTTCAGCCCTATTTAGTAACCTTCAATGAGTTTATTTCCCAGGACTTGGACAGTCTCCCTCTCATCATGTGCAAACTGTTAACATCCACAGGTTCCTATGTCACACTGCATAGGTTGAGTTCCTCATGCAAGAAGAATCATCTCATCCTTCTTGCTTCATTCAATGCTTGTAGTTCCTCACTAAGACAGAGCCTACCCATACTCTCCATTCTATCCAGAGCTTTGTAGACATCTATCATATTCCCCCTAAATTATCCTTCTTCCAAGTAGGAAAGGTTGTTATACAAACTGTTCTGTTAAAGACTTCACTGCTTCTGCTGCAGTTCTGACCTCATTTTGAGTCCCTCTGTCTTGGTCTTATTCCTGTGACATCCACAGTCTCTCCAGTTTTCTGTCTGTAGAACACGGATAGTAAAAATTACGCTTTTATCTCATGGAACAGTGGTAACACAGTGAAGTACAAGTATTATTACTACTAAAGCAATATAGAAAGCTCCCTTTTCCCAAGGCTTAGCCAAGAACTCAAGAAAAGCAACAATTCCACATATCAAGGATAAGAGAAAACAGTATTAATGTAAACAAAAATAAACCCATGATTCTATCTACATTTTTTTCATACTTGTTTAGCAACACAGACTGACTAAAACCCTTCCCATTTCATAAACTCTATCCACCAACCTACCATGGCGTTAAAATTCTGATGTGATAGGACATCTCCCACCAACCTCGGGAGATATATTTCATACACTTATATACACAACAGATCTGAAAAACATGACATGCTATGGAAGTAGGATTACGAGATGTTTTTTCTGCCATTTAATCTGTCTCTCTCCTTTCCATGATACATCTCATTTCCTAGGACATAAATATTGCGTCATTTCTCTCCCTTATTTGGCCCATCTTCAGCTAGGTGTGCAAACGTGGTGTCTGATTTAAGGTGTAAAAGTTGTCCCGTTGTCTTAATGATTCTGAATCATACATTTAGTTAGCTAAGTGCTCGAGGGTATGTCTTTGTGAACATGTTATGGTGAGGCACTCAAGGGTGTGGATTTACAGGACACCAGCTACTCTGCAACAACTGCATAGATGAACACCCTTTGCCTGCTGGTAAATGCAAAAAAAGTTTCCCCAGGAAAAGTCCCAGCCAAGATGACTTCTGCCTCCTCACAGCTGCTTTTGCTGCTATTCTCTGAATACTGCTCCTTTTGCTGGCCTGTCCCCAGCAGTAACAGTATGCCCAGCAGTAAACTTGATAGATGCATATATAGGCACTACCACCTTCCTTTACCTCCAAAGTGACAAAGTGACATTGTCCTCACCTCCAGACACCAACAAAATCATGTTTTTTTAATACATTCCTACAATCTTCCACCCAGGGAGGTTGTGGAGTCTCCAGCCCTGGAGACTTTCAAGACCCACCTAGATATATTCTCTTCAAACCAGCTCTAGGGGATCCTGCTCCAGCATGAGGGTTGGACTAGATGATCCTCAGAGGTCTCTTCCAACTCCTTACCATTCTGTGATTCTGTGATCTTGCAAACTGAGGCCATATTTAAGAGGCCTTTTCTCCCTCACTGCATTAAGGCTTCAGCCCATTTTAAATTTTATGTGGTAGGATATCTTCTTTGGAGAGTCTTCATCATTTATCCTTCATGAGTCCTCCAATTTTTAAACCCCTCTGTTTCCCTCTGCTGGTTAGAAATGTCTAGTGGGGGGAGCAGGGAGGATAGGCAAGAGCAACCAATTCTTCAAATAATTCTCAAACTGCATGTCCATTGTGGGAGGAGGGGGCAGAGGGGACAGGGCTTCTGAGTATTGGGTATCAGTGGTTGCTGCCCCAGATACTTCTTGACAGCAAGCCTGTAGGCCTTGTTACAAAATGTGTATGCTTCATAGGGTCCTGTGCAGAGTTTATCAGTGCTACAGAAATTCCTGCATAGTTTATATACTGGGCAAGCATCCCAGCCCCAATGTTGTCTCTCACTAGAGTCCCTTCAGAGTATCAGAGCTTCCCAGGAATGCTCCCAGAAGCTTTTAGCTCAGCACAAGTCACTGCCAAGTTGAGCAGTTTCTTCGAGTCTCTTGTAGTCATCCCAAAAACTGCAGAAGAGGAGCTTGCAGGTTCTGTGAGAGTGCCTAAAACACTCAGCCTGTTCAGGAGTCATGGTCTGGCCTCCAAAACCATTGGTCTGACCCAAGACATTTATCTCAACCTTGCACACAATTAAGGTCTCTCCAATAAGATCAAAAAAACCTCTGCCCGATGAAGCCTGAAATGACAGCCTTCTCATAAAAGTTATTCCTTTGGTGATTTCCTAAAATCTTTTTTTTGTTTTTTTTTTAATTCTCATAGTCCTTCAGATTCCTAAATAAGGATCAACGCCCCTTTCCTGTTTGAACTAGATACTCAAATCAGTTATATGAGGCCAAGTTTCCTACCCAGGCAGTTTACAACATAAGCACACAGGTCATGATGTCAGCAGTAAATCATGCAGCCAAATACTCCATTCTTTGACATATCTCTCAGAACAGTTCACTCCTGAGGAAAGACTGCATTTTTGAGACTGGCTGATTTTTCAGAAACAGAAAACTATTAGTGGGGCAAAATGATAGATTTCTCCGAAGGCAAAATAACTACTATTTATCCTAACACACAAAAAACATAACTTTCTGCAAACAAAATGAAAGAATTCTAACAACCACCAAGCTTCTTTTCTTCTTCTTCTTAAATGTAACCTGACATTCCCTACTTACTGTGCTTTCTGAGAGCTTACCTGTCTTCTTACATGTTAGCATTTTTAATGCACCTTACTAGCCAAAATGTTCATGGAGTTTCCTAAGTTCCAGTATGCTGCTGCTTCTGAATTTGCTACTCTTGTAATAGCAGTCTCTCTTAACAGCATGCTGAATTCTTGTAGTTTATGGTCACCAGATCCTAGATTCCTTATAGTGCTCAAATTTTCAGTGAACAGAAAGATAAGCTACGAGCATAAATCTGGATTGTTAAAATATATTGAAAAGACATTTATTGTGAAAATGGTTCCCCTGTTAGTTGTTCCACTTCAAACTCTTCAACTCTGTGGTGTTACTATCTTGTTTTGTCTTGATGTTTGTTTCTTTCAAGCTAACCCCCAAAAATTTCACTCTCCCATTGTGGTTATCAAGCTGTAGTTTGTTGGCATCGTGTTTATCAAACACAACTTTCTTCTGTTCTTCCCAGCTTTTTCTTGGATGTGTTGATTAAGAGCCCTTCTGTAATGATGTTCCTTTAAGGCAAATTAGGAATGCCCACCAGACAATCACCTCCATCACTTGGTAACACTGCTCCCAGTTTGTTGTATAACCCTTGTATAGGGACGTTTGGTATGTAAATACTCTCCTTAATCTTAATCTTTTGTTTCAAGGATAAAACAAAACAAAACAATAACAAAACCTCCTTTATTTTGCATGCTGGGAGCATATGCCATTAATATAAATTTATTTATTTATTTAAAGTTGGTAAAAGAATTTGCTCTTAGGCTGGGAATGTGACTGCCAAGTTTCCTGCCTGCAATTTGTTATGGCTCAGTAGTAAACTCCTGAAAATAGGAATCTGAAATGGAAATAGTGACAAGCCTTTTAACTACGCTATAATAAGCAGGGTGTTTTATCCTGCATACTGTATGTCTTTACACAATGGCAGCCTATCATAATGTGCACAGAAAACAAACAGGGTCTCTTTAGATCACTCTCCTGACTAAAACCGGGCAGACAGAGGAAGTATAACAGGCTGAAAAGACAAAAGACTAGAAGGTCAAGAACACCACACCCAGACCTAAGCCCTTCTGTTACGCAGAGGAGCACAAGGATCTTAGAGAACTTGTGCTTGAATAATTTGACTTTGATCAGCTTGCCATAAAAAAAAAAAAAGAAAAGAAAAAAGAAAAAAATAAAGAGGTGCAGTCTGCTACATTGCTAAAGGGGGTAAAGGAGGAGATTTTCCCTTAAATGTTACGCTGCAAATTAATGTACCCAGGCTTGCCCTGCTATGCAGAACAGAGCTCCAAAAAGTATCTCTTTCTTGCAAATGTTTCTTATCTGCCTATAATAGTACATTCCACATAATTCTGCATATATAAACCACGTGACCATTAAAGCTGGTTTGCATACCAGCTTTCAAGCATCAGTTGAAAAATGTCATTTTTTCAGAGCTGTTGAACATCCAGAGTCCTATCAAGTCAGCTGAGTTTCTCCAGATTTACACCTGTGTAAATGACAGCTGTACTACATCTCTGTGAAAATAAAATGCTCCTATTGTTTTTTACAAGGTATTTGGCAACCAGGAAAACAACTGAATCCTATGTGCAAAACAGAGTCTCTGGGACTTGAACCGAGTACTTCTGGTTTGTAGCACACATGCTTAAATGCCATACATCGAACAGCCACACCATGTCTATTTTTACTAATTGAGTTTACTTACTTGCGTTTGGGCACCGTACCAGCTACTCAGCAAGTCCAGGAGATTAATGTAAAAGCCTCTCTGCATTTAGAAAGTATAGACACTCTAGATTTACAGCTACTTATTTTGAGGGTGGCTGACTGCTGATCCTGATGTCTTTGAGTAACAGATGGTTTTGCGAGCTGCACTGATAATGAAAATGATATTATTTGCTTCTTAACGTTAAAATAAAGCAGAGAGGCAGAACAAAAGAACAAACAATGCATTCACCTTCTACAACTAACATACCTCAATACAGGGGAAGGGGGGAAAAGGCCTAGGCAAAACTGAAGGCTACCAATAGTCTTGGAAATTCACATGAGGAGAAACTTGAATAAAATAACCTGGCCTGATCTGGACTGTGAAAACCTTGGCCCCTGTAACATTAGAATTTATAGCTTTAATCTTCTTAAAAGCTGCATGGCTCTTCTCACATGCGGGGAAAACAGATTTGATGTTTCTGAGATTAAAACTACTGAGCTGAACTTTGCTTGTTATTGGCCAGAAGCATTTGGAAACCTAATAAAGCATTCCATTAAAATCTTGGCATTTTAGTAACACAAAAGAAATAGGCTTCTCAAAATGCGAGTCCAAGGCAAAAGGACACTTTTTTTTAGGGGGGGTGGGGGGAGATTGTGGAATTTGGATTTTAACAGAGTTTGCAATGACTTAAAAATAGATCAAAGGAACCACAAGGTAAAATGGAACAACAAATGCTTGATGTAACCAGCAATGTGCAATTCTTTGTTATTTAAACTGTATTACATTGAAGACATTTTTTCATGTTCTTTTAAACCTCATACTTTTGTGAGTCTATGAGTAACTGGAAAAAGTACAGCACTTGTCACTGACTAGTTGTGTGTTCTCTAATAGGTAATGTAAAGCCTGATTTCTTAAAATTATGAGGATCCTCAACACAGCTGAGACCAACATGAACTACTAGTATTCTGGGATTTAGATGATCAGCTTAACTCTGAGAGAGAAAAAAAATAAAATCTTTCTTAAGGTTGACGAGTCTACAATTTTAGCTGCACGGGAAGCCCGCACTGAACACAGTTATGGGCATACAGTCAGTGTATTATTTTATATGATCAATGAGGATGCAACCAGTATTTCTGTAGAAAGAGGCTTAATACTCATAGTGATGGTGTGATCTGTGAGTTCAGGGCTGTAGCATGACTGAATGAGGGTGATCATCTTGCCAGTAGTGGTCCCACTTTGTAGAGTACACCATTTGGGCAAATGAGAGGAGATCTGCCCAGTGCCAGCTGCACTGGCAAGAGCCCTTGCTTGGCTTCTCTACCAAGGTACAGAGAAAATAAGCCTCATAAACTACTGCTTTTACTGTGCTCTGCAGGTAAACAAACAAATAAACAGAAATAAAGACTTCTAATCAAGCATAAAAGAAAGAAAGCTTCATAACTAACCCTCAATTAGACAGGTCTCATTGAAGGGGTTTGGAGTTTTGTCACAAGGTAAACAACATTAATTCCAGTGTGCTTTGAAATGGCTTGTTCCTGTCTGTACTGGCAAAACCAACCATGAAAGCTATGCTAGAGTTTCCTGCATATGGTTTTATCTAATTCATATCTTCTAATTACATTCTGCCCTACAGAAGCATAAAAGCACACAGGCTATCTTTTGGAAAGCTTGTGGTTAAAACTCTGGGATGCCCGTTGTGATAATCACTAAACAACCAAGTGCCTACAAACAAGTTTACCCTAGATTTTACCCCAACCAATGAACCAGAGGGTTGAACCTGAATCATGTGGCTGGAATGATTGAGTCCTACACAGGTAACACAAGCTCATCCCACTCTAGATGACTGCAGATTTCACTTACATAATTCCATTTTCTTTCCTCTTACAAGAAATGCACCTTTACAGAGCTGAACATTGCAAGGTGCTCATGAACTGGCTGCTAATATGACTGGTGTGCTTTATTTTTTGTGGTGCCAACGTATGAAGAGCTATCTACTGTAACAGATGCTCTTTGACAGTGTAAAATAATAGCACTCAGACTTAAACAGTAAATTACAAGCAATCTTTCTAACTGCAAAATGCACACACAGAATGGAGAGTCTTGTCAACTAAGATATTAGTAAATGAAGTTGAGGAAGACAAATTATTCACTAAAGCTAAAGTAACTAAGTTTTATCCAGCTAACACGACTATCATTAGAGTTCTCCTGTTCTTTGCTGTAATTAGTGAATATGAAATAGAATAATTATAAGCAACACACAGTAAAATCAGTTACATGTTTCCTTGCTATGTAAAAGCAACAGAAAGTTTCTCCAGTCTTCATTTTTAACAATTTCTGTCGGTAGAAAAGATGCAATACTTACTACTGGTAAGACGCCTGGCCACATCAAGACAGGCCTGCCCCAAGGGATTTCATAATTATGTTTTGCCCACCAAACCACAGACAGGGCCCTTTGAATTAAAAGTGACCTTGTTGGCTCAGTGCTTTAGCTGCCATGTATTTGATTACAAACTTACTAGTACTAATGCCAAGGAGAGGAGTTACAACATAAGCTGAAAATTAGTTCAAGCATAGCTTTCTGCACAGAATGTCCCCAGTAACCTGGCTGCAAAAAGCAGTCAATGCACAAAGTTGACTTTGTTTTTTTTTTCCCCCTGCCTTTAGAGAAAACGCATTTTTCCTGGCCTCCTCTTCATGATATCCTAAATCAAAGTTTACAGAAGGATGTGCTCAGGGCAAATGCCCTAGATTACACGGTCTGCAGCAACATCTGGAGTACTTGTCACATCTCACATTTAAAACTTCTTCAGAGAGGACATGGAGAAGTCTCTCACAGGGAGCACAAGTACAAGGATATGCACTGTGTTATGTAGCATAGTGGTTCCACCCCATAACGGCAGCCGCTCAGGAATTCCTGAGCATCACAGTGGAGATGGTGACCACAAAGCTGGCTTTATCAAATGCATGCAACTTCATGAGCTGTAAAAAGAATTAGCAGTTCTTTGTGTTCTTCAGCATGTACTGGGAGACATTTCTGTACTGCTCAGATCAGAGTCATGCTTGCAAGGCCTGATTCTTACGCAGAAAGGTTTTATTTCCTTATGTTTCATGGGGCTCCTGGGCAGAAGTCTTAATCTCTTCTGCATGACAAATGCAGCCAGGTTTTATCCCATCCATTTGCCCTGCCTGCATCTCCTACAGGACCTGGTGCGAGATCCCAAGTGCCAGAACTAAGCAAAGGTACACAATGGTAAAGCTTCCTTATCTAGGTCTTGAACTGCATGTGTTAAGGAAGCAGAACTAACAGAACGACTGTCCTCTAAAAGCTGAATTTACTTCCTTTCTCCTTCCCAGCTTAAGTACTGAAGCAGGCACCAACCCCATCAGTTTTGCGAGTGCTAGTTCAGGGCACGCTCAGGGGCATAGTTTGGGTGTTCAAAGAACTTCACAGCGTTGAAACACTTAGCTCAGGAAATGCAAAAGAGTGAGGGCCCTCCAGAGCCTGACAAAACATTGTGTGCATATACAGCGTCTCAGTCAGGATTGCTTTAGGTAACATCAAAGTACCACTTTCCCTGGTCCTGGCCCTGGCCCCAACAACCACAAGCCTCCCAACCACAGGTCAGGTGGTGGGAAGGCTCCTCATTCCCCACTCGTTACATCTGACAAGTGAAATGAATCCATTAGTTTCATTTTAATGCACTCAGCAAAATCACTGTGCAAATCTGCCACGACGGGCAGTTTGTGCCCATGATGGCAGCTAAGCCCAAAACAGCAGAAGGGTCAAAAAATAAGGATTAAAGTTCAACAAGGAAGCTGATAATGAAGAAGCCTCCCCAGACTATGCCCTGTTCTAGCCAGCTTTATGTTATCTTCTAATTTTAGAACTGCTGAAAATTTTTCCCAGACCAGAAGTCGACAAGAGGCTGAGCAACGCCAGTGTCATTAAATCTTTGTTTTCAGACACAGTGTTGTCTCCACACTGCAAGAATTTGTTTCAGCATGTGAAATTTTACAGGAAGGCACACACTGTCAGTGGATGCCCATACAGGGAACTATGTAGTATGCTGAAACCATCTGGCATTTTGTGGTTTTGCAGTATCAGTCAGACGCACTGTCTGGAAACACAGGGCTCAAACCCAGAGTCCTTGATGCAGGTCAGATACCTACAGATGCCTGCAGACGTTTGGCTGGACTAAGAGCTGCAGAATAAAGTGCTTAATTAGGTGGCTGAACTTGGTGATTGATTTTAAGGCCAGCTGAGCTGAGAGGCCTATCACTGCTTAGGAAGTTTTAGTAAATGTAATTATTGTGGCATGTTTGATATAATACACAGTCCTCATGAAATGCTCCAAACTATCGTTTTAAAGACCTGTTCTGTTGCTGCTATGCTTTGTGCCTCCTGACTAAGGAATAGGCCAGATGAATCCCAATGTGAAGCTTACTGAAAACTACCTCTAAAATTAATAGAGCATAGTTACAGAAGAGTATTTTGTATAGAATCGCCTTCTCGGGAGTGTGCACAATGCAGCTGAAAGCAGGCTCTGGGTTACACTATTTCTGTGATCCAAATTTTTTTAACCAGCTGATGTCACTAGGGAGATTTGAAGCCTTTATAATTACCACTGAAGGCCTAGAGGAAGGGGAGAGGAAAGACAATGAAATTATATGTCATATGTTGATTCAGAGAATAACCTGTAGTGGCCTGTTAACTTGTTTCATCTATCAGGAAAAGCAAATTAATTCTGTATCCAGTTGGTTTTATGAGTGGCAGCTCAATTTGCTTTCCCAGTTAAGCAGAGAAGAAAGTGGCCTTTTGTCACAAACAATTGCTTCCTGCAATGCTGCAGAATAAGATGTAAAATAGGCAAAGAGCTTTGGATACAGCTTCCAACGTTCTACTGAGAAGTAAAATTTCTTTCTTTCATCTTCCCTCAGAGAAGGAATTCAGGTTATGCTCTGTACTAAATTAAAGTGCTCTGCTCAGTTATGTACATGTACAGCTTTGAAAACTGTTCCTGCTTCTAGGTCAAGGGCTCTCCCTGTGGCCGGGTGCCAGCTTCATCCCTGGACTCCCATAATCCCTTGAAATAAATCAACTTTCCATTGAAATCCTCTGCCAGTTCCACTTCAGACTAAAATGTGTTGCCTGTAGCATGATGCTCTTTTATACTTCTGTGGAAACAAAACAAAACAAAAAAAAAAACAAAAAAACAAAAGAGAGAGAGACACAATGTGGTCATTGTATACAGGATACAGCTCTATGTAACCCACATTGTGTATATTGAAGGCTATCTTTGTATATTGCACTAACCCCAGATTTCAGCATTTATTATTAGAACTAAAAAAATACCTCTGACAGAAGGAATAATTCAACTGGTTGATAAGGTTCCCAGCTTGTGTGTGAGTGTATGTTTGTGCATGTATATCTCATTACTACTCTGCTCACGTGGACTGAAGTGTGTGGATGCATTATCTTACTTTCTGGCCTGGGCAGATGAAGCCCTCCAAGATTTTTTTGTCTTTCCTTTTTTTTTCTTTTCTTTTTTGCTTCTTTTTTTTTTTTTTCTTTTCTTTTTTTTCCCCCCTAATATCAATTTTCTTCTCTGAGTGTTATAAATGAACCTGAATACATTCACACATTCCTGTGAAAGACTAAAAGCTGTCACTTCATTTCAGAGAACCAGGCGGCTTTAAACTCAGCTGCAAGAAAGCCCAGATGCTACTACATCTCCCGGGGAAACTTATCTATTCAGAAAGGGGGAAGCTTCTGAACAATAATAACAAAATGTAGCTTCAAGATGCTGTTGCCATTCTGCTGCCGGTGCTGAGGTCAGTACTTTGGAGAGTGGGTGCCAGTCAGAAGCTGCAGCATTCTCCTCAGAAGATTGACATTTCTGAAAAGCTCTGCTTCTCCCCAAATCTCAGTTACTTTAAATGGTCTGCCAGTTAAATCAGAACAGCCTGGTATAAAGCCTCCAATTTTCTGACAACCTTTATATTCTCTTGGCTCCTACAAGGCCCTAAAGCTGATCATGTATAATCCTGAACTGAATGTAAAATAAATATGAAAACCTGTCATGATTTTACAGTTTTCCAAAGGATATTTCACTAAATAAAAAGAGCTGTATTTTTGGCACACGAACGTTCTGTATAAAAATCACATTTAGATCTTTAAAATAAAGTTACAATGTGGTGCCAGGCTCTGCCCTCTGATGTTGCCCCCCCTTGGAGTGCTGGGGAGCAAGTGGCTGCATCCCCATGAGCCAGCCAGCCCTGAAGGGCTGATGGTGCTCCCTTCCCCTGCACACTTGCTGTGTGAACTGGGGAGATGACACTGGGCCAGCCCAGCCCCTGAGGCTTCCTCCAGCATGGGAGCAGGAAGGAAGTACCTGGGTCTCACTCAGCCTGGGACAGAGCCCACGGTAACCAGCTAAATCCAGCACTGCAATTGCTTCCACGTTTGTGGTGCAGAAGCAGCCTGAGGAAATTGTGGCTCAGAGTTCACCCAGGCTTCACGCCCTTGAAATCTGTCGCCTAAGAAAATAACAATTGTTTGTGGAAACCTTTTCTGCTAAGCCTGTGCTATTCAGCTATCTATGTTCACTGTGTGTCAAAGTGTGGGCTATAAGCTGAAAAGTCCACAGGGCCACAGCACGGAAATTGGTTTGAACTACTAACAAACCAGTTCTGATTTCAGGCTCCACCAGATTTTCAGACCTCAAAAAGACCAGCAGGTCCTGAGAACTGCTACAAGGACAGACAGAGACACAAAGTAGGATGCAAACTCAGCAACCTGGACAACAAACAGAACATGCATTTTGACCAAGGCCATGACTAGACCAATGAAGTATCTATTTGCCTCCTGGCAGGAAATCTCAAAGACCAGTCCTGCAAGTCTTGGGGTACCTCACCGTTAAAATTACTACAAGTTTTGTTTGCACTGTACTGTTTGGATGGCAGGGAAGGAGGAGAAGGAGGCAAAGCAGGGGAATTAAAAAAGAAGAATCTGCATTGTCATTCACAATGTTTGTAGGTTTGTCTGCAGCGATCTCCCATCCAAGGCATCTTGCAGGTTTTTAATGCTACACACTTGCCTCTCAGCTTCTTCCCCTGGAACGGGGGCACATAAAAGGCAGTTGCACTGCACATAAAAAAACACAGTAAACCATAGACCTCGGGATATAATTTTCAGACTGGGTGAAACTATATGGTTTTCCCCTAGAAGCCCTCAGTGGACAGTTTCTTCAGTTAGCTTTACCACCTTCAGGCCTTCCCTTTAAGTGAGGAGTGCAGCTGAACCCAAAAATTCAAAGCAAAACTCAGCTGAAACTATTATGTTTCATCTGGTTACATGTCAAAACCTCAAACCTCATGTACACAGGGCTCAAATTATAAACCCATCAGGCTCAACCCCAGAGCTCAGCCCAGGTTTGCCCAGGGAGCCCATGAATCTTTCAGAGAAGCTGATCCAAGTTTGAAGTTCATAATGAATCGCAAACCCAAAGTGGCTGGGGGACTTTTCCAAGGTTAAGCAGTGAGTTAGAAGGGGAACTAAGAAAAGAACCGCAGCCCTGGCCACTTCACACACTTTGCTACCAACAGAGGTAGAAACTCACTCTGCTTGAACTTCACTCTGTATAGCCTTTGCCAAACCACTCAAAAATAACCACTTTTTTTGCCTGTTAATTGTTTTAATAAGTCACATGGCAATGAATGACTAAAAACTACATCATCCCTCTAAGGATTCAGCTGTGGAAAAAGCATCCATTTAGCTGCAGGGTAGTTATTACTGCATAGCTTTGATTTTGCTACACAATGCACACCCTGTTTATTGAAATGCTTACATGCTGCTCCAGGTGAAATCATCATCACTGACAGGTATACTCTGAAGCTAAAGGAATGAGCTCAGATTCACTTATCGAGACCTCACGTGAGCATTGCCCACTTACCTGGATTTTTGCAGTGCTCTAAGATGTTGGTCAATGCCACTTTTGACATTTTTTAACACTACCTAAATCTCTACATCTAAAACATGAAAATAAAATTTCAAGGTGAGAAAACACAATTGCAGTTTGAATACCTGCCCCTCCTGGTAACTGCAATTACCACAGCATAAGGCTCTCTGGGGAGCACTGGCATGATTTCAAGTTCATGGCACCACATAATGTAGTGTCTTTTTAATCTAGACCACCATGCAATGAGCACTTATTTGCCTGTTCCATATCAATACTACCAAAGCTTTAATCTCTAAGACTTTTGGCAATACAGCAAGCAATTGTTCCAGGATATAGGCTTAATGCTGAAATACCATGAGGGCTGAGGATTGCTACATACTGCTTTCTAATAGTCCCTGCTGTTTGACACCTGGAATGGCATTAAGGAGCTCTGGCACTGTATCCAGAGTTCTCTACCAATAATTTAAAGTGCTTCTACAAGATGAGAAGAAGGGGGAGAGGGGGGGGAAGGGTGTCAGCATTCAGGGATTATGTCTATTCAAGGTATTGAAAACATTTTTGTAGGGTGAAGGGTCAGCATTTGAAAAGTAAGGTATGGCTCATTCATACGCAGTAAAAAACTGAGATTCTGATACATACCTTTTTCCCATTCAGGTTAATTAGGAGTTTTCTGTACTCCCCCAGCTATTTTTGCTTGCAGGCAGATTTCTTTTGAGCTCAGCAGCCAGGACTGTATCTAGGGCTAAGCTTTCCCACCGTATCACTCCAATATTAAAAGAATTTTTCTGGCTTCCTGTTAAACCATGCACTGATTACAAAATTCTTTTGCTTACTTAGGGCCAGATTCAATAAAAATCCTGTCCAGCTTCCGCATCATGGAAGGCCACAAAAGCCCTGAAATATTTTGGTTTTGAAGCCTGTGTGGGCTTCCATGGCTTGGATGCTGGGTACTTATTCCAGTGAATATGGTCCTCAGAAAACTTTTCAAGGTCTTGCTCCATATGGACCCAGTGATTTCTCTTTATTGTCTCCAGCATGGATTACTATCCACTTCAGAGAATCTCTGATTTATGCCTCTAGCTACAAGCTAAATCCTAGAGGAATAGGTCCTTTTCATATCAGGTCACATCCTCTGCAGAACACTGACAGAGAAATTAGTGTTTCTGAAAAGAAAGCACCACTAACAAAAATCTGGTATGTTTTGCATGGAAAGGCTTTATATGAGTATAAGCGAATGGTAAAATAAAAAAGGAAATTCAATAAACTACTCATTATCTATATTCATATGACTAAGCTACACATGGAACGTAGCTTTTATCCTCCATAAAAAATGTACAGATGTTCTATAGAAAACTGTATGAACAAACTTTAACCTCACGACTGCTATTATTTTGTAATAAAAGGCTTACAGCATAATGTGAGCTTTTTTTAGAATGTAAGTTCCATGTGAGTAGTGTGTTGTTAATTTAATATTAATGCAATGCACCAGGAAGAAGTCTGCACAGAATCTCAAAGAGAGAGGATCACAGTGCTGCAGACAGGAGATTTGTGGCATGGATTTATTTGCCTCAGCGCTCAGCACAAAATTCATTGACCAGGATTCCCATTGCTACAGGGCAGTGGATTCATCTACAGATGTTTTCACATGCCTTGGCTTGAGGGCTTTGCTCCAGCATTTCTGCTACTGTTCCTGGGAATCATGTGGTTAAGTCACCTTGCACTGCAATGAAAATTTACCTCTCAAGTGCATATGAATGAGCTTCTTTTTTTGGTAACAGCAAAAGAAAAAAGAATCCACCGAATAAACTTCTGAATTCCTTTTGCTGAACTATCCTTCAGGTAGCAGGTGTGAAGGCTTCCACTGAACTTTCAGATTGCAAATGTGGTGCCTGCTTTGCTTGCACCACAAGCAAATAAAAGCGGGGGAGCAGAACAGAAATCCAGTTTCATCCATATGGTCTACCTTTCCCAGAGCATGAGCCCCCTTCTCTACAGCATCTGCCATTCAGAATACCATTCCTCTATTTCTCCAAGGAGTCAGTTCACTGTCTCATCTCCAAATGCATTGGTGAAGTAATTTATGACTCCCATTATTATAATGGCTTAGCAGCTCCCAAGCATGTAAAAATAGCAACAATAATCTCTCCCACTTTTCCTTCCTTAGCACCCCATAGGAGAAAAAGCTTGATTAATCCTGTAGGGGTTACATGTGCACTTGTGTGTTGCTGTAATTTACAGAGGGAATTTGACAAGTGATGTCTACAGACACCTTATTTGTTGCAGAAATACATTTCTTCAGTCTAGATACAGCTTCTGGGAAAGTCCTGTGTCCAGAAAATTCATTCTATGGCATGACAGCTTCATTGCTTCTGTGGTCTTTTGTGCAATCATGATCATAACCCATCTCAGAAATGGTGAAGGCCATTTCCTTGGAAGCCTTCCAGGATCAAATTTGAAAACGTACCCAGGACTCCACGCAATGAAGCAGAACTTCTATGCATAGCAGAGAGGAAAAAAATTAGAAGACATTTATGAACAACGGGCCTATGGCAATGTGTGTGTTTTTAACAGACAGACGGCTCCCATTTGTTCCAGTTTTCTGAGCATGTGATTTCTAATGCAGTTACCATTTTACGTGGACAGTTGTGGTTGCACTGCACCCCAAACAGAGTGAAGGCAACAGCAGGGTCCCTGTGAGATAGAGACGGAGCTTTCCTATTTCTGTGCATATTCTGTGAGCAAGTACTAAAGCCCAAGAGTTCGCAGAGGTGCAGCAAACATTAAAGGCCCACAGCATCTGGACCAGTTACATTAGGAAGAATTTCTAACAACTCTTCTGCTTCTACAATCATCACCTAGGTCTAAACTGCTACGAAACAATGTATTAGTTTCTCTAAAGTTAAAATTTAAAATCCATTTGAGTTAAACTGGTGTAACACACAGAGTGGAAGTCTTCGTATTTCAGTGTTAAACCATGCCTGTTTTGGGTTAACTTTAAACCTGTTAGGAAGCCAACTTGGTATCTGTAAATAAGATGGTCTTGAGCTAGCACAAGCTGATTTGGTTAACACATGACTTTAAATAACGTTGATGCAGCTATTTAATACAACTGCAATCTTAGACTTATCTGGTTCATTTCCGGCTATTTGTTTCCACAGTGCAGTGCCAACTTCAGGTAGCCACTAAAATAATTAGGGTTGGGCAGCAATTATGCTTCCAATAAGGAATATGAAAACCTAGATAGCATCTATAGAAAAGCCAGCACTTAGGCTCACCATGTGATCTCCCCAGCTCTCCAGTGGTTCTGCATGCATATGGAAGAAGCCTTGCCAGGTTCCAGAGGTGAGGAGCTTGGACACAGAAAAACAAGTGGTGCCTGGGACTCCTTCAGCTCCACCTTAGGAGAAGGAACAAAATTATTTCAGGGAGCTTCCAGTGATGCACATAGCTTCTCCACACAGGTTAGCAGCATTAAATGATAAACAATATCAAATATCAAGAGTGATTCAGCAAATAATTACAGACAACCATTTTTCCAGTGGCCAAAGTTACAAGGACAGTCTCAGCACTGAAACCTCAGTGATAGGAATCATGTTACTGGCTGCCTCACAGTTGATGTTAGAGATTAATTTTTGTCAACGTGATTAGCACAGGACAGTTATGGTTTGGGTAGCAGCTTGTAGGATCTTGCTCTTTGAAAGACAGTTCCCCAAATGAACCTTAGCAGACCACATATTAGCTGCGATGGAAGATTCACATCACAAGGGGAGTTCATAACCTGCATTTACTTCTGCCCAAAATGTTTTCATTCCTGTTGCTCATATCTGGAAAGACCATATTACATTTTTCCTTCTGCTTTCGATTTAGTGCCTCAGATGTTTTGGCAGAGGATGTGAAATAAGGTACCTTGTACAAAAGACATGACAAGGTGAGTAGTGTCAACTGAGGTTTATAAAGCAACACTGAGCTCTTCTGTAACGTCAGAGAAGTAGGTGTCTGGCAGTGGCAAGGTATGTTGCAGTACTTGCACCCATGTCTGTGTCACTTCTGCCACTGGTAGTCACGAGCTGTCTTTCAGTTCTTCTGTTCAAATCTTGCCTCATTTCTGGGGGCAGACAGAAGAGAAGAAGCTGAAGGCTGAGCATACACAGCAGTAGTTACATCTCTGTCTCCCTGATCCGTGCTGTTACTCCAAAATGCTTTCTGAAACCACAGGCAACACAAAAGACAAAAGAAACATTGAGTTGGCCTTCTTTGTACTGCTCCAACCTTTTTGCAATCTGCTCATTCACCAGACTGGCTGGTTGCCTGAAGAGCAAAGCCTCACAAGCTGATGCATCATGTCTTTCAGTCAGACTAATGAGACTAATCAGGGGTGGGAAGGATTTACCTCCTACCTGTATCAGTGACCATTTCTGCCTTTGAAATCAGTGGGAAAAACATCTTCAGAAGAAATGTTTCCTGTGGAGCTGATGTTCGCTCCCATCTGCAAAAACCTGAGTCTGCACATGTATACCCTGGTCTCCTCAGGGGTAGGCTGAAAACTCCTCTCCTTTGCTAGCAACCCTGCATGAGGAACCAGAACTGAACTTCAGCTCCTGTTTCCTCTGGTTGCCATCACACCTTGCATGGTTACACTGAATGATGCAAGTGACAAGGACACCACACATTTTTCAGAGACTGCCTCCCACCTTTTAGGTGCAAAGCATTGTCACATCCCCCAGAAAGCTCCACATATGCTAATAAAATAAAACAACCAGCACTAAAAACAACTTGGTGCCTTCTACACTAGGAGTAACAACTCATAGACAAACTATTCATCTATTAACATTTTTCATTAAAACAATCACTCCCAGCTGAGACTTACTAAAGGCCCTGCCAGGCCAAAATTTCAGCCCAGTTATGGTATTTATTATTGGAACTGGCAGGCCAGAAGGGTTTGCTGCAGAGGTTTGCTGAGCAGCAGGCATGCTCAAACAGGAGCCCTTGCCTCACTTCACAAACAGGACTGGTGAATGTCAGATGTCAGGTTCTTGTTTCAGGTTCTGCTCTCTTCTCCCTTCGACCACCACGGGTCAATTCTGTCATTTAGCAACCAACAAAGCTTTAGGCAGAGTAAGCAGAAGCGTGGTAAAGGTCTGTGTCTCAGCTTTCCCTATTTTTAAACTACTATAGCATAGCTTCAGGGGCTCGATAGCATCAGTCAGCTGGGGAGGGAGTAAGCTGGAGGATGAGGTGTAATTCCTCAAGGCAGTGGCTGCTTCCCATAGCCATGTGCTTTGGAGGAGGTGGCTGAGGGCATCTGTAAGCTGCAGGTTTGTGCTTAGGAGTCATGGGCTGGGTCTGGTGCAAAGAGAGGCTTGCACTTGGGTTTCATAATGGAGTTCATGGAAGTCACAAGAAATTGAATTGTGGCCAAGGTAGAGAGCCATGTAGAACAGATGTCTTTACAGAGGATAAAATAAACAAAAAGAAATACTCCGAGCCCGAGCTGGAACTCTTGGCCCATGCTAAACCTGTAAGAAAGCCTCAAGTGCTCTAGAGGGAGGCTGTCCGACACACTAAAATTCCACATGTATAAAGTAAAGCACATTTGCATTGCTAATTTAATAAAGGACTTCTTGACCCAAAGTCAAATACTAGCACAAGTCTTCTGCATGGAAAAGCTCTGATAAGCATGCTCTTTAACTCTCCCTGTGAACATTCAGTAATGCTCCTTTTTAAAAGTTCACATGCTTCTTCTAGTGTCTGATGCTAATTATCTTATCAGATAACAGGCAGCCCTGTGCTGAGTAGGTATGTAATATATTAGCCTTGGGGAAAAAAAAGAAAAAGAAAAAAAAGAAAAAAAAAAAAAAGCAAGCAGCCTTATCTTTCAAGTAGATTTGGAACTGTGTATGATCTTTCTGAGCCTGTGGAAACTTTCCTCTGCAGCACAGAGCTTACATAAGGAAGAGAAAAGAGGAAAAAAAAAAAAAAAAAAAGGAGGGAAAAAAAAAAATCAGAACACCAAACCCATACAGCTTTTAGGCTGCAATTCTCCTGGCTGTTCCTTTCGGTTGAATTTTCTCCTCTATCAGTATTTTGGAATGACATACAGGTTAAACCGTTCATCTGGCACGGAAAGCAGCTTTGGTAATTGCAAGTTTACATTACACTATAACCGAGCAGATTATAGTAAACAGATGAATGGCGTAAATAAAATATCAGTGCTTAGCTCTCCTTTGTGACTTGTATTCTGATACCACTACTACTGCTTTCACTACAACTGCTACTACTACTACTGCAAGGCTTCAGCTGACAGCTCAGCCTGAAAACCCTTATTCATCTTTATTTCTACTTCAGCTGTTTCTCGCAAGCAAAAAGGCGTGGAGGGCTTACTGGCCAGAGGCTTTCTAACCTAGCAAGCCTGCCTGGGAAATCAATACGCCGCACTCGAGAGCACAAAGATGGATTGTGAAGCCGGGGCTGGCGAAGGAATGCGCGCTGCATCTGGAAGGACGCGGAGCCAGCCGGCTCTGCTCCGCCACAAGCCTCCCAGACCGCGCATGTTTGCACACCAACCCCGTGGCATCCTTCCAAGACAATTTGTGAACCTCGGTTCACACCGTTTTCAAAGTAGGTCATAGGCAGTAATCTCAGCCGAGGAGAGATACACTGTCAGCAGCAGCGGCTGCAAGGAGGGCGAGAGCTGCAGCCAATGAACGGGGCTGGTGCGAACCGAGAGCCCGAGAGAGAGATGGGGCCGGCAAGGTGCTTGCCCTGCTCAAAGAGCTGACAGGAGAGCTCTAGGAGACCATTTACAGCTGGACAAGGACCGACTGTTCTCCTGGACACAACCACCAGCAGCACGGCTTAAATATTAATCGGGATGAAAATACAATAGGAGAAGAAATCTAACCTTTACTCAGCTCCGTGCTCCTGACAGCAGGAATCGCAGCTAATTCTGAATTAGAGGATTTAAATTTACTACGAGCCCTCGATTATTGCTTCCTAATGTACCTCCCTCACCTGCCCCTACTCTGACAGATAAACACAGGGCCAAAGATAGATGTGTTTTCGACACAGAAGATTCCTAAAGCACTTAAAGCTTCCTGCATTTTCCCGTACCTGTGAGCTTGAGCTGTCTTAGGGGCAGGGAATTAGAAATGGGTGCATTTAAAAGTATATTTTTGAAAGATGGTGTCCAGGAGCAGAAACCAGCACGCATGCTTGTTTCCACACTGTAACAATATAAACACTATCAGAGAATTACCAGTTTAAAGCAACAGAATGGAAACTCAGAGGCATAGGAGCTGTTAGGAAAGTGCTGCCTTGAAACACAGCCTGCACATCACCAGAGATGAGTTGATGCTAGAAAGCTGAAGGATTGCCTGAACAGCACTACTGTGTTATGCAATGTTTTTTTTTAATGGGTTAATTTTTATACAGGTTCAACTTAACCTTGCCTCTTGTCAATAGTTACATGGATCTGAATGAAAATACGCTCTGTGAAGAAATCCACTCTAACATAATGGGTGTGCATCATTTTTAGCACTGAAATCAACACAGAAACAGCAGAGCTGGGCAAGCATGTCTTTTACTGAATCTGGCAAAGAAAAGGACTGACTTTCTCCATTTGAAAAGTTGTGCTTTTTCCTTTTTTTCTTTCTTTGCCTGTGATGTGTCAGGCTGGAAATCTTAAACAGAAAGGAGCACATGATTTCTGAAGTTATCACTCTTTATGCAAAGAGAGGGGGGAGACAGCAAGCTGCAGACTAGCAACAAGGCTTATCTCCCATCCGAGAAAAAGCACTCAGAATGACTTTCTGCTTCACTGGGAGTGACCTACCTGGTCAATACCTTGTTCAGGGAGTTGTAAGACATGCAGATACTTGCAGCAATGTGCTGCTGCTATCAGCTAGAGGGGTGCCGTAATGACTTTCAATGCAAATATATAGAAAAATCCATAAATCCAGAAAGGGTTATCACTCAGTACATAATCAAGCGAACAATTTATTCTTGAACACGGGATGTGATGCCTTCCTGCCAAAATCATATTGCTTGCTCATTATCACTAAGCTTTGAAAGAAAAATAACCAACAAAAATCCCTTCTGCTGCTGCCTCCCCAGAAGAAAATCCCTTTAAGAAAAATTGTAACAAAGAAAACTCCCAGACACTTCACTGTTTTTCTCAGAGTGACAAAGAAATCTAGCTGTGGTTAGGAATGGACTCAGTATTGTACAGTTTCAGGTCATGTGAGTTTTATTACTTTTCAGGCTAACTTCTTTTTTTTTTTTTTTTCCCCAGCCAGCTGCTCGCAGTTGTCATTTTAGGATTAAGAGCAAACTACTCTGAAAATAAATTTGCTCAGAAAGCTTTTAAAAATAATACAGACAAAAATCTTCTGTGTTTTTCATTTCAGCTTGGATGTAACCTCTTTTTTTTTTTTTTTTCTTTTTTTTTTCCTCCAGTATTTGAAAAGAATGAGTCTGAAATGCTAAACAGGTCACAGAGTAATTATGCATCCACCTGAAAATTAAACACACGTTCAAAAGCTTAACTAACAGCATATGCTAATTCATAACAGGTATGTGTCAGTCATTTTTCCTCGTAGCTGATCATTAGGGTGTAAGCAAAACTGGATCCCATCAGAGCCCGCTGTAATCTTCCTGCAGGGTTAAAAGGAGAAAGACAAGAGCAGGGTAGCATTGTGTTGGTGCAGCTGAGCTGATACTGCCAGGCAGCCACAGCAAGTCTCCTGTGCCTGACATCCTGGTGTCAAAGCTGGGGGTGGTCTCTGGAGTTACTCAGAGAAAGATCAGTCCTGAGGCCTTGCAGAGCTCCTGCTTCTGGGCAGGTCATGGTCACTCCTCATGCGGGCCAGCCTGAGATCAAGCCTGGCTGCTTTCAACATTGTAGACCTGTGTCTCAGTTAAAAAAACAAAGACTTTGGCTAATCCTTTTAAGTTCAGTCCAGAGCCAAATAATTTTCTTACACTTGCACATCTCCTTGCTCTGGTGTTACATTGTTAGCTTACTATTTGTTTTCCCCAACCTCTCAAAGCACAAGTTTGCCAGCAGCATTTCAGGTGCATTGAAGGAATCGAATCTACGTTTCCTTCACAGAGCAGAGGTGTCTGAGTTACTAACATCTCTCTTACAGATTTCCTTGGTGGTAAAACCCAGTTTCCTTTGATGAGGAGAGCGGAATGCACACTGCTGGCAGAGATCGAAGGCCCAGCGAGGGGGTGCAAAGGACCTCAGCCTTTACAGTGGTCTTTACAGTGGTGCACAGTGGCACAGAAGACCTGTGAACTAACATACTTGAACTGTACATGACCTGCCCACCTCCAGCCGTGAGTGACTATGGGATTTTTTCAAACAGGTGCTGCAGTACTCTTATAAAGTGGTGCTGCTCAAAGGAGAACTTTAGCCAGTACCGAGACTGAAGATGGACTGAAGGTGGCTTAGGTCAACACGTGCTTCCTTACCCCAAGTTTCCCGAGGTCAGCACAGGACTGAGTGCTAAGCTATTATTTATTGCCTTTTGGATCTCTTGTGAGCTTGAAGGGTAGCATGACCTGGCTATTCACAACTACCTTTGCACTAAGTAAAAGCTCTGGCTTCATGGTGTGCCAGATACCTGCTGCGTCAAGGACAGGAACTCCATACATCACCCCCTAGACAACTGCTAATCTGAGTGAAGGCTTTTCTCCTGTTTAATTTTTTTTTTTTTTTTAACATTCTGATTTCTAGAATACTCTAATTAGGCTTCGAGGACTTCAAATGATGTCTTCTGCCTATGATCAGCAGAAAGCTAGACAGGACTAGGGCTGAGATAAAAAATGGGATTGTTACTACTGAATGTTCAGTAGCATGCACATACTTGCATACTAGAGAGCATTTTCCATACAGCACCTCTATTGTACTGATGGTACTGCAGAAGTCTTAAGTGCTATGGGTTGTTCACCAGGGTTTCACAGTTCTTGTTGGCCAGACAGAGCATCCTCTAGTAGGCCAAATGGTTGAAACCCCTGGAAGAGAATATACTGACCACAACTGTACTAGTACTCTTAGTTTAGTGTTTCACATCTCCTATACTCAGAATGTCAAATCACTTCAGCAGCCTGCTCCTCCATGCCATTGATTCATGGCAGGTGGCACAATAGCTGGCTCAGCTTGAAGTACTCCATGCCCCAGGGCCATGAGTGTACCTGGGCTTTTTACACCATGATTTGCACCACCCAGGTAAATGTAACCCTTCAGTTTAAAGCATGATATTTTCTTTTGTTGCCATCAAACAAAACATGCTAATCCTTCTGGTGTTAGTCAAACAGAGCTTAAAAATCCACTTGGATGCTCTGCAGTTGCAAGATTTCCCTGGCAAGTGTGACCACTGTTCTAAGTCATGAAAACCCACAGAATCTAAGCTTTTTTTTCTTTTTTTTTTTTAAGAAAAAGGAAAAAAAATTAAACTTTACAGCAGCAAAAACTGCCTTTCCAAGCTCAAACTGAGTGTGAAGTGATGCAACACTGGCTTCCTGAATCTGCAAAGAAAGAGCTCCAGTGCTTGTGCTGCTCCTCCATCCCAGAGCTGACAGCCAGCACCTGCTGATGAAGATTGACAAGATCCTCAGCCTGTTCTCCAGTGGGGCCCCATGCCATGCAGGAAAACCCAACCACCCCCCTAATTTCATGCTGAAGCTTGCAAAAACTAGAACTGGGGGCAGGAATGGGCACTGCAGTGATTCACTAAAGATCCTGGAGGAAGGAGGCTGAAGGAAAGGATGAGAAACAGAAATAGCTTGTTTGCTTCCTTTTCCAGAGAAGCAAGGAGGAGGGTGAGGGATGCTGAAACGAGAACACACTTCTTTTTTCGACAGGAAAAGAAAGACCTGCACTGGTTCAACTGTTAGAAATGCGAGTATCACACAGAACAAATACTTACTAGCTGTAAAATGAACAGAGGAGCTGCATCTCCGGGCAGGCTCCTGCAGTAACTTCCTTGCAGAAATCCCCTAAATTGCAAGTGCTGGTAGGAGCAAGCGTCTGTGCTTCTCAGGAAGACAAAATAACAGCTTGTGACAGAATTTCTCTCATCTTCCTTTAGTATGCGTACCCACACCCATGTTGATTTAAGTAAATTCTTGAGAATATTTTCCTGATCTAAAATTGTATCAATTCCCTTACATTTTCTCCAGCGAAATGATGAACATCAGCCTGGTGACTATTTTTAATTCTACCATGTTGTGTTTTTTTGATGAGAGTAAATATTATAGAATAACAAAATGTTTGTTGGGATTTTATTTCATAACCTAAATACTATACATTTTACTAACTCAGGGTACATTCCTCTTGACCACTATCACATTTGTCTGGTTAAGTCAACAGTTAAGTCAATTGCTAGTACCTCAGTGGTCAGTAGGACTCACACAAGCACTAAAACTGAGGCTCTCCTCAATGTAAATAATCTTTTTTTTCTTTTTTTTTTTTTTTTTTTTGGCACTCCATGTGATTTGGCTTAAGCAACATAATGCAGAATTCTGTCCCATCTGTCCCACTTAATTATAATAATTGCAGAACCTAAATTTGCTTTCAAACATCATTAATATTATACTACAGGCTGGGTGGGTAAGGGGAGGAACTCCTCTGTTTCCGATTCCTGAAAAACCTCAGCCAAACCAAAACAAGGTCTTGAAGATTTTACATTATTTTTCTGTGTCAGTGCTGAAGACTTAATAACCACAGAATGCGCTCTGTGGTATTTAATAATTTCATATCATGAGCAAACATCGTTTGCTGGCAAACAATTTGCTTAAACATCTTAACTTGAGTTTTTCTCTATGCTAACACATAGAAGATTTGCTCCATGTCAGAAAACTTACATCACAGGATAGATAAACCCTATATTTTGTATGTAATTAGAAATTTTCAAGCAAAGTGTTTCCAGTATCTGAATTAAGCTGTAGGTAATATCATTTCAGATAGCTTACATTTGCTTGATTCAAATTGCTGGATCAGTCTGCAGGTAGATGGAAAAAAGCCATCTAGTGGACAAAAATGTAATTAGAGACCAGAAAATATTTTCAAGCACGAAAGCTTTACTGGAGAACTCGTTTTTAATGTCATTATTCATCTGCAATGCTGCTTATCTAGGAATACTCTAGAAGTCTCCAGGAAAACAGGGTTTACTGGAGGGCAACCACATATCTCTCTAAGCCCAGGTTTTTGGCAGATTTTTTGATTAGCGATTGTCATAAAACGTAAAAGCTGCTTCATCCCTCCTATCCCTCACAGGGAATTTATCAGCATATTCCTTACAATGCTGTGAGGGTCACCAGACAGCTGAATATCTTATCACTAGATTCAACACTACGTGCCGAACAGGCTGGCATTGCCACAGGGCTTAAATAGCTGAGCTAATATTTAAACTTTTGTCCCTTCTGATCCCTGAAAAATAATGAGAAGAGACTTTGTGACTTTATAAACAGGCGAGCCAAATGGCACTCCGAACAGCCATTTACTCAAATTATCTTTGAGATTCTCTGGGACATGAAATCAGGGGGGTCCACGGAGCGTGAGGGAGTCGAGAGGAATGACACCCCTCCCCCCTCCAAACATGCTTCTGCAACTTATTCAGCAGCTAAAGTAAAAAGTGGGGAGAAGGGAACTAAAAGACCTCTACTCCTGATGTTATTTACAACACTCAATGGCCTTTGCTAAAATGCTGCTTAGCAGGGTTGCAGTGGCCCATGCAATGAGTGAAGTAACTGAATGGGTCCAGCTCTGCACTGCTCTCTCCTCCTCTTTCATTTATGCCAGGGAGCACAGGCTAACAAATACAGCAGCCTTTTTTTATGCAACGTTTTCATGAGATTCAACCCCCAAATTCATCCTCTTCTACCACAAAATTTAGAGCATTCAGCCAGGCACATTCAGCTAATCTTGAAGTGCAGATAATGATCAGTCATGCCCAGACAGGCCAAAGTATTGAAGCCAAAGTATAATTTCTGTGGGATTACAACAGCACAAACCACCATCATCAGAGACTGTACTGTGATGATGCAAGCAAACATCTGTAACTCCTGCTGCTCCAGAGAAAATACTCAAGTGGGATTATTGACCTGCCACTCAGAGACTGCTCTGATGCTAAAACAATGGGTTTTGTTCCCTTTCCTGTACCCCTTTTGTTTGAGATGAAAGAGAGCTTCAGGTATGTTGTGGTCCTATCTAGAAAAAAAAAACACCAAACATCAAAAACCAGCCAACAACAACAAAACCAAGCAAACGAAAAGCATAAAACCAAAAACCAAACACATCTCCCACATCACCCAATTGTTCTTTCAAAATAGTAGCATCCCATGCAATGGTTTCAACCCAAATCACCTATGCAAGGGCATGTATTTACCCAGAGGTCTCTCTTTCCCATTAAGCCCACATATACATGCTTAGACGTAACACATAAGCAGCAGGCATCTCCTTGCATTGCTCCTCTTTTTCCCCAACATGAGGACTGTTTAATGCATCACTTCTGACAGAGCCACCATTTGCTGTGCTCAGATGACCCTTACACTGCTGGGTTATAAGACAAGGGAAGAGAAACTCCCTAGATGCCTTGCATAGACCTTTCCTGCAACCTCTTATTCATCCCCCTCCTAATGAATCACAGCCTTTCCTCTCTCTTTTCATAATAGCCAAATAAGGATTTCAGGGTTTGGCCCTTTCACTACATTCTGTATTTTAATACAGACAAGAATGGAATACAAAATGCTGCCAAAAGTTTAGCAGCAGGGGCAACCTTTTTGCTATTTTCATGTCTTCAGTTTCCGACAATGCCGACTCGCAGTTCTGCACGACCGCAAGGCAGGGAATTCATAAACAATAATAATAACTATCCAACAAGGCTTCATCCTAGTCATGCATAAGTGCAGGACTGGCAGAGAGCAGAATAAAGCTGCTTTGCTCCTTCACAAAGCTTGCAATGTAAACTTTGCACTGTCAGTTTAAAACTTTGGCATCTGTGTCTGCGAATGGGGAGGAACCCATTTTCAGATACTTGGGAAATATAAACTTCAGCTGTTGCCAAGCTCAGAGATAGATTTGCTCCTTTTTATTTTTAAAAGTTTCCTGAATATGTGAAGAAACCCACAAAGCCATTTTAGAGTCGTGTAGCTCTGAAAAATGTGCACGCTTCTGTTTTTTTAAGAAGCATTCTCAATCATTGTAATTATTCCTTGAGAATGCTTTTTAAAAAACAGAACCATGGCTATTTTTCACAGCTACAAACCCCTAAAACAGCTCTAGAGCTTTCTGTGAAACTTAATAAAAAACCTGCCTTTTAGCTAAGAACAGTAAAAATAGATCAAAAACCAATTAGCTGGCCCACATGGCAGAAGACAGGTGTGCTTTGGATGTGGTATTTATACAGAATCAGGATAAGCATTTTTTCACTTTTTACACAGATTCCTGAAGACTGTAAATATCACAAACCTCTTCTTGCCAATGCCCATCACATCCATTTAGAACACCGGCCACTCAAAGAATAACCTTAGGATGCAGCTTAAAACATTTAATCTTGCCTCCTACCAGGCTATAAAACTGAATTAACATTAAAAGCAGCAGACTGATGGGCGAATTATGATTATAACAAGCCTTCAAAAGCAAAAACAAGTAAACTCCTTTGGAAAGCGTGGCTAGAGAGAAGGCTGGGAACACTGAAACCAATTACGACTGCTTTAGTGTTACACCTGCTAAAACGAATGCCAAGTTCAGCACAGAA
The DNA here is from genome assembly GCF_036169615.1 of Heliangelus exortis. Lineage (NCBI taxonomy): Eukaryota > Metazoa > Chordata > Aves > Apodiformes > Trochilidae > Heliangelus > Heliangelus exortis. The sequence goes on from NC_092423.1 coordinate 63,037,667, forward strand.
TTATTTACATTGTTATTAACAAAGGGATATATGAGTAATAGGAAAACAGAAATGGTTTATGCAAAACAGGCTCTACTGAAACCAGCTAAAAACCTCAGGTTCTTGTGATGGAAAGCAAAGGCTGTGGTCAGACCTGCGCTCTGCTTGCTCTATGAGTCCTGCGGATTCTCCTGCTGCTCGAGTCCCTCTGGCTGCTGGCCACTGTCCCCAAGCAGCCTGACATACACCAAAGTAAATACTCTTGTAATTGCTCCTTATACAAGTCAGTCAGAATGATCTTCCCTCTCTCTCTTCAGTACTTGTTTTTTAAAACCATACTGCTCAGGTAGAAACAGATTTAGGGACCAATCATACAAGAAACTGTGCCAGGAGATCCGAGGAGGGACAGCCCCTTGGCAGGCATGTGGCGGATGACAAGGGAATGGGAAGAGGCTGAGAGCATCAACTTCTTCCCCAGGCCACAGTATTACTAAAAAAGGAGAGATGTTCCTTCCAACATTTGAGAATTTTATGTACCTACATAAAGATGGCTCCCCACTGTGTAAGACACTTCATGTACTACAGCATCAGGAAAGAAAAGAACGTATTTCTAAACAGTACAAATGAAAGACTGGGAGCTGTAAGTAACTAAAGGAGCCTCCCAAAGCTGCCCAGCAGCAGGGATTTTCATTGAGCCCAGGCTCCAGCTCCAGAGCACTTCTTGAACACACTGCTTTCCTCTCACCTTTATGATCTTCTCCAGTTCTGCACTGCTTAGGCAAGTGGTCCCTGATGGAAATTGATATATCAATTACAGAAGCATGTTTTGAAAACCAAGCCCTACTCCTCGGTAATCTCATGCTCTCACCAAAAAACACAAGGCCATCTCAAGCAGATGACTTTGGTCAGGCATCCTTGACACTGGCTTGAAGACAAAATCCCTTTTCTCTTGATTCAGCCTTTTATGATGCATCTACTTTAACTAGTTCAGAAGTGGTTTCTCAAGCCAGCAGAAAGACCAAACCGTCTCCTTTACTTCCAGCAAGAACACCCGATGGTTTTGACCTTCTGATAATTATTGCCCATTCTTGCCAGAGCTAAGGCACACATAATTCACTTTGATACTTTTTTTAAACACAGCAGTATGACAGAAAAAGACATCTCTCTCTTTTATACAAAAAGCCCACAAACCTTAAAAAAATGGCTTATTCAGTTCAAAGATAGTACCTGAAGAGCAGTGAATTTTCACAATTCAGGTTCCACGAAAGCAGCAAAAATGTCTCTTCTCCATTCCCATAGCAAACACATGCACTATCAAGACAAGGAAAATGAGGTTTTATGATGAGTTGGACAGACTGCTGCACCCTAGCAAAGTTTTGGGGAAATTAAAAATAAAAATAAACATTGAATAACAAAGCAGCACATCATAGAACAAAAAAGGGCAGAATTCAATTTTGTGTTCAATGCACATCTCAGAGGACTTTGCCAGACTTCGTTGTCTCCTAAAGAAAGTCATTCCAAGACTGGTTGAACACCACAGAGTGACCATGGGCTCCAGCACAAGTCTGTGAATCTGTTCCCAAGAAGCTCCCAACTGTGCTTTAAAACCCAAGATGACTGCCATTTAAGGTTCTCTGGGGCTTAAAGAGCTTACACATAAGATTTTCCTCTCACAACCAAGAACACCAGGACCCAGAAAGAGTTCCAGCTGATTTTCCAGGCTTTGAGTGACTGGCTTTCTCAAATACAGCTGCTTTCTGCATTAGAAGACTAAAAATAGTTCTGCTCTTAGCAGGCTGACTTCCTTTTAAGCATTCTGCCACATCCATGCGTGTATTTCATTCAGGGTTTCTGCATGTCTACGCCACTGTGATTCTATTTCAGCCTTTAAGTACATTCAAGAAATTTTTCATTTCCCTCTCCCATATTCACTCCAGATGTCCTGAACTGTCCAAAACTGTTTCATGTTAGGAGAATTTGTAGGGATATTCCAGCGTTCACAATGGTCCCATCTGCTTTAGTATTTTCAAGAAAGATCAACTTTCTTCCCCAACTGTTAGAAAACATGGACAACGAGTGTATAGTTTTAAAACATCTGTGATTAATGGTAGATGTTTTTCTTGTACCTTGTGCAATAAGAATAATTAAATACTGCCATTTCAGGCTTTTACATTTTTCCTCTTGAAGAGATGCTGGAGTGCAAAACCCAAGGAACTGAAGGGTATCCTGTGCCTCAGAGAACATACTGCAACAGTAGTAAACACTTGTTCAATAAAGCTGTGCCAGCATGCAAGGAGCTCATTTTGAAAAGAAACACTGCATGAGGTGGGGGACTGTGAAAGCACACGCTGCAGTGGTCCTTTCAGATACAGTCACCATGTCTACCATATCAAGGGAAACCGGGCACTGTGGGTCTCTTCTAGCTTACATGGTTGGTGTGAAAATAAGAATGTGAGCATAGGAAGGCAGGAACTAGGGGAGGGATATACTCTTTGACTCCCCTTGATGGGAAGTTAGCATGTACTTGGTTCCATACAGCTCCAGAGCGATCTAGATGTCCAAGTTTAGATGTAAAGTAAAAGTCTGTAGCATATTCAGTCCTGAGGGAAAACACCTAGTGTTAAAAAAACAGTGCATTAAAAATTCAACTGATACACTCAACTAGAGCTGGGCAGTATCAGAGAAACTTCTACCCCAGGAGTGTTTCAAATTCTAGACATCATACCCAGCCTGTGCGAAGTATTTCTACTGAAGTCAGTGGAAAAGTCCTTCAGGCTTTGGTACCATTCTTGGCCCTACAGGTGTTCATGGATATCCCACTGGTATAAAAGGACACAGCCTTTCAGACAACAGGTAAAAAATCACTTTGCTGAGATGAGAAACAAGGCCATTCAGGATCAGCTCCATGGCATACGAGGAACCAAAGTTCAGCAGAGTTGAATTTCACTTCTTCAGCAAGGGCAAGGCAACTTCAGCCCATCTCAGGACGATTCTTTGCATGACTTGAGGACTCCAAACAGTATACTTTGTAATGATGGGAACACCAGGTGAAACAAGTGAATAGTTTCACTCCTAAAACTCTAACCATACTTTTCTGAAGTATTGGTCATAAATACAGTGTGCTTCACTAAATCTGCCAAAGATAAATCCAGGAAGCAATAGGGATCCTCACACTGAGGATGTTTCTGAACCAAAAGTATTTGCATGAGCATTACAAAATTTGCTAGCATTGCTGCCCATCCTTAATCTTCTTGCAAGTGTAGGTGTGTTATCTAATAAATTTAAACTAGTACAACCTTTCTAATACAGATAAGATGGTTACAAAATTTTTATGCCAGGAAAGATAATTAGAAGTTTAGGTCTTTTGTTTTGAATCTTGAATTCATTGACATGAATTGCTAAATGTGTCTCAGGATGCAAAGGTATCCACAAACCTTCTAGTCCTGTTTTCTTCCAGAAGAGCTGAGGTTGGTCATAACCTCACAGTCTCGAGTCAAAAGCTGCTCTGCGGGTGGTATTACTTTGGATTTTATGAAGAGGAAAGGAAATATACTGATACTCATGTAGAACTAATAAAAATAAAATATGATAAATGGCATCTACCTCCTCCCTCAAATGTATACTAGATGGGTCCTACAGGGTCAACAGTCTTGGCCATTTTCTGTGATGCTAAAAAAATAGAGGTTTCACGCCTTCCTTTTCTGTAAGTAGGAAATATCAACTGACAAGAAGGCCAATACAAGTAAGAAGCAAATTAATCAGGCCATGTTTTGCTCTGAACTATGCTGCTGCACTCCTGTGGTAACCCCAATCAAGAACAAAATGTGACTTGCTGTTTCTTTTCCCTCTAAATGTCTCATTCTGACCACACAACTATTCTATTTTCTGGTTAAACATTACATGGAGTGTGTTAATTTCTGCTTCAGTTAATTTAGCTATACTAAATGCAAATGCTTCCTGTGCTTATGAATACAATCTGTTCATAGTGAATAGTTTTGAAGATTTAGATGAGTTAAAACAGCAACAGTATCCATGTGGGACCAATCTTCCCAGGACAACTCTTTTGCTTTGATTCATAAATTCTTTCCATAGGAAATATCTGTGGAAAATCTCCAACACATCCAGAAATGTACAACTCAGTTGCCCGAGTTATTAGGAATTCTTAATACTTATTTCTTCTCCCTTTATTTTTCACTTTTACATAAGCATGAGCTTATGAGATCCCTTTATGCTTTTTTTCCCATTATTATAGAATGCGCATTTTTAATAAATGCAATTATATCCATCATTATTAATACCACATGAGCCTATTGAAAAGCAGCTTCCAACTCCGAAATATCTAATTTCTGCAAATAATGGATGTGTTAAGGCTTCACCTGGTGTTACCATTCTGCATGTTTGACTTACTGTGTGGAATGAAGACCCAGTTACTTGGCTATGAACCAAGTGTACCATTATCTGACAGGGCACAGAATTTCAGGAAATTTCAAAAAGACACTCACCTTTGTGAGATGTGAAGGTCACAGTGGTGGGAATACAATGGTAAACCTATAAGTGAGCTTCTGAGACCTGTGGCATTCATGATCCATAAAAAATGGAGAAGAAGAGCAAAGAGTGAGTATGGATTCTAGAATGTCAGAATGAGCCCAGTTTGCAACAAACATTGGAGGCTGAATAATATTTGTCCCCTCCAACAGTACATTTTGGAAGTGCAACCCTGTGCTCAGTTTCCCAGAGCAGAGAGGTTAAGCATACCTGGGTGTTTTTCTACTCATCTCTGGCAATTTGTCATGGAGTTCAGCCAGAAGAGTTTGGCTCTTTACACCAGATTTTGCAGATATTCCTCATGTAGCCCATCCACCCAGACATTGGTGCAGCAGTGCCAGGTGTTGCCTTGACATGAGGAGGAGTTCTCCTGCAGCTGAGTCTAATTCACAAGCCTCACTGGTGATACGGTCTCCCACCAGAGAAGTCCATGAATTAAAAATTACTTAAACTTTATAGAAAATTTAGGCAGCTGTCAGCAAATTTCAGCTAGTCAAGAAGAAAGAAGAAACTAGCAACTAGCACTTATGGTCTGTATTTTTAAGTCATGATGGCACCTCGCTAAAATCTCTTGTCAGTAAAAGCAAAGAGCAGCAGCTGAAGACCTTTTCACAAAGCATTTGTCCTCTGATGTTTGCATTTGGCAGACTCATCTCTTCTTTCTTTTTTGTTTTCTGCCTTCTTCAAATGAGAGCTCTTCTTCATGATTCCACTGATCAACAGGCAGGCACATTCAGAGGTCCAAGTTAATGCCCAGTGGATGTTGCAGCCCTCATCTTTGAGAAGTGTTTCTCTCATGTTTTGCACTATTCTTGAATGGCCATTCCTCTCCAGATTAGACCATCAGTGCAAATACCATCAGATTTCTCACCTTCCAGATGAAGACACTAACTCAATTCTTCCTCTTAGAAGAAATGCTGTGGCAGCAGAATTCTTTGGGTAAGCGCTCTGTGGGTTTTTAAAAACCAAATTAGTCATATGCAAAGTATGTCTAGAGTGGAAAAAAGCCAAAGATAGAAGTCCTTTTTCAGATCTAGCTATGCCAGCTGATGAAGATCTTTCCAGCTGCCTCTCACTCTTGCCAGAGGTTACAGCAAGCTGACCTGCTAGTGAGTGAGTCTGCTTCAGGCAAAATGAGGGAACTGGACTTAGATGCTTAAATATTTATTCTTTGTTCACCCAGTTTATCCTGACTTTAACAGGTTTATGAGAGGCTCCCACAATGATGAGCCACAGGTCAGAGGGGACGGTAATCTCTAGTGTGGGTAATAAGTCTCCAGGTAGGAGAGGGATATTAGTAGAATCCTATTCAGCTGGCAGGGCAATATGCAAGACAGAAGATGATTCCACAATTCTGAACAAACATAAATGTTCACTATCATCACTATAGTTCCTTCCTTTACCTCATCAGACTGCCCTAGCAGTATAAGCAACTTCATATAGTATCATTACATTCACAGGTACTGGTCCTCATGGGGGACTTCATCCACATCAATATCTGCTGGAGGGACAACAGTGCAGGACAATTAGCAACCCAGGAGGTTCCTGGAGAGCATGAATAACTTCCTCCTCCAAGTGATACTGACCAGCCTTCAGGAATCCCAGAAACCAGGGGGAAAAGCTGCAACAACAAAGATGTGCCCTTGGTGGACAAGGATCAGGTCAGGAAACACTTACAAACTGGACATATAAACCACAACAGGGTGCACACATGAGTACTGCAGGAGCTGGCAGGTGTCATTTCAAGACCACTCTCAATAATTATCTTTGATGAATCACAGTGACTGGGAAAAGTGCTTGAAGACTGGAGGAAAGCAGATTTTGCTCATGTCTTCCAGAAGGTCTAAGAGAAGTACCAGAAGAACCACAGGATCGCCAGCTTCATCCTGAGTCTGGGAAGATCAGAGAGCATCTAATCCTGGAAGCCAGTTCCAGGCATGTTAAGGACACGAAAATCACCAGGAGTAGCCAGCATGGCTTCACCATGTACAAAGCTGAACTTACTTATAATCTGGAAGAAATTAAAGTTTAAAAAAATTTAAATCCCTTTGTAAGAAATGGTCACTGTGCTTAGTTCACAGAGCATTTTTCTCAAACTCCCAGTAGATACTAAGTATTTTAGCACAATGGTAGTAGCTTTGATTTCAGGGGTGAAGGAGACTGTTAGGAAACATCAAAGATAACCTCCCACTAAGCTTGCCAGTTCATAAACATGAAAGGAAACACACATGGCATTTGACTATGCCCTGATAATTGCTGATCAGTCCAAGCAAAAATCAGGTAAGACAAATGTTCTCGTTTAAGTTGTAGTCATTACCTAATGCTTCATCCCTTCTGTTGATAGCAACCTTGTCATGCAGCCAAACAAACAACAACCAGCATAAATAAAATTGATCATTCTTGTTCTTATAGTATAGAAATGTACATAATAAAGCCCATCAATTCCCACAGAGATACACTTTAAAACAGTTAAGTTGCAGCTATGAAAAGGATATAAAACAAAAATAGGCTAACAGCATCTTAAGCTATTCTGTTGAGATGTCTGCGGATGTAAATGGGTTAGTTTGGCTTTCTGAGTTATAGTTTACAGACACATCTATACAAGATTATAGTTATGAGTTCCTGTTCTGTATGCTTAATGGCTTTTCCTGCTCTTGTTCAGCAAATTCCTAGACTGGAGTTTTGCTTCTTGCCAGATCTAATCAGCTAACACTATGTTTTATAGTATTTACTTGTTAGCTACTGAATTCTGGATTTTCAAACGAAGGAATGAAGGACTGAGTGCTACATATTTGATGTGATTATGTGAAACTGTCTCTGTTTCATCTGTTTATGCTATAGATATATTTGCCTTGTGAAAGTCAAGAGAGATTACGCTTCTCCTGCATCTCAGATAAATATTTTAATATCCCTATATAGATCCAATTTAAAGTATAGCTGTCTGTGTTGTCTTAACTTTACATATTATTGCCTTCGTGGTAGCCTTTACCCAGCTTCTATTAGCCTACAGCCCATCCTGGGCGCTATCTTGCAAACCTCTTTCATAACAAAAAACCATTATCAAATGCTAATACATGTGAACTCTTCCTCACCCTATGACTATCTTAATTGATAATGACACTATGAAAAGATCTGAAACAGCATGTCTGAATATGTTGTCTGGTTTTATTACTATTTTTTCATTCTTATTGAGTATCTGTCTACTGCCTAATAGGATCTACAAGCAGTATGGTGGAAAGCATCTTTCATTTTCATCAAATTGGAGTTTCAGTGACACCAGGAATTTCAATTGGTAAGGAATCTTTGCTATGGCTCTGCTCAGTCACCCCCAAGAGGCAGCTCTTGAAACGCCATCGCTAACCTGAACTAAGATTTCAGACAGTACAGTGATGAATTTCACATCAGACAAAGAAATCTCCAGTGGAAGTCCCTTCACAGAATTCACAATATCAGGCTTAATTTGAGAGAGATTATTTGTATTGCACTATAAATTTAAATTGAGAATACCTATGTTACCACAACAGCAGTCTGCTTACACCACCTCTGTAAAAGAACAGCACTACCAGAGAAAATTGAGAAAGCGATTTGGAGTTTATGAGAGGTATAAAATCTAAAAGGCCAATAAACAGAGCTTTTGTGTAGTGTTAGGGACTGCTGGAAAAAACAGTGTGAAGGTAAAGCATGGAATTTCCAACAGGAGTCAAGCAGTATTTGGCACAGACTGCAGATGAGCAGTGCGGTGATAGTTTGATGTGGTTTTCTGGCAGTAACCACAGACAGGCAAATACTAGCACTGTGAAAATTTTATCCACCTTAGTAACTCGGTTCCTCTTTGTACTGCTTGTCTCTCAGAAGCACGTATTAAAGCACCACAAAATGCAACACATGACACCAATCAGCTTCAAACATCTGCTGCATTGCACATGGAAAAGCACGCTACAGAATTCCTAAGGAAAGCTGCCTTGTAAATACGCAGGAAAGCTTTACTGATTCTCTTCTGCGGGGAACTAAATTCAGCTAAAAATCACAGTTTTTAAAAAAATGAGGAAAAGTATATAAGGAAAGCAGGAAATGGCAGACACTTCCCACCTCTGTGCCTTCATTGGAGTATTCACATTCAACAGCAAACACCTGTCTTCTGCATTGCCCATCAATCACCTCACACGGCCTGTCAAGGGTCTCTGCCAGTACATCATGGTGTGCATCATGGGTGCATCAGGACAAAGCATGGTTGTGAAGCACCTCCTCCCACCCAGCTCCCCGATTCCCGTGGGAAGGAACCTCAGGAGTGAGGTCGGGAAGGCCGGGGCAAGGGGTGCAGGTAGCCCCATTGAGCTGAGGCTGGCAGGGTCTGCAGCTCACCCCGCCTTCCAGCAGTCAGAGAGTCAAGTTACAGCATGATTCGGATGTGTGGGGCAAAGCAAAGCCGGGGTATGTCGTAAGCCAGCTAAGAAAGCTATCGAAAGGCGATCAGCCCTGTCACTGCTACAGATTGAAACCATGATGTCAGCGGAGGAAGGAACGACGGCATTATTAATAAATGTCGGGGTAGCATCCGCAGAGCAGACTCATCAAAGTCACGCTCTCCCCGTCGACCTTCCCGCTCGAGGTAAGCCAGCCAGAAGGTACAATCCCTTCTGACATCGCTTCCCTGTCTGGATTTCCAGGGCAGGCCCTAAATACAAGCAAACCAGATGCCTGCTCTGGGCAGCCAGTATCTTTTAGAGACGCTTGATGGGAACATCTGTAAATCCCTCCATCACCTCAGTAACCGGAGGTCGCCAGGCAGCGCAGCTGCGCGGCGGGGACAACCTCGCCGCTCCCCGCAGCCAGCGCCGACGCGCCCCGCCGGCTGCGCTGCTCGCTCCTTGCAATCCACAGAATCCCAAGCGGCTCCTCTGATGTCTGAACTAGACTTTTATGCCCCTATCGTGTGTAATGCAACAATTTATTTCGTGATAAGCATTTCAAATTTATATAACCGGAGATGAGAGAGAGAGAGAGAGAGAGAAAAAAAAAAAAATCTGTCAGAAATAGCTTTACAGATGAGTCTTCTCATTGTCTAACAAGCTTTTCATTGTTTTTAATTTTCATTTCTCTCCATGGTTCAGGGCACTTTGGGGAAAAAAAAATCTATTCAGCAGTTTCCCACTCATAATTCAAGAAAGAGAGTCATGTATTATAATAGAGATAATTAGCTTTGACTGAAAATAATAAGCTTGGCACCAAATATCCCCCACTACTGAACAGAATAACCATTTATCGTCTTATATACTCTCCATCAAGCCTAATTACTGCAACAGTAATTACTAACCTGTTGAAAGAACAAAAGAAACTGCAACTAGCTCTGCACTGAAATATGTAGAACATTGCTGCTTCTAAATAAGAAGCTCCTGGCTGCCCCTTTTCAGAGCACACTTACTTGCCATTTAGACCCTGTCTCAACACATATGCACGTAACCCCCCAAAAAAGAAAATACATCCACAAAGAGACTGATTACAATGCTTAGGGCCCACCCATCTGTGCCAAACGTCTGCTCAGTTAGACTGAAAGAATTACATTGATTTTTCAGTTTCTGGGAAGAGAGCAGTGCCTGTCCCAGGCTGTGTGCTGCAATGCTGTAGACATCCATATGCCGGACAGCTTTGCTCGCCTCTCTTCTGACCCGCCAAAACTCTCCCTGGCTGTCAATTCTGTCAACAGATATGCTGCCAATCATGCCGAAGAAAAATTAAACAAATGCAGCCCTTTACGTTCAGAGAGTAACACGTGCTTAAAGGGGTTGAAATACAATGTTTATCTGCAGAAATGCACTGCCTTCGTTAGAGGATTTCTCCCTAGTTCCACCACGTCCCAGCATTGCTCCTGTTTGAATTCACTCATGGGGCTTCACCTCTGAGAGCTGAGTAAGCCCTGGAAAAATGCAGAGAGTGGCAGCACCAAGCCTTTTGCTCCTCAAGGCATTCCCCCAGGCCATAAAGGAACCTGTGTTTGGAAGACACAGTACATCTAGTACATCTACCTGAGAAAGAAGTGTCATCGGTTTCCTTATATACTGTTTTGTCCAGAACAGATACATCCCTCTCTGTCTTTGCCAATGGGTGCTTAAGGAACCTGGTGCCTTCCAGATACCATCAGAACTTTTCAAAATCTGGACTGCCAAAATTGTTATGCTCATAGAATCTGGGAACTGGAACAATGCCACACAGCATATGCAAGCACTCACAGCTAATCAACTCAGCTGAAATTTCAGATTCTGAATATTCTACGGGAAACTGTTTGAAATCAATCCACAGCATGTAAACAACACAACCCTCCCACCTCCAAAAATCCCAACAAGCTATAAAATAATTCATTGCTTAAATACAATACAAAATACAACCTAGAAAACCTCAGACCCACTAATCTGAAGCACTCAACAAGCATGTGTTATACTCTGCCTTAAATTATGAAACTGATTTTAATCAGGACAAGTTTGGGGCTTTTTTTGAGCTATTGACTTTTTGCCCCCTGCCTTTTGAAGTCTTAGGGTCTTTTTATTTTAGGCCCTTTTCATCAGAACATGAGCTTGAGCGTTTTCTTCCCCCCACACACAGTTTTTAAAACCTTGCTTTTTTCCCCCCCGACATAGAATCCTAGATATTACAAGCTTTAAGGGAAATGCAACAAAGACTCCAAGAATTGCTTCCAAACAGTGCGTTCTCTTCCTGCAGGGTGGATACACACTGCACTAAAAGGCGTTCAAGAGGTGGCCTCTCAAAATTGCCAGTATACCAAAAATGCAGAAGACATGACACTGATTGCCCTGTGCACAGAGAGAGAGAGAGAGAGAAGCTGTATTTTCAAAATAAAGGAGAAGTTTTGCAGCCTAGTGGCTGTGTCATTGATGGGTTTGGTATAGCAGAATAGGATAAGATCACCAATATTTGCTACAGCCTTTGCTTGGCTACACACTATCTCAGTATATTTTTAATGAAAGTAAACACATTTTTCCTCTCCCAAAAACATTACCTAAATGTAGCTTGATACTGTGCTTTAACATTTCATTAGTGAATTTAAGAGATGCTTATAGCAGGAGCAGTCTAACAGCTACCTAAGATTGTAAATTAAAATGTTAAACATCAGCAATATTTTCCCAATGAAACAAAAGGGAATTGTATCTGATCCCTATCTAACAATGCAAAAAACCCAAAAAAGTTTCAATATGGCATTCACAGTTTAGAATCATACATAATCAGGCCAAGAAATCAGAAATTAGTGGAATTGCTTAATTCTTCATTTTACCCAGCATTAAAACATTCAGTTATGGGCTCATTCTGCATGCCACTGTAAATTTCCCCTACAAGCTGAAAAATACCCCACCAAAATCACTTCAGTCGGATTGTTTAAAAATTTCCAGTTTTCCCACCTTCCTGATTCATTTCTTGTTTAATCATTGAACTGCATTTCTCTCAGTTCTTTTCCAAGCAGCACTTCTTTGCAAGGCACAATACATTCTCTAACTGGCCCACAGGAAAAAAACAAAAGCCAGTAAGTTTTAAGTTGTAGGCATTGCTTCACCCAGAGAATGTCTTTATGGATTTTAAAAGACAACAGGCCTTTAGTATGTCTACGATTTACGTAGTCTGACTTGGTACCCTTCTGGAAGCCTGCTTTCACACACTCCAAACTAGTTTGCTTTATCCTGCATGAGTCACAATGAAAAAGCCCACTCAGGAAAGATGTCCAAAGAAAACACAAGTAAACTTGTTAGTTGGAAGTAGGACAGGCTTATGCCAAAATCAGAAAAACATATCCGAACTTTGGGAATACAGACCTTGATTTCAAATGCACTCTCTATGTCTACAATAGGTCTCAGAAGGCTAATTTGTGTAATTATTTCTAGTTGTAATTATGCTGTTTGGTCACTAGTGCCTTTTGGCTGTTTTGATGCTTTCAGGAAAGGAAGTGGTTTCTGGAGACAAAGGAAAATGGAACATAACTCATTCCGTTATGAATTGTTGCTTTTCTTACTAATAAACGCTGCTGCTTCTTCAGGACACTGGAGAGTCTCACCACTCAGATTCTCAGACATACTCCAAAGAAGCCACATAAATTACTCTGGCTTATGTCTATGCATGTATAAATCTTACTTTTTGTTGAAGAGAAGCTGCAAGACTCAACATGATAAACTTTGAAAAAATCTTCAGTTTTGCATGCACCCAAACTTTCAGTGAAATCAAAGAGATGCAAAACAAAGGTTCTGTTTTCAACTTGAGCAGCTGACCATCTGATTATCTGTTGCCTGAATTTTCTCCTCGAGAGTCACACCCTCTGTTAAAAATCTCACATTAGTTCTTTCAGAATAGCTGTATTGTCAGATTATCTGATGCAGTTTTTACAGCAGTCCTATTTACAAAATAAGCCACACAGAGAGTACGTTATATACTTATTCCTATGCAGAAATGCTTTTTACATACATTCAGTCTGAGCAGATTTTTTACTACCTCACAAATTCTTCTTTCCTCTTTAGATGACATCACTAAGTATATGATTGACTACAAAGAGAAATGCATTACAAAACACTTCGCCAAATTGTGACTGTTACACAGCTGATTTAACAGAACATCCAGAACTGGTTATCAAGAATAATGCAGACATCCTTATAGATGGAAATAAAAGTTCTTGCTTTCTCAGTTAATGCAGATCTTTTGTCAGAGTATTTTTATATCTAGACTCATTATTTGGTTTGGAACATTTTAAAATTTTCACCCTCTTCTGGCTTTACAACACACCCCACATGAATAATGTAATGACTAGACATGTCTCTAGGACTTTATGTGCATTCTTTTAAAAAACTTTAAATGTGGTTAGAATCATTGTAAAACTCTCTGTGAACATATCTGTCAGCTGGTCTGGAACTTCTTAGTCATAATAAAAAAACACACAAGTGAATTACCATTTGCCTTCGTGAGACTCTATGCTATGTACAAACAGTGCTCTACAGCCTCTATCATGCAGATCTCACTGGGTATCATTTGGCTTTGACAATGCTTGGCTGCTGCTGGACATCCAATCTATATTCATTACCTCTCTTCCACTCCTGAAGAAAAGGTCAAATGTTAATGTCCTTGCTTGGGTATTCAACTTGTGCATCTTTCTTGACTTCATGCTGTACCAATGCCTTTTGCTGTACATGCTGACAAGGCAAAAGCTGAACCTGAACAAGAACTGATCAGTATATGTAAGGAGACAGTGCCATCCCATCAGGTTCCCCAAAGAGAAACATACAGTTTTCTTCCATTCTGCTTTGCTATTTTAACCAAAAAGTACTACATTTTTTGCTCAAACCACCAAAGGAACAACAGTTAGCGCTGGAAATGGTCAGCCAACATACTTGCTTGATAATTAAAGCCCTATCTCTTCTGTAACCAACGCAGGACTCCCAGGCTCCCTCTTCTTCATAGTATGTATCCTAGGTCCTCCTTCAGCATCTTTCCCAGATAGGTCTATTTAGCCACAGTCTTGAAATCACTGCCTGCTCCTTGTCAGTAAAAGTATCTCTCGCACCAAATGCTCCAGAAATCAACATCAAGAGTGTATAGATAGTATATATAACAAGATCTTTACATTTCCCTGCTTTAAACACCACACCATAGTGGTCTGACACAGTTACAAGGGTTTCCATTGTCCTCTATGAAAGCACTTAATGCTATCTTTTTCATCCTCTGAATGAGAAATCACATGTTGCTTGAAGTTTGACTAGTCACCCCCTAAACCAAACACATCTGCTTGATTTATGTGCCTACATGAGCCAAGGAAGCTGTTTCCTTTCACTGGCACTTCTTGGCTTCCAAGTGTCCGTAATTAATAATTCTATTTCACAGCTGAGTAATTATGGACCTGCAACTCCTTCACCTTCAGATGTCAGTTCAGACATAAGGTCAGCTCTGCATATCAGGTCCACTGGAACACTTCAAAAACTCATATATCTGGGTCCTTTTCTCAGTCACCAATTCACTTTCACATCTGCAAGTTTGTCTCATATGAGCTAGATAAGGAAAAAAAAAAAAAAAAAGGAAAACAAAATCCCAAATCCAAAGTCACTGCCAACAGTTATAACATCTAATTACAAGGCTGTAAGTTTCCACAGTTCAGTGGTGTACACTGTGTCTTTGTTCACAGCCTGGGCTGCTGTGGCACAGAAAGGGAACTAACACCTCTTCTCCCGTGACAGAGAAGTTGCAACAGGCTAATGCTGATCAACACAAAACACAGTTGAGCAGCGGAGCTTGTAATGAGTAACTAACTGCAGTGCTGCCAGTTCTATCAATTTCCTATATAGGAACATCCAGCAAAACTATTTTATACCTCCTACAAATACCATTTTAAAGATACACATCACAGCTCTGTCAGAACATCCCAGTCATACAGCAACATGTCCTGAGAAAGATCCTTAGGTGTTTTCACAGCGATACGGAGGGTAGCAGAATTCAGAGTCTTAATAGATAACTAAAAACTGATTGCATGAAGGAAGCATAAAACAGAGAAGCATTCAGGGACCCAGAGGTGGGTGAACTACAGCTTGTGTGCTACATGACACGTGTGTGACTTTACACAGGGATTCCTAGAGCTGAAGTTACTGGAGCTATTCATTGTGTGTGCAGCATTCTTGAAAAATCAGATCTTTGCAACAGCACAGATAAAAATGTAGTTGCCATGTCTCTGTAGGTAGGTCATCAGTTCCAGTGTGCCTAGAACTTTTCTGAAAACAGAAACTATGAGTCTGTGTCATGTCACTACATCAGAAAACTTCTCCATGAGACCATCAAAGAGTTAGATGCAGTAAGATTCCTACACACAGCTTCTGTTTAGCACGATGCCCACTCTGCCCTGGCTGTATTGGCTTTTGTGACTTAGGTGAAAGGGGGAAACCACGTGTTTTGTGGCCTCCTCTCCCTGCACCTCACCACCTTTTGCCTGGTTTTCCAGTCAGAGGGAGCTCCACTGTGCCCAGCAGAGAGAGGAACGAACATGTGCAGGGAGAGGTGACAACCCACAGCATAACCTATGTTCTGTAGGCTGCAGAAGTGCCTGTACTGTGTTAATCCAAGGCCCATGAAGAAGTCCCTTCATGGAGACACATCAGTTCCAAACTCTGCCTATCTCTTTCAGAACCAAGCACAAATACCACTTTCAAACACGGCTTATTCTGCCCATGAAGTTGAAATAAACAGTGCTGGAAAACAGAAATGAGAGCATTGAATTACTGGTTTTGTACTTTTCTTGATCCCCAGAGTACCTAGGACTTCTGATGTACCAAGAAATAAACTGGATATTTTAAGCAGCCTTTTAACCCATTGGCTAGATAGGGTGTGGAGGATAGGGGGTTGAAATGTAAGCTGCCGAACAACAAAATCTATGAACTCTGATCTTCTGTCTGAAGATGAAAGCTGAGTTAGATGATTTTTCTATAGATGTCATTAAGGCAGCTTTTAAGGCTACCCTGCCTGAACTCTCGGTTGCACTTCAGTACTATAAACAACCGCCGGAGGAAGAGTTAAGTGAGTGGAAGACCAAAAAAGTAAGCAGCAATTTCAGCAGTGGAGAATATTGATCATAGTGAGAAAGCATTTATGCCCTGAAGAGCCATCAGCTGTCACTATTTCCCTGTCTCCAGAGCCATATTTAGGTCCCTAATAGGAGTTAATGAACATATTCATAAATAGGTGGGAGGAGCCGTGTCAGTCACAACAGATAGGGAACACTGACATCAAAATAGACTAATTAGCATAATTTGAACCTGTCTAAACTCACAATTGATAGCAAACATGGAAATTTCAGAATCATATCAGATAGCATAAAATGTATTTAATTCAGTGTGCATCCAAGAAGCGGCCAGAAACAGGTAGGCAATATTACCTGAAGTGGCCAGTTAAAATGGCACTCCTGAACAGCAGCTAATCAATGAAACTCTTACTTCATTTTGAACGCACAGTCCTGTGAAGCAATTTAAGTCTTATCTAGAGCAGTTCTGGATGATCTTTTTATCCACAGAAGCATCTGTAGATAGCTGGTGGAAATGCCTTCCTCAGCCTTAATATATATTATATAAGACTGTGTCACTTGAATCCACTTCAAGTTTCCTGCATTCCATCCTTTCCTCGTGTGGTTAGAAAAAAATGAATAACTCCATTCAACTCATGCTTTTATACCATTAATTAATTCATCATCAAAAAGCTGAAATGTAGTTGTGTCTAAATTCAGAAAGATCCCAAATCCTCTACTCAGAGGCAGATGAGCTTCTTTCCTTCTACTGAGCTCTCAATTGCCTGGTAAGGCCCCAGGGAATGGCAAGTCTAACTAGAAACATTTTGCTACAGCAGATACTGCATAATTTCATCTTGTAAGTCCACTTAAGATGAGCATTAAAAAAAAAAAAAAAAAAAAAAAAAAAAAAAAAAATAAAAGAAGAAAAGGAGAAAAAGAAGAAAGGCAAGAGGAGAGGAGAAGGAAGGAATTCAGTCTGAAAACAGCAATTTTAAAAGTTGCTAGATTGCTAGATATTGTGAGGAAGCAGAGGAAAGGAGAGAAGATGGGCCCAAAATGAGATCCTAGCAAATGGGAATGAAATCTCACTTTGCTGGCATGCACTTCAGTAAACAGGTTGCATACTATACTCTGCTTCCCCACCACACTCCAATTCAAACGCTGCTCACATACGGAGTGTGAATGTTCTTGTTCAAATCCCATAAGGTTTTTATTTCCTTTGCTTATTGACAAAACAGTAAAAACACTATGCTGAACAATTTTGCTACAAGAAAACAGCAGTTTGTCAGAACGACCGAATAAAGCATCCTTCAATGGAAAAAAACACAACAGTATTAGGCAGTGGAATTTAACAGAGATAGTTCATTATACGCTTACTGAGAGGTTGCATTATTTTCTCTTATAAGGTAGCATTTATACAAGTTACACAGTATTGCAGTCATACGAAGATTACTTGAAAGGGAGTAGAGAATGATATTGAGAAGTTAAATGGGGTGTTCCCCTTTATCTCCTCAGACAATATAAAGCAAGCTGATACTGAAGGAAACTGAAAGGCAGTGAATTTACCAACAACAAAAGGAATTCTTTTATTCACTGCATGATAAATAAGCTATAAAACTTGCAGTCTTGAGACATTATTAAAGCCAAGAGCTCATTGAGATGCAAAATGAGATTTTAATATATGCACGCATAAGGCAACCTGGCAGTAGCTCAGAGACGTTCTTTTGAAAATTTTCAACAAGACCTAGAAGCTAAAGTTCCACCTCCAAAACCCATTTAAGCACACAGTGATCACACCTCCATGAATAACCCCGCTGCCATAACTGACTTCACCATTCAAGGCTGTGCTGGTGCTAATAAGAGCCTCTTAACTGGAACTTACCCCACTTGGGGTTCTGCCTCTCTGGGTGGTAAATTCATCTAGGGTTCATCTGTCCACTCCTGGTTTTCTACAAAGACATAACTTGTGGTGGCTATGTCTGTTGTAACCTCAGGGAGCATGACTGAGGTGGTTATTCACTCATAAATTCTTCTCCAAGATTCAAATCCTAGAATCCCATAGAGGCCAGAAAGAACTGTGATGAAATGCAGAACTCGGCCTCCCAGATGCATTGGCAATAGGCTCTACATGTGTGAAGGGCACTGATGATCATTCATTTTAAACTGGTTTGACAGAGAAGGGCAAAATATTACCATGCACAAAATTACCATAAAGTGAGATGGGACCTGAATTAGGCAGGGAACTGAGCAAGCAGCAAATTCACCAATCAATGCAGCTGGCATTACTTCAAAGTATTTGCAACTGTATGTTCTGCTCCCCATCTAGTTTCAATTAGCAAAAGATATCCTACTTCAGCAAAGTATTCATAAAACTGTTACTTATAGTTATCCCATGTATAAACCACCCATGAAGTCAAGATAATTAATTTTTCTGGCTAAGGACAACAGATCCCATGTTTGGGAGCATCCCTTTGACTCCAACCTACCAGCTGTTCCGCCTGTGCTGGGGGCTTTGCAGAAATAATCATGCACTAAGAGGGGAAGCCCTAGGAGGAGGAGCCCTAACCATCAGATTGCTTGTCTTTAGTCTCTCACCAGTTCAATTCTCTGCTTCTGCTCTCCATAGTATATCTGGAGCTCTCTTGAAGCCTCTTGTTTTAGCTACTTAAAAACATTTAACTGCCCATCAGACTAGAGAGCAGACTGAGGATGGCATCTTAGCCCATGGCTCACGTGCCAGGGGATGCCTGCTTGAGTTTCTTTTTATTTTTCCCTCAAAGGCTGTTTATGAACATCTGGAAAAAACAATGAATGTACCTCTTCACCCAGCAATGCCTAATAGCTTGATAGCACTGGTAAAAACTAGGAATTCAAAGCCTCTTGCAGAATGGAAGAGAATCTGAAATTTGCTCTCTGTGATGAAATCTTGATGTGGACAAAGCTTTGAGGTGGATGTGCCTAGTACTTCTGCAGCAAGCTCTCCAACAAAACCAGTAAGGATTTCATTGGAAAAAGGCAGACTTTTTTGATCAGAAGTTTTCTAAACAGAGAAAATTCAAAGCAATATATGTATGTCTCCACAGCCAGCCCACTGTGCACATAGAGGCAGGTCCTTGGTTATAGTTAATGCTGGGACTTGCAGTTTTCCCAGGCTTGGGATTTCATGACCAGAGCTCAGTGTGAGGTATCCTAGACAATACTTTCAAGTTCTCTGCTTGCCTGAATCTGTATGTTCTATTCAGGGTCAAATAAAACAGGTATAGCTGCTGTTGCTGCAAGAATGGATATGTGTTCCCTTGCAATTGGTCATAAAAGAACTTACTTTTCTATTATAGACAGCCTCTTATCCAGAACTAGGAAGTGATTCCTTGCTGTAACCCTCTAAAACTTCATCTGGGTCAGAAGGGAAGCATTTAAGGACAGGAACAAGCAAGCCTCTTCCCCCTCACCTGTTTCATGAATAAACGTACTGTAATTTTCACCTAAGAAGAAATTACCTTTATTCCCACATATTCATTACAGTATGTTCATGGCCATACAGAAAGCATGTTATTAGTTATAGTTATATTGTTATACACTTCACAGAAAGAAATAGGAAACTCCCTTTCACAAAAAGACAGAAATAGCAGTAAGATGACAGAGATGCATCTATAAAAACATCAGTTTGGGGTCATCACCCATTTATTTAGCCAACTAAGAAGCCACTGGTCCTGCTAATGTCAAAGCTGAGACATACCTCTTTGTGCTGAGGCTGAGGGCCTTTTTGCTGTCAAAGTGAAAATAGATTAATGCTCCTTATTTGTATCCCAGTGCCGCTAATGGGTTTGATCAATTAATGTTCATGCACTGTTCTGAGGATGTAAGTATTTTTCTAAAAGTCTGTTTCCACCTCTACTGGCAGACTGTTTTCAGCATGGAAATCACTTCAAAATAGTTATATAAAATTCAGTGCTACAAAGCTAGGGAAAAGTGAATGCGATTATCTGCTTACTGTATGTATCAGGAGAGTAAAGGGTTTAGACATAGGTACTTATTGGACAGATCTTGTTTGCTGCTCAGAATTATAAGAATGTTTTGGTAAAATATGGAGATTTTCCAGAAATGGTAGCAGCAACGTTGCCCTGTTTGGCATTTTAACAATGTGTGCCCCACACACAGACCTTCCCAAATGTGCTTGCTTTGACTGAATAACCTCTAATATGCATTTATATTCTTGTATCTTTATCTATTATGTATTACATGCACATGAAGCCAAGTCTCTGATCATACAGTGATGCTATTTAGAGTACACAAAACTTCCCTGGAGGGTTTCCATTTAGAGAAAGAAGCAGATTATAATAACTCCTGTGCAACGGTAAAAAGAATGCAAAAAGCTCAACTATTTCTACTGTGAAGTATCAATGTCATTCATATGTTCCTTGTTTAAAATATTTAAAAGCAGTCCTCCAAAACCTGTGAACAGGTTTCCAAGAACACCAGGTAAAAGGAAATAGCTTTTATTCTCTCTCCTGCTGTTATCCAATTTAAATAGCAAAGAACTTTAGACCAAAATTTACAATAGTCTGTTATTCAACTCACCTGCAGTAGTACAAGTAGTGACTTCAGAAGGTTACATTCTGCCTTTCATTTTCAGCATGCTTGGCCAGTACTGATGGATAAAAAAAGACAATGTAATTAAACAGTAAGGTAATAATTGTACCAATAAAAACAAAGGAGAGGAACTCAACTAAAGGAAAAAAGCATAAAAGACTTTTTTTTTTTTTTCCCCCATATAAACTCACGGTGCTTACCAATTCCCTGGGGACAGAACAGCAAATTGTAACAAAATGCAGTTAACAGAGAAGTCATGCTGAAGTAGTTGCAACTGGGTTTTGGAAAGGGATGGGGAGCAGAAGGGAAGCGTGGGGTAAGAAGGGGAGAGTGGTTTTGAATTCTGCTGGGTCTTATCCTTTAAGATGTAACGCTGGGACATTTATGGGAACACACTTGCATGTTGAGTTCTCCCCATGGGCCAGATAGGAATCACTCCAAGGGGAGGTTGTTCCAGTAAGGAGAACACTTAGGCAAAGTACCTCTGCATGAAGCCAGCTGAAAGCCCATCTCTGAGATGGCAGGGTTGAAATTCATTCCTCTGGGACTCCATTAGCATTCCTGGAGTGACACCAAAAGTAAAGCTTTATTATTATTATTAATTAAAAATAGGTCTTTAGTCTTAATATACTTAAAAGATACAGTGTATTAGCTGTCTCTTGTATTTTCATTGGGTGCTGCTTGCTTTTCTTCAAGGAGCTTGCATCTGATTAGACACCAAGTGTCAAATTAATCCAGTGGTTTCATAAGATAACTTGTAAATAGGCATTCTTTATTGATCTCTATTGGTGAGTCTCCTAACAAAATGGGCTACCAGACACACCTCATTCAAGCACTGACATTAAATGAAGCTTGTTAGTCCAACTGGCAGGGACAAAAATCTCTGCCCTGCAGGAATTTCCAAGTCTACGCCCATCTGCTAGCAGTTCCAGTGGAGGTCAATGGCTGATGACACCAAACTAGGACTGTTTAGATAGCATGAGTCTGACCCAGTATAAATCTGCAGATATAATGAACTAAAGTAAACAAAAGATCAGACTGAACTGTCTTCTGACCCTTCCAGTGTATTCTTTCCCAGTTAAATCACAGCACTTACATCTAGAGTCAGGAAAACTAAAATGATCACTTAAATGATCTGTGTCCATCTATTCAATGAAAGAGCAACTGGCTTGTGCCTTTTCTCAACATTGACAAAAGGAGGGAGCAACTGGGAGCTTCATTTTCTCCAGCCCTGTTGAAATGACTTGCACTTTGCTGACCTAGCAGGTATAAGCAAGGAAGAAGAAAGACATCTGTACAAAAGGAGTTTTTCACTTCTGCTGCAACACCAGTCTTGTCCCAACAAGGTACAAGTCCTCTAAGTCAGGAGAGTAACTTCTGTCATCTCAGTTTGTGTGGACAGTGCAGGCACAGTAAGTGCTCCAATGATGTATGTGTGCCAAGGAACAGGGTTAGGTATGTTTTTACATACAGACAAGTAAGAAAGGGGAAAAAAAAAGCAATTCATGAACCCAATTTGAGAGGTGATGAGGCGGTGCTCAGTGCCACTATCACATATGATTGGCCACAAACCACCCAGACAATTGGATTTGTTGTAACACAAAGTGACACTGGCTCCTAGTGCTTTGCAAACAGAAGTTTCATAACTCCCTCCAGCACGCTGGCCATGCTTCACCTTCTGCAATGGTAGAAACTGAGAGCTTCCACAACTACTTCTCTCCCTCAAGGACCAGAATTTAATCAATCCTTAACTCCTAGTTGGCAGGAATTCCTCCTAACACCACCCACATCACAGTCTATTTGCCTTTGCTTCTCTCCAGTTACCCTACCCTCTGCCAGGATGAGATGACACCTCAGAAACCCTCTAGGGATACACTCCTATGGTATGTTGGAAGGACAGTCTGTTGGTCATTCATTTCACAGTTTTTCCATGCACTGGAAGGAAAGGCAGGTTGCTCTGACCTCTGAAGGGGATCATTTCCATTGTGTCTTTGTGTGCCTCTATCACTGAGGTGACTGAGGGGGACATTTGGCTCTTGGGTCACCATCCCTGACTGCAGAGAGTCACATTTTAAATTTTCCAACTATCACCAAACAGCAGCTGGCATGAAAACAGCCTCTTCTAGCATTACTGGTGTCTGCTCATGTTTTTATTGGGAATTTCTACCAGGAGTAAAGCCACAGGACAAAGTCATCACAAATAAAGACCTCAGTCCCCACTAAGCCTTGCTGCACTCCTCTCTGCTGATCCCCTGTACACCAAGCATGGCTTTCTAGAGCATCACCTCCATGATATGTCACTTCTAAAGGCATTTTTTTATGGCTGGGGAAGTAGGATCTTGGTGTGAGGTGGAAAGTGTGCTGATACAACAGAAAACTCTACAGCACTTTGTGAGGGCTTCTTTATCCTCTTCAGAGATGACCCAGGCTATCATAAATGCCTGTATGAGGAGGTAGCCAAAATCAGAGGCTGCAAATAATCCCAATGTCCTCGTGCCAGAGAACATGTCTCAAGACAGTTTGTCATAAAACTTAGACAATTCCACCATTTTTCTTCATTGCCTTCATTCTTCATTTTCCTTCTCTTAGCGCCTAAGTTTTGGTGCTAAGTACTGGGGGAAATGGAAGTTTTCCCAACAGTTCAGACATGGGAATCACGAAAGATTGCTCATGACTCACGAAAACCTCAATCCCTGCAAACTATGGTATAGTTGGGAAGAAAATCCCTGACATTTGGACTCCAGATCCCATACCTTGAATATACCAAAGATGTTTCTCTTCGTATTTAAAATAAAATAAATTAAAAAATCCAGAACAAATGTCAGAGATCCAGTTCTTTACTGCTCAGCTGTAAACAAGGTGGCTAAAATGTTACTGCTCTAGAATAGTCAGGAAACACCTGGTACCTAATGAGATGTTACAAGTTTGTATTTGCAATGAAAGTACACAAATTCAAGAGGAAAATAGACTCATGCAGCCTGAAGCCAGGAAAATCCAACGAGCGATGGATTGATCTTTAGGCCTTCAACATCAATAGGACTATTCATGTGCTTAAATGCTACATGTGTATTTTAGCACCTGGATGAATTAGAGCCTCAGATAGCAAATTAGGAGATTGCTGCTTATTTTAAGCCCGCAGAAAAGACAACCCATTTTGAGAACTGCACTGATTACCCTAGTTTATAATCTCCTTAATATCAAAAGTTTCACAAAGAGACATTTTGTTCCCTAGAGCTCCCCAGAAATCAGCTAAACATATGGAGTGCTTGCTTACACCTACTACAGAAGGCTGAGTATTGAGGATTTATATATTTTAGTCTATGTGGTGTAAATATGTATAAATTTATATTGTGTTAATTTATGGCATACACTACAGAAGGTTTTGCGTGAGCTACATTGCATTCCTTCCCACGTTTCTGCTGAAATATTCATCTTCGGGTCTTTTTCTCCATGTTTTCCTTAGTCTCGCCACAGATGTTTGGGCAGCTTGCGTTAGAAGGGAATGTGCCTTAGAAGTACATTTAGGAATTTAGGTGATGAGAATACCAAACTCAACTGTGTGGCTACAGCCTGACAGGATTAACAGGCTTGGTGAACACTCTCACCAGTGTCTCGGACCTCCCTCTGATACACAGGCAAGCGCTGCAAATGGAGCTTGCAAATTAGCACCAACAAGGCAGACACCCAGTGCACAGAGAACTTCTGTCTCCAGGACTGCCAAACGAGTGCCTGACAAACATTGCATTCACACACAAAACATGGATACATAAAGCTGCCGTGCCAAGAGAGGGACTGATTCTCACAAGAACAGGCACCTGTGTATCAACAAACTGCACTCAGCATTACCACAAGCAGTCCCTTCCATCTGCCTGTGTGCAGCTCTTAAGAATGAAAACATATTAATGTGTCCCAGTCGCTTTGAAATCGATAGGACTCTTGCTGTTGGCTCAGCAAGAGCAAGGTCAAGCCATCGGGCCAAAACATAGCCCTTATCTTCCCCTGATCCCTTATCATAATTCTATCAACACAGTCTTTGTGTACAAGGACTGGCGGTAACCCAGAAGTCCCACTGCCAAATCGTGGCAGTACTAAGAGCCTGATGGCTGCCATAGCGTCCAGCAAGAGAGCTGATGACATACAGAAAACTCAATTAAAGCATTACCTAATCAAGAGAGGTGTGGGCCAATGCAATGTTTATTTGCTTACATTTGAGCTGTGTATCAACACCTCACATTTCACGGACTTATTGGAATACAAAAATGCACAGCTACAGGAATAGTACCAGAGGGAGTTACCTACATAAATAAATAAATGGTATATAGCTAAATAAATCTTTCCGCTATTACAGAAATTGCAACAAACAGTGTAGCTGACAGAGAGGAATGAGTAAGAGGATGCATCTGCAAATAACTTCTCACACACAGCTGCAAATTCGAATTGTTGACTCTTTTTCCCATTCATTTTCCAAAAGCAGTTCTATGTTTTGTGTTTATGACAATGTAGTAGAAGATCTGAGTTCAAAGTCCAGATTCAGATTCTCAATCTAATTCTGGGAAAATCAATTTCTCCTTTAAGGCCCTCTGGGAAAGACAGAGCTATGGACATTTTTCTCCAGTCCTCTTGGCTTTTCCTGTCTACCTAGGACCAGGGACAGATTTTAAAAGGTATTGTGACAGCTGACGTTGCAAGCACGGGTCTTGACAATCCCATGAGTCATGTCACTCTGCCCTTGACAATGACAACAAATATTTCCAATGCCCAAGTGCTAACAGATCCTCACCAGATCCTGCCCTTTTCTGGGATCCTGAGTGCCCATCAGTCTGTACATTGCCTAATATAGTGGTGGCAGTATTTCAGAGGGTGATGTTAGAAGAATAAAACATACAATGGAAAAGAACCACAGACTTCAGTAGAGTTTAACTTACTTTTTCTGGATAGCATTTCTGTAAGCACTACTACAGCTACACCACACAATAGCAGATGAATCAAAAGTGCTGAAAAAGCACTTTTGCATAGAGGAGGTGAATAATTCTAATTTAGCAGGCAAAAATTAAAGCAATCCAATAAGCGTGCAGATTACATTACCCTGCTGCATTGCTGTACAAAGGTTTAAACAGACCATACATCTTGCTGCTTCTATTTTAAAAACAGACCAACTAAAAACTCACACATAAAACAATCCACAACCAAAAATACAACTCTCAGACTACTGCTGCTCCTCCACCTCACCCCTGTTTACCCAACTCTTTCCCAACCTACTGCCCTGGCTCTTCTTTTCTGACCTGCTGGAAGTACCCCACAGTGGAGTCTGAAGTGGCTCAGCTCAGGGAAAATTCACCATGGCTGAGCATGGAAATCAGGGCACCCTGGTCCCACCATGTGTTGCTGTCTGGCTGACCCTCACCCTCTTCAACACAAAAGAGCTGGGAAGAAGTTGTTTGGCCCTCTTTTTCTAGCACAGCAGATCCAGATTCCTAGCTAGGGTCCTGAAACAGCTCCCAAAGATGAAATATAAAAAGTAGTAATAGTGTTCAGGGATCCCATGTGGCTGATTTTCTGATTCTTCTACTTTCCTCCCTCTTTTTTCATTCTCCAAGGATTTAAATGACTGAAGGATTAAAAATAACAGTAGTTAGTAATCATCCTATCACACTTTAAAGACAACAGAGCACAGTCAATGAGTGTTGATGATCTGAATGCTTCAGTAGGCTGAAATATAATCAGAGCTCATTTCAGTGAGTTTAGGTAAATGGGGAGAATAGTAAAAAAAAAAACCAAAACCACAAAAAAAACCCACCCCAAACCAACAAAAAAACCCCCTCAACCCAAAAAGCAAAGTCTGATCTTGGATAATTAACAGCAGAAACAGGGCTAAATTGAAATAAATTATTCAGTGCAAGTACTTCAGACAGCTCTTAAGAATAACACATGGATCCGTGGCACTCTTTAGGGGACTTTGTGCCTGTAATCTAATTAATAGATCTGACTTCTCCATATGTAGTTTTTCCATCTGTAACTGATAAAGTATGGATAGGTTTCTTCATGTAACAGGAAAAATTAAAACTGAAGTTATTTTTGTAAGTTGTAGAATATTCTCTAACTTATTCAGAATGCGAATGTGTGAAATACCACGACAGAATGGAAATTGATTTTGTAAAATGTGAGACTGAACGACCGCGCTCCGAAACATGTGGTGCAAAGTCAGAGACAGGGAGCTCTGTTTCCTTCCCCTCCAGCCTCCACCCAAGGAGTGTTGCAACCCAAGCATCAGAGAGCAGCCAAGAGGGCAGCTAACAACAACCCGCTCCTTGCTATGGTGAGCAAGCAAGAAGGCCACACCCAACGTGTTTGAGAGTTGAATGGCTGCAAGTTCCTGCTCCCTGACACATCCTGCAGCTGGGCTTTGGTCAAGCCTTTGCATAAACAGCTCCAGAGACAGACCCACCACTTTATTGCCTGGTCTCCCACGATGGGGAAGGGCCTGGACCCTTTGCTTTAACCAGTGTGAGAGCTTCCAGACATGTCTTAGGGTAGCCACCTTGCTGTGTGTTTGGGAAAACATTGCACAGACTGCTAGGTCGAGCAGAGCTGCCCTGCATGAGCTCCCCAAGTCTTTTCTCCAGCCCTTTCATCTAGCTCAGCATTTGAAAGTTGCTAGGACACAGCTGAGAAATAGCTCCCTTCCACTTTTAGAGATAACAGCTATATTTTACAGGTTTAACCTTGAAGCCTGGATTTCAGAGGCAGCTTCCAAAGTGTTAGCTAAACTAAGGTATCTCTGTGCCTTGGTCACCCATGTACATCAACCAAATCCCACCTGTGAGGACCAACAGTCTCTCTCATGCTTCCCTCCCCCTACCTGGAGATCTGGTCGGTGTGGAAAGTTGCCATTCACACAGATGTTAGCATACTTACTTATTTCTAAAGGTTAGTTACTTTGAAAGGTTATTTAACATAGAGTACATTAGCAGAATGTGACATAGTCTTAAATTTCAGTGTTCAAAAAAGTGAGAAATTTTGTACAACCGAGTCACCATCGACATTCACAAAACCTCCATTCACAAAAAACAAGTTATTCAGAAGCTTATTCAGAAACATGCAGGCAGTGCTTTTATCCAACATATTTTCTCCCAAAATGGTTCACAACTGCCGTCAACAAGTTGTCCAATAGTGGTGCCACGTCCTGCCAGTATCTGTGCCAAGAAGCAATACCTCTTGGCTGTCTCCTCTCTCCTTATCCCAGATCCATCTCCAGCTCACGCCTCCTCAGCCAGCAGCCCAAACACCTGGCCATCTCCACGGGAAACTGCCTCTTATCCAGCTTAATCATCACAACCCAAGGACCAGCAATGTTCCCGCCCTAGTCTCTAAATGTAACATTTGCTTCACTGTGTTGACATCAGATCTCATTACTGACTTTAAGGAGAGCATGGAGAAGAGTTTCCTTCACTTCATCTTCTGTTGCTGAACACAGACAACAAGCCCTGACATCTATCCTTTAATTAGCTTGAATAATGGCAAACTTTGGGAGATAGGCTGGAGTTCCATCCAGTCTGAAGTCAGGCCTAAACCCAAACTAAATACTCCTCAACATCTTTGGAGGATGTACTCAGATGCAGGGGTTTGCCTTCATTTCTCCTGCAAACTGATTCTGCACGTAGGGATGCTAAGATATTTTCTTCTTTTTTTCCTAGCATTTTTTTCTCAGACTTCACTGATTATTACAGAGCACTCTTTCCAGAACTGCATTGTCGTCTCATTTAGGTTAGTAAAAAATACAACACTGAAGTGTGAGTGCTTAAAAAACCACCCATACATCTCTAGATTTTTTGTTTGTGATAGAGTTTGGTTGGATTTGTTGTTTTGTGGTTTTTTTCCAAACCTACATGCCTTTTTAACATAGTTGGAATTCATTTACTCCTGACTTTTTTTCGTAGTTATATGCATATCTCTTTTGTCATTCCCAAGGCTTTTCAATTTAGCAAGCCAAGAAAATAGTCTCATATGCAAGAGATCCATATTTGTGCTAGGAAAGAGCTATGGTAGGATTTCAACAGGAAAAGAGAACAAGGTAGCAGAACTGCCTATTGCCTTCTGCCATCAGTACCCAACCATCCAACGGGATGCCACATACACAGAATTGGCACGGTCTTTTCACGAGGCCCTCCGTTTTCACACAGACTGTAAAAAAACTAAATAAAAATTCACTTGGCAATTAAGAAAGCCTTCCACTGTTTCATTTACCCTTCTGCTGAAGGAAACAAGTTTCCCTGGCAGTCTCTCTGATCTCTATTTAGCATGCCAGTTGAAGAATAAAATACGACACTGGAATGACACCGGTGTGTGACTGCTCCCCTCCGGGTGCCGGCGCTTCTGCGGATGGGGTGAGGGCAAACGGGGGTGAGCAGCAATCCCCTTCTCTCAGCAGTCATCCTGTGTAGGCTGCTCTTATCATGCAGTCACTGCATAGCAAGGCAACTGCTGTTCAACAAAACAAGCAGCTTCCCCCAGCACCACGGGGGATATCTCATCTCCACCACAGCTGTGCAGTTAATAAGTGCCTGCTTTGATACCGCGTACTTTGTTATTTGTAAACGTGCAGTCACGTTCCTCAGAACCTAAAGGGATGCAGCCCAAGAGTCTGTTTCCAGCCTCAGCCACTACTCACTCATTGCCCGCACACAAAAAAGGAAGGGAAAAAAAAAAAAAAAAAAAAAAAGGAAAAAGAAGAAAAGGAAGAAAAGTGGCTCTCCGGAGACTGAGCTTGTTTTCTATATAGTAGTTTCAGAGGTGAATCTTCCACCAACCTGGTTGGCTGACACAAACTGTACAGGGAACAACAGGAGGCTTGTCAGCACTGCTCCAGCATACAAATGAACTTAACAGACGGGTAGCATTAAACTCACCTAAAGATAAAATTATGATCTTCAGTCACTGAGAAAGATGATAACTTAACCACAGGATGTATCGCAATTAGCTTCCTCAGCAGCCTACAGAAGCAATATATACAAATTACAAGATAATCTTCGGCAATTTGAAACTATTTAGGATCTTTAGCATCATATACTTGGATCAATTTAAATTTTGAAGTTGCTATCATTTTTCCTTCATACTCAGAGATAAATATCCTCTCATTTTCTAGTGAAGCACTAGACGTATTTTTTTTAATCTGGTCTTACTGTGTTACTTTTAAGTTAGATGGTTGAACAGTTATGAACTCACCAGGACTGTGGTTGCAAAGTGCAAGCAGCACTGACCACCTCAGTATCTGTACTGGATTGCCCCCAGTGGCAAGGAACAGCAAAAAACTTTCACAAAGGCAGAAATTAAAATTTCCAATTAAGAAATAGGTCTGCAGGTTGGGGGGCAGGGGGGCAATAATGCTGCATGTAGAAATTTCACCCATTTCTAGGAAACCAGAATGGGAGGAGCATCCCTTCTACTCCTGAAGACGTGCACTGTGGGGATACAGGGAAACTACTGCAGTAGAAGCAAGATTTAAAAAAAAAAAAATTAAAGCTTGTCAGAATCACAGCAAACTTCCTGTTGAACTGGGTTCACTTATCCTTTCATTACAATTTTATGCTTCTTTGTGATGTCTGCCTTTGGACATAATTCTTAAAAACTATCTCAGGCATTTGAGAGGCTTGATTCTCTGCACAGTCGAGGAGTAGCCAAGAAACTTCTTCCTACAGCCTTCTCTTTCCTCCTCCTGCCATGTTTTGAACATAACATCTGGAAAAGCTGGAAAAACCCGGGACATAAAAATTCCCTTAACTGTGAGTAAGCCCTCATTATTTTGTCTTTCTTCATAAATGGCTTGTTTGATTAACACCTGTTTTCAGAGAAAATTCTCCCCTCTCCTTTGCTCTCTCCTGCAGTTGCTTTGTGTTTTAGTGTCTGCTTTGGCAAGGGGAAAAAGCTGGATGCTAAGTCACAGCCACTTTCTGAGATGTGTGGAACTTCAATTGTTCATTTCCATGGCACCAAGATGTGACCCTTACTCTTAACAGCCAGAACCTCCAACAGTGGCCTACCACACCATTTTAAGTCCCTGGAGCTAATCATATGGTCCAAAGTTGCTATTTAAAATACCAGAGATTTTTTCAAAAGCCTGTTTAATTAATTAGGTTTTAACCAATCCCCTCAGCCTTGTTCAGATGAATCTAGTAAACAGTGTTCTCTCATCCTCCTTTGCCTTTTAAGTGGCAGTACTTTTAACTTTTTAGAGAGTAAGAATTTACCCCAAACCAAGTTTAAAAAATAAAAAACCTTCCCTATTGAACTGAGACTTGCATGTGATTACTTTAGAGTGACTGGGCCTTTGCTAGTGAAAAATGGCTACTTAAAACCTGTAAAGAAGAGTAACACTTATTAAAAAGTTATTCTTATTTGAGATTATGGTAACCAATAACAATGCAAACATTTCTGTACTTGGCAATTACTGGTAGCTGTCTGGACTAGCAGCCAATGGAATCAAACATTTAAGAGATTCTGACTGATATAATCTGGTTATAATGCTAATTACACCTCTTGTCACTGCTGATAATGTATGATTACAGAGACAAAAATCTTGGTTCTGCTAGTCAGATTCCATGGGAGGGTATGGGCAGAGGGAAATAAAGAAAAGCAAACAAAAGACATCAAAACAACCTTCTGATTTAAGTAAAGACTAGCTCAGTTCAGAAAAAGAAGGGGGGGAAAAAAGGAGAACATAATCACATCCAACAAGAACACTGAAGTTTCTTTAAGATGTTACAGATGATGATACATGGGTAAATAAGGTATAAAAGACTATTTTCAATGCATCTCTAAGTGAGCATGTAAAGACAAATTTGAAACTTCCAGAAAACCAGAATGGAAAAAAATTATGAAAGAAAATCTTGAACATAACACACAGTTCCAACTTTGCAAGTAAGGCAATACATTTTAGTACATCTCACAGATGCCAAGGTTTCTTTCTGACAAAAGGACATCTTTTCTGAGAATCTTGCTCTTCAGAAGCAAAGACTGAACTCACTATCCTTTGTGGTCTGCAATCTCCTGATCTCCTAGTTCCATGTGTATAGCTAATACAGAATTTTAAGGCTTTCATATTTTCCATGGTATTTCTTAGTTTGAATGATCATCCCTTAGTTGCTGATTTTTAACAGTTCCTCATTACATTTAACTTAAATGGACCCTATATTACTCTGTTCTCAATAATGGCATTTCCTCAACTTTTTATATTGATACTGCTGTTAAAATTTTGTTTCCTAAGCCACAGGTGAACTGTATAGCTACAAAGATGACGATGAAAATAGCACTTAGAAATGGTATCCTCCTCTCCTGAACAGAAACCAGTCCACCTGAAGAAGTTGTACTTGAACTTTTGAATTTGAAATGTAACTTTATTGACCCTTCAGAAAACATAATTGATGTAGGGATTCACAAAGCAAAAGGGAGAAAATAATAATACGTTAATCTTCTAACCTCTGTGAGTGTTTTAAATCTGGGAAGTGCTACTCTCTTAAGCAGGACTAGTAGTTTTGGAAGCAAAACAGGTAGACTGTACTTAAACTGTGCATCATTCATACTCTGATCATTCAGAAATTCAAAGTAGATTTTAAAAACCTTAGGGAAAAGAGAGCAGAAACGTGCTGAAGTATACGTAGGATGACCAGGTTCTGCAAGAGTGGAGCTTATTGCATACATACATCAGCCACTTACTTTCATACATACATGACAGAGAAGCCTGACTGGTTAGCATTGGGAGCAAACTTCTGATAAGTATTTAAAGTGTGATACAAGATTACTCAATATTTTTTTCCAGGAATAATCTTGCATCCTAACCATAGAAACGTGAGCTGCCCACAGTAAGGCACATGTATAGCCCTAAAAATGCCATTCCCTTTCATGGTTGAAACCAAAACAGCCAATCATTTCACTAAGATAGTTTTCTGTTTTCTGCTTGTTTCTATGAATAAAGGCATGGGACTGTCCCACTTTCAAGAAACAAAAAATCGTTTTGGGATTAAACACTAATTTAATTTGTATTAACCATGGCACAACATAAACATTTTCCCCAAAGCTGAAGCACAAACAGCTTACGCGCATTTTCCATGTGTGGGTTTTTGTGTGTGTCTGAGAGCTGCTGAAACTGTTTTCATTAAAACAAAGAAAAAAACCACTTCCCTTATGAATCAGAGTTTTGTCTTTAAGCTGCAGGATTCCTCATTTAATGGTTTACTTGTTGATTGAATTAATATGGATGTTTAGCAAAGGTAGCAGGTAGGCCAACTAGAAAAATGAAGTAAGAGGACGGGGAACACTAGTACAAAAGAGAAAAAGGAAAAAGTGAGACACAATTAGCATAGTGCCAGAGCAAACAGATATGAATGAGAACTTACACTTTCTTTCCTCCCCTGTTTCTATTAATATTAATTTATTACATGTTTCCATGCTGGGTGAATTAGACACAAGCTTTGAGGCAGGACTGTGAGAACAACTTTGCTTAGAATTAATGTCAGAAAAAGATGAGACAAAGCACATGAGTTTCAGATATGGAGAGTGGTCTTGGCGTTGTCAGTCTACTTATTCCAAAAACCTGCTTTAGTGAAGCCAGGTGCTCACTTAAGATGGCCTTGTGCTATCCTTCAGCTTTTTAGCCAGTAAGCTCAGTCACCCTCTTGGAAAGATGGCACAATGCGTGGGAAACTGTGTGGTAAGGCTAATACCACAGGACAAGCCACTTGCTGTAGCTGAGTCACCAGGACTGAGAGAGTTCCTCATCAGGTGACACTGATAGACCCATGGGACTCCCAAGAAAGACTGCAGGGGGATAGAGACAGCAAATCTGGCACCTGGACCATGGATTTGATAGCCCAATGCATAGAGCTGAAGGGCAGCTCTGACTCCATCCCATCACAGTGCTATAATGAGCTCCACATGACAAGACTTCACCTATAGGCATCCAAAGTTTGCTGGACACCCAAGAGGCTACGGCACTTCTGAAAATGAGACCATGGTCTCTCAGTCAGGATCTTTTAGCAGATATTTTTCTCTGCCTTAGGTGTGGGCTTGGAAAAATTGTTTCTTCTAAACACTCCTCCCATTGCAATACAAATCATCCTATTTGCTCAAGTTTAATAGGATTTGAACTCAGTGCTGTTTTCTGCCAAGAAAGTAGAATACTTTAGCTTTCTGAATAGAGATGTTAAAATTAGCAACAAGCAGTATATTGCTCCTTGAATACAAGAGAAAGGTACTGCAATTTACTGCACAAAGGAAATTAGTTAAGACTATTGAATCCACGAGTAACAGATTTAAAGAAAGCAGTTGCTGGTTTGCCAAGACAACTGCCATGCACATAAATACCAAACATGTACATCTGGGGCTTTGTTTGATCATTTGAGAATCCCTGCAGGGTCACAGCAGATACCACTGTTACTTACTTCAGCATCTTATAACCAGTATTGAGATGTTTTTTAAGCCATAGGGCACAGAGCACACGGAAACCCAGACTGCTTTTTCTGTGCCTGTTATTGCTTCTGCTTCTGATGGCAGCATAACCATTTATGTTGATAGTACCCTAGTCTGCATCTGTAACATTCTAAGGCCAATGGAGAAGCTGAGGTTTTTCTACCAACTCAGATTTTACCTTTTTTCCTACAGCATGGGATGCTCTAGCAATAGTTGTAAAATGACAAGTAGCTACAGAAGAAAACGCTCTCAGAGGTCTTGCTCTGTTGCATTCTGTTCAAACTAACCACAAAACAGAGCTGCAGAATCAGTCCCTACTGCATGCCAAATAGGTTGTTTCTGCTTCCCATCCCTAGGTCAGCAGAGGAGTCTTAGTAAGTATCCAAGTGTCTTACCATGCTGGGGACTGGGAACTGACTCCATGGAACTGGGGGGGGGAGGGTGTGGCAGGGAGTGTGCCTCCTATCTCTGTGTGCCAGTTCAAATCACTGACCTGGCAGAAAAATGAGCCCAGCGTACAAGAAGAGGTTGGAAAGGTGGTGAGGGCTGGAGCACAAAGAAAGGAAGCAGGCTGCAGCCAGGGTGGGGGTGATGGAAAGTAGCAGAGGTAAGGCAGGGAGTGGGGACTTCTCATTGTAAGTAGCAGGCTGTTAAGGTTGGCTCTGACATTTACAACACCATAGCACTGGTCTGTGCAAAGTCATGGAATCATAGAATGTCAGGAAGGGACCTCAAGGGTTATCTGGTCCAACCCTTCTTATATTATTTATATGATACATCTCAGCACACTGTTGAGCTGTCACTTAAAACCTTCCAAAGGGGGGGAATCCACCACTTCCCCTGAGAGACCATTCCAATGTCTGACTGTCCTCATAGGGAAAAATTTTCCACTTGTATGCAAATGGAATCTCCCCAGGAGCAACTTGTGCCCATTGCCCCGTCTTGTCCGTGTGACTCCTTGTAAATAGGGAGTATCCATCTTCTTTGTAGATGTCCTTTAAGTACTGGAACATCATAATAAGGTCTCCCCTACCCTTTCTCTTGTCAAGGATGAACAGACCCAGTTTTCTCAGCCTCAAGGCTGAGACTCTTCAAGGGCTGGGAAGAGCCTTGGACCCTTTTGCTGGGACAGCTCTGCCACAGGGGTCTTTCAGGCACTATTATCAGCAAGCATTGAGATCATGTTTTGTGTATATATTTCTTCCTTATATAATCCTGTGTCATAATCCCTGTCTTGTTTCACTAAACCTGTTCTAGTTTTCATGTCCAACCTTGAAGTCTCTCCTTACTCCTGTCTTACCTGTGTTTGGGAGGCTGGAGGAGGTAACATTTTGTTCCCTAGGATTTTGTTCACTTTGACCCCTAAATGGAGACAAAGAGGCATAAGCAAGAAATATTGGAAACCTGATTTCCAGAGTCCTTGGCCTTCTGTCTCTTCAAAAGAAATCCATTCATATTTTTAATATACAAAATTATGTAGAACCATAAGCAGAAGTAGAATTTGCCTGGACTGTTTTTTGGTTTTCTTTTCCTTGTGTTTATGTCTTCCTTACAGAGAAATAGCTCCATGAGCAGCAGATCCTATGAGCACCTGCATCTCAGGACTTCCTTCTGACACAAATACTCTGATGCCTGATTGGCATCAAGTTCTGGGCCCTGGAAGCCTAGAAGCCTTCTCACTTCTCCCCAGCCACCTGCTTTCAAGAACTTCACAAACACTTAACACATTCCAGGCCACTGTTATATTTGGTTAAAACAGACAGTAAATTCATAAATGATTGGTCATACCATGTGGAAGGAGATATTAATAACTAATACAGTCTGTCCTAAAATATAATTACTTTTTTTGTTAGGTAGCATGCCTGACAGTAAGAGATAAACACGTTCCTACACTATTAACAACCATTTAACTCCTAGTTATATAGCTGCAAGCCCAGAATTACTCTGATTCAGCAGCTAACTTCAGTGGGAGCAGAGGATAACCCGAAGTCCCTAACTGGACTGACACTATACACACCTCCTAGCTACTGCAGTTCTCCCCCTAGCAGGTAACAAGTGTGTGTTCATGAGAAATGATGGGGACAGCACATCTCAAATCCTCTACCAGCTTCCCACTTGTGTTTGGCAAACTTAAACACCTGAAATATCAAGTTAGAATTCAGAGTACTGTATGACATATTTTAATTTTCCCTTTTGAGTAGCACACAAGAAGAATACTTAAACACGTTCTGAAAAAAAACTGTACTCTGTTGCTTGAGTTAAAGTATTTTCATAGGACATGGCTAATCCAACAAACATCACAAAACAAACAGCACAAAATGAGAATCCTTTGTTACTGAGTGCTACATTATAATAAAAGCATTATAAATCTGGGTTCATTTTATTCTGTCATTGTTTTATGCCTACTTTTGTATTCTGTTGGATTAGAACAAATTAATTTGTTTTATTTTTCTTTCTAGCCACTCTTCATATCCTGGCCCAGTAACAAGGCTCTATTTTTTAAAAAAAGAACAAAGTCTCAACATCTTCCATAAATTTTCCATTCATTCTACAGTTGGTTAAAAAAATATCTTAACAACTTTAATATTTGGACTTAGACTAGCTGGCAAAGCAAATTTCTCAGTAAGTGACAACACTTCTTGTGATTGTTGTCTTCAGCCCATTTTTTAACACTTTATACCACTTCATTGCTTCAAGCCCTAGATCATTTATTCTAGCTAGCTGAATTCTTGCTCTTACCCCATCACTGACTGCTCTGACAAGAAAAGCTCTGCTGTTGCCAATAGAAGAACAATATGTGACTTCATGTTTAAAAAAAGCCTGTAAAGAACTCCTCTCACCCTTATGATTGCATCTCCACTTGCCCCTAAATCCTTCTTGCTGGTTACAGCAACACTGATGACTCCCATGGACGGCAGGGAAGCCAGCCCTGGACTCTCCTAATTTTGACATGGGAGAACTTGGTGCTGCTGCCACCCCAGCAGGTACCTTCTGTAGCCAGGGCTCAGCTGCTGGGGCAAACCAGCAACTTCTCTCCATCTGACCCCAGGGTTCCTTAAAAAACACATTATGCATACCACCTCCCACCCCCAGGTAGGTAAACTGCCCATCCTCAGGTGAATTGTTGCCCTTTCATTTTACCAGCTGAAAGGCAGCAAGGAAGTCAATGAAGTTGTACTCCCTCAAAGGTCCCAGCCTTAGACTGGACTGGACTGGGCTCGGTGAGAGAAACAGAACGGGGAAAATAGGAATTCTGAGCCTAGGGAGAACAAAGATCAGTATCCCTCTATGTAGTCTCAGGAAATCCATCTGTCCTATATCCTAGCTGCAGAGTAGAGAAAAGACAACTGCTTTTATCTGATGTTTCAATCACAAACTCTCTTAACAGTCAGCCTATGTTTGCACAAGACCTGGTATGACATGGCCACGCTATTGTTTGGAGTCTCCTAGTCCTACCCTCAGAGAGACAACAAGAACAACCAGAAACAAAGGTATTCTTACTCTGGATCACTTCAAAACCTATTGCACTGACTGCACACTTCCTCCTGTCAGCTTCATTTTCTCCAGCATACGCAGCAGTATGCTTTTACCCATGGTAACTGGCATTTGCAGTAGCCTGGTTGCAATGAAGATCAATCTGATTCCTTCTGAATAACAACAGAGAGTCATCTTGGATGACAGATTTTAGCTGCTAACTTAGTTGATCATACTGATAGCTATTTTGGGAAATATTATTCTAGCATAGCAACACAAATCAAATAAGACAAGCAGACCCAGAGTAAGGTGAGTGACTTTCCCAGAAACGTAGTTTTCCAATACTAAAAGGCTGTGAATGCTACTTTAATACGGGGCACAGAAAGAACAGTGTAAGCATGACAGACTCTAGAAATCACAACAGCCAGGTCCTGTTGCCATTTCTTAACCACATTAGCTCCTTTCCTTTTGAAAAGAAATGCTGAAAACTCATTGAAAACTCTAGGATAGTAATGGCAGCAATTCCCTGGCATTTTGTTCAGGGATCACTGTCAATTTCTGAATGCACTCGGGGATACCCAACTGCCTTGTAATGCCAACCTTCTAAGGCAGTGTGGCTTTGCAAGCTGCTAGTGATCTGTGGAGCGTAGCTGAGAATCACTGCTCTTGATAATGTGACTTCAACACATCTCGAGTGGACTAACAATGACAGAGCTGCCTATATCCAAGGTCGAGTTGTTCTGCTGGCTATGATTTTGCATTTCATTTCTAATGCTGGGGCAAGTGGGATGGTGATGAATACGGCAGGTCTTCCCTTAGAAACCACTACCTTAAAAAAAAAATAAAAATCAAGCTACTAACTTCTGCTGTAACTCCTGGGATTTGCCTTGTGGGTTCAATCCAAGTTCCCAGCTTTACCAGGGGCAGTCTTAAGGAAAGCACTGAGCCTTCCCCTAAGCCTTCTCCTCGAGTCAGATTGCACAGTAATGAGGAATTCCTGGCACTGCAGTACAGTAAACAGTTCTCCCATGTCCAGGATGTAACACCAGAACAGATGATAATAAATAAGCCACTTCAACAGGGCTGTGAAAAATGATCCGTGACATATCTGCAGTGAAGCAAATGTCATCTCAGAACAGGCTTGTCTGGATGCCTACAGGAGAGCACACCAACCGTCTGGCTCAAATTCACAGCCCACTACTAGCACGGTGCTGTGAGCATATTGGTGACTGACTAATTCTGCACAGCGGTTCCCTACCTACCGAGCTCCCCTCTGAGCTATCAGCATCACAGCGTAGCAAACGGTCTGTCACAAACCTGTTTATCACTCCTTTCCCAAATCCAGGCAGGTATCCAGCAGCAACTATTCAGTATGGATATGTGCACACCTAAGTGAGAGCTCCCTGGCAGGCTGGGCCACCGCATCTAATTCAGGGCAGAATTAACACCCCTCCTGTATTTTGAGATCAGTGTAGCCATAGGGGATCACAAGTGCAGTTCCTTACATTAAAAGCATCTCTTCATGTTCACTTAAAGAGCCATTCACAAAAGGTAACTTCAGCCTGGGGAGACCCCATTTCTTTCTATAGACAGCAGAGAAGAGACTCCAATGGAGAACAAGGTGATCCAGAAATGAAGCCTAACTTCACTGTTCTGGTGGCCCTCTCTCTTTATCCACTGCTGTCTAAGGAGGCATTGCAAATACCCCCTTCCTTTTATGCTGCTAACTCCTAAGACTTCAGGATGAATCTCACAGTATTTGATGTTCATCTTGAAGGCCCTTTTACTGAGATAGTTTAGTTTTGTAGTAATCTTGGCTTTTGCTAAATACATATATATACTTATATATATGTGTATGGATACTTTGCTATGGTGGCAAAAAACTTGGAAGTACAAAGTTCAAAAGATTAAAAAAAAAAAAAAAAAAAAGATTAAAAGATTAAAAAGGAAAACAGAGCAGAGGGAAGATGACACAAAAGACAAAATAAAAGTAAACCAGAAATTATTGCAGCTTTTTTTTTTTTTTTTTTTTTTCAGAGCCAAACTCGTGACATTTCAGGGCTTGACACTAGCAAAAAATCAACTCTGTCTTGCTGCAATAGTCTAAGTACTCATTTGAAATTTCAAAATGAATACAATTTGCCATTGTCTTGCTTCAAGGGTATTTTATAATGCAGTCAATGTTTGGTTTTCTCAAATTCCCACATGTATTAGAATTTGTAATTTAAAAACAAAATTAGCTTTTTACAGTAGATTGAAGTTTGCCTCTTTTTAGTGTCTGCATACATAAGAACTGTAAATAAGTTTTCTTAACATGTCTTAAGAATTGCTTATGACTGACCATCAGTCACTTTAAATAAAAAGGCCTATTAAAAGGTGGATAAAAATCTGTTAATTCTCAAGAACAAAGTAAAATTACCATTTCAGAAGTCATTTTAATATATGTTTAAGACCATGTCTAAAAGTTTGGATGTTCAGAGAGAGAAAGTCTTAAGTACATGCTTAAGTACATTATTAGCTGATGATCTTCCCAGAATGCAGTCACTATGTTAGGTCATTTAGTCTCTTGTTCCTCTGGATAATTTTGGTGGAGTTCCTCTCGTATTACAGTTATGATCATCAGATTAAAATAGGGGAGCAGTTCCAACAATTTAGAACAATCCTTTTTTCAAAAGGAACCGATGACACAGTACCTGAGAAACACCAATTTTTGAGGTAATGAAG
Organism: Heliangelus exortis; assembly: GCF_036169615.1. Lineage (NCBI taxonomy): Eukaryota > Metazoa > Chordata > Aves > Apodiformes > Trochilidae > Heliangelus > Heliangelus exortis. Next base: position 63,077,970 of record NC_092423.1, read on the forward strand.
GCTTGATTTTATTTGAACGTTAGAACTCTACTGCCCCAGGCTGTGGTTTTCAAAATTAAGGCACAACTAGTTTATCTCCACATTCTCCAGTAAGAATGAATTAGTGGAATTAGTGTTTAATTCTCAGAGAAACTTCACAAGGGGATCCCTCATGCTACACACTGGCATCCAGCTAGCAGCAATGACTTACACAGCACCCTGAGAAGTCTACACCCCATGATCTGCAGGCAAGAGATCAGCACTGGAGGAAATTCCATGTCTCACCCAAACCTGTGGAGCGGGCTGAAAGCAGGCAAGTCTCTCAGCTGCTATCATGTCATCGTGTGACAGACCTCCAGGTTAAAGTTTTGAGAGTTTTCTGATTTTCTGAACCATTAGAGGAGAACAAAAAGGATAAGCAGTGCATAAAGGAGTGCATGACCTGTTCTCCTGACCCCACGCGCTGCGTATTTTAAGTGCTATAGAGCAAAGGGCCACAAAGATGTGGACCACAGGGTATAAAGGAGATGAGAAGAGAATATAGTAACAGTTGTCTTCTGCACTGCATTCCTCACATATAACTCCCCTAGTATTTTAAGAAATAAAAAGAAATATCCATTTTATTTAATATCCTCTAAGGACCATAGAAGTCTATTCCACTTACTAGTGGTTCTGTCTTTTAGGAAATATACACTCAATCTTTGTTTTCTTACAAAAGTTATGGAAATTTCTCTTAACCCCAACCTCTGGTCCATACTAAAACACAGCCTTTTGGTTTCTGGCATTAAAATGTAAGGATGTCTGGCAGAGCATTGATGTAACCAACTTAGAGCTATTCAAGATGTATACAGGGACATTTTGTTTTCTGTTCCTCTTCCTAGACTTATTGTTATGGTGAACAGCATTCCTTATTTCCCCCTGGAAAGAGGACAAAGAGTCTCCCCAAGCGGACTAAAAAATTCCTAATACGAAAATAAAGTGCTAGGGAATGCAGGCCTGGCCCATTTATAAAGAGATAACATACATAGAATGTATGAAACAGTGGGAAAATGCTTTTTCCATGGTCACTAAAGGAAATGAACAGTAGAGTCTGCTACTCCATTCCACAGGGAAAGCTTATACCTCAAGTTGATTCCCAAACCGCGTATGTTCTTTGATCTTATTGTACTATCTGAACTCTAATTATACACACAGCAGCAAGACCTTCTTGACTGATATCCAACTAGTTTATCCGCAGCCTGTAATCTAAATTAGTGTTCTTCATGCCACTAGGTAATATATAAATCAGAGGAAGATCAGAAGTAATCAATAAATACTTGGTCTACATAACCAACTGCACTGCCACAACTGTGGGACTCCCTGTATCTAAGCCAAAGATATCAGGAAGGTTTAAGTATGTATATACACCATGCCAGTCAGCCTTACTATGAAAAAACCATGGTAGCTCCATATTTTAAACCAGGCTATATTTAAGTCCCCCAAAGGGTTAGAGTTACTCAAGTGCCTGGCTGCATGGGTAGGACTTGGTTCAAGATTAAGGCACTTAACATGCCATAAGTCTCCAAATTCCTACTACAGACAAGGGAAGCCTACTCAATATAGTCTGTGAAGGCTATGGAATCATCTTGCTGTTACCTGAGAGGTGTCTACTCCAAGGTAAACTAAATCATTTGGTTTCATTAACTGCATTGATCTGACTACTGTTTACTACAATGGAAATTGAATGGGAATATGACTTGGATACTTAGTATAAACTCATTGACTCCACAGTGACATTAGACTTCTAGAAACCTCATTTAGGAGGTTTAAACCAGAGCCCATTTCAACTCTGAACAGCCCAAGGAATGCTGTGTGGAAGATGATTTGCAGAGTCAAAGGCTGTGTTAGGATTTGAAGACTGTTAGCATTCGATCAGTGGTCAGACACTGGAACAAGCAGCCCAGTGAAGTGGTGGGGTCACCATCCCTAAAGTTATTTAAAAGACATGCAGATGTGGTGCTCAGGGACATGGTTTAGTGGTGGCCTTGGCAGTGATAGGTTAACAGCCGGACTTGATGATCTTAAAGGTCTTTTTCCACACAAACAATTCTATGAATGCAGAGTGGACAAAAATTGTGGGCTCACCAGTGCAAGGCTGTAGGTGTTGGCTGCACAACTCCAAGAGTAGTAAATGTTGGAAAGTGCTCACTGCTGTATTGGGCCTTCCAGAAGGCTCTGGTAAAGAAACTCTAAGATGACTTTACTAAAAGCAGAGTTCTGCAACATTTCTGCAGTTGTTGCTTGGCTGTGCTGACTTACAGATCGATAGTCTGGTCAGGAAAAGGACCAGTCATACGGATCCCTCCAGGTCCATATGGTTGTGGGAATGCAGTGGGACTTGGCACTCAGGTCCAGTGAACTGCTGGAGGCAGCAGCAAGGACAAGACTGCTTCTACCTTCCCAACAATACACCTCACAGGGGCATCCTGTGCTCTACTGCTGGGCAGTAGAGCAGCACAACAATTTGTATGGGGCTTGGGATGTGTGGACACACCAGCTTTGCACTTTCCTCACAGCTGCAACCTAGACCTCCTGCTCTGTGACACTAACATGGGCCTGACCAGAGGTCCCAGCTGCCACGTTCTAGCAGAGCACAACCCACAGCTGCAGCCCCCACTGAAGCACCAGGACCAATATCTAAAGCACAGTTTCTAAGTGCAGTCCAGGCATAACTAGATCGAGGAATACACAGAAAAAGAGCAGAAGATGTATCTGAATTAGCTGGTTCCTCCTATTCCTTTCCTTGCCAATCCCCTCCTTACATGAGAACATGTCATCACTCCGATAATTACAAACACCCACATACCTATTACCATAAGAAAAAAAGCAAGGTAGATGCCTTTTACGTGCCCTTCTGAAGTTCTCTGCACATTTCTCATGGCTCCCCGAGTCATAACGGGCCAGAGTCGACCTTTTTCCTCACCTGATGACTCCGTGACAGCCATCTGCAGACACTGTCTGCAAAAGCCTTTTCCCGGCAACACCGCAGAGCCAGCCTGCAACAGTTCTATTCATAGAGTGAGAGAGAGAAAAACCTTCACAGGATTGGAGGCTCCTAGGTGAGCAGCTACAGTAACTGAGCCAAATGTTTCCCTTGTATTACACCATCAGTGAGAATGTGTGTTTTCATTTGCATTTTCACCCTTTGGTTTTCTGCATTTGGTAAATACTAGCGAATTAAACCTTAAGATGTCAGCTCTCTCTTCTAGGAAGTGATTGACAGTCCCTAAGTGCTCTGGGCTTTTTATAACCAATGTGACTGACAGCTTTTAAGTGAAAGCAGCTCGTACAAGTTTCAAATGTTAGTTGTCTGCACGAATAACGGGGAATATTGGCTTTTCTTATATCTATCTAATGGTGTTTCCTCCTGCGTCGGCAGCCTCTCTGAACCCTCAGTTGTTAAAAGAAAAAAAGAGACTGTTCTCTGCTCTACACACTGCTAGAGCTCTCAGGCTAACAAAAGCCAAAGTAAACCAATGCCTGTATTTTACGTTTGTGCATTTCAAAGAAGTGCAGCAGCAAATAACTCATTTCTCTTCATATCAGTCTTAGCTGAAAGATGGTGACTTTTACAGTAACAGTTCTACTTAATGATTTTCAAGCATTCTGCAAAAACACTTTAAAACAATCCAACAGTATTATTATTCCAACAATGCAGCCAAAGCAGCTAGCAGCCATGCTGCTGAGTCCAGTATACCTTTTCCCTTGTCCCTCTCACAATTAAACAGGTATACAAAATTTTAGATAAATACCAGATATGTAGATGCTACTTCAGTGTGACAAAATTCGCATCTTGTACAGTTGTGCCTTTCAAGTCCAAGCACAGCTGAAAAACAAAATAATGTATTTAGTGCATGAATAATCATTCCTTTGAATACAACAACTTTACTTTGCAACAGGTAAGTAATTTAAGTGCCGTTAATAAGCACATTTAAACCATGAGATAGTAAGTTGTAAAAATGTGTTGCTGAGAATTCCTCTCCACAAAGTATCTGAGGGATCTAACAGTGCTCATCTACTGATAAAGTTCCCCAGAAGAGGTTTGAAGTAGCAACAGTTGAAGGCCAACCTGGTTATCAAAAGTTGCTGAGCTATCCTTCACTTCATGTATACTTTTACACTGAAGGACTTTAATTTTGCACTTCTTCCATGCAGTGCTACTCTAGAAATGTTTCCAGTGTGAGAACTTTGCTGTAAATAAATTAAGAAACATCTTGTGCTTTCTGAATAAGGCAAGAGGATACAGGCTTTACATAAAGCTGAGCTACTCAAGAAAAAAAAAAAAAAAAAAAAAAAAAAAAAAAAAAAAAGTGAATTTCCCATAGAAAAATCAAAGAGCAAGGTCCCTTTGTGTATGGCCATCATAAAAAAGGTCAGATGAAGAGATCCCTCGACTTCTGTATTTTCCGTCCCCATCTCGGCACCAATATCCATCCTCCAAGGGAAAATATCCAGGTACTGCCCAACAGCAGGGAAGACACAGGCTGAGCCACCAGGCCACAAGCCAGCAAGACAGACTCAGTTTTCATCAAAGTAGTGCCTGTCCCCAGAGCTCTTCCCCATGTGACACACCCTTGTGGCTCAAGTGAATGCTGTAGGATATTTAGCATGGTATATAGAGAACTTGCTCTTCAGATCCTTATGAATTGTTGTAGAAATAACCTGGGGTGCTCGAGAAAGCAAAGCTGCTGAGTCAGTGAAAACATCAAGCAGGGCATATTTTAAAATGCCGTCAACATAAAAAGATTACTAGGTAATTGTGGTAATTGTTAGGATATGAAACAGACCTTTCCAAAGCCTTAAATAATACATTTCTCTTAGTAGAGAACCTCTGAAACCTCTCTTTCCTATGAAAGAGAAACCAGTTGTAAAATTAAGTAATATTCCACCTGACTTTCTTGGATATAGTGCAAGATTTTTATAGTTGCCTTTTCTTGTTCAGTTACATGACTTCATTGCTTTTTTGCCTTTTTTTTTTTAAGGATTGTAAGTCACCATCATCTGTTACATCTGTACAACATAATCTACCTCAGACTATAATAGAATTTCCTCCTCTTTTCAGCTTCTCATTTTTCTCAACTGTAATGCAGTTGTGTAAGATTTTCCCCTCTCCAGAGGGCAGGCAATAATCAGGTTAGGTTGGTATCTTTATGACAGTGACCTTAAAGTTCACTTAATTTTCCCTTCCGTCTACCCCCTGCCTTAAGTCCTTTCCGATCCATTTTTTACTGTTGAATATCCCTAAAAAGATAAACTGGACACATAAATAATTTTACATCAAAATTTATCAGTATGAAAAATAGTGAGAAGTTCACTGTCTGGGAAACATAAAAAAACCACTTTAATCTTTAGTATCAAATGTGTCTATTCAATTTCTTTCTATAAAGAACAAATTTTATCTTGAAAAATATTAGAGAAGGGGCAGAATACTAGTTTTGTTTCCTTTAAGTAAAAGTAAAATAAGTGAACTGATTTAATCCTCCCAAGATAAACACTTTGCCCCAGTTTTGGAGATGGGTGCTTTATTTATACTGTATTTTGATATTATCAACAGTTTAAAAAATTTGGATATCCCCTGAGCAATTGATTTGAGCACATGCAACATTGATTCATCTAAGCCACATTACCTCGTGGAAGTGGCTTTTTATCTCTGTCCTTAAAGCTGAAAACTGAACCCCAAACAGAGCTAGTAAAATTCTACACAACTACAAGTGTCTCTCAATTTTTCAAAATCTCACACTACCCATAAACAAATGGCAGTAACAACACGAAGAAATACATTGGCAGCTGAGTGGATTTTTTAAAAAAAAACAAACAAATTTCCCATGTAGAGCAGTGCTCCAAGTATCTACAGCAAGTAACCTGAATTTAGGATACTCTAGTTTGAGTTTTCCTCCTCAAACCATTCACTTCAGCATTAACATGCACCACCTACATTTTTAGAGGCTAGACCACCAGAATTAGGCTCTGACAGGATGCATTTGCTAAAATAACATATTCATGTATTTTACTTGCTATATTAACAAAGACTTAGCTAGAGATTATTTATTACAGAACATTCCTCCTGGCATCTGCTAGACACATTGGATACTGACAAGGTTAGCTATGCAGTTTCTATGCAGGCGAATATAATTAAGATGAGGAATATATATACTTTGTGATGAGCATATTATAATGCATGATTACAATAAATCAGCAAATAAGATGCACTTCTGATATTATTTCTTTATCCCTCCAGTACAATTAGCAAAAAAGCCCTAGAAAATGTACCATGTATAAAAGTTCCGGATTTTCACAGGATTCTTCAACTTACCACCATAACAGATCTGAAGTCACAAGAAAGTCAATGAGTAGGTCAGTAGAAGAAGATGAATTCCTGAGCCATGAGATGGGAGAAGAGGATGCTTCTCAAGTTCAGTGATGCCAGTTGCTAAAGCTGGGACTTACTACGTCACGAAACAGCACAAAAAGGTTCTAGCTAATGAAGTCAAGTAAGAGGAGAGCATTCAAAGAGATGTGGTATATATAAACATGGAGTAAACAAATTTGTCCCTGTTTTGTGGTATGGCCATGCACTTGTGTGCAGGATGGTTCCCTACACCCCAAATTATGCAATTTTGAAGGAATGTAGGTTTCTGTGAGTTTGCCTGTATTCTGGATAGAGCATGCACCCATTTAGCTTTGTTCTGGTTTTTAACAAAGAATTCCTTCCATTCTTCACCCCGGGCTTTATCTGGTCTAATGAAGCAGGCAGATCAGACCAGTTTCTATACAGGCTGGAGATGAAGCTCCTTTCCCATCTTACTCTAATTTTTCTGTATTAAAATATGCTGACTGCCATTTGGTATTGTTCAAAGACAGTGACATTTTCTGCATGATACAAGAGCTGCACAAAGGCTCTGTGTCCTTCCTGACTCAGCTAGGAATGTAATGGTAGGACTGGAATGAGTCTGCCAATGCTAAACTGCTCAGGAACTTCAGGATTACATGAAGACTCTGCGGTGAGTCAGAGATGATGTGCTTGCAGAGGGAGTTTGGACTAACCTTTCTCTGGCAAACACCTGGTGATATGTTTTAATTGTAGCAGGAATTAGGGAAAGTAATTTTATATCAATATGGGATGATCCAGAAAGTTCAGGAATGGACACTGGTAATTTACATTCTTAACAGGAAAGACGTTTCTTTTGCAGCCTGTTATGTTCTCTAATTGAGAGAGAACAGACCTATAATTCACAGAGGTATTAGAAAGCTAGGATTTCAAACCACTGTTTTTTAAAGTATTCCTGCTTCCCTATTCTCTTCTGTTTTACATATCCCAGATCTGTCATATCTATAACAAAGGAAATAAGCGCAAAAAGTTCCTATCCTTTGGAAAAAATTGAGTTAGCATAACGTAATATTCTCTAGCCAGCCGTCAACAGCTATAAAAACAGCTTAGCTGTAACAGCTTCCTGATCTACTTTTCAAGGGAGTCTTTCTTCAGATGACATATTCTAATGACAGTACCTGTGCTCAGGGCCTCTGGAACCTAGTTTTAAAATGGTAGAAAACTTAAGCTCTGTTGCATTTTGACAGGTCAATGAATTATATACAATTAAACCCCAGTAACTGAATGCAGTGATTAACGCAAGTCCAAGCTGTCCCTGCAGAGTTACAGTTTTTTCTTTACAATGCATCTCCATTGAAGATCAAGGGTTTGGGGTTTTTTTAAAAGAAATTTCTGGGTAGCTCTCAATCCGGTGCTCATATGAACGAGACAAGGCACACACCTCTAAGCTACAGCTTAAGGTGGCCTGCAAAAGTCATGTAAATTATCACTGCATCTGGGAACACTCAGCTGCCATCTAAAAATGCAAGGAACAACGTTTTATTCATTTATTTATCTTGTTGTTTAAGCCATGGTGGTTGATCTAAGAACATGGAAAAATGTGTTTTGTTAGTAGGATCTGTGTTGCCAGAAACTATCTTACATTTCCCAGGTGCCCAGGTTAGTCTAGTAGAAGACATCAGAAGCTCTTCTTATGTCACACAAGAAATGAATGATAGGTGCAAAGAAGGAGGCATACTTAAGCACAATACCAAAACAAAAGGACAAGAACAGCCAGCAAGGTAGGACAGAGTTAAGAAACTCCATTTAGGACAGCAAGAAGGGAACCACACGCTATTCTGGATTAGCAGGAAGACCAGAGTCTCAGCAGGCAAAATATAAGGAAATTTGGGGTCAGAACCGATGCGGTAAATTCAGTAACAGAAAATGGCTCCTTGGCCTGGAAGAAACAGTAACTGAAAACGCCTTCTTTGGTTAGACAGGCTAACTTGTGTTTAGAAACCAAGCTAAAGAAGCATTTTGGTCTAAGCTTAACACTGTCCCTGTGGGTAGCCCCATTTGTTTATTTTGCCTTCAACCTTCCAACATCCCCTTTGCACAAATCATCTGGCCTTCAAACTCTTGGGTACTGTCCTTTCCTCAACCACGGCTTGCCGGCTCCTTCACAAAGCTCCAGGCCTATTATGTTTCAGCCTGCTTGTCATAAAGCCTAATAAGCTATTTCAATAGCTTCCTCACTCTAGAGAGTTACTGAGTTTTTAGTGCTTCCTCACCCTTACTTGAAAGAGGCTGTTATTGGAAAACCTAATACATTCAATATGACAGGGCTGGGCTTACAAATCTCCTTGTCTGGTTTCTATTGACATTTAAAAACAATGCTAGTGACAAAAATGTAATTATTCCTAAATGGTGGAAACATGGAGCCAGATGTACTGAATGAACTTTTTTTGAACTTCTATTCATTTCACTTCAAATTTTGGCACAGGGTTTTGCTGGTTTCTATTTTATCCTAACCAGTTTATCCATGTTCCAGACTTTGTATGTTCTGTGGCTGTAAAGCTTTCCTGTGGAATTCACCCATCACCACAGAATTGTGCTGGAAAAACCTAGCATGCCTCTGAAAAATAAGAATTTTCTTGCGCTCAGATTTACCGATAAAGTTAAGAATGTGCGCAGACCATATGCTGACATAGCTCCATCATTTTTCAGGCTGCCTTAAACTGCAAATTTGAAAGGTATGAACTACCTCATCTATCTCACTCAGGACTGGAAGGATTCCCCTCTTCCAGTCTGCAGAATCCACTGATTTGTACCGTGCCACAGAAATCTGGTAATTGTGCTACTGTCTTCTCTGGTTTTTTTCAGTCTAATACTTTGTTTCCTTCCTCCCAGCTCTGCTAGAATTCATCTATCCAGCCTCCTCCTCTCCTCTTTCAGTGAATGTGAATTGAAATACAAGACTCCACACAGGGCTTCCCCTCCCTGAAAGTGTCAAAGGTCAGGTGGAATGGGGCTTTGATCAACCTGGTTTAGTGGAAGGTGTCCCTGCCTATGGCAGGGGAGTTGGAACTAGATGATCTTTAAGGTCCCTTCCAACCCAAACCCTGCTATGAATTTATGATTTAAAGATAAGAGAAAACCTTTGCCATAAGGGCAACCACACACCGGGACAGGTTACCCAGAGAGGGGCAAGGAATCTACAGGCCAGGGAACTCTATTTGTGTCATATGACCTCTACAAACAGCTATTTTGACTGGAGCAATTTCTAGTTCTTCATCCCTCTCAGTAAGGCACTGAGACCTGTGTAACAACATTAAGGCACTTCATGGCCCACTTCAAACCACCTGCTTGCAATCCATTTGCTCTATCACAGCTATGTTTTGCCTTAAATGTAGGTGAGAGTTCTGTTGGACAGATTTAGCCACCTCAACTTCAGAAGCTTAGTAACTGCTATCATCCAGGCCCACCTTACAACAAATTGAAAACAGCAGATATCTCATAAGAACAAGACTTATCCTTGGAAGTATCTGACAGAGGTGTTAAAAATACAGTTCCAGAGAGGGATTTTCTCTAATGATATTAAGGGAAAGTTATATACACAACCAGGTACCAAAAGCTGCCTAAGAAACATTACAGCCTTTTTTGGAATGGTAGTTTCTAGGATGAAGGATCACTTTTTCAGCATCTCCCCCTTGTTATCACAGTGTGAGAATGGTATTATGCATTTAGTTATCTGTCGTAATAAATGTTTTTAAACTAATACATAACAGTGGTTACCTGAACTGAAAAAATGCAAACATACTAGCAATTCAATATCTTAATCCCTCCAAGAGCCCTAGAAAGTGTTCTGGTATCTCCTGGTTGCTGGACTTGACAAAACAGTCACCACATTTCCTGTTATTCTTTAAGAAAAAGGAAGCAGGCATCAGAAGGTACTTCAGAGTCACCATCACAAGCTTCATTGTGGACCAAAGAAAATTCAAAATACGCTTCATTACCAAATGGAATTGAACTGAGGGAATTCAAGAGGGGAGGGCATGGAATCTTCAAAACTCTTAAGAAATTACAGCTACCTGTGAGGTACTGTGATAACATAAGTTCCCAAAAGTAATCAAGCATGAAAATTGCTGGAAGAGTAAGACACAGGTGGGAGTCAGATTTCTTTCTGCCTAATTTTGTCTCTGATGCACTTGAATGACTTCAGCAAATCTTTTATACTCTTCCTTTGTGCCTTTATTTCCACACATCTGGAATTCAGAATAACACAGTTAACCTGCAACTTTTACCCTACAAGGATACAAAAAGGCTGATGGCTTTTGGAGATCCAAGATGTGGGCTTAAGAAATGCAACGATTAATAATGTGGGCACTAGGGAGATGATCAGTAGCATCTCTGAAGAGTATTTCAAAATCAGGAAGGGCAGTTTCCAGGCAAATGCCCATACAGCTGAAGCAGTGTATCCCCAATCTAATCGCTGCACAAAGACAGAGATCTCTGCCTCCAGCAGCACACAGGGACTTCCTGCAATACTCTGCTATTAATCAATGCCTTAGTGCAAAAAAACCCCAAAAAACTGTGTCCAGATTTCAAACAGATGCAACTCCTTCCACCTAAACCACAAAGGTCTAATAATCTCTTTGATCAGTAGGAGCAAGTGTTCCAGGAGTGACTGATCTGTTATAGGAATAAAGTACAAGAGGACTTAGACTGCCCCCAGAGACTCTGACAACAGCAGAGGTAGGAAATCAGCCTTAAAGGATACAGCCTCACTGAGAAATGATGCTCCAGGAGCAAACCAGTCCCAGAGAGCACAAAGTGATGCAAGGGAACACTAACCACTGCACAATTCATTTACTTTCCCACTGGTTCAGCCCTTACCCATATAAAAAATTAAAGTGAAAAATAAGGTAATTCCATTACTGCCAGAAAAGCTACAATATGAAACATTAGCTAGTGGTGTCAAACTAGACTACAAGACTCATGTCCTTTAAGCCTCTGCTCGAGTGCAAAGCTGCCAGTAGCATTAGTATTAACAAATGACAGTAGGAATTTTGTCCCATTTGTAACAAGCTGTCATGTTTCCTCTGTCTGTGAAAAGCTGATGTAGTTAAGCCATGGGAAATATAAGAAAGTTACTGGAATTAGAGAGGGTGCATATGTTTCTGGGTTTCTAGGAAGGCTGAAGTCTGAGAATTTCACATATGTGGGAACTTTTGATAGCATTCCAGTTGAAACACACTTGTAACAAATCCTGTGGAGAGGTTCATTCAACAGGATGAGCTAACCAAGAAAACAGTCATTTCTGGCTAGTTGCATCAGTATTAACAGCAGCTGTGAACCCAGTAAACAGCTCTGCTTTCTGGTTGTCAAAGCTGCTGAAGCAGATGTGAAACTCACCAAAAATAGGTCACAGAGAACATGCAAGGGAATGTATCAATATCAGAGCAATATGAATATCAGTAACGCTGGAATACTTCAGTAATGTTTATAACCCTCAACAGTACTTAACACAGAGCTGCACCCCATAATAGGGTATATCACACTATTCTTATGGCAAGACCTTCCACAGACTGTACCACCTGCATGAATATGGGTGCAGTGCTTTCAGAAGATGAAGCAGAAGACAGAAGAAAAGGTATTAAATTGCACTCTGCTTCCCTTAGTCTTTCTGAGAGAGGCTTTCACTGATGTCTTTTTTCCTCAAACTCTATAATTAACCCAGACTGAGGTATCAACAATGAGCCAAACATGGCATTTGCCATGGGTTTTTTTGGCTTTGCCACTAGAAACAGATTACGACTTCTCCCTGCCTGATAGAAAGCCCTTTTGCGATAGCCATTCCTCCATAGACTGGAATCCCATCCAACATAGCAATTACATTCCCTCTTTGTTGTTTTTTTCTCCTTTCTTTCCCCCCCCCCCTATTTTTTTCCTTTCCATTTTTAAAAGCCCACAGGACCCAATGCCCTGGAATTCCCCCATAAGGAGATTCACTTGGACCTACTTCTAAGACTCTTGCAGTTCTTGCATCCTTTATTACCAGATATATAAAGGAACAAGATTTAACTCTAAAGGGTGCAGGCTAAGAGAAGTGGTGTACTTAGGCTATAACAGGACTAAACAAGGAACCTACATGTCCTGTCATTCCTCTGGCAAGTCTCCCTGGCTGGCCTTCACAGAGCAGGTATGAGACTGCCTTTGGCCAAACTCCTTTGACAAGCTGAGTCTAATCTCTACAGGCTAAAGAAGGCTCAAATATTTCCAATGCCAGTGAGTTACAAGGAGAGGACATATTCTTCCTCATCTCGTTGCTTCTACTTCCATTACAACAGCAGGTTTTAACCCTCCAAGACCTTGTATAATTAAGTCAGACAAAAAAAAAGCTGTTGGCACAGTTGGTCCTGGTGTACTAAGGTCAACTCATGTTTAACTGAGAAAACAGGTCTCCAGAAAAGATGCAGCAACTACATCCCTTCACTTAAGTAATAAGGGCTTGAAAATAGTGTTTAACACAAAGACATTGAAGGGACATGGATGAGAACTTTCCTACTCTCCTTCAGAAGAAGGAAGGGGAAAAAAAAAAAGCACTCATATCCAACTTGAAAAAAACCCTTCATAGCTTACAGTCATTTGGAAGCCCTTGCTGAGGCAAATTTATATTTGTTTTTGGCAGATTCCTTATAGCCCAGAATCAAAGGGGGCAAATGTGGTAGTTGATCACCACATTAAACCAGTAAAAACAATAATCTTTGTTATTAAAAATTATGTTAAGTGACAATGCTCAAAGGTGCTTTTCTGAATGCTAGATGCTTTTTGTTTTTCATCTAAGCAATAACCAAAAAATACTCCTATTTCCTACAGCTACAACGAATCCTGGAGGCTGAAGTATGATGCTGCACTATGCTCTTTTGAAGAACAATTTTCTAGAAAAGGAGTCTGCAGAGGGAGAAGGGAAAGCTGTTGCTTTCCTAGGAGGACGTAAAAGTACCATTTCATTCTTTCAGAAGAAATCAGGCTACGTACTTGCACTCGGTTCTGGGCCAGATTGTTCCCTCCCCTCCTCGTGGGGCAGCACATTAAATCCATTTGGCTGCTGTCCCTTGGCTGCCGGGGGTGCTTTCATTTCTGGCGGTGCTGCAAGTAGCATGGGTGGACAGGGACAGGAGCAGTTTTAAACTTTTGCTGATGAACTGTTTTAGGAGACATTTTCTGTCCCTACAGGTTGCAGTTCATGCGTAAGTTCGTGCATTCTCACTTCGAAAAGAACACAGTAACATGTGTTTTTACCAAGTAAATATAATGCAGACAAATTAGATGGTAACTATTTCAGAAAATTTGGCAGAAGTTCAGTTTACGCAAGGCTTTCCAAATGTTCCATATTTGCAGAATAAAGATGAAAACTCTGATCTTTGTAGTTTGAACTTGTCTATTTGGTTTACCATGGCCTGAACAGAACCTCTGTGTAGATGAATTGTGATTTAATCCAGCAAACCCAAATAAATCCCAATGCAAACACGGGACTGTCAGCACATCTGGCACAAAATGTGGGGCTTCTGACATTCAAACTCTAGTTTCTCAAGTTACTTTGAGACACATTTGAGCTGGCCTTGAATTCCACAGACAACTCCCCTGAATTTTTATTGACTTAGTGGGAGACAAATCCTTCCTCAAAAGACAACTCATCAGCTGTTAGTCATCAGATCCTCAGTTACAGTCAGATACCCAGTTACCTTTTGTACTGTAATTTGTTGATAGATTGTTTAAACTGGTGCTTACCCTGAATTTCCACTAGCTGAAGCATGTCTTGAAAATCTGAAATGGCTTATTTCAACTTGCCTGCAATGATCTGTGTATGTCTGGTAGGAAGCATAAGGAATTGAATGATTAAACACATTCTTCCTAGTAATTTACAAGTGTTGATGAATGCTGGGAAACATTGTAATGAGTACCGAGGGGGAAAAAAAAAAAAAAAAAGGTGGCAATACATTGGAAGCCTTATTGTTGCTTTCAATGGCAGCAGCAAAGTAATTAAGCATGCTAATTAAACATTAACTTTTAAAAAATAACAATAGATACATTTCATACACTGTCCATATTTGTGTGTAAAAATCACAAGCTGAGTACATACATCCCACATTCATCATCCCAGCAGCTTTATCTCAAAATTGGTAATGAACACAGGCACACATGGTCAAACAATTTTCCTTCAATACACATTTTACAGCCTCTTATTGTCCAAGCAGCACTGTACTCCAAATGCTTACTTTGGTGAAATAAGGAGAAATTATATTTCTGTTTTCACTGTTGTCTTGAACTAGGAGACTGTGTAAGGCTAGCGTAAGATTTCCTTTATTCTGTGCTGTGGTTCATACAATCTTTCAGACAAATCAGAGGGGAAAGCTGCACCTTGGTATGCTGGGGAAAAAAACATCATCAATTTAATTATTGTGAAAAGTTTTTAAGCTGCTAATTACATATACCAAGAACCTGTGAATTAAGGTTGAGAATTTAAGAGAATTTGTTGCTCTACTGACATCACATTAATTTCAAACCCATAGCTGTACAAAGTCTCATGTCCAATGTGGATTGCAGATTTCCATTAATTAGAATGAAAGGAGTTTAAGGGTATAAACTTGTAGCAAGACAAACCTCTTTTAGGGCACGGCGCTCCAAGGTCCAACCAGGTGTTCCAGGAGAAACTCACGAATAGTGCTCTGAGTCCAATGCTCTCAGGGCTGACCAGCCTGGATCGGTGCTACTGCTCCAAAAGAGGCTACTGCTCCCTCTGGCTTCCCCAGGTGTGAGCTTTATTGGCCCCCTAATCCTGCTCATGCGCAGTAGGGGCCCACCCTAATCAGGCACAGGTGGGCTTAACACAAGGCCATGCCCACTACCTGGCAATTAGTGGCACCTGGTTGCCTCATTTCACTATATAAACTTCAGAGAACTATCAAGAAAACTGGGAAGTTAGAGCTTCAGAAGAAAAATGCATATCTTTTTTTCCTCATAAATACTCAAAACTAAGCAGGAAACCAGTGCTATTACCCATCTGTTGTCTGTAATCCTGTATAATGATAGTATAAAAAACTAAGACAAAGCAAAACCATTTTTAAGGCAAATAGTCATCTACTGTATTTAAAGTTACCTGCAAAACACTTAGAAGCTGGTGACAAACTGGTAACATTTCTCTACAAAAATTCTGGCAAGTGGGAAAATAAAATGTTGGGAGCAGGCAGACAGTTATTGCTATCATTTTAATTCCAAAGTATCCCTAGTGGAACATATCACTAAAAGAATTCATTCTTACAGAAGTTCAGCATGTTCAACTACATTGGCTGCTGCACGAAAGCTTACTAAGCCTAATGCAGAAATACAAGTTTGATGAATGATGAGATTCCCTCAGGGGTCTACCTTCAGGAGCAGAACACCAGAGGACCATATAACCATGGTGCTGAAAAGCATTCAACTTGAGATATAAATATCTCCCCTGTGTAGGGAGTCGCATAGCAAGTCAGTGTTTAACAGAGTTAAGTATACAACACACAGCTAGGAAATCTGCTATTATTTCAGAAGTGAAAAACAGAAAAAGATCAAAGAAATAATGTTTTTTAACTGGAACCTAAGTTTACACTAACTGCATTTGAAGCTATAAATTAAGACATTGTTCATAGTTCTGTCAAATTTATCATAACTGAATTAGGTATTAAGATCCTGCAAAAACAGAGCAGTTTAAATTAAATTTTATGTGAAAGCCAAGAGGCCCATGTCAAGACCAAAGCCAGCAAACTGGGAGAATTTTCAGGAGTATACACGAAGGTGAAAATAAAAACAAAAGCTAAACTAAGCAGCATTAAAAACACCTCCACCAAGCATCCCACGCTGCAGCATCACGTTTCATCCTTTTCAGGGAAGACTGCATCCTTTTTAGAACAAAAACATTCACAGGTTGTTCACACTGATTACAGTAACTCAGAAAAATGTTACTCGTTAAAATAAAGAACAACAAATAGCCTAGACAACGAGATTGATATTCGAGACAGCTCCCTGCTCTTCTGCAACTCTCCTATGTAAATGATTCAGCCTCTTTTGTTTTACAATCACACCTGTGAGTAGCAGGGCTGCACACCTCATGTTGGCAATTGCCAGGTTTGCCAAAGCTCAGTGGCAGGGGCAGGAGTAGCCACCTGACCAGACACCGGGGGGCCTGTGCACGTCCATCCTTGCAATGAGCTTGCAGAGGATGAAACAAACCTCAAAGGGCAATGGAGAGAAAAAAAGAAAGCAGCCTCTTCTTTGTACTATGACAGCAGATTTATATGCACACATGCACATTTATACATATAAAAATTGGCATCTTTCTCATCATACCTCTTGTATAGACTTTGTGGCTGAGGAACATGGTCAGGTAAGAAGCGAGGCAGACATCAGGAGGAAACAATTCTATTTGGAAAATACCGAGCACCCATTTCTTTCTGTCCTTCACTCCTCCCTCTTCCTTCTCCACAGCACTGTTGCTCTGAAGCAGTACCTTTACAGGTCAAGTTCCAACCTTTTTCCTTGATATGAAGCACAAAAAATTCCATTTGCAGCATCTGATGAAAAATCTAAAGGGTAATAACAAGCCACTTTCCCACTGCTGCATCTGCATTTGCTGAAGTAAGTTAATAAAACCCAGGACAAAGCACAAGGTAAAAGTGGTTACACTGCGAGAATGTAACAAGCAGATGTGTCACTACTCTAAATATCTACACAGACACATAAGATTTTTGCACTGAAAATAAAATTAAAGATGAAGCGTAGTGCCTAGTTACACAGCAATATGCCAACAGGGAAAAGAACCTGTCATCCAAATGGCTGGGATGCTACAAACATCAACACAGGGCATAGCATGTGGCAAGAGGACAAGCTAAACAAACTTCCCGGAGTGATGAATGTAAATATATCAAATCTACTTTAGAGAAGGAGTATCTTAATTCTGTACACGGACAGACAGCAGCCCAAAGAGAATCTTTGTTCTTCCAAGTAAAACAGAATTGCTGTCTGTCTCTCCTTTGGTCAGAACTAGCTCAGGCCCATGGCTGCCAAGCCTACAGCTGCCACTCTGCAGTTCTGCTCTGCAGACCAGGATGGTGATGGCAGAGGTGGCTGAAGCAGCATAAAAAGCCAGCAGAGGCCCCCTAGCTGAAGTAGAATTACTGTAGATATCTATGTTCCTGTGTGATCCCTCAAGCCCACGTGGAGTCACTGCAGGGAATGCAGGGGCAATTGTGAATGCTGCTTTGTACTGCATCTTCCGTAATGTTCTCACAGACACGGAACTAGAAAAAAAAAACACCATTTATATATTGAAGGGACAGACCAGAACGCACATTTTCAATTGCCCCATGGAACATTTAAGTTACTCAGGAGATGCACCTTGGGCTGCTGTCTTCCCATCTCCTGTGGCTTCAGCAACAGTCAGTTGCCAATCTACTCCCATACTGTACATCATTAAGAGCTCCTTGGGGATTAAGGGGCTCTGCTTGAGGTGAAGGGAGCAGCTAGCAAACAAGATGCACCTTCCCACAGAGAGCAAGCACTGCAGGGCAGTTGGAATAGGAGAAACTGAGAAGTGACAGATCATAATCTGTAGCTGTCAGCCTTCCCTGCTCAGCACTTGGCACATAAAATTTACAGATTTCTTGTTCTGTCCAAAATGAGGAGTAACTCACGAGAGCATCCTAAAGTCCAGTTACAACCCAATTAATGTCCCCACTGCTGTCCCTGTGCAAGACAAGGTAGACACACCAGACACACTGATGCCTGCTGACCCTGAGTGAGGGAATTTGTTTCTCCTCACAGAATAAAGATGCTTCTGTGTTATGAGAGACATGAACAATCACATTGACTGAAGGATCTGTACACAGCAGCCTAACCTGAACAGTGGAGGACTAGAACCACCTGGAGCATATGCCTAAGAGCTGAAGCTTGTATTGCTTACAAGAGAATTACAAAGAAAGCACCACAGAAAAAGTACACATTGCTGTAACCTTTGCCATGAGATCTTGTTGAAACATATCAATGCAGAAGAAAAAAACCAAAACATTCAGGATTTCCTTTTTAATGTGCTAGAGACTAAGTGAACAGACAGCTTTGTTCAAGCCCCAAGCAACACTTTATGGCACATGAGGGATAGAGATTCATTTTAATTTTATTAGATAGTTACTTGAAATAAGGTGACTGAGGAAGAGGCTTTATCGAGGGATAAAACCTCAGCTATTTTTTCTTCTAGTTTAAAATGCTGCTGTAAGGATGCCAGCCTGGAAAAAAAAGAAAACTATGCTGTAATAAACGTTGAAATGCTCCCAATGATGCTGTAAGTGTGCTGCAGGCATTCAGAGTAGATATAATCACTACTTGTCATCCTGGCAACTACAAGGTACTTGCATCCACGCTGGTGCAGCAAATGATGAAACATGTAGCTAAAATAGAGGATATTCAGAAGGGGGCAGCAAGACTGAAAGGGTTTAGTAAACATTAATGAAAATGGAAGGTTAAAACAATTGTTGGTTTAGTCAGAGAAAGAAAAGTCATGAGATACTAGGTTTCCATGATGTAAAAGGTTTTAAACTAGGAAAGACTTTATATGACCCTTTGTTCACATACCACCTTGATCATCATTTTTAGCGAAGAGGATTTAGTTAAATATTAGGGGAAAACCTTTCTACCTCTAGCTATAATTAAACAGTAGACTTGGCTTCTCACGGGGTCATGGTATTCTCACTGAGGGGTTTTAAGTCAGAAATATGTCTGTCAAAAGGATTTAAGTGCAGATCCGGCCTAAAAGCCAGTGCCATATAAGATGACTTCCTGAAGGGCACTCTGGCCTTGCATTTCAGCAGTGCTTCATAACTTGGATGGATGTCAGACTGGCAATTATAATTCTGGTCCTTATTTCTCCTATTTAGAGAGATGGCCTCTCCAGGATTTCAGCTACATTAGCAGGTAACACTCTCTGTGCCCAAGCATCAGTGTAAAACAACTCTCTTCCACACAAAAGAGGTGTGTTACTTAACGGTTGTCTTTTTTACTTTTTGGTTTTGTTTTTCTTTTTTCTCTGCTGCACTCTGTAGCCCAAGTGACACCACGGAGCCCCGGGGCTGGAGCCCACACGTGCCAGACACCAGTGACCTTTTCCACGGGTGTCGATACTGTGAGCACAGGGCCGGATCAGCACCAGGAAGACCTTGGGGACACCCAGTGCCTTGCAGCGGGGCACAGGGAGAGAGGCAGCACCCAGTGGCTGATACACGCAGCACCAAGCTACCGAGTCGAGTGCATTTAAAAAAAAAAATAAATTAAATATTAGAATTTTTAAAAAATTTGAAAGTTAGCTTAAAAAATACCATTTAAAAAAAAAAAAAAAAAAAAAAAAAAAAAAAAAAAAGAAAGAAAAAGCTACCTTTAGATGCCGCTAATGGCAGGAAATTACTCCCCGTGATATGTCATTTCGGTGTAGGAAGCCTCAAAGCAAAGCCCCGTACCCCCTCTCCCCCCCGGGGGGAGCTGCACGCCCCGCACCCCCAGAAGTGACCGCCAAGGGCGGCGGTGGCAGCACCGCGCCCCCTGGCGGCCCAATGCCAGCACCGGCGGGAAAGACAGCCCGAACCGAACCGGAGCGGCACGGGCCGGGGCGGGTTATGGGGAGCCCTACTGCCTACCAGGGGGAACAGGGTTAGCCCCTCGGCCAGGGTCACAGCCGAGTCCCCAGGGAAGGTGGAAGAGCAAACACGGGGCTGCATCTGGGTGCAGGGGGAGGGAGAGAGGGCTGAAGGGTGTCTCGGCAGAAATGGAAACTCAACACAGTGGAGGGCAGAAGGGTGTAGTTAGCGCCCTCCCCCTTCTGGGTGGTTCTTCCCCGAGTCCAAAGCGTGACCACAGTGAAGAAGACGGAGGGAGACCAGTCAGGAGCTGGAGAGAAGGGAAGTGAAGCGGCAAAGAGGGCAAGGGTGGAAGAGCACCGAAGGGAACACCAGGGAAGGGTGCTGCAGAGGAACTCGTGGTTACAACTCACACATAACAAGAAGGGGCATTAATCTCTTTTTTGAAAGTGCAGATGTAACACCAGGAGGACTGTGCTGTCCTGCACTTCTGCTGTGACTCCAAGCCAAAAACTCGTAGGGAACCCAACACTGAAGACACTCAACTCCCCTCCTGCGGCCCCACTCCCCTGCCAGCCTGCTGTAGCCATGAGGTTACCTGCCTGTCCTGACCCATTAGGAACCAAAAGCCCAGGTTCCCCCTCCCTACTGCCAGAATCCTGGGAGAATGGTTTTCAAATCATATCCTCCCACTTAAAGCTTGACTTTAACAGACTAAATATTGCAACATATTTTAATCTTCCTGGGACCTGTTGCTGAAAAGTGATTTTTACTATCAAAACACCAGGAAAACTTTTTTAGCTTTAAGTTAAAACAAGGTAGTCAAAATGAACATTTCAACCTGAAGATTCACCTCCATTTTAAATGTAAATCACCTCATAATTGAAAATTCAGCTCAGGCTGGTTTCTCACTTTCATTTAAAATTTGCACACATTTGAACGCCACCAGGTGCTCGCTTCTGCTCTGGAAACGCTCCCACATATGCCTGTGTTTTCTCCTCAGCAACAACTATCCATACGTGGTTTCTTTGCTGAAACCTGCCATGTTAAACTGCCTGCCTCAGCATGTGGGAGGAGAAGAGGCTTGGTCAGTTTGGTGCTGAAGGTGTTCCCTCCTCTCCCTCCTCCAACCACATTGCATACTGGACTGTGATCTTGCAGCTGGTTATTCTCTGTTAACGATTCCTGTGTGGCTGGAGGCATTAGTCTACCAATAAAGTTTGAATATGGTCATCATATCATTATGCAAGAGAGTATAGCTTCTCCACAATTAAATTTAGCTGTTCAAGCCTCACAGAATGTCCTCTAGACGTTCTCCAGATTACTCTAGAGATGGTTCAGTGATGTCATGTTCATAAAGTGACACAAGGACAGCAGAATAAAACAATATAAAAAGCTCTACTGATTTCCAAATTCCAACCTGTAGGAGGTCACTTAACAGAGGAAAAAGTTACTTGTTACCAGCCCTACACAGAGAGAAACACACAAACCATGCAAGTCCACTCCAACTGGCAAAGAGAACTGCAAGTACTGAATAGTTTCAGCTTCCTGCTCTGGCAGCATCTTGGACTAACTAAGCCAAGTCCCCCCCCCTTCACCATCTTCACTCCCATAGGTCCAAGATTCAAGAAAACATATCTGGAATATCTGCCAGTATTTATTTAGTTTAGGAAAAAGATAGATTCTTTGGAACAGTTTGTTTCCATTTTAAATTTTTCTAGTTAAAACAGTTCTTTTTCATGGTCATGACCATACCGAGCGAAACTGCCCATATAACCCTTATCTAACCTACCCTAATGGAGTACAGAGAGGTCCTGTTCCTCCCAGGATAATCACATGAGAGCCAGGGAGCTTTCTTACAGCTGTGAGGAGATTTCAGCAGCTTTAAGAAGGAATAAAAGCTGCCTGAGGTACAGTAGGAGATCTCAGTCTGCATTTCATGCTTTCAGCACTGCAGCTACAGCCCTCATTTTGCAAAGTTCACTTCTTACAAACATGATGCAACAAACCCACCTCATCTCCCATTTTCAAGGTCTTACCAAAGAATGTGTTTGACAGTGTGCCTATGTTCAACTTAAAAATCACAGCTGAACATAGTATTTAAGAATAATTGTACCCTGTCATTTTCCAACTCTGATTTACTTTGCGTGCTTTCTGCCCACACACCTACGGTAATAAAGGGGTCCTCTCTAAGAGCAAAGCCAACCAAAGGTCATTTATAGACTAGCCAATTTGGGCAATTAGATACTCCTGTCATTTTGGGGTTCATTCAGTCTCTAACTCTGAAGAGTACAAAAGCTAAGACAAGAAAAAACATTCAGATGTTTTATCACATAGCCTGGATCTCTGTATTTATTTTGCTTCCCAGAGACTGGAAAACCTCAAAGCACATGGGTGGGCTTCCTTTCACTACCATTTGTCTAGGAAGAACTGTAAATACAGAGTGGACACCTCCTCGTAGCTTTGAAAGAAGTTCAAGTTAAAAACAAGTTTTAAAAATACAATGGGACAATATATGGAACTGAATGATGGCAGCTTGATCAACACCCAGGCAGGAGGAACACCATCAGGATTTTGAGGGGAAAGATTATTACAGATCCCCAACAGATCTCCTTTTTCTAACCAAAGTAAAGTCCCACTGATGTCAGTTTGACAAAGAGAAGGTAGAACTGTCTTGACACAAAGTGCCAGAGGTACTCTTGCATTCCTTTATCTTCAAGTTTTCATTAAATATCAAAACTTCAGTCACACAGCTGTCACCTTTTTACAATTTACAGACCTCAGCAATTTTTAACAGATGTGCTGACTCCTCCAGAGTAGATTTAAGCCCCATGATAAGAATCTTGCTTCTCTTATTTAACATTTAGCAGATCCTCCAGAAACCATCTCAGGGCTTCAGAAGTCCACAGACCATAAGTTAAATACTTTCCCAGACATGAGTATATGCTTCATAGCCTGGAAAACCTAGCACAACTAGGCAGGCAGCCAGAGTCAGTCTTAAGACTTTTTTTTGGGACTGGCACGACTTAACTGCATCCCTTTTATTTATTTATACAAGGTGCTCTTGTGACAGAACAGGGAGGATTTACAGAGAGATGTTAAGTATCCACTTAACTCTTCTCCATCACCTGTATCATTCTGGCATCCCGCCCTGCAGAAAGCACCAGGGCCTAACTGCATCCTTTGCTAGCAGTATGTTACCAGTCAGTGCAGAATACAGCCCAGGTGTTTTAATGTGATCTTCATCAATGCTGCTCAGAGGCTGAGCCTATAAATGACATAGTGTCATCATGACATCGTGGATGATACTCATATGTTTGAATTAGTGTATCAACATCTGTGCCTGTATGACTGAATGTGAAATGCAGACAAATGTATGTACAAATTATCAAAATACATATACCTTTAGGAGAGGTATAAGCAGATAAGCAACTGGATCAATAAGTTTAAAGTTTGTGCACATCTCAAGTTGTTCACATACACTTAAGGGCCATGATGTGAGAAGCAATCAGGCAGACTGAAGTGCACACCCTCATTATTCTGGGTGAAATCCAGCCTCTACTTATGCTCACCCAAGTGTCCTACAGAACTTCTTCATTCTCCTTCTCCACAGGCACTAATCAAGCTCTTCATTGCAGGGACTTACGTGACAAGGGACTGAGTAAGAAGGAAAGGACAGGCAAACCAGGTTGCTCTACTTCAGCACAACATGGAACAGCAGCTGTCCTTTTTCACTCCAGGCACAGAATGATTGCTGTGACAGAATTAAAATAAAAACATATCCATGAATGTCAAACAATGTTAACTGTCAATGTTTTCCTTAAGTTACAAGATACTTGTATGAGGCAAGTCTCAGACATAACAATACTTCACAGAAGTACCATGGTTAGAAAGACCTTCAAGATCATAGTCCAACCATTAACCTAACACTGACAAGTCCTTAACTAAACTATATCCCTAAGCACTATATCTATCCAACTCTTAAATACCTCCAGGAATAGTGACATTACCTTGCCAGCATTTTTACCAACAAGCACTGGCAGGGTGTCCATCCATTAGGGATGGACACAGGGGAGCAAGCCCCAGGAAAGCAGTCCTCAGGCCCCTTTTTGGCCCATCTTCCTGGACACAGCCCCCCCCCTGTGACCACATACAGCCAGGAGAGCCATGTATGGTTATTTCCCATGGATGTGGACCCACCTCAACTCTGGAGTCCATAGAGGCGAATCCACCTGAAGATCAGGAGGAACTCGTGGAGGTGGGTTTCACCTCCAAGATGGCTCCCTCTGCACTTTGTCATAGGGCTTCCCTCCACAAGACCATCGAGGTGCTGCTGTAGGGGCACCTGGCCAGTGTGCAACCCTCAGCTCCTTCACCTCACTTGCCACTGGCTAGAAGACCTTCTCTCTGCACCTGGCCAGCCTGCAGGCTCACATTTTCCACCTCTCCAACATCAACAATTCATTTATTGATGGTCGCAGCTCCTGTCAGCCCTTCCTTCCCATCTGCCACCCTTGGCCCAACCCCCAGCCTTTCTGAAGAGCTGCCATCTCCTCCGCTTTGAGCCCAAGAAAAACAGAGAGACAGCATGGTTTCCACCAGGCTGCTGTGCTGAGATAAGGCCCTCAGAGGGCCAGTGAGATCCCTGAGGAGGTGGGCTTTGTTTGGCCTAAAGACCAGAATGCTGCCTGAGGGGAGGATGGAGAGGATGCCAGATGCTTCCTGGCTACAGCACATGAGGAACAGCAACAGATGAAGAAGAGACATCAGACAGACAGCTGCTCTTCTGCAGAAAACCACAGCTCTGCCAGGGAGAAGCACCGGCCTTCAGCATTATGGCTCCTCCTTGCTGCTTTGTTAGCTCTTTCCAACATCGGGGCACAAAGTAGTTTAAAACCCCCTTAAACAAAGAAAATGACAGTAAAAATCCTTTCCTCTTATTTGGTACACTGGCAACCTGGTCTGGATTCCTCTGTCCCCTCCTGCTCTTCCAGCCCAGGAAAGACACAGGGGCACAGGCTGCAGGCCCAGCCCTGCCCCTTCGGGATGGTGAGGGATCAGGACACATGAAGGAAGGCTGAGGGAACCACCTCTGCTCCAGAGGGTGCTGAGACCCTGGAGCAGGTCACCCACAGGGGTTGTGGATGCCCCTACCCTGAAAGTGTTCCTGGCTTGGTTGGCAGACATGTTGAGCAACCTCATCCAGTGAAAGATGGCCCTGCCAGGGAATGGACTAGGTGATCTTGAAAGGTGCAGAGGAAGAGGCAGCATCAGATGAGAGGCACCATGAACTTCAAGGGCATTGCTCAGGTGGCTGATGGTATGGAGCCACCTCAAGACAAGGAGGAGCTGATAGAGGTGGAGCCACCTCAAGATGAAGAGGAGCCCATGGAGGTAGACCCACCTAGAGATGAGGAAGAGTCCATAGACACGGACCCACCTCAAGACAAGCAATGATTCTTAAATAAACCCTTTCAGTGAAGAAATAATTCTTCCTAACATGCAATCTAAACCTCCCCTGGTGTAATTTGAGCTCATTACTTCTTATCCTCTCACTTGCAACTTTACTGAACACTGATACCCACCTCTTTACAACTCCCTTTAAGGTCGTTGTAGAGAGCAATAAGGTCTCCTCTCAGCGTCCTTGAGAATGCCATGCCAAGTAACTCACTCCTTGACATTTTGAGCCATGCATTGTATCTAACAGCTCAAAGTCTATTCCATCAGCTTCCCAGGAAGATGTCTGCACAACCTCTGTTCAGACACCTCCACGATCCTGTTTCTGCCATCTAAACTGAACACATGAGAATGAAAGAACCTTCCCACCTTGTTATTTATGCAATGGTGTGCTACCACATGTGCTGATCGCCATGTAAGCAAGCAAGACTTGCTTACCTTGGAGATTTGCATCTCCATGCTGCAAATACTTGTAGTTTAGATAAGTCAGATTCATGCAGCTGTTCTGGTTTTAGTGAGACTATCCAGATAAATAAAGGAGTTTATTTTAATGAACTGGTGTCCAAATGCTTTTGGCACATAAGCAATTTGTGAGGAGAGTAACTGGGATGACATAAACGAAAACAGGAGAAAACATTTCAGCTAAATATTAGAAAACTAATATCAGGCTGTGAAGTCACCACCCAACACAAATGGAAGCTTAGGCCATTTAAAAATTAGGTGGACAAATTACCTAAGTTCCATGCATAGCACTGGACAATACAACCCAAGAAGTCTTTTGTCACCCACAATGCCCATAATTCTATCCTGATTACAGATGTAAAATATATTAAGCTTAAGTAAAAATTTAATACTTGAAGCAGAAAGTTTTTCTACTGCTGTAACATCTTCAGGTCCTGTTCACAGTAGCCAGCCCCTTGAAGAAGGGATAACTGGATTTGTTTGGATACCAGTCTCTGCAATCCACTGCTTTCCTTTGCCCTCTTTCCAGAGTGTTGTTCCCTCTCTATGTATTTTCTGTCTGGGCAGCTTACAGCATTCTTACAGAGGACTATGAGGTAGAACATATTTTTCCTTCCCTCTATTAAGGCATGCTACTTACAGCCATACATTGTAATACACTGATTAACATAAGATTTGACTAATAGTTTGAAAAGGCTTTTTCCTTGAAAAGTTCCTTAAAAAGTGCACATCAGTTGTATCTTGGATATCAGTTCAGCAGAATAAATCTGTCAGGAACTGAACTTGCTGCTTAAGATGGAACCAGAGCCTTGCTCTGGGAAAACATAGTCACTCTTCTGAATGGAAAAGTAATTCCTAGACAACAAACACACTGGAGCAGAGACTTCACACCCACATGTGCCCCATAACACACATAACTGGGAGATTGGAAGAAGACTGAGAAATAACCTCTGACAACTGTGACTGAAGTAACAAGTTACAGTTTCTTACGCACACAGTGAACTACTGCCAACTCTTTTTGTTTGGTTGGCCATTTTAAATGTTTGAGGATTAAGTCCTTCCAAGTTGGGCAAGTAAAGTACACTTGCACATTTACTAATTACTCAACTAATTTGTACCTTGCTTACAAACAAAACCAGCTCTCTCCCACTACAGGAATCGCTCATGCATTTAGAGATTAATACACATGAGATACAAGCTGCTATCTCAGAACCACAAATCACAAGCTATCAGTTGGATGAAAGAACGATCCCTCAGAACACGCCTCCAGCATTGGCAGAGACTTCAAGCCTGCACCAAAGAACTTTCAGCTTCCCCAGTTTCTCCATTCAGAACCTGGTCTCCGAAGATTTGCAACCGAAGACAGTGCTTGCTGTTTAGTAATAATGATTGGGTAATAGAACCTGTAAAACTTACAGAAGCCATAATTAAAATTCTAAATACCAAATGTCCAGCCTGTGTTACTCTGTCTTCAGCTATGACTCCACAGCTACATCTGTAGTGTAACCTGGACTGATGCCCAGCTCTTGGGTCTGGGCAAGTATGCTAGTCATGATAGCCTAAGGTCCAGGTATATACCAACCCTCCCACACACCCACACTTAACTTCTTGGGTAGAAAATCCTTGTGCACAGGTGGAAGAGAGGCTATGCTTGTCCCAGTTGCAGGCCATGCACCAGAGGACAATCCTTACAGTCTAGAAGCAGATTTACAGTGGCCAGAGTCTTGACATTATGAATTATGGTCAAATGCTTCCTTTGGTCTGCGATACTGAAAATGTTATACTTGTCCCTGAAAATCTTGTGACCAGAAGTGAAGAGCAAGCTGAATAAGGAATAAAATTGTGACTATAAAACCAGGATTGCCAGGAGCAACGGAAGATACAACTTTCTACATGTAAAACAGGTAACAGCAGGAGTCAGGAAGAGAGCAGTTGAGATAGATGGGCAAGATCAGGGAAATTCCTTCTTGAACAAAAGGAGAGACAAGAAGCCCAGAGGTGTATGAACCCTAGAAGAAGCAAATGAGGTGAGGGGGCAAAATCTGGTTTCCCGCTCTCCCCTGTAACTTCTGATCATTCCTAAAATAGTAGGGACACTAAAGTAATTAGGAAAAAAGCCTGCATATATCTTAAGCTATTTGTGTTGTATTAATTTTTCTGTTTTCAATTTTGTAATTAAGCACTGCAATGTGTGCTGTGCTGGAATCAGAGTGTTTTCTTCATAAGTGTGAACAGTGCTAAGAGTGACTCAGGCAAGCAGGGTTTCTAAATCACAGAGTGCCAAAGACAAACTCTTTGGGTGTTCAGAGGCACTAGGACATACTCCCCATCTCACTGATGGTGGCAAGTGTGCAGCTACAGATAGGTTTTCCTCTGCTGGGTGTCAGCCAACAGCCTCCTCCCCCCCAGCTCTCGTGCAGAAGTGAGACAGCTGCCAGCCTCTTATGATCAGATATTTGCCTGCCATCTAATTTTCAAGAAGCAAACAAAAATCTAACTCTGCCCTCCTCTGGGTAAGGAATGGGGTGCAACGCACACACATTAAATACCTTGTTTAAAATCAGATCCTTTGCCACAGGCATGCTTCTTAACTACATTTTTGTGGCAGACGCCACCACCACAGATTGCTTCCTCTGTGTCCTGGAAGAGACTAGCTATGAGGGAAATACTTGCCCCAAGTTTTTAGAGAAGCAGCCTGTCTCTGTCCCATCAGTCTGCTCCAAAGCTTCAAGATAGTGATGGAAAGAAGGAATAAAAAAAAACAAAAACCAAAACTCTAAGACTCTCCCACACTAATTTTTAATACACATTATGCTAGCTGGTAGGCTAGGGTTTTGTAGTACCAGATATTAACCAGGATCTGCAGTAGCATAGACAAGGATGTGCATGTGTTCTGCCACCTATAAATAGGCTCTCCACTTAACAAAAACACAACCCAAACAGCCAGCTGTTAACAACTAAACCACAGAATCAAGGCAGCAATTGTTGCTTGCTGAATAAATCAGTGCAACCCACTCACGCTTCAATTGGCAAATGATGTACAGATTAATGTTTGATGAGAGCTGATAATATTAACATGATCTCTGAAGAGGTGGGAGTGAGACATACTAAGCATGAAAATGCACTTTGAACTGGATGTTCAGTGGGGCTGTGATCAGGGCTTTCCAAAAGTATTTTTTTTCCTTTCAGATGCCACTAGCAGTTTTGGGGAAAAAAAAAAAATAGCAAGGCCTGACAGAGGAAGGCTACCTACATGCTTAGGGGCTTGTCTTGGCAGCCACAGGACTGCCAAGCACCCTACATGAGGTGTCTCTCAAAATACAGCCCTTCATCCAAGAACATGCCATGTCTTGTGCCTTGTGACCAGCAGGTGGTTGACACCAGACTTGATTTCAGCTCTGTGGTTAAGCTGCTGTTTCATCTCATTTGTTTCACCTGCACCAGAATGCCTCAACCCCTGGCAGGAAACTTGAGTTTTAAGTGTTTGAACCAACTATACAGCAGAAGTGCTTCATTGCATGAAACAGCTTTGAACACCAGCATACCCATAGAAATAAAATACAGTATAATCTTCCCAGCTTCTTGCTGACTTTTTCTTTTTTTTAAACCATGGTGGGTAACAAAAAGGAAATAAGATCTTTACAGCTCAATAATTAAAGCCCAGGGATACTTTCCACTATGTATGCCAATATGTATTCCAGTCTCAGACTAGTTAGACTGCAACAGCTTCACAGGCTTCAGAAGCAAGTCTCTGCTTTAGGTAAGCAAAAGGAGAATTATGCTGAGAATTTGGAAATAGCAACTATTACCCAAACAACAAAAAGTAGTTCATCCAAATCTAGAATGATCCAACAAGAAGCTTAGAACACTCAAACAGGCACTGCTGAATTTAGCCACTGTAAATCCACAGTCACCCTTCTCCACCTTGCTTTCAGACAGAGGTTACTACTTCTGTGACAGGAATGGCAAAATATTGTTCTTGTATGTAGTCTTCACAGGCAGCTTCTGGCAAGAACATAATGCTGTAAAAGACCACAGCAAAAGCTGCCAGATCTTACCTGTCAAATCTCTTTAGGAAAACTACTAAGGCTGCACTTCGAAATGTATTCTAGCACTATTATTTTAAAGGCTGTCATAAACTTTATGAAGGACTCATACTCTCAACACCCAGCATAGACACCTTCTACCTAAGGACAAATTGCATTGTAAAGGTTTGCATAAAATGACAGACTTCATTAAAAGCTTAAAATTCCTTTCAGCAAAAGATAAATATACGTCAATATATCTTAGAAGAAGAGCATGGGGGCAGGGGATGTAATTGATAGTTGAAGGCCAGAGGCTTTTACCTGGGAACTGTCTTTAACTTACAAAGATATTTTTCTCAGTGCTCCAAAGAGCACATCAGATAGACATCAGTTCTAGAAGAGGCACAGCATAAAATCCTTTGAGAAACTGACATTATATCAACAAGCCATATGCTCTTCTTTAATGGCTACAATGGGAGTGCCTTGTAAACACCAGGAGGAATTATCATGGTTATTTAAAGGCTGAACATTTGCTTAATTTATTCTAAAGAGAAACATTACTAGTACCATTATGTTGGTTATATGTAAAGCATTAAAGATCTATGGTGACAGGTATACAAGCCAAATCAGTCTCAAATGGACTGAAATCCATTTGCAGTCTTCCTTTACAGAAATGCAAGTTCCAGAGCTCATAACATGACTGGTTTTATCAATGTATTTTTATATTGTGATTACAACTGAACGTCTCTGCTCACAAATACACAACAATACACCGTTTCCCCTCCCAAAATCATCACCATGCATCGTTATAAACGCACCAGAATAAACTATAAACACATTCCTGCACAACTTTTTACAAGTCATAAAGACTGGATCGTCACAAGTCTTCCAACTGTGTTGAAATCCCTCATTTTTAAACATGGTTTTGTGTTTATCTTCCGGTTTTATTGATAAAAACCATCTAAACAGAGCAACCTGCAATTATGCTTTGCTTTTAAAGTAACTCTAACACTTCTGCTAATCAGGAAAATGCAGATGCTGGATGCATTTGCCAAATTTAGGCAGTTCAAAAGTTTGACATTTTACATACCTCTGATAACTACCAGTTATTCTCTGATAACTGCTGAAATAATGTCCTTTAGTGACTAACTCACTGAATTCCACACATGATCACTCTCAACAACATTAGACTCTCAGGCACATAACTACTTCTGTGTAATATTGAATTAAACCAGTCTGGGGTTGGAAAAATACATAAATGCACACCAGAAAAAAAAAAAAAAAAAAACAAAAAAACACAAAAAACCAGAAAAAGCATAACTCGACCAAACATCAGCCACACCAGTTTTAAAAGTGAGCAATGAGAACACAAGAAGCAGGACTTCAGCTGCATGTTTGCCTTTTGCATTTTCCATTTACTGCAGTACCGGGCTGTTCTGTCGCCCTCACATGGCTCTTCACCAGTTACACTTGCAAAATCCAAACTCAGTTGCAGAAGGGACTGAGCAGAGGAACTATCAGCAGGGGACTAAACTTGACGGTCCCACTATCATTGCCCAAGTAAAGTGTTGACTTAGAAACTCCAGCAAGTGGACAGAGCTCGCCAAAGGCTCCACAAGCCCACTGCAAACTTTTATTTTAAGGTTTCACTTTAAGCTTGCACCTCTGCTTGATCACACTACAGAAAAACATGAAGTTGTCATTACCTCCTAGGAATGCAGAATACATCTCATGCATAGATAGAGGGCAGTACCTCGTCTAAAAATCAGTTAATTTTTCAGGAATGGGGTTTGAACAAGAGTTAGGTAAGACACAGGTATTCTGGTGTCCGTTTACAGGTGATATTTTTCATCCTGACACAAGACCAACCAGCTTCTTACATCTCAGTGCCCGCTGCTCTGGGCACCTGTCAGAAACCACCCAGGCTCTGCAGTTTAATGCTTTTTTCTAAAGCTGGTATTTCAAGCTCTTACAGTTCTAGGGCATAGCTTAAAGAGCCCTTCTTCCATGCAATAATTTTTTGTTGTGTTTTAGACTGTTCTTCAGCAGAGCCTTGCTGTCTTCTTTCAAAAAAGCATGAAGCTGTGTCCACGCTTAAATGGTTTTACTGACTTGTCATAAATCCTTCCTTAGTATATTAGAAAAGTCATCCGTGAAGCAAGCTAGGGAAGCAGCAGCAGCATCTTGTGCTCTCCTGTGTAACGTTGCAGCACGACTAAAAATAGCTCCAGCCTTTCACTCCAGAGATGGAGGCTTCCTGAGAGCACAGCATTGCTATACTCAGGGTATACCCAGCACTCTGGTGTATCATCACTTGTCCATATGTAAAGCAACTAGATCTGTAATATTATTGCAAGCTATCCCCCCACCCCCCTTCCAGCTTAAGCAGTTGTATTTAACTCATGTTTTGGTTTGTTTTTAATTCCAACTCCACAACTGCTGAAACAGCTCCATGCTGGTGCTATTCTTTTTTGAAACTTGAGAAAAAAATTTTCAGGAAAAATTTTGGAATTTCTTCGGATGTTCTTTTTTTTTTTTTTCTTAAATAGCATATTTTGTTTAAAGAGAAGCAAACAACAAGTTTTTGATCTCAGCTATCACATACAAATCTGGACCATTCCCCATTTAGACAGAAAAATAGATTGATTCTATTTCTGAACAGCTTTTGCATTAGGACTGAAAACACTGTGTAAAAGTATAGCAGAAGACTTCAGAAACTGAGCATGAACAACAGCTAAATTAGAGGGAATATTTAGCTGATTCCTAGACTACATGTAAACAAAATTTGTTTCCAAATACTGCTTTACACCACAAGAATGTTTAAAACTCTTAGCAAGATAACCTGAATTACACACAGACTTACGTAGATGAAGAAAGTTACAGCCACTGCCTGAAACAAAACGAGAACAGATGAAACAAATCTGTCTCTGACCAAGGACATGCAAAGCATGAAGGTCCCTCACCCAGAAGGGGCAGAAGCAGAAGGTATGCACCCTGAAAAAGGGAAAGGACTCAGTGAATCAAGGGATGGAAGAAGTGATCACAAAAGGTTAAAATATATCACTATGAATCAGTTACAGATAAAAGAGGCTGGGAGTCTGAAAGAAGTTGTCACTGGGCTAGGAAGCAAAGCTTCCTTAGAAGCTCTGACAGTTTTGCAATAAACATCTGCTAGAATGGCATTTGGTCACGTTGCAGAAAGTGTGTTTATGATGCAGTGCTCACAGTAAAGCCAGACAGTGTCTGGCACTGCAATGAGCCCCTTCCTGCCCCAAGCACCTGGGAGACTGGGGACATGAGCAGTGCTGGCTCCACCTCATCGCATGGCCAGTCTCCCAGCAACACAGAAATGTCTCTGGGAAGAAGTAGCCCCTCACTTTACTGCCTGCTTAGGGAGCATGAAAGGTCAGTGCTTTTCCTGTTCAAATTCAGAAAAATAGCGTTTGAAGAGCTTTACTCAACACAGCCAGCATTCTGAGAACAGCAGCAGAGCTGTAATTAACAGCACAGACTTCATCTCAGCAAACCAATTTAAAAGAAACTTAAAAGTACATGAATACTGCAAGCTTAATCCAGAAGGCAAAGAGCTGAATCACAGATTCTGACGAGGCAGTCCCTGGAAAACAGCTATATTATACACTCCATTTCTTCTTCCAGGAGCATCTCAAGTCCAACATGTAGCAGTTCTGTATAAGATAAGCTGAAAGGAGAATGCCAATTTCAAGCACTCATGACAAAAGTTTCAATCTGCAGTCTAATTAACTTCACAAGTCTCCCTTACCTCTAGCATGGGAAAGCTGCAGTTGAGTCATGCAGTCTCTCTTTGTATTTCTGCCAAATATCTAGATTTCAGACAACTGGCATTTCTTCCAAGTCCTTCCACAAATCCCAAACTACAGTCATGAACAAGCAAGGATGCCAGATGACCCAGGCTGGATGGCTGCCCAACATCCTATGTCACTTCAGAGCCAAGTGATGCTCTCTTGGGACTCTTCCAGGATCCAAGCCCCTGTCCCAGAAAAGGAGCTCTAGAATCATTTCACAACAGAGCAAGGCTCACACCTTGGTATATTCCCAGTTTGCTCCAGCAACTAGAAGTGTATGGGATCACAGGCCTGTTTCATCCCCTGTAGGGCAACTTGCCTCTAGCAGCAATCTTATCCCAGTGATAAGAAGCAGCTCAAGGTGAGACTGGCTGTACATTCACACTTCCTTCTACATCAGCACAGTGTCTCACCTACCTGGGAATCCTGACAACAAAGGATGCAGATAAGGCAGAGTTGCTGAATACCTTCTTTGCTTCAGTCTTTACACAAAAGACCAGGCCTTGTAAACTCCAGACACTGGACAGAAGAGAGAAAGCCTGGAGGAGGGAAGACTCACCACCAGTCATTGAAGACTGGGTTAGAGATTAGTTACACAAATTGAATATACACAGGTCCATGGGCCCTGATGGGATGGACCCAAGAGTGTTGAGAGAGCTGGCTGATATTATTGCCCTACCACTCTCCAATGTTTTCAAAAGATCACGGCAAACAGGAGAGGTGCCTGAGGACTGAAAGAAAGCCAATGTCACTCCAGTCCTCAAAAAGGGCAAGAAGGAAGATCCAGGCAATTACAGACCAGTCAGCTTCACCTCCATTCCTGGAAAAATGATGGAGCGGCTCATTCTGGAGGTCATCTCTAAGCACATGGAAGAGAAGAAGGTTATCAGGAGTAGTCAGCATGGATTTACTATGATGATTAAGGGAGTAGAACCTCTCCCTTATGAGGAAAGGCTGAGGGAGCTGGGTCTCTTCAGCTTGGAGGAGAATAAGGGGCAACATCATTAATGTTTACAAATAAGTAAAGGGGGAGAGCCAGGAGGATGGTGCCAGGCTCTTCTCAATTATGCCCAATGACAGGACAAGAGGCAATGGATTTAAACTTGAACATGGGAGGTTCCATATAAACAGCAAAATAATTTTTTTTTACTGTGAGGGTGACAGAGTACTGGAATAGGTTGCCCAGAGAGGTTGTGTAGTCTCCTTCTCTGAATACATACAAAACCCACCTGGACAAATTCCTACATCATCTCCTCCTCTAAGTTACCCTGCTCTGGCAGGGGGATTGGACTCAATGATTTTCAAGGTCCCTTCCAACTCTTAACTTTCTGTGATTCTGTGGTCCACAGGGTTAGAAAAATATTGCCAAGACATCCTCACTTACAGATACTCTTTCTGTTCATTCTTCTATTCTGATAGGGGTTTCATTTGCCTCTTTATATGGGTTTGCACTTCTAGATTCCTGTGTTCCCTTAGGAAAGCATATTTTGGTTTAGCCCAAAAAAGTTATAAGTAGAACCACTGACCATTTCCCCTGTATAATTGATAGCTTAGTCATTAGTGTCACTGGTTTCAAATTTGATACCAAACTCAGCATTAAACATTCCAAAAAAAATGGTGTGGGTCTGAAAATGTCTGGAAAAAGGCAAGCTCAGCCAAAAAACTGATGTGAGATTGCTGAACTATTCCTAACCCACCTGATACAGAAGCTGTAATACCTTCATCTGCATTGAACATTTTCAGAGAAGAAATGCCACTGTGAGTTAATATGCAGAGCACATGACTCTTACATACCCTTCAGAGTCTGCTTGTGTTCCTGTCACTAGAGTCCTTGCATTCTCAGAAGACCAAAAAATGTCCACCAGTTTAAATAGGTGTGACAAGACAAGTCCCACTGAGACCAAAAAATGTATTTACAGCACTCACAGGCAGTTTCAGCAAAGGTGGAAGAGGCTGGTGTGTTTAGGCTGAAAACAAAAGCATCTCAGCATAGACATGAATAGCTTTCATAGAGTTCAGTTTAACAGAGAAGCAGGAAGCTTTTCCTTGGAAGGAGAGGGGGAAGGAACAATGACAGGTGAAGGCAAAAGATCTAGTTCAGGTAAGCACCATCCTTCAATTTTCAACAGTTTTTCCAGTCAGATAGAGAAAGAAAAGCCCCTTGTGTCTCTCAAGCAAGATGTGCTCTGCACAGAATTGGGTGTAGAGGCAGGATACAACACAGCTTCCGAACAGCATGAATATGTCCTTCAAAACCACCAGAGCAGTCTTACAGTCAGATACCAGTGTACCCCAAATACATTTAGTATTTCACCATATTGCAACTAAAACCATGAAAGGCCAGCCTGAATCTTTGTTCAAGACAGCTCTGTGCAAAGCTGCTGTGAACATCACAGAAAAAACATACGAGCACACCCAACTCTCAATTAAGTAGCACGATATCAGACTCTTCTAGGAATAGTAACTGATAACATTAGCTTACTCTTACTGGAGAGGAAGAAAGACACTGAGATTTGTCAAAAATTCTCATTTCCTACTTATCAGACTTTCCTTAAACTACCCCATGTTCATGAGAAACTTGCAACCCCAAAAGGAAGCCCTAAGCACCTTTACTCCTAATACCAATTCAAGCAAGGATTTAATGCTATTCATTTGAGGAGCATTCAGTTATGGAGACTGAAACAATAACATATGTGAAACAGCTTGAGTCTTGAGGATATGAACTATACAGAATTAGTTAACAGATTTTTTTTTTAAACCCACACACTCACCATAACATTCATTTAGTAAATTTGAACAAGAACTCTATTCAAAAGCAACACAATCTGCATGTGAACATTCTGTGAAGAGAGACTAAATTCCATGAATCAATAATTTGTTTCAATTGTCTTGGTTTTGTTTACTATCTACACCATGTTTAACGAGTTTTAACTTATTAATGTTGGTCTTCCTCTGTTTTAAATCTCTGTATAAGATGGAGTGAACAAGGCCTGTATTTACTTTGACTTCAAAAAGAAGTAAGCATCTGCAGAAGTGTTTTCCATACTGAGCTGGACTTCATTAGCTCTGCTGTCATAGATTCAGGATAAAAAGAAAACAAGAAAAATCACAATCTAAATTTGAGACAAGACCCTTCAATTAATATCTCATTTTGCAACACAGTGCTATTTATATAATATTGGTACTCGATGTGATATTGTAGTCAACATTAGCCTAATAACTATTAAACATGTGTTATTAACAATGTTGGCCTGTTGATTTTTAGTACTAACAGAGCTGCCTGAAACATCTACTGTTTACAACATTTGTTCTAGCTAAAGATTTGATAGAATTTGCTAATCAAAACCACTTGCCACCCATAAAACTGATGCAAAGAAGGGAGAAACAGTTAGTGAGATCCAAAGACAAACACTTTTACTTATAACTCCGTAAAGAGAAAACCCTCTCACTCCATATGGTTTTCTCTTGGCTCTTAATCATCTTTTCATTGGCTTCCAGCTGGCTGTCTCACTATCATTTAGCAGTATCACTAGCAAGACCAACTTGTTATGCCAAAGTCAGGCACAGAAAGATGAGGGCTGCAGAGATTGGATGCAGCACTCTGCTATGGGCAAATTTAGCACAAATGATGCATGGCAGGGTCACTTCACTTGCCTCAGCAGATCAACCACTGCTGCATTCCCAAAACACAGCAGCAGATCTGTGTTTGCACTTTTTCAGGAGTGGGAGTAAAGAATGACTGCTACAATTGAAGCTACAGGGAAATTCTGCAGGCAGAAGTGTAATTACCTGAGCAGGAATTCTGGAAGAAAACCCAGCCTCTTTCTCTCCTTAAATAGAAACCAATGCTATGCAGTCACCATGGAGAGATTTCATACAGCTTTTGGATCACATGCAGCACTGAAATACAACACACACACAAGCCAGCCACAGAGCAGGTTTAGAGATGAAAAACCAGGAATCATTTCTCCATTGACCGCAGCCACCCAAGGAGCATCTCCCCTTCTAACCAACTTCCTCTTCCCAGTCTTAAAAGTATTAAATTGTATGCCAAAATTCAGGGTCTGCACTTAAAAAAACAGCTCTGCAAGCTGTTTAGCTTATCTGGGAATTACTTAGAACTTGAAATAAAAGAGCCTGAAATGGAAGCCCTGAAAAATTCATCCAGTACCACCCAGGTAACTTTTGAAAAGTTGGGATCAGAAGAAACCCCCAGGGAAGGAAATATTATATAGTGCCTGTCTGTGAGAGCCTACTTGTGTAGGCCTACTTGTGTCTACTGTGAGAGCTAGGCAGCCAGTGTCTGAAGCACTGCAGTTTTGCAGAGGCTTTGACTTGGGTTGCAAAAATTCCCAGATTTGGTCCAAGTCCAACATCTCTGCTTTCCAGACACCTTATGCAGCCAGGCCCACCTTCTCATCCCTCTCCCTATCCCTTCCCTCTGCCCACTCCACAACCCAGCTCATTTTTTGTCTTTTGCCCCCACTAGCCTAAACCCCAGCTGCAGCCCCTGCCTCCTGGGGTGGATTTTTCCAATCCCCTTCAGCACCCCTGTCCCTGACAGACAGCTTCCTCCTTGTGACTGTGGTAGCACCCTGGGGAACACTCACCAGAGCACAGGGAAAACAGGCACCCTTTTCCCCCTTTAGGCACAAGCATGGCATGGGCTCTAGCCTGTCATAGCCACTAAACCAAGGCACTTCCTTTGTAGCTGCCACACGATTCAGCCCTGTTTTCAAGGAGGAAAGTGGCTTCTCAGAGCCCCTGAAAAATCCACCCCATCCCCTTCTATTGTTTTAAGTCAGTAGGAATGTTTTGAGATTAAAAATGTCAGAAATTTGGATCTCTCCTTTGTTTTGTTAAAAGCCAACTAACATTAACCTTTGTTTAGTTAATGCCAGGCTATGTTTTGTTAATAACTCCAGCCAGCCTCCAAGCCTTAGGAGAGGGCTTTTTATCTCCATACATGTCAGACTGGTGATAGTACATGGGTCTCTTTTACTTACTGAGACTAGCAGAATGTTGCTGTGTATCAGGGATGCCATTCCATGGATAATCTTTTTCTCACCTCTCTGCAGTAGCTTACTAATTTAGAAGCACAAATCAGAGACAGCTGATAAGTTTGTAGACACAGAGATGTCCTGCCTCCCATTCAGTTTTCCTCATCACCCTGCAAACCACTGACAGCTTCAGAATTGGGAGTTTTGAAAACAACTCTTCTCATTTTAAAATATGTATACATTTCAGTTTCCTCTACATAACATCAGCAGTTACAGAAACAGCTGCTTTTGATTTTGTAGTGATTTTTCCCCCAGCATGCTCATCCCTGTGACTGGCTTTTGTTTTCACTCTCACAACATAATGCAAAGACCTGCACTTTTTGTCCTTCCTGCCATTTCTATCCTTCTCACAGCTCCTCTTTCTCTACAGTTTCAATGCTGTGCTTCACACAGGCTCTGCTCCATGGACTTTCTTAAGGCTAATATTCTATATTTTTATTTTAAAAGTATTTTTTCCCAACCAACACCACATCCTGATGCCCTGACTCCACTGAAATTTGCTCATTCTTGATTTTATGGGTTGATGAAAAGCTGCTAAAATGAGAGGATAATTTTCTATCATCAGTCAGCATCAACATGAGAGTACTGAGGCCGAAATGTGTGTATTTTACATGACAGTATCTTGTTCTTTAAAAAAAGAAAGAAAAAGGAAAGGCTGGAGATACTCAAGGGTTTTAGTGGCTTCACTTGAGTTATGACAGGAGTTTCACTAATGCCCTGAAAGTCCTGTAGAGATTTGCTACTCTCAGACCAATATCTCAGTTGCACACAAGAAACACATTCCCTCTCAACTTCAAATGAGGGTGCCTGGACAAAGATGATGATGCCTGTGTGCCAGGACATAAGAAGAAAGCCTTCTGTGGTGTTATTTATTGTAGCAACAGGCTTCAGCAACAGTTGAGACTCCATGGTGATAATGAATAACCAAGCTCTCAAGGAAGAGACTAGGGCATTCCTACTCCCTGGACTTGCAGTAAGAAACAGGTGGTCACAGTTTTACCATGGGCAGCAGGGTGGCTGTCACACAGCTGTCTTCTGAGGATCTACAGAACAACCAGGAAGCCAAAAGCCAGGTAGTGACTTCTTCCAAACCAATTTTATACAG
The DNA here is from genome assembly GCF_036169615.1 of Heliangelus exortis. Lineage (NCBI taxonomy): Eukaryota > Metazoa > Chordata > Aves > Apodiformes > Trochilidae > Heliangelus > Heliangelus exortis. Next base: position 63,117,889 of record NC_092423.1, read on the forward strand.
AAAGTTTGTCAGGAGATGTGTTAGCATGCAAGTGTACACATGCATACAAAGAAATGGTTTTGCTGATGTTAACAATAGCTCTGTACAGGAGCTCCTTAAGAGAAGGGCTTCATTCTGCTTAATACAAGCCTTATGCTAGAGGGGAAGCAGTCTCACCATTAGGCCACGTGTGTGACCTGATCTACAGCACCTGAAAAGTGGCTTTTCACAGTCTGTCTCAAGTGCCTCTACTTCAACGAGGCACATATCTCCCATGCCAGTGATAAATAAAAACACTGCAGCAAGGTGGGTTTTGCTTCAAAAAGTTATTGTGAGGTAGGGAGCTTGTATAAATGAAAATATTATAGGATACATGCACACAGCTACCCTGGGAAATTTGCAGTTTTCTTGGCTCAAGCCCAAACATACAGAGAAGAGAAAAAAAAATCATCTAAGTTCTAATCATTAATTCTTCGGATGTTCAGAGCTATTGTTTAGAAGATGCACACTTTAACAAGCACTATTTTAAAATGTTGTTTCAAATTTCTAACCAATGGTCCACATACAACAAGAACATGAAGTGCTGAAACAATACTCCAATATGGTCAACTAGATTATGGACACACTTGGGCTTCAGGTCCTTGCTTCCTTTCCAAAATGCTCCGAGAGATATTTCCTCACCATGAACACACTTGTGACAGAACACAGATAAAACATCAGAAACACGTCTGTCTGCCACTCAGAACCTGGCAATTTTGTGGAACCATTCTAGATGCCACCTTAAATGTTTAGAAGCCCAAGGATCTTCTCATTTGTTCCCTCATTTTCTTGCGGACTAAAAATTATGGCAGTGCTGGAACAGAGGCTGTCCCCTCACAGGACAGGACTGCTTGGCCAACAGGCACTTCAAAGGATGGGGCCAAACTTGAAGATGAGACCATTAAGGGAGACTCCCCTGAAGAGTTGCCAGGAAGATCTGCATCTTAGAAAAGCAGCAATGCACAAAACACAGGTAAATGTTAATTGAAGTTCATACCAGCTCCACCAATGGAAATTTAAAAGCAAATAATCTTGAGATTCTAATGCTACAGCCGATTTCTATACCAAGAAATATATTCAGGTTGCAACATGGCGAGGACTGAGCTCTCAGCACGTAGTAGCAGATTTTCACAGCTGATTGTTAAGTTCTGCTGCTTGACTCAACCCTCACTACCAGAGCAGGCAGGCAGCAGGATAGATCCTTCTCTTGGCAGATGCCCAGAATGGACCAAGAGAACAAACTCAGCCTTGTCCCCAGAGGTAGCTCTCTAACTGGTATTACAGTGCACTGGGAGAGCACGATGCCCACATGAGGGGTGTCAGTCTGCTGTTACCAGGAGTCAGTTTTCACAACAAAATGGTCAGTGCAATGCCCCTGATTAGCAGCACCAGGTAGAGACAGTGAGTGAATACCACCTTCTTCCTGAGGCTCACGATTTAAAGTTGCAGAGCCAGTTACCATATACAGAAAACGAAATACTTCAGGAAGAGTCATGATGATAAGCAAAGGTCTGCTAAGAATTTTTAACTTTGAACTACAAGTGAACACTTAACCCAAACTTCTCTATAATCTTGCAATGCCATTCTTGTAAGAGTTGCTAATGGAAATGCAGCACCATCTTTTGTGCATTTAAACCCCCTAATTGGGTAGTTTGACTCTTGTGTTTTTCAAGTACCATGAACAGCTTACATCTCACAAACACACTAAATGGAAAATTCAAAGTGGCTCTTTACCCTTTGTAACAAACAAGGATTGTAATAAAATATTTCAAATTGAACACAAAAGAACTAATTACTGGTGTTTGCTATTCATTACAGAGGACTTAGATCCCAATGCCACAGAATGACACGATTAAAGGATTTCATTCCAGATTGAACAAAATTATTTGCTTGCTTTGAAATAGTGTTTCATTTAATTGCAATTCCTTTTCCTCCCACTTGCTAAAAGGTAACTTCACAGGAAATTTCTAAACAGAAAGGTTAGGAAATCATGCTTCAAGCTTGTTTCAAGATTAAAAAACAAGCAAACCATACCATGACATTTCAAATACATTTTTCTCCTGAATGAATAGATTAGTAAGCCAAATAAAAATTCACATCACTTGTCAACATTGCCCAGTCATCATGCTTTTATTTTTTTCCAAGATATTTTGCTATATACTGGCTTCTGGCATTTATGTGTACTGACTGACAGCTGAACCCCAGTGCTTTGTGGGTGACTGGTGCAGTTATTTTAGGAGAGGTATGAAGTTGGTTTCTACAAGGTGGTAGATGCTCTGTATTTTTTGTTTTGCAACTAAAAAATAAGCCAATGCTGTCAGACTTACTCTACTTATAAAAGACTGGCAGATATCGGATATCTGATTTTGATTTGGTCCAAGCATTCTTTGTAAAAAAGCTCTAACTTCTGCCAATAGAGGCTGGGCAGATGGTAGAACTGTCAGCTGAGGGTTGGAAAACCTGATGGACCTTGGCAATAAAGTTGTTCGCTGTTTATTCATGTCTAATATGTGTAAACTAAACAGCCACCCAGAAGGGTTATCTGAAGAATGCTTTTTATTCTTAACTGCCATTTAAAAATACGTAGTTGTGTGTGGAATGCTAATGATCCAGCTCAAACGTAGCAATGCTATTACAACAAATACCATGGCCCAGGAAAGCACGTGAAAGTTCAGGTTCATTTAACAGAACAGTGATCTTCACAAGATAGCCCATTAGCAGGCTTTTACTATACAATCTCAGCATAGTTTTCTCTGACCAGACCCCAGAACCCTTAAAAACTTCAATTATTAAGGGTTCCCTATGGACTCTCTTTGGAAACATATTAAAAAATCGGCCTCACAGGCCTTCAGCACAAGCTTCCTTCATGACTTGCTGTATGTACCTCTCTGGGGGTTACTGGCTACAGTGAGAAACTGAATTAGGTGCCATCACCATTTTACAAGCCACTAAAATGATTACTGCAAAGTTTAAGCAGTGAAGAGAACCTCAAGCAGGCTGCCTCGACTGGACATTCTCAGTATGTAACCTCCCAAATAAAACCTCTGGCATGAAGAGACAATGAAGTTTTGTTTGAATCTTACGCGTTCTACAAGTCTTAAGTTTTAATGGTTTCATCTTCTGAAGATGCACTGCTCACCAGCGAGGTCACCAGTAAATCATGGCCCTTAGAGGACACAGAGAAGAAAAACCCATCACACATTCTTGAGGAGCTGAGGATGCAGGGAATAATCAAGAGCCAAAGTACCACTGGCAGGAGCAGCTTATGAAAACAAGGTTAAGAGTCATTATATGAGACAGTGCCCCTGCTACAGCTCAGCCCCTGACGTGGGCACACTGAGATTCCGTTTCTGCACTCAGAAAACATCCAGGCATATGTCCTCTAAGAATTTAGAGACAAGTTGTAAACAACTTGTGTTATGGGAATGTCAATACAACAGAAGCTGGCAGCAGTTTTCAGCTGTTTGCAGCTTCCAGGATTGTTTCAATGGGGACAAAGGAGACAGTGAGAGTACTAAGAACTTGCTCTCCAAAAAACTCACTGGAAGCTACATGCCACAAACTTCTTTCTTTAGAAAGCCACAGAACTAGAAGAAATACTGCTGTCAGGGATTATATTTACACTTATATTAAGACCTCAGAAATCCTAAATATTTAAACTTCTGAGAAATCTACAATTTACATTTTATCTCAGACTAAGAAACCATTACAAAATGGATTTTAACAAAATTATAGAACTAGTATTTGAATAAGAGGCTAGTATCACATCTTCCCCTTCATAAGCAGGTGGATATCTGTTCATTTTTCTCCCCTGTATTAAAGAGGTGCCTGGTATTAAATTACACAGTCTTTTATTGACAGAAACTCAATCTGTGCTATTTCTCTTAGAGAATTTCTATCCTCCCAACAGGAAGAAGGCATTTTTGTGCGTGTGTGTCTTAAAATCTGTACAGCTTTTAAAAGTGAACCTTGTACTTTTCACTAACAAAACCAACTTTTCCAAGTGATACTTTACTTTTGAGCTGGGGCCACTGCTGCACAGCCTGGAAGGTGTCTGTCACTGGACGCTCTCTGTTAGCAGCAACAGAAAATTTAGCCTGTGCTACCTCCTGTAAGGAGAACTTACTCCATTAGGACCCAGATTACCTGTGCAGATTACCTTTGAATACAGGAACTAAACGCACTGAATACTGATGCAGTAGAAAAAGCTCATTACCCAAACATATTCCAAATTATAACATGCAGCTCTAGATTTTGAGTATTAACACACAGTTAAAAATCACACCTGAAATTTTTCAAATTGGCCAGGAATAGACATGAATGGCTTTATGCTGCATTCTAGTCCAGCACTAGGTTAAATGAGGAATTGAGCTCCAAGGCCTCACCACTGTGAAACACTGGTACAAGCAAATTTGAGATTATTTTCACAATAATATTAGAGATACTCTTATAAGAGCTTTCATAGTTCTGCAACCCTTAAGCCTGAGCAGCATTACCTCTCTTCTCAGGATTTCCTGGCATTGCCAACACTGTGAAACAACTACACTGAAAACCTTCAGCCTTTTGAACATCCCTCACTTTATTCTGAACAGAGGAATTTCAAGCAGCACAGGTTAAGATACCTGGTTATACCTGGTTTTAAGTGTCACAGCTCCAAAGGAGCAGTACTTTTGAGTCTATCGGGCACCTTTTCTGCAAGTCTACCTTTAAAGGCACTCCTGCATGGGAGAGCTAAAAGGTAAGCAAAAGGACCAAAAGCTGGAGCTTCAAACCAAGCAGTCTATGGGAATCTGATCCACTTGCTATGCGTTAGCATTTCCCAGGGACATATGCAGATTATTGACATTTCCATTACTGTTGGCTTTCAATGTGGGTTCCTTGAAGCATTGAGAATACTTGATCTCCCAAAACTGTTTAATTCAAAGCTAAGTTCTATTCTCAGCTTATATAGAAACAGAACAATCTGGAAAGCAACCTGCTTACTGAGTACTCTGTTTAGTTTGGACATATTGGGAAGAATTTTCCATTCCATTCATCTCTGCCTATGCAGTCCAGAGTTTATCTTGGGTAAGGAATGACATAGTTGTACATTCTCACTTTGAGCCTGTGTCATTGGTAAGAAGAGTTTCTTTCTTGGTTTTTTGTTTTTTTTTTAAAAAGTATTTTTGTTTTCTTTTTATGATTGAACCTTGCTTTGTTCACATTTCTTGTGTGTCATTTGCATTCAAAACGTCTCCTTTATTGGTTTTCCTCCAACTGAATCATGCTCCACCTTCCTTTCACTAAATGAGTCACCCTCGATACTATTTGCAGCAGTTAACACTTCTGGCAGTGAAGCCTGACTTCTAGGGTTATTTATGGCAATAAAAGTCTGGGGAACAGATAACTTGGGAAACTTGCAACAGGATAGTGATGATTTCAACTGTAGGTCCTTGTTTTGGGTTTAACGCTGTTAAAATTGCTTATCATAAAGAAAATGGTTGAATTCAGCCTCTTGGCTGATTAAATAATCATGTCTTTCCAGGAATAAGTGCTACCTTCATCAGCAGAATTCTGGGATTGGGCTGCTTATTTGTAAGGTTGCAGGGGCCAGCAGTATCATGATTACTAAATTCTAAAAGAAACATTCCTAAATTCAGCAGTAATAAAGTAACTTCTCTAAATCCTTAAGGCCTCATTACTAAATCTTCATATATGCTGGGTGTGCAGCAACATTGCAAGCTTCACATCACTCAACAGAAAATGGGAATTCTCACTGCAGACAGCATTCACCCATGAGTGAGCACCGGGGTGATTAGCACATCATTATTTCTAGGCTTCCACTGGTATCAGAGTCCATCACATCCACAAATGAAAAAAAGCTGAAGGCAAGCAGCAGTGTCACCCCAGCATCAAAGTATACTCTGCAGAAAGCTTTTAATATCTCAACAGAGAGATGCCCTGGAAAAGACACTGAAGAAACCACCAGCTAGGCTGGAAAAAAATCAGTTTGGAAACATGGCAGTGGGAGATTTTACACCAAAGGACATGAAGACTTCTGCTGAAGTCAAGACACAGGTCATCTAATTCTGCTGTGCATTTTTTCCAGTACTTGCTTTATCACAAAGCCCCCTACTTTCTACAAATCAATCTAATGCAGACAGTTTATGTACAACCTACAACCAAAACACGATTAATGGCAGTGCAGTGGGTCCTATATTGATCTCATATGTCAGAAGTCATGTTTATTCTTACTGAAATTCTGTGAAAATATTCTAAAAACTCATAGGAGAGGAAATTCAGGAACAGGTTTGTTTTGGTGTGTCGCCTTCCCTTCCCCCCAGCAAAAGACAAATCTTCCCCAGACACCAGAATAGGTTGACTAAATTCAGTGCTAAATAGAGTATCATTCTGATCACATTTGGGTAGAAAGATAGTAAAAATTGCTGCATATATTTGACATAGTGCTGTACCCACCTTGTGGGGCATGACAATGTCACATCTCACAAAGTGAGCACAGCTCCCCACAGGTAGGGGCCAAACAAAATATCACATCCCACAGAGCAGCAATGAGTAGGGTTCCCCAGAGTGGGGGCCAACCCAGGGAGGTTTGGACTGGACCCTCTTGCTTTCTAAACTCCCTCAGAGAAGAGCCTATGTATGGCTGGGTCCAATCCTTCTCCTCCTCTAATTAATCTCTTTTCACAACCCATTCAGCGAGATTAAGTTTGCCAATTCTCTGCGTGGTACTCAGGAGTAAGGTTATTACCCAGATGTTTGTATAAAAACGCAACTTTAGCTAAAGGTAAGATTATAAAGTATGTCAGATTACAAATGGCAGAATTATAAATTATGGTACTTTCAAAGCAATGGATTACAATTTGGCAAAACTTAAGGAAGTTGTCAAAACAACAGGTTACAACTAACAGAACTTAACAAAGCAACAGATAGTAAAACTGTGGGTAACTATTGCTACCCTTATCTCAGCACATAAGGGTAAAACAGAGACACAGAAAGAGAGAGATAGAGAGAAAGGTAAAGAAGAGATAGGAAAGATATTGCCACCCTTGGATCCAGCAATGATCATGGTAGGAATTTGTGGTCCTTGGATGGTGGGCGCGCATCCAGCATTGAGTGTGCCTCTTTTATACCGCCCAATCCCACCTTTTCAGGAGGAGCTTTGGATTATCTTGCAAAGCCAGGGGTTCACTTGGACCCCTCCAGATGGGATAACAAAGCAATAACCCTTATTTCTGCACATGTGCCCTCCCCAGTGTCTTTACCTGGGGCACACATAAGATGTCACTCTGCCTCTCCAGGGTGCAGCTTGCCTGCCCCTGTCTCTTCTGGAATAAGGACAGTGCCCTGCCTGTCAGGGTGGCATCAGACAGAGCTCCCCTTGCCAGGACGGTGTTCAGCTTATCAGGGTGGCCACTAAAGGGGGGGGCTGCTCCTGTGAGAATAGGGCCCTGTTTATTAGGGTGATTCCCCAAATGGGGGTCTCTCCTTGAGAGAACAGAGTCCAGGTGGCTATCAAATGAGGCCTCCACTTGAGCACAGTGTCCACTCTGTCAGGGAGGCTGTTCTGAAACAAATACTCTTTTCGGGATTCTACACATGTCTACTTCCATTCCTCATTACAAAGCATTGCTGGTTTTGTTGTTTTGTTCTAGGTTAAGGAAAAGGAACTGAACAAAATGCCACAACACAGCACGTTTTTTCCAGCAACTGCCCGTCAAGCTACAGATAAACAGTCTGAAAAGGACTGTCCAACTTTTGAAAGAGGATGAGGAAGCCCTCACTTGTAGATTGTGAGCCAGGAGTACTGCTGAAGGAAATAACTGCAGTAGAAGCCACAATTATACTGATAATGATCATCAAATCTGATAACCTACACCTGCACCAATGCAAGCATCCATGCTGGATCTAAGCTGTCTTGCAAAAATGAAGAATTCCACTCCTCCCTATAGCTGTCCTTTTTTGGGGCATAAGTAAGTAATTTGTCATGGGGCACATCCAAATCTTTCTGTTATCTACCTCACCTGAGAAAATGGTATCTAATTTTAATTTTTTACAACCTAATTGTAACAAAAAAATTGAGGAGAACTACGAAGAGGCAAATTAGTAATCAGTCAATCACCAAATACACACACATTACCCTGGTTCTTTATTATTATACTATTAAAATTTAGCTCCCTTCTTGGGCATTTCTAGGAAAAGATTCTCTTTCCCTAAGGAGCAGGAAACTAGAGGTTAGAAAAGCATTATATACACAAGGGAAGGCACAACATGAGGAGTGTGCAGGGAGAAAGCTGTGACCAGAAGAAATTTAGGGTGGTGGAACATGGTGGGATGCTAAACTTAAGAAAAAAAAAAAAAAAAAGACTTCTAACTTACTGTGCAAGAGCAACTGGTCAAAAGTTAAGAGCTTTAGACATTAAGGTGACAATAAGAACATTTATTTGACAAGCATAGAGCATAAAAGGAAAGGACAGAACAAGTACTGAAACTACAACAAAGAACACAATGGGCTGAGATACAAAGCACAGGTTATTCACATGGAAGGAGATAACTGTTCCTGTTGCAGAGAACTGTATTTGGTCAGACTTCTGACTCTGGAATCCCCCATGCCCTACCTCCAATGAGCACGTAACATTTACTACAGACAGCTCTTCCAAAAGCAGTAAGAAAAGTAACTGTATCATTCACACTCTCCTCGCTATCAGCTCTGCCACCCCCCTCTAGAAGGTCCATCTCTAAACATATCTCTTCCAGCCTCCATTTGGGCCACAGGTTCTACCCCCCTCTCTCCTCCATCAGTCCCACACAATGCTCACCTCTGCTCCAACCACGACTTTTTATTTTCTTACCTTCAGCTACAGGTGACACATTCCTCCTTTCAAATCAGAAATTCAGCTACAGCACAGGACCCTTCTTTTCTGAAATCACAGGCCAGATACTGCAGAACAGACAAAAAGATAGTCCCTGTTTTTTGCAGTCACATGTAGCTGCCCCTATGGTTCTCAGTAAGAAAAAAGCTTTCCTATTCTCTCTTCTCTCACCAGATTTGTACTAAATCACTAGGGGGAGGAGCAAGAGCTCACCTGGTTTCCTGCACAGCTGGGATCCCACCTGAGCTGAGAGTAATGCAGACCATCAAAAAGAGCCTATTCTTTCAGCCCAGCCCAAGGTCTGGCCAAATTAGCAGTTTTCACAGGAAACCAAACCAATACTGAAGGAAGCCAGAAAATCACCCTGTGGTGTCTGGAAAAAGAGGAAAACCAATTTAGGAGATAGAGAAATATAGATCAGCTGGTTCAAAATTACCCAGCCACCTGACAACTAGGAGAAGTAAGAAATTTGAGGGTACATCCTCACTACAGAGTTAAGTAAACTCTGTCTTAGCTATTACAGCTAAGGCTGCCTGGACAGGCTTGGAATAAAACCTGCTGTGTGTATGCACATACAGACTGTTCCACCAAGTCTAATTTGCTTCCCCTTCAGTGAAGTTACACAAATCCTAATAGTGTCCCAGTGCCTTTCCAGATCTTCAGAAGGACAAACAATGGTCTGTCCCCAAGAAATGCCATTTCTTCCACTATTTCCTGGGTAAGGATGTTAGCTCCTTACAGCACAAAGGCCTATAGGCCCTTACAACACAGAGAGAGAAGCACAGTACCCAGAAAGGTGCCTTTTTGCAATAGGACCACTCATGGGCTCCTGCCTGGCTCATCTGTGTATGGGACACGATTGACAGTCTCTCAAATCAAGTATAAAGCAAAGACACCCTGGAAAAAAGCAACAAGAGAGCTTTTGCAAGTGTCATTACTAACAGCAATCGCTTTAGAAAAACTTCATAGAATCAAAGAATTGAAACAAAGCTGTGTAGTCCAACTGGTGGGCAGATAAGAGATGCTGTCTAACTTGTCAGCTTTACTTGGGGATTGCACAGACCTGTTCCAGAAGTGAAACACTCAGTTCTTTCACCTGAGCACATCCAAGAGTTAAGCCTAGAGCAGGTAACATTTCCATGTCCACCTCAAGGGACAGGGTGGGTATTAAAGGTAGGTAGCCTGGTGTATGCTTTGTCAAGGGCTTGTGTTGCCTGGGTGACCCAGTTAGACTGTCAGGAGTAACATTCTGAGTTTATCTATGGCACTAGTTAGAAGAGGCTGAACACTGTGTACAAGCGCTGGAAGACAATCTCAGAAAAAATGGATGGATTTCTCCTCACCCAATGTTCAAAACAACTTTAATTATTGCCTCTGTTAGGAGGACCTGCTGAAACCCACGATTTCCTACTTTTTGGCACAGTAAGTTTATGACTCTTTTCCTTCAACAGAAGATATAAACTTAGATGGGCACACAGTTTAAATCTTTTCTGAATTTGGAAGTAATTTACAAATAAGGATCAATTCTCTCTTCTCAAGCAATAGAACAAGAGGGAATGGACTCAAGTTGTGCCAGTGAGGTTTAGAGTAAATATTAGAAGAAACTTCTTCACTGAAAGGGCAATTAAACACTGGAATAGGCTACACAAGGATGTGCCCTGGAAGTGTTTAGAAGATATATAGATGTGGTGCTACAAACACAGTTTAATTACAGGACTTGGTAGCATTAGTTGGACTCAATGATCTTAAAGGTCTTTTCCTTTAAATTTTTCAGGTCTTTTCCCCCAAAAATCTTGCAGTTCTGTGAATAGAAGCACAGGGCAGGCACAAAAGCATTTTTCATGCATCACTGGCCAAGAGGCACAATGGAGCAAGCTTTGGAAGGCTTGTCATCACTATGTGTCCGGAAAATATCCCACTGTACCACACACACCTCTTCCCTGTTTCCCTCTTCTTCCCCTTCTTCTTTGTGTGTAGTCGATACTGATCCTCATTCTTCACATTCTCAGTCTTCAGGAAACAGGGATTGCTTGGTCTGTATTCCTGCTGCTGCTGTCTGCAGCTCTGTCACTTGCCTTTGCCACCCTGCAAGGGATCTTTTTTTCAACCCAAGCTGAAGTAGGCAACAGCCTGATCCCGGTTCCACACGTGACTTGTGTTAATGCTGATGAGTATCTGCTCTGAAACAGATTCAGAGTAATAAATTCAGATATACTAAAAAAACCTGTTTCCACTAGTAAACTTTATGTTACGTGTCCTTGGAAGTGTTTTTGGAGCTGAAAACCCACTGGCATTTCAGGCAAACGACAGTTTAATAGTTATTCAAGTCATCGTGAGCACAGGGAACAGAATTCCCAAAATGGAATCTCAGTGAATGTCAGCTTGGGTTGTTCCCTTCCCTAGGAGGCAGGCATCCATTTCAAAAGGGACTAGATCGGACGGGACTGGACCGGCACCTACATCTTCTTCCGAGCCTACCCAAGACTCCGGCCGGCGCAGAGATGGATCAGCCCGTGGCTGCCCGGAGCAGAATGGGAGCCCTGGAGGGGATGGGGCGGCCCCTTCCCTCGCCACCCCCACCAGGGGTCACTCTGCCCCGCGGAACGCCCGGGCAGGCACCGCTCCCCGCCCCCTCCTTTGGTTTTGGTCCTTCCCTCCTTCCACAGGAGCACAAAGCTCCGGTAGGAGAGGTTAGGTGTTTATTTCTGTCCGATTTTTTTTTCCCCCCAAGAGGTTTTGAACAGGAAGTGAGAATATACTGCACACACGATATTTATGCTGCCCTCCCTTTCAGTCACAGTTTCCTAAGATACTTAGCTAAAAGAAAGATGTGAATAACTATTTCTTCACCCTGTCACTAGGAAGAAGAACAAGGGGAACGAATAGAGATCCAAGAATACAGAACAAGGGGAAAAAATAGAGTTCCAAGAATACAGAAAGACGAGTTAAAGGGAAAGAAAATTATGCATATACTATCAGTTTGCCTCTTTTCATACCACAAAGACAGCTCTGCCATGTGAAGCAGCAACAGGCAGCAACAGCCACCTCCTCCCTACCAGCTTTTCCCTATATGAAACACGTCTACTGAAGGACAACATTCCATGTGATGGAGAGATGAAGAGTTCAAAGGAAGGGTAAAAAAAAAATCAATGGATCAGGGCCAGGTTTTGCTCTGATGGGGGTTTGCATCTGTTAGAAGGAAAAGCAACAGGGTAGATCTTGTACTGGTGCAAGTGGGCAGGGGCAGATACGTTTGCCTGAGGCTGACACTAATGATTGTCCCTTGAACTCATCCTGGGGCAGGTAAGGTGCTGCTGGAGCTCCCTGTGTGACATGGCCAGAGTTGCTCCTTCACTAGACTGTTTTTCTTCCTCCCTCACATGTGATTTTCCTCATTCTGTTAGTCTGTTCCTCTGATGTTCTTCTTTCTGACACCATTCGCCTTCTCTCCAGCATGCAGGGAGTCACCACCCTGTCCCTGCTGCACAGCAGTTCTCTATGCACTGCAGGAGACTGTGCCATTTAAAACATTGGTCCTTCCTGCTGCACCACCAAAATTTTCTCATATCAAGGTGGCATGTGAACATCTGAGACAAGCAGCTTTTTCACAAAAAGCAAGACATAGCTGATCACTATGCTCTGTATCTCCAAGAGGAAACGACATACACACCTGGACCAAGATGAGCACTCACAAATAAGGCCCTAATAGTCGATAGACAGGAGTAGCTGGCAGGGACTCAGATGTCTCCAGTTTTGAGGTATTTGAACTCAACATCTAAATAGTTGTACCTTGCCTAAATCTCTGTTTGAAACACGGCCTGTAGTGCTGAGCCAGTGTGCTGCAGCAATTCTCAGGAGCTCACTCTTGTGAAGCTGCATTGTCTCCCAATTTGCTCTGTGCACACTTTTGATATTATCAAGAATGAAGAAAATAAATTCAGTCCTTAGAACTTTATTTAAGCGTTGCTCTAGCTGCCTGTCTGTGTCAGTGTACCTCAGACGAAACCAAATTACTAAATGGTGGGGGTACAATTGTACTACACTGCAATGCTTTGGCATAAATTCAGGAACCTTAATGCCAGGAAGGGCCAGTAAATAATGTCATCTGACCACATGTATATACAGAAAATTGAACTACTGAGTGTAGTACTGAGGGGGAGGAGGATAGTATCAGGCTTGCCTGTGACAAGCTGTGGGATGACACACAGCATTAACTCTGAGACACTCTGGTTACACTGGAGAACACTTGAAGTCTCACGGGGATAAGCCAGGAGCTCCTGCAAACATAGGAGCCAAGAGGGAAACACCAGCAAAACACCTCAAAGGAATTAAGGGATGTTCCTCTAAGAAGGTTACATGGACAGCAGCCAGCTGAAGTGCCTCTACACCCACCCACACAGGATGGGCAACAAACAGGAGGCATTGGAAGCCACTGTGCTACTAGAAAGCTACAACCTAATATGTTGCAAGACGAACCTCTTCTATGGGTGCGGCGCTCCAAGGTCCAACCAGGTGTCCCAGTAGAATCTCACAAATGGTGCTCTGACCAACCTGGATCAGGGCTACTGCTCCAAAGGTGGCTAAACCAGCCACCTGGCTTCCCAGGTGTGAGCCTTTTATTGGCCCCCTAATCCTGCTCATGCGCAGTAGGGGCCTGCCCTAATTAGGCACAGGTGGGCTTCACACGAGGTCAAGCCCACTACCTGGCAATTAGTGCCACCTGGTTGCCTCATGTCACTACACTAGTAGCCATTACTGAAACCTGGTGAGGTGAATCTCATGACTGGAGTGTGGCTATCAATGGCTACAGGTTGTTGGCAGAGGGGTTGCCCTCTCCATCAAGAAATTGATTGTGAAAAGCTGTCTCTGAAGAATAGCCAGAGACACCAAGGTCAGGGAGGAAGAAGGGGCAGAAGTTTTGTTATTATAAACAATAATATTAGAAGGGTTGGACCAGATGATGCTTGAGGACCCTTCCGACCTGACATTCTATGATTCTATGATGCTAAATGGCAGAGCAGAGGTTTCCCTGCAGCCTGTGGTGAGATGGCAGCTGTGTTCTGCAGCCCATGGACAATCATCGTGGAATAGCCCAGGCAGGACCATGGTGGAGCACATGTGGACTTGCAGCCATGGAGGATCCCTTGCCAGGAGAGGTTACTGTGCCCGGAGCAGGGCATAACTGCACTGGAGCAGTTTGTGCCTGAGGAACTGCGCCTCATGGGACTCATGTCAGAAGGATTTGTGAAGGTCTCTCTCCCATTGGAGGTACCCCATACTGGAGCAGGGGAAGACTGTGAGGATTTTTCACCCTGAAGGGGAAGGAGTGGCAGAAAACAGTGTGATGAACTGACCTCAATTCCCCTCAACCCCATTTCCCATCTCCCTGCATCGCTTGGGGGGAGGAAGTAGCAAAATCAGGAGCAAAGTAATTTGGGCCCAGGGAGAAGGGAGGGGTGGGGGTAAAGCTTTTAGGATTTGTTTTTTCTCTTTGTCCTGCTCTGATTTGATTGGTGATAAACTAAATTGATCTTTTTCCCCAAGTTGAGTCTGCTTTGCCTATGACCATAGTTGGTGAGTCAACCTTCCCTTGTTCTTGTCTCAACCCATGAGTTTTTAGTTGGATTTTGTCCCCCCCATTGCACACTGGTGAAAGGAGTCAGTGAGTGAGTGGATGCTTGGTTCCTTATTGTTGGCTGGGCCTAAACCATGACACATAGACAGTAGGATTGAGTTTACCCTCAGTAAATTTGCAGATGACACCAAGGTGAGAAGTGCAGTTGACATCCCTGAGGGACAGGATGCCATCCAGAGAGACAGAGGGACCTAAATGAGCTGAAGAAGTAGCCCATGTGAACATCATGAAGTTTAACAATGCCAAGTACGAGGTCCTGCACCTGGGTGAAGGTAATCCCCAATATTGATAAAGGATGGAGGATGAAGGGATTGAGGTCAGAAGGATTTGGCATACTGGTGAATGAAAAGCTTGACATGAGCCAGTAATGTGTGCTTGTAGCTCAGAATGAATCAGTATCCTGAGCTTCATCAAAAGAAGTGTGGCCAGCAGGTTGAGGGAGGTGATTCTGCCCTTCTACTCCATGCTGGTGAGACCCCCTCTGTGCCCAGCTCTGGAGTCCTCAACATAGGACAGACATCGATCTGTTGGAGCAGGTCCAGAGGACAGCTGCAAAAATTATGAGAGGGCTGGAGTATCTCTCCTATGAATACAGGCTGAGAGAGTTGGGGTCGTTCAACCTGGAGAAGAGAAGGTTCTGGATAGACATTATAGTGGCCTTTCAATATATAAAGGGAGCTTATAAGGAATATGGTGACAAACTTTTTAGGAAGGCATGTCACAACAGGACAAGGGGTAATGGTTTTAAACTAAAACAGGGTAGATTTAGACTAGGTACAAGGAAGAAATTTTGTACAGTAAAGGTGGTGACACACTGGAACAAGCTGCCCAGAGAGGTGGAAGATGCCCCATCCCTGAAAAAATTCAAGGTCAGGTTGGCCAGGGCTCTAAGCAATCTGATCTTGTTGATGTCCCTGCTCACTGCAGCTGGGGGTTGATCAAGATGACCTTTAAAGGTTTCTTCCAAAGCAAACTTTTCTATGATACTATGGTTCTATACTAAGGGTTACAGAGGGTTCTTAAATGAAAAAACTCAATCAGGGGCCTTCAGCCTCCCTTTGGCTTTCTATGTTGGATTTACATTTCAAAACAACTTGGCTGTTTTTCAAATGCTGTCAGAAGTGCTGGTTTTCTTTGAGGAGCCAATAAGTTCTTATTTCAGGCAGCACATCAAGAGAAACCATCATTTCTTTTCCCAGCACAGAATCAGCAAGTACTGAAAAGAAGCTTCAGTGATTGTATAAGCAGCTACTGAAGAAATCACAGTTGGCAGAAGACTCCCAGGTCTTCATGTGCAAGGAAAAGTTCGGGGGCAGAGGGAAAAGGGAGAGGGCAGAATTAATGAGGCTGGATATCAGGATGCTTTAGAATAGAAAAGTCTCTGCATGCAACCCCCCCCCATAATGGGAATAACAAAAATATTTCCCTCCTCCTTTTGAAAAAAAAAAAAAAAAAAAAAAACCACACCAAAAACCAACGAACAAACAAGAAGCAACAAATAAAACAAAGACACAGCTTTTACAAAGGGAAACCATTACCAATCACACAGCAGAAACTCAATTTAGCACAGTGAATTCCCTCTCTTTTCCTGTCGTCTTGCAGATTAGGAAAGCACAGGACAGAGAGATCTCTTTGGGGATATTAACAGAGCTCTCCTGCCAAGATATGGAGATATTGTACATAAGCTCTTGTCACAGCCTCTCCTTAACTTAAAGTACCCAGCTCTGGAGATGTGTTTCCAGCTGACAGACACTATCTCAGGGAGGGTGAGGACAGAGCAGAGTTAGAAGTTCCTACCAGGGTGTGTGACCCCTGCATGCCCTCACTCACAGCTACCTCTTCAACCCTTCTGCCTGGGATTTTATTTTGTGGAGTAATTAATTCTGAACAGAAAACCTGACTGATACATAAACAGCAGAATAGACTTGACCTCTACCTGCACTTTATTACCCCACTGATACTCTCTTTTCTATTGCTCCTTATGGCTTGTTGTGTTTAACAGGCCAGCTCTCTTATTTTTAATATTTAAATATCTCTGGCAGGTGATAGATCCATTCTCCCTCTTTGCTAGTTTTAGCATGAGAAGTGTTTTGTTTTGTAGGAGAGAAAAGGAGGAGTAAGAAAATTAATACAGTAAATGTGAACAATCTCAGAAAAAGGTTTATAAAGACAGCACGGGGAAAATTTTTTCTCCTCCACATGAGGGTATTTAGTGTGCTGTGGCAATACATAATGCCTGGCTGCTATTGTATTCTGATATGACTGCTTCCAGTATTTTGAGCCTGTTCATATTGTGGAAGATACTAAAGCCAGAGAGTGATGTGGAAGTTGATGAGCATTGGCAATGGCATCTCTGAGAGCTGCTTAGACTCGAGTCATACCTAAAAATCAAATGAGTGAGTGCTGCAGAATAGCAAACTGTAGAAAGTCCAGCTAGACACAGAAAACTTCATCCTGCAGTTGTACTCTCACCTAGCTATGAGAGTCTTTACCTTTCCTTTTTCACTCCCCGGATGCCTAGAGTTAGAAACATGAGCTGTTATAGTTGGAGTTAGAGAGCCAAAGCTCTGAGGCTAAGACTACATCAAAAATCTCAGTAGCACTGTGTTACACTGTGACTTCCTGTACAGAGGGAAATTAGACAACCCCCCCCCCCTGGGTCAAGTGGTATGGAATGCCAGCATCCAATCATTTAAATGGTCCTTTATCCTGAGTCCTTTCTGAATTGTGCCTGGGAGCTGCTGGGCTAAGTGCTAGCTCACCAATTTAACAGCCAGAGGCTGTTCTGACCACTGAACTTAAGATGATTTATTTTATGTTCAGACACCTTCCTTGACACTGCTTCAATTACTAGAGTGGACACAGCCTGTCTGAGATGATGTTTTCCTTACCTTTCTGACTAGTGCAATATTCCATCCTCTATATTGTGTGCCTTTGAGTACACTGCCAAAATACTTAATTATCCCATAATTTGATACTTACCTGGTAGAAATGAGCTATTTTAGATAATAAACAGTCCTATAAATACAAAAATTCATTTGAGGGGACCCAGCTTGCTTGACACAAATACTGGGTTTTATCACAATGGCTTTAGTGATTGTACTTCTCATACTTTACATTCTTGTTTTTCCCATAAGAGCTCCTAATAAACTGCAAAGGCAGTTTAGCTCTTCTTTGGGAACACATGCTCACTACAGCAAGCTGACAGGCAAAGAAAAGAGAGGACAGTAAAAGAGAAGACTTTCAAATGTATGAACTAGCTAGGAAGCCAGAAGACCACAAATGTGAACCAAATAAGCTGCTCCTTGTCGTATCCATGCCTCTCCCAGGATATCAGCGCTCAGAGGAAAGACTTCCTATAGGATACTGAACACAAGCACTAGATGGAGCAGCGGGCAAACTTCTGGACTCTTTCCCTGCTTATATTGAATCCATGAAGTTACCAGATATCCCACTTGGAATCTGAGCTGTCAGGCTAACCCCAGGTCAGTACTTTGTAAAGACGCAAGCGAGCCTTGCCTAGGGCTGGAGCATCAGGGTATGTTACATGACATTTTGGATTCAGTACAATTAATGCTGATGTATAACTGATGGCCACATTCTTAGACCTTTGTACATATTTCTTTGCCTACTAATTTTAATCAATATATACAGATTTTCACTAAGCATCTATCATTTCACAGTATCCCACTAGTGATTAGGCTGCTGAGTGCCTTAATCAACATAAAACTAGAGAAGACCTTTCTATGTGACTATCAGTGGTGCACTGTACCTTATCTGCCTTACAGAAATACCACAGCTTTGTCAACGCTTGCAGTCCACAAAGACTCTGGGCTTCCTTGTTGTTTGAAGATTTCCAGTGTAAAGCTTCCCTGATTTTAGAATACTGGAAATGTGTATTGAGGGGAAAAAGTTTTCTTAAGGTATCTGTTTTGGCTGTCAGGCATTTCCCCAACTGGAGAGAAAGTTATCTTGTTGGAGGGGGAAGAGCATGCTGTTAGAAAACAGCCTTGTGATTCTTAAGGCAACTTGGAGGGGAAGGGTGTTCCTGACCTATATATAGCTTTTAAGCATTTGGGAATGCCACTGTGAACTTCAGCATTCTGCAAAGAACAAAAAATAGAAAAGGAGAGAGGGTATTTCCACCTCTTCCCTTGACAAAAACAATCTTTGTAATGTCAGCCAACAGCTACTGCTAAACTTATCACTCCACTCTTCCCTGCTCTCCCACCGAAGTTCCCTGTTCTGGCTTCTGAAACTCACACCCTCTGGAGCTGATTGAATAATGGACTTTCAGGCTCTGTGTCAAACAAGTGGGAAAAAAAATGATGTGGATTGAATATAGAATTATTCAATATATGCTCAAACCCTACATTTTAACCTTCATTGTAAAAATGAGAATCACTTTTAAAATGAAAAGTTAAAAGTTTCAAAAATTACACCTGTTCTAGGGCCTTACCCTTCCTTGGTTTCCCCACTCTGGATTATTTAATCAAGATGTACTGCAGTTTGCTAATGTCACGGCAAATGGCTTCAGTTTTCCAGAAACTGCAGATGTCCCTCAACAGATTATTAAGAAAATAACAGTAGATTGCAAAATGTTTGCTTGAGAGTTATTTCAAGAATTATTTGTGTCAGCAGGTAGTCATAAACATTTATACTAACATCTGTATCACCAGAAAATTGATGTCAACTCCAAATTCTTTTCTTAATTTTTTATCCCTTCTTTTTCTAACATGATTCTTAAATTCATCCAATGATTTGCTCAGAATCCATCCGTCTGACTTTATGCCTAGAAGGAATAAAAAAAAAAGTTTAATTTACCCACGAAAAAACGTTAGTTAGCTGAATTCAAGCATCATCAGGCTAACGGTTGTTTTCTACCTGCAAAACCAATTTATTTTACGTTTTAAGACCCACTGCATAATCATGCTACATTTCTCAATAGCCCCAGCAGCATCTCTCAAGAAAGGCATCAGTGACTTTGGCTGCAAGGAAGAATCATTCCCAGCCCTCACAACATGAATTAGTGCTTCTTTCACATCATTCCCCTTCTTGCTCACCCTCAGCCACTGGTAACAAGAACTGATGCTCAGGCACCAAATAGTGGTCAAATAGCTCATTCTCACCTCCTCCATCACAAGTACCATAGGCAGTCACTGAGGAGAATGGATTCCTGGGCCCAGGATATTGCCTTCTTTATCTGTGCCTGAAGCTGGTTCTGATTTCAAGGTGTGATGGCAGTACATACTAACCTGTGGCAGCAGATAGATTTTCAAAGTATATGCAAGATGTCTGTGTTGAAATCTGGTTCAGAGAAAGCTTGAAAATATGCAAAGGAATGCTAACACCCCACCTTAAATCTTACTCCAAAGAAATGCAAAAAGGCACTGTTAGCCTTTGGTGTTGGAAGGAGATTCCATGCAAGAGTGGTTACCTCAAGTTACACACATCTGAATGACAGTGTTGAGCAAGGAAAAGAACACCACTGCCACATAATGGGGAAAAGTAATTTGTAGATGCTGTTGAATCACAGGTTCAGTTTTGTAATATCACTGAGACTGCTCTAAAGAAGAGAGGAGTATAGGATGTTAGCAAAGAAAAGCTTTAATTTTGCTACTTTATTAATAATGATTTGTATAATACCTTGTTAATAACAATTTGCACTAGCATAAAAGCTTTCATTAAAAAGTCTCTCTACAGGGATTCTGTGGAGGAAACTGCACTAGTTTTGAGAACATGCACAATAAATATTGTACCACTTTCACATGATTTTCTGTTGGCTACCAAGGAGACAAATCCTATTTACATGATACACAGCCTCTGCAAAATTGCAGATCCAGATGTAAACAGGACTATGCTAACACAGTGACTATATACATCACACTCTGTGTTTGCTTAACACATGTATGCTACTTTAGTATGCCCCTAATTCAAATGACACTCGCTCTGAATTATAAGGTACTTCAACTAAAGATTTTTTCTATGGAGATCAAGATTAACATTTCTTGAACTTGAAAGCCATGCACTTATTTAACAGTGTGTTATTTCACTTAATGGAATAATCAAAAGTAGAAGCAAAACCAGACTACCTGCACTTTTCTTCATCCTGTGTAGCATTGTCATTGAAGTGATGCTGTGGCAAGGAGAATTGCTCAAGTGCATCACCAAGCTCTGAAACAAGCTATGCCATTATATGAAAGTGTTCATGAAGCCCCAGTCACTGTTAAATTATTGAATGTGAATTGCTTGAAAATGCAGTTTCCAACAATGCCTGTGCAAGGGACTGGAATTTTGTTCACTACTAGATGCCTCAAGCAATAATAAAACCAAAGCATTAAACCTCCATGCAACAGCAGATAAAAGAGAGCCATGACAATATAGTTTTACTGAAAATAAAATTAAGGATAATCTGTACTAAAAGCTTGGATTCAGAAAGAAGAATAATATCCTAAAATAAGAACCTATGGATTCATCTTCTGGTAGCAAGAAATGTCTCTTTTTTCCCCATGTTTTCACTATGGTCATCTACTCAGTAGAGTCAAAATTATTTGGCTCACTGCTGTGAGCCCTGTTTTGTTATTGTCAGGAGACAACACTCCTTTTCTGCCAAGGGGCTGGGATGTATGCAAAGGAGGAAGATTTGAGCTTTGCCCTTTCCCCCTCCTTTCCCTTTCCTTTTCCTCTTCCTTCTCTCTCTGTCTCTTTCCTTCCCCCTTCTTCCCTTTTATTCACTGTGCTTTGCTTTGGGACAGCAAACCAGCTATTTTATTATTGTGGTAGTGCCAGAAGACTGAAGGTCTCAATTTATACCTAGCAACTTGTATACTCTGCTTTTCATATTAGCCATTTTTCATATGATTATTGAACTTTATTTTCTCACTGGTAGGGTATATCTTTTATTTAAGTAGAGAAGCATAGGTATTGCTGTTCTGCCTAGATAGCTCTTGGGAACTTTCTTTAACATCTAAAGCCTCTTTCTGGCAAGCAATTTGTTCTCTTACAACAGGCTGGGAATTGTGATAGATCCCATTTTGTCTTTTGAAAAACAACTAAATTCTGTGACTTAACTTGTCTTCTCTTACCATCTAAGGAATATTGGCAGGCTGCAACCATTTTCCTCTGTTAGGCCTTGAAATGATTCTTCATGCTTTTGTCACATAATTAAAATTAGATTATTGCAACTCCCTGCTGGCTGGTCTTAGAGCTTTGTAAATACTCCAGCTGGCCCATAGGTTCACAGTGAAAGGGATGCTCTAAGCATATTTTTTCTTTGTCCTCTCTTCTCTCATCTGTGTTGAAATCAACTGCACTTGCTAACTGCCAGCAGAATGTATTTGGTTATTGCTTTCTAAGGGCAGTGAACATAATGTTAGAGACATTATGTGCCAAAGTGTCTCTCAGGCTTTGCTTGAAAGAGTCTGGATGCAAGAGCTTTCAATCTATTTTCTCTTTGTTGGTGAGGTCTCTTTTTGCTGAAAAAGAGAAGGGAAAGCAGAAGAGGGGGAGGGGATGGAGGAGCACAGACTGTCCTAACAGTTGAAATGGAAAATGCATACAGCTACATGATTTTAAAATCAGGGACTGAGTTTCATGGACCAGTATGTAAATGCCATGGACATTATACAGTTGCTTCTTCTATGACAAAATGACTCCCTTCTACCCCAAAAGATGAAAGCCATTTTGAAATAACAGCATCTCCCCACCACAACTAGGCTTTCTGAGTTTGGTAGGCTGCTTTCCCAGCTGATTTCTTTTTATGTCACATTTGCTTATGGACCATTACTCCCACACTTACATCCAGCCAGTTCCATCTTATAAATCTTGTATGTAACATTGCAACTGTGTGAGATTTGCTTGATGAGCTTGTAGAGATTATTGTATTAAAGTTCTCAAGGGTCTGAATGGCTAATTGTTAATGAGAGAGAACAATGCAGGGCTAATGGCATTTTTAAAGTAACTAATACTAATGGCATAGTTTGTGTTTGGATGTGATTACTCATCTTGCTGCCACATGTACCAGTCCTCCAGTATACTGTAGAATAGGAATGTTCCATTAATTGTCCTTCACTTTATCAGTCATGTTAATGGTTTGTGTTCCAGAATAGTCACCTCTCTGCCCAGTCACTTTTTCAGTGCTTTTTGCTATCTAGCCCTTTGGGAACCAACATTTAACTGTATGGTACTGTTACTAGCCAGGGGCATGAATTTAAATCCCTTGGACGGATTTCCAGAATGGCTTCTTCCCCCATCCAGCTGAAAGTAGGAACGCTGCAGGTCTTTGGCAGCTCTGCAAATCAAGACTTTGGCTCCCAGAAGAAGCCTGGAAACACAGTTGATTCTTACACTCAGCAGACTGCCACAGTGCAGTTTGTGACTGCTGGCAGCCACAACAGAACATAAGCTCCATTTTTTTTTTTTTTTCCCCTGTCCCATCAGGGCTTTTGCTAACATAAATACATTACTACATGTGAGCAAGTGCACAACACCATGGCTAATGCAGAGAACATCATCTCCTATGACAGAGATGGTATTTGCTGGGCTCTGCTACCTTCCCAGTGCAAACATCTCAGCTGGGAACCTCACCACTGTGCTGCTGGCATGCCACTGCCTTTGAACAAGGATGGTGCCAGCCTCTCAGAGAGCCGTAAGCATGCAAAGCCAAGCCATCAAGTAGCAGGGCCTATGCATGTGTCAAGGACACATTTCCCAGCCTGAAATGTCAAAGCGACTGCTTTTCCCTCAGGAGGTGCATTTGTCTCTATGGTGAAGAAAATGTATTATTACAAGTATTGCCTTTAAGCTCAGTGCTGGATAAAGACCAAACAGACACTGAATCCAGTAAAATTTCAGCATCCCCTTCTTCAGAAACATGAAACATTTCACATCCTCTGACTTTTCTTCCTCCAAGAATGACTCTGCTTCCAAAAGGAGTGAGATGAGTACTGACCAACATGGTCGCTGCTTTCAGACTTCACATGACAGCTGCCTGGAAGGCAACACCTGAAGTTTGTCCTACTGAGAACTCCTCTTAAACATAGTGTCCTTATTAGCCATTTTCAAACGTTCTCTAGTCATGCTCCCATTGCAAATTGGGACTACATTTCTGGCGAGCCCCTGACTCCAAATACTGACACAGCTAAATGACCTCTAACTGAGGCCTCTACTTCGCTCCTAACAGTACAGGCCCCACACAGAGACAGAACCCCTAATTTCAGACCTACAGGTGTAGGTTCAGCTTGCTTCAGACAGCCACTGGAGGCTTGGAGAGGACTGCCCAGTGCTGCTGCTGCTGCCAGCTCCTGAAGGCATAAAGGGGGGCAACTGATTCCAGCACGCTGGCAAGCCAGCTAGGAGCCCTGCTCCTGATCATAGCAGCAGCTTCATTCCGGGCCTCGGCTGTTGACTCTGATTAAGTTAGTTACTGCTGCAAGGCAAAGAAGCCAGGACCCACAAGGTATTTAACACTTAAAACATCTTGTGATGCTGCAGAAATGCAGGCTTGTGGAAAAAAGCAGGCGGTTAAGCAGAAGGAGGTGGATACTTTAGCACTTAACTAAAATGGGCAAGAGGAAAATATCTGGTTGTCTTTCACAAGCGATTTCATGTTATTCCCCCTGTGTTACTGTGATCATGGTTTTCTCCCTCAAAGTAATGGGAGGGGAGAGTGGGATGAGGTGGTTTTTTTTCTTTTTTTTCTTTTCTTTTTTTTTTTTTTTTTTTTAATTAGGACATCTGGGCAGTGTCCCAACCAAAGCCTCATATCCCTAATGGAACTCTGTCTGACCATAACTTGCATATTCTAATTTTCATTCACAGGCAAAGACTATCTGTTGTCCAAGTATTTTTACTCTCTCATAATCAAAATACAAATTCTAGCTTAACTTAAAAATAGACATGTCAGGAACGCTTGACATGACCTGCATGCCTGTCAACAACTGATAATCAAATTTCCTTGCCATACTATAGTTGGGCAGGAGACATTTCTTTTTTTAAAAAAAACAAAAAACAAAAAAACCCAAACAACCTATCTGGTTTCCATATCATATTGAATTTCTGAGACACAATGGGAGTTTTTCTTTTATGCAAAGGAGTTAAAAAGGAGTACCAGCAGTTAAAGGGATGTATGCAGAGGCTGGGATGAGGGTAGGAGGCACACTTCCCTTTGAAACAGCCAACATGCAATATTATTGAAACGTAAAGAGCAGAGGGGGGGATTATTTCTCTGCTTTTTCTGTTTATTTATTATGTAAATGCAGTTTCCCGTGTAAAAATATTTAGCTTCCCCCTTTCCCTTTGAAAATCAAACAGCAGCAGGGGTAGGAAAGCAGAGAATGTAATTGTAAAATTGGCATTACAGTGGATTTGAGAGAAGAAACAAATTGTAGTCCATTTGTTATGAAGGTAAAACCCAAATTGACACTGTGCCTTACAAAATTACTGGAAAAAGGCATAACAGGGTGCCAAAAGAAAACTTCAGGCAGTGAAGTTTCTTTTAAAAGGATACAGTGTTAACGTAGCGATGTGCTGCATTAGAAGAGGAGATAAAGGTACAAGGAAAAAGAAGTTATTTGAGACACTTTCTGTATAGGCTTCCTCTGGAAGCATTTGCCAGAAACAGGGAGCATGTCCCAGCAATATAAACAAATAGGCCTGTGCAGCACACAGTTAAAGTTATCAATGTCTCACTAGCTTGTGATTCAGACTAAGCAGGGCATTAAAAAAATCCAAAAAGAGCACAGCATCTCCTATTCCTGAAGAGACCAAAAGGGAACACTGACATAACAGTTTCCAACAGCTGTCATAACAGCCTGTGCAGGGTCATGCTGGAGCTGATGGACAACAGCCTCTTGCACACTGAGTGCTGGAGCCGTGATCTGCAGGCTGCATCTTGCCAGCTCCAGCTCTGGTTACTGTGTACAGTATATCACAGCTTAATCCTTCTGGGATTGTTTAGGTTCTCCTCTGAGGGGTTCTCCAGCGAGTCTCTTTCTGGTTCTGCCAAGGCAGAGGAATGCCTGTCCCTGCCTCCTTTACTCGGTTTTGCCTGTTTCAGCTTCTGACACAAAATGGCCCTCCTCACCCAGAGGTGTGATCAGATGTGAAGAAGAGGACTTTTCCACAGTAATTGCATTATTTGAGGGTTTAAAAGTCCCAAATCTCTGATAAATACAGCACTGAGAGCAAAAGCATCTGGTTATGGTGACATAGCTGCTCTAATACGTGATCTTACTGGGTTAAAAACTGAGACACTTAGATACTTCACCAATCTCTCACTAAGTTCAATGCAACTCTAACAAGAGGAAAGTACAGTGAGGACTGCAGAACACAAAAGTTCAACATTATAAAATAATTATACCAGAAAACCTCCTGCTGTGGGAGAGACGGTTGCCCCTCTTCTCCTGAGACAGGAGAAAGACGAGGTTTGGCACCTGTCCTTGTCCAGACTTCATCCCAGCTCTGGGTATGGATTGCTGTTCCTCCCTTAAAAGCCCCTCCATGAAAGAGGACCATTACAACCCACCCCAGAATAATTCAACACAGTAACATGGAGGGCAAGCTGCTACAAACACACAAAATAAAGGAAAGAAGACACCAGGCCTCCAGAGCTAATGGAGATTAAAAAAAAAAAAAGCCACACAAAGACCTTGCTCCTGTCCAGCAGCACAGCTTCAAGATGGACATTTCTGCATCTATAACTTCTCTGACCAGGTGCTGCCTTGCTGAGAAGACAGAAGTGGCCCCATGGCATAGATTTTGCTATGGGACCTGTGCTGATACAACCTCAGGGTGTCTTGACTGTTTCCTATGGATTCACAGTGCAGGTGAAAGAGTGCATTCTGAAGTACAGCAGCTCATCCTCTCTATTTGTATGCAATTTGAGGGACTTAGATTCTGGTCTGGCAAACACCATGTAATTTCTGGGTGAAGAAAGTACAAGCAGCACCTCAGGGAAGCTGAGGAGCATTAAAAAAACCCCAACTTTTTTTTAGAGGTGCCACGTGGTTTCTGACTCTTAGACAACATCATATTTGCAATGCAAAAGCCAAGTTTTAGAAAAATCTGAATTTGGAAGGCTAGGAAAGGTGTCAAGTAACAGATACAAACTGTAGTCTGAAAATACATGAAAGGACTGTGAATAAAGATGATGCTAGAGGATCATCCAGGTATCTGATTATTTGTCTTTGCAGGTGACTATTTGTGTTACTGTACTTTTTAAGTTGCTTCTGGACTTCTCCAATTCTGTTCCTCCAGTTTCAGCTGTCCTTTGCTATCCTGATATTGGACAACACACTAATGTCCCCTGATGTGCCAAATGTGGAGAGAGCCAGTTGCATATGCCATGCTTTACTGGAGGGGATAAAACCCTTGAAAAGCAGCAAAAATGGTAAATCTTTTAACCTTTTCTTCTTGCCTCCTCTCTCTCTTGTGTGTAAAAGGCAGAATTAACACCTGGGAAAACATAGAGTCAATGGATGTGAAACTCCTGTTCTTAGCAAATGATGCAGAGTAGCTGCAAGACTTTTGGCACCTCTCTATGATGAAGCTTTCAGGACCATTTTCTGCTGAGGGACCTGAACTATTGGAATTACACATGCTGCATGTTCAATTTGCACACTTGCAGAAAAATTCTCTATTAGGCAATTGTAAAATGCACGTGTTTCAACCATTTCTCTAACACTAGTATAAATGAAAGCAATGAGAAACAGGCTGCAGAGGATGACTCACAGGGGTTTGGGATTAGCAAAAGAACACAAAACCATGAGAGGTGTATATGTCTGTATTTTCTGTAATGCTCACAGTAACTGCCTAGGAAGTAAGTGGCTGCTCCTAGAATGACTAATTGTGTAACTACTTAAGGACTTATTTCTACTGGGTTTTATGAAAGATTAAAATAAACCACATAGTTTAGAATAGAAATGTTCACTCTCTGCTGTCAACTGCAGCAGACTATTTCAGCACATTTCTGAGTTTAAGCACACACACACTTCTGTTGAATGAGATGTAGCACTTAAAAGTGCATGCTCACATTAACTGCTTTGCTGAAGTGTGTTCTCCATCTGTCCATGCAGAGCTGCACATCCAAGTCTTTGCAACTTCACTTTGCAGCCATTAGCTTTGGCCCCATGGGAAGCTATTTATAAATATCTCAATTAATTAAATCAGATCTGTACAGCAGAAAAAGGAATCAACTAAATATGGTCACTATGGCAACAAATATTTCCTGGATGTAGTTTTGATTCTAATCAGCAATGGCTTCCCCATGTTCCCATCAATGGCAAAAGTCGTGGGGATTTTCTTGTTTGATTGTATTGAATGTGTTCCTACGGAGTAGGATGGTAAATGTAATGCCCAAGTACTTAAGACAAAGGTTTCTTTACAGTAATATTTTGCACTAGTTTGAAAATTATTAGGAACGTGGAACAGGGATCCACTGTTTTTTCTTCTTCTTACCACTTTTCTGCCTCTTCTCTCTACAGTGAAAAATTCTATGGGCTCTGACTCTGAATTCAGATATTAAAAGTGACTCCTTTCCCATAATATCAGCTGAAAGCAAGGCTTTAAAAATTATGTCACAAAACAACCTGTTGCTTTCATTGGACAGTTTTGGCTGACCCCTGTGTCCGCACTAAACAGAAATAGAAAATAAAAGGTTCTGATAACCTGCCAGTCCCATTTGCAAAATAAGCTCCTGGCCATGTCAATCACAAAAATGAGGCCTTACGTGCAGTACGTGGTGGAAATGTCCAAGTCATGTCTGTGCACAGTTTCTGAACTTGCTGGAAGTGTCCACAACCTCCTTGGAGTTTTGCAAATGTCATGCTTTGGGGATTGAGTCCTATGTGAGTTGTAGATATCTCAGAGGGTTTTGTGTGCTTGTCTCCACTTGGATGGAACTCAATGATACCAAGGGGCTGTCTGTGTGCTTTTTTTTTTTTTTCTCTCTTGACTAAGTAAACCAACATTTTTAAAATGGTTTCAAACACCAATTTTGCCCACTGCCAAATGAGCGGGCATTTCCAGGATAAGACTACATTTCCTCTCTGGTTTTACTTCCTTTTCTTTTTTTTTTTAAACAGTGGCCCCAAGGGTATGTGGTCACAGTGCCTGTCTGTCCAGGTATTTCTTTCCTTTCCCTTAATGACTAGCAAATTCATTGAGTGCCAACCAAATGCTGCAAAGGAGGTCAGTTCTCCAAGATGGTTAAATTTATACAAGTTTCATGAAAACAGTTCTTTGGCAGAGAAAAGAGACCCTTTCCATGTCCTGACAGTTAGAAAGGTTAGTTCACAATCTTGCTGGCTGTGCAAGAATCTACATTAGCTCTGGGGAAAGAGGCAAAAAAGTACATACATTTATGATATTCCCAGTCATGGGAGAACCTCCAGTGAGAGCTGACACCTATTTAAGACACTAATATCAGTCAGGGCTCTGTATGAAATCTTTGTAATTCCCAGCCTGCCTGACCTTGACAGTCTCACACGAACGATGAGTTAGTTAATATTGATCTTAATATTGATCTCTTCACAGCTACCTGTGTCTATTTAGATGCGTGGGTTTAGACTGCAGTCACACTCCAATGCAGATCTATTTATTTATAATAATTATCATGTGATATTTTAGAAAATAGAAGATAAATCTGTTCATGCAAGAGAGGCATTTGGTTTCTTAAGATCAAGCCACACTCTTCTTTCACACAACCAAAACTACAGCAGAGCCATGTAGAGATGCCAGAGCAAAGGAAATGCATTGTTAGCCTCTGATTTGCAAATTTTGGGTTGTGGGTGGCAAAATTTTGGTGTGGGTTTTTTTTGTTTGTTTGGTTGGTTGGTTAGTTTGGTTTGGGGTTTGGATTTTTTGGTTTGGTTTGGTTTGGTTCTGGCTTTGGGGTTTTTTTTTTGCTTCAATGCAAGAAATTCATGCTAGCAAAAGAACTATAGTGGAAATAAGGTGTTTAGAAAGTCAGTAACAAAATGCTGGAACAGACACAACTACTCTCCTTCTAATCTTTAGCTTTCAAAGCCTTCCTGACACAAGTCACCTTCTGGGGACAGTAGAGAGAGCAAAGGAAACTAATGACCTCTCACCTACATTGGCACCCACAGCAGCAGTACCAGTGCCTCAGTCCAGGCTGCCCTGGGAGCTTACAGCTGGACTCCTACCATTACATTATCTTATTTACTGATACAGTTTTTAAAAAGAAAGTATTTCCAGTAGAATTAAATGCTACTAGACTTGTCCTATATTAAAGAGTAAGCTGCCTTTCCCCCAGTGAGCAAGTTGTTTCTAAATATCTCAAGTAATTTATGGTTGGACCTTAGTCCAACCAAGAGGGTACCCCCACCCACAATACAGCTGTTTATTAAGAGGGTGACAACTGCCATGTGGGGTTATCTGACATTTGTTTTCTAATGCACATCTTTTCTTATTAGAAAAGAATAATGAAAATTGTAAAAAATGCAAAGGAATCCTGGCAACAGAAGAATATCTAGTAAGAAACCATTTAATGAAAAACACATATAGTGCCCTTCATTGTGTCAATGACCACACACACACACATATATATATATATGGTAATTCTTCTAGTCCTCATTTGCCTAACAGCATGGAAACTGCCAGCATTTTAAGAACTGCTATCAGATAACTTGAAATTACATTAGACAGACTCTGCAAACAGCAGGCAGGCTCTTGTAACAGTATTCTTGAATCCAATCCTATGAAGTGTGGCATGGTTTTGCTATGCATAGATTTGAAGGAAGCTACACATGACCTGAGTCTTTCGACTTTGGTGGTGAGAGAAGTTACATAGCATATTGCAGAGATGGAGGTCTGAGAAACTTCACACAATGAGGACCGATCTGACAATTTAATTTATACCCTTGCCAGTACAGGAGATTGTTTTTCCCTGCTTTTGTCTTCTTGTACTTTGCTCTCAATTCTCAATCAGCCAGGTAAGAAAACTGTTGGATGATGCCTGGATTTCACTTTTGGGACTCTCTTCCTGACACTTCCAGGGTCATGGCAGTACAGAGAAAGCTCAAGCCAGAATCCCCTTTGCTACACACTAATGCAACACAGTCACAGGCAGTATGGATCTGAACTGCAGATACTCTGAAATCTCAAAAACACTTAGGTATGTACTGAACTCATTATAAGGAATTTTATTATTTTCAAGGGGCCTTCTCATATGTTTAAGAAGATGTGTATTAGATGGGATGCCAGCACAGGCAAAACCACTGAAACTGATGCAGCATGCTCTCACAGAAAGGGAAGAGACAGAACAAACCTCCAAGACAAACTCTATACTTCCACCACACAACCACACATCCTTTCGCAAAGATTTCCTCCCCTTAAATAAGATTATGAAAATATTTTACCACCCCCCTGGATATAATATCAAGATTTAAACAATCCCTTGCACTCACTGCCATTTCGCATGAACTTCTAATCTGGTTGCATTTAGCTTCTCCAGTTTTTTCAAGCTAACTCTTCCCCTCCCCTGTTTTAATAAAACCCAATTAACATGCTTGAGAGGCAAACATGAACAAAAATCTCCCATTCCCTCTAAAGTATGGCATTCATGAAGATATCATGAATAAGTAAACATTCTCTAGTGTTCTGTTTCTTTTGTCTAGCTTATTGGTGTTGAGAAACCTTCTTCTTCATTTATTTATGTTGGTATTTTATTTCCTTATTGAGTTTCAAAGATGAACAGAGAAAAATAAATGCCAAGGAAATAGCTGATAGGCTGAAATGAGCGAAGTTTTCCCCAGTGAAGTTAAAAAAAAATATATATTTTAATACCAAAGTGTTTTTTTGGTCTTATTTCACTTAATACACCTGCTTTCAATATGGAATGCATGACATTCTTTGTATGACAGTATCCAGCAATCCAGTATAGCAAAATCTATTTGATCAATGTGCAGGAATCCAATTTCTTCTTGTAATTCTGATTTAATGATATTGCCTTCTAGGCCCCTGAATGACTGTTGTAGTTTGAAGTCTTGCCTAGTCCAGGCTTATTCAAATGGCAGAATATGTACAGATCAGACAGCAAGTCATTTTTGCACAGACTTCACCAAGGTCCCAGGCAAACTTCTGCAACTGATCCAATATTTCTTATGTTTTTCCAAGTTCTCTAGGGAGTCAATGCACTGCAACATACTTATACTTCCCACTTGGAAGTCATTGTGCCAGATCTGTTCAGAAAGTGGACTGATTCTTGCTTACCTGACTTTGCTAAACCCTTTAACAGATCTTAGAAAAATTACCAAATGTCAGAAAAAATATTGTTTAGACTCTAGTTCTAAAAGGTGATGAATTGGTAAACCTCAGTGAAAAATAACATACTTTGACAAATGCTATTTGGGTAGGCAGGATGCTTACCTTAGGACTGAAGAGACAGTCTACATTTTGTGTCTTAGAAAATCCAAGCACTATGCCTGAGCCTTTTATGCAATTAATATGAAGTTTTAATTGTTTCATGTTGACAGGGTCTGTTTTTCAAAGCCAGGAGAATTCTTTGGCAGAATTCAATTTAATGATCCTTATACGTGGCTAACCAAAGGGCAATGTGGTATTGTTTCTGCAGCACTAAGTGTTAACATACTCACAGCAATAGTGTCTTAGCAAAGGCCCATTCCAGAGGTGAAAATGGAGGTATTAGAGTATGACACATTTTCTGTGTCCTACTTCATAACCTCACACCTTAGATGAACTGTGAAATTTAAGACTAAGGGACAAACATCATAAACCAGACAAACAGTACTATTTTTATTCGCACGACAAAGTCAGAAGGGTTTTTTTCACTTCTTTTTAAAGGCAAAAGTGATGTCATTTCCAACCAAGGACAATAAAGGCTATAAGAATGCTAAAAAACCTCACATTACCTTACTGGGCTGCAGTAATGAGTGTGTAGATGTGACACTGACGAAACTCCCACTGTTCAAGCAGTAACATGCTCACATTTCCCCACAACCAGCTGCATTGTTTTAAAGTTGTAGCCCTCAAAGCTAGGATCTTATAAGTTAAGCAGAATTTTTGACAGAATTTGACTTTTAAATTTGTAGGACAAATATAAAAAGCAATGGTGAATCAATGCAGGCAGAGCTCCTCCCTTCTGAGTCACTTCTGCTTAGATATGGTAGGAAGGTAGGAGAAGTGCTGTGCACCTGGAGATGTCACCTTACCAAGAGAATGCACTGCAGATGATCCTGACCTTTTGGTGAGGTGTGAAGGAAGCCTCCCTGATCTGTCTCAGCTGGAAGAAAAAGAAAGAAATCCCAGCCTGAAAAAATCCCTCTGAACCAGAAAAGAGCATCTGCTCTGATAGTCCTTGAAGAAGAGGAATGCTGCATCACAGTGGAGAGAGAGCTGTACGAAAGCAGCGGGTGGTGGGACTCTTGTGCAGGCCAGTAAATCTCTCCAGGATCCTTCTGGAATGAAGGCACCTAACTACCATCACATGTTGCTACTTTTTTTTTTTAATAGAACACATCTAAACCAAGAAGTGGAACCATCTAAAAGCTATTGTTGCCTTGGAACTATTTTTAGTTGAAGAAACTAAAACTGCAAAGTAAACTGGATATTAAGAAGCTCAGACTAAAAATACTTGGCAGCAACATATGATGTCTTTGTATCAGAAAACATGGCTGAACTAGTCACCAGGCTACATACCCCTACAATACAACTCACCAGTACACTGTGGGTGAGACTGGCAACACACTGCCTACCCTAAGAGAGAAAAGCATGTAAATGGGATGGCCTCTGGCTAATGCCCATCTTCCCTCCTAAATGCTCTCTTCCATCACTTGCAAAGGAAGCTTCAAGATCTAGTCTCAGTGTCCATGTCACAACATGATGGACTCCTCCAAGTCAAAAGATTATAGGTGAAGAAGACAGGGCACAAATATAATTAACCATTTCTTCCTTCATGTGCCTCTGTGATCCAGATACCTTCAAGGAAAAGGAGAGGACTGTTCTGTAAAGCATTTCTCCCTCTCTTTCTCTGCTCGTTCTGAGATTATCAGACATGTCCCTGGGTGAGGACTGAGGAACATTTCAGACTCTCTTTTAATTGCTTCTGTGGTTGGATGAAAGGAAAGTTGCTGAAAAACTCCGTTTCCCCAGTACAAACAATGCAGGGATAACAAAGTCCTTTAAAAAAAATACAAAAAACCAGAAAAATGACAAAAATTGTCAGGTTGAACTTGGCAAATGAAGATGTGGTATTTCCTGGCTATACATTAGGACCTCTCAGCTCTCTGACAGGAATGTGCAAGTCATCCCTCCGGAGGGCTGAGAGTGCATGAAGGCACCAAGAAGGCAATTCCTGAATCCAGAGCTGAGCTACTAGGATATTCATGTGAGATGCAATTAGTTTCTCACTAAGGACCTTCCTCAGCAGCAGTCCTCCAACACGACTTAAGAACTGGAGTGTTTGAATGAGTCCTTCTCTGCATGCCTATCCATCTCTCTACTTTTTTTTTCTTTTCTACTAACCTAGTTCTTCTAACAGATGAGCACAGTGCTATGAGGCTAATGTCAAGCATACAGCTTGTCAACTGGGAGTTCAATCCCTTTACTGGCTTCTATCTTTCTCCAGCATCCCCATATTTCTGTTTCTGTTTTTTTTCTTGCTTATCTTGACTGAAGGACTGACGTCATTTGGTTTAGTTTCTTTGCCTTTACCAGAGGTCCACCAATTTAGACTGGCTGAGATTTTTTTCTTAACAATATGTATCAATACTTCTTAGTTTGCATACAAAATATAAGCAAGCAATGAGTTATGTGGTTGTATCAGTCCAGGCTATGTGTTTATGGCTCATCAGACAGCTCTAAGCACCGTGTTTTCCATAAGGTATCACAGTGGGAGTGGGTGTGCAACATTTTAAAGATATATAGGAATATGCTTAGCCCAGAGTCATCCAGTTATTACACCATACAAACCAACATCAATGGGATTTGTCAGAGTTGATAGATGTCTCTTTCATAGTTACCTGTGACTAGGACAGGTAAGTATGAGAGTCTAGTATTTCATCTTCCAGTTTCAAAGCTTCAGCTAGTCTAAAAATCCGTATTTATTCCTTCTCCTGCACAACTGCCTCGCCTGTTGTTCACATAAAGAACTGTTGTTCTCCTGACTCTCAGCATATTGCATGGTGGCTATGGGAGCTTTGTGATTTTGCAGGCTCAGCCTCTGGCATCAGTGCTCCCTCCATTACAGCATCACAGGACAACTTCAGTTCATGCCAGACACACATTCTACCTGCTGACCTCTTCTAGCACTATGAAGCACTATTCAGTGTAGCACTCATGATTTGGTATTCATTAGCCCTTTCTCCTTTCTTCTCTACTGCTTCTTTCCCATGTGTTCCCCTACCAACAGCATGTGCTCTCTGTAACCTCCATGCATGCATTCAGCCTTCTGGGTACATTTATCATTCACCCCTGCTTCACCTGACATGTCTTTTACTTTCCTATATAGAGGCAATACGTCTTGCATTCACAGTTTCACAACCTTTGAATTTTGTTTGCTAAATCACTGAAATTCTGTGTCACCTCCTCCACTTCAAAGGCCTTTAAAAGGAAAAAAATATTCTAGTCAGAGAGACCTTAGTGGTCTATATGTGGTGATTTGAGCACAGGAAGATTATAGTAGTCAAAGATCATGCAGACTGGTGGTCAGATACTATAGCAAAGTGGACTTTGGAAAATAGTAAAATAAATTATTTTCAGGGGGAAAAATCCCACAAAACTATGATGCAATCTGCTACAGTGGGGACACACTATCAGAAGAGAGGTGGTGGAAACTGCCAGCTAGGAAACTTTTAGCAGAAATTGACAATTGAAGAACTAATCATAGATGAAAACTGTACATCAGCAAGAAGAGTGAGAAGATGATGAGGCTTTTAAGTTTCTCAAATTGTGATCTGTTTCAGAACATGAGTGTACTGCCTACTACTGTACTTCATGCTTTCTCAGGCAAACTATTGCCCACGTAGCATACACTGAGCAGAGCAGAGGTTAGACATTCTTCTCATGGCTGTAAAAGGATGTGGTTGGTGGAAGTGCACAGATTAGCAGACAAAGCTGTGCCTAATATTATTAGCCAAATGCTTTCACTCATGGAGTTTTGGCATTACAGAACTTCAGCAGAAATGTCTCACTGACCAAACCAATGATCTTATTGGCTAACAGAAAAATAATTGGTTTGGGTTTGAACTCTGTTTACAAACCATGGAATTTCAGGCCCCAGGCAACTCAATAACAGTGTTAGGAAAAAAAAACCAACCCAAAAAACCCCAAAAAAGTGTGTAGATATGTATATGTATATATGAGTATACAGAGAAATTCCAATTGTGTGTAACTGATGGTGTACTGAATGCTCTGAAGACCACTGTTACTTACTGAAACAAAGCTCTAGCAAGAATGAGTGGTGAGCAACATAATCAGGGGTCTTTGTTAACATAATCAAGGGTCTTTGTTGTTTTCAGAAACCTAATGAATGAACACATGACATCTACTGGTCTCTGACATGACAGGCATATGGTGCTCATAAATAAATAAAAAGCATGATGATATAGTTACACTGATCCCAGTAAGTGGTAACATTTGGTAAGCTGGCAAGTTGTCTACTCTGTCTTACCTTGACAGAAAAACCACAAAATTTCTGAATGAAAACAATTAATTGTAACTGATAGCTTATGGGGCTTCCTCCATTTAAGTCATGCTACCAGGTTCCAAGAGAAACATGAGATCACTGTCTAATATATATATTTCAGATATGTATTTTTAAAGCATTACAATTACATAGGAGGTAACAGTTACACAGGAATAACAATTTTGGCATATCTGGGAGAGACTCACAGTGATATAGAAGAGTTCAATAGAACCCGGGTTCTTACATTCTACTTTGATCCAAAGCTGAGATCCTGAAAAAGCCGAAACAGCCATCTACACGACTAATACGTCTCTCAGTGACCTACTGGTTGTGGTACCTACCAGGACATGGGTGACTCAGGTTCAATTTCCAAAAGTCTTTATGGGTTGAGGAATCCCAGTTTCACATCTCTGCTGTACCTATACACCTCTTTTTGCCCATGCCTTCACTGCTTGCCTGAACTGTCACACTTTCACCAGTGGCATCATTACTGCAAAATTTGCAGAATATAGGAATAAATTTCTTGTGTCCAAATCCTCAACCAGATCTCTACTAATAAGTAATTCTGGTGACCCACTCCAAATCACAAAATACATATTACCTCAAGCAATTGGGATGACATCAGTGAAGTTGTCTAGTGACCTCCTTGCAGGACAATAGATGTTCTACAGTCCATGCCTTCAAACCTTTCAACCCATTAGTCTGAATGCAAACTTAAACATCCAGCATAGCCAGGTAAATGCTATCAAACCAACAGCTAAATCTAAACCTGCCCTCATCTGAAAATTCATCCAGCTTCATCACTTTCCTATGGTGCCTACAGATTCCATCAATGAACATAGTTCTTCAAACTTCACTGTACCTATCTCCTCCCCCCAACTCCAGCACAAAGACACAAGCCCTAATCAGGCCAGAACAGATCTAACATGAGGTGCTTGTGGTCACCTCCTTAGGATTAAGACTAGCACATAGTTTGGAGTTCACATACTAAGTGCCAAGTCCTCCACTTGGGCCACAACAGCTTCATGCAATGCTACAAGCTTGGGGAAGAGTGGCTGGAAAGCTGCCCAGAGGAAAAGGACCTGGGGGTGCTGCTGGTCGTCAGCTGCCTGAACATGAGCCAGCAGTGTGCCCAGGTGGCCAAGAAGGCCAATGACATCCTGGCTTGTATCAGAAACAGTTGGGCCAGCAGGACTAGGGGAGTGACTGTCTCCCTGTACTCAGAACTGGTCAAGTTGCACCTTGATTACTGTGTTCAGCTTTGGGCTCCTCACTACAAGAAAGACACTGAGGTGCTGGAGAGAGTCCAAAGAAGGGCAACAAAGCTGGCGAAGGGTCTGGAGACCAGGTTTTATGAGGAAAGAGAAATGGTACAAGGATACCTTCAGAAGTCAACTACAATAAAGTCATTAAGGTGCAGGAGAGAGTCCAGAGAAGGGCAATGAAGCTGGTGCAGAGTCTAGAGCACAGTCCTATGAAGAGCATCTGAGGGAACTGGGGTTGTTTAGCCTGGGGAAAAGGAGACTGAGGTGAGACTTTACTGCTCTCTGCAACCATCTGAAAGAAGGTTGTAGCAAGGTAGGGATTGATCTCTTCTCCCTCATAACAAGCAACAGGACAAGAGGAAATGGACTCAAATATTCCAGGGAAGGTTTAGATTGGATATTAGAAGTAAATTTTTCACTGAAAGGGTTATCAAAGACTGGAATAAGCTATCCTGGGAAGTGGCTGAATGACCATCCCTGAAGGTGTTTAATACACATGTATATGTGGTGCTTTGGGACATAGTTTAGCACTGGACTTGGTGGAATTAATGATTGGACTTGATGATCTTAAAAGGCTTTTCCAACCAAAACCATTCTATGATTCAGTGATTTTTTGGTTTAAGAGAGAAGAATACAGTATATTCCTGAATATTAAGTTGTTCAAATAGTCTTTGATTCATTTTCACATGATAGAGGTCATCTCTTTATAGATAAACCTAGAGTTACAGTGATGATTAAGACTGAGAAACAGACAGAAAATATTTTTATTTCTGAGGGTTGGTGAAGTAAGACACAGACTGGTGCTGGTAGCACCAAGTCAGCCCCAGTTTGGTTATAAGATAGTAAACATTATTTATCCAAGTGTTAATGGGCTCTTTGGTTTTCATAGAGTATGCCATAAAAAAATAAAGGCTTGTGTTGACAATAGACTGAATGGACTGGAGTGGAAGGTCTGGACCAGAATGGCAAGGTGTCACCTCTGTGGGATTTAGGTTTGGTTTCCAGAGGAATCCTATGGCTGGAAATTTGCATCCTAAATTCTGTCAGAATGACCAAAGTAGGAAGAAGTCTGATGCTGGCAGGGATGAAAGGGTAAAACTGAATTTTGAGGGGTTAGTCCTCAATAATAGGTGTTCTTTCTTTGTGACAGTGTTAGCATTAGTGATATAGTTGGGTTGGAATGGGCTGGAGACCTGTATTTATTCCTGAATTTGACTGGGATTGGGATCTTAAATTGAGGATGTTAAAACAGTAGTAGAATGGTTGTAGCATGGCTTACAAGAGATACTTTGATCTGTTAATGGCCAGGGTCATTTCCACGGGTTTTAGATATGAGGAAGTATTCTTACAGAGGAAGATGAAAAAAAAGGGGCTTTGGATCATGCTTTGGGTCATAGCAGAAACAGCGTTAAGGATACAGTTAGTGTTTGATGTAGGGGAAGAGCTAAGGTCTGAGAGAGGACTGGATGGAGAATTGTGTGACTATATTAAACCTCAGAGAATATCAAACAAGGAGGACAGTACTAATGAGATTATGTGGTATACTCACAGGACAGCATTGTCACCTCTTCTAACTTAAAACTATGGTTAGATTGAACATTGGTATTAGGGTGTGAGAGAAATGAGACTGCGGTGGTACCAATAACAGTTATGGTTTAGCTTAAGGTTAAGAAAAGAAGGGCAAGGGCTGCTGATGTTATATGGATGAGGCTCATCACACAGAAAAATCTTACAGGGGGCGAATTGGACTGAAGATATATTTTCAGTTCTTTTAGGGTCTGTAGGCTTGTAGCATGAAGGTAGTGCTATCTGTAGTGCAAGTTAGGTCTATTACTGTGAGGGCTACCTTTCTTAGTATAAAGCTACATTTGGCTGCAGGCAGGTTTGTGCCTTATGAGAGAAGGACCAGAAAAGGCTTGTTCACTACAGGAACCTGTAAAGGTTGCAGAAACAGTAAGCAGATCAGGGACATCTGAGGAAAACAGACTGTGTGTTTTTTATTAAGACACCTCTTAGAAAAGCTCACGTTAATGATAGTTTTGTTGTTGTGTTTAGAGCTGTGACAAAAGGACTCAAGCTAGAGCAAGGGCTACCTGATGAAGTGCAACAAGTTTGTCCTTTGTTGAGATACAGATGTGGGAAGTTAGGTTTTGTTTCTGAATTCTGGAAGACCTGCTGTTACTGTTAGACCAAAAGACTAGGGTTTGGGTTTAGGTCTGTCAGAGTCATCAATCTGCCACTTGGGCTCAAATTTTTATTGGGCCATGTGTCTGGGACGAACAAGGTGAATTCCTAAATACAGTTGCAATTAGTACTGGGATAGCCAAATGTTGCTTTTCTGGCTCTAATACAGGAGTTTATGTAATGACTGAAAAAACAGGCTAATTTACCATTCCTGCAGATGACACAAGGCATGCAGGAGCACTGGGCACAGCAAGGGAAAGGAAATGAGATGAGATGGGATGGGATGTTTGAGTATAGGTGAATTTCATGTTTCAGGTCCATAATGGGGCTGAGATGTTAAATGTACTCATAAGCATTTTGTATGTTGCAGGCCTCTTCTGAACACTAACACCTTCATTTGTGCTGATATTTAAGTTCAGGTCACTGGGGCGGAGTTTAAGGTTACAATTAACCCTTGGAACAAAAGGACTGGAGTGTCAGGTTTAACACAACACAATGTTCCAGACCAACTTGAGAGCCCTGCTGTGAGAGATTTAGGTGCAATTAGCTGTTCTAACTGTATTCAGGACAAGGTTAAGGACTTGTCATAGCTTGAGCTGAAAAGCAACATTTACACCTGGATCCTGCTAGGGTTGCTAGGCTTCAACCTGACTTAATTCTAACATATTAAAACAAATTATTTCATCTGTAGAGCCTGAAGTAAGGTTTAGTGACAGCATGGCCTAGTATTGTACAGGGCATTAGAACTAGGACAACTGCAGAAAAAAATGACATAGGCTCAGAGGGCAACCAGACTATAAGCTTAGGGCTAAGTGGCTAACATTTGGTACCAAGTTTACATACAAAGGCTATGCAAAGTTTGGTACCAAGGCCACAATGTTTGATACTAAGTTTAGGGCCCAATGGCTGGTACCAAAGGGGCTGAAGAGCTTTGTGAAAGTCCCTCCTGAAATTGATGTATTGCTCTTCTTTCTGATGGAAAAAGGAACTTCACAGGAAAAAGTCAAACGGAGGAAGCAGGACAAAGAGGAAAATGAGACACCAGTACTTATCAAAACGCTGGGACCACAAGGGAATGGTTTAAAAGTCTATACACATGTGCACATCTGTTTTCCCCAATCTTTAACCTTCCTCCCATCCTTCCTGTCTCCCTGTGAGTCTCCCTTCCCCCCAACTCCCACAGTTCTCTGCCACTCCATGTCACACAGATGTTCCTTTTAGTTCCTCTTCATCCTTCCCAATCCCGGCATAGGGCAGAGACAACAAGAGAAGAGAAAACAAGGCAAGCAAGAAGCTTTACTTTTTTTTTGTTTTTTCATCCTGTGTCCAGACCAGTAACAAGAACCACAACAACCATCACCACCACAACAGGAATAATGAATGGCAGTGCTGCGGCACCGCATCTTTACTAGTCGGAGATGGAGGTAAGTGAGGGTGGTAGGGGCTCCACCACAAGGCTTTGGGGAGGGGAAATAATCGAGGACCTCCAGCCCCCGGTGAGCCGGCTCTGCCCGCGGGCTCTCCGGCTGGTGATCCCACAGGACCCTGCCTGCCGGCACCTTCTATTTGCAGAAGCCGGGACACTTTTGAGCCAGACCCCTTGTCTGGGGACTGGAGGGGCCGGGTCCCGCCGCACGGGGGGGGCATCCAGCTGTTGTCGACAGCTGGATGCCAGCTCCGGCCGGGCCGCGGCCGAGCGAGGGGTCCGCCCCGCCGCCGTCCCCGCCCCTGCGAGGAGGAGGAACCGAGAGTGCCCGACCCGGTGGCTTTTAGGGGGGAGGCCACTCAGTTGTTAGCGCCCAGGCCCTGCGCTACTCTTCCAGTTGCTGCATCTGCTCGTTTCCAGCGCTACGGCCGCCAGGCTGGCTGCTGCCCACCCTCCCCTCCTCCTTTTACCGGTACCTACCTCAAAACCTCCGGAGGCTGCGGGGCTCCGCTCTTGAAGGAGGAGGAAGCTGGGCTTGCAAAGGCAAAAGGGAATTGCATTCTAACTGGGTGGCGGGGGGGAAGAAGCGGGGCGGGGGGGGCAGAGAAGAGGAAAAAAAAAAATAAATAAAAAGACCAAAAAAAAAAGAGCGAGGCTGAGCCTGGCAGCGGGTCTCGGCGCCCAGGACCCGCACGCCCCGGCGGCCAGGCGTGGGTGCAGAGCGCGGCGCGGCGCGCAGGGCCCGGCGGAAGATGCACACGACGCAGAAGGACACCACGTACACCAAGATCTTCGTCGGGGGCTTGCCCTACCACACCACCGACTCTAGCCTGCGCAAGTACTTCGAGGTCTTCGGCGACATCGAGGAGGCGGTGGTCATCACCGACCGGCAGACGGGCAAGTCCCGGGGATACGGCTTTGTAAGTGCCGGAGCGCGGAAAAGGGACGAGGGGAGGACGGGGGAGGTCGGCGGGGAGGCAGAGGAGGCGGACGGAGAGGGGGCAGGTGGGTGGCTGCGGGGCATCGCGGGGAAACTTCTGCGGGGGCCTCTATGAGGAGCCGGACAGCGCCGGGCTCGGAAGAGGGTATCGGGCGTTTGGCTTTTTTTTTTTTTTTTTTTTTCTCTCTCTTTTTTTTTTTTTTTTCTCCTCGCTGGGGAGTTTAGAGAGAGGCGGGGGGGAGGGGGAGTACTGAAAAAGGAGATTGAGGGGGGAATTGCCTTATTTCTCGCAGCGCCTCCAGCGCGCCTGTTGCTCCCTGATACGGCCGCGCAGGGGGTTATCTGCTGGCGGCGGAGCTCGGTCCGCGCCCTCCGCCCTGAGCCCAGCGCGGCTCCCCGCGGAGAGCTCCGCTCCCCTCCGCCGGGGTGGTGGGCGGGCGGGGGTCGGGGAGGGGACTCCCTCGCTCCCCAGACTGCCCCCCCCAGAGCCGCTCGACCGGGGGGTCGGTGCCGCGGGAGGGAGGCTTCCCCTTCGCCGCGGAGAGGGATCTAATGCTCAGCCTTGCGCCTTAAGGTCACCATGGCTGACAGAGCTGCTGCTGAAAGGGCTTGTAAAGACCCCAACCCCATCATCGATGGCAGGAAAGCCAACGTGAACCTGGCGTACCTGGGTGCCAAGCCGAGGATAATGCAGCCAGGTGAGGAAGCGGCCCTGGAGGGCTTTTTTTCTCTGTACCTGATGTTTTTTGAGAGATTAAAAACTTTAAAAACGGTAGCGCTGCTGGGAACTTTTCCTGAAGTACACTCAGTGTTTGAGCGTGCTTTTGTCTTTTTAAATGGTTTTTAAATGCAGTGCGTATTAAGTCTCTGCCCGTTTTTTACATGTGCCTTATTTAGGGGGAAAAAAAAAAAAAGGAAAAAAGACCAAACCCAAAAGCAATCTTAGATAAAATATCTTCAGTTCCCCAGGAAGACTTCCACAGCTCAGACACTTCATTGGTTATTCCTACTGCTGGGAATGTGGTGGCACTGACCATTTACAGTATCATTGCAGGGAAAGATTGGCCTAGGAATTAATCGTTTCCAATGTGTGCAGTCTTATTAATACAAACAATATCTTAATGCAAACTTCTCAAGCAGATGGGAGCTATTATGCAGACTTTAAAAAGAAATGGCTCTCCCCAAGACCACATCTGAGCCAATCAGACCTCTTATCTGCTTCACAAACTGCTGCTTTGCAGCAAGAGAGACAGGAGAGCAGTGTGCATGCACGTTTGTGCTCTAAAGACACAGTTCAGAAGCTGCTCTGAATTCCCATGTGCTCAGCCTGAGGATGACTTGTGGAAGTAATGAAGGGCCCATCAAGGAAAGAAGGGGGTTTATGCTTGGGCATTTGAAGAACAGAAACGAATTTAGGATTTTACTCCTATGCTAAACCCTCATGACTAGAGATGGCTTGGAATTTAAGTACGTAGAAGGTGCACAAATACACTGGTGTGTAGAAAGTACCATAGAGTCCTTTAGAGGCTAAAGCTAGAGTCCAGAATGCAGCACAAAATAAAACGCAAACAACAACCTTGTGTGAACAGACCTGGTGAACAAAAATTTTTGTTTAGAAAAAGTATTCTGAGCATCTCTATGAAATCGTGGGCTTCACCATTTTAAGTTCTGTATGCATGTATGTCTGTGCATGTATATGTGGATTGGTATATTTTACTTTCCTATTTGTGGTTCTACAGCCTTTCAGATGTTGTTACTGGAGGTTGTTATTGAAGGCTGTTACCCTGCTTTTGTAACCTTGTGGATATAGCATAAATAAGTGTATATAGCATAAATAAGTGTATGTAGCATAAATAAGTGGCCAAAAGAACACCCATGCAGATAATGTGATGTGTTTTTTGTTGGTAGGTTTTGCCTTCGGTGTCCAGCAGCTTCATCCAGCTCTCATACAGAGGCCTTTTGGGTAAGTCTGCTCAATGGGACCTCAAACAGGGGAGGAAAAATCTCTTTTTTTAAAATAAGGAAAAAATATGATCTTGAAGGCCTCATGCAGTAGCAGCCTTGTAAACTCACCAGCAA
Source organism: Heliangelus exortis (assembly GCF_036169615.1). Classification (NCBI taxonomy): domain Eukaryota; kingdom Metazoa; phylum Chordata; class Aves; order Apodiformes; family Trochilidae; genus Heliangelus; species Heliangelus exortis. The sequence continues at coordinate 63,161,970 of NC_092423.1, forward strand.
TGATGAAGTTCTCAGACTTAAAAATGTATGCCCATAAATGCGCTCACCTTGTCGGTCATGTTCTAATGCCGCAGCTGAGTCAAGTTGTGTGGGATGTGTCCCCTCCACCTAAGCGGTCCAGTCCCGTATGATCCTATGATAAAACAAGGAGGTATGACTTGATGCAAGATTGCTGTGCCCCATTTCTCTTTTTTCAGCTTGACTCAATGTTATTTATCTCTTTCTAATCTGACAGGGATCGTTTACAGTTAAGATAACTGATCAGAAGGATATGATGATAAGAGGTGGAATAGTTCTGTTTGGAATTAAACTCTGTAACCAGTAGACTCAAACACAAACAAGCTAAAATGGTGATTAACGATGCATGTATGTTTTTTTTCATATAGTCAATAGACCTCCGTGTGCTTTTTTTATTTTTCTATTTATTACAGTAATGAAGTGGTGTTCATAGCTAAACTGTGTGCTTTTATTTAATTGAAAGAGCTGTAGTGAAATTTTTGGGGGGTCTTTTTAATTTTGTTTTTGTTGTTGAGGAGTGACTTTGCCATGGGGAGCAAAGGGCCTTTGTTTTTTTCCTTGCTTTCAAGCTATAGCCTGTGACTTTTTTAACCGTATTTTGTAGTGAGTGCTAAATTGTGTGACTTCTTGATTTTTAAGTAAATCAACGTATTGCTTGCATGTTCATAATTTTTGGGGGGTTTGTTCTTGGGAGGGGTGTGGAGCTCCTTATTAACAATGTGCGTCCATTTGGGCTTTCTAATTTGAGATACTTTGTTTCTTCAATCTGTCTTTAATAGGTAGCTCATTTCCCTTTTACTTTAGTGTACCATTCCTAAGTAGATCTAACTCTTGCTTCTTACAGGCATATAATTAGGAGGTGAAGTCTGCTTTAAACTTTCCATACAGTGTCACTTTGCTAATACACACTGACTGAGAAACTCATTGCAAAATAATGCATTTTGCTAATTAATGAGTAAGCTAACAATTACGTAGGGAAAATGTGTCACAAACGTATTTTTTTTCTTTGACTGGAATAGCTACAGAATATTGTACCTAGCTGTTATTAAGCAATAATAGCTTATCAGCAGTTCAGTTTGTCAAAAGGATAGGAAACAGTTCCTATCTTCAAAAGTACAGGGAAAGGTGTTCCTACAAACTTTACGCACTTAGAAAAGATAATGTTGATTCTTCTGAGACCTGTGGGGAGGTTGTGGATAACTTTTTATCTCTTTTTTTTTTTTTTTTTTTTTTTTTTTTTTTTCCTGTCCTGCTGATTATCCTCTACTGCTTTTTGTTTGAGTTCCTTGAAGATGAGACAACAGTATATATGCAGTCATCAGTTTAAGATGCCTGTGCTAAGGTAGACAGGAGATGGGAGTGTGTTGTCTCCAGAGCTGTTAAAGCACTTGTTGCAAACAGAAACCAGTGGACTGCCATTTGGGATCAGCCATGAAGTTTGCTGAGCACAACAGAAAAGGAGAACCTTTCGTTGTCTGTCCCTAAAGGACTGTGCAAATGTGGGGCTCTTTCTTGCTTTCCTTACCCAGAGCCAACAGTAGATCATGTAAATTGTGTTTAGGTCAGGGAAATTCTTCTAGCAGGCTGAGTAAGGTTTAATTTCTAATGCAATGTACATCAGTCTAAAGAAAGGGGGTGTTAGTCACAGGGTCATGTATATATAAATTAATAATTTTTATTCCTTGCCTTTTGCCTTTCTAGTACCAACAAAGATTACTAATCCTGCTTCCTTCTCAGAATTTCCAACAACCTCTATCTTTTCTAAAGAATATAGTTCAGATTAAGAAGAACTGCATTCATTAGGGTGAATATACATCTTCATTCACTATATTCCTTGGCAATAAGAAATATTGTTACTTGGATCTATTTTTATTGAAGAATTCACTTTTAAAGGATATCACATGGATTGCACTGAAATATGTAGTCACATTAAAGCTGTTCTTCCTCCTGTGCAGTTGCACTTTTTAAAAGTACACTTTACTAATATTCTGTGCAAAATGGGTTTTAATGGCAATTTACTGCCAATACTCTGCTAATCCATACACGAAAGCTCCAAGAGTTCTGTGATTTTCAATTTTTTTTTTCCTACCAGAGAGGAATCATTGAGGTACTGACATATTCTGGTATGGTTAGTGTTTTGACGTGGTTCCCCACCTATCCAGCAAGAAACTGAAAAATAACAGTTTATGTTACATTACTTTTTACTAAGAAGATGCAGAAGCACAATATTATGAATTAAGTACAACATTATTGTGGTGGAGGGAGCCAGAAACTAGATTAGCTTCAGTGCATGAAGCTTTTTGAATGCTGGAAAGTTTTCTTTATTTAGTGCTGAAGAGATCAATTCATCCAACAAATTACATTTCTTCCTGTTAGACATTCAGCATCTGTCTTACTGTTGGTGTGTTTTGTAGAAGGCTGTTTGATCACAGGACTGGTTATCTGTACTGCTATGTTTTCAAGATTGTTTATTAAAATACTGTCTCTGAATTCAGTATGAGTTTATGGAGGGGGAAGGTCACCTTGTCTCCTGTATTGGCTTTTCTCATTTTGCTTATGTAATTTTTACTTCAATATTGGTGGGAAAATATGGAGCTCTACAGAAGCACTGGTGTAGGATATGACTCATTCTGTTGGAGAGATTTTTTTTCCCCTTTATTTGCTGTCCAAAACCTTTACCTTGATCAAAAATGCCCAGTGTTTTTAGTAAGTAAATCCAAAGTTATTAAGTTTATTATCAAATGGTTAGCTGATACTACTTACCTGGTATTATCTTCCAAGAGTTGGACAATTTTGCCTTTCTTAAGAGAGAAGGAAAAGCCCTCTCTTGAGCTTAGGACAGGCACAAATCTAAAAGGAATCATATTTAGGGTCTTGCATGTCTTTATGTTTACATAACCTATTTCTGCTGTAAGGAAAGCTGCACTGATGAAAATCTACTCTTCAGTTACGCTTACAAAAGCAGGTGATGCCATGCAAGGGCCAAAGCAAAACATTTTGTTCAAAGTTAAATATCTGCTTTCACAAGAATTTTATTGTTCAGAGTCACCAGTGTACTACTACTGCTGAATTTCTGTATTCCATAGCTTTCTGCATTAGTCTGAAAAATCCTTTCTTTCCTTTGAAACAATTAGCTTTCACTGTACTACTGTTTATAGGATTATTTTTCAGGCCTTGTTTAAACACAAATGTTCTGTTGTAACAACAGTGAAGGTTGTAATGCACATGGCAAGAGTGTATGTCATTCAGTGTTGAATATTCCCTTTTATTGCAGAAGCATAAAGCAATAAATATGTGTTCCAAAATAAAATCTACTGCCAGGAAAGAAACCTTAAAGCATGTATAATGCTCACACTCTTAATTTCCAAAGTAAAAGAGGAACTTTTATTTAAGTTAAGGATACTAAGGATATCCAGCATAACCGGGAATTGCTTTTTCAGCTTTTAACCTGACAGAGCAATAAAAGCAGTTGGGTTCTGAATGGCTGAGATCCACATGTGCTGGCTTCTGCAGTAGGTAGAAATTTACTTTGGCCATATAAAGCCATTTTACTCAACTCAAAACAGTTGTAGCATGACAGACGATCAAAAATAGCCCTGCTGCAGCTTATGCTGTCAATCATCATGTGTGAAATGGCATGGTGGTGAGGAGCCTGCACAGGGTTTATGTTTATCGTAGGGTAAGATGTGGCAAACAGATAATGTTTCATAACTTCACCACCTGTTAGTTTCTTGGCTTAAATAAAACAAGTCACAGGAGTTTAAGTGGAAGCACATGTATCTTTCTGTCTTGTTCAAGGATATGGCTGAGTGTCCTCCTGTCTTCAGAAAATCCCAGTAACATCAGTTCCAAGTCAACACAAGCAGCTAGACATGCTTGCTTACTCTCTCTTCTGTTAGAATCACTCTGTTTCACAAATGCTGTATGTAAAGATGCATTTGATGCAGTGTTAAAGAGATGCCTAATGATGCAGAAGAGGCTCTCGGTGACTTCAAATTTGGTTTTATCCCTCTTTCCATAATTCTTATAAACCACGGTATTATCTTGTACTTGATCGGTGACCAGTACCAAGTGCTTGTTTATGCTCATCCATTTTGTACGGAGAGCTCAGGTAATGGTGTGTATTTAAATGCACAGAGCCAGCTTAAGTATGCCTCAAATGCACTTCTGGCTAATCACTTCATAAATTAGGTGAGTGTTAAAAACCCAACTTATGGTTTTATTTCATGTTTTCTTTCTTCCCAATTCCTATTTGTTACTTTTTTATTATTATTATTTTTTTTTTCTCTTTTTCTTTCTTTTTTTTCCTGTTTTCATTTCTCCCTTCACATATCAGGAAGTGAATTTCATTGACATGTTGGGTTTTTATGATTGTGGTGTTCATGTCTTAAACGTGGCAACTGAATATTTCTCTCTGCTAATACTCCTTTCAATCAATTGAGCTCTTTTATTCCTAAAAAAAACCAAACAAAGCAACCTTGGCTGTTTTAAAGCCTGCCTATCACTTATTTTAAACAATATTTTGCTGTGAAACTAGTGGACAGTGTCCCTTCTGATTGAAATGTTTCCTTGTTGACCACTTAAGTAAACCTTGAAGTTACTTAAAAATGAAACAAAAATTTAAACCGTTTCCATTACATCTTTAATTTGCAGAAAAGAGGACAGTTTTTACTGTTGCAATTTGCATATGTGTTTATAGTACACTAAAAGGTTGATGCAGTGTTTAGAGTTGTCTGTGATGGTAAAGTTTAGTACGAAATTATAGTAAGCCTGCACAAGCAATTTTTCATGGATTTATAAAGATTCACTGACTAGAAAGGAGTTGCATATATGAATGACTTCTCTGTGGAAATCCAGATGCAAGACAGGGTTATGAATGGAAAATGAGAATGATACTGATACTGAGTATAGTATTTTTTAATTCATGTTATATGGTAAAATACAACTATAAAATGAACTTGTATGTACACTTGAGTGCTAAGACAATGATATGACCACTTGTCAAAACTAAAGAGCTAAGTAAACAAGCCAAGGAGGTGAGCTTTGTGACTTGGAGAAGATGGAGAAGTGCATACTGATCTGTTCAGAATGGTTATTTCTTAAGCTGTAAATTTGTTTTTTTTAACTTTTGTTAAGCACGAGTTCTATTTAGACTTAATCCTATGCCCACCCCCCAAAAAAACTCTATGCTGTATGTCTTGCATAGAAATAAACAAGCTGGCACAAAACAGGACATCAGTGGCCTGATAATCAAACAGGTTTGACCCTTGTGTCCTTATGAACTTTATAAAAGTGTGATGCACATGTACTTAGGAGTCACTGTTATGGATTTTAATAGCATCTATGTAGCTTCCCCTCAATGGCCTCTTGTGACGGAGTGAGCTGCACTATCGTTCGTTTGGAAAGTGTGATTCTTGCTGTGTTTACCACACTTGTGAACTTTATTTAAACTCCTTTGTCGCCTGTGTTGGTTTTTTTTCTTATTTTTAATAAGGGTGACTGAGGTTGCAGAGAAATTAATGTGTGCTGAGTCTGCATAGCAACTTAAGTAGGGTTGCCACAATACACTCTTCTCCCCTTCCCTGAGAAGACTTTACGTAAAGTCAGGGTTCAATCATTTTATTGCCTTATTGGCTATTGCCAAACTCATTATAATGATGCTGTCAAACTGCTCGGTTACTAATAATAAAAGAATTGCAGGAAATCATTTTACTATGAGTCGAGTAGTTAAGCGAGAAGCAGGGTAATAAAAGTCACTTACAGGTGTTTTGAAAACGAAACACTGTGGTTTCCAGATGTAATAATCAACCTTTCTCCTTTAGAGTCACCTTAAAACTGACATCAGTGATCCTGGTCCTTCTAAAGGCTTTAAAGGCATTAAACATAATATCCTCAAGCCACGTTGAACGCCGCTCTTCAACTCAGCAACCACGCTGTGCGTTGGAGCGATGCCTCTCTCCGGGCCAGCGAACTGACAAGCGCCCCGTTCGCTCCAGTTATTGTGGCAACCCTATGCACATAACAACAACTAAATTGAGTTTGTTGTAGTTCGGAGTTATGGATGTGACGCTGAGGCGCCGACTCGCCTGCCAACTCTAACTCCTTCTCCCGTCTTTCAACAGGATACCCGCTCACTATGTCTATCCACAGGCTTTTGTGCAGCCGGGAGTGGTAATCCCCCACGTCCAGCCCGCGGCGGCCGCTGCCTCCACGACACCCTACATCGACTACACCGGAGCTGCCTACGCCCAGTACTCGGCCGCCGCCGCTGCCGCCTACGAGCAGTACCCCTACGCCGCCTCGCCGGCCGCCGCTGCCGGGTACGTGGCGGCGGGGGGCTACGGCTACGCGGTGCAGCAGCCCATCACCGCGGCAGCCCCCGGGACGGCGGCGGCGGCGGCTGCTGCCGCCGCGGCTGCTTTTGGCCAGTACCAGCCCCAACAGCTGCAGACAGACCGTATGCAATAGCAGATGGACCTCTGAAGGAAGCTCTTTCTTTCTCTTCCTCTTTTCGGCCTTCCCGTAGAAGTAGCTAATCAGAGACAATTGATGTTAACTAAGGAGCTTTAAGGAAAGCGATGCTATTGCGAAACTAAAGATTTTTATTCCGCTGTCTTCATACAGTACGCATCCAAATCGTGTTGTTAGAGGGGAGGGGGTAGTGCAGCGTGGCTAGTTTCAAGTATCGAGCTAGAAGAAAATGGGGGAAAAAATACTGTACTGTCATGAAAGAGTGGCAGGGGTAGCGATGGGACTTGGTATTTTCAAACAAACAAGAACCAAAAAAAGCAAAGGTGTACTTTTTACAGTATCAGGGAAGCAAAACTGCCTTTTGTAAGTAAGAAAATGGTATTTGAGAAGTTTGAACCAGGGAAAAAAACTGAGTCAGCAATATGTAATAATGATCTTTATCCAGGTGAAAAGGAAGCAAGCTTAAAGCACTGATTGTCCTTTCTAGCTTTCAGAAGTTGTCTTCGTGAGATAGTACCTTCTCACTGTCTCACTAACGGGCATCGAACAACCCAAGGAAGATGGCCGGCTAGTAAGATGGCGGACAGGCACCAAAGTTATTTTCTTCTCTGTCCTCTGGATGAGTGGAACTATGGAGCAAGTGATGTGGAAGTAAGGGGTGCAACAGCTGTAGAGACAATCAATAACACAGACAGTTCTGGACAGAACACATCACTCGTGCTCATGTGATGAGCTTGTCACATCCTAATCCCTCGCCCCATCCTGTTTCACTTTTGGGAAACTTTAACTGCTGGTGTCAGCTATTCTGATTCTAAAATAGGATCAGCCCTTTACTACAACAGCCTTCTCTTTCTATTTATTGCATCTATTCGTAACTTTTGAATAAAGGCAGGAAGAAACTTAATGAATTAAAACCTTTAAGAACTGTTTTAAGGGAATTTTCTTTTCTGAAACAATTTGTACAATTTTAGTATCTATTTCAGGATTATATTTAAAATATTTATTAGCAAACATACAGTATGCAAGGCAACTTTTGTTACCCAGACGGCAGTTCTTGAAGGGTTAATGGTATGTGATTTATACTGTGCCTTAATTGTTATGATATTTAAAAAGAAATATTTATTTTGAAAGTTTTACTATGCTGCGCTCTAAAGAAAGCAACTTTAGATGTGACACTGTAAAATTATGTATTCATCTCATGGCATAAATTATTTAGTAGTCTTAGATGTAGCATATTAAATATTAACCTAATTAACTAAGGATGTTGACTTGGATTTATTTAATTCGGTATGTGCACTGTATGAGGGTACTCTTAAATTAACACTTTTTTTAGGTTTTTACATAAAATATTGCTAGTTCATTCTTTTCCTATTAGTTTTTCATGTAGACCTCTCAAATACATTACTACCGTTTTCTCACTCATCTGTACGTAGACTGACGATATTTCCCTTTGCTAGAAAATGCTGCTTTACATTGTCCTGTGAAACTACAATACTTGCAATTTTTATTCTTGATTGAAATGGAATTTAATATTTTACACTGTATTGGATTTTTTTATACTTGAACAATTTCATACAAGGAAGACAGGATAGCATTTTTATGGACTTTATCCAATGTCACTGGATTTATTTTAAGTATTCTGAAAACTAGCCAGTGTTATAATGTAGACATGACTCTCCTGTGCATATTATTTATTCAATATGTATATTGCTTTACAACATTTCAGATCTCTTAAATCTATTCACTTGTATTAAAACAATAAAAAAAATGTCACATCTCATCTAGTGATTTTTTTGCTCATATTGTCTTAGATCTTGTTTAGTTAAAACTGGGGAGAGGGGGCAACCTTATATGTATTTTTTCTGATCTGGGGGGTGAATAGCAACATATGGACTGACCTTAAATACACAGACTATATGAACTGTATTACGTGGAGGAAATTCTACAGAGAAGATGGAGCAGATCCATCCTGAGAGCTACGAAATAATTCAGAGCAGAAGGGACTTTGTGAGGACCCAGCTTACTTACGGCTTTGTCCAGTCAGGTCTTAAAATCCTCCATGTGGAGACTGCACAGCCCCTCAGCATTTGCCATCTCACTGCTTAATTATCCCCATAGTATTTTTTTTTTCCTTATATCTACCCAGAGCCTCCTCTGTTCATTTATACCCTTCGTCTCTCATGCTTTGGCGGAGAGCCCAGCCCTATCTTTTCAGTAACCTCCTCGTAGGAACTGGGAAGTTGCTGCTGCCTTGTGTAGGCTCAATAAACCCCACAGCTTCAACTTCTCCTCACAAGTGTCATGCTTCAATCCCCAGCCATCCTGTTGGGTCTCCAATGGAATCATTCAAGTTTATCAACAGCTTTCATGTACTGGGAATGTCAAGACTGGACTCACCATGGCAGCTGTGGTCTAATGTGTGCTGAGTAAAAGGGGATCAATTCCCTTGATCTGCCATCTGTGCTCCTGTTGATGCAGTCAGATGTACTTTCACTGCTGCCACAGTTGGCTACTGACAAATGCAGTGTCAAAGAGGCTACCCCAACCCTCCTTTCTCCTCTTCAGCAGAGCTGCTACGAGACCAGTTATTCCCTGGTCTGTGGAGGGAGTTAGTCCATCTGAGATAAAGAACTATTTGTCCTCACTGAATTTTATGAGGTTCCTGTGTCCTCGTCCTCTAGCAAGCGAAAACTGCTCCAAATGGCAGACCTGATCTCAAATTTATCAGCTACAGGGATGTCTGTGTTCATGGAGGCATTTAAAAGACTTTTAGACGTGGCGCTTAGGGACACGGCTTAGTGGTGAACTTTGTAGAGTGAGCTTTATGGTTGGATTCCATGATCTTAGGGTCTTTTCCAACCTAAATGATTCTCTGATTCTGTAACTGCACTGCCCATTTAGTATCATTAGTCTGCAGACCTGATACTGCTGTGTCCTGTCGCTTCCTCCAGGTCATTGATAAAGTTATCAGCCAGGACAGATCCCTGACAAACTCCACTGTACCCAGCCTCTGGACAGAGCATGAGCCTTTTGGACCAATGACCCAGTCAGTTTTTTTGCCTGTCTAGACTGAGCCATCTGAAACTGGATATAAGGATTCCATGGGAGACAACATGGAAAGTCTTGCTAAACTCAAGGTAGCCAACATCATCCACAAAAGAGACCTTTTACAACGCTAAAGAGGGCAGAAGTGAAATTAAAGTGGTAGAGAAAACATTTCTTCATCCTGGGGTCTGACTTCATTTTACCATGGATGATTATGAGACTCAATTGTCCAGAATGGGTACACTCACATTCTGGACTGATGCTGTCATGTTCTGCTCTTGGAGTGCTCATAGCCTGGCTGCTGAGAACTGTTTCCAAACTTCCTTTTGCAACTTGACCTTAAGATCTATGACCTTGCAGAGTGCAATGTAGTGTTTTTTCTGCTAAGAAGCATCTAAACGCCCAGCAGGGAGTGAGTAGGAAACAGTTAACAAATGCCATTTTCTACTCTCTTCTCCCATTTCCCTGCCCCAGAGAGAGTCTGCCTACAGGATGTGGTACCAAGAAGAAATTAGAAACAGAAGTCACTCTTGAGTGGAAGATGGAGGATGCAGATGGCTTGGGAAGCCATGAGGCACAGTAACCTATTATTTGATATAGAAAGAAGGAGGTACCTTTGCCCTACATATTTTATGACCCTGACAATGTCCTTGGGCCTCCCCCTGTCCTTGGACCTTTCCCTGGAGGTGACAGACACCCCAGGGTGCAGCATGAAGGCCCTGGAGGGACTCTGTGTTGTGGCCAGCCACAACAGGAAGAGAATAAATGTTTATGATTCAGTTTATAAAGGTCAAGTGCATGCTGGCTCCATTACTTGACAGATAAAATTACTTCAGTAAAAATGTACAGCAAGTTCCACTAGCAAAGCTACCTTTGGGCATACAACATGAACACTAACTCTTATTTTTGATACATAAGTAGCTGAACAGACTTTTGTATATAAAATACACCAAAATAACACCTCCCATACTTGAAACACAAATAGTTCGTACTACCAGGACCAAAATTTTAAAACTGAGGCATAGCAGCACTTCATTTTGAAATATGTGAATTCTCAGCAGAAATGTTAGCATTTTACTTCAGAAATGGCAAATAGGTAAGCAGCAATAAATTGCACACAATAAAATTTCCAGTTGTGTTTCCAAAACCTTCCAAAGACATTTTGCACTAAGAAGTGACGAGTGCTGAGTTCCTTGCTGTGACCAGAAAGTGGGAAAAGTTGAAACTACAAACCCCATCATTAAGGAATGTGTAGACTTAAAAAGGTGTAAAGCCTTGAAAGTTTACACTGACAAGCTGGCTGTTAGAGTTGTAATTTTTCCTAATATTTGTATTTTCCTATTAACCAGTGAAGAAACTTTGGCATTAGTAGGGTTCATTATAGCGAATTTTTACTGAATTTTTCAAACATGGGGAAGGACTATGGTAGCATTAAAACATCGTGCAACCATTCAAAGTAGTTCTTAATCTTGTTCATCAGATGATGAACCATTAAAAACTGAACAATTCCTTAATTATGCTCAGTGCTTGATGAGAAAAAACATTCCATTCTGAACCAATGTTTCAGTTTTAAATAGCATGCACATATGATTTGAATTGTCTTCAGTTTCAATTTAATTTCCAGATTTTGGGCATAAATAAATATGTAAGCAGTATATTCAGATTGCAAAGCATATAATTTTTGTTTTATATTTTCCTTTGTGCTTGAGCTTCAAACCATTAAGCCATACTTCCTCAAACTAGCAATAAACTAGGCTCTGGGCAAAGTCTAACTGTAAAAAGCATGCCCATAGAAAATTTTTAATGAAAAATCTATGAGCAAGTAAAAACTGAGGATTATGATGGAATTTGGCCTTGTAACTATCACCAAAATATACAATGCTGTGAATGGGACATGGTAAGAAGAATAGGATAATGGAAGAGAAAGAAAACCACTCAGCTTTACACTGCATTTAATACTACCATAAGGAGTACATATTGATTATTGCCTATTGGTTAGCAAGACAATTACAAGATGCATGCTAGAAGTTTACATCCAGCTGTTGTTTATATATCCCAGAATACAAGGGGGACATGATCTTTTAAGGTATTTTACTACACTCATGCTACCACATTATCAGGTGTAAGTATCCCAAGGAACACATTACTTACAATGCTACATATTACATTTAGCACACCAAGAAAACACCTAACAGTGGAAGCAATTAAAGATTTTTAAGGACTTTGAAAAGCACATGGTTATGTGTGAATTTACAAAAGGCTGAAGATTGGGCTTTGGGCTTTGTTTGCAGATTCCTTTTTCCTCCAAAGCCCAGTCTGAAATTGTAAGAAAAAATAAGGTTGGTCTAGTTTCAAAGAGTGAAGAAAAAATACAGCTATGACTATGTTCAAATATGTGAATATGTACATAGAACAGTTAGCAGCTTTCTTCAATGAAAAGAAAATTAGCTCTGGAATATTTTCCAATTCCATGTGCCAACATTGCTGAGGGAAGCTATGCATTTGGTATAGCTTACACTAACACTATCTTTTATATAAGCAAAATTAGGGATTAGGGAGGAACCCAGCAAAGCCTGTTTCATCATCAAGCATTCAAAAATCAAAAGATACAGATTATTTGATTTAATTGGTGAGAGGTCTCTGAGAGATACACGCTTTAGCTCAGTACCCACATGTTAATCTTTGAAACAGACTTCACTCTGCCTGCTGCTTCTTCACCCCTCTCTAGATGTGGTTGTTGTGGGTGATGTACTCCCCACTTTTATACAGGTCAAGGGCTCTTTCAGGTGTCCACTCACTTCCTACTTAAGTTTAAAAAAGGGTGAAATGTTTCAGCTACATTAAGAAAACACCAGTCTTTCTTCTCAAGCTTAAAAAAATCCGGAAAAACCTTTAGAAAAAAGTTCTTCCTATCCACAGATCACCTGCTTCTGAATTTGTTGATTCCATCTGAACCAGAGCACAAATGTTAAAATACCAAAACTGACAGAGGTAAATCATAAGCAAAGCTCAAGTGAATCCACCAACTGTCTTTCAGCTGTTAAAAGAGCTTTGTCACTGCACTTGCAAAGGACATGAATCATTCTTTACCACACACTTGAATAACAGAACACATTTTTATTCAGCACTGCAGATAAGGAATTTTGACACTGAAAAACTTGCAGAGGGCCATTTTTTTTTTTTTTTGGGGTCCAGATTTGTAGTGAAGATTTTGTCACTTAACACTCGAAACACTGCAGTAAACAAAACTCCCTCCCAGAAAAAAATCAGGTAATTTAAAAATAAAGCAGCTATGTTTGTATAATTTAAAACAAAGAAAACACAAATTAAATCCCCGTATTTTTCACAAAGCAAAATATCCCTGCACTTATAAATGTTATGTTTTTTTCCTGACATGAACCACTACAATTGAATGATTTTCCATAGAAACACATCAGTATACTTCCCAGCTGCTTCAAAGGCAGAACCAATTACTTGTTCAAGTCTGTAGATGCCATAGAGTTGCCAAAAATTGGGATGCCTTGGCTAGTTCTTGTGACATCTGGAATCCATCTGCTTACTTGTTCACTAGTAATATTTCTGAATGCAGATAGAAACAATGAAAGTGTAGAGACAAATCTTGTTTGCACCAAGGATAGCGAGACAATTTGGGAATGTTCTATGCAGACAAGTAAACATGGGCAAGAGGAACAAGAAAAGCACGACCAAGTTGAAGCATAAGGTTTTTTCCTAGGTACGTCCAAAGTTTATGTAAGTGATGGTCCATCTTAATTATAAAGTAATTTCTATATGGCCCTAGAAATGAAGGACCTTGGAAGTGGGCTATTCCCTTTGTCTATGATCTCTTCCTCCCTGTGGACAAGGTTAAGTAGCCCATTAGTGCAGTAAGTCCACAATTTTTTTTCCAACATGCCATTATGGGGTAGAGTGCATTCCTTGGCACAAATGTGTGACGAAGACTATATAAGGAAAATGTGGTCTTCATAAACCCAGTCTTGAATATCACAGTATGCAGGTTTAAGCATTACTCTTCCCTGATTTTCATCAGTCTGGCTTTCTTCCATTAGTGAACTACTTTATCAAGTAAGCTCTTTCCTCATTTTCTGTAAAGTGCATCCTTTCACTAACCTGAGTACCATCAGAATTTATATTTCACGTGAGAGGACAACGATCTCCAGGCTTTGTTCTTCTGTAAATGTCACCGGTTCCACAGACACTACTGTATCTCCAAACTGGTTTTCCTCTGACCTTATCAAGAACAGAATTTTACTTCCTATTCTAACAACACATGGGATCTTGCCAAAAGAAATCAGATTCTAATGTAAAGCTCAGAGAGCAGGGACTGAGTGTGAAAATAAGTGTGCCCGTCAGATTTCAGAGAGGGACAGTGTCAGAAGGGAGCTGACACGGCTGCGGTAGCTCAGCTGAGCAAGGGCTGGAGAGGGACACACCACAGCTGAAAGGCTTTCTTGTGTGAATGCTTTGGTTCTGCTTAATAAAGGCAAGGAAAAGGACAAAGCAAGCAGCACTGTAGCATCTTTCACTGGAAGAAAGTTGTGGTGCCCACTGTGACTTCAAAGAACAAAGCTGACTTCAAAGATCTTGTATCATCTTGTCTTCAGTGTAATGCAAACCATATGGAGAGCCTTGGTCTGATCCTGACGATGGCAGTGGTGCTTGGCAGCAATTCTCTACAAATGCAGCTTGGCAGAGTACAGTGTGAAGGAGCCTGAAGGAATCTGACCTCCCTAAACTCAGGGAATGTCAGTACTAGGGACACCCAGACATTGTCTCTCCTCTGTCTTCTACTGCATTTAAGATACAGTTTATTTGAAATGTGGCTGCACTCTATTATTGATATTTTATTACTTCATCTCCAACTGCCACAGCCATTGCTGCAGAAACAGAAGAATAGCAAGCTTTGGGTACAACCAAGATGAGCTTGATACTCAGGGACTGAAGCCAGGGCCCAGATTGAAAACAGAAGATCTGCACAAATTTTTACCCTGAGAGAACTGCTGAAGGCCAGAGGAGTTTGCTCAAAACGGGTCAGAAGTACAGTCTGCTTGGTGGTGGTGGAAGTGCTATTACTTGCAAACATCAAAAGGTTTTCATGGATCCTTGACATTTACTGTGGTGTTTAATGCTCGTATGACATAGTACCATTGTCTGGAGTTTAAAAGCTAAGAGCAGATCTTCCAGGTCTTAACTGGCTGAGGAGTGTAGCTATTGCCTATTCGGTGACTTCTGAGGACAAAGTCATATGTATGCCAACAAGAAAACTAATTGTTTCTCAGTGGGATATTGTTAAGTCTAGGCAGGGTTACTTGCAAAGTCTCAGGTTCTGTACGTCATATAGGTAAAAGATTTAAAGGTACTAACTTTCAATCCCTAAATCAGTGATAATCTCAAGAAAAGAACTATTTCACTGCACTATTCACAGATCCTGGTATTTAGAGGATTACCTGTGTTTGGAAGAACATTTGGCTACCCCAGAGAAAAACTAAGGAAGGCCTTGAGGCTGAGCAGAGCAAGCTGCACATAAATGCTCCAAACAGTCCTTTGCTCTACTGGGCATTAACACTGACTTGCTCCAAAATGTGCAGTATGGGAACATACTCCAGCACCTGTGTGTGTTGAATGTAAAGATAATTCTGCTGTTCAGTGTTTTTGTGCTAGAAAGAAGAAAAGTGTAGGTAAATGTTCATGTTTGGTTCTTCTTCTGATAGTCATAGAATCATAGAATCATAGAATCGTCTGGGTTGGAAGGGACCTCTGAGATCATCAAGTCCAACCCTTGATCCACTCCCACTGCAGTTACCAGACCATGGCACTGAGTGCCACATCCAGGGATGGAGAATCCACCACTTCCCTGGGCAGCCCATTCCAATGTCTGATCACCCTCTCCATAAAGAAATTCTTTCTAATGTCCAACCTAAACCTTCCCTAGCACAACTTGAGACCATGCCCTAATGACTTGGTGTAGAGGAGAAGAGGGGAAAAGAAATATTAAAGT
Source organism: Heliangelus exortis (assembly GCF_036169615.1). NCBI lineage: Eukaryota > Metazoa > Chordata > Aves > Apodiformes > Trochilidae > Heliangelus > Heliangelus exortis. The sequence goes on from NC_092423.1 coordinate 63,177,520, forward strand.
GGTGTTCAGCTTATTCCCCAAAAATCTAAAAAAAAAAAATCAGTGGTGATATCTCTCATGCCATTCTCATTTTTGAGAAGTGGTAGAACACACACCACCCTGGGATTTTTTGAGGCAAAATATGGAGTAAGGTCACTCAAAGAGCAGCATATGGGGAACCATGCCAGCAATGGAGCCACCTTGGTGTATTTTGAGTTTGCAGACTTCACAGCAGCCTGGATGGATTTATAGGTTCATGCTCCTGTTGTAGGAGGTCCTGCATAGTTTAGTCTCTCCACTGCTGCCTCATTTTAATAAAAAATATAACTTGCCAAACTGTCCTTTCTGCAACTGAAATTCTTCTTTCTCATAGACAGATGGACAGCCTTCTTGGGGGATAAATCAACAGGTGGTGCAAAACCACATCAAAAACCTTAAACTACAGGTTGGAAAGCAGGGCATGTAGAAGGCAGAACCTTTTCAGCTATCAAAGGCCTTGAAAAGGAGCTGGATAGTGCTTCCATTATTTCTCAAATTCACTGTCTCACTTCTCTTCAGGTAAGTTAAGTGCAACTTGCACTCATTTCTCATAAATGTATTAAAACAAAATAAAACAAACAAAAAAACAGAGGCCATCTCTATTTATATGAGATTGTAGAATAATAAATAAATTGCCTAGCCTGCTGATATCATGGATAAAATGAGGAAGGGAAGATGAAATTTACTTAAGCATAAAAAGTGCAACACTACATCTTATATATATTTCTTGTAAGTTTTTGCTTTTCATTAATTGTTCCTGTTAGGGGAATATAATTTCAAGAGTTTCCAAAACAAAATCTTATTTTAAAATACACAGTCAAATGTTTTTAGGTATCTGAAAAGTTAATTTAAATGCTTTATTTATAAACAGTAATTGATACAATGAGCATTTCTTCTCACTTAGTTTTCCCTATGCCAGATATTTGTAACTTCCCCTGGCAAATGTTATAGCTCTCTTTGTCTCATGTGGTGTTTATCAGACTGAATTGTAAATCTTTTGACCTGAATCCATATTTTCTGTATTTAAAATATTGAGTAAATACTACATAATGAGTTATATTTCAACAACAACAACAATAATAATAATAAATGTTTTTCATTAAATCTTTTTTAACCTGCATTTTTAAACCCTCTCCCCCTTTTTGTTCTAGTATTTTGCCATTCTCTGAGTCTACTTCTGTGCCCTCCAAAAATGCTGCTGCTGCTCTTCCCGGACATAACAGTGTAGGTCAGGCAGCATGAAAGCAACCAAAAATTTGCTGTCTGATTAGGGTTTTGTTGTGGTTGAAAAATAGTAATTCATTACCTTCATTCTCTCTTTCACTTCCCTAGTATCCTTCTCTCTGCCTGCTATTTTTTCTTCTCTCAGGCTTCAAGCTGAGACTATGCTCTCTAATATTTTCTAGTTCATTGAAGGTCATTAGCAAACACCTTCAGAGTAGGCAGACAGCATGTTTGCTCTTTTCAAGTTGCTGTATTTCAGGTTTTGGTGGTACAGAATATATTAAGATCTCCTGTACTCTTCTTTTTACGTAAGTTCTTTTTTCCTTATGAACTACAGAAAAGTAACATATACTATCTCTTTGTTTTCACACCTGAAAAACAGCAGAGCTACAAGTTCAAAGGTAAAAACATTTTTTGTTATACAGATCTTAGCATACGTCTTTACATCACTGATACACACATCCAGGCTAGATTCAAATATGTGATCAGATGAAAGTAAACATAAGCTATATATATAAGGAACTACATGCAAAAGTACAGGTGCAGTTGTAATGCATAAAGCCTTGAAAATCTGCCCCACCATGCATTTTTAGAGTTTACTTTCCAAAATCACCACGTTGTTATTACAAGCTTATTTTAGACCCTGCCAAATTCTAGAGACTGCCAACTCCTCCAGCTAGCCCTCTGGAATACAAAACCATCTAAAACTAATAGGTCCTACCCAGAATGAGATTTGGAACAATTAAAAACAACAGCTACAAGTGCATTTTCTTAACAGAGAATGGTATTCCACCAAGGGGTTTTCACATTAGAATGATAAGCAGGGAAAGTCTTGATAATTTCAGGACATGGAAAGATAAACTGTTAAAATAGTGGCTTAAGAGACTGCTAACAAGTGAACTGCATTGTTCAGAGACACCTATTTTCTGTGGAGGAAACAACCAAAACCCAGAAAGATCAAGGAGGCGGTGGCACCAGAAAAGGACTCTTGCAGATTGTGCAGGAAGAGGTCATTTGTGAAAACAAGAGGAACTTATGAAAGCAGAGAGAAAAAAGAAAAAAAAAGAAAAAAAAAATTTAGTCATTCGAGAGTGTTAGCAGAATTTGCATATCCATCCATTTCACAGGCTTTGAAAATTTGTTTTTCTCCAGCTGTTTTTCTTATCATTTTGTCATGTTTTCTCATCACACACAGCCACTTAGCTCCGACACTCTTGCTAGCAGACTGCTCCAATCTTTCAGCTGCTCTCAGGTCTTCCCTTTTAAATCTTCCAGCTGCCTCTCTTACTCCTAGTAACACTGTGAGCCTACCCCATCTTGTGTGTTTTGGGTTTTTTTCAGTAATTTCCAGCTGCCACGTTTGGTGCTCTAGATAATTTTCATTCTCTCTGTCAGAATATGGAGTATTTCTGTGGGCTCATAGAATGACAGCAGTTTTCCAAAGCCTCTTTCTGCCCTAATTACAATGTCATCCAAGTCCTTTCACGATTTTCTTGTACCAAACTGAAAAATTATTTTGGCTCCTGGCTTTGAAGAAAGGTAAGGGGAGGACAACAGCATGGTGCTAAATCACCAAGGTAGTAAAAATACAATGATCTGTGACAAGATAATCAAATTTCACCTCTTGCTTTTTCACAGATCTCATGCATCTTGTTCCCTAAGGACTGCTCAATCTCCCACACTGTGCAAAAGCTCCAAACTCTAGAAAAAATTTCAGCTACTTTCAGCTTACGAATTGGAATCAGTAGTCCAACAGCATCCTTAAGTCTCTTGGAGATTGCAGCCTTTGGAACTGACAAGGAGGAGGTTCTATTTAAGAAATCTACATTAGTATACATGAATCCTTTGGTTTTCATGATCAAGAAAAAAACTGTATACACAAATTCTTCTTAACTGTGTGATTTACAGTTTAGAGACACACCTGGTGGCTATACTTACGTATTCTTTTGCACTTTAAGAGCATGCAATGCTTTCCTGCTACTTTGGCTGTGTAAAAAATTTCCCTGAACCTGTGTGATTATAGGAAGATCTGACTGTCATCTAATTAAATATACTCAAAATTAAATTTCAAACTATTGTTCTCCCTTCTATCAATATTTTGGTAAAACTAAAATGAAATGCGGCCTTGTGAAGTCTTAAAAGTTACAGAATTAACTGGATTTTCTACAAGCTCCTTTTTAACAGTGCCACTTCAATAAGCATGCTTGAAAGTTCAGAAAATAATACTAATTTCTAAAAAACACAAAGACCTTATCTGCATTCCATCTAAGTTTCTGTCTGATTCATCCAGGGCTGTTCTTTTTTATTCAAGACCTTTCCTTATTCTGACAGAACCTCAGATCTACCCACTGGAGAGGCCTGGGTGAGGAACCTTCTCTGAAACAGGTGCCCACTGTCCACAGATAAGCAATGACAAAATGTGTTGGCATCCAGAACTTGCTTTGAAATAGGTCATGAACTCAGAAAATCCTTTTATAAACATTTCATCAGGCTCCAGAAAGGGGAATATGTTTGGGACTGCCTGAGAAAGGAACCATCCTCTACCACTGTTGAGGAAGGCTCCTTTGCTTATCCTCTTCCTCCCTCTGAAACTCCTGGCACAGGGAGAGGAAAAAGGACTTCTGGAGCTTCCTGATCATTCTAAAATTGTTAGAATGAAAAAGGAACTTTATCTTGAAGCTCTGAAGAACACCACAAGGAGCTTGAAGTTTGAATTTAAGAAGGGATTTGGTCACAGGTTTTAAACAGAATCACAGACAATCTTACACTGACTGAAAACTGTTTCCCTCTCAAAGGGTCTAATGGCCTTTTCCACAGCACAGTGAAGCAATTAAAAGCTCTCCAGATACCTTCAGAGAACTTTGGACTGAGTCTGGTGATTTTGTCTGCAGACTACAGGAGTTTAATAAGGTGCATTAGCAGGTGTTTTCAAACACTCCTGAAGTCAGGACAGCTGTGGGATCTTTGCAACACAGGAGATTGTTACCAGACCTAAATCACAGACTAAAATCCCAGGCTTCTCCCCAGTTTGATTTCTGGCGCTTCAAAAAAACTCTGACAAAAGAGAAAGAATTTGCAAGTCAGCTCATCGAAAAAAATAAAACAAAAAAAAGAACCAAATTCTACAATTAACTAGGCCATCATCTAGCACACACAGTTCTTCATACCTGCCAAGTACTATCAAAACTCTAAAACAAACCCTATTAGTAAGAAATGTTGTTATTTGGAATAGGCTGGGGTTGCCTAGTTCCAAAGAAACCAAATATGTTCACCATGACACAGCACCCTGAACTTTCCACATGAGATCACCAGATATCTTTGAGAGTGAGAAATGAGAATGGGATTATATATTCAGTATACAAAATACAGAATCACTTTCTATATCTAGGGTTGCATCAAGATAAATGACAAGAATGGATTAAAGTATTTTTCCTTTTATAAAAATAAAAAGACAATAAGATATATGTCCTCCCTGTACTGCAAAGCCCTATCTGATGATGCCAAACACTGTAATTCTCTATCACGTATTTTACCAGTGCTGAATACTGTAGTCTGGTGCAAAGCAGAACTTGTCTCCACTAGAGAAAACTGAAATCACAAGTCTAACTTGACTCTAGGAAAATTAATCTCCCTTGTGTTGCTCTGTGGTCATGAGACTTGAGTTACTGTGAGAAGGAGCCCCTTTCTGATGCTTGTAAAAGGATGCAAGGGGGACTAGCTCACCTGAGGTAAAATTTGCTTTCTGTAGATTCTTCACTCTAGCTTTGGCTCTCTGATTAAAACTGAACTAAATCCTTATGATAGTTTATAGAGAAAACCATAAAGTAATACAGCAACACAATAAATTATGAATGTATTGTATCAACAGCAATTATACTCTCCTGCTAACTCACGGAACAATCACTATTATCTTGAAAGATTTAACCTTAGCTATTTATTAAATATAGGCAGTAAGAAATAACAGTGAGCATAGCCTGTGTTTATTTGACATCACTGGAGGAAAAGGTTCAGAATATGTTTCCAAAAGTTTCCATTTCAGAAAATTCAGTGATTTTGTGAAAATTTGTATTTGAAAGTATCAAAATATCTGTTGCAAAAAGTGGCTTCTCTAGTTCATTGAAGAAGAAAAAAATAAGCTAAGAAGAAAAAAAACCTGAAAGAACATATTTCACCACATTTTTAATTGTCTGCAATATTTTTCTCTAGAAAAAATAATTATACCATAATTCTGTTACATACTCAATTTCAATGAGCTCTATAAGGGAGGTAAACGAGGACTTCTAAGTGCTTGGAGAGAAGGACTATATTTTTGTTTTAGTTAACTTTCAAGCCTCATCTTTCAATAAATCTAGCGTCAGCATCTAGTTAACAGAGCTGACACAGCGTGGATGCTGTACAATGTTTGTATTACATATGATACATATTTCCATATAGCTTTTGCAAATGAACATTTGTAACTCTAAAAGCCACAGACTGTAAGTCAAGAACATATGTCACAGACTTGAACCCCCATCATCAAACACTAAGGTATGAAAGAATGGGAAGAATTAACCAAAGAAAGCAAACAATTTCACAGAACTGCATATGAATTTTATCTCACATATGGTATGGAATACCAAACATGTATGTAATACATTCATTTATGCACACAACATGTCTTTTTGGCATATTGGTTATCTGCTTTTAATCATCAAATTCTTTTAGAGTTGAGACAAAGTTGCCTGTTTCCCTTACAGACAGGTAGATGAATAAAGTTGTCCAAAAGTTTTTTCTACCTGGCCTTTTCCTCAACATTTCTACTGTCCTTTTTGCACAGTGTATCAGTTTGGTTTGATGACTTCTGCTCACTGCAGTGTGAATATATGCAGATGCATCTGTGTATGGATTGAGAGTCAGACAACATGCAGAATGTAAAAGCTGGTAACACACCAAGTAACTAACACAGCTGTGGTAGCACAGAGCTGCAAACCCAAACACCTCAGACAACTGTGTGCAGGAGGGGAGTTTCACAACTCCTTATCAGGTGACCAGGTTTTGTCCTTGTGTAGCTTTCACTGAGTTTTCACATGCTTTTGTGGCTGTTCATTGAAAAAAAAACATACTGCTATAAATAATACTGATTTTTTTTCACATTAAGAAAAGAGGAGCAGATTATACAGGTTCTTTCAAAATACTTGAGCTGGAATCATCACAGTTTTAATGGCTATTTTTAGCTGGCCAAGGCATGGGAACAATACAGACTGACTGTTGGTTAGACAAAAGACAGATCAGACAAAAAAAGGTAAGAGGCTTTTTATGAACAAGAAGCCACAGAAAATCCGTATTTTTAAAAGATGGGTTATTTAAGAAGCTGTGAAACAGTGTAAAAGGATGTGGCCTATAAGCAAAATGACTGATAAAAAGTTTCAGTTCTTCATAAAGCTGCACTAGAAATTCACAACTGATCAGGGATCATGCTGTAAAATCAAACATTCCCTGAATTACTGAAACACAGCATTTGCATAAATTTGAGCATTATGTTATGCATCACCACTAGTCCATCATCACCTCTTTTCTGGACAGCACCACAAGTGTACTGTCACTGCATACAACCCAGAGACAACCAAATGTTTACAGCTACAACACATGCATAGAGCTGGTGATGGCCAATCATAGAATCATAGAATCATAGAATTAGCCGGGTTGGAAGGGACCTCAGAGATCATCAAGTCCAACCCTTGACCTACCGGTGCGGTTGCCAGCCCATGGCACTGAGTGCCACATCCAGTCTCTTTTTAAACGTCTCCAGGGATGGAGAATCCACCACTTCCCTGGGCAGCCCATTCCATTGCCTGATCACCCTCTCCGTAAAGAAATTCTTTCTAATAGCTAACCTAAATCTCCCCTGGCACAGCTTAAGACTGTGTCCTCTTGTCTTGTTGAAAGTCATCTGGGAAAAAGAGACCAACCCCCCCCTGGCTACACCCTCCTTTCAGGGAGTTGTAGAGAGTGATGAGGTCTCCCCTGAGCCTCCTCTTCTCCAGGCTGAACAGCCCCAGCTCCCTCAGCCTCTCCTCATAGGATCTGTGCTCGAGTCCCTTCACCAGCCTGGTTGCCCTCCTTTGGACCTGCTCCAGGACCTCGATATCCTTCCTAAACTGAGGGGCCCAGAACTGGACACAGGACTCGAGCTGTGGCCTCACCAGCGCTGAGTACAGGGGCAGAATCACTTCCTTGGACCTGCTGGCCACGCTGTTCCTGATACAGGCCAGGATGCCATTGGCCTTCTTGGCTACCTGGGCACACTGCTGGCTCATGTTCAGCTTCTTGTAAAATACCAAACATGTATGTAATACATTCATTTATGCACACAACATGTCTTTTTGGCATATTGGTTATCTGCTTTTAATCATCAAATTCTTTTAGAGTTGAGACAAAGTTGCCTGTTTCCCTTACAGACAGGTAGATGAATAAAGTTGTCCAAAAGTTTTTTCTACCTGGCCTTTTCCTCAACATTTCTACTGTCCTTTTTGCACAGTGTATCAGCTTCTTGCAAACAGGAAGGTGAAGCGGCAGTTAGCGAGGCAGTTCGCGCAGGCAGAGTAAGCGGGAGAGGCACGGCTAGAGATGGTTTCAAAAAAAGCAAAAACTGTTGCTGTTGAGAAGAAGAGTGTGTCCACACAGATGGAGCCCCTTAAGAGGAACAAAAAGATGGACGCAGCTGTTCAGGTATCTGGCTGCGCAGAGTGTTTAAGTCTTGTGTTAGCACCAGAGGACAGCGAAAATGGGGTCTGTGTTAGATGCGAGCAGGTCAGTGATTTGCTGAGCATGGTGGCAGAGCTTAAGGAGGAGGTGGAGAGACTGAGAAGTATTAGGGAGTGCGAAAGGGAAATTGACTGGTGGAGTCACACCCTCTCGACTGCAAAAGAAATCCAGGAGGAGATGGTGAAGCCCTGCCCCTCCTCCCATCAGGCAGCCGATGCAGACCAGGTGGATGGGGGAGAATGGAAACAGGTCCCCCACTGGAAAGGCAGAAGAATTCCATCCCAACCCCCACCATCCCCCCAGGTGCCCGTAGAAAACAGATATGAGGCCCTGGACTCAGAAAATCAGGAAGAAGACAGACAAGAGGACGATCTGTCCAGAAGGTCTCCTGTACCTAGTGAACCACCTAGGACTCGTCAGACACCCCGTGTCCTTAGGACTTCTTCAATCAAGAAGGAAAGGAGAGTAGTTGTGGTGGGTGACTCCCTTCTGAGGGGGACAGAAGGGCCCATCTGTCGACCAGACCCATCCCACAGGGAGGTCTGTTGCCTCCCTGGGGCTCGGATTAGAGATGTTAAAAGGAAACTCCCCAATCTTGTGGGTTCCTCTGATTACTATCCACTGCTGATTTTTCAGGTTGGCAGTGATGAAATCATCACAAGAAGTGTAAGGGCAATGAAGAGGGACTTCAGAGCCCTGGGACGGCTAGTTAGGGGGTCTGGAGCGCAAGTAGTGTTTGCCTCCATCCCTCCTGTAAGAATGGGTGGGGAGGTATATAGGAAGAGTTTACAGGTCAACGAGTGGCTAAGAGACTGGTGCCAAAGACAGGGTTTTGGCTTTTTTGATCACGGGATGCTATATGAGACACCTGGCCTGGTGGTGGCAGGTGGGATGCACCTGTCCCAGAGGGGGAAGAGGCTTTTGGGGCAGGACTTGGCAGGGCTCATTGAGAGAGCTTTAAACTAGATGTGAAGGGGGAAGGGGAGAAAACTGGGTCTGTTAGGGACAAACACAAGAAGGACGAACCGGGGCCCGAAGGCAGGTGGTCTAGGGAGGATTTAGTCCCACCAGTGTGCTCTGTTTGTTTCCTGAAATGTCTGTATGCTAATGCACGCAGCATGGGGAATAAGCAAGAAGAGTTAGAGGTCAGTGTACGGGCTAAGGGTTATGATCTGGTAGCAATAACAGAGACATGGTGGGATAGGTCACATGACTGGAATGTGGCCATGGATGGTTATGTGCTTTTCCGGAAAGATAGGGCGGGGAAGAGAGGTGGTGGAGTTGCTCTTTATGTGAGAGAGCAACTAGAATGTGTTGAGTTTTGTGCAGGGGCTGATGAGGGGCAAGTTGAAAGTCTGTGGGTAAGAATTAAGGGGCAGGCTGGTGTGGGCGATACAGTTGTGGGGGTCTACTACAGACCTCCTGATCAAGGCGAGGAGGTTGATGAGGCCTTCTACAGGCAGCTGAAAGCAGCCTCACAACTTCAGTCCCTAGTCCTCATGGGAGATTTTAACTACCCCGATATCTGCTGGTTGACTCACACAGCCAGCTTTTCACAGTCTAGGAGGTTCCTCCAGTGCATTGATGATAACTTCTTAATGCAAATGGTGGACAAGCCGACTAGAAGAGGAGCGCTGCTGGATCTTGTACTAACCAACAAGGAGGGCCTTGTTGAAGCAGTGGTGGTCAATGGCAGCCTTGGCTGCAGTGATCATGAGATGGTAGAGTTCAGGATCCTGTGTGGAAGGAACAGAATACCCAGTAGGACCAGAACCCTGGACTTCCACAGGGCAAACTTTGGCCTCCTCAATCGACTGTTAAGAGAAATCCCATGGGACAAGGTGTTAGAAGATAAAGGGGCTCAAGATAGCTGGTCAATATTCAAGAACCACTATTTGCAAGCACAGGATCAGAGCATCCCTATGGTTAGGAAATCTAGTAAGGGAGCTAGGAGACCAGCATGGTTAAAAAAGGAACTGCTGGGAAAACTTAAGTGGAAAAGGAAAATCTACAGATCATGGAAGGGGGGGCTGGTCACTTGGGAGGAATATAGGACTGTTGTCAGAGGATGTAGGGAGGCAATTAGGAAAGCTAAGGCCTCCTTGGAACTTAACCTTGCAAGTCGGGTTAAGGATAATAGAAAGGGCTTTTTCAAATACATAGCCAGCAAAACTAACACAAGAGGCAATATTGGCCCACTAAGGAATGAGCTGGGAGCCCTGGTGACAGAGGATATAAAGAAGGCAGAGGTGCTGAACGCCTTCTTTGCCTCTGTCTTTACTCCTGCAGGGTTTCCGCATGAGCCCCAGATTCATTTAACCCCAGAAGTAGTCAAGATAGATGAAGAGTTTGACATAGTAGATGAGGATTGGGTTAGGGATCAGCTGAGTAATCTGGACATCCATAAGTCGATGGGTCCAGATGGAATGCATCCAAGGGTGCTGAGGGAGCTGGCGGAGGTCATTGCTAGGCCACTCTCCATCATCTTCAATAAGTCATGGGTAACAGGAGAGGTGCCTGAGGACTGGAGGATAGCAAATGTCACTCCAGTCTACAAGAAGGGCAAGAAGGAGGACCCGGGTAACTATAGACCGGTCAGCCTCACCTCCATCCCTGGAAAGGTGATGGAACAACTTGTTCTTGTCACTATCTCCAGGCATATCAAGGACATGGGGGTCATCAAGAGCAGTCAGCATGGTTTTATCAAGGGTAAATCATGTTTGACTAACCTCATAGCCTTCTATGAGGAAATTACTAGGTGGATAGATGATGGAAGAGCGGTAGATGTGGTTTATCTTGATTTCAGTAAAGCATTTGACACCGTCTCTCACAGCATCCTTGTAGATAAGTTGATCAAGTATGGGTTTGGTGATCAGGTAGTGAGGTGGGTCAGGAACTGGTTGAAAGGAAGGAGTCAGAGAGTTGTAGTCAATGGGGCAGAATCTGGTTGGAGGGGCGTGACTAGTGGAGTCCCTCAGGGGTCGGTACTGGGACCGGTGTTGTTCAATATATTCATCAACGACTTGGATGAGGGTATAGAATGTACCCTCAGCAAGTTTGCTGACGACACTAAGCTGGGAGGAGTGGCTGACACACCAGAAGGCTGTGCTGCCATTCAGAGAGACTTAGACAGGCTGGAGAGTTGGGCAAGGAGGAACAAGATGAAATTCAACAAGGGGAAGTGTAGAGTTTTGCATTTGGGGAAGAACAACACGATGTCCCAGTATAGGTTGGGGGCTGACCTGCTGGAGAGCAGTGTAGGTGAAAGAGACCTGGGGGTCCTGGTAGACAAGAGGATGACCATGAGCCAGCAATGTGCCCTTGTGGCCAAGAAGGCCAATGGCATCCTGGGGTGCATTAGAAAGGGTGTGGTTAGTAGGTCAAGAGAGGTTCTCCTCCCCCTCTATTCTGCATTGGTGAGGCCGCACCTGGAGTATTGTGTCCAGTTCTGGGCCCCTCAGTTCAAGAAGGACAGGGAAGTGCTTGAAAGAGTCCAGCGCAGAGCTACTAAGATGATTAAGGGAGTGGAGCATCTCCCTTATGAGGAAAGGCTGAGGGAGCTGGGTCTCTTTAGTTTGGAGAAAAGGAGACTGAGGGGTGACCTCATCAATGTTTTCAAATATGTAAGGGGTGAGTGTCAGGGAGATGGAGCTAGGCTTTTCTCTATGGTGACCAGTGATAGGACAAGGGGTAATGGGTGTAAGTTGGAGCATAGGAGGTTCAAGTTGAATATCAGAAAGAATTTTTTTACTGTAAGGGTGACAGAGCCCTGGAACAGGCTGCCCAGGGGGGTTGTGGAGTCTCCTTCACTGGAGACATTCAAAACCCGCCTGGACACGTTCCTAGGCGATGTACTCTAGGTGGCCCTGCTCTGGCAGGGGGGGCTGGACTAGATGATCTTTCGAGGTCCCTTCCAACCCCTAGGATTCTATGATTCTATGATTCTATGATTCTATGATTCTTGTCAATCCAGACTCCCAGGTCCCCCATTTCATTCTGCACAACAACAGCCAAAGTAGCCAGTGGTGCTGCCAGACTGAAAATATTTCATTATCTCCTTCTGATAATAGCAAAGGACACGAATCCCACAACTTCACATCTGTCTTCTGAAAAGATGGAACTTGATGAGAAAAGTATCATAAAACACTGAGGAGCCAGTTGTATCATAAAACCTGATTTGAGTCAGTCAAGCCAACTGAATCATAAAACAACAGTCTACTGACATACAGTCCCCTGCTGTTTTTTTGCCACAGATAAGAACAATCTATCTTTATTCACTTACACATTTTCATTTATACATACCTAGCTACTGATACATAGGTTTGACGACAAGGGATTCCTTAGAGCACATAAATTCTAGGTGTATGTATTTGTGCTAAGCTCGACACTTCAGAGCAAACTGACCACAGAACCTGTAGCAGTGACAGGTATCACTGGGACTCTCAAGTGCAATTTATTCTTATGAAGTCCAGTGCAAACAGCCCCTAAGCTTTTGATCCACAGGTTTTGGTCTGTGACTCACATAGGAATTTGACATATTCATACTTTACTCTGTTGTAAGCACCTTGACTGAGGCTTGTGAGGTTACTAAAAAAATTGAGAGTGCTGTCTTTTACTCAGATCAGTCCATGACTGATCTATCCCAGGTCTGTGCAGCCTCAGAACTCCCACTTCCCAATGCCATACCAGTGCCCAGCATCAGAATAATATTAGAGAGTCCTGGAGGGCATGACTGGACAATGACCTGACAATATTCAGTATAGAAGCACCTGTCAACTGGCATTTATTTTTACTACAGTAGTCACATAAATAAAGTTTTAAGTCATTAGCAGCATACACATTCCTAGTTTCAGATTATATTTCAGTGAAGTAATTGCATGAATGCTGGGTTGGATGTGTCATGGCCATAAATCAGCAGATCTCTGCAGCTTCCTGTACAGGTTTGGAGACCTAGAACAGAAACTCTGACCTGAAACATTTAATATGTAAAAAATCACAGGTGAGAGTCCATTTCTAAAATATTACCATAAAAATTCACAGGTCTCCAAAGACACATTGCTGATTAATACAGTTCTTGCACCAAACAGGTACCATAATCTAAGATGTAAACAAACACAGATAAAGGAAAGCCAGGGAAAATATGCTACCAGAGAAGTTTAATACAGTAAAATCTTCAGCTTCTATAGCCTTTCCAGTATGAATGTCTTTTTATCTCATGAAGAGCTGATTGAAGGAAGAGGATAGAAAGACCATGTATTTGTTCTGGCCCAAATTTAATCTTCACTTAAAACTCCCCAAGCCATTGTCAAAGCAAAACTGCAACTCCAAGCCACTCCCAATTGTCAAAACATTTCTATTGCTATGTTTAAAATAACAGTTAATGGCCTGTACCCCAAAAGTGCTTGCCTAAAATAAAGGAAATAGTGCTTAAAAGCTCTTTGGCATAGGAAATAATGAGGTAGTTATAATGAGCTGGCAGTAATGAGGTTATTTTTTGATCCCAGCACTGAAGCTAATTCAAACCATTGGAAGATCATTCCCTAATGCCCTTCCAACTTTGAGAGAATAAAAGACCAGGAAGCAGAAAAACAGGAGAATGAGATTTGTGCAGAACCAAATCCTACGAATGACTGTAGGAAATCTGCATTAAAATTGTAAAGAAAAAAAAAAAAAGAGAGATAATGTAGAGGGAGCCACAGGATGAATTTTAAGTGCTTCTAATTCTTAAATTTACTTCCATTGTACTTAAGTCACTCTCACTTAGTATGAAACTCCATTCATCACACAAATAGTGCCTGAAACAACAAAAAGCAGTAGCTTGGCCAAGTTTTCTAACAGATCTGTGGATAAGACCACAAAGCTTTAGTCCACAGGGAAAAGCAGTTGACTTGGCAAGTCTGTCTGTGGCATGCTGACCTTTTTTTCAGAAAAGGTCACCGCAGAGTCAGGTTCCTGAACTTCCCAGGGATTCTGCAGCTCTGAAGCTAGGGATCTTTTAGACTGTAGAATCGTGATAGCCTAAAGCAACATGAATTATTAAGACTTTTTTTTTTTTTTAAATTCTCACAAAACCTTTTCAGAAGTCTAGGAGCAAACAGGGGTGTTATCAGTCCGCATTTTTGTTGTTCAGCAATTGTGACCATTGCTGAGAACCTTAGAAAGTGCACATAAAACCAGCTGCACTTCAGTAAAAGGCTGATGGTTTCTGGGTTTATGTGAGGAGGTCTGATTGTCTGTTGTCTGCTCTGAGCACAATGACAAGAGTTTAGCTTACAGTGCTATTAAGCTAGCTCTTTTTGTTCTATTCAGTGCACTTGGAAAAAAAAAAAAAGTGTGTGAACTTTTTTCCCCAGTTATTTTTAGTGGAAGAAAAATGCAGTATGCACCTTGGACCACAGGAATCGAGTTCTAAGCCCTGGCAGATTATAATAAACTGATCCGCTAAACAGATAGAAACCTCTGAGTGCCACAGCATCTTAAGCAAAATAATGACAGACTGAAAAAGGTTTAACACCCGTATGAGGTTAAATTTTAAATCAAGTGTGCAAAGCACTTCAGCTTTTCAGGGCGTGGCTCACATGGAATGATCAAACCAGTTTTTAAAGAGGCAAAAAACCCTGTCATTAATAGTGATGATCTTAAAGGATCATAGAATAACTCAGATACAGAGTTGTAGATGATATAAATCATCACATTACTATTAATTCCAAAGGAGAGAGAGCTTCTAACATTGTTGAACTTTGTGACCAATCTGTTATATGTAATTATGTTAAATTTTCTAAAATACATGCTTATTTTATGTACTTTTTATATTTCACGTTTATCTTTCGTTTTAGTTTTTTAGGGTACATTATACAAACGGTTTAAACAAGGCAGAAAAAAATGAAAAAAAAAAAGGACTGTTGATGAAATTAAAAATAATTTTGGAAAAAAATATTCAGGGGAATGGACTGAATGATCTCTAGAAGTCCCTTCCAACATGAAGAATTCTGTGATTCTGTGACAGATACTTATACATATTATATATGTAACATGATATATATCATATATGATATTTACTACGTAAGACATAATTGCTATACATTTACATTAAATATTCTATATACATGTAAATAAAAGAAAAACTCGCCTGATTATATGCTTTAAATAAGGTTACAAACTAGAAAAGAATTAACGAAGAAAAGCAACGAGAGAGAAAAAGGAGTATTTCTACATTCTTGACCAGCTATTTTAATGGCACACTCTCCAATTCAATGTGTGTAACAACACCAGAAGAAACTATTATGACTAGTAGTACTGGAATCCCTTACACAAAATAGATCACTTACATGTGTACATAGATACACATACACATGACAAACCATGCTAATATAATACTGATTCATCTGTACTTCTCATTCTGGGGGCAGTCATACCTTTCCAGCTATTCTGAAATCCATTAACACTGCAGAAGGGGGGCTGGAAACGCATTCCGAGCATACAATGATTTTTTAAAAAAGAAAGACTGCAATTGCTTTTCAACCAAGAATTAGCACCAGGCAGAATCTGCTGTTGCTGTACAGAAACCGAGTAATTGTGCCCCGTGCAGGTGGAGCGTGGGAGCTGAAATCCACAGTCAGTGAAGGAGGTTGCCAGGCAAGACACACACAGACACGCACACAGACACCCACGCAGCAGCTGCTGCTGCTGCTCCTGGCAATAGCCACATCATCTGAAGGAGAAGAGCTTTCTGCAAAGGTGAGCTGATTCAGCTGCACAAAGGTTTAAGGGCATTTTTCCTGTCGTTTTTTGCTAATTATTTGCTGGATGACAGCGATCTCCTATTAAATAAAGGAAACGTCTCAGTTGACTTCAGCTGGAACAGGAGCAGATGCCTAAAGACTGCCACCTGCCCTCTCAAATCAATCTCTAAACTGGTGTGGACTTCAGTTATCTTTGAAAAGGTGGGCATTTAAACCTGGGGCTCCCCTCAAGCAAAACTGGACTAAAACCAGCAGGTGTTTTGCTCAGAAAGAGTCCTATGTGTGTGCTTCCTACTGCAAAAAACAGCTCCAGGAAACTACAGATGCAGATCATTGCTGCCCATCTCCTATTTAATGTTCATACTGAAAAGTACTTTTGTAGGAGATGTAAACACCTCTGAGGATCTGACCCTTTGCTCATCATCCTTTCCCTTGTCAGTATCAGAAAAGATGAATATAAATGTATGTGTATTTTCACTCATACATGAAAGTAACTGGTCTAATGCTTGTTATTTGTTGGCATCCAGCCAAAAATTAGAAACATAGCATGGCAGCTTGGAATCTAGGTTTTAGTTGTACTCCTGAATAGGAAAGTTTCCATTTTGGAAAATTAAGACATTAAAAAAGTTGTGATTAATGTCTTAAAACTGACTTCCAAAATAACAACTTGAGGGTGGAAAATGGTAATGAAAAACAGCAAAATAACTTGTAAAAGCAAATAAATAACTGACCCTTCTGCTCTGCTTTTCTTATCTGAACAGCAAATGACCATACAAGACACACAATCTTTTGGCTGCAGACCTGTATCACACAAAAAATCAGAACAAATCAACCTCAAACAACTCCCATGTGGGGAGCACATCAGGTTCCCTATCAAATTTGTTCAAAAAGACTAAAAGAAGGGTTTAAGGAATATCTGCTATGAACACCATGAAAAATTCTGAAAAAGTAAGACTTCAGAATTATTTCAACCCCCTAAACATCACCACATTAACACTGGTGAATAAATACTTAAGAATGACTGAGGAAGAGGAGATTGTATGTGCTGTACACCACAACAGATGATGTAGCTCAGCCTGTGTTTCCAAGAACATTAATGTGGGAACCCTCTTCTGTTTCCCCAAAAGATTTCAATCCATTGTTCCTCTAACACAATTTCATTTTCCTTTTGTTAAGTGCTATAAAAAAGAACTCTCATCAATTCTTTCCTTGCTCTTAGAAAAATGCAACCCCTTAAGTACCTCCCTTGTAGTCTCTAATCCTGTGTGTACATAGAAGATCATAAAATCATAGAATGGTTTGGGTTGGAAGGGACCTTTATAGCTCAGCTGATCCAGCCCCCACCTGCAGTGAGCAGGGACATGTTCAACTAAATAAGGTTGCTCAGAGCCCCACTCAACATGACCTTGAATGGTAGATAGGGCATCTACCACCTCTCTGGGTAACCTGTTCCAGCATTTCACCACCCCCATTGTAAAAATTTTCTTCACTAGATCTAGTCTAAATCCACCCTTTTTTAGTTTAAAACCATTACCCCATGTCCTATGCCAATATGCCCTGCTAAAATGTTTGTCCCTATCTTTCTTGTAAACCTCCTTTAAGATCACAGAAGCCATAGACAATCCACTCACCTATCCTGAGGCAACCAGCCACAGAAAAGCAGAATAGGTTTGGTTGATTATTAGAGGCTGAATGAAACTGGTGACTGGAAGAGTCCAGTATTGGTCCAGTACTCAACTACAAGTAACAACCTTTTATATGCTGTGCCAAAGATGTGCATCCTTAATACTGGTTTGACTTTGTAAATACATTCTTCATGGTGATACACAACTATTTTGTTTATTAAAATTTAACGTTTTATAAACACAAGTCACACAGATTTGTAACAACATTTTATACCAGCTGCAATGCCTGGGTCTGTTTTATACTGGGAAAATGAGTTGGAGCTGCTCATAACAAAGATTTGGAGATAACCCACAGCAGCTGTGTTGTAGAGGCAGATGAACTCCTACAGACTGTCAGGTCAAGAGGGACCTGAACCTCACTGGGATGCTGAAAGATTTCTCAGTGATCTGACATCAACTGTGGAACAGTAGTCTAATGAAAGACCTTAAAAATGCTTATGGGCCACAGATTCTCTATGAAGGTGTTTCTGTGTTCTTTCCTTTCCATCTAAAATATTTATATTTTAACCTAATAGGTTATAAAGGAATTCGGATAAAAAGCTTTTTATTAATTATTAGCTGGTTCATTTGCAAATATTATAACTTGCATCATGGTTACTGTTGAAACTATATTGTGCTCTATGTATTTCTGTTTTCCTTCAAATCCTACTTCTATTGTCAGCCATATTAGCTCAAAGTTAAATATCAAATCTTCATTATATTTCTTTCTTTTCTTCCTTTTTCATATTCTGTAATAAGTAATCTACCTTTCTGGAAATCTGTTTACAACCAGTAGTGTTTTTTCAGAGCTACTGATATAACTGAACCAGAATCTAAACTGAAGTTCTTATTTATATCAACACTTCATATATTTTTAATGTTCATGGTCTAATTCATAAATCAGCCTTAGAGTGTTGTTTTCCTTTCTCTTCCCTTACGAAGACACGAGAATGGCACATCTGATGGGGAATTAGAAAAGAACTCCAAGATGAATTATTCAGGAGAGCAAACAATATTCTTTTCTAAAGAAAGTGATCGCTTTTAGAAATACAGTGCATCATGCACAGAGCCTGTGTAAATACAGGAAAGCAAGAAAATAAGAATGAAATAAATTACTGGTTTTGAAATAAAAATATTATTTCTGATACCTAAATCACTGGCCTGTATTAATTCAAGGAAAACATTAATCCAGATATGTAGGGGAAGTACTGACCCTGTTAGTGACAAAACACACACAGACTTAAGAGGAACCATGATTTCACCCCATTAGTGTGAAATATTTATAGTTCCTTCTAGTCCATTTTAGGCATTAAATTTAAATATTCTTTCTTCATTTTCTTTGCTGCTCCTTCCATTTTTGGAAAAAAAACCCAAACCAAACCAACAAACAAACAAAAACCAAACCAAACCAAACAAACAAACAAAAAAAAAGGAAGACAGGAAGATAATCTGGCTGCTCCAGTGGCTGGCTTTATTTATCCTAAAACCCTTACACTTATGAAGTTCTTATAAAAGAACCTTTCTTTACTCAACAGAAGACATGAGAAAAATATATATTGAGAAGGATACATTTCAGGAAAGGGGGCTGGGTCTTAAAAAGGTCTCAAAATATTGTAAAATAAAAAGATGCAATTCCAT
This sequence comes from Heliangelus exortis, assembly GCF_036169615.1. Lineage (NCBI taxonomy): Eukaryota > Metazoa > Chordata > Aves > Apodiformes > Trochilidae > Heliangelus > Heliangelus exortis. The sequence continues at coordinate 63,196,550 of NC_092423.1, forward strand.
TTGCTGTGGAGAATATAAAAGGTAGAGCAAATGACTGTACTGAGATCTGTGCTGCTGTGCCTATCAGCTCCTTGTACCTAATCCTGGTAGTGATCATTTGTAAAATAATAATTTAGGCTGACAAAACTGCATATTCATTTAAGTAAAGTACTGTACCTAGGGATCGTTGCCAGCAGTCTCATTTTGCAGAAGGATATAAAATTGAGGTATCCTCACTCTTCAAGTCCTTGGCTGAGGGTGAGGCTGAAGGACCAGAAGAAAAGTCACAGCACTGTTGCCCCTGGAATTTCAGTTCTCTATTGGAAAAGCATAAAACCCTTCAGTACCTTTCAAGAAATAAGTAAAAGATTCTAAAGATTCACATTTTTTCAGTCTCTAGTCTGTATTAGAGTAGTAAATGTGTTTACATAAGATGTCTGTCAATAGCTAAACAGATCCTTACAGGATAAGCCTGAGCATGGTGAATAAGACAAGGTAAAGGTTTTTATTTTCTGCCTGAGTAACTGATCTAATGAGGACTTTCCCCTCACCCATCCAGCACAAAGGAGCCTGGAGATGGACAAAACCAGCTAGGTAGAGCATCAGCAGAAGTGGGTAGCAAATGCCACTCAGTAGCAAATTAACTGTTGTGGAGGAACAGAGGAATTCTGCCTCTAAGGAGGTTTCTGTGACTTACTTGGCCTGCAGTGACTGCAGCTGGGGTTATGCTACTTATGAACCACTGTCTGGATAAGAGCTCAGTCTCATTAAGTGCTTGGAACAACTCTAAATAAGTAACTGTCAGACTATGCATTGGTCAGCTGCCCAAGCTGTGATTTGATTATATCCTACAACTGTTATCCTTGTAAAAAATTAACGTGTCATCAGTTCATGTGGCTTTACCACAAATTTTGCACAATTTTGTGCTTTTCTTAAAGCAATATTTCCTAAAATTGGATGATTGTGTAATTATTTCAAGCAAAAAATAATTTTCTAGCCCAGTGGTTTGTATAGTAAACCTTAAATTTACTACTTGATTATTACCCAAAACCTCAGAAATGGCAACCAAAAGAATCTCAAATATACCCAGGTTTCCAGAAGAAACTAATCATATTTTCTGTCTGTCTGGATTTTTCAGTACTTCTGCTGCACCAACTGGCTGGCCTTCCCTATGCAACAAAAAATACTGACCTCAGGGAATCATTAGTAAATCATCTTGGGAAAAAAGTTTAGAGCTGGCTCTATGCTTTCTACCTCCAGGGGCTGAAAAAATATTTGCAATTTGGATTTATTGGGGAAAAAAGTAACCCATGGCAGAACCTCCTCTGTAATAAGCAGAAATGGTTCTTATGGAACCCTAGACAAGGGATTTTAACTGTCAGTAGAGCAGTACACGAAACGGATTGATGCATTTTACTGATGATGTAGATGCAGAAACTCATAAAAAACTCTGATCATGACATTGATGTTAGACATTGTGATGAAAAAAACAGCAGCAGACAACAAGGAAAATAAGTGTCTTATAGTAATAGAAAGCTGCAGCCACCACAGAACAGTTTCTAACACGAGACTTTCATGCCTCCCCCATTTGCACATTGTGGAGGTGACTGGAGCTCCTTGAGTATGCTGGGGCCTTTGGAATGAGTCAGAGAAGCTGTGGAATGAAAAAGACTGCAGAACATTTTTATTAGTTTCTAACCCTTGGCAGTATTTCATTATGCTTCCATTTTCCTCAGGCACAGCTGGATTACAAAGCACTGACAAGGTCAAGAGTACAGACATTTAACCAGCTGCAATTACCCTCCTAAGATGCTTCACAGCTCACACCTGGGGCTGGAATGGTGGCCCAGCATCACTGGAAAGCTGTTCTAGAACTCTGTCAAAGCAGAACTTGATATTCAACTACTGAGCTGGAAGCAGCACCTCATTTTGTTTAGTTGCACCAATTTGTAACTCGAGGACACTGATAGTCTCTTAATGGATGAGCTGCAACCTAGATTTAAAGGAAGATCAAGAAAGAGCCAAGAAGCTCAAACAGAAATGCTGATCCTTCTAAAACAGGGAAATAATACTGATCAGTGAGTGAGAATTCATCATTCCTTTTGACTACTGCTTCCACAGGTTTCATGCCTTAAAAAAGAGTAGTTCAAGGTGACAGGGTAACATTACACTCACATACCTGATCTTCCTCTGATTCTCTCTCTGATTAAATCGTCCCCACTAAAAGCTTCTTGCAAATTTCTGCCCAAATTAACTCAAAATCCATACCAAAACCCAGTACTGTGTAAAACAGGATTTTCAGGAAAAAATACAGCAGAAGCCTGTGTCTCGTGATAATAAATAGATAGGGTAATGGAAATACTTCCCAGAACTGGGGCCCAAGCCTGCAATATTCACTGAGTAGCTTTCCCAAAAGAACAGCTCCACAGAACTGAATTAAACCACAAAACTATGATTAGTAAGGGCAGTCACAAAGATTAGCATTTGTGAGATCAGGGCATTTTCCCCTTGGATTCAGCAAAGCCCTTAAACTTACACTGAATTATAAACAATTGAGTAATTCCATCCCTGTGTGACAAGCTGCTTAAATACAACTGGGATGCTTAAGTGCTCTGCTACACAGGGATGCCATTACTCACATACTTAATGATAAGCACGTGCTTATTATTTAACTTTTTATGTTGCCATGGCTAAAGAGAAGCATAATTAATGCACAATTATGAAATGAGAGTCCACACCTCTAGAGCTTACTGCATAAAAGAGAATATGGAGAAGAGGTAAAAAAGGAGTAGTGACATCTATGAAACTAAATGTAATATGAATCTCCCTTAATCTTATTTTACAGGGGATCAAACTGAATGACAGTTTCAGCCTTATTTCACACTAGTTTAAAAGAGGAGAAATAGTCCACTTCCTTGACAAAATCTTTGCTTCTCTTCCCAAATGTCTTGACACTTGAAAAAGTGCTCTTCACAAATCTATTCAGTTAATTAGCTATGTGCTATTCCTAAAATTCTGTAGACTAAACAGCAGATTTGTTAAGCAAAAGGCATTTTGGCATGTCCTGAATCCACTGCAGTATTATTTGAGCAGATCTAGCAATTCACATAACCAAGATTTTCAAGATATTCCAATTTATTTTCACATCAGTAAGTGCTTGTGAAATTTTAGTTCATATTAATACTTTCTGCAAGAAAAACAGACTTCAAGAAATCGAGGAAATGAGCAACAATATTTGTGGTTTTCTCCACGCTTACCTAAGAATGATTTAGATGCAACTTGAATATCAATAGGGAAATTTTACAATCACTAAAAATCAACATATATTGGGAAGATAAGCATTAACATTTTCAACTGCTGTCTGTGAAAAAATGTGTATGCAAATAAAAGACAAACAATAATATTTTCTTCTAAGTAGGCTAAAATGCTGTCATTCTGTAGAAATTTTTATAGTCTAGCTCTACAACCTCTCATGTGTACTTTGGGATCCCTGCACAGCTTCAGAAATACATTATTCTATACAACAGAATAAAACATGCCAGCCTTGGCACAGATTGTCTGCAGCAGCAAAGCCAAAAAGTAAAATGAAAAAATAAATTATGAAGTTATATTAAATGCCATACACAGTGCTTCATGATCTATTATATTTTATTTAATTGAGTAATTTCCCACAAGAGGCCAATTACTCTACATTTTGCATTAAGAAGAGGTCCTCAAAATTTCATGAGGTCTATAGCATAAATTAGAATTGTAAAGTTTTTTTTAATGTTTTGATCCTGTAGTGACCCTGCCCCCACTAAAAAATACATAAATAAAACCCCTTAACTTTTAATGTTGCAATTACTGAGCTTTCTGCATGTAAATCTTAAGCCAATATATGAAAGCATTTTTAAACTGAGGGCAAAGCACTCAGCCCCAGAGCCTGATCTTCTACTTATTCCTTGCCCAGTGTTCCACTTGATGCCAGTGCCAAGAATGTTCAAAATTTATTTTTTAATTGCTGTCTAGGCCTTCTTTTTCTTTTATGGGATGAAACAATAACATGTCATCTTAGTCAATATTTTTTTCACATAAAATATTTGCAAAGTCCAAAATTTGCACATCTCTCATTCCTTTCTTCTCTTTAGGGGGCTGTGTTGGTTCAGCCTTAGTTAATAACTACAAAGGTCTTTTCAGAGCTGTCTTTTAAGATTACCTTTATGTACACTGAAACTGCAAGGCTCTCTAATGTTTTCAGGTGCTACATCTGACTTTATTCCTTGCCACTGGGTTTCCTCTGTATTATGAGATCAGTTTACAATTACTGGATCTCTCTTCTTTCCCTTCTAACTAAATTTTTTACTTTTTGTTGTTCTCTTTACCTTAGTCCTATACCTTAAACTTTGCCAACATTCTCCTGGGGAAAGCAAAAAAGAACTTGCTTATGAAGAACGGAATGGAAGTCCGGAGTGAGTATGTGTGGAACTTGTTTTAGACACGGAGGCCATCTGCCAGTTTGGTAGCCTCAGAAGACTTCCCATGGAAAGGAAATGCTCAGTGAGTTTTGCCTCTTTCCCCTGTGTCTGTGATGTAAAAGGATGATGTGGAGTGCTTTAATGTGCTCTTTTTAAAGTTGAAAAACTTCATATAAGTTAGCTACATTTCATTTTCCTGAAACTGACATTCTACAGTAATTCAGTTGCATTTAGCATCCTAAACCTTCCACTTACCATGCTGAGACTGCACAGGTGTTGGAATTTTTTTTCTCTCTAAGTTGCATGGAATATGGACTTTGAGCTTTATCTCATTGTAGCAGTTTCACAGTATCTTAAACTTTTGTGGTTTTTTTCCAGAAATAGGTCTTCTGGGCTTGTTTTTTACTTCTCTCAAGTAGTTTCTGTCTTCCGTGCATTTTTGCAATCAGGTCTTCCAATTCCATACTACTCTTTTCACTTTTGGAAGGTCTGGCAAGACTCTGGTTTAAAACCTTTGCTGTTGACTTCATCTGGCTGTTTATCCATGCCAAGGAGAAGCAGTTCTTTTCATTGTGCACACGAAGGCGCACCACTGAATTTTTACAATTTTCGATACCAATTGCGTTGTCTGGACTAGTGGGTTTGGATCCCAGACTGATTCTTCTGAGTCAGCTTGCTTCTGCTTAATGTTGTCTCTGGGCATGTGAGGCCTGTGAGCTGCTATTAAAAAATACAAGTTTCCTCAGCCTCCATTAAACTGCTGCACAATTAAAACAAATTCTTGTGTTCCATATTTTATAGTGTTGTTGTCAAACTATCAGAAATAAAATTAAGTCTGCTAAAATAAGCTATATATTTGATAGGGAAGTAATTTCAAGTCAGCCACATGGTTGACTTGAAAATACACGCGGTCTTTTTTATTCTCTCTGAACAATTAATTATTTTTCAAGAACAAACTGTTCCTTTAGAGGTGGTGAATTCATGGTTGTCTCCCAAGGCTTTAGCACAGAAAAACAGGTCTTCTGATATCTAAAGGTGAAGCAGATTTCATCTGGATGGGCAGCTGTCCCTTGAGACCATGTGGTGATGAGCACCATGTAACCAGACAACATTTGGCCAGGGGGTACAGACCAGCGTGAAGCCCACAGGGCCTGACAAAGGAGGCCTAGGCACAAGGGTTTGCCTCCTGTAAAAAAACAAGTCCTGATTTTGTGGCCGTACTGACTGCAGGCAGTAGCCCCACTGCGGGCTCATCTCAGTTTAGTCTGTCCCAGAGTAGACAACGAAGTATCCTGGTGTCCCTGAGGCTGCCCTCAGCCTCCCCCTGCCATGCGAGGAGTTTGCTGGTTCCCACAGGGGCCATGCTCCCCTCTCCCAGCCCGGGCTGGGCCTGTGTGGCTTGGGCTGCTGGCTTCCCACTCACCCGAGCCGAGCCTGAAGGGCAAGCGGGGCCACCACGCCTTTGTCCCTGGGTGCCCCGACCCTGGGTGCCTGCGCTCTCTCTCCCCTGCCCCTCCGCCAGGCTCCACCACCACGGCCATATCCACCTCCTCCCAGGCTCCGGAGCTGCCGCACCACGGCCGAGAGACACCTCTGCTCCCTCTGCCTCTCCCTCTCTCTTCATTTTCACACTCCACCCACTTTTTGCTTTCTTTCTCCATCTCTGCCACCGTGCCTCTCTCTTTCTGGACTTGTCTTTATTTGGCACTCCCGGAAGCTGCAGGGCATTTCTCTGCCTGCCTGCCCGGGCAGCTGATGTGACTGACTGACACCGGCTCCCGCTGAGGAGGAGGAGGAGGAAGAGGAGGAGGAGAAGGAGGAGGAGAAGAAGGTAGAGCAGCAGCGAGGCGAGGGGAGGGGGGGAGCGAGTGACCGGCCACGGATTTTCATTGCAGAGAGGAGGGGGGGAGGAAAAAAAAAAAAAAAAAAAAAAAAAAAAAAAAGAGGCTACACGGGTCATCAAAACAGGTAACTCAAGAGCAGGCAGCGGGAGGGGCGGGATGCGGCGAGCGGCCTGAACCCCCCGGCCTCTGTCAGGCTGGGGCGGGCTCGGCCAGGGCTCTGCGTGATCTGGGGGCTCTCCCTCCGGCGGTGGCACCGAGGGGAGGAGTGGGGGAGCGGTCGCGGCGGCGGCAGCAGCAGCAGCGGACATCTTGGGGCTGGGGGGTGGCGATGAGGGAAAGTCTCGGTGCTCGGGACGGGGGCTGCGGCGGAATTGGTTGAACGGGCAGTGCCCTGGGCACCATCTGGGCCAGGGCCCCCAGTGCTGACGGACTGGGGTCCGCTCTGCGTCCCCTCTGTCACCCGTGCCGGGCTGCGCCTCCCCCTCCCGCCCTCCTCCCCGTGTGATAAGCGCTAAGAGCCGCGGGGAGGGGGCGGGGCGGCGGGGGGGGATAGGGGGGGGTGTCAAGTAGTCGGAATGGGGTAAAAGACCCGAGCTAAATACCACGGCAGATGAGGGATCCTTCTGTGGGGCTGAGCCCGGACCTCCTCCGCCAAGTTCCCGGTCGGCGCCGGCGGCAGCCGTGCACGGTTCCGAATGGTACCGCCGGTTGTGCCCCAGCCCAGGTCCCGGGCAGGCCCGCTTTCCGTCAGGGTATTGGAAATGCCCTCTGCTTGTTAATGCAGAGCTGACTCTTGTCAAGCGATGCCAGTCTTGAACTCTCTTAATCAGCGTAAGATGATCTAATGTTGAGGGAGGCGGCTGTGGAGCTGGAGCTGGGAGGTGGTGCTGGTGGGTGACTGGGCTCGGGTCCTTGGAGCCAGAGGTGTGTGTGTGGTGAGGGTGACTGAACAGCCTACAGGTTCCAGAGAAAGGGGTTAAACAGCATCCTAGGGCGAGAGAGCTGAAGACGGAATCTATCCCTTTGTATAAAAATATGTGAAGGATTCTGCAGATACGAGACAGCGTTCCAAGGGGGCAGGGGGAAGGTAGGAATTGAAGAACTGAAGCTGAGATGCTGCGTTGTGCAGTAACTTGACATGGGGAAGGAGCGCTCCCCCAGAGACACAAAGCCGAGGAGAACCTGCCATGACCCCACCTAAAAATGTGAAACCCTCCTTCTGCTTCGAGGGTTGCTGTAGATCTGTGTCTTAGCGTTACAGGATCACAGCGAGGATTTTTAGCAAGTAAAATACAGGTTTAATAATGCATACAGGCAGTCTTAAAAACAAAGAGTATCTGGGGAAGAAAGCTTTCTTTATATGCACTGCTTAAAATGTGGTTGATTTTCCAATGTGGTTTTTTTCCATGAAAAAAACTGCAGAGTCCAGTCCCTTAGGAAATACTTGAAAGGAGTCTGTTTAGCAGGGTGGGATTGATACTGTAAAATTGTATCAGTTTATTACTAAGCTAGGCAAAAGTGGCAATGGTTCATGGACTGCCATGTTTCATTGTGTTACGAATCTATAGTCAGGAAACCAGTCCTACTTCAGAAATGTAACTTTTAAAATTATTTAGAATAGCAAAATTCTATCTGTTTCATAGATAGAATGAGTTGGAGTTCAGTACATACTCTCAAAGCTGGCCTTTTAATACATTACCACAAATCGGATATCCTAATTTTGTCCTAGCATTTCCTTTAAATTATTCATTATGCAAATGATAACAAACTTTTTTTCCGATTCTATGCATTTTCAACACAAGAGCTTTGTAATACTGTTTGATTCTATTTTGAGCAAGTTTGCACAAGAACAAAGGCAACCCACCTTCTGTGGCAAAGCTGGGCACGTACAACAGTGTGGCCCTTTTAGGTTTGGGCATAACAAAAATGCTCTTCTTCAGAATATTCCTACAATTCCTGTGCAATTCTTTCTCTTCAAATGAATGCTGCTCAGATGTGGGAGGTGAACAGATACAACTTTAGATGTAATCAATAAAATATATTTTCTCAATCAAATAAAAACTAAGAGGATGTGCATTATTTACTATTACAGTACAACCAAGCTATGACATGTTTTTATTGTTCTTTGTCAGCTATGGTGTTCACTTCAGTGAAAAGTGCTTTTTGATAAACCATAAAGAGCAAAAGTACTAAGATTACATGTATTAAACTCCCCTATCACTAGATTTTACTAATCCCAGTGTATAATTTTTACTAACAATTTCAAATACCTTGAGGACCCTAAGTTAGGGAAAAAAAAGACAAAGAATTAACATTCCCCCCAAGAATAAAATGCATGGGAATCTGAATTAGCAGGTATTGGAAAATAGTAGAGTGCAGCAAGGAGGGCTGTAAAACAGATCAATTGTATTTGGCTCCTAGTCTTGACATTGACTTGCAGCATTATCTGGCTCAAGTCACACAGTCTTTCCATGTTCCTTTCAGTCTGTGGCCTGTCAGTGAGAGTAACGATGCAAGAGGTTTGAACTCTACAGAGAAAAATTGTGACCTGCCAGATATGTTAAAGAAATATTCTCTGTGGCTCTTCACAAGTTTGAACATCATTTACAACAGCAGATAACTCAATAATTGTAACTGCTGCCTACTAGAACATCTGACTACATGAAAAAGAATATTCTTTACTTATTGTGCTTATTTGGGTAAAACTGAAAAAACCACCTCCAATAAAACAGGTACAAATTATTGCAGTTATTCAGACAGATGCTTTATTATGAACTCATTAAAAGTTTTTCTGCATTAAGCATCTCTAATATATAAAAATAATATTGATTCATTTCTCTGAAATTTAAGTGCATCTTTTGCAGTAGAGGGAATAATTGGGAACTTGTCATTTTCCTGAGGTTTGGAGTCAGTTCCAATTGCTTGCATGTTTTTGAAAAATGACTCTTTTTTTTTGACTGATAATCTTTTACTGACTCTTCAGATTAGAAATGCTTTGAGCTCTAAAGGCTCAGCTATTCTTTGAGAATGCCACTATAGAGCTATACTAGAGTATCAACACCTTTCCTAAGCAGTGTGGATTGAAATGGCAAAAGCACAGGTAAGCATAGCTGCAGCTATGGCAGAGATTCTGCTCATTTAGCTAGCTCAGCAAGAGTATGGGCTTCTTTAACCTCTGTGATCTTTGTCACCATGTTAGCAAGACTTTATGGCATAGACATGGCCTTAGTCCCTACACATACTGTCTGCTGTTGTCTCCATTTTACCTGCGTATGTAAGGTATTCTGACTATGTAAAATTCCAGGGACTTACTGTTACCAAAAACAGGTCCCGTTGAGACTACTTTCCTGAGCATATGTTAATGAAAATTGCTGTGTCTGACCCACAATTTTTCAGAGGATACCAGGCTAAAGAAATTGCTTTCAAATCCAAAATACCAGTAGTAGTAGTATGCCAGGAATCAAGGTCCTAATGCTTTTGCAGAATGTATTAAAAAAAACCAAACAGGTAAATGCTCAAGTACATACTTGAGTAGTTTCATATTTTTCCAAGAAGACATGCTCAGATTCTATGCAGTAAAGTTACATTTTTTATTAGTTTAATTAATTACTTTTTGGAATAAATTAAAAGAATGATTCACGTTTCTATGTGTAATCCATCATTGTTTAGAGAGAAGAAACTGCAGAATAATTCACCTAACAGGCCCAGGTCCTCTAAAACAACCATCGTAGAAAAGGTGAACTTTAAAACTATCGAAAAGGGGTACAGTTTGATCTTTATGGTACCTCACACTGAGAGAGGGGAGGAATAAATAGCCACATATTTCAGATCTGGCAAGTGAGCAAGGTTGCATGGATTATAATTAAAACTCGGGAACCTCTAAGTAGCAACCAAATTATAGCAAGAAGCAGAAAGGTCTTTTTAGGAGTAGGCAGCCCATTTCATTCTGATTCAGAAGCAAAGGCACAACCTATTGCAGTGCTAGCACTATTGGAGAATCAGTGGGCTGAATTTTAGAATGGGAAATGAGCCAAAGTACTGAGTCTTTGTGGTCAATAAAGATCACAAACAATCTGTGGGGCAAAAGGAGTGCTCAAATGGCAAAAAGTTTGCTTCAGCTTCCCTGGCTACCACCATGCTGGAAGAAGTGCCACAGGCTGCAGACTGAGCAGGGCAGCCTTGGTGAGCCTGACACCACCAGACACGGAGTGCTGAGACCATAATTAGGAGCAGGATGTTCTGGTGAGGGTATAAATGCTAACTAACTTGGCTGAAATCAATCCCAGCTATTCAAACACTGGTGTAATGTGGATAGGGATGAAAAGTCGGGTGTGGAAGTGTTGTGAAAGGCCGCTCTCACAGCAAACAAGCCTGCTACTAACCTTGGCACTGAGTAAATCTAGAGAGTCATCTTTGCAGAATTAATTTCACAGTGTTTTCAGAGATTGAAGCACTGTTAATAGTTTCCTCTTTTGTTTTTCTTCTTCTATATCTTCTATATATTTAGAAGTACTGAAACACTATAAGGGTTTCTCCTTTGTGGAGTTTACCATTTCCAACAGTGCAAAGTCAGTTTGGTTGGAACCATAGCATAAAGAATCTTACTGTTCAATTATTACGAGCCCAACTGAAACACTTCAATAAAATCAATGCCTGCATGCAGTACTTTCTTAGTTTAGCAAGGCAGACTGGTTACATACAGTAATTTGTCTCATGACAGGTAATTAAGTGGCTTGTAAAACCTTTAGGATGCTTACTTACATGCAAAGCACCACGCTGATACATAGGAAACGAGGTGGCTAAGAACATGATGTTTCTGTTGATTGCAGTGATACGAAAAGTCTTCATTGGAGGGAGAGAAGAAAATAAAACCAAGACAAAAGACTGAGCAGTGGTGACATAAAAAGGGAGCATAAAAAGAACAGGAGAATGCACTCAGAAACTGGGTTGCCTTGGTTATTTTAAGTCAATCATGCTTACACAGATGCCAAGTCTTGACTGCTTCAGTATATCATTAAATAATGAATATGTTCTTTGTGATCTCAAAATTGATAAGACAGCCAAAATTATTCAGCAAGGGATAGGAGCTCCTTACAGAACTTACATATAATTAGAAAGTGAACTGATATTCCAGGAAATACTAAGCACATACATGAACACAACATATTTTATAGAATTCATATTAAATTACAAAGGTCCTAACCACAGGCTAGGCTGTTACTACATTGACTTGTAAACACACAGCTTGCTGTGTGCACCCCTTTCTCACCCCTAATTATGGGACTAAACTAGGATGTAATTAGAAATCTTAAATGCTTGAACAGTCGTAGGGGTATTTGTCAAAATAGGGATTGTTTCACAAAGCACTAATATTTTTTAAATAGTGGGATACAAAAAATGCCTCCATCTTTCCCTGCATGTTTTCATTTAATTGGAGCCAGCCAAGACTTAAATTTACCAAAGTGACACACCACTCCTCAAAAAGCAGAAGTCACAAAGACATTTTTGTATTTCTGCTATTTCAGGTGTGACACTTACCTATTTTAAGAAACAAGCAAACAAACAAATTGTCCAAATTCTAATGCTGGTTGATAAACAAGACTGTGTCTTTTACTAGGACTTTTTTTTCCCCCTCTATGCTTAAAGGAGAGATTGCAGGAAGATTGTGCCATCTTTCAAAGGAGGTTGTAGCAGATACAGGGACAAAACAAGAGAAGGTGGTCAACAAAGGCTCTCATTTGAACCTGGGAAAGTTTTCCTCACACAGGGCTTTACTGAGAGGTCTTCTGCTTTAATCCAGCTTGACATCAGTTGGACAAGCCTCTGCTTACATTCCTCTCATACAACTAATGGGAAACAAACTACAAACCATACAAGGTAATGTTTGTGCCTTGTCTACCAACACATACTTTCTTCTAACCAGTACTCCTTTGTATTCTCCACCCAAAATCCTTGATTGTAGTAACCCAAATAGCTTCAGGGGCTCCACGTTTACAACTCATTGAGTACCAGCCTGCTTCTGACCTCTGCCTAGAGAGAGCAACCCCTGAGGCTCCAGGCCAGTGGGGTTTTCATTGCCTGGAGTAGAATGGGGTGCAGCAGGAATTCAGGTCTGATGCCAAAAATGGCAAAAAGCCTGCCCAGTCAACACAGCTTAGGGTTCATACATACATTTGAATGGTGATACTGGATTATTAGCCATTTCATGTTCAAGCTCACTGTGGGGGTGTTTTTTTCCAGAAAAGAAGTGCCATAAAATGCTTTTGTAATATGAGGGGATGTTCATGAACGCATATGCATTTCTTCTTCCTTGATATATATATATATACATTGAGATATATTGTGCAGACCTTTTAGAGGACATAGTACTTTGGAGCTATAAAATGTTTATGACTGGCTCTCTGATAGTACCAGCTATCACTCTAGGTTTTTGTATATTTTATTTCACATCTCAGTAGCAATTTATTGAAAGACTGTGAGAGAAAGCACCTGTGCAGGTTTCTATGCTTTAAATAAGACTGTGATTTTTCAAGCAGTGTAAGAATGTCAGATACAGTTAAAATGCCAGATTGCTGCCTGTATTCTCTTTTATGCATATGCACTGTTTTGGAGAGAGTAAGAAAGGAGAATAGGAAGGAGAATAGTACAAAGGAGAAGTAAAGTCTGACCTGTAGCATGCCAGATGATGAGCTTGAGTGACACCTGGCTTAATTTTTCAGATGCAAAGTTGTACTGGTACTAAGGGTAAAAAACCCAACCAAACAAATAAAGGAATGAGTCAATTATTTTTCTCCTAAATTAAGAGTGCTAGGAAGTAAACAAATGGTGGAATTTTATACTCCCCCTTGCTGATGTTTGTCAGAATAATACAATATTTTACAGGGTGGCATCATTCTTGTCTTCAAACCTGCTATTTTCACATGCCTGACAAGTCATCATGTGATTATTTATTTCCTCTTATGCTACTGTATTGCTTTTCTCTGCAGACTCATTACAGACTCTTTCTCCTTGAGATCACAGAATCATTCGTGTTGGAAAAGACCTCTAAGATGACCAAGTCCAACCATCAACCTAACTGTACCAACCATGAGCCTAATCAACCAAGTCCAGTGCTTAAACCATGTCCCTAAGCACCACATTTACATGTCTTTTAAACACCTCTCTGGATGGTGATTCAACCACCTCTCTGGGCAGACTGTTTCAGCGGTTCATTACACTTTCAGTGAAGAACTTTCTTCCAATACCTGGCACAACTTGAGGCTCTTTACTCTTGTCCTGTTGTTACTAGGGAGTAGAGACCAACCCCTACCTTGCTACAGCCTCCTTTCATGTAGTTGTAGAGAGTGATAAGGTCTCCCCTCAGATGCCTTTTCTCTGAACTGAATAACCCCACTTCTCTCAGACTCTCTTCATAGAACCTGTTCTCCAGACCCTTCACCATCTTTGTTGCCCTTCTGTAGACTTGCTTCAGCACCTCAATATCCTTTTTTGTAGTGAGGAGCCCAAAACTGAATACAATATTCAAGGTGCAGCCTCAGCAGTGCCAAGGTCAGGGGGACAATCAGCTCCCTAGTCCTGCTTACTACACATTTTCTGATACAGGCCAGGATGCTGTTGGCCTTCTTGGCCACCTGGGCACACTGCTGGCTCATATTTAGCCAGGTATCAACCAACAACCTCAGGTTGTTCTGAGGCAGCCTTCTTCTTTTCTTCTGGGCAGCCTTCCAGACATTTTTTTCCTCAATCCTGTCATGTTGCATGGGGTTGTTGTGGCCCAAGTGCGGGACTCTACATGTCACTTCGTGTATATAAAGCAACATAGTCTTCTGTTGTAAGTCACATACAGTGATAACAGAAATAGTAATAATTGTGATAATAGAAATAGTATGTTTTGTCTTCAGGTTGACTGCTTTTTGGGATGAGTATGTCAGGGAATTTTAGTCTACAGACAATTTTTTTACCCTTGATAATAGAAGAATGGTGCTTTGAGACAGCTGTCAAACTGAGGAGAAAAGCAGTGATACTGTCCCAAGGCCTGCCTGTAAAAAGAGATCTGCTTTTTGTCTTTAGCATGCCTTGTTCTACCTGGTTTTGATTTCACTTCTCTTGGAGAAGAAATGACAGATGGTAGTATTGCTAAATACCTCTAGAGCTCCCAAAAAAAGATATCAGTAGCAGTAAACATGGCAGATCTCTGGATTGCCCCCATTCCCCCCCCCTCTCTCCCCTTTTTTTTTTCTTTTTCTTTCTTTCTTTTTTGTGCACAAGAGACAGTTAAAAATGTCAACATTTAAATTATTGCTGGTAGATGTGGGTCAGCACCCAACGTGACTCTTAGTTGACCTTATTTTCAATGAAGGACAGTGTAACTCTCCACCAAGATAGCAACTGGATACAGGGACTGTGTGGGAGTTGAAGCACTGTTGCTTTTATAGGTAGTCAGCATCAACTCCAGGAAAAGACAGATGATTAACTCTCATAATCCACTTTAAGATCAAAGCTTTAATTAAAATCCTAGTAGAGGTAAGACAGAGAATTCTGTGTTGGTGTAAAAATGTGCTTTAGTGGAGTGGAAGCATCCCATAGACCTATTTACAACCTCTTTTCATTAACATGCAAAGATTGCATTTGGCACTGTAAGTAGACCAGTCTTATTATTTATTTATAATATAATCTCTGGTGCTGTATCAAGCAGACAGTATCTTCACAGAGTCAAGCTGCACCATTTGTGTTCTGACTCCTTTTGGGCTGTGGCTTTGCAGCATCAGTTTGACCACATAGAGCACAGTCTGGAATGGTAAGTAATTAGGTGAACAGCTGAATATAGGCCAGGAAAGTGCTGAAGGTTGTTGTAATATGAGCCAAATATGTGAATCACTAAATATAGGCAAAGGTGTCACTCTTTAGATTGAGAACAGATGAAGGGAGCTGTCATGCTTTTGGTCAGTGGATCTTCACTTCAGAATAATAATATTAATTCCAGTCTTGTTTGTAAAATAGGTACCTAGTCAATTGATGGTAAAGTGTAAATGTATGGTTATTTTAGTTATAAGTGATTTGGTCTTGTAGTTTTATATGCAGGAATGGCAAAAGTACATTTTTACTTTATTCATATATGACAGGAGTACCTGTGTCTATACTTATGTGCATGCATATACCTAACTATAAATACAAATACAATGTAGTCATGAATACATAAATATATGGATAAAAAAGGATATATGTTCTATATAAACATAATGATTAAAGAGATCATAAGAGTAACATTGCTTATAAAAAAAATGAAAATCTGGCATCTCTAATTTTATGGTAAAAATTTTTCCTACTTCTGTCCAAAAAGCCTATAAAAATATATTATTTCATGATTGCCTTGCCGGTGGTAGCTGCTTTTAGAAGAACAACATTGGAGTTCTCCAGCAAATGGGAATAGAATAAAGCTGTAAAGAATATGGTGAGCAAAAGACTATGTTGCAGCTGGAAAGTGCAGCATAGAAATGTCCATAGGATTATTGAGTTGGGTTATTACTTTGAGCTTCTGATACTATAATCCATATTCTTAGCATCTTACAGAGGGCAGTTTGTTGGATAGAACATCACAGTTTTGATCCATCTCTGTTCAATTGTGAGATTCCTCAGACTTCAGGTGTGCGTAGTCAAACGCGTTGGGTTTGTAGTCAAACAATTGGGTCCTTCCACAGGCAAAATCAGGCTTACAAGCCCCAAAAGTGTAAGCAAAGAGATCCTCTCTGAATTTTGGCAGTGTTTATATGGACACTAATTCCATCCTCTTTTGGGGGTTTGTTTTTTTATTTATTGTAAATGGGAAAAACCCATAAACGCCAGACAAAATTTTCTCATGAGAAGGGTTCTCAGGAAGGTTTCTCACTGTAAAATCTTCTGCTTCGCTTTTAGGGTAAACACAAAACTCAGTAGGGTGAAGTCTGAAGGTCCCACCTTGTTTGACAGGCAGCGAGACTCAGCACAAGAGCTCTGCATGGTTTTCCACAGTCATAGTGGCTAATAATTTTTGGCACTTCAATTTTAAAAATGCTATTATTTTTTTTTTATTTGTAAGAATTATTGATTTTAATTTCTAAATCAAACCCCTTCTTTTCATGCTACTTTACTTTTTAATCATAACATTGAGGCATTCTCACCTGGGTATGGGAACACTGAAGCAGCATTGTTTGTTTTGGTTGCTGGCGTTGCGTAGCATTGCACAGTTTATTGGAATCTATTATTATGCTTTGGTATCTCTGAAATACGAGCACTTTTATCAGGCCGTTCATTAGGAATTAATACATTTACACATATATTTCAGGTATGCATAGCCTTTCAAGCCTACAAGCCATACAGCAATCAGTGTCTTGTGGCAGAGTGCCACAGGGCAGGGACCCCAGAGAACTGCTGCCTACCAGGGTGACTCAGATGGGGATGGGAGTTCCCCCGTTGCCCCTACTTCTGCACACCCCAGAGCAGGGCAGGGGGTGTAACCCTGCTGTGGGAACTGAGCTGAAACTGTTCACAAGGATCATGTTTATCAAGAGCCATAGATCACTTCTCTCCCCCCCTTTACTGCGTGTGTCGTGTAGCAGAACAAAACACAACCTTCAGTGAGGAACACGCACGTTAAATTTGTTATATTAAATGACAGGGGATTTAAACATAGCTTCATCTTTGCTTATATAACAGTTTCTCAGTCTGTAATGTATATAGCACTGTGTTCCCTGAGACGCTGGCCAGTGTTCAAAATTGCCTACACTTCCTCATATGTAAGAAAGCAGATAATCACGTTGCAGGGAAAGGAAGTAATGAGTGAGTTGTTAAAAAGTTAACCTATTTTTGTTGCATTTTAAATGAAAAGCACTGTAGCTGTAGTGCACAAGCAGGCATGTGTATTACTTTTTTCTTTCCAAAGGTTAATTGCTCTTGATTTTAAACACCTATTCACATCAGGTACTTTGGTAAGAAAACATTTGACTGATGTGAAATCATAGAAGAAGAACAAACAGGAGACCTTGACTTTTTGTGTAGTCTTAATAATAAGGTATCTGAGTCTTACTATAAAACATAGAAGACTGAGGCAAATATCAGAATGTACCTTTTTAAAAGTCAGGAGCCATACATCTAAAGCCTGGCTTCCACTCAAGTGTTAACTGGGTTTGTATTTTGCCTCTGTAATTGGTTGATGCAAATAATTGCAGGCGTAAGTTTTTACCAATTACATTTATAAATGTTTCAGTCATCCCAGTATCTGACTGGGAGTATACACATATATTTTTCATAAATTGTCCACGTACAGATTGTCCAAAGCTAGACTAACAGTGGCTTGAATCTGCTGCTTAGGATGAAGAAGCAGGGCTGAGTACTGATAATGTGCCCTGTTGACACGGATGCAAGTTACCATGTCAGGAGCTCCACTGCAGCTTCCATGTGCCAGGAAGACAGTGCTTGAAAAGAAAGAGTTTTACCATAAGAGCTGAAACAAGATAAAGCCACTTGATGAACAGAGCTGTGACATGAAGTAAAGCGTGGGCTTTACTCAGGGGGCTCTAACGCTGTTTCTCTCCTTAATGATTTTTTCAGAATGGCAGAGACTCATGGGTTGATGGAGAGGCTGGAGAAAGCAGTGACTCGGCTTGAATCATTATTTTCAGATTCGCACAGATCTGGTGGAATGGAGTGTGATGCCATCAATGGAGTCAATGGAAGTAAGTCTGGTTTTGTTAAGTACCATCTGTCCATTATTAAAAAATTGCAATTAGTGCATGTCTTTGTCTTCTAAGAGGGAGTGCAATCCCTCTCTTAATGAATTCTGTACCAGAAAGAAAGCAATATCTGAAGAAGTAATCTAGGCATGTCATGGGACAAACTGAGTTGTACACATCATTCTAAATACAGCCTAGAAAACTCAATATTTGACTAGTCTCCTAAATATACTGTTCATATTTCAAGCTTTAATGCACTTTTTAGCATTAATATTTTTGTAGATAACTTACCAGATGAAAGTATCTGCTCAAGACAAATTAGAGGAAATTAAACATCCCCAAAATTTATAGCACAAATATTCCTGAAAGAGTCAGCAATATAAACACTCAGTTTATTTGCCATCTCTCTGAATTGCAAAATGCAGATCTACTTCATTTTTTTTTTTAATATCCTTAATCAAACATGAATTTTTTCATAAGCATTTGCTCACTAAGGGCTGCCACAAACCCTGGCCACTTTCTGTTACCTTCCTAGGTCTTGCTTCTTAAGTGGATCTTCAAAGCACTACATTGGAGAACACACCAAAAAGGTTTTTTTCATTTATTCACATCATATCACCAAATTGTATTTTTCACTCCTTTTTTTGTTGTTGTTCCTGAAATTTATGGGGCAAATAACCTTAGGAATTCATCAGTCCTAATGTTGACTGAATAGGGGTGCCCTTTCCTCTCTGCAGAGCTTGTTTTTTAACCCTGATGGGTATCCCCTTATTATCTTCATGCCCTTTGCTTTCTGTATTCCTTGTCCCCTTCCTATATTCTCCAGAGTAAGAGCACATCCCAGCATGGATGTGTTGCTGTACAGAAGCTGCAGAACAAGCAGAAAGTTGCAGGCAGCTTCCTTACAGGCACAGAAGCAGTTCAGTGTACGTCAGATGCTTTATTATCTCTGTCTGCTATCCCTTACCCAACAACACGTGCAAAGAACCTTCCCCACAGTCACGTATGCCATGGGCCTGTCCACTGGCAGCTGCTGTGGAGCAGCTGACTGAGCAGCATGTTTCTGTGGCAGGAGGGGAGCATTTTCCAGCAGGCTTCCACAGCAGATGAGTTACCCAGACACAGGAGGCTCAGTAATAAAATGCATTCAGTCCAGAGAAAAAAAACTAGTCATTTAGGAAACTGCAGCACAGTCATGGAGGAACACAAGCTGTGTGCAGACTGACAAATAGATCAGTCACTTCTAGGAAGTATACATTTTTAAAAAGTGCAGACTTCAATCCTAGAATTAATCAGTTTAGGTGAATCTCTATTAATCCAGAGTTCAGTATTGCAGAAACAGGGCTGCTTTCAGAACAGGAGATGAACTCACCACCAGGTACTTCCATGAAAATTGCCACATCCTTGCCCTAACCTAAGAGCTCAGTCTGGTGAAAAGATTCACCCTCCAGGAAAGCAGAGCCTTAAACCCCAGCAGATCCCTACTGACAAACCTTGTTGGAGTGAGGTTGTAAAACAAATCCACTAGGAGACTGCAGTAAGAAGCTGAGATGAGCATCACCATGGAGCACATGGTTGTTGGGAAAGTTTTTGGAAGAAAACAGACATGTGAGCAATCCTGACTATTTAGCTTTAGCCAGAGTGAGCTAAGGGCCTTGAAACCCAGCTGCAAGGTTACTGAAAGATCAGCTACGGGCAAAAGATAAGGGAGTTGGCAGCAGAAAAGAAGAATAACTGGATGGGAAAGCATCTCATAGACAGCACATAAACAGTTGTATTTAACCTGTTAGATAGTGCCCTGTGGCATGTGAAAAATGTGCTGTACCAATCAGCAATATGCTTATATTATGTTATCAGCCTCACTGTGTATAAAAGGGCTATGGCTACTCTCAATAAACAGCAATACTGTGATTATATTCACCTGCGGGTTGTCCACTGATTCTCCCGCACATGGTAGCCTGTCCCATGTTTACAGGCTGAGTTGTCTCACATGGAGACTCAGGAATCAACGTTTGCTGATGCAGTTAGGAAAGACTGTACCTGTTCTTGAGTTTGGGCAACTGTACTCACATACTGAGACCAGCTTGATTCAGTACGCCTGTGTCGCTGTGCTTTTGTAGAGATTCACATAACCCACACAGCAGCTGCAGAGCTGACAGTCTTACTGATCTGTACTTCTTTTTCTCCTTTAAAAACTGACATTCAACCAGAGTGTGACCTTTTTAAAGTCTCCAGTGAAAATGGAGATAAATTGCTTTCTTCTAGTATTACCTTCTCCCCTGTAAGACCATTCTGTAATTATTGTAATTATTATAAAAAATAACCTTGACTTTTCAGTTCATACTTGTTCAGAAACAGCAAAATGATCAGGAGGATGGTAGAACTGTACCTTTACTGTTTTCCTAAATGGCATTACAATAGCAGGATTGCAAGCAAATAATTTAATTGCTCTGCACAGTCCACAGCAAATTCTAGTAAATACTCCTGGGACTTAGCTGTATTGAATGGTAAAAAATAGCAGAGTTGCTTTCTAGTTTTGCATAGTACAATTGCCATTTGGTGGACTATTTAAAACTGCTGCAAAGTGGAAGGTTACAATGATTCTCTTGGACACAAGCACAGAATTTGACAAAGGACATAAATGGACCTTGGAAAGCATCACCACAACTGCAACCTTTTGTACACTAGGTCATTTGAGGGGTTTACACACAAACACTTAATATGGAAGAAAGCCCAGAAATTCCTCAGAATTAAAGGTGAGCGACATAAAGAGAACAAAAGGAGCCTTGAAATCCCGCCTAGCTAACAACTTTTTTTGTTGTTTTTCCACACAGGCTGTTACAAACTCCAATTGCTAGAGCCTTTCTTCTTTTTTTTTTTTTTTTTTTCTGTCAAGGAGTCAGATGACTCTTGTGGAATAAAGAGGCTTTCAAGGTTATGAATTTGGACACAATTGTCATACAGTGCCAAAAAGTGAAAGCAAACTCTCTGGGGAAAGCCTGGTACCTCTTCAGAGCATTCTTCAGGCTTCATTAATGAGGGAGATAGGCTGGGAAGAATTTTAACTTTGGTCTCTCAGATCCTACGGATGCCATAAATTCACATGTTTGTTGCTTATGCTGGACCTGGCAAAGGTTCTGAGGCATAGACAAGACATGAGGATATGTCAGGGAGTAAAGGGAGGTCTGGAAGACATCCGAGGAAAGATTAATCTCGCTGTTTTAAAAGGTACCACATAAAATCATTTAGAAGCCATGTGCATAAGAAACTGAGCATCATCTGCATTTTCTGATTGTCCACTTCATCATGAAACTTCTCTGTATACCATTTAGTAAATACCATTTTTATTACTCTGATAGAATGTACAGTCAATGGGATGTGTCATATACAGGGTTCATTTGAGCTTTCATTACCCAGTGACAGTTTTGCAAGGTCAGACAACAAAATAAAGAGATTACAAAGCTACATCTCAATGCATAAATCCTCTGACAACCCATTCTTAGGACTGTATTTTACTTGAATTGCTTGCTATTAAAAACCACCAAACAATACAAAGATCTTCAGGGAATGGGCGGATGGTATGAAAATATTTGTTCAGTACAGTGGAGATTTTTCCTAGAGGACAGTATTTAATATATGTACAAGCACTGAATTTTTTTAAGACAGTCATGCTTACCAGGCCACTAGGCCTTTAAAGGGCTGAGAAATCTTTATTTTAGCACCTGTTATTTTAAGACAAAAGAAGCTTTCCACTATACTGTGCAGAGCAAATCATCTTTGTGTTCCTAGCCAAGTTCTACCAAGGGCAGGGTTTTTTCTTTCTAGCTAGGAAAAAATCTTTGTACATATTTTTTTACTGATTTAAAAAATGAATGAGTACAGCAGACGTTAAGTTACAGCAGTTTCCTCTTTCTATGTTTTTTCTCCTCTATCTGGTACAAAGGAATGTCCTATGCATGATATACTTTATGAGCCCATTATAATGGAATGCTCTTCTTCTGTAGGCATAGCACCATATGTTGAAGCTTTTGATCGGCTGCTGAATGGAAGTGTTGCTGAGTTCCTCAGGAACAGCAAGATCCTTGAAGGTGATGTGAAGACACATGTGAGTATTTACTCAAATTTTCTCCCAATGAGATAAGCATGCAAGTCTTGGAATGTCTTGTGTGGTCAGTCTTGATTGCTGAGTAGAAGAGAATCTTAATAACAGTACTGAGTTATTAGGTCTTGTAATAACCTGGCGTAACACACTGGGAATGGTTGGTTCAGGAAGGGTGAAAGGCTGTATGGATTTGTAAGAAGAGACTGCTCCCCTTCAACAGCATCAAGGGTTGAAGACCATAGTATGCAAAATACATAAATGTTCTTAGTCACAAGCAGTTGGAATTGTCCTGTTGGGTGGTAAGCCCTTTGCAGGACAGGAACACAACTAAGAGCATGAGTCAACAAATGAGTAGTAAACTAGGTTCAAGCAATGATAACTTCTTGTGGTTGTCATCTAGGCACATGTGTCATCATTACAATTAATGTAAGGATTTTGTTGGTTTGGTTTTTTTTTTTTATTACTTACATGTCTTTCATTTGGAACAACATAGCCAACTAAAAATTATTATGTCAGACATTGCCAACTAAAAAATTGTTATGTCAGACATTTAAATGATCATTTTTTACTACATACCTCACAGCAAGGAAGTACTGTGCAGTGATTTTTGTGATGAAATTACTTTGTAACCTTGTAATATCTGTGATCAGAGCTTGTTTGTTTCCTGTTCTTTTTTAAGCCTGTCTTCTCTAGAACTGGCAGTGTTAGGATGGCAAAGAATGGACTCGTCTTACCTACACTGTGCCAATACAGATTTTGCAAAAAAACCTTACAGTAAAGAGTCAGGAGCAGTTTTGGCTGGATCTGAAGAAGTGTGAAGCTTCTGACTTTTTATAGTAGAATTATGCCATCCAGCCTTTCTCCGTGTGTATGTTTCCCAATTCATTGCAGCTGCTGCTCTACATAACAAACACTGTGGTCAGAAAAACACTGTAGTCCTACAGCTACTGGGCCTTAGGCGGCGAGGCCAGCGTGAGTATTTTGCAGGCCAGCCAAAGTAACCAGTCTGCTCACAGAGCAAGAGCCCTGGGCTTGTTCTGTGAGCTGTTTTTTCTCTGTGGTGCTATATGTTGTTGGTAGGGTGGAGTTTCTGACCTAGTTAAGCCTAGAAAACTGGAGGGAGTAAGGAGATCAAGCAGTTCTAGAGGACCTTTGTGTTTCTAAGGAAATGCTGCAGTTCGTTTTTATTTGAAAAAAACCTTTCACCTCAGCAGCTATATTATAGGTTACAATATGTGGGATTTGTCCTTAAAAGCAATTAGGGAAAACTTAATAAACACTGTGTAAATTATCAAATTTATTGAGCCAGTATTGCTCCCTGGAAAGGATTGGTTCTAACTGTTCACTATTTTCATTAGACACCATTGTTTTTTCAGTTGATTTCTCAACAGGCTAGGTCTGAGAGATACAGAAATACCCTTAGTACCAACACAGAGGTAAAAGATTGCTTTTAACATTTTAAATTACTAAAACCTTGTAAATATACAGGAGCTGTAAATGGTTAAATCCATAAGTGTATTAATGTATGCATTTTTCACTATTTGATACTCATAACGAGTCCAAATAAAAGATTGTTAATAATTTATCTGCCAAGTCTGTGGATAGTCCCTAGCATATTGTTGATGATAGTGTAATGCAAGCTGTGATATGGATTATTTGTTAGGGCTATGAGATTTGACATAAAAGTCTTTCCCTTACCTAAAGAAGCCAGTAATTCTGATTGCAGCCTCCTAAATATTCTGAAATCTTAGATTCTGAATTTACAACATGAAGCAGACTGTGGTTGCCTTATGCTCATGCTTATCACTGAAGCAACATCTGTGCTTTACCTTAACAAGTGGAACAAGGAGTGTTTTTCTTCTGGATGTCTTATAGACCATGTGTCCTCGGCATTATACTTGCAGCTGCTGTCTGTTTTACATAATGAGCTGAAGGGAAGGTTGTATTTTATTTCAAAAAACACCTGTTGCCTTGAAAAAACTCACATACCTGACTGACCAGAATGGTAATATGAGAAAAAAAGAGACTTCATATTATGCTAAAGAAAGGAGGGATTTGACATGTTGTGTTTCCTGCTGATTGCTGTAAAGATTGTGTGGTTTGTGTTTTTGGTGAAAGGAAGAATACAGCTATAGCTAATATCTGTTGGGGAGCCCCCTCCTATTTTTTCAGCATGCTGTACAGCTGTACTCTAAATAGTCTATTGAAAGATAACAAAATAAAAAATAGAATAGCTAGCTCCTGCTTCTCTGCTCTGCTCACAGCAGCACGATGGATTATACAAAGATTAGTTTTATCAAAGAAGTGCTCTGCTTTGACTCAATCTTGAGAGCAGCATATTTCTCCTTCAAAGTACAGTACATGCAGCAGTGAATTTCTGAGGTCAACTGCATTAATGAGACCACTTTTTAGAAGACAGAGAGAATGGCTAGGGTTCTGGTTTTGTCTGTTTAAAATCTGGTAATAATATGGATATTTTTATGAAATATAAAGTTCCCTACGGGCACTGATTTTATTAAAAGCCTTTCTGCTGTCCATATCATAACTATAGAGCAGGTGAAGTCAGTGAACAAGTGAGTATGGCCAGGACTGCTGCCAAACAGCTGTCTTTGGCCTGACATACCAGTGTCTTGGAGGCTGTCACCAACTATTACAGGTTGTAACAGCCCTGAAGCTGATTCACCATGTGTGCCAACACTGAACTGAAGAATTCTTCTGTCAGAATGAGGGAAAGTCAAAAGCAGTATAAAATAGACTGTGGGTCTGCAGCATAGGCAGTTCTCTTATGCCCAGCAAATATGATAGCACTGGCTGATTGTTGGATCACTGAGACATAAGTCCCATCACTTTGTCTAGATGTGTCCATGACTACAGAAAACATGCTGAGGATGACAAAGAGCTGCATGTGGAAGACACAGTCTGCTTTCAGGTTGTGTCTCAGTGATGAAGCTGGTCAAGCAGGTTTTATGCACTCTTTGCCCTGTCTGAGCAAAGCAAGCAAGATTTTAGAAAGCCAAGAAATAGGTTTTTGTGATTTGTTTTTTATGAGCTTCTTCACATTGTTTTTGTTTATGTGATATCTCAAATGGTGGAATACTTTGGCTTCAGTTTGAATAATGTACCAGATGGGACATAATGATAAGAAGAGAATGTACTAGTTCTGCAAGAGAAGGACAGATAACATAAAATTTCCATATTTTAGTATTTTATGCGATACAGAATTACAGCCTTCCTGTCAAACACATAAACTAATACTTGCCTTTTTTTATTGTTTATTTGTAAAAATCTTTTAACCTCCCAACCCCACCAGTTGAAAGGACAGATTGAGTGATTTAGTTATGTTCCCTCTTCTCTCATCCAAGCTTGGAAAGCAAAACTACAAAAATATAGATACCTTTTTCCTCCTCTCTTCCATCAATTTCCAGATGCTGAAAAGCAGAGCTCAGACAGACAACCAACTACTTTATGGGTTTGGAGCTTCGGAAATAAAAAAAGGCTGTTGGTTAGCTTGCTGCTTATTGAGAGAGAATCCAAACCAGTTCATTACATGTATGACTACTTGAACAAGATAGCACAAAGCAGCGATTCACAGCACCTTATCAAATCTGCAGGTCTCTGTGTGTATGTAGTGATTTGTTATCATCATAAGCGGGAGAATTCACCCCATAAGCATGGCTTATGTGCATATACCCATGGAGTTTCATTTCTTTATCTATTACATGAAAGCAATGGCATTCTCTTCTCCTTCCATGCACAGTCCATGTAAATCCATGCAGACAGCTAAAAACTGGAGTTACCGTTCATGAGGTACATATGCACTTTGCAAATTGCAGCTCTATTTTGGCCTGTCAGTGAAGTTAAAAAAATCCTAGCTTCCTCATTTTTTTCAAAGCGTGGTTATTACACATTATATAGCTGTATCTCATCTTTTGTTGTCAGAGATGTTGAAGAATTAGTCAATGACTTTCATGGCCCTGAACTTTGAGCAGGATGTGCTCCTGTCTGCAACACACCAAACAACACTTTTTTGCACTTTATCTTACCTAATCCAAACCCAGACTATCAAGCCCATTATTTGACTGATTCCTCATTAACAAGGCAATTTGCTTACAGGGCAACAGAATGCACAAGTATACTCTCATGTTCATCCTTTGTGTCCAGAGGCTGTGCTGTTTTAGGCATTGTGTTGAAAGTTGAATTAGAGCTCAGAGAGGAGGATGATGTCAACATATCCAAAGAGAAGCTTGCTGTCAGGCTGCATCCTGTGATAGGTATTTTCTGCTACATGAAATAAACACCAAATAAAGCAGCTATCACAGGACTGGAAAAAAGAGAGTCCATAAAAAAGAATACAAAGGCAAACATTTTTTATAGCATACAAAATGCACTCTGCTGAATGAAAGAGTGTAGTGTAGAAAACAGCACTGCTATCAACTAAAAAAGCTACCTTGGCTTGATATTGTAGTATCAATTTAGCTATATTTCTCAGCCTGTACTACAAGGTACTTCATAATATAAACAATAAATAATGTTTACTTTAATATGATAAGAAAGATGGAAATGCAATATACACAATGTAGCCAAGTGGCTAATCCAGGAAGTTTCATTTTTAGGAGCTTTACAACTTTTGATTGTTCTGTTCTAAAGGAAGACTTCACTTGTAGCCTCGGAATAGATCTGCCTTTCAAAATAAGCAGAATTTATTTGGTCTGGGGCAGTGGTGGTTGCACCTGTCTGACTGTAAGACACCTGGTTGGGAATAAAGGCTCCTGAGCTTGAAGAACCAATCCATTGCAAGTCCAGAACAACACCCCCTGAAAGAGAGGGAGTTTTTCCATTGCTTTTGATGGGAGCTGGATCAAGCTGTTAGTTTCTTTCCATTAACACTGCAGTAAATACCACTTGCAGCTCTTATTATTTAAAAAGGTAAGGAAGAGACAAAAGTTGAACAGACTCAATTGAAAAAAACATGCCATGGTGGCCAATACAACATTGACTTGTGCATTACACTAGAAACATGCATCTGTGAATTTAAGCTGGTGGTGGTGGGAGTATGTAATGAGTATGTTCCATATGGTATTCCCATAGTCAGAAACACAAGAAATCAGAAACAAACAGTCAAGGCTGTCAACAGTTCTTCATAACCTGTTTTCATGGGGCTTCTTTGCATATGGAGTAGTTCCTGACTAAAGCCAGAAGTAGCTATGCTGGTTTCAAAGTTGTACAGTTGATCAAGGGCCATATTTAGGGTAAAGGTCTAAAACTGCCCCCTAAAAAGCAGGGATTATACGTGTACTGGTTACCCAGTACAATGAGATTTTCTGATCTCCAGAGGATGCCAGGAAAAAGGTGTCAAAATTATTTTAATGGGAAACCTTATAAGCAACAGGAAACTGAAGAAAACTACATCATGTTTGCCCATGAAAATGTTAAAAGATAACTTGCTTGTATGAAAAAAATTCTAGTTATGCAGGGCTTTTTAACTGAAAAGATTAATTCAAAACAATATCCATTGTTCAGACTAGATTTAAGATCCATGTTTTACCAATTATTTTATTAATGATTGGAGCAGTTAGTCAAGGCATACATTATATTTTTAGCCATTTGAAGTCTAAATCAGAACTGATCATATGCTCTAACCCATGCTAATTTTGCTGTCCTCAGACTTGATGGTATTCAAGGTCTTTTCCAACCTTAAAGATTCCATTATATTATGACTCTAAAAAAGCCCTTTAAGAGCAAATTTTAGTCTACTGACAAGGAACCTGTTTTTCTTTGTGGTTTTACAGGAGAAGCAGTGTATTAGCCTAAAGGCATACATGTCTCACAGGTTGAAAACCTCTGTATCAGCCAAAGCAAAAATCACAAGGTGATAAAAATAAGGTGATAAAATTAGCTAAATGATGGGTAGCTTTAGTGTGTGGACCAGCTGCACTTGCAACCTCAAACATAGTGTGAGAGGATCTCAGTGAGACTGCTGCAAAGTCATGGCACGGGATACTTGCCAGTGAGAGGCAAGGAGAAACTTATTAGGGCAGATTGGAGACACAGAGTAGGCACAGATCCAGGGTCTGTGAGGAAACCTTGATAAGGGAATCAGACTTTTATATCTGATTCAAAACAGTCCAGAATTGGGAGGACATAGGTGACAGTCATCTCAACCACTCGGCCTTCGAGCAGTGAGGTCTGTGGTTCTAACAACAGTAATTTTCACTGAACTACTGGCAAATTAAACTACTTTGATCCATTAGGAGAACCAAGACAGAGGACCAAAGAGATGGTATCCCTGCTTTTCTCATCAGCATAAACCTCATGTGACTGAAAACTGTCTTTGCTGGCACCTGTGCCCATGGTTCTTATTTCTCTTGCGAGGAATTATGATTTTTCATGTTGCAGTAGAAACAGTATTTAAGTAGCATTTATTTCATGCTGAGAAATCCATGGATGTTAATTTTTTTTTCGTTTTTTCTTTTTTGGGACACACGTGTCCCATGCTTCATTGATGTCATTTGTTGCTACAGGCTATGAGCAAGTCTTTTATTAATTTTCAGTCTCATTCTTTCCCAAAAGCACGTGCACTCTTTTCACTCACCCTGCCTCCCCATCCCTGACTTGCTTTTATTTTGCTAGTTGGTGTTTGCAACTGTTTTGAGTGTATAGAAATGCTGGGCTTGGAAACTGAGAAAGCTGTTCATTATAGTCAGCAAAAAACCAAACAATGAGCTCAGAATCTGGCTCTTCAGTCAGTTTCTAGTAAAAAGGAGTTCAGTGAATAACGAGAATTAAGCCACAAGGGAAACCAATGTGTGGTTTGAATGTTGTTTTAAATAAGCTGGAAGTGCTGTCAGGAGTGATGAGGGTAGAATGTGGTCACAAGTGTATATTGCCTCTTTTTATTCAGTTTGAATTGTGTAATCAATATGGTCAGATTTCTGAATATTGAAGAGTCCATTAGAATATCCCTGTCACTGTCACTGCTAACTTCTCTTAGTCTACTGACATCCATAAATTGAACTATATATTTTCATAATTAATATGAACTGCAAAGCAGTGGTAATTCTGTTGTTTTTTTTTTTTCCATAAGTTTAATTGTATGTTTTATTCTAAATCTCAGAGCTATAATAAAAAGAGTGGTTTAGTATCTTGCTATAGATCTTTGAGGCTGTTGTTTTAATACATACTCTGTTTAAAACACCCTTTAGGGCCAATCTGCTTTTCAGCCATACTCTGCATGTAGATAACGACCTTGCCTTTGAGAGAGGCTGGGGCCTCCTCTCCAGGTAAATGTGGGGTCTTGGAATTTAGCAGTTCTGAAAAGGAAAGAATGGTTCAGGTAGGAAGAAACCTTAAATATCTTCATACATACATATGTCAGCTTTAAGCTTTGAACTTCCTTCCATGTTAGCACATTTTGGTTGGGGTCTGGGATTCTTCTAAGGTAATGAGAGTGGAAGTGAAGCTACAAGAAGGCAGATCCTGGAACATTCAGCCTTTGAGTTGCTTTCAAGGATCTCAGTGAGCACTACTTGCAGAATGAGGTGGGCAATTTCAGTGGTTGGCCTGAAGTGTGTGCAAAGCCGTTTAAATGCAAGAATGTATTTACCCAAGCTCTCTCTCTAAAGACACTGCAGTTTCTCAGAAATTAGTGGTCCAGACTTTTATTTCAGGGAATTTGGCATTTGTCAGACACAGAAAGCCAAGAAATCAGCTCCTCAGTAGGGTGCCCAGTGAACACCTGGCACCATACTTCAAGAAGTGCTTTAACAGTAATTTACTGCCATAGCATCTGAAGTTCATAGAGCGGGTATTTGTTAAACCAGGGACACATGAATGACATCCTAAAGCCTGTGAAATCCTAAAGCCTTTTCTGAAATCTCCCTATCATGTGTTTGTACCTTCACTAAGAAGTGCTGCTGTGAGTGTAGTGAGGTATACAGTGTAGGAGTGCTTAGCAGCAGACCTCAAGGGCCAGCACGGCCTCTCAGAGAGTGTCTGCAGCCAGTGGAGGCAAAAGCATGTTTGTACAGATGCCAGTGAGACCTCCAAGTCCCTGAGATCTTTGTGGCTGTCTGATGTGCTGGTTCACAGTGTCTGTTCCATGTAGGAAATGTAGGTTTGTCTTTCCTCAGGGAAACGATGTCTCTCCACAAATAATTCCTCGACACAGTCAACCAGGCTCTCCAAAGAATTCTGAACTCAGATGTCCATGGAGAAAAAAGAAAAAAAAAAAATAGTAACCTGAATTTTAAAAAGGGTTGATCTTGATAATAGCAGAAGTTTGGACTTCATCTGTTCACTACATTGTGTGTGGGTCTTACTTACATAAAGAAGTATTGCATGCTTCCAGAGTAACAAAATGTAGCTCCAAGTAATAGTAGCAACTAGAAGCTTTGGAAGTGGTGAAACTCATGTACAGCAATTTCTACTCTTTAATAAAATCCTGAGGTGAGCTGGTTTTGCTTTTCTATCTCTCCTTGAGAAACCTGCTTGCCTTTGCAGGATGAAGGGTGCTTTGCCTAGTCAGGGTAAAGAGCAAAAAGAGCTCCCTCAGGGAAATTGTAGCTAACTTCCAACAATGTCTGTTGGGGTGCTTCATATCTAGTCTCCCTAATACAAATTTTTTTAAAATTACAAATTGGTCATGGCATAACATTTGACACGTGATACAAAGAATATTCCCATAACATCATTAGTTAAATTAATTTCCCCAGGAAAACTGAATCATTTTCTTATTTGTCTTTCATTTATAGTGTTGGCCTCTCACCCCAGGAGTACTGGGGTACTGCAATGTGCCAGTAAGACCTTTTATTGCTACTGCTGTGGATTCCTTTAAATGTAGATTCAAGATTGTATGCTCTACAGTGAGATGGCTTTGAAATATCCAGCAGATGACAAAGTCTTTTGCAGAAAAGACAGCACTCTGCTCTGGTAAATAGTATACTTGAACTTTTGAACATTTTCAAAACTGTTCAGAAAAGAAAGGTACTAAAAACAAACAAACAAAAGCTGTAGTCTGTAAATAAACCACAGCTTCAGTAATGTGTGGACTATTTTTGCACACAATCCTCAGTATCTTTCTATGCTGAATCTTCTGGAGTCCCAAACTAACAGTACACTATATCTATTCTTGGAACTTCCATTTAATATTTGACATGAACAGAGGTCCAGAGAGTTTCAGACTTTTGCCTGTTGCACAAGAGATTTATGAAGAATTTGGAAGACAAAAAACCAGCCTGAGCTGTATGAGCTAGTGAAGAGCTTTGGTCTGGGCTTGCTTTTCTTTGGTGGAGGTTATTGAGATGTTGGGGGAGAATATGACCTCCTACTTCTCCACTTGGCAGTAATCAGTAGCCACAATGGCCCTCCAGCCAAATATTTATATCTGTTTGAAACAGTGACAATTGAACAAAAAAACTGTTTCTGCTACCAAGATTAATAATAAATTATTTTAGAAGGCTGACATTTAAACAGTATTCATTACATGGCAAAGTAAAGAGTCCCTTGAGATCAACCAGATCAGCTCATGTGACTCAAAACTGGGAGAGCTCAGAGGAAGTTCTGGAACACTGGGGCAAATCTTATTGGTGCAAGGGATGCAGAACCTGTGTTCTTCAAACAAGGCAATAATTTTGTTATCAATATAAAAGCAAATATCATGGCTTTAAATGTCCCTTTAAATGCCCCTGTACAGTAGATCTGTACAGTTCATCTTTCATACAGACAAATAAAATGGCAGCAATGATTTACCCCAAACAATTACATACATTTGCCTTATATCATCAGCACTGAAAGATCTTTAAGACCAATATGGTTTGAGCTCCACCAGAGGTAAGAGCACTGAGTGGTTTAAGTCATAGTCAAGCTTACTAAAAGGTAAACTTAATCAACATAGATACAAATGCTGTTCTGACAAAACAGATAAGTAATACTGGATAGCATTGTGCACAGTTACATCACACAGTATTAAATACACTATATATTAAATATAAACAGCTAGAGAGACCAGCACTGATCTAACCTTAGATTGGTACTGGAGAGCAAGCAGCAATGCTGAGAAATTTTAGCAAAAATTCCCTAATATAGCCATGGAAGCTGAAAAACACTGACAAAAAATAAAAAAACCCCAACCAACTCTTAATGGAGGACAGCTGATTGATGGTAGTCAAATGTATCTGAAAATAGAAAAGAAAATATCTGGAGTGGTGTCTGGCTACATCAAAATCAATGATGGCAAATCCCCCATTGACTTCAATTTTGACTAGAATTTCAGACCTGTTTTCTGTATGGGGCAGTAGGAGAAAGGTGACATTTTTCTCGTTCTTCTTTTTCCAGTATAAGAAGTACTCTGGATAGCTTCCACTGACTCTTCAGTGTTTGTCCCAGTTTTAAAAAAATCTGTCAGCCAATTACCTGTACAAAATTAATACTGTCTCTTCAGCTGGTCTGGATAGTTTCTGTGGCAGGCCCATACTTAAACTAGGCTCCATTCTTTTTCCATTTTTTGGTTCTCCCTTCAAGCCACCAGCCACTTCACCATTCCATATTGAAGAGGTTCTTGAGAGAAGACTGCAAAAGACAGACTGTTTCTCTTCCCCTGGCAGTACCATCCCTTTTAAAGAGAGGCTGAGGTCTTTGCTTATAACAGAGAGCTCCTTCTGTAGTTGTCATTTGCTATCAGTCATTATGTCTTTTGCTAGACCCAAAGGACCTGGAATTATTTCTGCAGAAACTATGATTACAACTCTGGGCCACAAAATCCCAGTTCTTTTCCTTCATGTCCTCTTCCCTGTTTTGTTCAGAATGAAGTCATTAGGTATATTTTAGAAATCCAAACTGGATATAGGTGTGCATTTTGATTTGCAAATTGTCACCATTGATGATAGAATGTATTTCTATGCAGTGTATATATAATGTGTATTATTGTCCAGCAACAGAAGCCTAGTGAATTCTGATATTTACATTATGCTTTTCAATGCTATGACTCTAAGGAAATGTTATTGAATATAATAGCATTTGACAAATTTGATATTTTAAGGTCAACAGGGTAATTTTCTTGACTAAATTTCGTTAGGAAGCTATTTGTTTGTTTCTCTTCCCTTTAGGTTTTGTTTGTTTGTTTTTTTCCAAAAAACTGAATTTACTTGTAACTTGAAATAGGAATTCATGTGCCTCTTTTTTCTTGTAGGTTGCCAAACTGTTGACACATAGATATTATTTTTATTACCAGAGTGATTGACAGCTTAGGTTAACTAAAACATATAAGATGAGAAAGAGACATATCCTAAAGTCACACCTGCTCTGAAGAACAGATTTTTGCCAAAGCAAACTGCTAGTTTAAGCTTCAGGTTCAGTGCATTCATGTCTGCTCAGTCTGAAACAGTGCAAATAGAGGTGGAATAAATACTCAGACTACTTCAAGCAGATCATGAGGCATCTCTCACTGAGCCTCGAGCAATTTTTCAAGCAGTGGCTTCTGGGAAATGTCAAAATTGTTGGGATTGTATTGTGCCTGGGAAGGTTAAACCACTTGCTGTTAAAAAGATGTTTTCTATGTATGGTTCTTTCATTAACTTGTGCCAGCCTAAGTGAACAGAGGTCTGTCTATGCAGTTACTGCCACGGTGACAGAGGTGTCACTCACCATAGCCACAGGCATAGATTTAGGTTGATGTTGCATAGTGTCACACTCTGGCTCTTCCAACCATACCAATCACCTAAGTCAGCTATCAAACACACCTGAGGTAAAGAATTAAGACACCTTATTCCCCACTTTATTGATGGAGAAACTGAGATGGGTGAATAGAATGCCACTGCCCTGGCGTTCAGGTCCACAGTCACAGGTGTCTCCTTCAGCCTCTAGTACAAACTGCTAAAAGCAAGGTAGGAAATGCTCTGAGGAACTTGTTTCTTTCAAAATGTCACCTCAGCTGAGGAATCTGTCTGATTGTTACTCTGCCCACACATAGTCCCAGGAATGCCAAAAGGATTACCAAGACATTTTAGATGTCAATTATCCGTTGCTGCAAAATGAGCCCATTTCTAGATGCTGATAGATGTGTGCAAATTTGTGGTCTGGTCTACTCTGATAAATTTGCTCATGTTTCCCATGCATTTTTGATACTCAGGCTTCATTACTGTCATTCATTATAACTGAAAGACTTTCAGCTGATTTGTTCTGTGGCAATCTTTTGTCTGAGCCGCACAAATTGTTGAGAAAAATCCCCCTCAGTCCCTTTTCACTCATTAGTCTTCACTGGGTATGGGGGTCTAATGAAAGTATCGCCTCCCTATAAAAAATAGTCCTGTCTGCTTAGTTACGCAGCCTGTCTGCTGAATAGAAGGAGGTAGCAGTGAAGTGTCACATTTCAAAGACTACAAGAAAGAACTGGAATGGTGATAGACTGAACTAATACATTCTTAATGAGAAGAAGCTTTTCTGTTACTTTGATGGGATGCATTGAAAGAAGTCCCACCTACTTTGAAACAGTAAAGCTCAGCCATTTTTAATGCCATTGGAGAAAGAAGTAAGTAACGGTGGCAGAAGTCTTATAAAATTCTGCCTGTAAAATGCAAAATCTGTGTCAGCATGATCCTTTTGATTAAGATGAAAACTCAAAGGCGAGAAATGCGAGTGCTCTGATCCTTACACAACTATAAGCTCATAGGGCTGGATAAATTTTGGGCATACAGCACAAGCCTTGCAATCAGTATTTAGACCACTGACCACTGAACATTTCCAACATCCTATAATAAATCCAGTATAATAAGAAAATTTAAAACCCCCATGCTTTTAAAGCACCAGAGGTAACTGAAAGAGTGTTGCCAATGGGTTGGGTGCCCTTACTTTTTGTTATATTTCCTATTATATTTTATTTATATAATATTCCTATTATATTTTATTTATATTTCCTAAAGACAGTTCCCAGACATTTTGAGAAAGCAGCTTTTGCCATACTCTGAGGTAGAGGAGAAGGAGTAATAAATATAAAAGAAAAGAGTAATACGTGTCCGGAGAAGTACATCCTGATTCCACATCCAACAATAGTTTTAATGTTGGTCAGATGAGCAAGACACATGTATGAGGCATACTCAAGGAATGTCAGTCTTTTAGGAACATCAGTGTACATCATCTGACAGTCTGTCTCCAGCTCTGACCAAATTCCAGTGCTTCAGAAGAAAGGTGAAAAATCAGAGAAGAAACCAGGTGTAATTTTCTTCTCTGAAAGGAGAAAAATATTTTCCTGAGCCTCCATGAGTGACCAGTGAGAAGCCAAAAGCATGGATTTAATGCAGTGTAAACAAAGCACCAAACAGACATATTTTTCAAACCTAATTGATACTACCAGCTCTGTGTTTGCTCAAGAATACACAGAACAATTTTCTAAATCTAGGAGCACTTTGCTCATATTTTATGATCTGTTTGATTGGCTCTGACTTAAAATACTGTAGTTCTTTGTAGGAATTTGTAGGATGCCTTCTGAACTTCACTTTTGGGATAGACAAAAATCTTATTTTAAATTTGAGGCTATGATCACACATGACCCAGTTTACAGACCAGTGATCACGTGCTGACCTTTCCATTTTGTTCTTTTTCTGTTCTTTACATTCCATATAAGAACATCATCATATTCCTCAGCCTCTGTGTTGCTAAGCAAAACAAGTGGAACTCTAAAACAATTTGTCTTTGCATGGCAGCCACTCGTTGCTCTAAAATAGGTTTTCTGTGCATCAGTTCTGATTTATGCTCATCTTTATTTAACACAGATGACTACTGCTTTACACAGAATTCCAGAGGACGTCCTCTCCAATGGTACTAACACTTGTGTAGCTCTACTAAAAATATTTACCACATCCATTATAGAACTTGATAAGCTTTTTTGCACAAAGCTTCCTTCCTGTCTTCATTTATACTTGCATTTTCCAGTCTTCATTTCAAATTAATCAGTTCCATGTTTACACCAAAAATTGTGCATTGATTTAAAGGGGTAATGGAGAAGGAATGCTAGATTTTATCCTATTCATATTTCTTGTGCCAACAAAGTTGCGTTAAACTTCTGAAGTGATGAGTGCCCTCTTCTTGGGCATATTTACCCAATCCATCATTACATACTTCTGTCACCTAGTACTATCTCCAAATGATACATATTTAAAATCTTTTCTACCTGTGCTTCCATCTGCCATTGTCTCCAGTACTCAAAAAATAATATTAGCCCAATGATTTTGTCACACTAAGCTACATATATTTGACTTCCCTTTCAAATTATGTAATTCCCATTGATTTTATCATCTTTCTTCTTAGCTATCCTTTCAATATCTTCCTGTACATCAACTTCCCTGAAATTGGGTAAAAGTATTTATTCAAGAACAGGTAAACTGTAGATCAAGAATATTGTAGGTATGCCCAACTTACCCTTCTGGTCACTGTTGTGGCTTCACTTAATCACTTTATTTATTTATTGTTCCAGTAGCTGGAAAAAAATATACCTTTTTTTACTTCCCTGTGCAATACACAGTTTGACAAGGCCTTTATCCATTATTCATCTGCTTCTGTATTTATACTGCCTGAAAAAAGTCATCCTTGATAATCAAGGCCTCTTCTGACTCTTTGGGTGTGTTGTACCTGTCTCAAGTGTCTTGTTTTAGTTATCTATTCATTCAGAGACTGTAGCCTTTTCCTGCAATTTGTCCCTCCTACTCAGCATGCATAGATTATTTCCATTCTTGATGTAAATACATCCTTTCCTGCATTCAAATCATTAAGTCCCTCTGGCCACTCATCTTCGTTCACTAATATTTCCATTTTCTAAAAGTATGCCATTCTAAAATACCAACCCTTAGCTATAGATTTATTTTGTCCATCTTGCAATTTAAAAAGAATTAAAACTATTCATAATAACTTCTTCCTAGAACATTAGTTTTTGGTCAGCTGTTCTGTGGAATCCCCATCACACAAAAACCCTAAGCTTAAAATAGCATACATTTGGTTGTTTTTTGAATTTCTGTATTGAAAAGTCAGTCTTCTGAAAAGTCTGCGAATATCTAAACCTTGCTATTATTCATTATGTCTGTGTCTGGAAAATTTGTCTCCTATGCTCACATAGTTTCCCTTATTATTTATTTCTTTATCTATTTATAGAGATGATTACCCTCTTCCAAATCTCAGCCTGTCAGACCATAATATCCCCTTCTCCCCAAATACTGCCTCTTTTACCATCTTCCTTACAGTAATTTTCCTCCGAACAGATTAAGTTTTATTTATGCTGTTTTACTTTGCTACAATTTCAGATTTCCCTACTTCCACGTATTTTAAGTTGCATCCACATAGGCCTGTATATAAAATTTCCTGGGTTTCTTTTTAGATTGAAGAAACCCCAAGGAAAAAGAACATGAGCTTCCCCACCCTTTCACAAAGTGATTATAAATGTCCTTATTCATATTAGAGTAACCTAACAGCATTTAGCTTGGTTTGGTTTTCATTTAGCAATATACATTGGCTATTAGTAGTTCTTTTCTGTACCAGTGATGCTTTCTCTTAGTCACTGCTCATCCACTTGAATGCAGTATAGGTGTCACTGACATAGTGATTAGATTCTAATCAATGTAGATCATTCATAACGTACAGAAAATGTGTAGTGTTCAAAAAAAACCAAAAAAGACCAAAAATTGGAACAATATGAAACACAGGGGAATGTAGAAATGTACCTCCCATCCACACAGTGGATATCCATGCTGTCAGATGCAGCTTTAACCTAAATTCTAGAGCTCTATGGGGGAAAGCTGCCAAAGAATCTTTAGCCACCATCTCTCACAGCCAGCACTTTTAGGGTCTGCTCTCAGGGGAAAGACAAGGAATATCCCTCAGCAAATATCTAAAGCTCAATTCTTAAACATCACCACAGCCTAAGTTGTGGTCAAACAGAAAGCTTGTGGGTTGCCATTCTCAGTGGCAATAAGTTGTTATCATGCCCTTGAGTATAAATGTCACTATTAAAATGCCTAAACATTCTCTGAAATATTGAATTCCAATCCTCCTGTGACTAATCTTATAAACAATAACCAAAAGACTGCATATCAACTCATTTTTTTTTCCTAGCTGAAGAAGATAGGAAACCTAATCTGAGATTTCAAAAAAATTTACAGCTAAATATGTAGTGCACTAGATTTCTTCCTGTCAGCATCGCTGTGATTTAAAAAACAACAAGAAACAGCAAGATTTGAGCTGTCATACTTGACTTCGAGCTGCCAAGAAGAAGTATTGGTGGTTACAGGCTAAGGTTTAATTTATATTCCTCCTTTTCTTACAGGCAGAAATGGTACGAGCTGCTTTCCAAGCACAGAGATCTTTCCTGGTGCTAGCATCTCAATGTCAAGAGCCTCAAGAGGTAAGAAAAGTGACCTACAGTTTCAAGAGGCAGTGTATTAAAAAGACAATGTTCCCTCTTGTTATCAATTCCTGCTTTTGCTTTTTATTTGTTACTTTATTTACACAGTTCACTTAAAGGCTTACTATTTGTTCTATTAGTAAGGTGCTCTAATAATCAGAAAGCCATGGTTAAAAGTAAGGAAGAGGTTTCCACATTACAGTCGTAAGTGGGATCAGTGTTTCTCTGGAAGCTGGAAGTGCCATGGAATGGGTTTTTGCTAGCCCATCAGGGCTGCTGAATGACAGACTTTGAAATTATAGTGTAATTTAATGAGAGAAAAATCAATACTGGCCATTGACTCATTATTCACCAAGTGGAGGTTCAGGTTAGGCCAGTGCTGTCAGGAAGGCAAGCAATCTTGTCAAGGAAATGAAAAAAACAATTTATATCAAGTTGATGTTAGTGGCAACTCTTTAAATCCACCCTTCACAACTAGAAAGCTTCGGGAAGCTGTGGAGTTAAGAATCTTATTTGTAGTTTCTAGAGACTACAAGGTTTTGGGCTTCTGTTGCCTTCTGTGGGACCATCCTTGAACCTTCCTTCTTGAGATGTGCAAAGAATGAAGGTCTCATTTTCACAGCCTCTCCATGGCCTTCAGTCCTGTTTTCTTCCACTAGCTCCCTGTTCCATAGTTCACTAAGCTCCACATTTTCTAGTCTCTGCAACTGGTGTAAATTATTGAAATGCTGCTGTCACTATTGTTCTTAGATGCACAAATTAAAACTTTTTCTAATCAGTATGTTTTATTGGTAAAGATATTCAAGGAGAAAAAAAAAAAGTACAGATATTCCAGGCAAGACTTTATAGAGTTCCAAGCACGAAGGGATCAGCTGTTTTTCCAGCTGTCCCTGATCTCAAGAGAATAAAAGTGGGTCATGATTGTCAGAGAACAGGGAAAATTCCCATGGGTACAGGCCTCAAGCAGTCATTTATATTGGCTGTGAATACTGTTGCATCCAGTGGCTCACAAACTCTTCATGCTCATAAGTATTCCCCAATGAGCATTTTCTGATGGCCCATAATGTAATGCAGTGTTCTTAAGTGTTGGTATTGTCCCAGGTTTGGTAAGAGTAAAAGCTCTGGCTCATAGTTGGGCCTCTTGTGCTCACGTTCTGTCAGTGTTATTTGCTCAGCTTTTCAAGTGAGAATGATGATGGCTTCTCTCCACTTTTACCTTCACAGCTTTCAGACCTCAAGTCAAGGCTTTCAGATTTTTTTCACCTGTGAAGTTTAGAAACCTTCCATTTTAAAAATGGCAATAAAATCAAGGGGAAGAAACAAAAAGAAGAAAAGAGATTCTTTAGCAATCTAGAATGACAGTTACGGAACCTTTAGAGATCAGTACTGGGCCCAGTTCTATTCAGCATCTTTATTGCTGATGTGGATGAGGGGATCAAGCCTGCCCTTAGTAAATTTTCAGATGACACCAGACTGGGGGGTAGTGTTGATCTGCCAGAGGACAGGAAGATGCTGCAGAGGGACCTGGACAGGCCAGATCGATGGGCCAAGGCCAACAGTGTGAGGTTCAACAGGACCAAGTGCAGGGTCCCAGACTTTGGTCCAATCAGACTGGAAGAAGAGAGGCTGGAAAGCATCCCAGCAGAGAGGGAGCTGGGAGTACTGGTCCACTATCGATTGAACATGAGCCAGCAGTGTGCCCAGGTGGCCCGGAAGGCCGATGGCATCCTGGCTTGTATCAGGAATAATGTGGCCAGCAGAACCAGGGGTGGAATTTCTCTCTCTGCTCAGCACTGATGAGGCCTCACCTTAAGTACTGAGTCCAGTTCTGGGCCCCTCACTTCAAGAAGGAGCTTAAGGTGCTGGAGCGGGTCCAGAGGAGAGCACCGAGGCTGTGAGGGGACTGAGGGGAAAGTCTTACAAGGAGAGGCTGAGGGAGCTGGGGTTGTTTGGCCTGGAGGAGAGGAGACTCTGGGGGGACCTCCTCACTCTCCACAGCTGCCTGAAGGGAGGCTGCAGTCAGGGGGGGGTTGGGCTCTTCTCCCAGGCAGGAGAGGGCATGGCCTGAAGCTGCACCAGGGGAGGTTTAGGTTGGATATCAGGAAGCACTTCCTCATGGAGAGGGTGATCGTGGATTGGAATGGACTGCCCAGGGAAGTGGTGGAGTCAGCATCCCTGGAGGTGTCTAAGG
This sequence comes from Heliangelus exortis, assembly GCF_036169615.1. Lineage (NCBI taxonomy): Eukaryota > Metazoa > Chordata > Aves > Apodiformes > Trochilidae > Heliangelus > Heliangelus exortis. The sequence continues at coordinate 63,237,209 of NC_092423.1, forward strand.
AAGGGCTGGATGTGGCACTCAGTGCCATGGTATGACCACTGTGGTGGTGTTAGGTCATAGGCTGGACTTGATGATCTCAGAGGTCTTTTCCAGCCTCAATTATTCTGTGATTAGGAAAAGCAACAAATAAAAAAGCACTAGGCTTTTTATATGTCTGTCTTGGGAGGTGGGCAAAGTCCTATTGTAAAGCCACGTTGGTTAACCATTTTGAAAAAACTGGTTATCACCAGCTTACCCAGGAGAAGGAAAGAAGCAGGGGTCCTCCCCACCACCCCCCAGGACCTCATTGGTGTGATGTCATCTGGGCTCTGGTTGTATTTCTAGCCTAGAGCCACAGAGTCGGTGTGGAATCCAAACAGGAAAGCTGATCATTAGTGTATCAGAATGCACAGAGCAGAGAAAAGCAAATGAAGGTGACAGCATATCTATAAATCCAAGAGAAAAGAGAGTAATTCTGTCATTCAGCTGTCTAGACTGTTTGCTTTATAATGTAAAGCTGTGAATGAGCCAGCGAGTTGCAATCATGGCATAGCAGCTTTGTAGACATTCAGAGACAGCGGTGTGGAGACTGAGGGGATTTACTGAGTTCCTGTCATGTTGGGATATCCTACATGGTGCCTTTAAAAAAAAAAAAAAAAAAAAGAGGGAGGGGAAAATGCCCTGGAAAAATAAACTAGCTCAGCTCTTGCAGCTTACGAACTAATGAATAAGGAATTCAAACAAAAAGAAAGCTCCTATATGTATAATAATCCTTAGCTGTGTTTGTGCTCTGCAAAGAGAGAAATGTAGATTGTACAAAAAGCAGTATTTTTCCCCTCTATGTAAATGTTGAAGCCCTAGTATTCGTTTAGCTCTCAGCTCCTGCTATGAGTCACTAGCAAATATTTTTGAACAGTTAAGCTTGCTGAAGTTGGTTTTGCAGACTTTTGCTTCTTATTAATAATGTTGATAGTTTTTCATTTGTAATCTGTTGCAAGTGCACAGCCTTTATTATCTGTATATATGAAAATAGGAGCCAAGAAGGTAATTCCAGCTGGCATACCAATCTAGCATCAACTGCAATAAATTACTTCACGGAGACTTCTGTTACTTTTTATGGTCATGTTCTATATTTGTATGTGCAGTGGAAGAGATCACATGACAAAACCACCAGTTGATATTCCTGTTTGTGTATGTCCCAGCTAATGGCTGCTGGATACAGGCTCATTCAGCACGATGGGATTCTTCAGTCACCCACTTATTAGAAATTATTTTCTAACACCAAACTTCAGACATTAACACAAAAAAATTTCCTATTATAAATTGTTTACTATATGTGAAATAGGACAGAGAAGATGGAGAAGGGAAAACAAATTGGAATATTGCTATATTAAATTTATTTTAATATTATTTATTTAAAACAGCTTCTACAAAAACAAGAAGTTGTTTTAAAAGGTATTTTGAGACCACACGTTTACATGTTGCTTGGGTAGATAGGTTTTAACATAAAACTTCAGAAAATATTATGAAACTGTTTGGATCTGAATTTTCTATTCCCTGTAGTCTAAGCCAAATACAATTCTAATTGAAACATTATTATTTTAATGTATAATATTTTTAAAAAGCTATTAGTGGTCCTGAGCAAGTTTATCCAATCAACAGTTCTTTAAAAAAATTATGATCATGAATACTAAAGTACAAGATCACAGCTTAAAGTCACTGCTCTGAATTCTTTGTGAATGGGTGCTTAACATACTCCCTCCTCTTTTTGAGTGATTTAATTTCACTTTAAGAGTTCAAACAATTTTAAGAGTTGTCTTGAGGGCATGAATGATCTATTGTTCCCATACTGTGAACTAGTTAGTGAGATAAGTTTATCAATATAAACATACCCAGGATGAGCATACTCATGGAAAGAAGCACTACAAACAGATTTAAATGACAGATGCAGTTCAGACTATAAATGATTACGTAATTTCCCATTTAAAAAATATGCTGAGTTCATATGACTGCCAGAGCTCATGGATTTAATTACTAACATTGTGCAAATAAACATTCCAGTTAAATACCCAGCTTAAATATCCAGATTCAGCACACAGGTGGGAGAAGAGGCATGGAAGAAAGTGGGAGGAAAAGGAGAGCTTTCCCTTTTTTTCCTAGAAGACGGAAAAAATACCTCTGAAACCCAGTGAACACTATTTGAATTTAGAGCCATGAGAATAAATCCAGGGGGTTTAAAGTTTCTATAGTCAAGCAAAAAATCTGTGGTAAGGGTAGAATAGTTGGGGCAATTTATTTGAATAAAGGACTCCTCAGAATTTCTATATAGAAATGAAAGATGAACATTTACATTTCTCTGCTCTCTGTCAGTGTAAGATTGCTGATTTTTTTCCTCTTCTATTTTTAAAGTACTTCAATAACAGGACTCTTGGGACTTGTTATTCTGCATACTATCAGGATTTGTTTTTCAATTAACTTGCTGATCTCTTTCCATTTCCCACTACTCTTCCTCGTTCTTCCTGGGACCACCCTTACTTGTTTTCCAAAAATACAACCTAAATTTATACCTTACTTATGCAAATGAGTTTTAGCCAAGTTTTGCTGCCATCCTACTGAGTTTGTTGACTGCTGCAAACCTGTGCCTCTGCATCTAGAAATAGATTCAGGAAGAATTTGCTTCAGTCCTTTTAAGGTTCTCAGGTCCCAAACTTACAGAAGGTGCCAAGAATGACATGGACAGAGCCTGAGAGCCCTGAGCTCCAAAAGGAACCCCCTCCCTCTCCTGTTTGCTTAAATCTTGGCAAGCTGTTGACATATTTCTGTTATCTGCAAGCCTACAACTGCCTGGGACATGTGGCCACAGCAGCAGCGAGGGACCGACTGAGAGTTCTCAGTCCCCAGCCTGATGCCTTACAGTGCTTGCAGGCTCATTTTTTGCTGTTGTTTCAAACTCTTACTCAGTTTCAGACCCACAGAGCCCTCTTGACACCTCTCATCTTCTAATTTTGTCTCAGAGGTGCTCAACTACATTTAACCAGCCTTGAGCTCATGATATTTTCTAGTCATGGAATCATTGAATCATATAGGTTGGAAAAGACCCTTAAGACCATCAGGCACAATTATAAACTTAACACTGCTGAGTCCACCACTAAACTATGTCCCTAAGCACCACATCTACACCTCTTTTAAATACCTTCAGGGATGGTGACTTAACCACTTCTCTGGGCAGCCTGTTGTAATGCTTGATAACCCTTTCTGGTGAATCAATTTTTCCTAATATCAAATCTAAAACTCCCCTGGCACAACTTGAGGCCATTTCCTCTCCTTGTTTCACTTGTTACCTGGGAATAGACACCAAACACCCTCCACCAGACACACCTACAACCTCCTTTCAGGTAGTTGTAGAGAGTGATAGGGTCTCCCCTCAGACTCCTTTTCTCCAGCCTGAACAACCCCAGTTCCCAAGATGCTTCTCATATGACTTGTGCTCTAGAAACTTCACGAGCTTCACTGTCCTTTTGACATGTTTCAGCACCCCTATGTCTTTCTTGTAGTTCATGTCTGAAGGTGTCTTTGTACCATTTCTCTTTCCTCACTTGTGTTTGTCAAAACTCCCAGGTGAATCACCCCTGCTGTGGAAAGATGGATGCATTTGAGATTCAGTTCTGCCCCAGGGGCAGTGCACTCAGCTGTAAGAAGGCTCAGAGACACACAGGGATTCGGGGAATACAAAAGAGCCATGACCAGTGCTACGTTTTCCAGCTTGCACAAAACAGAAATAGAGAAATACACATTATGCCACACCTCTAGATTAGCTCACATCAACACCACCAGGCTCAGGCTCTCCAGCAGTTCACATACTGTGCAAGAACCAGGCTCCAGTAACCAAAAGCTCCTTGCACTGGTTACTTCCTTCCTTACTTACTTGGACTAAGAACAGCATCACCCTGTAAGGAAGCCAATATCAAAGATAATACACTGTATCTTGTCTAGCTCCTTATCTGACACACCTGCTAAACAATTCTATGGATCCTACAGACTCCTACTGAATTCTGCTGTGGCCTAAAATGGTGTCATAAAATTGCCAGGCTATCTTTCAATCCATGTAGCAATGTTCATATTCAAACTGCAGCATGTGAGATCCCACTAAGCTGTGGCATAGGATGCTCCCTTTCCCATTAAGTACGATATTCTTTATTTCTGCAATACACAAATTCAAATCAGTGCACTCCTTTCACTGTGCTATTCAATTGTTTCCCAGGATTTTTGTATGGTGTCTGATCTTATAAAAGGGAAAGCACTGGAGATATAGCTGACTGAAAAGCAGGTCTTTTGATTTTACATGTTGGGTTTTTTTTTTGTTTGTTTGTTTTTTTTTTTGTTTTTTCTAATTTTACTTTGGTCTAAATCAGATGGCAAACAATGATTTTGAGTTCTGAAAGTTATGCAGACTCAGGACTGCCTACTGAACTTGGCAGTCTTGACGTTTGTCTCTGAGGAGATCTCAGGTGAAACCTATGAATGTCCAAGGCTGGAAGCCAGTATCATCTAACATGCTGCTCCTGGCACACAGCCCACGTGAAACCTAACTGGCCTTAGCAAAGGCTCATCAGATCTCAGATGTTGTGAATAAAACAGTTGTGGCTCAACAGAATACCATTTTCTGGCAGAATGTTGCTACCTGGAGTGCCCTGGGCCTGACTGACGTGGACTACGACCACAGCAGCAAAGGTTGAGGAGTAGTGAATCAAAAGGCTGAAAACAGTTTATTTGTGTAATGGTTGATTAGGTGTGGGATGCTGCCTATGTGTCTAAACCAGGAGAACCCTTCCATGTTGAATATACTGCCCGTGGAGAGCTACAGTAGACAGGAAAACAATATATAGCTCGTTCAAGTCCATTTAAAAAACAGCCAGGGTCCTGGCCAAAAGTGCTGAGCATGATTCCACATTGCTGTAAACTGATACATGCCATTTGTATCAGACCTTGCATTTCTCCACGGGTTAGAAGCTGTTTGTCTTTCACCTTCCTTTCCATTTGGCCTTGCTCAGAGTTTACATTTCAAAACAAACCCAGAGATGACCAAGCTAGTGAGTGATTTGTCGTGTGAAGTTACGGTTTGGTCTTCCCTTTTTTCCCCCCACAAAATTCCTACAGCTAATATTGGCTGTTAGATTGAGAATTTATGTGCTATCTAAGAGGAATAAAAGCCAAATACCAATTAAGTCACTTTGGAAGCACACAAATGTGTCTAAGCTTCTGTGCTGATGAAGCTGACCAGGCATTTCTGCAGATTTGTCTCTGTGTGTCATAGCCCTCCTGTTGCACAGCAGTGAGTTAAAGTGGCAAAACCTGTACTGTTGACAAACATATCAAACATTTGTTACACCAATAGGTTGAGGATTTACAGAAAGAGAGAGACCAAACTAAGAGAGACCAGAATAAAATAGTGTCTATCTGGCGTTAGCTAGGAGAAGACCTTTGAATGCTGAATATATCAGAGGGTTATGAATGTAGTGATCACACAGAAAGATCTCACTGATGGTCTCTACTGCAAATCAGAAAATGCTTGCAGAGTTGGATCGAGTTTCAACAGGTTACACTGAAATTTTAAGAGCACAACTGTGGTACCAAATGTAAAAAACACCTTCTGCAAGGAGAGATGGAGATTGGCAGTTTTAAAAGGACAGTTTGATAGCTGCCAACAAAAGCTGGTAATTTTTCACAATGGAAGTAATAATGGAAAGGGGAAAAAAAAAAAAGCATTTCAGGAATCCAGATGCAGCACTGGAAGGCTTGAAGTTACCTGATAGCTTTGATTCACCTTTGGGGAAAAAAAATTTAAAAATCTGCTTACTTAAAGATGTTATTCTTCAGCCTTATCCAAGCACCGATTCCATTCAGATCACTGATAAAAAGCTACAACAGAAAAGACAGGCCTTTCTTCCAACACACATATTCAAAAAAAGGATGTAATTTTTAAAGTCTTCTTTACAGATTTTCTTTTACAAAATACGGGAAATTATAATTAATTTTAAACAATTTTAGTCCTAGAATCAAGGCAGTCATAGCAGAAGTGTATCTCAGTGGCAGTCACTGAAGCTACCACTATCCTATTCCTATAGATACAGGATGAGATTCTGCTCATCTTGAACTGTAAAGGTAGGCACGGTGTGTGAAATGTCATCCTAGGGTCTCTTTACTGTAAATGGCAGCACCTCGAGAGTGCAGTTTTCACATCTATTACTGTCTTATAATATATAGTCTTCTAACACATTAATAGGTGGAAAGAATTCCTCAGGGACCTCTCTCTCTTCATTTACAATAGAGCAAACCAAGTCTAAGCTGAGAGCAGATGCTCACCTTGTAAATTGTTAGTACTGAGTGCAGCAGATGCTATGCATGACATCTTTCATCCCTTGAAAGGATGAAATGTGGGATGGGACTGTACTAGGCTGTTTGCAGAGATAATGACTGTGTGTGCATTAGTGTTTTAGTTCACGGTGAGGCTATATTTTTCCTCTACATCAGCCCCAGTTACTATGCTGTGATTTACATGGTAGAGCAGTCTTAGGGTGAAAACATTTATTATCTTACTGATGAAGCTAAACAGAAGATACATTCCCAGAAAGCATCTAAACCATGATGTAGATCCCAAGTAGTCCTCCCCCGAAAAAAAATCCACAACAAATGTGCATAGCATGAATGTTAGGTCCACAGCACCAACTGCTTTGCTTTACAGAACCGTTCCTATAAAGATGCACTATTTGCCAACATATACAAAAGTAGCTGATACAAATCAACCCCATGCTTCAAAGCAGCCTGTGAAAAATACAGTGTAAGATGGACATTTTGAACTGAAAGAAGAAAATAGCAGAAATATATACTGTTGAATAAAGGTTGTAGTCATGCTGTTCTGAGTGCAGCTGAGTAAAACTAAGGGGCTGCTGATCCCAAGTGATCTCAGCTTTCTTTTACTCCTATGCCAAAGGTTGCCACTCCCTCAGCATAACTTAGAAGGGGTTTTGTTCCCTCACCATGTTTTTTTCATAATAGGTCAGGTTGATTTAAACACTGTACTAGTACAGTCTGAATTATCTTGCCACCCATCAACATAAAAATTCTTTAGTAAACAATCTTACCCCTCAAAACCATGTAAGATTAGCTTAGAAATACATAAGATCTTTTAAAACTGTATTTTTATTTACCTGCTGAGTTTTGTGCCTGTGTGATTCATGCTGGCAGGTTTCTGGACAATGGCCCTGAGAAAATAGATGTTTTCTCAAACTAAAGCTGTGATTTTCAAATAATCACTGGCTCAGGCAGCCAAAGTTTAAGCAAGATAGTTTAGTGTGACCTCACAGGCAAGCTGCAAAAACCATAAACCCCAAAAGTTTGGTCATTCTCCTGAATTAAATCCATGTCCCTCAGTCCTGTTAAAGCTGTCATTTGGGGAACTTCTCATCTGAGTATCACAAAAATGTGAAGGAGAAGTAAGTCTGTTTAGTGAGGTGTGTTGGAGCACTGGTATGCCAGGCCAGTCTGTGAGACTGGGTTGAGACTGTTCAGCTTCTGAAGCCGAAGCCTAAGGCAGTTCTTGTTGCATGCTGTAACTTTTTTGGGGTGTTTTGGCTAATCACTGCAGTAGTCTCACTATTCTTAATTTTCTAGTATGAATTATTAGACATGGATCAAAGGTGGCTGATTGTTTAGGTATTAATATTTTAAAAGACCATCTGGTTTTGATAATGATTTTAAAAGGATAAAGGCATACTGGGAATTACCTTCAGTGTTTCTAAGTTGTGCCACTGTTGCATTTTTAAACATTTAAGCAAAACTGATATTATAATAGGAATGGTGTTTATACAGAGACTCTTAAATTTCTGTTAAACAACTGTGCTGTGTCTTAAATGGCAAGAAATTTTATCTAGCACATGCCAAAGGCATGCTGAAGATTTTTCCAACAGCTCTGATTCATCTTGAATTCATTTTTTTCTTAGAGATACAGTATAGACAATCATTTTATTAACAACCAGCTGTTTTAATATTCATTGCAATAAAGAGATTATTCTCCTAGAACCCTCAGCACAACTGTTTCTGTCCTGTAGAGCCAAACAAGACTGATTACTGCCAGAATTAATGAGCCTTTCTGTACCCATATGGCATATACACTATAATTCATCTGCAGTTTTAATCACTAACTAAATTTTAGAACTGGCTGTGGAGAGACAGGACTCAATTAAGTGATTCCTTTGCAGGGCTGTATTCCTTTGTGTCCATCCTTCACAGAACTTTGGACATAAGATGCTTGCTCAAACACCTACACACAAACACACACACACACACACACACACACATTTTGTGGGGCCAGCCAGCAGCCACTGCAGAACAGGGTAAGTGCCCTGTGAAGTGAAATAAAGCTCCCTTTGCAGTCCCCATAACATCTCACACGAGGCAGGTCTGAGCAAAGCCTCACACCCTTTGTGGCTCCTTCTGGTGTCACTGCAGTGCCACGTGAATGATTACTTACTTCAAGCTGATTTCCTTAGCAATCTGTGTTTCACCTTTAAAACGCCCACAGGGCACTCCTGTGAAATAAATCCACTACATTTTTGTAAATAGTTGATTCACAGGACAAGTGAAGTCATGTGTTCTGAGGGATAGAAATTCTGTGATAGAAAACCCTCAGAAAAGTGGTTCAGAGTTTTTCTAGTAGGAGTAGAGGGGCCCTATGGTATCAGTCAGGAAAATGTTTGGCCCTAATTTTGCCTTCTTATCTGTACATAGCGAAGTGTGCTAACAAATAAAACAGCTGTGTTAGCAAAATTTCAAATATAGGAAGTTGAAGCAGGGGAAGGTAACACAGCTTTCCTGAAACCTGATGATAATTTAGTGGGAGAACTGCAGAGAACCCCCATTTGCAGACTCCCAACTTCTGTGCCCTATCCACAGAAACGTGCTGCCTCCCAGTGCTGCCTAGATATACCAGGCATCTCTGGAGATGTATTTTTAGCCCTAATACTCTCTTTTGCTGGAAGTGGGCCATAAAGATTCACAGTAAGCTAAGGACTGTAAATATCCCTTAGACTTTATGGGAGGAAAACTGGCATATTATCAAAGCAAAACAAGCATTTTCTTAAATTTCAGTTCATACTTGAAAGATTTCCCTGCAAAATAAGAAAACCTACCAGCTGCAGCATGTTGTAAACAAGCAAAAATTAGAAAGAAAAATTCCTGTAGACTATCATGTTAGGGCAACAAAATCAGTTTTTAAGTCTCCTACAAATCATGGGGGTTTCAGGGCTTTTTCAGACTTAATAACATACACCGGTCATTAAGCCACCAACAGGAAATCTTTTCATCTCCCAGTAATTCTGTAAATATTTTTTTTTCTTCCAATCCACTTTATTGTAGGAGAACACCAGATATCCCCATGCATTTCAGATGCATAGGCCTTTTTCAAAATTACCATTAAATAGTAAATCTGCATAGTTGGATCAAAATTGTTTTAAGAATGCAGAACCTCTTTTTGTCATGTTTTTGGGAAGATGCTTATTTTAAGATGACATAAGACTCTTGTAGAAGGGTTAAAAGAGGGACATTACAGATGACAGAGATCAAGCAGCACATACACACACATCGTTTTGTGTGTTTCATGACAGCAGTAATCCTCAAAAATATGAAGACTGGTTCTCTCCAGCAGGCACTTAATTCCATAAACAAGTAGTCCCGAGAAAAGGTGAGAAAAAACAAGACAGCCTGACTGATTTCTGAGGGAAGTGCCAGGGATAATCAGAATGCACTCTCTTTGGTGGGACATGGTATGGGTTCTGCAGGCACACTTCTGCAATAACAAATTGGATTGTTTTTACAGAAACATTTTCTGTAGCTGCAAGGTACAGCAGCTGATTTGCTTAAAAACTAATGACCCCTTGTCCCACACTGTGCTGTTTCTGAGTGGAAGAATTTTTTCCCAGAAAATGAGTGCTCCACATGAGTTCTTCAGAGACACAGAGCCAGTGTGATTAGCATTCACTTCGCACAGAAAAGAGCTTGGATGGCTTCTACATTCATTCTGCTTTTCTCTTCGTGCACTATTCCCTCCTCTCAACAATCATTCCCTTGGATACCATTTGTTTCTGATTAACACAGGAGAATTTCCCCAAACCATGCCTTGCAGGCAGTGTGTTTCCCAGGAAATCCTCCCACATAACTTGCAGCCAAAGGAAATTACAACATTAAAACATACCAATAGGGAAAGCTAAAACTGATACTGCCTTCAGTGTATTACTTTCTCAGTCTTGTTGCCAGATGATAAAAGGCTCCTAAGGTAAGAAGTGCTTTTGCGTTTCTTACAGAAAGAACAACTTGGTTAAGAACTTGAAAAACTCAAGCCAGTGTAAAGACTCTCAAAAAGTGATATCCAGGGATATCACATGAAAAACACAAGCATTCTGCTAACTCTGAGCTGTGAGGTCACTGTGGGTCTTAATCTGGGCAGCATGTAAAAAAAGATGCCAGTTCTGAGAACTGCTTTTGCTTCAACACATTATTAATACTAATGTCTTTATATTTTGCCTTTGCAACCAGAGAAGGGTAATTAAATTGTTACTTTAATGTAGAGAGTACACTGACCTTTCTAACTGTTAAATCAATGTTAAACCACAGAGTTTAACAATGGGATCACCTGTTGGAACAGCAGTATAGTTTGTTGGTTTTTTTTCTTTTTTCAGAATGAGGTGGCAATGCTTCTCAAGCCAATATCAGAGAAGATTCAGGAAATCCAGAACTTCAGAGAAAGGAACAGAGGAAGTAATATGTTCAACCACCTCTCAGCTGTCAGTGAGAGCATTCCAGCCCTTGGGTGGATAGCAGTGGTGAGTGACACACAGGATGGATGATCAGGAGGACTGTCAATGTGTTTCTGGATGGTGTGGACCAGAATAGTTCTAAGTTCTAAGTCTCATTTGCATCATTCTTCAGTGTACTACACCCCAGAAGGTGTTTTGTAAAATACCCAATGCATCAGAGAAGGTGTCTGACTAATGTTTTACTTTCTTTCTCCTGTTGTTTCCTGCTACTGTGGGTTGATGGTCGTAGTCTCCTAAACCAGGCCCTTATGTCAAGGAGATGAATGATGCTGCTACCTTTTATACTAACAGGGTATTAAAGGACTACAAGAACAGGTATGTTGCCAAGCCCCAGTATCTACTAGACAGACAACAGGGCAATCACCATACTAATAGGGTTCACAATTCCATTACAGAAATAATTTTGTGGACTAAAAAGCACTTGATAAAATCCTCTCCTCATCTTTGACCTGCATGATGTTGCAGCATGCTGAGTAACAACAGCAGAAGCAGTGCTGGTTTTCACTCTCCACAAATTTTGGGAGTATATTTAATTTTCTTTCATTCCAGCATCATAAGCTATCATGTAAGGGCAAATTTAAGTATCAACAAGTAGCTAGCTAGCTGCTCCGTATCCTTGTCTCATTTGTGCACTCCTACTGTGACTGTTCTTGCTCTTCACTAAAAAATGTGCATTTAGGTTGTAGATGTATACAACCGAGCATCTAATTCTGTAGCTCCCAATTTTACTTTTTTCTGTACCATTGCATTCTGTACCAAATAGCTCAGTGCATTCACAGAAAACTTCCATGAATGAGATCTGTAAGCTGACAGAGAAGGAGAAAAAATACAGGTCCTTCCTGTAACCTCTTTAAAAAATCATGTATAATTCCTGTTGATTTGGTACTTTTGGAGGCCAGATTTTTACTATTTTTCTATCCCAGTGCTGAACAGTATTTGCTATTGAGTTTTTCCTCATTAGTGAGTAAAATTTAATACATATTAAAACCTTTCGTATATTTATTTATTGCATATGTATAAATATATATTACATGTTTTATATAGTCCTTTATTTTCATTATTTTTATTATTAATATTTTTATTATGTATTATTCCTGTATTATTCAGTTTACCTACTGAAGGTAGTATCTACTGGGGTAGCTGAAACTTTTTACAATGTCACATAATGGTATAGGCAGGGTACATTATTTAGGTATTTCATTCTTCCCCTAATAAGCAATTCTTTTCCTGTTTTTCACTGAATCAGATCACAGTATCTTCCCAAGTAGTAGAAAGCTCTCCCTTGACTTCAGCAGGCTTTGGATTAAGCCTGTTGATCCAGATCCTCAGAAGTATTAAGCATCAAACTCCAAAGGAAATAAATAGGAGGTAGACACACAAATCCTTTTAAGCATCCTGTCCACAGTCACCACTCTCCAGTAATATTTATTTATAACTAAAGACTCCATGTTACAAGCAGTTTTCCTCTCTACATATTTCCTGTTTTCCCTCTACTGTCCCACTGAAAGACTAAGCCTTCCAAATAATAATTCCAGAGGCAATTTGTACTTGAAAAATTCTTGCTATATAAATATTTTTTTTGTCTGATGATATAACATAATCCAGTATTACCCTGGCTACATTTGAGCTTGGAAGCTAAAATACCTGGCAGAACCCATGGATATTTAAACTTTTCTAAAATTTAGCAGCCTGAAGCTGAGTCTGGGTAGCTGCTGCACAGCCCCATATAACTTTAGTGCTTCTTCAGTTGACTTTAAGCCTGAGCTGGATGATGACACAGCCTTCCAGCAGGAAGAACTCTGTGCTGGAGAAATCCTTTGACCTGGTTTGTCCTTTGGTAGGATCTCAAAGCTTTCTAGTGTGGTAGGACTCAGTATTTTCAGCAGTGGTCTGGCTGGCTGCCATCTGACTGATTTGTCCATGGCTGTAAGGCAGATATTGGGTTTTACCTGCTTTAAGCAAGAGCAGCAATGCTTCCTGGGTTTAGTTGCATTCATACATGTAAATATGGCCTCTGTTTTTACAGTGACACACGTCATGTTGATTGGGTGAAGTCCTATCTGAACATCTGGTCTGAGCTTCAAGCTTATATCAAAGAGCATCATACCACAGGTCTCACCTGGAGTAAAACTGTAAGTACTCTTTCCTTCTTTGTGAAGAATCATAAAATACCAGTAACCAATTTCACTTCTAAGGCAGGTCGTAAGCTCTGGGAAAATAAATACTTAGACCAGGAACAGAGGTCATGGGCCATGGACTTCCCAACCAAGCCAATACAAGTTTGAAAGACAGGTGGAGATGTGTCAGGCCACCATGGTACAGGTTTGGAAGAAGAGGGAAGAATTATTTGGGATTATTCTAGCCATAATCACCAGCTGCAGATAGTGAGGAGAGGCAGACATGATTCTCCAAGCCTGCTACATTATAAGGTAGGAACAAAAGCAAACCCAAAAAATTTGAAGGACACGTCAGGCTAAAGGAAAATTGGGGAAACATAACAGGGAAAGGAGAATGGTGGAAAGAATCTGTGCAGTGAGATATTTAATAACAGGATAAAGAAACAAAAAGGATACATACCCAATTATTACTTCATGGATAGTTATCTTTACAAAAACATTATTTTATACATATGGAAATAATTTCTGAAATAGGTATCTAGAGAGATTAAATGTAACTGTATGCCTAACCATTTATGCTGTGTCTATTCCTATAAACATTTTCTGAGTTACATCCAAGATGCATAGAAACATTATGGCAATGAATAGTGGTCTGTAAGAGAGGCATAATAAATATGAAGAACTAATTTTGTGTTGGGTATAAATGATGCAATGTAGTATATTACTCTAACAATCTGCTCATGTTTATTGTCAGGTCAGGAGAATTGCTGAAATATAACAAAAGTATAATCAACCAGCTTTTTGCTGTTACAATCTCCTAAACTTACCAGTGCATTCACATACTAGCACATGCAGTCTTTCACACTAAGTTGATAATTTCTTCTATATAGGCAAATAATTTTTTTTTTAATTGAATGACTATTCAGGAGATTGATGTAGGTCAACAAATAATTTAATTTCCAGACCAAACCATTGTAAGAACAGAGGGAAGTGAAGTAGATCTTTTGGATGGAATGTATTTTAACATGGAATAAGGGTTGGAGCACCTCTCTACTAGGAAAGACTGAGAGCCTTGGGGTTGGTCAACCTGGAGAAGAGATGGCTTTGGGGAGACCTTATTGCTCCCTCTTAGTATATAAAGGGGTCCTGTAAGAAAGATGGAGGAAGACAGAAGGGCCTGTAGTGACAGGACAAGGGGCAGCAGTTTTAAAATGAAAGAGAGTTTTACTTCATGTGAGTGTAAGGGAATTAGAACCTGGTAAGTTAGCAGGTTATTTAAATAGTTTGTTTTTTAAATGTGGTAAATATTTCCATGAAGGTTGGTAACAAATGCAGATAAGGAAGCAATGAATTCCTCAAGTGATAATTTCATTTTTGTTGCACATTTTAAGGTGAGAATGAAAGTCACAGATTCATGCTGTATGAAGTTAAGCATAAAGGTCCGCAGAATCAAGGCCTAGACAGAAATACAAGAAATATAAAAGCTGTAGATATATTCCAGACACGGTTGTTAATCATTGCACACAGCAGTTTCCACTTACATGCTTGAAAGGAAAAAAGGAAAAAAGGAAAAAGCAGTCATTTAGCAAGGCATTAAGAAATTTGCACATTAATGAAAGGGACATGTTGATGCAGAAATGCTATATTGTTATAGAGGAAGAGAGAAAGAGAGGGAGTTCTTGGCCTGTTTAAGTACACATTTAAAACTACCTACCAATAATTTACCCTTAATATCTGCAGAAGTCAACAAAGCAATCCTTGAAGCTTTCTTTACAGAGCTATAAAGTAATATATTTGAATATTTCTAAAGAGGCTGAAGAATCAGGGGGAACATTGACTATGGCTTCTCTCAGAGCTGTATTCTCATAGCTTGTACTGCAGCAAAACCCTAGGAGCATCAGCCTACATCAGACTATGCTTAGGTTTCAAAAAAATGAGGGGACAAGTTTTTTAGTGTGCAGTTGGCCTCTTTACCTGTAGATACTGTAGATACACACTGTGGTGTGCACATTTCTGGTGACACTCCATGGCACATCTCAAAGCTGTGCCATTTCAAGCCCCCCTCTACCTTTCTATCAAGCTGCATAGGGCAGCTGCAGCCAACCTTAGAACAGATCACCAGTGCACACAGTAAAGTGTTCCTGTCTCTGGCAGTAAGGACACAGGCAGATACTTCAGAGGGAAGAGGGAGAAATGTCTTAATAAGTTACAAGAAAGACACTAGAACAGGTGTAAACGGTTGAAATAATGGCTAAGCAGTCAGATCTGACAGTTACTGGTACCAGCTTTATAATAACTTTCTGATAAAAACAGATGCTTACAGTTTTCTTCATCTAACTCAGTTCTCCTTATTCATTTTGGCTCTTCTTCTGCCAAGATGTGTGACAATATTTTACTCCTTGAGAGCATCCTACTGAAATGCATGGGACTGTGTGAGGAGAAAGCCAAAAAAATCAGTGGAGTTATAGACCTTGAGACCTTTGTGTATCTGAGCCTGTTTTGCTATGCACACTGGAGTGGTGGTACAGAAATGGACCCTATGTAAATCACAGGCATTTCAAGACATGATGGATACAGATAGGATATTTGTTGGTACTGTGCTCACAGAAGAAAACTACATATTAATTATGTGTGCTTGTGAGCAGGATTGTCTCAGGGAGTAAAATGTTCCGCTCTGTATTTTCACACTGATATATAATATTCATTTTAATTAATTGATTGTGCATAGGGCAGGGGTAATATGCCTGTCAGTGGAAGTCAGGTGGTTCCACAGTATTTCCTTACATGTGTAATTTTGTAGTTCACTTTTTGAAGTGTGAAGTGTGAGCCTTTTCTGCTACATGTACCTGTTGTGAGTAGAAGTTCACTGTTCTCACTACATCTCAATTTAGCCATCTTGTCAAAGGGAACAATAGCAATTACCAACGTAATGGAAATCTGCAAGTTTAAATTTGCTGCCAGGTATGGCATTCTCAGATGTCAATGAGCCTTATGCAAAAGCTGTTATTACAATGAAATGTTTTAGATGCCCAGTGTAGCATTTTACCCATGCAGCTGCTAGCTACAGCTTTCTGACTTTCACATTAAGTCTACAGCTGTAACAGTAACCTATGTATTTTTTCAGTTTTTTACTGATAAATAGGAAGTGCCCTTTTAAGTGAGTGTCCTTTCTCTCTCTCTCTATTTTTTTCTTCACCTAAATAAGGCATTTTATTGAAGCATGGGTCTTTCTTCCCTCTACCTTTTTTTTTTTTTTAGTGATGCAAGGAAAGGAACAGCTGTAATATAAGCTCACAAAAAATAATAATAAAAATTTGTTTGCTAGAATGACTGCATGAGTAAGTTGGGGGAAGTGAAACTTCTGCTCCTGTTTCTTCAGGTTAACTTTGCAGTAAGAAAACAAGCGGTAATAATGACAGATTATGATAGCTTTCTGTACATTCAGTAAGTATTAAGGAACAAATCTTGCTCAAGGATAATTGTGTTAAATGTTTCCCTCAATTGCAGGTGGATTAGCAGTTAAGTTCTTTGTATACTGTAGTCATTTAGGATTAATTTGGCAGCAGGATTATTTGCAAACAGAAGTATTTACAAGCTAGGAGTGAATTACATGACAGTGTTTAGTTTCTAATACCAAATATATCATTAGATAGTACTCTAAAAGCATTCTTTAGAGGCTGAAAGTCTCCACAGGCTCCACACTGAGAAGAACCATTGTAATTCCTACATTAACCTGACTGAGCACAATTACAGTAGTTTCAGTACAGACTTTGGCCATTTCATTCTTGTCTAAAGCATTAATCTCCAGACATTTTCATATAAAATGGCCCTGCCTCTCTCTTGTACTGTCAGAACATTTTCCTGTAATACATCATCTCTCTACAGACTGAGGAGAACAAGCTACAAAAGACCAGCTTCTGAAGGAAAAAAGCCTCCTATTATCCTTCCAGTATCTCCCCTATGCTGTGTTTAGCTTGAGCCCCTTATCAAGACGACATCATCTGGGCCACTTCACTAGAGCTAAAGGTCAAAACTGTAGCACCAAATTCCAGCTATAGCCACAAATGCAATCCCAGAGGCCTCATTCAGATAGAAGTACAGTCGGCATAGAAACACTGATTCAAATGCTGGTGTCTTGGGTAAGATGCAGACATTTTCAGAATCCTGAATTTTTCTCAATCATAGCCTCTCCTCTCCTTTACTGTCCCCCTTCCATTCCTTTCTTTCCCATTCATTTTCCCTATTTCCTCGTTGAAAAAATTTGCATACTGTATCTCAACTGTTTCTTCCTCAGAGAACAGGCAGCATTCAGGTTTTTTGTACACTGTCAGTTTAGAAATCAGCCACCCTGGCAACTCTACAATAGTTGCCTCATTGGTGGAGACTTCCTCGATCACATCCACATCCCTTTGAAAGAAAGTGGTTTTACTCCCTTACTCCATCAATGGCTGACAATATTTGCTTTTACTAGATTATCAGTGGTGTCCTTTTAACATCAGGGACCATTCAGACATCTTAAGGGACAACCTGGGAGAGTCTTGTTTGACAATGGGTATCAAATGCAACCTGACCTGTGACATGATGCAACCTAGTTCCAGTGGAAAAGGGAAAGGAAAAAGAAAATTTAAGTATGTAAATGGAAAAAGTATGTAAAATGGAGAGAAAAGGGAAAGGCACATATATTAAAACTTCATTATATTGCTAAAGGGATTGGTCATCTTTTTGACTGAGTGCTTATATAGGTAAAAGATGGTTTATTGTGCTCATGGGAGCACTAGTTGATTATTACATTAACATACAGCTCCCAAGTTATTTAGAAAACCTTGTCAGTGTAAAAGATTTCTGGTTGGGTAGCTGGAAAGATGTAAGCACCATTTTAAATTCTGAGCAGGTGATAAGTGGCAGAAGGGGTTTCATAGTTTGAAAACTCAACAAATAAATAATTCTGATGAGACAAGGTAACAAGAAAAGAGGCTGGCCTGGTTCTTGCTGTTTTGTGTCTTAACTTACAAAGATTACAGGCCCTGTAAGTCAGCTGTTTCATCTAGGAAATTGCAGCTCTTGGGGCAGCATAACCCTTTGCAGACAGGTGGCTTAAATACAGTAGGTAATAGAACTGTTGTGCTAAGCTACTTTTACACAAAAAGCACCTTAACAAGAGCTCTGTGCCTCTGAGTCACAGGCCACCTGTTCCCAGAGGTTGATACATGATATTTTGAGCTTCATGATTCTTGGCTTTGGCTGTGCGTATGTATGGAGAGAACAATACAGAATGTTGATATCATTTTAGGTGTGAAACTAGGATTACTATAAAGGAGGAGGGGGAGACAACAGAGATATCTCTCTTTTTTTGAGAAGAATTTAGTCCATATTAGGATCTGCTACCATGAAAAGAAGGCTTTTCAATAAACTGAGAAAGGGTTTTTATGCCTCTATCTAAGCCACCTGTTCCCTCAGCTGCAAATAGATACTCAACTCTTTTTAATATTAACAACTAATAGGTACTATATATTGTACACAGTCATATCTAGTTTATTTATATGCATTATACAGGTGTTTATAATATGTTTGTCCTGAGTGAAAGTGACCACTACAGCTACAAGGAGTTTACATCCATTTAAATGCTCTACAGCAGGCAGGCACCATAAGAACTTTGTTCCCCTCAGTTTCCAGGTGCACTGGATCAACCTGAAGCTGGATAAACGCAGAGGAACATCAAGCATGTTTGGACAGGGTCTGGCACATAAGCCCCTCATACCCCCAGAGATCCAAGCCTCTGACTAGAGGCTCTTTGCTGCTACTAAACTACAGATATAGTAACAGTGACATGGAAGGCTTACCCAGGGAATTGTTCAGCAAGAATAGCTCAGGAAATAGTGACATCTGTGATAAGACATAAAAAGAAGTTCTTACAGTTGTTGAGTTAGCTGGGTTTAACCTAAACTCATGTTGAGCTGCATACGGCCACCAAAATTACTGACAGTGTGGCATCCAGAACATGTGTGTTGGGTATGAACAGCATTTTGTTTTTCTAACAAGACCAACTATAGCCCTGTGCTCCAGAAGTCTTTAAGAGAAATGTGCTGTAGCAAGGCCCAGCTTCTCAGAAGCAAAAGCCTTTAATCATCTCTACTGTATTTTCAAGGAAATTAAATGATATTCAACATAGATTAATCTTAAGCAGGCAGCTACCTCAACATAAACAGTCATTTCTTTATTGCAGTGAGCCAGCTAGATAGCCAGCAAGGAGAAAAAGAAGACTACCTCACCCTTCTGCCACTCCTAGAAGATAAAGGTAGAAGCATAACATACTTGGAGGCTGTACTGCAATCCTGCAAACCCTTGCCCAGTGATAATATGCATTTATCAGACCCATGAGCAGCTTCAGGCACTGTCAGTAAAGGAAGCTGCTGAACCCCAGTCAATGGGAGCCCCTTGGGCCTCTCCACAGATGGCTTTGGGCTATCCAGCAAGGAGCAAACCCTGACCTCCTCCTATCACCTCATTCAGAGCATGGTTTAGTTAGGGATTGAAGACAATTCCTGGAATGTTCCATGTCCTAGAGCTGATATTAAATGGCTGCAGGGTCCACATCTCCTGTTACCAACAGGACCTTACCCAGAGAATTACATTTTCCCACCCATGTCAGAAAGCTCCAGGAGCAAGGTTTAAAATACATCAAGTTCACTATGATACAAAGGTGGCAGGTTAAAAGTTAATGGCCTGTTTCACAAAGTAAGACTGAAGCCATCTATTCCCCTGGTAGTTCCTACAGGGGCTTAATTGCAAATGATGGAAAAATGACCACACCAACATGTTGATAGCAACAGTCAGCTACCAGGACTATTTGGTGTTACATCTATAGACATCACAGCACTGAGGACAGCAGCTGTTACCAAGGCAGACAGCTGAAATAAGAGGCAGAAAGGCAGCTTGCAAATAACTGCCTTTGGTAGTCAAAATGGCTCTTAATACTCTTTGTGTAAAGATACACTGTTAACATCTGCTTGAAGTTAATCTGAAGAGTTGTTTGCAAACAGCAATGCTGGTAAGCACCTGCTGCTATAGGGTAAATGAACTTCTGCAGGCATATAACATGATATTAATTCCCAGCAGCTCTCACAGACACCACCCTGTACAGAACAGAAATGAATGGACTTTGTGAAGAGTAATGTAGTTGAAATTGGATAGGACTATAGCAAGTATTGCCAGACACCAGAACAGTTTAAGAGTCTGATTCAGAAATATTCTAGAGCCTCAGGGTCTGAGTTGTCTTGGAAGGGTGACTAAGGAAAGCAAACCAGTTGCCAGTGATTTAGGTTGGAAACTGGGAGGCCTATGTATTAATACATGTTAAAAGTATTCAAAATGGAAAGTTCCTGGAACCACTTCTCTAGGCTGACTTCAAATCTGTCCTTTGCATCAGCACGTTTGAGTGCAGCACAGGTCCCATGTACCTGACATGCAGGGAATGCAAGAAGTGCAGTCTTTTCTACATTTACAGTTTGCTTTTGCACTTTGTGTTTCCTTGTTAGAGCTTCCCTCAGCCACTCTTCCTACAAAGAATTTCACCATGCATGAATGTTTGTTTGAATTCAGTAAGGTAAATTAAAATGGCAAAGAAGACAAGAAGCAGAGTGAGACTGAATTCCTCTTTATTCCAAGGCTCTGTACGCCTTCACAGTAATGAAACTTGTCTTTTATATGCTCTTCTATTTCAGTGGGGGATTATCCTACTGGAATGTGTCTGTCCATCATCTGCAGTGGAGCATTTAGTCTATCCCTGTACTTTAGTGACCATTTTTCCTTCGACTTGTCCTTTAATTTTTGTATGTCCTAACTTACAACTGTAGTTGTTTGCAGTTTTCAGAACAGCCACAGATGTTCAGATATAGTTGAAAATACCATGATGCTTTGTTGGCTTATGTAGCTCTAACTCATGTCATAAACCAGATGAGAATTTCTCGTGTAGGTGAGAAGTTAACAACAGAGGTCCAGTCATCTCTTATTTCTGTGACTGCACAAAATTTAGAGAAAAAGTGAGAGGGGTGAACGAGCCCCAGGTGTCCTCCAGGACCTTGTGAGAGTTCCTGTGTTCCTAATTAGGTCTAACTCATAATCTGTTGAGCTTTGTGGAGATAAGCACTGACTTTCTGGAGGGACCAGTCTGGTAAACAGAAGAGCAGGCAGATAGGCAGCATGAGTGCTAGGCATAAACTTTTTTCCTACCCTTGAAAGCCAATCAAAGGACTATCATGTCTTCACTCCTCAGGTCAATGATTGAGATTTTTGACTAGGCTTGTCTTCTTATCAGTACAGCTCTAGAAGGGAAAGATGCTTCTGCGTGACCTGTGAATGCCATCCCTTTGACACCTCAGGCAAAGAGACTTGCAGAGTGACCCAACACTGTGTGTTGGAGGCAGAATACCCAGATAACTTCTGTATCTTTTTTACTCTGATACATCTTTGCAGCCTTTGCAGAATTTCATTAGTATTAATTCCAAATGAATGTGCACAGCACTGCATTTATGCAGGTGGAAGCAATAAGGCATATTTTAGAAATACATCAATCTGGAATTTGAGAAACTGATTTTTAACCTCAGATTACAACTTATTAAGCACTGCTACTATTAATCTCCTGCTATAAAGCATACATTATTCATAACTGCATGTTCACACTGCACTGTGAATGGTCAGTGCCATCTCTGGGTATCTGAATACTTTTAAAATGCAGTGCTCATAATTCTGGATAACCAGGACATAGTAGATTCAGTTGTGATGGTTGCAGGCAAGAGACAGGAAAGATCTCTGTTGCACCTTGGGCACCAACAGCTGATCCCCTTACAGTCGTTTTTTAAATTATAATAATTTACAGCTGTGCTGACTCTGCTGCAGGTAACATTACTGGCATGAGCAGAGGCAGGAAGACAGGCAATGTAGATTGCGAGCCCAGTAAAGAAGTTGTTCCCAGCCTAAAAAAAATAACCTGTAACTACCAGGTATGTAGACAGACATGTATATCTTGACAATGAATGATAATCAGTTCCAAAAGAGGATTCTTTTCCTTTGTTTACCTTTGATCAGAAAGATTTAATAGTGTAGAAAAGAGCTCATTCCCTTAATAAATCTTGGATCCTTTCAGAAGCAATCAAATTGTACCACTACATTGGTTTCATTAGTCACCTAAATACCGAGCATTCAACCAGTCTTTTTTGTGCAATGCAATTTTAATATCACCAATGTGGCAAATAATCGTGCAATGTATTTATCACAAATATATTCCATAAATTGCTCCTTTAAATGCAACAGCCCTTACCAGTTGCATGTGCCAGTAGGTGGGGTGTACATTAAGAGGTTAACTAATGTTACTGCCATTCCTCCTTATTCTAATTAAGGTCATAATGACTAAGAGTTGTGAATGCAGTTACTCAAATGCAGCAAGCTTCTTAGTTTGAAAAAAGTGTGACTGAGGAGCAAGAAAAAAAGAGCATAAATTCCTCAGTCCTTCTCTCATCAGTTTGAGATTACAAGCTAGAATAAGTTTACTTTTTTAAAAAGCTACATTTTTCACTGGTGAGATCCATGAACGAGACAGATACCTTGCTGTTTCAGTTCAGCAGAAAGAGTTGGCAACCTAATTTGATTAAAATATCCAGCTAAGCAGTTTCTGTTTTCAGTATTGATTACCAGGGATGCATTTTTAATAACTTGTAGCTCTTAAGAAAGGTAGTCTATTAAAGGAGCTGTGACTCTGTAAGTCCCTGTCATTTTCCCATTGTATCAACCCACTTAATAAGTATTGGTGCAATGCACAATGTCTGTATAGCTAGCTAAAATAATCAGAACCAATCTAATTTTTCATAATGTCTCTTTTAAAATAGCCTGCTTTGCTGCAGAGAGTTGGGATCAGAGTGACACTCAGTGGCAAGATAGAAGAACTTGTTCTCAGTTTTTCAGATTATAACATCTATTATTAGGATAAATTTTAATCAGATCATTATTGGTTCTTTCTGTCTGATGATATTCTATGTAAGTATTAACTGAAAATAAAACATGCATTTTTTGTTATGCATACTGAAAGAAAGATTGGATTACTTACTTTACCAAGGTCCCCCTCAGTCACAATTTGTGTGTTGTGATGACCTGTAATTGAAGAAAAAGACAAAAGAATTTGAGACTTTGAACTAAAAATTCAAACATTTAATTCCATAAAGAAGAGAGAGCTGAATCACCATAGTTTTACATTCTGCTGTAACTTGAATCTTTGCAGATTACTTGAACATTCTGAAGAGTAGCATGTGTATCTGACAGTCCTCCCAGTTATTTGCATTAGATCAAAACATTTTCTATGTGTCTCTGAATGCACACCAGTATATGGCTAACTGAATTTGGTATACATCAAAAAAGGAGACATTTCCCCTTTTCTGTAAGCAAACACTGGAATAACTTATGGAATCTACCATTTAAGATTCTTAGCATCAGTCTTGACAAGTTGATTGGTAATGATCAATATCAAATATTTGATAGAAATATTTTAGGTGCAGTAAGGTAGCAGTGCAGACTCTCAGACTTGTCAGTCTGCAGACTGGGGGAAAAGAGGCTAGAGAGCATCCCAGCAGAGAGGGAATACTCTGGGAATACTGGTCTGTCGGGAAGAGCGCAGTGGACAACCCGCAGATGAATATAATCACAGTATTGCTGTTTATTGAGAGTAGCCGTAGCCTTTTTATACACAGTGAGGCTGATAACATAATATTGCTGATTGGTACAACACATTCTTCATATGCCACAGGGCACTATCTAGATGGTTAAATACAACTGTTTATGTGCTGTCTATGAGATGCTTTCCCATCCAGTTATTCTTCTTTTCTGCTGCAAACTCCCTTATCTTTTGCCCGTAGCTGATCTTTCAGTAACCTTGCAGCTGGGCCTCAAGGCCCTTAGCTCACTCTGGCTAAAGCTAAATAGTCAGGATTGCTCACATGTCTGTTGTCTTCCAAAAACTCTCCCAACACTGGTCCACTATCAATTGAACATGAGCCAGCAGTGTGCCCAGGTGGCCCGGAAGGCCAATGGCATCCTGGCTTGGATCAGGAATAATGTGGCCAGCAGAACCAGGGGTGGAATTCTCTCTCTCTCTGCTCAGCACTGAGGAGGCCTCACCTCAAGTACTGAGTCCAGTTCTGGGCCCCTCACTTCAAGAAGGACCTTGAGGTGCTGGAGCGGGTCCAAAGGAGAGCACCGAGGCTGTGAGGGGACTGAGGGGAAAGTCTTACAAGGAGAGGCTGAGGGAGCTGGGGTTGTTTGGCCTGGAGGAGAGGAGACTCAGGGGGGACCTCCTCACTCTCCACAGCTGCCTGAAGGGAGGCTGCAGTCAGGGGGGGATCAGGCTCTTCTCCCAGGCAGGAGAGGGCATGGCCTGAAGCTGCACCAGGGGAGGTTTAGGTTGGATATCAGGAAGCACTTCCTCATGGAGAGGGTGATCATGGATTGGAATGGACTGCCCAGGGAAGTGATGGAGTCAGCATCCCTGGAGGTGTCTAAGGAAGGGCTGGATGTTGGCCATGGTATGCCATGGTATGGCCACTGTGGTGGTGTTAGGTCATAGGCTGGACTTGATGATCTCAGAGGTCTTTTCCAGCCTCAGTTATTCTGTGTATGTTTCCAGCATTGCCTGCTTTGATGCAAGGAAAGGTTCACAGTTCTACGTTTGATTATGGTACCAGTAATTCTTCCTGAGCCTGTGGCTGCCTGGACTCACTCAAACTCTCAGCATTTAGGGATGTCAGTAAACGAAGAGTTATCAAAATGCTATGTTCCTTGAAACACTGTATGTTAAATAATTTCCATCTATCTCAAACAGGGTCCTGTCGCATCACCCATGTCTATGAGATCTGTTCTTACAAGTGGGTCATGCCTCTCCCCACCACCGCCACCACCACCACCACCTGGACCTCCCCCCATCTTTGATACAGAGTCCATAAAGGATGAAGGAACTGCATCTCGCTCAGCACTATTTGCACAGCTTAACCAGGGAGAGGCAATTACCAAAGGTCAGGGGGAAAATAATCAAATTTTGGTTCATGAGTCAGACTGTGTCAAGAGCTGATATATGTATTAACCTAAATTCCACTACATTTTTATTCCATGTTTAATCAGCTTAGATCTTTCTGTAGCTTACAGTGCCTCTGATGGAGGAGATTCCATACCAAAACCTCCTTTAAAAGCAACAATATATTCAGCATACCTAAAATTCACACCGTCTATTTAGAGATTTCCATTTAATTTTAAGGCAGCCAAGCTGGGCATCTTCAGTCCCCAGTAGGTGGTGAACTTTTTTAAGTTGCAATTACAATAAAAATTTATCCCCCTTTCTGATTTACATTCAGTGTACCAAACTGTGACAGACTATTAGGTGAAAAGGTATGGATCATAGGTCAATGTGGAGTACAACAATAAAGCTTTTTGTATAAATACTGGACAGCTGTAATTAAAGTGGATGCCTGTGAGTTTAAATACACATGTTTGATATATCTGCCCTGAACTCTGCAGGGATAGGTCAAATATTGTCATAAATTAGAAAAAAGAATCACATTTTTATGTATGGAAAAAAATTATGTAAGAAGCTCTCAGAGCTTGCTACAGACGGAAGGGGACCAGAAGACTTTGCGGCGTTTGTTGAGCCCATTCACAGTAAAAGATTATATATGAATTTATAAAAATATGTAGGCAGTTACACTGTAGGTGGTTGCCCAGGCAGACCTTGAGGAAATGAAAAATGTAGATTCGCAGAATATTTTAACACCATAAAAAATGAAACTTTCCTGCTTAAATATGAACACCCTTAGTAAGTTGTTTTTTTTTTTTTTTTTTTTTTTTAGGGCTTCGGCATGTCTCTGATGACCAGAAGACTCACAAGAACCCAAGTCTACGCAACCAAGGTCCCCCTGTTCGTTCTCCAACAAAAAGCCATACTCCAAGTCCCACCTCTCCCAGGAACTCCCCACAGCAGAGTCATGCCCCTGTCTTGGAGCTAGAGGGAAAGAAGTGGAGAGTGGTGAGTTTCACTTGCAATTAAAATGGGCTGAGTATTGCATTGCTCTGCCTTGCTACCATTTTGCTACAGCTATTACTATTTTGTTGCATCTCAAGTTAATTAATTTATCTGTGAGAATCATATAGTAATGATATATTAAAATTGTGTATCCATCTCAAGAATATCAGAACCAATGTATAAATTCCTTGCAAAATCTGACAGTTGAGAACTCCAGTTAAAATCCCTCCTTGCAGACTGTTTGTGCAATTGAGATATAACAGTGTTAACACAGAACACTTTCTCCAGCTTTGTTAACCAATGGAATTACACATTTATTTTTCATCACCCATTCCGTGCAAGCATGTCTCCCATGCTTAAAAGTAGAGAAGTGCTTTCCTTTTGCTCAGTCTACAGATGGAAAAGATGCATTTGCTTGAAGTTTGGGAGTTAATTTATGTAGGCAAATACCACATAGTATAAGAGAAAATATACATGAGTGCATTGGTTAAAAGAGGCAGTTTATGCAATATGCAGTTTAGTTATGCAGAAGGTTATATACTCAGTCATTACTGTGAAGCTGAGTTTGCACAAGGTGCAGTCACAATTTGCCTGTGTTATGTTGCCGTAGGGTTAAAGTACATGGAATTTCCTTGTGGATCCCTAGACTTTCCTTGACGTTCCTAGAGTGTAAATATCTTTTTGTGCTTTGTAATTAAGGAAGTTTCTTCACCTGTTAGTCCTTACTGTACATGGTAGTGCCTGCACCTGTTAATAGTGCACTGTATAGACCATTCTGTGGCATTTGGGGAAACAAAAACTTGCTCTGTTGTTCAAGGTACCAGTCTGAACTGGATGGGGGCCACAAAACAGTTTTGTAACTGCAGTTTTAAATTATTGTGAGCATAATATTTCTGCTACAAAATTAATGGGTTTTGTCAGGGTCTATGCCAAGTTCTTCAGTTCTGCAGCTCTAAAACATACATATGTCATCTAGGGGTGAATTAGGTGAAAGCAGGTTAGATTTTTAAGCTACAGGAAGGATATTGGTCTGTTGTATCTGAAGATGTAATGACTTGAGGATAAGTTGTACTAAACTCTGTCTGACTGTTAGCTAGTTAAAGACAACTGATTAAAT
Organism: Heliangelus exortis; assembly: GCF_036169615.1. Taxonomy (NCBI): domain Eukaryota; kingdom Metazoa; phylum Chordata; class Aves; order Apodiformes; family Trochilidae; genus Heliangelus; species Heliangelus exortis. Next base: position 63,264,347 of record NC_092423.1, read on the forward strand.
AAGCTTTCTTTTGAAACAGGAATATCAAGAGGATAAGAATGATCTGGTCATTAACAACACTGAACTCAAGCAAGTAGCCTACATATTTAAGTGTAACAAATCTACACTTCAAATTAAAGGAAAAATCAATTCAATTACTATTGGTGAGTGAATAGCTCAGCTGTTCTTTAAATGCCAGTTTTGAAAAAACTGACTTACGTGATCAATAACAGATCCAAATCATTCCATTCACATTAATGGACTGATCATGTGAGTAAAGCTGCTCAGCTATGCAGTGGAAGACTGGGAATTTTCATCGTTAATGTAGCAGGTGTGCATTTATTTGCTTATATCTTACCTTTCTTATTTATTATTGCTTTTATTTTAGACAACTGTAAAAAGTTTGGCCTTGTGTTTGACAACGTTGTGGGAATCGTGGAAGTGATCAATTCCAGGGATATTCAGATTCAGGTAAACATCTACTTGAGAAACAAAGATAGAAATAGAGGAGAAGCAGGACAACAAAAATAAAATAAAAAATCCCAAGGTGTAGCTACAAGAGATTTTAAAAACTTAGAGGAGCACAAAAAAAAAAAAAAAAGATTGATGCATTCAAATGGATCTTTCTATTCACTAAAAATCTGCTGATGTCTTTAGAAAATGCCCATTAAAACTATTGAGCATCACTGAACAAACCTGACCTGGTCCAGTCCCTTCTGGTTTCTGTGTAGCTGAAAGATCTGTACACTCTAAGGACTTGCTTTTGGCCCTAATTTTCTTGCTTTCGTGATCAACAGCTCTTGAAAGCTCAGCAGTGCTTGTGGAAAAATTTCTGGCAGTTAGCTAATTGATTTCTAAACCCAGAGGACAGTTACTTCTTTTTTTCTTGTTTTGTCAATGGAAATGTTCAAACAGACTGTCAAAGGACAACTAAATGACATAAAGTGAAAGTGAAAGTAGGTGTAGGGGTGTCAAAAATCTCCCCTGCCAGCAATGTGACACATGGCATGAGTAAGTGATGTGGTCACTTGCCTACAAAAGTTATTTTCTTTGATAAATTGTAAGCAGAGCTTCATCAGAGATCACCTTCCTTGTTCTTCTTGTGAGAAGAAAAGACATGTATTTTAAATCCATATCTTGCCATCTCTGTTGGCATACTTACTCTGTTCAAAATAAAGACAATCTGCTTGACATTTTCAGCATTTGACTCATCTCATTCCAAAGAGGTCTACCTGTACGTGCTGTAGCAGTTGGTTGTATCCAATTTAGATGACCTAGTCTCAAGAAAGTACTTTACAATATATTATTTTAAGCAAAAAAGAAATGAAATGTAAATTAAACTGTACCAAATCTTTAAGCAAGGTGAGCTCATTTGCTTGAAGGGCTTTGCCTGCTGTATGACATTAAATGTAGGCAGTTCTGCTCTGTGCTTCAGATATACTGGTCACAGCCACCACAGGGGATAACAGCAAGATTGATTTTTATATTTTGAACCTTATGCAAGTGACTGACATTGCTACCAGCTGTGCACCATCTTCTGAGCTGTAAAAAGCAGTTTTATTCATGATCTCTACATGTCTTCTTGTGGTAGAGCTAGTTAGTTAAGGAAAAAGATCCCACACATTTATGTGACTGTTTTTTTAAATAACAGGATGATTTACATCATTACTTCTGGAACTGTTCATTAAAGATGAAAAAATAAGCTGTAATTCACTGTAATGTGCACTGAATTCACAGCTTGTTAATATTCAAATAAAGGGGAAATATCTTTTCTAAGTATCAAAATTCTTTTGATTAAGCAGTTTCTATGAATACTGTACAATGCTTTTATGACACAAAGCTGAAAGTAGTTCCACTTAAGAAGGTAGAGTCTGGCTATACATGAGATGCTGCTTGAAAACAGGCAGCTTCTGCAGAGTTTGAGTATGCCAAGTGCTGAGCACTGCAGTTTTCTCACTATTTTAAGACCTGAGCTTATAATTTTCAAATACATGATAGGTTAATGGAACAAATGTCAGTAAATTCATCCTACAGGTTTTGCTATAAATAGTTACTTCAGTGCCATATTGCTTGGCTCTCTCCTTCCAGTGGTTTGCAGTTCTTTTTTCTTGCTAGATGTTTGCAAAATTTATTAAACACACCCTCCTTTTGTTCTCTATTGAATGAGATCCTCTTAAAGAAAAAAAGAAATATAATTTTAAGAGGTGTTGATCACCACATAGATGAGACTTCAGGATCAGAGTGGGATGCAAGAGTGCACGAACTTGTTCTTTGTTTGCCATCACATTTAAGGAACTGAAGGTGAAAATGTATTTTTAACTTGTGTGATAGGAGACACTCTTTCATTAACAAATAGGTATTTTTCACATGCTGTTACTATTTCTTTTCCTTTTGATGCTTTGTCCATAGTATATTACTGTCCCTGCTAGAGAGGGCAGCAGGATTAGGAATTTTTACTGACAACCAGCAAGTCAGACAGGCAGCCATGAAGAAATCTTTTGCTCTCTAGAACTGCAAATAAGAAAAGATTTCCTTTTCTCCCTAAGTAAATGTCGTACTTGCTTTTTGAAGTGACATCAGAAATACCTTTAGAGATTTAATCAAATATATCTCAGTACTGTTTTAGAACTGTAGCTTGCCTGACTGTGGTTTCCCTTTCCTATTGCAAGCTGTAAAACCTGGAAGAGCACTGAAGTCTTCAGAATATGTTCTATAACACTTGTTGGGTAGTATTGTACATTGGGATCTTCCATTTGCCTATAGTGGATTGGAGTTGAAATGTCTGATTTCTTAACCAGTTCTCACTGATGAACAAAGTGAACATGACCTAAATATCAGCACCAAAGTGTCACTGGAATTAGAAAGAATCAGGGAATCCCTTTCATCAGGCTCTATATTAAAAGCTTGCTGTTTAAGTTTGCTATTTTGTATGGGGCTTTTAACACCACCAAGAATTATCACAGTGCCTAACAAATCAAATATAAGCATCATACAGGCAGATGATGCACAGATAAGGTATTGGTGGCCAAAATTAGACCTGGCAGGCAATGAGGATTTTATTAACAGTATCTTTGTGTGCATTTTAAGAGTTGATATTAAACAGATTTTATTTTGCAGGTGATGGGTAAAGTGCCAACCATTTCTATTAACAAAACAGAAGGCTGCCACATCTACCTCAGTGAGGAATCTTTAGACTGTGAGATTGTGAGTGCCAAATCATCCGAGATGAACGTCCTCATCCCTCAAGAGGGTGATTATGTGAGTGAGATATTTTTAAAGCTTTCTTCTGTCTTCCCCACTAGCCTTGGTAGCTAATAGCATTTAAACTGCTAGGAAAGAAACTAATGTACCACATAGATTGCATCACAAAAAAATGATCCAAACCCATTTCATTTCTTTGTACCTGTATCTCAGCTATCAGTGCAGGAAGAACTCTATTTTCTGGAGTACAAAGTAATTTCAAAGACCAGACATGTAGTTATTTCTTTCCATTTTGATAGATAATAGCTTAATCTCCTATCCATTCAGTTTTCTTTTTTGATATATAAACATAATCTCTAAAGAAACTCAGTTCACACAAGAGCAATCAAGTCTGAAGATGATGATGCTAAAACTGAGGTAAATATAATGCTACTACAAATTAAATAATACAGCATAATATACTTTTTTTTTCTAAAGCTGTTGATACATGGGCAGCATCTGTGGGACCTTCTAGTGTTTTCAACGTATGTCTTTAAAAGCCACCTAAACATGCACATTTTCCCAGCTCATTTTCTATTCTAGTAAGATATTCATACTATGGCCACCACCATTTCTAGTAAAGTCTGTCTCTGTCTCTGTCACTTCACACACTAGCAAGGCGTCGTGCAGGCTAAGCATAATCTTAATAGCTTCCTACTTTCCTCAACAGAGCACTATTGAAATTGCACTGAATGGTCACAGACAGTTCTTAAATTTCTCATAAGTCTTTTAGGCTGGAGTTGTGTATGGTAGAGGGGTTTAGGCTTTATAAAAGAAAATGTAACAAGAGAATTATCATGCTTCACCTTTCCAAAAGTCACTGCTGGATGCCCAGCTTCTGATTTACTAAAAAGGAAAAGATGTTCAGCAGATGAGTAAAAAGATCCTTTTTGATCAGTCTCACCTCAGCTCAACACATCATCTGAAATTAGGGGTTATCAAAACACCCATTAGAGATCGGAACAAAAAAAGCCCTTCCCTTCACATCTTTTTTTGCTTACTAGAAACAAAGGAAGACCCAACATCTCCCATCCTTTCACTGAATATATGAAATGGAAGGAGACTTTCTTTGATGTTCTGCTTTGTTTTGTATACCCCACAAGGAATGCTGCATCTTTTGAAGTATATCACACTTAAAATAATAGTGTTTTTGTAAAAATAATTTATTATTCTAATATTGCTTTTGTTCTTAAAATTAGTCTCCTTGCTAAATCTCCACATCTAAATCCTTCCTACTCTCTTCCAACCCAGACACTGATATAATCTAAAGTAATTTCTGACATGAAGCTTATTTACTTAGCCATTCCAAATAATAGTGTGAGGGGGATTACTGCAAAGTAGTAGCATACCAAGGCTATTTGAAACTGGTTAGCAATAAGGGGTTTTCCTGTGTGGCATTGTAAAATAGCTTCCTAGGGTAATGAAGAAGGCTTCTCTCTAATCCTGGCATGTCTGAGCTATCAATGCATTCTCAGTCATGTAGCACTAATAGTATTCCACCAGTTTTCATGAGGTATCCACTGTTTATTTAACTATCATTGTTGCATTTGTTTCTTACCAGAAAGAATTTCCAGTTCCTGAACAGTTCAAGACAGCATGGGATGGATCTAAATTGGTCACTGAACCTGCAGAGATCGTGGGCTAACTTCCTAATGCCATACAGCACTTGCTGACCATGACCAGACCACAGCCAGCATAAACAAAGCAGTAATGTAAAGAACTAGAGGTAGCAGTAGTTCACACTGCTGTCATAGACCCTCAAGTGTTAGCTCTGCATGCTAGAAACAATAACACATCTGGCACGCTTTTGTTAGGCATCCCAGTATTTTTCACATTTCCACAGTTTGACTTCACTCACAATTTTAATTCCACATGATGTCATGTGAATATAACAGATTTAAGCCCCCACCCTCCAGTCACATCACTGGTTTGAAATACTGTATACATTAAGCCAAAATACTGCATGATACACTTTACCATCTTGCTTCAGTGCATTCCTTTTTCTGTTTCTGCTAATCAAGAACAGCGTTAAGACTTTAAGATGTTTATTTTTACCTGTTAAGCACTTCCTGTATAATGCAGTAAAAATGTACCCCTAGGAAGTATGCAGTTCCTTGTAGTTCTGTGGCAATCGTAATAGGTTTGGTTTGGTTTCGTTTCATTTTGTTTTAAACAAGCAAAAGGACAACTTTCAGCAATGCATTTTACTAACAAGAGATTTTAAAAATTGATATTTTAATCAAACACTTTTCTAATATGTATATTTAGAAGATCCTGATGTTTTCTTGTGAGAGAAGATTTTATTATGGTCCACAGACTGGATGTTGCCCTTATTTCTTGCCAATTAGTAATTCTTTCTAAGCTAAAACCTTGTAGCAAATCACTTGAAGGCTTTTTGCTCCTTTTTTTTTTTGTGAGACAATCTCTCACTCTTTAAAATTTCACATTGTATCTTGCATCCTATTCAGAAAAACAAGGGAGACATTAATGTCCATTTCTTTACTAATAACATTAATTTAAGATATTGCTATTGTAGCTCATATTAATTTAAAATATCCTCCTGTTTTTCCCCCACATTTTTAGGACTTCGTTTCAAATACTTCCACAAAGTAAAGCCATAGATTTATATCATTCTAATTCTAAGCCCAAATAAAGGGGTTATTTCCTGTCTAGCCCTTTGACCTTACTTTATAGTCCCTATTTTCCCTGCTTTTTAACAAAAGTGGAGTGTTGTATACATTTGTACTATTTCAGCCCACAGTACATAAAATTTTAAAAATTTTAAGTCAGTTTGTTTTCCATCACTTGTAATACTTTGTAACAGTGAAACCACCGTGAGATACTTGCAGAGCTAGTTATAAGCTAAATTTTGTGCCTAATTAAACCTTGAAAGTACATTAATTCTTGAGGGCTTTTAAGCATATCTTTGATTGTAAACCCTATAGAATACAACCAGTAGTGCTCATTCCGTAAGGTTTTGCTACCTGATGTTTAATCTATGTGTACAATGTGTTTGCTTTAATACCTACCATTCTTTTTCAACAGTAAACTTCTTTATGAAATAAAAAGGAAAATGTACTTGTTTAAATACAAAGACTTTCAGAGCTTGCTCCAAGTGCAGTGTTTGTCCTCCATGCATTCTCCTTCTCAAAAGCTGTTTCATAAGCTTAATTGAGAAAAAGTAGCTCCTCCTCTAGCCCACCTGACACTGAATGGTGGGCACTCTGCATGCTAGCAGGTAAACCTGAAGTTTCTTGCATTTGCCTTAAGTTGATTGCCTTTTCATGATTCTCACTTCTAAGAGCACCTGTATCTTCCAGGGATTATGTCCAGGGAAATGATCGTGGCCTGATGCAAGTTTATGTTTGCCTTCTATGTTTAGCTTTTTCCCATTGATTTCCTGTATGGCTTTGGGTGTGCCCCTCCTATGTCAACAAACGACAAGTGTCTTATTTTACTTGGGTGTGCTTCACCTCTGAAAAACGGGCATTGCATACTTGTCATGATAAGAGGATTGTTGAAGGATTGCTTAATCCTTAAATCACAATTCCTTCCTAACATTCATGTTTCTGAAATAACCAAGACCCAAGTACTTTTTGACTGGTTTCTCAACAGGAAGAGGTCTAATGCAGTAACTGCATGTCTGAAAGTCTGAACACACAGGAGAATTTGTAAGAGGGGAGAAGTTTAAAACACAAGGATGAAGACCCTGCAGACCCAAGGTAATTGCTTCAGCTGGAGAAAAGGCTAGTAAGTCCATGCATTATTGGACATCAGCAAACCAGAACAGGAGAGAGACTTTTCTGAATATGCAAACAGATTTTATCTGATGCTCTTTAGTCAGCCACATGACAAAAAATCTCTAACCAGCTTTTGCCAGTTCTGGTCCTCAGAAAAAATGTGTCATAAATTTCCAGTAGATTTGACAGTTCTTTTGCTACAACTTCTCTTTAGCCTCAAAACTATAGAGGAGTTATAAATAAACAAAATAAATCCAAATTCTTATTCTACCCTACATGAATTTCTCTACAATTAAAGTTAAGAACTAATTTCCTGAAAAATCGAGTATACCTTGAGATAAAAATTGTCAACAAGCTGCAGAATGATGACTTGATTAAGTTACCTCAACCATGATCAATTATGCCCACCCAGGCTTCAGCAGCAAATTTGATCTGTTGACTGCAGCAAGGAATGAACTGCTAAATGCTGAGCATCCCTCAGGTCCAATTGATCATTTCTTTTTACTGCATGCCATCACACAAGATATCCCCCATGATTTCAGTTCTACTAAAATTGTGCACTAAAATTGTGGTTATGCTGTAAATCAGTGCAGCTATCATAACAGAAAACAGTGCTTTAGGTGCATATATTGAGATGGAATGAAAGTGTATGGTGTAATCAGCCAGTTCATTTTTATAAATCTGCATGGGTCATATATTCACCAATATAGATGCTGTGAATCAGACAGTAAAGTACATGTAAAAGAAGATTTTTTTACTAGGTGTCCGAATGGAAAAAGCCTTTTCCTATGAAGGAAGGTTCTGTTTCTTAAATAGGACCTCTGTAAAAGTACTCAGAAGTAATGTGTACAAGTACCTCACAAAGTTCAGCAAGAGGAAAGGCAAAGTCTTGCCCCTGGGGTACAACCACCCCATATACCAGTAAATGCTGGGGGCTGTCCAACTGGAAAGCAGTCCTGGTGGTCACCAAGTTGAACATGAGCTAGTGATGTACCCCTGCAGCAAAAAAAGCTGACAATGTCCTGGGCAGCATAAGGAGGAGCATTGCCTGCAGGTCAAAGGAGGTGACCATTCCTTTCAACTCGGTACCAGTGAGGCCACTGCTGGGTACAGTGCTGGGCTCCTCAGTGCAAGAGAGACATGGGCTTACTGAAGTAAGACCACTGAAGGGTCATGGAGATGATTAAGTGACTGGAGCAACTCTCCCAGGAGGAAAAGCTGGGAGGGTTGGGGCTGTTCAGCCTGGAGAAGGCTCAGGGAAGTTCTGTAATGTCTATAAGTACCTGAAGGGAGAATGTGAAGAGGATAGAGCCAGGCTCTCTCCTCAGCAGTGCTCAGCGACAGCACTGGAGGCAAGGGGCACAAACTGAAACACGGGGCTTTCTCTCTGAACATCAGGAAACATTTTTTCACTACGCAGGTGACCAAGCACTGGCGTGGGTTGCACAGAGAGGTGGTGGGGTCTCCCTCCTGGGAGGGAATGCCTCCTGGGAGGCATTCAAAAGCCATCTGGACGTGGTCCTGGGCAACCGGCTGCAGACAGCCCTGTTCAGGGGGCTTGGACCACATGGCCTCCGGACCAACCCTGCCAACCTCAGCCCTTTTATTGATTCTGTGACACTTCCTTAGTTAATCAGAATATATTTTTTACCGAGCATTGATAAGGTCTAATTAGTAATCAGACGCCTGGAGGCAGTGACTGCAGGTGTCCACCAGGTGGCAGGAGCCAGCGAAGGTCCCGGCCCTCCCCATCTCTCTGTCCCCGGCATCGCTGGGAGACAGAGGGTGCGGAGGATGCGAGTGCTGTTTGTCAAGAACTGTCAAGAAACCCGGATCTTTAGAAGTCACTGTAAGAACAGCGAGAGATTACTTCGGTTTTGAAATTACCATCCTGGTAAAAAAGAGAAAGGCTCGACTGGGATGAACAGGGAAGAAGAAAATACAATTACATGTTACCAATGGTTAATTTTATCTTCTTGTTTGGTTTTTTTTTTTAACACTGCAAAGCATATCTCCATTAAAAGCACATTTACCAAAAACTATCGAATTATCTCAAAAGCAATATTTAACAGAGATATTGAAGGTAAAGGGGTACTAAATTTCAAGGCTGAATTTGAAAAGAAGAAATCCTTTCAATGTCCATGGGAACAGGGCACTTGCTAAGGCTTCCCTGTCCTGCATTTATTATCCAGACAAACCATTCTTGTTACTGTTTTCTGAGCCTTCAATGTATCTGGATCTGCATTAGTTCCTGCAATGTTATTGCATTTTCATAAACGTGTGTGTCACATTTCTTTCCCATAGATCAAGATTTGTCTATTTTAAATCCTACAGGGGGTCCAACTCTATATGCATCCTTGGGCACCCTCCTGACAAGCTGTGTGACTGTGCTCCCTCTAAAATGTGGAAGCAGCTGCCACTTTTTTCACAGGCAAACGTTCACTCGGTTACACAATATTCTGTCAAGCAGCATAGTTACCTAGAACATACAAGAGAGATTCAGTTCCCCTGCTGGAGGTGATCTGGGCCCACTGCTGTGAAAATACTGCCCAGCAGTAGCTGCTGCCCTCAGGTTTCTATAAACAGGCCCCTGACATAAGAAGCAGTCATTAGATAAAAATCATAAATAACCTTCCCCAAGGAATGTTGTGACTACCAGAAAGCAAGAACCAACTCCCTCTTTATGGTTAAAGTAATCCTGACAAATCTTTTTGGGTGCCAAATTTTTGTAGAAGAGAGAACACTCTCTAGTCCACCACCCAAAACTCAGTGGTGATCTTCTGGACTTAATTCTGCTTCCCTAAGTCATGCAGCAATGCCAAGAACCCTACCTGATCACCACTGACCACCAAAGATTCTTCTCCAAATCCCTAGTCCCAGTGCTCCTCCAACAGAGAAACACTCATATTTTCTCTCTAGGAATACTAAAGAATGTGTTAGGGAATTAGGTAACTAATAAGGCTTCTGAATGCCATGCTGCTGAGTGAAGTTGTTTTCTGGTTGCTCTTCATTCCAACTAGGTCAAGGTAAAAAGCCAGTAAAAGTATTTACACACAACTCCCCAGACAGTATCCCTAGTGGTAAACAGGCAACAGCCACATTAAGAATCTTTGTATTCTAAGATAAAAGTGGAAAAGCTCATTTTTCTCCAGCTGATTTGCTATGGTATTTTATCCACTGTGATCACTAGGGTTCTGTTTTCTGTCTGTATTACAACTGAATTTCCATCTATTCAGAAATGTCTCTGAGGGGACCATGATAGCTTTTAAAGCCAACCTACCCTTCAAAATCCTCAGCTGGATTAATCAGATTAGTTTCAGTCTAAAAGGCTAAATTGATTTAATTTGGGAGGCAGTTGGGCCATTTTTCTACACAGATATATCTAGTGTTTTAATTTATATTTCTGTAAATGGGTTCTGGCTCAAGTTTCATGCTCTGTACTTGCCCCAGGAAGGTGTAAAGTTCTCACTCTATGGTGACTCGGTGTGTATGTTTCAGTAATGAAGAAACTCTTTAATCAAAATCTGCATTGAATTTCACTCTGTACATAAACATGCATACATGATACAAATGTGTAAATATCATTAATAGATGTAGGCTGCCAGGCACAACAATAATTAACCACTTTGGAATCACAAGATGTTGTTGTTGATTAATGTCCAACAACTCTCATCCAAAGATTTTTTAAAAGAGCTCCTATTGCTAGCACACTTCAGCATGATGCAGGAGATGTGATCTGCATCCCTCAAGAAGAGAACTGAACATTTTTGTACATCCAGAATTGTACATCCCATTGTACTTCTGCAATTCCTTGGTTTAAAATAATGTTTAAAAACCTGCCCTGAAAACTTGATGCTAGAACGTGTATTGAAAGTGAGCAAAGATACCTCTCTTTAGCTCTGAACAACAGCTGGATTTACACCCCACTCAAGAGTGACAGATTGGGCCATTCAGCATTATCTATACTTACAGAGCTTAAAATGGGATTCCAGAATCCCCTTAAAGCTTAAGTATCACAATACCAGCTTTTAGGTGCTTACTCCTGTCTTTTGATCTAGTTCAAAACATTTCCTCTTGCCTAAATCTCACTTCTAAAGAAGAGGATATTTAACTTCCAAGGCATTCAGCTACTTATTTTCATCAACTGATACAATGAACTACCCAAGATTATCTCCCTTCCTGACTCTGCTCACAAGAGAAAGATGGAGGAATCAGTGCTGCAGAAGCTCCTAAGTTTCCCCATAACATACAGCAATGAAACAAGACCCTTTGTCACCAAATTAGGCTGTGAGTTCCCCACAAATGGCAAGGACAGTTGTTAAAGCATCTCTATCATATGCATCGTAGAGCAGATTAACCTGAATGCTTGCAAAATTTGCAGGTTATTTTTTTCAGGAAGAAAAATGAGATACCAATTATTAAAAAGTTTGGGAATAAAGAAATGTTAACACTGTCTCTGTTACCTGTTACTCCCCTTCTCTCTGCTGTCAGTGACTCCATTTTATCTCTAATACCCAGCAGAATTACATAGCGAGTTACAAGTTGCTATGCCCATGATATGCTGCTGGTGACCCTAAAATTTGTGTGTGGCTGGCAGCATTGTATGACACTGCAAGATCTTGTAATTGTACCTTTGGATCTGACCTGGCTTGTAAAACCTGTGGCCACACACTCATCCAACAACAACAACAACAACAACAAAAAAAAAGGCCTGGTGCCATTCTCCTGAAGGTTTTTTGGTGAAAATCCAATTAGAAAAAATACTAAGTAGACTGCAGTAGATGAAGGAAGAAGTAAAGTATTATAAAAGAAGAAGCTCTGTTATGTTACTTTCACTGTCAGTTTTTCAAGCCAGTTTCCTTCCCTCCTTCCTTGTCCTTCCTAATCATGCTACAATGTGCCGTTTCCTGAATCATTTACCCATACTGGTTTCACACAGGTCTGTGTTTCAAAACACATGCCACTGTAATTAGAATCCTATCTATGTAACAAGTGCCAGCACCTAGTATAACTGCATTTAATTAAGATGGTATGGGTTATTTGCAAAGCACTTTTGTCACTCCACCTCAGCTTATCTGTAGGAGAGACACACGCTGCAGAGACTGCTTCAGTTTTTCAGACACTTAGAGTTACATGGAAAAATAAGTTTAGTTTTAGTTTCTGTTTTAGTCTTTTAGTCTGTTTTAGTGTTTATTCAGAGAGGGGGGGAAACTTCTGAGTTTTTTCAGCTGTGCTATTTTCTGTGTTACAATTGGGAAACACTCCACCTTTACAGTATGTATTAATAGTTTTTTCAGTAAGGAGATATGTGAGCAACTGTGTTACACATAACTCGTGGGGCTGAAGTGCTTAGTGGTGCATAGGAACCTTAAAAATTAATTTGAAGAGCTGTGTTCACACTTGCTGTAGGGCTCCTAGCACTTTGCTCAGCTCTATTTGCATGAGAATAACATGAACGTGATAGAGGAAAACACGGAAAACGGGAGATGGAAAAGAAAACAACATTGCGAGAGAAAAATCAAAATGTAGAAGGGCAGAAAGAGCAGTTCGGCACCTTTCCTCCCTCAAAACAATTTCAACCCGCTTCCTATTAGCAACTTCATCCCAGAGGGCGGCTGGGCGGCTGACACCTGGGAGCGGGCGGGCCTGGGCCTATGTCTGGCCGGGCCGAGTGCCGCCGTTCTCCGCAACACCGCCCCGGCAGCTGCGGGTAGAACCGGAGAACCCTGGTGTTTATAGCAAGGAAAAATTACGTGCCCCCTATGCCTGCACGGCTGCCGGGAGACCCCTCAGTAGCTCGGCCAAGCACCCCACGCACCGCCTCTAGGCCGCCATCGCTCCCTCACCTCAGGGGTTGGCTGTCACCTCCTGAACACTTGGGCCCGCCCGCGGCTTGGAACCGCGTCCCCGCCTCAGCCCTGGGCGATACCATCTCACGGGGGAGGAGAAGGGGGATGATGAAGGAAGCCTCGCTCTTTCCCGTCACAACGACAGGAAGGGGGTTGCTGGAGAGTGGTACGCTCCTGGTCAGTCGGGGTGCTCGAAGGATTCTGCCCGGTGTTCGCCCGCTTCCTCTGCTTCCCGCCCCTCTCTGCTTCTCCCTCCCCCAACCCCCCCGCCCAGGTACGTGGTAGAGGCGAGGCGTCTCCCCCGCGCATGCGCGGTGGGCGCAACCGCTCAGTGTCAGCAGGGTTGGAGGAGATGGCGGAGCCTGGTCCGGAGCCGGGTACAGGGCGGACCGGCACCGGGACCGGGGCGGCGATGATGGCGGAGGGCGACAGCGAGAAGAGCGACAGCGTCACCGGAGGGGAGGCCGCCACCACCACGACCGCCGGCGCTGCGTCGTCACCGCCGTGCTCTCCTCCGGCGGCCGTTGGGGGTGAGAGCGGCGGGGCGAAGCCGCTGAGCGCGGCGGAGTACGCGCGGCGCGTTCACCAGTGGCTGTGGGACTCGTACTGCGGGTACCTGGGCTGGCAGGGCTGCCTCCCCGCCCTCCTCGCCTCTGCCGCCGCTGCCGCCTCCGCCGCCGGTCCCGCTCGCCCCGCCGCCTCGCCGCCATCCCCATCTTCATCACCGCCGGGGGCGGCTGCAGCCGCCGCAGCCTACTATAGCCCCTTCTACCTCTTCGCTCCGGCACCTGCCCACACAGCCACCACCGCGCCGGGGACCCGCGCCCCAACCACCGCTCCCGTCGCCCCTTGGCCGGGAACGGCGGGCAGGTTGGCCCCTCTGCCCAGGGCGGCCTCCAGCACCGGCGCCGCCAGCACCAGCGGCACCCCCAGGGAGACGGGGCGGCCGGCAGGTAAGTGGGGGACAGAGCAGGCGGGCAGCAGGACGCTGGGCTGAGCCGCTTCGCATGGGGGAGGAAGGGAGCGGCCCGCCGGGCCCACGGCACCAGTGGAGAAGCGGCTGGCGGCGCCGGGAGCCTCCGGTTTGCCGGAGGCTGTTGTGCGGGGTAAGCAGGGGGGTTGGGAACGGAGCCGTCGGCTTTATCCCCCGGCCCCCCCTTCGCCCCTTCTCGGCAGCGGTTTCGGTTTCCGCCGGGCCCCTCCGCCGCCGTTGTAGGAAACGGTGTCTGGAGGAGGAAGCTGAGGGTTTGCGACGTTGTGGGTCGCTGCATTCTTCAAACCCGGGCCTGTAGCTGTGCCTTGTGAAAGGGGGTCAGCCCAAATACCCAGTTGGTAAATCCAGAACGTAATCCATAAGCGGGTTTGAGAGGGTTGACGTGTGTGTACAGCTTAGTACTTGCAAGATGTTTTCATGGCTATGAAGGAGCTTTTTTCCAGTGGAACTTGGTTCTGGTGGCCACAGCTTTAAAAGTAGCCTGTTTAGATGATGAGAGCTGGAGTTAACTATCATTTTTGGTGGGCTCTTGGTGCTCAAATAAAATCATTTAATGAAATTGAAGCAGAGAAGTAAAAACGTGCTTGCATTCAACAGGCTTGCAGCGGGAATGGGATAAACAAACGTCAGTTTCAGCAGACAGTGCATAACCGTGCTGCTGTTTATGTTTGTTCGAGAGTAAGACAAACTTCTTCTGGTCACATGGGAGGTTAAAACCTGGAGCACAAACATTTATTTCCTCACAAATCTAGGAGTGCCTGGGTGACATTCCCCGAATGCTTGGTAGCACCTCGAGTAATGGTAGAAAGCCGTGGAGCAGAACACTGAGTGCTGAAAGACTTTGGAGAACTAAAGCCAGAGCTCCTGTCTTTTTGTAGGGCAAAGTACAGCATTACGGGTCTGTAACATTTATGAGCTCAGAGGCCGAGTGTGAGGGGAGAACGTTTTTAGTTGTTTTTTCTTTCTTTTGAAGGGAAGGGATTTTAGCTTCTGAACTCTTACGGTTTGAGCAGATGTTTTTAAACGAGATTATAACACAAAATAGTGTTTTCTTTAATTGTGCCCTGCTTCTGAGTAATCTGTTGCTTATAAACAGATATTGCCAGTCACCGAAAATGATAATATGTCCAAAGGCTACACTGAAATGATTCTTAGATTTTAAGGTAGTTCTTCAGGAACTAAATCTATTAAAGCTAATGTAGGGCAAGCCTAGCATTCCTGCTGCTGAACATGGAACACCTGGCCTTCTTAAGGGAGGGAACTCTGTGTACGACATAGTGCTGTGACACAATTATAAACAAAGGCCGTTGTTGTGCTGGTACTTTGGCTCCATGTTGCACAGAGATGTATCTGGAACAGCTGAAGTGATTATAGCTCCTTCTTTTCTGCTGCAGATTATTACCCATGCAGAACGCTTGGCAGGGCAGGTCATGTATCCAGCCCGGTGCCACAGCAGTTTACAAGCCCAGTGTGGTTATGTAAGCTGAAATAAGTGAGAGCTTCTGTTAATGTTGCATATTTTATACTGCAGCGTCAAAAAATGGAATGGGTAACTGGCTCTTGCAGTTCAGTCTGTGTGCAGGTGTGTTTCAGAGCACCAGTATTAACAGCACTCTGAGCAGTAACAAGCTCTTTATGGGTGGTCATCAAGATTTAAGATGCTTCCTCCCCTCTCTCCTTTTGGCCTTACAGCAGGAGATTACTTAGGGCTCCTCTACTGAGAACAACAGGGCAAAAAGTGCATCTGAGCCTCAGTTGTCATGTGGCAAACTGGTGCAAACCCATCTTTATTGCAGGCTTAATATAAGATGCTAGGCTTTGAGCTGAGATAAATGTGTGTTGTGTTTGGCTGTCCCTAACATCGAAATAGGAACTCCTGGCAAAATAGTGGATTTCTGTTGTGAAGTGGTTTCTGTTGTGGATTTCAAATCACTGCAAATCTGCCAGAACATAAGGGTTTCCAAGATTTTTTAACATAACAGAGCTTTAATGTTATTTCCTTAGCCCCACTTACCTTCATCCATATTCAGTCATTGAATCTAATGAATGTAAATTATATTGGGCCATTAATGTCAGTGTGTTCATTTTAAGAGAGCAAAAGAATGCTTTTATCTGGTGCTGTATGCTTAAACCAGGATTGCGTGACTGGCTGTGCTCCCTTCTGCTTTAAAGAATCTTTAATTAGAATTTAATTGACAACTTGGGCATGTTTTGGAGACATGACTGGAGACAAAATAGGCTGTGTTTTACTATGAAAGCTGATATATCTGATTTTCCTTTTATCTGAACTCTCAGATTGGCTGAACTCTGCTCTCTATGAAGCTATTTTAAATGAGAGAGCACAAAATTTGATCCATCTTCAATGTATTCCTGTTCTTTAGCAGGGTATAATCCTAATTATGAAGTGACTCAGGGTTCTGAAGGTTTGGCTTAGTTTAATAAGGATCTTATATCTTTAAACAATTCAGTGTATTTGAATTTATTCATACACTTTCTGGAATTTTCTTGAAGATGTGAACTGCAGTCAAGATCTTGATTATGTGCTTGCAATGAGGTTAATGTGAAACGTTCTTGAGATGGTAGTTTTAAATGTGTTAGTGCAGTAAAATCTGGGTAATGTTAACTGTTTCTCTTACAGGTCGAGAGTTCATTATCCCTTCATTGGCACACAGGTTCATAGCAGAGATGGTGGATTTTTTTATTCTGTTCTTTATAAAGGCAACCATCGTTTTAAGTATTATGCATCTCAGTGGAATAAAGTAAGTTGAACAATTCAAAGCTTTGTTATATACAGCCTTAAGCTCTTGATGCTTTTCAAGGCATTGATTATATATATATATAAAAATATGCTTATGTGTATGATGTCACTTAATTGTCAAAAGCTGAGGAAAAACCATCACAAGGTTAACCTTTTCAATACTTCATGATTTTTGATCAGCTTATGGAAAAAAAGACTTTGGATAAGTGTTTTCACAGGCTCACACACTCCTCTCTAAGGATAGATTAGACTTGCAGTCTTACTTGGGGCAGGAATAACAAGATTTTTTAAAAGTCCTTTAAGATTTTCAAAGCTAAAAATGGTACTGACAAATTTGTTTCTTCAAGTAGCCTTTAAAAATGTACTGGATCTGTCTGGGATGAATTTTATTTTCATTGTAGCATCTCCTGTGGTGCTGTGTTTTATATTTGTGACTAAAACAATGCTAGCCCACAACACAGAAATTCACATCCTGCATGCCAGATAGGAATGTACTTCTTAAAATACAGCCTGATTGCAAGGAATGTGGTCATGCTGCAGTCACTACAGAGTTTCTTTAAAAGTGTAATTAATTGTGTCTATCAACTCTACACTGGACAGATTCTTCATTTTGTTCTGTAGCTTATTTAATTCCTCTGGTCTTGGGTTTGTGTAATCAAACAGTTTGGTCTGATTAGGAAATGAGATAGGTGTGTAGTCAATAATTCCGTTATAAATATATTTCTGAATTTTTTATGCTAAAAGGTTTTATGCTAAAAAGCCTTTCAAATGTTGACTGACTGTGAACTGTTACAATACACATAACATCTTTCAGATACTTTAAGCTGCTGCTTGAAAGGTGTGTGGAAGAGGGTTAAACCCAAAACGATAAATACACCAGTGTAAATGATCAGTGTTCTGTATGCTAAACTCTTCAGTTCTGATTAGTTGTCAAACCCTCCAGCTCTAGCCTGACAGTTTTATTTCCATTTTTAGTAGGCTGGAAATTGATACAAAATGAAGTACTGGAAAGATGGGGAACAACTATATGGCTTCTGTAAAATAGTGAAGGTGATGGAGAGGGAATCTGTGTCAGTTAATTTACAGTGTATATTAAACATTACTATTTTTGCAAGAGCCAGCAAGTTGCTTACAAGTAACTTTTCCCAGCTTTCTGTGTTTGTTTTTTTTTTTTTTTGCTTATGGGACATGGTGTGCTAGAGGCTAGACTGAGGAGTTGTCATGAAAAAAATACCTCCTTGCAGGCTCAGAACAGGGCCGAGGTTGTATTGAATAGAAATGCAGGTTGCACCATCCTTTATTCCAGTCAAGAGGAGGCCAAGCAGTACAAATTCAGATAGACTGTTGTGAAGAGTGACTGCACATTTCTGTGAGTAGCTGTTCTCATTGAGATGGCTGAGTGAAAAATCCCTGCCTGAATACATGATGCAAGTATGTCCATTCCAGGTAGAGAATGTTGAATTTGTAGTTTATCTTGTGGAAAAAATGCAGTTGACTGCAAATTGATGCTTTGTAAGTGCAAACAGTTGAAGGTTGCAGTTGCTTTAAGTTAAAAACTTCCTCTTGTGTGCCAGGGTGCAAGGTCTCCCATGCTTGCTTAAGGGGAAACTTGTACCTTCTCCCTTGTATTGATGGAGGAGAATGCTGCTTTTCCTTTTTCATTGTGACCTCCTGTAAGGCAGAGGCTTGGATGCCTTCCATTTGTACGGAGTTAGATGATCACACACAGAATCCCTTGTTAATATGCCCAGAAGTGTGAGAATTTTCAGAACAATTCCACAGCTCATTACCTAGGGACACCATTGTGGAAAACTGGTAATAAAGAGTAATCATAATGAAAAAGTCAAAACAAACTAGGCAGCAACTTGGAAGGGAACCCAGTGTTCTGAATTTCAGTGGCTTGTTTAGTATCAGAGAAGCCAAGGAGCTTTTGTTCTTTTACTAAGACCAGAGCTGAAGGAGTGAAATTCTAGTTCTAAAGTGGTAACCTTGGTAATGGGAGAAGGATGGTTTTAAAGTTCAGTCTCATTTTGTACAGGGACATCTCTAAATTTGCCATGCATTACATCATAGAAGAAATAGATGAAGATACGTCCATGGAAGATCTGCAGAAAATGGTGATAGTAGCGCTCATCTACAGGCTACTAGTCTGCTTCTATGAGGTAATTACTCATTAACATTAGCTTCTGTAATTAATAGTTGTTAGTTGTTTAATGCATATTTAAAATAATTCTGTTACCATTTACCTATAAAATCAATCTTCTTGACAGTATTTTGGTTTGTATTGAAGCTTCTGACTTTCACGCAGTTCTGATGAAAACCAAGTTTGCTGGACCACACGATGTTGTGTAGAACTGATATAACTGTTCTTTCACAGATAATCTGTATTTGGGGAGCAGGTGGAGCAACCCCGGGGAAATTCTTGCTTGGACTGCGAGTTGTGACTTGTGATACTTCTGTACTAATTGCACCCAGCCGTGTGCTAGTGATTCCCTCTTCCAATGTCAGCATGACAACGTAAGTGCTCTTAGCTCAGACTTTGCTTTTGGGTTGGTAGTCTAGAAAGTAGTGATTTGGAAGGAAATACACCATTTTTAAAATTAGATTAATAAAATATTAATAATTAGATTGCAAGATGCATTGTTGGATTCTGTCACCTAAGAATAAACCAGCAATTACTCAATCATGTCAGTATTTTTCTTTGATGGTAAAATAAGCTCCTGTAAACTCTGGGGATTGAGTTTTGTGCTGTGCAAAACCGAGGTGCTAAACTCAGAAGTACGCTACCTACTAATCTGGGCAGAAAAGGGAAAATAAGACATGTTGTTTTATTCTCATTTCAGGTCCACAATACGAGCTTTGATCAAGAATTTTTCTATTGCTTCATTTTTTCCTGCATTCATTACACTGCTGTTTTTCCAGCATAACAGAACAGCCTATGATATTGTAGCAGGGACTATTGTGGTAAGAAGAAACGGAATCAGATGATACTGAGATTTCCAGACTGGTTTTGAACATCTCTCTCCCATCCCAGTGAACAAAGATCTACTCCAAAACTGAAATTGAGTTGTCTATCAGAATCTTTTGCCCAAATTAAATGGGAACTAATTTAGAAGGTGAATGTTTTGCTCCAGTGTGATGCCAGCAGCTGCCTTCCCAGGTATTGGAGTTTTCATAAATGCCAAAGAAGTCTGGGAGAACCTCTGTGTATTAAATCTGCAAGTATTAACCTCAGATTGACAATAAAGAAGGTGGCTGTATTAACTGCAGAAAGGAGCTTCTTTCTTCATCACCCTGTGGAAAGCAGATACCTAGAAATACTCTACCTTAAAAGAAATGTTGCTCCTATGGTTTTGGATGTTGGCAGGTAACTCAGCCCTAAGTTTTCAAAACAGCTGCCTAAGTCATACGATAGAACTCTGAAGGGAACATAGCTACTGTATTAAGACAGGCAAATCATGTTTATTAAATTGCCATGTGTGTAGAGATATGAGCAGTGTTTATAATGTTCTTTTATTATTGCTTCACAGATCACACTCCCTCACCTAAGTATTTTATCAGAACACTGATGAGAAAAGTATTTTGCATGATTGTTTTAAGCATTGTCACTTACTGCACACGTCAAAACTAATAAAGAGGTGACAGAATAGCTGCTTTTTCTCTGGGAAGGGTATGTTACACTGCAGTGTTAGTGATGTGGGGTCTGTAAATAATTTTGGAGCTATAAGCAGTACAGATCATGCTAAGGAAAGATAACTTTTTTCCTTCTGTTTCAAGTGAAAGCATTTGTCTATTTCTTGCATATAATACCAAGCAGAACAACTGAATGTGTTCCGGGAGCATGCAGAAAACATTAACTGAAATGTGTTATGGGTGTAAATCTACAGAAATACAAATACTGGTTGTTTTCACTTTGTAATTCTGGCTAACTATTTGTATATTCAGAATAACTTATATACTGAATAAAGAAGCCTAATATTTTGCATGATTAAATAGCTTTAATTTGTTTATTCTCATGTTATTAGTACCTTGGGAAAGGAATATAAGCGTTACTGTTTTATTAAAATTTGAGTAGGAGTTTGGAATTCTTCTAGAGCCCTGTTTTTGTGTGTTACTCCCTTAGTTTTAATTTGCCACTGCCTTCAATTTCAAACAATGGCCTGGTTGCAAGTAGAAATGTTTGAAAGCTTGGTTCTCTCATCTTCCTCTCTTGTCTCTCGTCTGATTTCATCAGTAATATGTTAATATTCTGCAATAGTTTTAATTTGAAAGAGAATGGTGTTCTGTGTATAAATATAAGCACCTGTCTGTGCATTCCTGTCTTCATTTAAAGTGATATTTCAGGACCAGATCCACTGCATTAATAGTGGGAGAACATTTTCCAATCAATTGCCTCTCTAGAATGAAGTCACTACCTCTTTAGATTGTGACTTTCAGGTATTTCTGAAGAAAATACACTTTCTGCTTCTGCTGAGTTTTATCTTTATAAAAATACCTAACCCTAACTGTTGTTTTACACCAATGATTTATTATTATGAAAAAATAAGACTGTAGCATCTTCAATGTACAGTTAGCATTAGACCAGTGTTACTGACAAGTCTCACTGAAATAATGCCTAAGCAATAAATGGCAGTAAGGTGGACTGAATAAAGCACCTGCTGGAGGTTGTTAGACCACTTAAATGCTTAGCTGAAACAGAAGTTCAGAGATGCCACTTAAATGCTCTTTCAAAGAACTGCACTGTTGACTCAAGCTTAAAGTTGAGGCATGGCAATGAGCCTAACAGAAGCTAAGGCTGTTGGAGTTAACTTAAATCCCTTCTAGGGTGAGCATTGCCTTTTTTTTACAATTCCATCCATTTTTTTTACAATTTCACTATGAACAAAAGTTCCTTTTATATTCAATGTACTGTAGCAGTGACCTAGAAACCTAGGATTAGGATGGGGAGAGGAAGGGAAAAGCAACACTGCTGGTGTTTTTTTGCTACCAAGTCAGGTTTAAGGGAAAGTACCCTGTAGGAGACTTCCACCCCTTCCACAGAAAGTGAAGAAAAAAAGTGACAGATAAACACAGAGCCTGTCCATAAAAAAATGTATACATTATGCTGCTGTGTGTCTTTTACACAGTTTTTTTCCCAGTTGTAGGCTGAGTACTTGGCAGGTGATTGGTAGAGCTAAGGGAAAAAAAAAGTTAAATTTGTTGCGCTTTTCAGATACAGACATTGGAAAATACATAACTGCATTATAATCCTTCCACAGCTGCAGTGGCAGGACATGACTGTCTGAATGGCAGCTTACACGTGTGGTTTTAAAGTTGTTGAGTATTTTTTTGTTTACAGAAACAGCGACTGGAGCTCTCCCTATGAAAGAATTCCACACAACCAGGAAGTTTTTCCTCCCACCAAGCCTTGTCCGTGCTTAGAAAAGTATCTGGTGGCATAATGCCAGCACCTGTAACTGTACCAGTACCAAGAGCAGGGGGGTGAACAGCAGAAGGATCAGTGAAAAACCCCAGCAACACCTCTAGAGGCATTTAGGGCTGACACGTTTGCACAACTGTAGCTGTAGAACCGTAAACTGAATGCTTAGGGGCAGCTCAGCTGTGGTCCTCAGACAAACAAGAGCATTTCCTCTCATTTCACTAGGATGATGTCTGCTGTTCTCCAAGAAGCTCCTCAAATTGCTACAAGCAGATAAAATCCAAATTACTCACAGTTGGGTGGACTTTTTCCCTCCTCATTTAGAAGGGTGGTCAATGTTTTGGTCAATTACCTTTTTCTTTTAAAAAATGCTATAAAAATTAACTGCAACCACTGGGGCCAGACAAACCAAGTAAAACTCTCCTTCCTAACAGGGAACCTCTAACTATTTTAAAATCCTCTAAAGTCAGAATTTCTGTCTCTGTCAAAAAGCAAAGGTTGGAGAAAGCACCTGACATCGAGTGCATCACCTTGTACAGCTAGCGATGCCTTTATCGAGAGTTAAAACTGCCAGACAATATTCCATATTTTTTATTGATGGCATTTATCCCATGGTTTAACATGTTAATTATACTGTAATAAACATGGCTTTAATATTAAACTTTTCCTTATTATCCAAAGTCACCACAGTCCATTTCAGTAAATATAAAAATATATACTTAATACTTTGTACAATACTGGTTTTTGGTCCAAACAAAAATGGATCAGAAAAGCCAATAAACTTACTTTAAGAATTCCCAATTTTAAAGATTTTCTAAATGGATTTAGGCAACTTTGAATAATGGGATTTACATAAAATCTGAGACAATACTAAACAAAAATGGCCATAACACACAAAATTAAGATTTAAATTTCACAGATTTGTTATGCCAAAAAAGTACACAGAGAAACAAAATTGTATTTACACATTTCATAATAAAATAACAAAGGCGAGACAGGTGATAAAGGGCCGTAAGAATGAAAATATAGAAATAGCATATAATTATTAAATGAAGAACTACAGATCTAACAAGTCCTTAGCATGAATCATCCTTTAATCAGTCTTCCTCTATCAGAAAATTTTAGCGCACGATACACCCAAACTCACTCACTTCACACATACACCAGCACAAACTCAGCATAGAAATCATTCGTTATCAACATTCTCTACTCTATACAGCATCCCTCGCTGATATAATTACAATTTCGAGGCGTCAGTAAACGCGGATGAGCGCACATAGTGGTGCAGATGAGGAGGTATTGTACAAGCCATTCACTGTGCAGGCTCTACTCACGGCTACAGCCAGACCACGCCGAGTCAGTGAAACAAGTAACTTGCTGGAGTCTAAAATAGTTTTGCTTGAGAACGGCCTTGTTGCCAACTCTATTCGTTACCAAAAAGAAAAAAAAAAAAAAAAAAATTCTAACCGGGGGAGAGAGAAGGGAAGGAACGGGCAGCAGAGTTTTATAATCCTTTAGGCAGCTCTGACTTCAGCTAACCCAGCATGAGGTACGATCCCAACAACAGAACAATGCAGGGTAGTAGCTGCTTCAGAAGTTGCTTTACCGGTGGGGTGATTATTTTCTACGTCTAACTGCAATCTTTATCTTCCGACCAGAAACTGAAGATCCAGAGGCAGAGAAAACATTTTTCCCATTAGTCCTATCAAAAGAAATTAGTAGTTCAGAGTTTAGGACAGTGTAGCTGAAAATTCAGTAGCAGCACTGAGTAGATACTCCAGAACAACTGTTTCATAGTCTTGTCTCACTAGTTATCAGCTGGCCAACAAATGGCATATGATGAACAGGAGGAAGAGAGTTCCAGAAAGCAAAAGCAATTACGTCTCTCTTATTCAGAAGGTAAGCAGCAGCATAATGGCCAGATACAGATCTTACCTTTCAAGAACAAGACAATTTCACTTAGGTTGATGTGCGATATTTCTGACAGCTGGGCTCCTTTAAAGAGACTGTTGCTTAGTTAGCCAGTCAGGCTAATACACGGAAGGATGCCCAATTTAGTTTCAAACTCCAAGGTTCATCTGAACACGTCATGATTTAACAGCAGCAGAGGCTGAACACTGTCCACTGATATTACCCAAAGCTCAAGGGAAATTCTGATACGGTCTCTTACCCCATTGTAAATGTTGTAGGCTGGTTGAACGAAAATCCTGAAGAGCCAGAAGGCTGTGCCGGTGCTGCTGGTGCAGGAGAATTTGCAACAAAAGTAAATACTCCGGGGTTATTTGGAAAGTTGAAATTAGAAGTATTACTTCCAAACCGGAATACGGAACCTGGCAAGATGGGGTGGAAGCAGAAGTAAGAAAGTTGAAATTCGAGTTCATCCTTTTTAGCAAAATCCTCATGTTCTTCCCACTATTTTTAAAGATTTTTTTTTTTACAGGTTGGTGAACGTGACAAAGTTGTGGGTGAGGAGGCTGCCCCTCAAGTGCCAGATTGCTACAGGAACAGTATATGGAAATTATTCACTGTAGCAGAAAATCATAAAAGGATTCTTAAAGTAACATTGCTGGCACACTGATAATGAATTGGTTGCAAACATGTATTCAGTTTCTACTTGTGTATATAGAAGCTTATTAATAAAGTCTTAAATTATACTACTGAATCATGTAAATTTTTTTATTTAAGCAAGCTTTCTTGTGTTACTGCAGTCGATCTGGAGTCCTTTAATTAATGCTCATTTACTGTGCTAACATAGTACCTCATTGTAAAAAATTCCTACCATTGAAGTAACTGACAAGCAACACAGACAGTCCAGTGAGTTTTTATCTTTAAATTGCTGCCAGATTAATAAAAGATTGAGTAACATGGTGTGCCATCTGAGCTATTGGTTATTACAAAAATGTTGGCTACTTGTAACAAACAGAGGCTATTTTCTTAAATTTTGGAGAGGAAAAAAGCACTCTTTTCTGTTGAAGTATTTGATGCGATGACAGAAAACACTTATATTCCAGCAGTCCATTTTTTTACTAATAACTAGTGTGGAACAGGTTTTTCTTACAATTACATTAGAAGGATTGTTTTCTGCCCCCTTCCCACAGTATTTTAGACCTCAATAGTAAAAAGAACCTTATTTGAAGTCTTGACCCATAAATTCTTAGAAATAACGATATTCTTACACAGCAAAGCCCCCAGTCCAAGCTGCCAATGCCTGTCAATTAGATGCCCAAGAACTAACTTATCCAAAACCAGTAGTTACTGCAGTGCTTCTGCCATTCTGGTTTGTAAAATCTTCCCAGTGAATACTCCGTGTTTTTTAACACTTCCTTTTAATCACTACAATTTAAAGAAAATCAACACTGAAGAAAATAAAACATGCGTGTGCAAGGCAGAAATCCTTTCTCCGTAAAATTAAGAATAAAATAAAAACATCATTCTTGAGACTTAAAAGGGGAGAGGATGGTTGACACTCACCAGCACTGGGGGTGCCAGAGCCAAACCCTGGCTGTTGAGTCGCTTGCTGTCCGAACACAGAGGGCTGGGTGCTGCTGGTCACGGAGCCGAAGGTGGGAGGAGCAGGCTGAGCACCAGCTGAAAACAACGGTGTTGACAGCGATCCAAAACTTGGAGCACTTGGCTGGCTGGACCCTTGGCTCTGGCCAAACACTGGTGGCTGAGTGGCACCAAATGCTGGGCCGGCAGCAGGCGCTGAAGGCCCAGAGCCAAACAGAAACGTAGAGGACAACCCTAGGGGAAGAGAAAAGACGTCTCAGTATACACGGGTTTTTTTCCCCCCCAGAAAAAGAATGAATGCAGAAATGTTCTAAAACCTCCTTTCCTCCCCACCAAGTCTGGCAGCTGAATACTAGTTCTGATTTCAAACTAATTGTGTGAGTATGTAGAACATAGAGTACGTGAGGCACAACAGGAACTGCATCTTTTCTTTCAAGAAACATAAAAAATACCAAGTTACCTGAGTCAGACACAGTTAAATCTCAAACACATTGGTTGTCTAAACTCATATTACTGCATTAACATTAATGTTCTATAAACAGATTCCCACAAACAGTATGTTTTAATTTGTATTTACTAAAAGCTAAAGTAATCTACTAAATGCAGAGAATATTCACTCAAATTGTGGTTTTCAAAACTGCAAAATACAGCTCCCCATCTATTAAGATCAGAAGAAGATGAATCTTTCCTGTCGGCAACTGCAACCCTCCCGGCCCAAGTGCTCACCATCCTGGAGGCCAAACCAAGTTTGCAGTGATCTCTCTGAACTCAGAAACTTGGTTTAGCAGAGTAATGCTGTGTACAACATCAACAGACAACCTGCTTATTTGCTTGGCTGCTTTGGTACTGCATGGCCAGAGGCAATGAAACAAAAATAAGCGACTGAGCAGTGGCTCTGAACCTACACAGCAGATCTGCTGTGCAAAAGGGAACATTTTAAAAAGCACTACTGAAGCAACTGAAGCAGTCTTCATGCAACAGAAAATGCTCTCCATTGCATC
This sequence comes from Heliangelus exortis, assembly GCF_036169615.1. Lineage (NCBI taxonomy): Eukaryota > Metazoa > Chordata > Aves > Apodiformes > Trochilidae > Heliangelus > Heliangelus exortis. Next base: position 63,290,837 of record NC_092423.1, read on the forward strand.
ACAACTTGGAAAAGTTGAGTGTTTTTCTTTCCATCAATGAATATATGGTAAAAATTAATACAGGCTTCTGCATTAAAAAAATGAAAAGACCCTGAAAGTTACTGATCTGTAAGCAGGTTAAATTGATCTGCTGGTTGTTATAATTTAAAGGACTGTTTTCTCTGCTTGTGCAAATTTAATTTCTGTGAGTGACAAGCAATCAGATTAAACTAGATGAAATCTCTCCTTTGCAGGTTCTATTTTATTTCCAGCATACTGTTAAGTTAGCAGGGATACAGATATTTGGCAGATTTAGACTTGTGTCATACTGCTAAAATCATGAAGTTGAATAGTGACATAAAACTTGAAGAAACTTCGGATTCTTATCTCTGTCTTCTCTCTAAACTGCTAGAAAATTAACTAACACAGGCCACAATGCATATTAGAAACCAACCCCTAAGCAGCAGCAGTTGCATGTAGAGGCACTGTGTTTATATGTACTTTTGAAAGAAAGATTTTGCTAATCTTGACATTGTTTACAACACTTGAGAGTTTTAGGTATGACAGAGAAAAATCAGGAAAGCTGTAATTCATTGACATCTAACTGTAAGCACTGGACTGATATCAAGAGAAAATAAACTATCATTCTCATGGTGAAAAGTTCCCATACAAATTGAAATCCAATAAGGATTACCCTTTGCATAAAACAATGCTGTTGCCAGTTCATTCCTAAACTGTTTCCCAGACTGTCTATGAGAAACTGAGCCCCAATTTATATTGTTGAATATAATGCTAAATGTATTTCTCTATTTCCATGCGTTTGGCCTAAACATTCTCCAAAGAAAAATGGTGAAGAAACTGTATTTCCTTGGTCCACTATGTAATGGCAAAACCAGAAGAGCATCTATTTTAAATGTACCTGTTGAACTTGATGTAGTTGTGGCTCCAAAAGCAAAGCCTGAATTTGCTGCATTGGTACTACTGGCTCCCGAACCAAAGACAAATGAAGCAATAGCTGTGCCAGTGCTGGAAGATGTGGTTGCTGGTTTGTTTTCTTGAGAGAAGCCAAATGACTGAGATGCTGCAGGTTCTGCAGAATTGCCAAAAACAGAACTGCTCACAGTGTTGCTGGGTTGTCCAAACACAAAGGGAGTGGGAACTGGCTGAGGATTTGAAGAAGAGATGGCACTGCCAAACACACTGCTGCTGTTGGCTGAAGTGGTGGGCACAACTGTGCTGGAAGAACTTGAGCTCAAGAAGCTGAAGGATGGCTTTGCTGCTCCTTGATCTGAAAGGGAGAGCAGCACACATAAATCACCACAGAAATGCCAAATGAAACACAGCAAGTGCACTCCTGTTTAAATCACTGCACAAAGAGCAGTCCTGAATGACACCTCAACTACTATTCCAGATACGGCTGCTTGCATAAAATCCAAATTTAATGTGCTAATTGCTGACATCCAGAATTAAAGGAAGAGAATTGTTAAGAACAAGGACACCATTGCAGTCCAGCTTTTACTGGTTATTGGTTACAAACACTCAACATTGGCTGCTGTTACCTCAACCAGTATTAAGCAGTATTTCTGAACTCTTCAAACAAAAATGTACGTCAGATATTCTCAGAAGAACATCAGTCACCTGCAACAGTTTTATGGCTTTGCTCAATGGAGTATTGAAGAGCAGTTACATTTGTACCTTGTTCAAAAAATACAGCCCTCTGCCTACAGCTTTCAGTCAAGCAAGGCTTTCTATTCACCAGCTTAACTCTTCCAGCTTATGTTCACTGTACTTAAGCACCTGCAAGGCCTGCTTTCAGGAAACAACCCACCATTAAAAACACTGTTACAGAGTACTAAATGCAGTTCCACAGACTTAGAATAAAGCCATCTTTTAAAGTCAGTCATTGCTCTGCTTTCCCTGTGCTGCTGGTCTAAATTCTCATTACTAATTTGTAATCTGGTTTTCAACTTTACACTCTTTTTTTTTTTTTTACCCGGAACTATGGCCCCTTTTCATCTACAGTTTTTAAGGGAATACACCATTCTTCAGAATCCTTGTTAAAATCTCCCTTTTTGCACAAAGTACTTTATCAACTTTCCATGACTAAACCAAACTCCAGAACTTTAACTGTCAGGTAAAAACCAAAACAAAACAACAAACCAAATTCAACCTCAAAACACACCCACATCCATCTCCCCTCCTCCAACAACTACAATACTCTTTTTAAAACTTGTCTGTTCAGTAGCAGTTCAACCTAAGAATACTGTGATTAACACGAGCATAAACTCATGTATTGCTTTTATTCAGGCTTACTCACGAATATAATTTTCTACATCAATTCAGAAGCTAGAACTAATCTTGTTCTCTAAAACACTGATATTAAGCCATACAAACAGAATATAACAACCAGAATTTTTCCATGCAGTGATGACCACTGAAGAACTTCAATCTTTCACACCAGACTTTCAACAAATCAATGAACACAAAACCGTGCAGTATCTCTGAAGTTATTTTGATACCTTTGTGGCAGCAGAGAAATGGTGGTAAACCCTGCAGCATAGCTACAAGTTCGTGGGAGTAAGATACTCTCTGATCCCCTTTCACTGAAAAACAGTGTTAGTATGAGGCCTCTGTGTGGCATCACACTACAGATTACCAGCTGTGCAACTGCCAAGACCATGAAGCATCTGTGTTCATACAGGTACCTAAAGGTGTGGTGATTTTTTCTGTCTAAATCTAGTGTTAAAACTCATTGAAATCTAAAAATAATTTGCTGTGTATTGTCAACACACCAACAACCAGAACTAAAAGAAAAAAAAAAAAAAAAAAAAAAAAAGAGGTTTCAAGCAGCAATTAACCCTTTTCTAAAGCTCTAAAATGTATGAATGTATCAAACCCCATAGATTTTATCCATTATGGCTTTGGAGGTATTATTTGATTAACACAAGCAGACAAGCTAAGACAAAGGATGTTCCATTTACCTGCAGTACTGGTTTGTGCCCCAAATGCAAAAGATGGCTTTGCCTGCTCAGTTTCCTTCTCTGATGGTTTAACGAAACTAAAATTGAACATAGGTTTTGCTGTACTCTCCTCTTTGGTATGTTCAGCTGTCCCAGCTGAAAAGACAGGTTGTGCCTTTAGCTCTTCATTGTCAGCTTTCTTTCCAAATGCTAATGGAGCAGCAGAAGTGACAGAGTCTTGTTTTTCTTCTGTCCTTCCCAAAACAAACTGTGAGGCAGGTGTAGACTCCGTACTGCCAAAAGAGAAGCCTCCCTTTGTTGAAACAGTTTCATCCTTTTTCTCCTCTGGCTTCTTAAATACAAGAGCAGGTGATGCTGCCTCCTTTTCTGCCACAGTTCCAAAAGTGAAACCACTGACTCCAGTTTTATTCTCATTGGTAGCCACGGAAGAAGCAGAACTCGTGCCAAAACCAAAGCCTCCCAGAACTGGTTCCTCTTTCTTTTCCGGCTGTCCCAGGCTTGATGTCCCAAACTGAAATGTTGAAGGAGCCTGACTGCTCGCAGATGGAAGTCCAAAGGTAAAACTGTTACTTTTACCTTCTTTTTTACTGTCGTCTGATTTAGAGTCTGAGGAAGAAACTCCAAATTTGAAGTCCCCTGAAGTAGTAGGAAACTTGAATCCCCCAGTCACAGTGTTGGAGGACGCAGATTCGGACGCGATGCCGAACTTGAAGCTCCCTTGTTCTCCAAATTTAAAACTTCCTGTGCTACCTAATGTATGAGAAGATTCAGAAGATGATGACTGGACACCAAATGTAAATGATGGCATTGCAGCATTTGTGGACACAGTAGCAGTACCAAAACCTGCAGAAATAAGCAATAACATTAATTTTGCAATATATGATGTAATTCACGTAGGTCTTAGCTATACTATTAGCTGTACTATTTAGCTATACTATTCTAGTCCTGAACTTCCCAGACAAAACTATATAAAAACAAAACAAAAAACAAAAGACAAAAAAACAAAAACAGACACAAACCCCCAAAGACACCCAACCCAAACCACAAAACAAAATAAACCACAAAACAAACAGGAAAAGCTCACACTTCCTCTCTACATATGCCATTTTCACAATGGTTTTCTTCTAAACATCACCTGCCTTTAAAAAATGTACTGCTAGCTTTTGTACATCATGCTTTTAGTATAAACTCCAAATGAACACCAGCTATGGCTTGTAAAGAACTATGTTATTAATACAAGCTTTTCTCTAAAAAGCATAGTATTTTTTTCTGGTAAAAGGGTGTGGAAACACAGACATTACCATACTGAAGCAATAGTCCAAGAGGAAAAATGAACAATTTTTGCCGTAACTCAAAGGAAAAATAATTGTACTTTAAAAAAAAAAAAAAAGTGAATTGCAGTATGCACACCTTTGGTATTCTCATTAAGTATTACCTTTGAGCTCTGCTTTCGTGCCTGGCTTTGCACTTTCACAGGCTATACATTTTGTGGCTTCTGCTTTGTTTTGGACCAAGCAGACCTCACAATCCCAGCTTCCTTCAGGCTTCTTGAATTTATCTAAATCCAGAAATCCTCCAGAAGAAGCAGAAAATGCAGAAACACTGCTACTGGTCACAGGCACTGAACTCCCTGAGAAATAAGCAAGATAGTTAATCATCCTGCTTAAATGATAAAAGTGAACATCAGCTTTTTAAGAAACACTTAAAAATTACAAAGCAGACAAGTGTAACAGTTAAAAAAATCAAACTATAAATGAATTTCAGTCAAACTCAATCCAGGAATGTAAACAATAGAAGCACTTTGATTCTTCCTTGCAATCTAGATATGATTTTAAGCACAAACTGAACAACTGACATTTAAAAAGCAACTGTAGTTCATACCGTAGAGCAACATAACCTATTTCAGATGTAAATCAAAGGTACTGTACGCAACTAGGTCTATTGAAAGAATTTCTGGTGACACGAGTAACTCATACTCAAAGTTAGCACCTCTAATAATAATTGTCAAGTGACTCAAAACTACACCATGACAAAAAAACCCAAAACTAAACAAAATTAAAAAAAACCCAGAAAGACTTCCAAACCCACAACTCTGTGTTCACCGCACAAGCTCCACTTTTTAAGAGCAGTAAAAACCTCCACAAAGTGGCCTGAAAGACAATGCTTGCCTTTCGATTTTTCTCCCCTGTAAAGTTCACTCGATGCTGCACACCAACAGAAAACGTCAGCTCTCTAAGTGTGAGGACTCAAGTGGACATCCAGAAGGCATAAGAGCATCACATAATTCATAGAATCATGGAATGTCAAGTTTGAAGTGACCTCAAGGATCATCTGGTCCAACCCCTCTAATACTATAATTTATATGAGATGTCTCAGCACCCTGTCGAGATGAGACTTAAAACTTTCTGAAGTGGGTGAATTCACCACTTCCCCTGGGAGACCAATCCAAATGTCTGACTGTCCTCACGGTGAAATATTTACCTTGTGTCCAATTGGAAACTCCCCAGGAGCAACTTGTGCACACTTGACTCCTTGTCATGCTTATCTAAACTTTTAAACCACTGACTGTGGCATTTAAGAGAGATAATGTCTCAAATTCAAAACAGTAGACAGGAATGGGTCTTCTCTTCCACGGCACATCCAGAAAATTTTTATCCTCCCATTTTACTTGCCTCATTCTTCCCTTGACAGATGTAATATAACTGTGCAATTCTCTGTACTGTGATAGTCATGGCAAACCTCCTACATTTCAAAAATTCCTTCTTGCAATGGCTAAGAGACTCAGACAAAAGTACAAGGTGATCAGACAGAGGCTGAAAGTCCACGAGAATAAGCTTCCTCTGATATGCATTATTTTAGCTAGAGAAATTACAAATGATTACAAAAGGATGATTACAAAAGGAAGCCAATCTAGTCCACCCTGGATTCTCCCACACCCCCAGATACATTCACAAAGGTACTTCTTGATGTGACAGTATATTGAATTATGCAAACAGCTAATGAAAATTAACCCTAAAATAATTATTTGTAGTTTAAAAGCAATTCACTTGCCACACTCAAAATCAATTACAGCCACATATAATGGGAAAAGAAAACAGTGCACTGAAAATTGTGCCCCACCTCCCCAAGGTCTGGAAGGACCTTGGCCTGCCAGAACAAGGTCAACCCATGTTCAGAAAGGCTACCACTAGCTTTTACAGGCAAACTTGGAAGTAAAATTTTGTTTCATCTTAAGACAACTCATTAACAACTACACTGTCTTGAAATCTGGCTTCATATTCCTGCTCCATTCCACACAAATGCTAAGTGGATAAGTTTTTCTGTAAATACCATTTCTACTTATGTTTTGAAAGAAACCCAGTAATTTTGAACTATACAGAGTTCAAGTTTTTCCCCAATGCTACCAAGTAAACTGATTTCAAGTTAATTAAGGCATCCAGCTTAGCCACCTTTCCTCATCAGCTGCAAAGCAGGTTATATTTGCTTCAATTCAGCCTTGCACTAATACAGTTCACAATCAGTTTAGTTCATGTGATAGGCTGGAATCTGGGCTGAGACCTCAAAAGCACCTGTAACCATTTCTGCAGACAGGCACTAATCCATCCTGTCTGGCACGCAGCCATGGCTGCTGAAAATATTTTGATATACAATGTATTTTATTCTGTAAAGAATACACAGAGGCTGAGATTGAAACAAGAGAAAAGAGAAGAACACACCTGGTTTATCGGATTGACAAGCTACACATTTGCTGTCTTCTGCCTTATTTGACACAAGGCACACTGTGCAGTTCCAAGAGCCTTTTGGCTTTTTGAATTTGTCTCCAAACCCCAGAGTAACTGTTGTGTCAGTGCTGCTGGAGGAGGATGTCACTGTCACCGAGCTGTCTGTGACCACTGGCAATGTCAGAGCAGGTGTTACTCCTGTGCCAGGCTTTGGTGTCTCACATGCTATACATTTTGTAGCTTCAGGTTTGTTCTGGACCAGGCAGGTATCACAATCCCATGTGTTGGGTGCTGTTTTAAATTTGTCTTCAAAGCCAAATGTCCCTGCAGTAGTGACTGCTGCCTTAGAGGTGACACATTGACTTGAGCTTATTGTCTGTTTTGTACTCTCAACTGTTGGCACTTTAGCAGCTTGACACGTTACACATTTTGCATCTGTGGTTTTGTTTTGTAGACATGGGTCGTAGGTGTCAGACTGCCAAAATGAGGATGCTTGTTTAGAGCTGTCTTTACCAGCAGAAAAACTACTTATTGCAGGCCTTGTGTAAACCACTGGGCTTGTAGCAGGCTGTGCAGACGTAGAGGAGAGCGTCTTCACAGATGTAAAGCCTACAAAAAAAAAAAACCCAAACCAGGAAGAGATAAAGCAATACCCTCACTACATGTAAGTTACTTATAACACTAAATGGTTATAAATTTAAACCAAGTGTCAATGGTTACAACTATATGCCCTGACTAACTGCACAGGAAGTCCCTGGAAATCTAAAAGGATGAAATTTCATATCCTGCACTGGGACATAACAGAACATTTATTTAAAGCTTGATTTAACTCTTAATTTCGTATAAGGTTTTAAATACCAAGCTTTACTGGTAGAGACAAGTGGGAACAGTACTGAAAGCTGACTGTCAGCCACAGACTAGAAACAATCAAATTTCATTTTAAGACACCATGCCCACTTGAATCAAATTTCTAAAGCTATTTCTGCCACAGTAGATGACTCACATTCACTTTAGTAGCTGTAGAGCTGTTGGTCCTAGGACCAATGCACGTGGTATTCTCCCACAAAGTACTTAGTAAGTAATAAAAATGAAGACAACAAAACAAGTGCTATCTATAACCTTTACACAAAATTCACTAGACAGACACCAACTCTTTATTTAAAGGTGCCAATTTTAAAAGAAAACAAAAACTACTAACACAGAAATACTGAAGAAGATGCTGCAGCAATAAACCTTAAGTAGCAGCACAAGTTATTTGTAAAGCAAAAATGAGGTGGTTTTTTTACTTTAAATTATTAGTACATTGTTTGGTTCTGTTTTTTTCAGTTTTTTATTTGTGTTTGGTTTATATCTGAAGTGGAGTCTTTGAAGAGTGAAGATTTAGAACATACTTTTCTTACACTGACAATGAAAATTGGTGTCACTTCACTTTTAAGTCCTTCCTTAAACAAAACAGAGTGTATTTACTCCCACTTAGCTCTTCCCAATCAAAAAGGCACCGTCTTCCTAAGTAGTACATAGACACATGTCACTTTGTTAATGAAGTCCTGATGCAACTAAAGGTTTTTAGAAGAAGTTCACATTCAACAGTCCTTTTCCTTAAAAAAACCCAACCATGTACACGCACTATTAAAGCGTTGAAAATAACTGCAATTGCTTAAAAATAGCAATTAGAAAAGGGTTTCTAAAGTGAAACAACCCACTTCTACTAACAGTTTACATTTGAATCCATAGCAACTGTTATCACTTAGAGCCAAAAGATTTGTGGCTTTTGAAATACCTTTAAGAATGAAACCATCTTCACTACTCTTAATTTCCAGAGATGGTGCAGGTGGGAGACAAATGGTTGTAAAGCATTTAATTTTCAATTCCATAAATTTTATTTAAAATTAAACACTGATTAGTTGACTAATTCTCTTTATATTTAATTTACTATTACATCCCAACATATGAAAGAGAAGCAATGCATATGGTTTGAAGTTGCAGTTTTCCTTTCAGCATTAAAAGCCACTCAGAATAGCACAGGAGATACACCCAACAGATACCGAGTCTAACATAATGCTCTCCTATGTTTGTGTTTATAGCTAATACTGAATTAATTGTGATAAAATAGGGGGTTTTGTTGCTGCTGTGCTGTTTTGTTTTAAAATCAATGCAGTTACATGATAGCGTATTCTTTCAGTAATGTTTTAAAAGGAGTTTATTATCTCACCAGGGCTTTTTAGAATGTCTAACACACTTCCTTCCTTTAAGACCTTCGCAGGTTTGGGGGCTCCATCATACTCTTCTTTTTCTTCCTTCTTATTGCTGGTGCTGTTTACAGTGGTGGTATCTTTAGAAACAAAACAAACAAACAAAAAACCTTTTACGAAGAAACCCACTTAAAATACATTCACAGTTCCTAGAAAAAAAGAATTTTCTACTGCAATACTTCATATAAGAATCTTCAAAATTCTGCCTGGTTTGTAACAGTTTTTAATTAGAATTTAGTTCAGAGCAGACCTGTCACTCAAAACACATTTTTCCTGAAATGGCTAATATGATCAGAAAGGATAGATTTACTACTTAACACACAAAAATGATAATCAGCACTTCAGATCTGAAATGCCAGAAGATCCTCACCTTGAGTAAGTAAGGATGTCACTGGTGTGTCACTGGATCCGGAAACCTCTGCTGATTTTACAACAGGAACACTAAATGTAAACCCAATCTGCTGTGGAAAAGAGAGATTTTTCAGAGGCTGAAACTGAAGAAAACCTTAATTATATTTCACACAACAAAATAAAAATCTGAAAACCAGTCTTAAAACTTTTGGTATACGTGCTCCCGGACAAAGTGTAAGCCAGAAATCTCCATATTTGATTTCCACATTATCAGGGCCAATTCTGCTTTATTTTGCAATATTCTACTAAAGGCTTCAGAACAGGTTGAGCTTTATCCATCTTACTTACAGATAACGGAGGTAGCACTTCTGCCTCAGTAGATTTCACAATTGGAGATGAAAATCTGAATACAGGACTGCCAGCATTACTTACTGATTGTACCTGTATTTTCAAAAGAATTAAGAAAAACACCCTTGTGAAACAATAGCAGCTACCTGAATTCACTGACAGATGTTCTGCAGTGAAGTTCTGGCATCTCATGTTTGACATTTATTTCTAACAAACAGGTAAGAGTTATAATAACAGAAAACAAAGCTTTCAAGTGAGGATATAGTACTTACACCATCGAAAAAAAATCCCACACACCAAGGAAAAAAAAACTGAGATGCTACTTAGATCTAAATATATTAAATATATGGAAAAGTAGACCAGGCAGATTAAGAACCTTAAACTAAGTCAATTGTAATCGGAGTGTCAGCAAATACCTCAGTGTGTTAAAGCAGTTATCTGCTTCAAAACATACGAAAATATTTCAAGTACACTGGAACAGATGAACATTTCTCTTACTGCAATAATGTTCCTATTTTTGCATGCTAGACTCATACTCTACATTAGGCTTATATGACCATTAATGCAACCCCCTAATTTAGTAACCTAACTTGACATAAATACCCAACAAAATTTACATAGCTTTTGAAGCAGTCATACAACTACGTTAACCAAAAATTTGCAAGGTGTAAGATGGACAGAGGCTGAATCATGTCTTTATGTCTCCCCCCCACTTCAGAATAAACCCCCAATTTATTCAACAGGATACAAACTAATGTTGCTTAGTTTCAAGAGCACCACGGAGGAAGTTAACACGCAACAAAGAGATATACACTCATTCTTAAAAAGTTCATTCACGATGTAGAAAAACAAAAATTACCTTGCTCATCGTTGTTATTGAAACAGTGCTTGGTGACGATGAAACAGGACTACTGGGAAGAAAACTAAAGTTGAACGAAGGCAGCGATGCAGTACTGATGGGTAAGGGTACTTTTGGTAGTACTGGTTCCTCCACTTCCTAGGTGTAAATTTTAAGTGTTGTAAATTTTAATTGTTTGCATTCTTTAACAAAGCTGTACATTTTAGTTTCACTTTTACACGATGTTGCTTTCCTAGCCTGCCCCATTCTTAATTTCTTAAATAGAGAAATTTATAGATTAAGACAAAGAAAGTTTTCAAAAGGAATCTTAAATTCCCCGCCTCAGTCTGCCAGGTCATTTTGATTTATGGCAGACCTGTTTCCATGTGATAATATATTCATCACCTGCCCAGTTGGTATCTGTGCAGAGCAGAGGCACAGAGCAGATTTATTTTTGTTTTCTGTTAAAAACTCTAGTTTTTAAAGTCCTAGAGAAACATCATCCTTTCTAATTATCCTCCCATCCCTTCATTTAAGAGTACACTCTCAAGACAAATGGGAAAGTATTCCTCTTGAAAAATTGGGAGGAACAGCTGCCACACTTTATGAAGTCACTACTGCAGTGAACTTAGAATAACAATGTTTAAAGAAGTATGTAGGTTCCTTAAGAGAAAAAAAACCCCAAAAAAGATCAAATCACAAGATGCTAAAAAAACAGGAAAGCCTGATTAGTAGCATGGAAGCTCACTCTGGTAAATCTAGTCTGCATCGTGCATCAGGGTGCATATTTAAAACCCTGAAACCAGTGTACCTTAAAAACTTCTGGTCTTACCATTGCCTTTAAAACTATTTGAATAACAAGATTAGATGATGTAGAGTTTTAATGGGACTGGCCGATCTAATCATAATTTGCACAGTAGTACCAAGATCCACCCAGAAGTGACTAAGAAGAGATTTAACTTTCTACTACAGAAATTTAATGTATCTTACAGCTTACACCTATTTCACATTTTTGATTTGAAGAGTCTATTGCACTTCAATACTCAGATCATTTGTACTATAGAAACATTTGCTAGTATTTATTATTCATTTTGCATCAGCCAGAAGACTTATATAAAACTTTTATATCTACACCTTTATATCTACATCTATATATATACACTAGCAGACAGCTTACATAACATCCAATCAGAAAAATAATCTTCAAGATAATCATGATAATAGTCCTATTACACGGACTTTCCCCACTAAAACAAGAAAATCAAACTCATTGCGAGAGAGTTTTTAAGTGCCAAAAATTGTGAATTATTATTGGCAGATACGCAGAACATCATCTACTGCTTCAGAGTCTTGGCCTTTATCTTTCTACATTACTTAAATATGAAATAACAAATTAAACTTTGTTTACTTACTTGTCATTTTTTTCAAACATAATTCTTTTATAAAAACTCTACATACTGCCACCAAAATTCATCCATTCAATTGCTAATGAGAAACTTTATACTATAAAGCAACTCCAAGACAGCAGACTAAAAACTTCAAAAATAAGAAACCAAAGTCGAGACACTTGAATAGAAAAATTGGAGACTACCCTGAAACCCACAGCAAAACACCCCACAAAACTGAAGTAACATTATTATAAATTACTATGAGACCATTATCTGGAATACTTAAGTAGTGACTTAAGTAATCTTAATGAGAGCAATTAACCTAAGAGTCCCTTACCTGTTTTTCTTGTCCAGGTTTTGATATATAGTGTACTCCTCTTTCTCTTCTCATCTTGCCACCACCACCACCCACTCCTTCTCCAGGGGACAGACCATTGGATGCAGGAGTACTGAATTTAGGGTAGGTCAAATTGCTGGCACAGAACAACAGTAATAAAGTTGAGAAAATAAAAAAATTAAAAATAAAGGAAAAATAATCAACTTAGCAACTACTTTTTTCAAGATATTTATATCTACTATTAGTGCTACAACTGTCACCTAATTGGAATCAGAAAAAAACTGTTCCATGAGCTGCTCAATGCTGGTTAATATCCAAAGTTCTAAACAGCAGATCTGCATTAATAAGAACAGCAGTGAGATGGACACACATAAGAAGCAGTCACAGTAACCATTAAGGAATGATGACTAAGCCAAAAGACCTGAAATAGAACGACTGTCTTAAATAGTTATTTTCTAATGTTTTAATAGTCCAGACAGTAGAAATTTTGACTGCCAGTTCCCTAATCCTGTGATGAGGATGTATCTTTGCAGGGGTATAAAAGAACAACTAAAAACATACACAATGAGAGAGCACGTGTGTGTGCATGCATGTGCACAAAATGCTGCCTGCAGCTCTTATGGAATAGAGAGGCTTAAACTAATACAGTAAAAGCTTCAGAAACACCAGCAGAAGCAGCAGAGGTGTTTGGGTGTGCCAACATTCCAAAAGTCTTTTCAGACATGAATACAGATCCCTTTTGTAAGGCATACAAAAGCATTTCTCTGATCATTACAGAAGCCTAGATCCAAACCAGAAACATTTCCTAATCCAAGTGGGAAGGGAAAAGAAGAAAAAGCAACAAAAACACCTCAAAACTAACCAACAAACAAACCCCTTAACCACACCTCAAAACAGAATCGAGTTAGGGAATAACAACAACAAAAAGCTGTGTGGCATGATAATGAAGTATCCCTGAAAAAAACCTTACTGTATCAAAGTTTATCCTGTAGCCAAGCAGTCAGTCATTACAAAACTACATTTGATCACACTGGAAGACACCAGGTCAGGTTTCCAGGAGACTGAATCTCATTATTGGTCTGAACTTGTCAGATACTTGCTAACAGTCTGCTCAGCACTGTAACTACTGAAATGAAGCCAGATCCTTAAGGCCATATGCTCAAACTTTCCTCTAATCCAAACTGACAATCAATTCAAATTCTGAGAGAAATCTTATGTCAAAACAGAGTGTTATTCATACAAATTACAGGCTGCCTACAATAGCCCATACTCCTCTTCCATTAACACTGTCAGATTTTAAGGGGCAAAGTTTTCTGTCTCCAAGCAAGTCAGTCCTATCTACAAATTCTGACACAGGTTTAAAAACTAAGTAGAGTTTGGTAGGCTGGACAGAGATGTGCCAAAGTACTGCAGGTTAGCTGTATGAAGGAAATCTGGCCAGATGCCTCTTATCAGTGCTGTGTTCCTGCTCCACACACAACAAAGACTGGTTTATGGAAGGTTTTTTTTAAGAAATCCCATCTCTCTAGAGACAAAAGTAGGATATGGCAGTAAAAGTTGTGAAGCAAATAAAAATCAAGTTTTCTAAATCTCCCTTCTACATGGAAAAGAAAGAAGCCCTAATGAAGGCAAAACACTTTGAAAACTTGTAATTAAAATCTAACACCTGTTTGCACCTATGCCAAAACCTTGGAGCCAGTATCTTACAACCTTGAAAAACTGGTTGCTATGGAGTCAAACTACAAGACTCCAAAACAAAGGGCTAGTTTGGGGATTTTTTGCAAACCAAAAAATGCCCAAGGGCTCCTGTTTTTCGTGCAAACTCACAGAGCAGAATAGAGACTTCTCCATTAATCTTCTTCCACATTTTTGCTTTTTTTAAAAAAAAAAATTAAACCCCAAATACACTCCTGATCTGTAGATCACTTCACTCTACAAATTATCCTTCAGGAAGAGTAATTCCAAAGCTTTCAGATTCCAGGCAATCAAATAAAGAGCTGAAACCAACAGCTAACCCCCCTAATGAACATCAAGATGTACAAATGGTTAAACTCTCTCAAAATACAATTTTTCACTCTATTTTTCTTTTCCCTTTACTGAATGTTACTGCCCTTCCAGAAGAAGATAGACATGAAGACTACAATGACAAAGAAGAGTGCTTTCTTCTTTCAAACTTCAATATATTTGTCATACCTTTCAGATGTTTTTACTCTCTGTTCTGCGGGAAAACTCTTCTCTTTCAAACCCTGCAAGTTAAGTTTGAAAAATTTCAATATTTATCTGAATATATTTATATACTATACACAAAGCAAACAACTACTCATGTTTTGTGCTGGGCTCTTTAATTTATACCACTAAATATAGTTCATCTACTTAATCTTGTTCCTAAACACTATGGCTACCCACTTTGATCTTCAGCCTAAAAAAAAAAAAGCCTAAATTTAACACACAGTATTAACATGTTCCATCACTGATAGCTTTGTGTACAAGAGCATATGAAAAGGAAAATGTTATTTCTCTAGTTCGATGTTCTTTCACTGAGCAGTGTCTGACCCAATAGCACATTGTTGTGTTCTGAAAACAAGCCATTTACTGCTCCAAAAATGCAATTAAACCCATGAAATCTCAAAGTACTTCTCTCACAATGGCTCCCACTGTCTTAATTATTACTTCAAACATACTATTGGTACTCTTTGCCCAGAGCAAGCCCTTTAGTTGAATAACTTGTAAGGGACATTCCAAGCTTGTAAAAAGCAGGCAGATAAGGGACAAGAAAAATTACTTACTTTGTGCTTTGTATCTACCCTCAGGTGAATTTTGCTGGAATCAGTAGCTGGAGACAGAGATGGTTTAAAGTACTGGGTCCGACTTGCTGAGAGAGAGATTGACTTTGGTGTCATGAGTTTCTGGACAGGTGGATGCTGTGATTCCATCTTTGAAAGGGAAGCAGCAGTCAATTTATCTTTGCACACACACAGATTTCCATGGCATTTATTGATGAAAAAAAGATACAGAACTATAAATCTCCCACCAGCCTCAGCACCAAGTGTTTGAAAGTATTGAAAGCTTTTAGCTTGCAGAGGGAACCACCAAAATATAATAATTTGAAATTTAAAAAAGCTACAGAAGTGGCCAAAGCTTGAGAATCTTATTTAAAAATTTGGCAGTTAGCTTCATACATGTTACTATAATAAAAATAATATGCTCCCATTTTCCTCTCCTCTGCCCTCATGGCAATGATTTTTTTACTGGCTTAATCCCTTAATTTAACATTCAAAGTGTTAAGCAGCTAATTACACAGGCTTCTGGGTTTAGTTTTTTCTGTATTTTCCTCCCTTGAAGTTACACTTACCAAAAAAAAGTTGGAAAATAATTTAAAATAGTCTCATGCATGAAATTATGTTCTCATATTTTAATTTGAAATAGGTGTACTTAGAAGTACTGGTTTGACTTTCCTTGTCAAAGAAGTTCCACAGACAAGAGTTAATTTTTAATACAAAGCACTGTACATTCTGCAAAACTGGCCTAATTGAAATGTGAAACAAGACCCAAAAAAGGCTACAAGATCTATCAAAGGCTCCATCTGTGGTCCTTAGGATCACAAGAATCAGACTTAGGATGCATGCTATTATTTAAATTAGTATTAACAGAAAACAAGTGTTTACAATGCAGCTTAAATTTCACAGTATCTCCCCAACGGCTAATAAAATTGCGTAGTAATAAAATTCATGCTGTACCACTTAAAAAACAAATCAAAGTAATTATTTCTAAAAATTATTTGAATAATTTTGTAACCATGAGTAAAATTTCTGAGTGAAGGATAGCCCATTACTGGTTTTACATATGAACATAATAAAACTAGAATTGGAAGAGGACTTAACAGTCATCCTGGAAGGGACTGACAGTTATCCTTCAGTCCAGCTGCCTGATCACTGCAGGGCCTTACAAAGTTTAAGTGTTGCACTAAGGGCATTGTCTAAATGCCTCCAACACTGACAGACTCGAGGCATTGCTCACCCCTCTAGGAAGCCTCTGCCAGGTTTTGACCACCCTCTCAGGGAAGACAAGCTTCCTAATGCTAAGTCTGAACCTCCTCTGACTGATGCAGCTCTGAGCCATTCCCACGCATCCTGTCACTGGATCCCAGGGAGAAGAGCTCAGCACCTCCTTCTCCACTTCCCCTCTGAAGGAAGCTCTGGAGAGCAGTGAGATCACCCCTCAGATTTCTTATTTCCAAACAAGACCAACCCAGTGTCCTAAGCCACTCCTGATAGGACATGCCTTCCAGCCCCTCCACCAGCTTTGGTGGCCCTGCTAAAGGTTGTCTACATCTTCCTTGTAACTCCTCTCTAACTTCTTTCTAACGTGCAATGCAAATCTCCCCTCTTACAGTTTAAAGGCATTACCCCTTGTCCTGTCACTCCATACTCTTCTAAAAAGTCCCTCCCCAGCTCTCCTGTAGCCCCTTCAGATACTGGAAAGCCACTATAAGGTCTCCTTGGAGACTTTCTCTTCTCCATGCTGAACAACCCCAACTCTCTCAGCCTGTCTTCACAGGAGAGGTGCTCCAGCCCTCTGATCACCATGGCTCTCCTCCAGACACACTCAAATAGCTCCACATCTTCCTTATGCCGAGGACTCTTAGAAAGGGATACAGTACTCAAGGTGGGGTTTCATGACAGGGGAGCAGAGGAGCAGAATCACCTCCCTTGACCTGCTGGTCACCCTCCTTTTTGATCCAGAATACAGTTGGCTTTCTGAAATTGCCGGCTCATGTCCAGCTTTCCATCCAGCAGCATCCCCAGGTCATTTTCATTTTCAGGACTGCTTTCAATACCTTCATCCTCCATCCTGTACCGATACCAGGGGGTGCCCTGATCAGGGCATGTACTTCCCATGTTCCCATATACTTCCCTAGGACCATGTACTTCCCCTTGTTAAACCTCATGATGTTCACACAGACCCACTTCTCAAGCTTGTCCAGATCTCTCTGGATACCATGCTTCAGGCACGTCAACCACAACACTCAGTTTGGTGTCATCTGCAAATCTGCTGAGGGTTCACTCAATCTCACTGTCACAGATGAAGATACAGCAGTTGTTCAGTTTCATGCCACTGATGACTGATTAATTCTCCATTCTATCAAGATCCCTCTGCAAGGCCTCTTGCCCCCTCGAGACTGTCACCAGCAGCTTCCAGCTTAGTAGCAAACTTGCTAGTGGTGCAGTCAAATCCTGCCTCGAGATCATTGATAAAAATACTGAACAGAACTGGCCCTAGAATTGAGCCCTGAGGAACACTGCTGGTCACCAGCCAGATGTAGCCCCATTCACTGCAAGCCTTTGCACCCTGCCATTCAGTCAGTTCTTTACCCAGCACACTGTGTATGTAGCTGTTCATCCCAGCTACATTCAGCCTGTCAAGAAAGATGCTAGAAGGGACAGAATCAAAAGCCTTAGTAAAATTCAGAAAAATAAATCTGCCACCTTCCCTTCATCCACTAGGCAGGTTACCCTACCACAGAATGGTAAGAAATCACTTAGACGAGAAAGTACAATGAAAGAAATAAAACTCAAGCAGTTAGATGTTTAATACACTAAGAGCTAGTCTTTCTGGTGCAGATCCACAAAATAAGAAAAATACCACCAAAAATACCTGCAACAGTTTTGCCTGAGTACTCAAGTGTTCTTTCAAACATACATTTGCTTTAGCAGGAAAACACACACGGTCCACTACTTGGCACACACAATCCTCTCTCCCCTTCTCCTCAAGGACTACCCTTCCCCTGCCAAACTTTATGAATTCTAGTGTTATGAATAGACAATTCCTCTACTTTTGCCCTGTGGCAGCTGTGTGGAACATTCGCCTGCTGACTGACGTCAGGCTCTACGCTGCAAATCTGATCTGCAGATCTTCCTTAATGCTTCAGCACAGGTGTAGTTCCAGGATTTAACTGAGAGTCCATACCAGCTTTGTTTTCAATTATTTGGATAGTATTTACAGTAAATAAGTTACATGCTTTACTCAACATTCTTCTAATTTAGCATATGGTGAAAGATGATCCAGGAGACCAAGATGTTTGTAAGCTCTGAAGTAACTGTAAAATTAACTATACTTCTAATCAACAGATCAGCATAGAAACTTCTTGAGACTTTCTGACCATTTTCTCATTAAAACAGCAGAAAGTTTTCATGGAGGAAAAACCACACTTTTGTTCATTAAGTTGACTAATCTTAAAAGGGTTTTTATGGGGTTTACAACCTAATAAACTCAATGCTTTCCAAATTACAGTGATTAAAAACATTACTAGCTTTATTTTTTTAAAACAAAACTTAAAGAAACAAAGATTCATCACAGCATTACTACCAATTTAATGCTACCTCCAATTAGGAATTTAGGAGCAACAACATTTAAAATTTTTCCTCCTTACTCTGAGCAGTAATTAAAACAAAAAACCCAAGTATTATTTTTCTACTCGAAAGGAATATGGAACTCTGCACAAGTTCTGTATGCTCACTAAATCAATAATTTTCTATTTCTGACCATTTCCGCATGAGAAAGTTCTCCTAAACAGAAAGATTAACATGCAACTTAACCCTAAGTTGCAGGACAAAATAAAACTACTTTGTCTGTTCTAGAGAAGTTGCTCTTGATTGACATCTCAAGACATCACCACATAAATATAATTCTTGAGTAACTTCACAGTCCTTCATCTGGTGTGGGCAGAACAGGCATTTTTAGCAATTTCCACACAACCAAGAGAGCTACAATTCATATAATGCTAATATTAACTTGAATTCACGTGCATGCCATCACTGAGGGTTGTGACATTTCTTCTAATAGCTACAGAGCATAGGAAGTTATTTATCTCAGCCTAAGATGCTACTGGTTCTTACCTGTTTTCGTTTGGATTCGAAGCTTGTAATATTCAGCATACTCCTGTCCACAGGCTGGGGGGAGAAAAGAAGCCTAAATATTAGAGGACTGACTTTTTTTCCTAAGAGGGGGGTCCATCCAAGAAAAATGTGGGGGGGTTGCGAACAACTTACAGAAGACAGTGGACTAGAAACAGAAGATGGAATCCTTTTAGCATCCTGTGAAAAAAAACATGGCAATAAATTAAACTGGGCATTACATAAGTAAGAATTTCATCCTATACTGGCACAATTACTTTTTTCTTTTAACTTTTTTAATAAAACAGATTAAAAATCGTGCCACTTACCGCCAAAGGACTTGACATCTTCTCCAATGACTGCAAGATGCGCCGTGCTGTGGAACTTGTCACACCATAGGACTGCACACTTGCTTGTTTAGCTTTCATTTGTCTTCTTACTGGTGGCTGAAAAATTAGCATTGCAAACGTTATGATGCTTGATTCTGAATTAAGCACACATGTATTTTATGCCCTATGGCTACAATGATGATATAAACAATACTCTCATGATGACAGAGAAAAATGCACTCCCTGGGCACTCAAGCCATTCACTCTGCTGACTTGGTAGAAGTTTATGTGTGGCACAACACAGTTTGCACACAGGAAAAAGAAAAAAACCCAAACAACTTAAATGTAAAAGGTCATAAAAGGGAAGATTTTACACCTGCAGGGTGGCTGAAGTAGTAACAAGGAGAACAGAACTGAAGCAAAGGCTTGTGCTGTAGAAAGTACTTTCAGTAACAAAACAGACCTCAAGAGTTTCATGATGGTGTCAGCATACCATCTTAAAACCAATTCACACAATCACCATCAGGAATGACTAATTTTACATCTCGTCTTCTTCCTTCCCTTAAGATTAAATTTAACAGCAGATCTTTTTACTTGGCTTTAAAAAGATAAAGATCTGATTTTAACTGAACCAAATCTACCCTTGTATTTTTTATACTGAAAAAGTCAACTTCTGTTTGCACCACATGACTGAATATAATTCAAAAACTTCTTTCAGTGTGACCTTTTGGGTTTTTTTTTAAATTATGTTAAAACCCTTCATATAACCACATCATGGTTACCACGTTGCTGTGTGAAGACGCACGCTAACAACATAGGTCAGATTGCTGTAACACACAGTTTCCAGCAACAAGCAAGCTAGTCTCTCTTTTAAAAGCCTAGTATTTTGGTTCCTCTTCTCAGCATGACCCACATATATTTTGTAAAAAGTAAAAACGGATAACCAAAGAGGGCTTCTCCTTTACAGGAAATTTTGAGTAGTCTAAAGCTTGATTTAACACCAAGTCAGAACAAACCATGGGTTTTAAAGGATTCCTCTAAATCAAGAACTTGTAGGTCTCTTGTATCATGGTAGAGACAGACTGTCAGAATAGGCCCAGCAAACTATTATTTCAAATGCCTTAAAGAAAGTTCCTTTTGAATTCTGATTTTTTTTTTTCAAATAAAGGTCATTTTGATTTAAACACATTCCAAACAAAAAATATTTTTCTGACGTCCTTTCAGATTCAGATTTAGATTAAACTTTAGCTATTGAGAGTTGCTAGCAGTTCATTTTAGAACATTAAAACTCTCGGGGCAAATAACTTTTTTTCAAGAACTATCTGAATGATACCAAAATAAGATACTAGAAAGCATTTTATTTTTTAACTTGAGATCACATTTAGGACTGCATGCCTCCCTCCAGGTAACAGAAAAGGAAAGGGATCAGCAAAGCTAACTCTTACATACTTCTGTTGTGAAGACTGCAGCTTTATACAATATACCATAGCAGGAGTGTAGGCATGCTTAATATCATACCAAGTATCAGAAAGGTAGCTTTTGATAGTATAAACATAAGTTTTCAAGTTACACCATCATTACTTTTATTTCCATGCTATTTTAACATAATAAGTGTTCGAAGCCAGGTTGGATGGGGCTTTGGGAAAACTGGTCTAAAGGAAGGTGTCCCTTCCTGTGGCTGGAGGCTTGGAACTAAGTGATCTTAAGGTCCCTTCTAACCCAAGCCATTCTATGATTCAGTAAAAAGTCACAGCCAGACAATAACAGAAAACTGAATTTTTTGAAAGACTCAGCAACAGAGGAAATCCCGACTACAAACACCTAGCCAGAACCTAGGATGCTGCTGTCACTCTTGTGCATTATGGTGAGTATTTCTGGATAAACTGATAAAAGAGAACAGAAATTATTCTGAAAAGTAGGAACTGTTGCCACACTTTCAGCTCCCTGCTCGCAGCTCTTTTCTTAGTGCTACTCCTTCTGTATTTCAATTACACTTTGCCTCACAGCACGGCACTATTCTCATACCTGGTACGGAGCAATTCGTGCTTTTGTCTCCCTCGCTGCTGCAGCTGCACCACCGTAAGTGGTCTTTCCAGGGTAGAATGGAGAGTCCCCAAGCTGGCTTGTCTTAAAGACAGAAGTGTTTCCAAGTGTCTACAGAAAGGTATTAAGGTAAGCTGTTAGTAAAATGGCTACTTATTCAAATGGATGAAAATTAACACCGTGCAGTACTTACAGGAGAGGGAGTCCCAAAAGCAGATAAATTGAACGCAGGTTTTTTAGAGCTAGCTGCAGGCTGCTGTGAGAGGGAATGAGACCTTTCAGCCTCCGCGGACCAGAGCAGTGGTGCTGAAGTATTTTTTGACACTGTGATATCTGCCAAAATGACACATGCTACATGTAAATTGCCTTTATACATAGAGAACTTTAACAATAAAGATTACGCTAAATCCAGAGTCTTCAGTATAGAAAAGTAAGTCTTACAGGAGGAAAAAAGTCCCGTAACACTAACTTCTCCAGCACTCTAACTTTCAGATTTCTTCAAACAGATCAATTTCACATACAAGATGGAAACCAAGTACCAAGTCTGAACTTGAAATCTGTTCCTAGAACTGCAAATACACTACCTTTCAGGAATCTTTCAAAAGCATGTACAAGTTAATAGTATGCTTCCAATGCAGACCATTTTCTTTTTTCTTCTTTCATGGTAAAATAAAACTGAACCGAGTAAGCACTGGTGTATTTATATTGATACAAAGTTTTTCCTATGCCAGTTGAGGGTTGGAGGCCACCCTCAGGTCAGAACTACTCAAGTTTTAAACCTGAAAAACCTCCCGAAAGCTGAACTAACAGCATTAACGACCTGTTTCCATGTATGTTTTATGGAGACACTAGAAAGCTCTGTATTACTAAATCCTGGCAACATCTACTCTGAATTGTAAAAGTATGTTCTGCAAAAAACTTGCTGAGCATGCCTCGATCCCTCTTTGTAAGGGGACCAGAAAAAGCTGAGAGCCTGCTGTTCGCCCTTTCCACAAGACAACATAGGTCCTCATCTGCAATGCTTTTTTTTTTTTTTTTAACTTTTAAATGGTGTACATTACATACAAAATACCACAAAAGAAACTGTATTATTGACAACTGATGCCTTCTACCTAGAAAAGCCAAAAAAGCAGCCCAAAACTTGTTCAGTCAGAACAGTTCCTTTATTGACTCCTGGTGAAAAATTACGTTTCTCTTTGTCACCTTTTTAACCAGCTGTCAGATATTTCATGTCATTCTTCCTTCTAAGCAATCAACTTGGATGCAAAGCTATAGTGAGTCATCTTCAGTTCCTACTATCCCAATTCAAAATTTACAGATAATTTAGCTAAAAGTGTGTTTACAAGCATTGACTCCATGTAACATCAGGGTCTCATAAAAATATTCCCAAGCATGGTTATATTAAAAAGGTGACAGGATTATATACTTACAAAATACAAAAATTAATTGTAATTCTAACATCTAAAGCTGACATTCACTTACTTCATTTACTAAGGTGATGTAGAATAAAGGACTCAAAGTACTTCGTGTTACCAAAAAAAAAATCAGTTAGAGAACATGGAAGTTACCTTTATCAGATGCTCTAGAGGAGAAGCCACTGGTTGTTGAGATGTTATCATCATCATGCTGAGAGGTAGAATCTTTTATTTCTTTTACAAGAGACAGTCCAGGACTGCCAATGCCAAGTGAAGAAGATGTAGAGGGCTGACAATGTGGTACTGTGGAATCCAGCACGGTACAGTTCAAATGGCTCCGATGAAGAGACGGCCTTGTTAACACATCTGAGAAGTTCAGTGAAGATCTACTCGTGGATGGTTCTAAACAAGAACAAGTATACAATTAGCCTTCCTATAGGCAAGCTCACTGAAGCCAAAACCTGTTTTCTATCAACAGTCATACTATTGCCAAGTGCTATGCACAAAAATAGAGAAGCCTAATTTAACTTCTTCTTCACCCAGCTAAGGTTTCATCTAACTGCCTGATTACAGCAGCAGCACTGCTTGCAATTCTCATGTCACATTAAGAAGTAGTTAATGATGAGGTTTTACAACACCAAATTCTAAGCCCATGCTTGAGTGCTCCAACACTGGGTCTTTCACTAAATCAAACATATAAGTTCCTTCTTCTGCACATAAAGCTTACAATCAGCTTTCCAAAACTTGAGGTTATGTGGCAAGTTACAGACAACTCTGCAGTTGTAAAAAAGAATATTTAACATGAAAGTGTGTATTCGCAGAGATTTTTTGAGGTTTTGTTTGTTGTGGTGTCACCATCCCCCATTCCAAATTTGTAACAGGTTATGCTACAAGCAAAACATTATCTCCTATCAGTTACGTTTTTGGATTTTGGCACAAAGGACAAGCAAGCTTCATGGCCTCAGTGGCAGTTTCCTCTCATGAACAAGAGGGTCTGTAAACATTGCCAGAGTCCTGAAAAGGTGGTCTGACAGCTCAACTTGATACACAAACAGAACAGCCATTAATGGATATCTTGCCAAATACCCATTTAAGTCCACAGTCTCTCTTGGGAACATGATGTGGAATCATCATCCTCTTGATAACTGCACCTAAGCTTAAACTAGCTAGTTCAGTTTCCATAACCAGGGCAGTACCAGTAATTAGCTCTCCAAAGCACTCATAGGTT
Organism: Heliangelus exortis; assembly: GCF_036169615.1. NCBI lineage: Eukaryota > Metazoa > Chordata > Aves > Apodiformes > Trochilidae > Heliangelus > Heliangelus exortis. The sequence goes on from NC_092423.1 coordinate 63,314,941, forward strand.
TTTAGGACCATCTTGTTTGAGGTAAGGAAAGTGTTACCAGGCTGAAAACTGGACAAGCAAAGGAATACAGACTCTAGCACATTACTACCTCAGAGCTCAAGAAACAGGCTTTCTAAAATTGTTAAGTGCAATAATTTTTAAAACTCCACCTTATTATTAACTAAAGAAAGAAAAATTGCCCTACAGCATCCACAGGCTGCAACACAAGCTACTAAAAGTTCTAGGGTGTCCATCTGCTCCTGATTTTCTTCAAACTAGAAAGCTTGCTGTGCAGCTGTTCTCACTGAAAGGTCCTTTCATACTGTTCTTCAGGAAAGCCAGCACATGTTCCTCATTCATGAAGACCTCCTCTATTTCTTTATCCAGGCTTATTCTAAAGCTACAGCCACACAGAAAGCAATACAGCTCCTTATTTACAACTAGATGACACTGGTGACAAAGGTATTTCCTCATTACTTTTTATACTGCCAACAGAAGCAACTAACTTTCCACATAGATGGTTATGTATGTGTGCTTAGATAAAACTTCTCTCCTTATTTAAAATGAAGCTCCACAAAAAATCCTAGTTTAAGAGAAAATCAAATGAGTGCATATGCACATTTACAGAGAACTACAGAGAGAGACAGATGTGAAACACATCAATCTTTTACAGCACAGTGGAGCTGTAAACTTCTTTTCCAAGGGTCCAAAGGTATTCAAAGACCCCATGCTATCCATGCCCACACCTTAATGTTACCAAGTATTTTAAAAAAGAATGATGGCATAAACCAAGTTCCCCAGCTCTCCATAAAACTAACAAAGAACTTACTAAGCTGACTAAGAAGCCCAAAGGGAAGTAAAAAAAAAATTAAAAAATCAGGACATGAAAAGGAATTTTCCTCTGGCACTCTAACATCTGGTCTTTTGTTTTGAGGACAACAAAACAAATTAATGTTTTTATTACCCTAGGCAATTAGATAGAGTTTAATTCCAGACCTCCTAAAAAGAAAATGTAGCCCAGCACATTTGCAGATGAGTATTATCAATATTTTGCACCTGGCTAATTGACTACCTTAAGTTTGCTGATGACTTCCAAGAGCTGTAAGACAACTTAGCAATTATATTTACAATTTAAAGATAGGACAATTTCATAAAGAGTTGTTGGGATATTTTTGTGGTTTTTGTTTGGGTTTGGGTTTTTTTGTTTGATTGGGGTTTTTCTTGGGTTTGTCTTGTGAAGGGGCTTTTTGTTGGTTTTTATTTGTTTTGGAGTTTTTTTGTGTGGTTGGTTTTGTGGTTTTTTTTAAATTCTGTCAAAATGCTTCTTCCAGTTTTCTGTGAAAATTTAGATTCGAAACTAGAAATCTGTGAATAAATACAGATGGCCAGAGTACTAAATGATTTTTCACATACCTTCTAAATTAATTCTTGCTGCTTCAGGCGTGACTCTCCCATCAATCACTATGGTATCTTCATTTGCATAATCATGGTGATAGTTTACTGGATTTTCTTCCTGATTTGTAGATTCACTTGTATCTACACAATCATCTTCACTTTTATTGAAATACTTCTGTAGCCATCCTGGTACAATGTTTTTCATTGATTCTGTCACTCTGCTAATTATTCCCTGCTTGAAAGAAAAAAAGCACTTGTTAATGACAGAAAAGTGAGTCAACAGCTTACACTGGGATGCAACCTTGTGCAGACTCTGAAGACAGACATTGGATAGGAAATGCTCAGGACAAGAATAAGAGGGGTTGGACTCTTGACGTGGGATGTCTCTGCTTCTGAGACACACATGACAAAACTTGATCCAACGCTGACTGAGTACTAACCTATCGGTTTCTGCACTTCCCAGTGACCTTGGTAATGTTCAAAATTCTGAAATTTCAGACCAAGCTCATGAGAGGAAGTTAAAAAGTCATCTGGAAATTCTATTTCTACATAACTTCTAATGTATGTACTTTTTTTTGAGGACCTCCCTTAGTGTCTTCACTTGAAAAACGACAAAAACCAGAAGCTCAGCAGTTATTTGTAGTGACAGTGATGATCGTAACAGCTTCGAAAATCAGTGCACTTAAATATTTCTTATTTTTTGAATCCCAAACTGTAGTAACAATGCATATCAAAAAAACCCACCATTATGCTCTGAAAAATCAGGATATCTTGAAAGAAGTCCTGGAAAAAACAGCTATTGATGAATACCAGATGTCTCACTGCAGTACTGTTAAATAGATCCACTTTGATCAAATTTCATTTCATGGTATGTTAAAGTTTTCATCTCCAAAACATAATATTCTGCAATTACTGGACACATAAAAGTCATTTCCAATTTGGCAATTACCAATTATTTGCAATGCTTATATTCTCCATATGAGAAAATATTTATTTACCATTTTGTTTTAAGAAGTCACTCCCCATCATGCCCACAAAACTTCAGCACACCTTCCTGTCATATCTTAACCCTGCACAGCAGATGGCTTACACCATGGAGCTTGCTCCTTCCCTCTCAATCTTACACTCACTACAGCCACAGAACCAGCTGCTAAACTCTGCAAGCAAATGTGAAAGCTAACTCAGCAATTTCAGCACTTTGGAAACTGAAGAGTAGAAAGAGAAACAGATTTTTGTAAACTCCACTGTCAGTTGCTAACACACATAACCAAAGGCTCCAGCAAGGTATTCTGATGTTTTTCTGGGTTGAGGCAACAAAATTTTCTAGTAAAATTTTTTCAGGTGTAGAAAATCAAGAGTATTCTTTGAACATGTAATAGTTACAGTTTAGCCAACAATTTTGAAACAAGAACTCTGATGTATTCAAATTTCTTTAAAAATCTAGCACAAAAAAAGAAGTCCATATAACTTCTTCAAATTTTTCATACACAATATGCAAACACCAACTTACAGGAGTTATAAAACAAATTAGATATCACTCAGTCTGGAGCTAAGAGAGGGATGGGGAAAGAGGACAAAGGGAACGTAGAAAACAAAAAGCCCTTCACATAAAGAAAATAGTCTTATTTTACAATTTTGAAATGCTTCATAATGATCTGTAATTTAATCTTGTACTTTAATCTTGTAGCCAGGATAAATATCCAGGGACAGTTTAAACCAGACAGAATACAACATAATAAACACATCCATCATAATAGCCACACTAAGATGCACACAAGCAATGCCATGCTCAAGATGTTGCTGCTATTCTACATAAATACTGAACCTCAGCTTTTCAACAAGAGCTACAAACTGCATGCAACACCAGAGAGCACTAACACAGTTCAGTACAAGGTATCAGCAAAGAAGCAGTCCCTGCTTTACCTCCAGGCTCTTATTTCTACCTTTCCCTGTGACAAACAGTCCACCTTTTGGGGGGGCAAATATCTTGCTGCTATGAACAAAAGCATATTCGGAGCTCACAGGCATTCAAGTTCGCCAAAATGAGCAAGTGGTCAGGACAGAAACTGAATCCAAGGCAATGCCCTTTCCAAAAAGCTAAGTAGAACTGCATTCAGTATTGCTGGAGAGTTTTCCTATCAGAGAATCTGTATTATTTTAGGCCTGTGTGATTCTGTTGCTGAGGAAATCCTCCCAGGACTGAAAGCTATCCGAGACTCACGATGGAAGAAGTTGTAGGCATCCAAAAGAGTAAACACCCAGCCATTAGTAATCCAAATGAGTAACTGGAGGATCTAGCTAGACTAATAATTAACCAAGATGACATTTTACCATCAATATCTAAAACCTGACTGGTTTGACCCTTTCTTGCATACAGCAGCCTTGCAAGCATTCTCTGCATCATCTGGACTTCAAGACTAAGCTGGGTAACACATGGTAACCTCCCAACCCTATTCAGGAGCTGCAACTAAATCAGCACAGCCTTCTCGTAGCGTGTACTAATAGCCTGCTCCATCTGGCTTAGGCACGGTGGAAGACAACCACAGTTTTATGCTCCACAATACTGCTGGCTTAGCGACAAAGCAAAACACATGGAAATACACCTCCATTTGCTATCTGCAAAATGAAAATATTCATTAAAGGCACTGTGAAAGAACTATTATGAACAAGCAATCATAACAGATCTTAATGTATTAGGAACCCATCTCCCCCCTTAAAGGAAGCCACACATCCCAGGTATGCCCATTCACACACACACACACCACGAAAAAAGAAAAGTTGAAAGCCAACCCATAAAGCACCATGGCTGCACCCCTGTTCCAGTCAGGCAGCTGAGGTACCAATGACCAGCTACACTTCTAAAAATGCACACTCCATAGTCTTGCCAGGACATTTCAGCAAAATGTCATGCCTTACGCTGTAATTAATGCTGGCATTTAATCTTAACGTAACTTTTAGTTTTCTTATTCTTCAACTTCAGCACACTGAACACTCTCTCCCTGCACATGTAATACAAGCTCATCCCGTCAGGAGCAGAGCACTTCCTCTGCTCCTCCTGTGCCACCAGCCCTGTATTTTGTCCATCCCAGGTTCCCTGGTGCTATTATCTCCCCATACAGGCATCATTAATCCTTCTAATAGGCTGACAGGGACACCACACATCTCATTCCTGCCATGAGATCTTCAGAGGTGAAATACAAAAGATGTGCCACAAGGCAACTCTAGCAGGCCTATTCCCCCAGCAAATTCTGAATGGAATGCTCAGATCCCAAACTCCTCATGCCACAATCATGTGTCTGTCCCTTCCTAAACACCTTTATTCACCACAGCTACACCAAACAAAACACTGCACAAAACCACTTCTAGTTCCCAACACCAGGCTGGGAGCAGAGGAAGCAGCACTGGAACACAACTTATTTCTACCGGCCTCAAAGGCACCAAACTTAGTATCATTGAAAGGGCAGAAGATGCCAAGGGGCAGTCCCAACAGCATGTAGCAGCATTTTAGTCAGTCAATGTGTTTTAGTCCTTAACTGACTGATTTCAGCAGCTTGAGAGCTGCCGTCAGTACCAACAGTTGTCTGCTCACCATAAATGCACTCACACTCTATTCTTATCCTAAAATACCAGCAAAAACGCAGGATAAACATTTAAAAATCCATTGCAAAGATCCAGTAGCTTAGGAATAGATATTTACAATAGTTTTACAAATTCTGCGCATCACCTGAGGTGTCTGCTGCTCTGCTAGATATATCCAAGTCTATGCATACAAACATCACAGCAACTCATATAACTACAGCTACTCAAGGCATAATAATACTTTGAGATGCAACTCTAAGCAAATGTTATGTAGTTAGAAAACTACTAAACAGTAAACAAACAGCTACCATAACTTACTACTTCAAAATACCATTTCTTCAAAGGATTTCTGTAAAGAAAGAAAAGTCAGTAGGTTATGGTCACAGCTCAACTTCCAAATTTAAAACCAGGCTATTTCTCTGCCCAAAATATTTATGGAATGGGACAGTTTTCCCAGTTCGTAAGGGTTTTTTCACAAAATATAGGGAGGAACACTCAGCAAAGACACACTACTGGAAAATTTAATTTTGTAACTGAGTTGACTTCAGTCTGACAGGCTTAAGCAAATCCCACTGAACAACACAGGTAATATACTAACATCAATTTGTCAGAGATGCAAAATACACAACTGGATGAAAAAGTTTCCACTTGACTGTATGCACACCTCCTGAAAAGCATCAAGTTTTTACCTGCAGGCCTCCCAGAGATTTTTATGCTTCCTATTTCAGAGTTCAAGCTATAGGAATATATAAATCAGTAAATCTTCAAAAAGAATACCTGCACCTAATGGTGAAGTTTGCTGAGCTAGATAACCACTTCCAACTGTTGAAAAGTGCCCTTCTCCATCCCCCATGGTCACCTCATGAAAGCTCTAGTTAGTAGCAGGCTAGACTCCATACCATATGAATTCATTAATCTGGAAAAAAGTACATGTTTCTCTGCTGGTCTAATGAGTTCAACTGGTTCAGAAATGACCAGAAATGGTCATTTCTTGGACCAGAAATGGCCCAAGAGAGGAAGCAAGATCTCAGGACAACCAGGACACAAAGAAGAAAAAACAAAACTCTGTTCTTTTAATCAACCTATGTCTATACTGCCACAGAAGAGATTGTCCCTTTCTCCTCTTCACCTCAGCCTTCCCTTCTGCTGCCACTAGCACATACACAGACACCTGACAAACTGCATCACTGCTCTATCAAATAGACCCTGCCAAATACTCATCTGTAGGCTGTGACAGTGAGGACAGTGAGTACAACCCTTCAGGAGCATCAGGTCACTGGTCCAGCTCACCATGAAACTGCATGGATGCTGACACAAAAGCAAGAATAAAGATGGGAACATGACTTGCTTGTCTCTTGCAGCAGCACATACTCAGACTGGCTTAAACCAACTCTGCTTTTGCTATTTAGGGAGTGGTTTCAATTTGGATGTAGGACAGCAGTTTGATATTTCATTTAGAGAAAATTACAATAAAACTTATGACTTAATATGAACAATATGTTACAAGAATGTAATTAATTATGTAACATTTGAAAAACAACAATTTTATTTACAGCAACTGGACTAGTTTAGATTTATTTCTAAAAATCATGAAGGGATTACGATTCCAGATGCCAGAGTATTTACTTATTGCCTGAAGTGAGCCTTGTTTTCCTGAGTCTAGTTGGCTTTGGAAAAAACATCCAGGGAAATTCAGGTGCTGTTTTACATTTTGGCACTGCTTTCACATCTCTCCCCATCATTATCACTTCGATCTGGGTGGAAAAAGCCAGCACATGAGTTGACAGATAAATGAATGTTTACTCCACTAGGTTAAATCCTTGTGATGCTGAATGGTTTTATCTGAAGTTTTGTCCGCACCTTGTCAACATTACAATGCAGGGCATGAAGTACAAGTCTCCTTTCTTCCTTCCTTTTAGGAAGAACTACATTAGACTCTAGTTAATCATCATCAGTGATAGGTACCGCAAATCAGCATACACACAGTGCTACACTTTGAAACAGAAACCTGCATCAAAACAAAACAAATCCCAGAGTAAGGAGACTGCTTTCAGTTACAACTTTGCGAGTAGCTTTACAAGAGCTCATTCTTAATCTAAGAAGGGACTCTAAGCACAGTTATTATTTAATTGAAAGACTTCTATGCATTTATGCAGTGTGCCTGCAGCTAAGTTTCATAGACAGTATGTAGAATTAAATTAAATTAAATGCTTCTTTTCTTGTAAGGGAACCCTATAGTCTAAGATGATTATTTTTAGTTAAAAACAATAACTAAACCAACATGGCATCAGGACAACAAATTGATATAACCACATGGACAAGTTTAAAGCTTTCGGAATTAAGAGTGATCAAGAACTACATTTTCCATAGCACCAGGTGGTCTTTACATGGCCATTAGTGCTAATTATTAGATTTGGCAAAGTATAGCAACATTTATTTTGTATTTAGTATTTAAATACATAGTTTAAGCATTATTTATAAGTATTCTCTATACAGCAAGACCAAATTCATTACAGTATTTCAACATCGCCAAACATAACTGATAACAGAAAAGGCAGTCTTCCTCCTTCTTGCATATACAGTAAATTAGGTTTATGGACACAAAATCTTTCAAGGTATTATACTCTGTACTACTAATTTGCTACCTTCTATAACATACTAGACTCCCAGCAATAAATTTAACATTTTCAGTGCCACTTGTCCTAAAAGCATTCACAAACAAATGTGGTTATCTATGGCACATAGGAGGAAGGATATGTTATGTACATAAAATACAAGCAAGAGCAGGCAAAATTCTGCAACAACTCCTGAAGCAATGGTTAAATGTCATTCAAGGACAACTCAAAACTTGCTAGTGTCCATCCCCATGCCTAATGCTTTCTAGTGCAGACAAGGCTTCAGAGATAACTTGAAGCTTATTTCACAGAATGAAGGACCTAGTGCTACAAAATTTCTTTGCTGCCACTGTGGAGTGGCACTCCAAAGTAAATCACAATCTTCAAACCAGATTTGAATTAAATTTTCAAATTAAGTGTGGTGTTAGCAAAAGAGAGCAAGGTACTCTCATGCTCCCTCTGAAATCTTCTCTATGCATACTTATCTACAATCTGAGCTAACACTATAATGTGCTAGTGGTTTTGCTTTACAATACATCAATCCTGCTGCACACTTCATGTTATCTACCTCACAATCTTGAAAACTTAAGTTAAAATGAAAAACCAAAGAACCATCTTAACTTACTCTGTGCTCATCTTTTACGAAAACTTAAAAGACTTGCAGACATAGACATTGCCTAGAAATTAAACCTCATAATTCACCTAGAAGAGTGAAGAACCAGAAGAACCATCCATTACTTTAAATAGGACACACATTTAATCTTGCTGCATATACTTCCTGACTAAATTTTAAAATGTAAGAATCTGTGCCTAGAAGAAACTACAACAATGACTCTTGGGCACAGCTGCTTTAGCTATTGTTATATTCCTTCACAGTTTCAGTTAATATTCTGGAACTGTAAAGCCAAGGTGGGGTCACCTCAGCTGCAGGGCAGTAATCTTCAGTTGTAAGAGGCAGTAGTGTCATTCTGGCCTTTGAACACACTACTAGTTTTTCATCTCCAACTTAATATTTTGTTATCATAAATATTAAATTGCCTTACTAGATCTGTAAACCAGTCTCAAAGAAAACATCATTTGAACAATTTAACTCTTTGCTTGGTCAACTTCAGTCTTGGAGGTCACTGGACCTTGAGCTTTAATAGGAAAGGAGATATAAGACTCATCTGCTTCAAAAAACACAGTTTGATTAAAATACAATCATAACTAAAGGTAAAGTCAGACAGCTTCAAGCCCACTCACAGAACTCTTTCCAACAGCAGGAATATGGAAACAATAAGAAACTACCTCAGCAAGGAACAGGAATATTTTCTACTGGTACAGGTACTCAAAAACTAGTGTGTACTATATCTGCAACTGTAGGACTTCACTGCGTGTTGGTGTCCAGGCATCTGTGGACACCATGTACATGGTGGACATATGGATGTCCATGTCCATTTTTTCCCAGCAAAGGTGAATGGAAAGATTAACATATGCTTACTTTAAAAAAAACTGGTGGTCACAAGTAAGTCAAACAAAAGGCACAGTAATTAAATGCAACATGCAATTTGAGAGTTGCAGAAACTCAAAGGAACTCCCTCCCCTGAGAAATATTCGTACTGCTTCCCCAATATGAATGCTTTAGTTCTTTTGCATTTTTTAGACAAATGGAATAAAAAACACAATGTCGTTTCTTGTCAAAAGAAGGGGGATGTATTTGTAAACTCTCCAACAAAAACAAAGGAAACCAAATCTCATGATTAAGGAAGGATCTTTTAATTAGTAAGTATTTTCTTAGAGTAATCTAGAAAACCACAAATCAAATACTGTATCAGCAAGATACAAAACTACTTATGCTACAGGCAAAGCCAAACCAGCTCATTCTTACCTTCATTCAATTTTAAAATGGTGCAAGTGGCTTTATGGGGTTCAAAAAGAACTGATTCTGTCCCTTCCACTAACTCGGTTGGGACTACAATGATCTCCCAAAGATACCAACAAAGGCAGCGATAAGTAACTGTGAGTAACATTACCTTCAAGTGGCTCAATTATTGGCAAAACTAGTATCTCTTTGGCTTAAAAGGTGTATTTATATTGTACCCCAAATTAGACAATTTTAATAGCCAGATAAGACCTGTTTAGGCATTAGGAGAAAAAGCAGTACTATGAACAAAAATAAAATGAAACATGGAATGTAGTGGCAAGAAGGGAAGATACCTGGCATGAGAGGGGGGAAAAAAGAAACAGCTTCAAATTTAGGGCTGCTGTACATGAAACTGTAGAGATAAGTAATTTAATACCATAATAATAATAGTGATAATGACAATAATGATATCTGCCTAATGGCTAGAATTCTTCATTCAAAGATGTTGCAGGTACTCAATAATTCTTCAGTACCGAGGATGTACGTTGTACACTACAAAAAGCAGAGGAGAGTTTTATTACATTGTCTTAGCAGTACATCTCAAGAAACATATACTGAAGGACATTTACTCCTCCTTTCTCATGCTTTTTTAGATATTCTAAATATCTAGATATTTAGATTCTACGTATTGTAGATGCACAGTAACTACACAATAAATACTGGACTGATTACACAGAACATCAAAAGATAGCAAAAAAACCACAGAATTTTTGCAATTTAACAGCACAAAAATGGAAAAGCACACCACATGATACTAAAAAAAAAAAAAAAAAGGGAACACATTTACAAATCTGGCAAACAGCAGCCCTAGAGAAAAGCATCTAAGCTATTCTCTTCTTGACAGCAACCTTTCAATTTATGTAGATAAAAGGCAACAGTGGAGGCATTATTTTGTCCCTCAAAAAGCAGCACAGCCCTGAAGACAGAATTAAAGGATGGACCAATGAAAGGATTACCAACCTAGAGAAATGCTGACATTCACGCTGAAACCATGTCTGTGTGTGCTCTGTGGTCCAACCACAACACTGACAGAACCGCACACACGTAGAGGCCTACATGGCATCCAGAGGTCACCTACTCCAACCTCCTGCTCAGAGAAGAGCCAAGAGCAGCAGGTTGCCCGTGGCTGCATCAACCTGTGTTTTAACCACCTCCAGGGATGGAAGCCATTCTGGGCAGTTCTTCCAACATGCTATCCCCACAGTTAAGATTTTTCCTAGTATGAAATCAGAATTTCCATTTTTTGCAACTGGAGTGCCATTGTTCTATTTCTATAAACCTCCCAGAAATGTCCTGCTCCACCTTCTCTATACTGTCATTAGGTATTCGCTCTTAAGAACACACCCATCTCTCTCAGCCCTCTAATCAATTTTGTCACCCTCCACTAGACTTGCTCCAGTATGTCAACATTTTTTTTTTTTTTTTTTTTTTTTTTGGAACCGGTGAGGCAAAGTTGGACCCAACACTCCAAATGCATTCTTGGAAGTGTTGAATAAAGGGGAAATACCACCTCCCTTAACACCCTTCCCACAATATTACTAATACTCTCCAGTATGCAGTTGGCCACCTTCAGCTCAAGGACATGCTACTGACTCAGATTCAAGTTGCTCTCCAACTGGTACCTGGGGTTGTTTTGTCCCAGATGTAGGACTTTCCACTTGTGTTTGTTAAACCTTATGAGGTTCCTGGCAGCCAATTCCAGTGAAGGGCCCCAATGGCAACCCTCCCCTTCAGCATTATGAGGCTGACATTCTCTCAGGCTTGGTATCATCTGGGAACCTGATGAGGATGCACACCATTCCTTTGTCCCAGGTTGCTAATAAAGACATATAATAGTATCAGCCCCAGTATCAACCCCTGAGGGGCGCTATTAGCAACCAGCTGCCACTGGAACATTGTACTGCTGATCATAACCCTTTGAGGTCAGTGGTCCTGCTAATTCCCCAGACACTTTACCATCCAACTGACAACCCCATAATTCACCAGTTGGGCTACAGGAATAACACGGAGACGATGTTGAGACTCTTGCTAAAGTCCAGGTAAGCAACATCCACTGCCTGCCCCATGTCCACTGAGCCAATCATCCCAATGTTATGACTTTGTTACACGATGCTATGGTAGCCTGCATCTGCCCTGATCTGAAATAGCTCTGCTCAAACCTTTTCAGGAAAGCCAAATAGATTTTGAACTCTGTCCACTTGCAGTGCTTACAATCAGCAGCAGCTCAGTTCCTTCATGGCAGGGGAGCAAGAACCGGTTTTAATTACTGACTGACGGAATAAATAACTCAGAGGAAGCGATGTGCTGCCAGCAACCAAAGGCAATTTGCAGTGTCCCAGCTAACACAGTCAATTACTTCATCTGCTTTTTTCTTCTAAGACACCACTCACTAATATTGTTTTTCTCCAATACTTCACTGCCTCCGAGGCTGTCATGACAACACTTCAAAAGACAAAGCCCAGAATGTTAATAAAATGCTATAGCATCATGATCTACAATTCATCGTACAACTGACAGTACTGTTAGCCTAAATGAGAGAAAACTGACAACTTATCAGCTTAGAAAGTTCTTCCCAACTAGGATACATTTTTGTTTACAGTAGCGGGAAAAAGCCAAGTACCACATTTAAACATGTTTCATTAATGCAATTTGATATTGCTGAGACAGTGACAAATCCTGATGTTAACTCCTATCCTATTATTTTAAAACAAATCTTTAAATACACGTTCAACTTTTCTTCAACTCTACTCATATTTACCTCTTTGTGCAAACTTACTGCTAAACCGCAACAAGAAGAGGCATGCATACAAATATAAATACACCACCTAAGCAGGCTTCAAGGTGCAATCCTACTGATAGGAGTTAAACCAATATAATTATATTTACAAAGGTCTCGATGAACATTCTTAACGTTTTTTTTCTTAAATTAGTATTTTCCTGCTTCAGTTTTATGAAACGCACATTACTCAATATGATACGCATTAGCATGAGAGTTTCAAAATTTCCTCCCAAAATAAACCTGGCTTTATAAGATTCTTTCTGCCCGCTGCCTGCAGTCACTGCCCTCCACAAAAACCCCATGCATTGATCAAACAACAGTTTACAACTGTTCCACCTTCAAGACAGTGGCAGACAATGTCATGAGTAAGGTACTGCTGCATACAGTTTAAGTTCCCAATCCTGCAGGTATTCTGCCTGGGAAGAATCCTAACATGATGTGTCAAGTGATTTTGTGAAACTCACCAATCCAGAGGGGCTTTCATGACCAGGACAATGTGCCTTTCGATAGCCTTTTGGTCCCCTCTTTCTGGTAATACCCTAACTATTTAATCACAAGACTAACTACAAACATGCAGAAACTTAACGCTGCTTTCATCAAGGAAAAGATCTTTGGACTATTTTCTTGTATATCAGTGTAGCACATCTATGTTATAAGTATGCACTGGCACGTACACATGTAAGAAAAAACAAAAACATATTGTTCCCCAACAGAAATTTCAATCTACAAATATTATCTCTAATATCAAACAGCTCTAAGCTGAAGCTCAGCATAAACATACAGGTTTAAGGGAAGGTTATCCAGACTCTTCAGAGAACTGGTTGTTTCTCATGTTTAAATCTGCTTATATGACTACAAAAGCACAGAAGAAACAAAGTTCTCTGACACATTCATTGAAATGGTTACTTATTAAATAAAAAGAAAAAATCAACACAATTACTTTAGTCTCTTCTCCTATAGGTGACATTTAGAATCTCTGAAATTTCTGCATCACCTGAATGAGAACAGAATTACTTCAGGCTAAACCAGTACACTTGCACCCACAAAAGCCCAAAGCTAAACATACAATTACCAGCAAGGACATGCGGATCCTATAAATTGTTTAATAAGTCAACAGGGTGAACACTCATCCCTTTAACACATCCACACTTGTAATTCTAATCATCAGTCTACCTAAATGACTGGGACAAACCAGCATTTAGAAGCACTGGGGCAACATCCAGAAGATGAAACCCAGATGTTTGACACAACAGCTCCCTCACTTGCATGTGCTTAGCTCTCAAGTTGTAATTTTAACCCAAGCACCTAAGCTCCTTACACAGTAGAGAAGGAGGCTGGATATTCCAGGATGAGATGGCCAAGTAAATAGGTAGCATGCTAAGCGTGCTGTAATCTAAAGTCAACACATTCATTGTGGAGCTGTCAGCATTTTGCCACTAGGAAAGCACAGTCAGTGGGGACACACACACACTCCTCAGTGCTACTCCCAGAATGCCCAATATAGAGATAAAAGAGGCTGGTTTCTTTCTGACTATTCCCACCCCACCAAGCCCCATGGTGGGTGAGCCTATGCCAGCTTTAGTCAGCAGTGCTGCTGCTTTTTGTTTAATACTGTAACTGCTGACAGTGCACTTTTTATAAGGCAGGGTGATAGCTCAGGAGGAGAAATACTACAGTTTAGTTCCTTCACTGGTGGAGGAATCTGTACCCATACCTCCATCTTCCAGACCACACAAGCTGCAAATCAATCTTCTCTTCCAGCCGGTGTCTGCTGTCCTCTCCTATTTGAGGCCAGTTTAAAAAAAGGCTCAATTTAAAAAAAAACAAAACCCACACACAAACATAGTGAAGCATGACTTTAAAGTTTAATGATCAGGCACTTGTGGAGAAAAGGGCAGGAAACACTAGGCTTTGCGTGTTTGCTCCAAGGAACATCTAACAGAACTAGTAACTTCTGAAATCAAGGGTCAGAGCCTGCATGTCTCCAGTCTTTGAGGGCAGTGTCTTCTTCTACATCCTTTCTGGCTCAGTGAATCATGCATTCTTTTTCTGGATAGTAACACAGATTCAGTGAGAACTGAAGACTACAAACAGCTTGGCAACTGTGATATTTGCCCGGGAAGTGGAAGATGTAGGTTGCTCCCTCCAGTCAAAAAAGGAATCTGAAGCAGGGTCTACTGCATTCTGAAGAAATGCTTTAGCTGACAATCGTTTAAAAGCAGCAGTACCTTCTCTTCCAATTGTCTTCTAAAGCTGTCGCTGTACTTTACAGAAGACTGACTCTGCAGCACACGTTGGGCGTGACTGGAGAATTCTCACCTGACTGAACTCCCCAGGAGACTATGGCAAAATAATAACAATCATGAACCAGGCAGCAGGCTAATCACCTCTCACACTGGTGGGAAAAAGTTCAGATATCCTACGGACTTGAGAGCTTTTAGCTATAGTGTGTGCAGGGCTTAGGCACCTTCAGAGCTTGGTGATAAGAGACTGAGGGTTTTCAGGAACGCAGTTTTGTCTGCAAGCACCTGGAACAGTTCTGTTAAAGTATTTCTGTTAACCTACTTATTGATAATACGGGAGAAGAGGGAACAGAATCAGGGGTACAACCTCACGTCAAGATGGCAACAACCACTTTTCATGTCTTTGCAAACTCCTTACTGAAAGACAGCAAACATCAAACCACTGAATACTTCTGTAGAGTGGAGTTTATACTGAAAATGGGAACATTTGTAAATTAATTCTAGTTTAATTTACCTATCTGCCAAGAGCTTGTCTTTTTATGTAATGCAAGTTAGTGAGCTGCATAGGGTTAAAAACCTATCCGTTATAACAAATGCACACCTAATATCCATCACTTTCTCTATTTGTTTACTCATTACAATTTTTTTCCCAATATATTACTGTTAACTTGATTTATGTGTTTGATTTCCAGCATCCATTCTCTGGGCAGAATCCCACAGATATCTCCAAGAACACTTATGCTTTGTATAAATAAATAAACCAACTGGGAAATGCACAGATATTACAGACAATAGAAGAGTCAGAAAACCATCTACACTAATTATTTTAAATCCATGTGTAAGGTTTGAGTTATGTATCAACACATGCAACATGGCCATTTCAACATCATGCTATCATCCACGTTAAGACCTTTCATCCTTTGCTCTCTGAGTGATCCTTTGTATGAGGCATCACCATGCTAGCTTTACAAGAACAACACTGCTGATCAGTATAGTATCAAAAAACCCTAGGTATAGTATTTCCCAAAAAATAAAAACCAATTGAGCAACAACGCTTGCACAACATTCACAATTGTGCATATAATATTCAATCCCCTAACTTATGTTATGGATTTAATATGTAAGGATTTTGGCTGAACACTCAACCTCCGGCTCATAAATTTACGTGGAAGGCATCTCCAGAGCACTGACCCTGCGTGTCTTCAAATTTCTTAGCAACCAGTAATGAGGAAAGATCTCTGCTTCTTTCCCTCTAGCCACTGTTAACAGCAGGAGATTTTTGGGTCGCAATTTACAAACTGTTTTTTGTTATCCATCTACTCTATCCTATAATAAAAAAGGGAGAAAAAACGCCTCATGAATTACATTTCCCTTGCACTGCATCAGCACATTCAGGCATAGGCAAGAGACTGAAGAAAGTACCAGATGCAGACCAAAGGGTTCTGTATGCAGCATCCCACAAAACAACCTAAGATGCCCAACTACACAGCACCATCACCAACTCATTTGCAATTTGAAACTTGTCAAGAAAGGCAATTATCAGAAGCGATGCACTCAAATCTTAACAGCAACTACACTCGGCAACCCAGCATCAGTTTAACCGGGGAGACTCATTCTGAGACGGGGTTATGCAGGCAGCAAGCACAGATTATTCTCGTCGGTGCCCGCCCCCGGGTCGGAATCGGACAGCCCAGAGACAAAACGCTTACCCCGCAGAGAGGGAGCCAGCCCAACCCAGCCCAGGCACACGGCTGAGGAAGGAGCACCCACTCCTTCCCAGCCGCCGCCTCCTCCCGCCTTTGCTCCCGGCCGAGCGAGACCATCTCTCCCGGCCCGTCGGTAGACAAAAGGGAGCCAGAATCCCGCCGCGGCCCGGGGCTGCCGGCGGAGCGGGAGCGGGACAAGCGCCCGGAAATCCCACAATCCCCGCGGCCCCGGCGGGAAACCCTTCCCCGCCCCCCACCCCGGGCCGCTCCACCGGGAAACCCCGGCCCAAACCCTCGCACGTGGGGGGGCGGGGGGGGCAAAGAGAGGGGATAAGGGGAGAGGGGGGGGAAAGGGGCGGACCTGCCGCACGGGGCCGCCTCCCGCCGCCGCAGGGGGCGCCAGGGGAGAGGAGGGGGCAGAAAGGTAGGGGCCTCCCTCCCTTCCTCCCTCACGGGGTGACCCGCCGCCTCCCGCCGCAACTCACCTGCTTGCCCCTCGCATACGGAGGCTTCGCGGCGCCCAGGTGGTACCGCCGGGTCCGGATCTTGCCGCCGCCGCCGACCCCGCCGCCGCCCGAGGCCATGATGGGATCCGGCCCGTCCGCTGCCCCTTTACGCCCCCCACCGCTGCCCCGGCCCCGCCGCGTTCGCGCCGGGCCCGGCCCCGGCCGCCTCGTGTGGCCGCGCTCCTTCGCTGCGGCCCGGCCGCGCTCCCCGCCCTCGCTGCGCTGTCACCGTCGTCACCGGGATGCGCCCGGCCCGGCCCGGCCCTCCCCGGTCTCCCCGCCGCTCGCTCGCTCGCTCCCGCCCGCCACGCGCCGCGCGGCCTGGCGCGGGGGCTCCGCGTTCTGCCCCTCCCCTCCCTCCCTTCCCCGCCGCGACACCTCCCCCCCACACACCCTCCCCCCACCCCTCTCTCCCTGCGCGCGCGGGCGCGCTCGCTCACCGCCCTCCCTCGCGGGGGGCACGCGCGCGCGCGCGGGGCCGCTTTTCCCCCCTCCCTCCCCCTCTCTCTCTCTTTCTCTCGGCCGCCTCTGCGATGCCGCGCGCGCGCCTCCCGCCCTCTCCTTCTCCGCGCTCCCCGCCCCCCCCACCCGGGTCGCCCGCCGGCCTCGCGCTGCCGGCCTCGCGCTGCCTGCCCGCTCGCGGCCGAGCCCCCTCTGCTGCACCCCTCCCCCCTCCCCTCCTCCTCCTCCTCCTCCTCCGGCAGACCGACCAACCACGCACCGCCCGCCCGCGCGTCACTGTACCGCGCTGCTGACGTCAGAAGAGCGGCGACCGCCCGGCAGCCTCCGCGCTCCGGGGCACCGCCCGCAGGAGGAAATCCCGGAGAGCTCCGGGACCGCAAGGAGAGCGGCGCCGCATCCCCGTCCCCATTCCCGTCCCCATCCCGTCCTCCAGGGACGGGAAAAACCTTGCTGGGACACGCAAAGGGGAAGGGGGCACGGGACACAGTTGCTCCCCCTTCGTGAGGCCGCGCCGGCTGTCGGAGCGTCGCGCCGTGGTGAAGCCCGGAGGCGGCAGCACGGGCTGGGGACGGGCCCCTACGCCTTCCGCCCTCTTTCCGCCGCACTCCGCCGGTCCTGGCGGAGCGACCTCCCCCGGATCCAGCCTGCCTGCTGTGTGCCGGACGTAGCGACTGCCCCACGCACACCTCCGGAACCCCGAGGGACGGGAGTTCCCTTCCTGCCGGGGGAGCTCCCGGCGGCGGCTGCGGAGCGCTGAAGAGCGGCAGGGCAGGCAGGCGGTGCGCCCGCGGAAGCCGCCTGGCATTGGGTTTGTGTCAGCGGTAGAAACTACAAACCGCGGGTTTACCACTGCTTGCCTCGGCAGACTTACAAGCAGGTGATAAAAAAAGCTTCAACTCACCTGCTGCTTCCTGCAAAGTGTCTATTAGTAATTTTTAAAACTTGTAATATGGAAGCATTTTGGGTTTTCTTCTAGTAAAAGTAAAGCTGAGAAAAAAACACGGCTTTACATTTTTAGAGTGTCGATCTGCCCTGGGGATGATGCAGCAGAGCAGAAAATCACTACCAGCTTCTCTGTAGTCCTCAGTAAACACGTTCACCCTACAAAGCCCACAATGTACTGAAAAAAAAAAAAATTACTGACATAAATGAGACACCGATACCCAACAGTGTCAGGGCTCTGATGTTATGCCCACCCATTCCAGATGTGTGTGTGTCAGAGCACACACACACAGAAAGTGCTTATCAAACTCAGGCAGACCAGCAAGGGCAACTCTGAATGCTCTGAATTAAAAATAAGCAGTAAGAGAGGGAAGTGCTTTTAATTTTAGCAGGGATTTTTGTCCTGCCAAGTCTGTTCGTACTTTTTTTTAACTTGACTGCAGCTTCTCAGACATCCTACATGACTTGCTCCTCAGTTTCTTAGTCTTGATTTCGTGGATATTGAAAGGAGACAACCATTTCCAAAATCCCAGCAGAGCAGGATTTTACAGGTATCTCCCCTCATGAACTGTAGTGCCAGAACTCTCATCTCTTCCTTTCCTACCCTACCACCATAAATACAATTTTACATGTAGTCAGATGGCTATCAGGGATAATCCCTTCCAGGCTGTAGGACACATTTCTTTAGAAGTGACCTGCAAGAACTACCTCATCTTGTGTAAACTGCTGGGGTTACAGATGCAGAAGCTGTCAAAGAAGAACTAATCAATATAATAATAATAATTTTTTTTTAATGGTTTTAGCCTGGATTTTTAACTCTTTGTCCAGGAAACAGTTATCATGCTAAATTCCAACAGAGGGGAAGGGAAGCAAGGGTATCAGGATTTTTCCATAAAGGAAGAGCAAGATTTACAAAAGGGTATCAGCTGTGCCTGTTGATAACTCACATTTATCAGTAGGTAGTACCCCAGATTTCAACTGGGGCAACTGGCTAAAATCACTCTTGCACAGGACAAGGGACAAGTTTAAAACATTCCCTCTTTTTGATGCATGCAAAATATATTAAGGCAACCTGTTAGCACGATTTTCACATGTGTCAAAGGCAGCTACACTATGTTTGCTCTGTAAATTCAACTTCTGCTTTATTTATTTTACTTCCATTTTAATTATTTAGAACAATTCACATGGTGACATGCCTTTAATGACACTCATGACTCAAATACTTCTTGATGTAGTCAAACAAGGTCTACTGACATGAGTCACTCAAGTTAAATAGATGTTACTAAAAATGAGACAAAACAAAAGGCAAATATATTTATCTCCAGCAGAATGATAGGGGTCATCACCATTTGATCAATCTTCCCTGTGAGTTATATCTCAAGTTACTTTGAGGTAGCACTAGAAAGAAGCTGTTGGTCCAAGAGCATCCCTGCAAAAAGAAACATTCACGGCTTAAGTACCATTTAACCTTTTTTTTTTTTTTTTCCATCTTAAGTACTCTTTACACCCTTTTCACCTGTTCCTTTTTCCCTGTTCACTGACCACAGGATTAGCTGCCCCTCAAACCATTATACTAAAGCCTTTCTGGTCAGAGAAATGAGAAAAAACAAACCCACTACTCTTCTTGAAGAAATTAGCAGGTTGATGAGTAAAGGCACTATCTATTGCAGTTAGGTGCAATGAAGAGTTTATAGAAACTGTACTAGATACTCTTGCCAAAAAACCTTCAAGCTTAAAAAAAAAAACTCAAAAAAAAAAATAAAGCAAATACACTTCACCTGGGTAAAACAGACAAAACAGGGGTTTTTTTTTTTGTTTTTGTTTTTTTTTTGAGTGCTCTTACTGCAATCAGCTCTTCATAGAACTGAGGGTAAGTACCTGTGTGATATGTTCAGGCCTGCATGCAAACTAGGTAATGAAGGCCAGTAGCTGAAGAACAGCCTTACGTATACTCAGTAAAAAAACCAAACAAACAAAAACCTCAGTAATGCATTCTAGCAGTTCTGCTGCACTCTACTGTATTTGGGGTTCCTGGGTAACAGAAACATAACATGAAATTCTGCATTCAGTGTGCCTTTGCAGTAAAGAACATGCAGTGCACATATCATCTTGATCCCATGTATGCCAGTAAGATGCTAGTAAGGCTCAGGAGACAGAAAATGAGGTCAGAGAGCTGCTTTAGAACAGAGTCACATGGGCTGCAGCCAACACATTCTCTTCCTCACCTTTCCTGTATGTTGACTGGAAGAAAATAATACCCCCAACATTTATTTCTCAGGTTTGGAGAATTAATGGCCCAAACCACCTCTGCCACTGTCTGACATGAACAGTGTCTTCATAGGGGTACTTTCCAGTCCAAAACAGAAGACACAGGCATATCTGAAAATAGTCTGTAATGCAGAGTGCAGGGACTTTTAACAGGTAAAATCTGCATAAGTGGGGTGGCTGATGACTGACCTTTGGGGGTTTATAGACTGTGGTGATAAAGGAATTAAAAAACCAAAAAAACCCAACAAGTTCCCACAAGTTACTTGCTGTAACTGAAGCGCAATGCTAGGTGATGCTATGCAAGCTGCTTCGAAAGCCCTGGAATCTGTCTTGCTGCTTGTGGTGATGGTACTGCCTACACAAAAAAATCCTTCACTCAGGAGACCAGTTTGTACCACCAAGATCCAGTACAACTAGGGACTACAACTGAAGTGGGATCAAGCCCAGTGCAGTTTCAAAGCTTTAATCCCCCCATTCAAATTCAAGGGGCCCACATCTGCTACCTTGAGCTTCCCCTCCTTACTGTAGTCCTCTTCCAAGCATCACTTTTCCATCCAGCTTCTCTTTATTATTCCACTTTGTCATATTCTCATTAATAAATTCCCTACCATCACCCTCTGAAGACTCACCAGTTCACACAAGGAAAACCATTCACCCAAGAAATCTATGTTCCTAGCTACCTTGCAACTAGCTCTCTGCACAGAAGGGAAACAGTTGCTGAAACTATGATGCCACTGCCCCTGCCTAGATGCCTTCTCCTTTTTTGCTTTGTCTCTTCCTACACATACATCTACAGAAAATCCAGGAAGAATTCCTAAATATTCTTCCTAAACAACTTCCTAAAAAATTCTATAAACAAAAGCCTTTTTGGTTTTAGAGCATCTGCATTCCAGAAGCAGAACTTTGAAAATATTCCTAACTGAAATTGAACTGTAGGAACTTTGCAATACAGTATTGCAAATTTAAATTTAACAGCATGCAGGTTGTGACCACTGTTTAAATTAGTTACCCTGTCATTAAGTCCAAGAACTTTATCCCCCTCTGTCCTCAGAACAATTGTGGTTTAGCTTGTTCCCAAAACACACCTGGTAGCACCAGTGTCTTGACTACTTTTAGTAGCTTCCAGAACTATGAGCTATGGTAATTTCTGCTACCTTTTTTCTTGGAAGAGGATTCTTCTGTTTCCAGTCTAACTTACTTTATCATTATGCATTAAGTAGTAAATACTTTTGCATATGTATAGGCTTAAAATAGTCCCCATCACTGGAAAATACTTAATACCCTTCAAGATGACAACCTTGAGAGAAAGCCACTCAGAAGTTGCTAGCTTAGCAGAGCTTTCCTCATTGCCATTTCCCCTCATCTCCCAAATACTGGAAATTCATCATCCTACTGAAGTTTTATAATCTCATCACTACAAAACAACTGAGCCCAGGACTGAACAAAATAGAGATTTTTAGGATGGGGTGCCACTTTGTAAAGAATAGTTACTAGGATAGTACTTTGTTCCTGATTTCACCTCCTTTGAACCAGAGTTATTTTCAGGTTTTTGAGCATGCACTATAGTACAGCAGTTGGTGCTGCAAAGTGTCAGTTGAGAAGACTGACAATAAAAAGGGCAGAAATAAAATTATCAACAGGGATCATCCTTAATCTTTGGAATGTCTGCAGATACGGCAGCTGAAAGTTTGCCCTTCTGAATGTTTGAAATACTGTATTGATAAAGCAATTCTAACTGACCTAACAGATCAAAGTAGTACAGTTAACACCAGCAGACAGCAGGAAAAAGACTGGGCCCAAGTGTTCCTGTTGTACATCCTGGAGCATCTCCCAAATAAACATATAATCAAAGCAAATGTGACAATTGCCCAGGAAACTGGGAAATAAGTGACAGCTAGGTTTTGCTAGTGTCCTGATGCCCATACTCAAAACAGGTGAAGTACTCCTACTGCCTCCAGCTAAATTCCACAAGCCAGAAGAGAATGAGCTTCACATATATAAGTAAAATCCCTTGCTGGCAGGTTTGCAGAAACAAAATTTTATTTACACAGGCAAGTCTGTCTTTAGACCCCATTGAACTCTTTACATTTCTAGAATATTTACATGATTTCAAGATGCTCCAAGAATTGAGTGATGAACAAAAAAAAAAAAAATTACAGAACTGTCAAAAGCATAGCAAAAGAACCCAACCTATCATTGTGCTTTAAAACTTATGATCTAGGGGGTAATGTAGAAGAAATGTAATTTTAGCACCTTGGTCATTACGGTCATGCTATATAAGACACTTAAATAGCAGAGGGGATATCAGAAGTGACCGTATCCAGAGGCTGCCAGTGACAATTCATGAGGGAATCGTAGAGTTCTTCACTTGTCTCCATAAATTGTCTGTTCATTTCATCAACATCAAAGTAAAGCTGTGGATCTGAAAATAACCAAAGCTTGGTAAGTACAAGCATCTAATCTTGGAAGGCATACACACAAAAACCTGCAGCAAATGCCTAATAAAATGGTTCAGATTAATTTAATAGATTTAATAATAAACTCAGTAATATGCTTATTCACCTAGAATTTTAACAAACCTGACAAGCCCAGTTTCTTTTGGAATTCATGCATTAGAATGCTAGAACTATACTGGTATATCAAGACTGATGACAGATTTGATGGTAATTAACATGAAACTTGTCCCAAAATCCATTTAATTAATTCCTACTAAGGAGCATGTTACATAGGATAGATTTTCTGAACATCAACACAAGACATCTCTGTGCAAGAAACTATCTGCAAACATGCTGGGCCAAACAGTTAAGTTTTGTACCAAATCTTTTACTGTAAGCGAAATCCTTGTTTTAGGACCTGCAATATAACCTTTTACCTCAGAGTTTGGCAAAACAAAGCCTTTGCCTATTAATGAGTTCAATATAGAATATGCTTAGCAGAATCACCACAAAGATGTGACAAATTCTGTATTAGACCGTTTTGGAAGAACTGAAGGGAAAGTTACAAGCAACCTGTAAAGTACTGTACTGTAAAGTGATGAAAAGGTCCCAGTTCTACTTTACATGGTGTACACTATGAGCTTTAAAATCCTACCCCAGCTACAACCCATAGAGGTCCTACTACTTCCAAGACATTCTTCATCCAATAGTCACTGGCCTGCATTTCTAAAGGGCACAAATATGGCTTAAGTCAGATGGTAGTGACAATCATAATTACCTTCAGTTAGTAGGTCATCGCTGATTTCAGTCATAGCTGCAGTTTCCTAAAAATAAACAAACAAAAAAAAAATCTTTTAAGTTTAATCACTACCAATTTTAGAAAGCATCACAAATCCAAAATAGCTATTAAAAGCTATTAATTGCTCTCACAACTACAAAATAGGTCTGGGGGGGAGGAAAATTACTTCACTTGGATTTTTGGTGTGTTTGTTGGAGGTTGTTTTTTGTTAAAGAAACACATAGTACAGTTCAGGTTGAAAGGGACTTCTGCATGTTGTAATCAGTAAATTGGCTGATCCAAAGTAACACCATACTATACTTTTTAATTTGCTTTAAGCAAAGTACATCAGAAAAACAGCAAGAGAGAAAACCTATACAACTGTACGCTCAGACCCATTGGTTGGCATACATGAATGTTGGTGTTTAAGTCTCCATTTCTATAGATGTACTATTTAGGCATTTATAAAGATACCTCTGAATGAAGCTGTTATTCTATACACTAAGCAGAAAGCATTATTCCAGTTTTGTAATTTCTCTGCTCTTAGACAATTTGTGCAACTGGAGATTTTTTTCTTTTTTTTTTTTTTGAAAGAAAGGTGGTAGAATCTTTACCTCAAAAACAGCTGGAGCCATGACAGCATCTCCTAAAGAGCAGTCTCCAACAGCTTGCATGCTATCATAGTGAGCATAGGAGCTGTAGTTGTAGTCAGCATAAGGATCGTAATTCCACTGTGAGGAGGAGGAGGATGAGGAGGAGGAATAGTAGTTCTGATAATCTTGGTAATAATCATTATAATTGTAGGACTGGTACCGCTGGAATTCTGCTTTCAGTCTGCAACAGGAGAAGTTATATCAAGCTAGAGTTTGAGAACAATGAACTCTAAACACACTTCTGAAGCTACACTAATTACCAGCTCATGGATTTCGAAGTTTAAAAGGAAGCTTTTCTGAACAGTTGCCTAAGTAACTGTCTGTCACAGACCATGACTGACAGTTAATACAGAAGCAAATGGTCTCACCTTCACCAATACCAAGAGTAATTATCTCCATGGATTAACTTGAGCCACGACACTCATCTATATGCATTTTGAGTATTTTTAGAGCTGTATAAGCAAGCTGCTGATAAATCTTTGTGCTCTGCTAAAAACAGATTTATCAACACCAGAGACATTTATCAAGCACAGCTGCTTTAAAGATGCATTCAGTCTTAATTAGCCTCTTAATCTTTTGTTTGGTTTGCACTAAATCTTACTGTTTCCAGAGACAAAGGGGCAAAGTCAAGATTATCTGCTTCCGAGGCAAACTGGCAGGCAGTGTCAGATGTTCCTATCTGCCTCCATCTGCTCAACCTTAGTCCATCAATAGTTGCCAAACTATGTCAGGTGAAGTCAGCACTGCCATTATCCACTATGAAGCCAAAGCAGCAGGAAAATGAGAGAATTCATTAGCTCTTAAGGCTAGAGGTCCTGATGATTATCTTCACTACTTTCCTTCCTCTATTTTGTCAGGGACAATTTAATACAAATGAGAATAATCAATACACAAGTGTTGTCTGTTCTAGACCAGAAGCATACTACATAAAATACATTCAGATAACCCAGCTGCATATTCCAGAAAATTCTCTACACTTAAGAAATTTCCTCACTGATTGTTGGGCAGACCTCCTGTATCTGCAGAGTACAATTTCTCTCTATCTCCACCTCACTACAGAAGTCAAATCTAGCTTTTTGTCAAGAACACAAACTGAAGGAGCTCAGGTATTTCCAATATAAATGACTTGGTGACAAACTACTCCACCAGATATACTCCACCAAGCTACACCACTCAGATATAGCAGATTAATAACATTTTAATACCTGCATTACATTTGTTTAATTACTATAAAGCTACACATACATTCTAATAAAGAAATTCTGTTCTCTTGCTACTTTAGGAAAGAAATGACTAGATTATATCCTAAACTTCTGCTTCTAACTCCTCTCCTATATACATCTTCTTAAGACAGAGAAGTCTGAAAAAAATGCTGACATTCTTGTTGATAGCAGAAGTGAAGAAATTAATTGTTCCTTTGTGACCTTTTCTTACTTTCAAAAAAGTCAGAACACTTTTGAATAGTACTCTCTTGGGTAGGAGCATTTCCATTCTAAAGCAGAGGCAACATCTTGCAGAATTATCCAGGGTACAAGAAACTAAAGATACCATTTTCACTGTATAACAGAACACACGAGCTAACTTCATTAATACACTGGAATGGTTTCTCTGTATCCTGGGTCAGAGTTTATCAAATTTGGTTATCAATTCTCCAACTGTTCAGAGACTCAAATTGCTTTGAATAACTGAAAGAACTGAGCCAGCAGAGTTAAAAAGCCTCTCAAAGTCAATTATCTTTAAATTCCCTGCTGCCCCAATCACTTGAAAAGCAGGCAGTACTCTAAACAAACCGTTCCAAAGCAACATCTCTTCTGTCTTCTGCTCCCCCTATATAATCTATTTTTCCACTTAGCAGCTCCTTCCTCAGCATACTGTAAAACTAGTGACATGCTACCTTGTCTAAACTATAAGGAAAGCTCTAGAAGAAATGCTCCCTAGCATCCAAAACCAGCTGTTGTCTCTTCTTTTAAGCCCAAACCTGGAAGGTACTTATGAATGCATTCAGCTTTGCTACTGTAAGAATTAAGGCTGGTTAAAACAGCAGCTCAGCTCAAGTTACATAACCTTGCCAGATTTAAGAGATTCCCCCAGCAACCCTGAAACAGGCTGATGAATCCATGGAGTTGAAAGATGATACTTCTGTATTTTTGGTTTTGTAGTGTGTACATCCATTATAGCAATGGACACAAACTTCACAAAAGCAGAACTACACAATTCTGATTATTTACAATTACTGTATCAACACACAACTCATTTGTTACCTTTTAGAAATTCCTATGCTCAGCCGGATTCGTTTTCCCCCGAGACCTGGTGCATTCTGGCAGTCTTGCAGTGCCCTCATCTGATCACCTTGCTCACCAAATCTGACAAAGGCATACCCTCTACAATTTTCAAAAAGGAGAAAACAAATACCAGTATGATTAATAGTAAAAAGCTAATTAATTAAATTTCTGTCTTCTACAAAACCAGAAAATAGTTGCTACTGTGGCTTCTATTACCTAAGCAACTTCTCTGGCACATGCATACACACAAAAGATGCTGTTGACAAATTTAAAGCTTTGGCCAGAAGCAAAAACCTTGTTTATCACTAGAATTAGGATGTAAGTGGCTGAAAGCCAAAAGAACAATACATTTTAATTGGTGTCTGTGTAAGTAAACAGCTTCCATGTTTCTGCATTTACAGCAGCTGATTTATCAGTTAGTAGTAACCCACTCTTAACCACTCTAATACCACTAACATTCTTTCCATACTTGCTTTCTCTAAAATTTCTTGCACTTGTGTATTACAGCCAGCATTTCCTGAAGAGGAAACTTGCTCATCCCTGCCTGGCCAGTGCAGCTTCTGATATGCTTTATTTTCTAGTACATTCAGTCTCCCAACCCCCTAAGATTTGCCAGGCCTTGTACTTTTCTCCCACATGTAAACAGGAATTATTTTGTCTTCTGTACTGCAGATGACTAAGTAGACACGCTGTTTATCTAAGCACAGCAGCACAGAGTCACATTGCACAGCTCTCTCTTCTCCCACCACCTTGTTCCTTTCACATGGATTTACATGTGGGTAAATTGAAGCTTAGCACATTAACTGCTTAAACTAACCAAGAAATTCTGGAAATGCAAGGATCTATGTTGTTAAAAAAAAAGCTAATGCTAGAGATTACTCTCTCTTCCTGCCACTCAAGAAAATGCAGGAACAGTTCCAATGCAACTTCTTAAATATTACTTATATTAGCAAACACATTGACAGCATCATATATTTTCACATGCGTTACCTGGAATATCCCAGGAGATCTGTTGCTATTTTGCAGTCAATACATGAGGGATATCTCTTTAGGAAATAGTCAAAGAGCTGGAAATCATCAACTTCTGGAGTAAGCTCCCCAACAAATATTGAATAATCCGGTCTTTAAAAAGAAAAGAGAAAAACTGTCAAGTTTAAGGTAAGTGGGTGACTGCAGTCTTAAGTACCAGCATGCAAGCAGGCAGTTACCACTGGACAAATGAGCAGACAAACTCTGAATGGAGTGTAACTGCAAAACTGTGCTGAGTAATGTACAGAATTGCAATCCCATCAATCCAACATAAAGGTCTCAATTTTTCTGGGTCCATTTTACTGCTTTCACCAAAAAAAAAAGCAGCATTTCAAAGACCCATCTTATTAAAAAGCTATTAGAAAGTTGTTTAAAGAAGATACTACTTCTCTGAACAGGGAAGGTGAGGCACAAAAATAGCAAGAAAAACTATTAATTCAAGTTACAGCCATGATTCCAAAAACTGTGACTATTTTGCTACCACTTCTCAGTATTTTATATGAGGGACAGATTACAAAAAAGACTTTAATTACTCTATTGCCAGTGTATTTCCATTCACAGCACTCAGTGCACAGACACCAAATGTGCCATTTCAGGATTTTAAAAGTAAGTGATGGCATTCACTTGGCACTATCAATTTTAGTAGATAAGGTCAAAGTTTCTCATTACAAAAGGTCTTTACCTGACTGAAATATTTGTACTACTAGGAACGAACTCTATTCTTCCTGGTTTTATTTTGTTCTTTTTCTTCCGTTTCTTCTGTGGTGTTCTCCACCAGCTGTAGGCCTGGAGACATTCTCTTTTTTTCGCCATTAAGTCCTGTTGGGAGAAAAAAAATCACCTTTATAGTATTTAGCCTCATTTACATTCCTCCCTCCCACTCCCCATCACCACAGGTGATTTCCCCATATTCACCTTGCCCTTGAAAGAAGCCTGGGGTCCCATTTCTCCCTCCGCCTCCCATGAGGGAAAGCAGCCTCTGGGGAAAACGCCTGGCAAAAATAACAGAGCCAAAGGATTGTATGAACAGCCATATTCCCCTGACTTGTCAAGCTGGCTAACGGATTGACAGCTTCCTCTGGGAATCAGGGAAAAAGCAGACAGCCCTTTGATGTTGGCCAATCCTAAATGTTAATTAGCTTCAGGACTGGACTGTGTTCCACTGGAGCTCCAGGCTCAAAAACCCCTGCAGCAGCACAGGCTTGAGTGACGAAGTGTCAGGGAAATCATTACTCTTGCCTAGAAGGGATCTCAGCTGCCTCTCATCTCCCCTCACCTAGGAATCCTTCTTGTGAGATGCCTCTCCTCACTACCCAGCTGTGAATCACTCTCCCAGGCCAGGAACAACGAAAGGAGGCCGATTAATGGAACGTAAGGAGAAACAGACCAGGAATAGGCACCAGCTTGGCTGAGGGAAAACTCAAACCCAGACGCAAGGCCAGGAAGAGGCATAAAAAAAGTGCCTCTTTAAAAAAAAAAAAGAAAAAAAAAAAAAGGAAGAAGGAAAGAGCAAGCAAAACCCCAAAACCCACAGTTTTAAAAGGAAGTGGGGCAATTACACGAAAGCGCAGGGAAACAACAGCTGTGTTACCACAGGCTGCCTCCCTTGCTTAAGATTTTGAAGAAGACTTCCAAAAATAAGAATGGTGTTTTGCAGCATTTTTTTTACTTACGCAGGCTTTAAGGTTCTTCCTCTAGAACACCTCTACATATATCTTATATAGAGGCTTTTATGCGCAAGGTCCTTCAGAAGAACTTGCGCTCAAGCAATCCAAACTGCAAACCTTGAACGTCATGCGCCCAACCTGCTTCAGTTGATAACGGTTACGTGTCCAGAGGACAGCCACCAATTGAAATGCCAAATTACAGGAAGAAGTCGTAGGTCTAAAAGAACACCCACCTCAGAGCAAGCTAGCTATTTCAGCTTTACATTTACTAGGAATTCTGAGTATGGTTCTGGAATCCACGTAGGCATTGCAAGCCTGAATTTCTGACCAGATCTTACCTGGCTTGCCATGGCTCAAACTATCTTCCGCCTTTCCCGGAGAGCACAGCTGCACAGGTTCAGTCTGCTGCAATCCTTCCGCTGGAAACGTGAAAGAGGAACAAAAAGTTGAAGGATCTTGAACTTGGGATTGATTACTTTCCAAGATTTTGCCCCACCTCATGTTTTTAATGTTGTTAATCCAGAATTTAAATCTCTAAGGTCTAACTTGCCACTGTTAAAGCAGTGGAGATAAAAAGGATTAAAGGCCAACAGGGTTATGCTTAGAAGTCATCTTCACTTTCTTGAACTGTAGTAGTCCACAAAGTTTTCCCACTGCCCAAAGCACTAGAAAACTGGAGAGCTTTTAAGTCACCTACACCTTACCCTTATTTCTGAAATACCTACATATAATGCAGTAATTCAGAAAATTCATGTACTAAAATGTTTAAAATCTCAAAGATAAACAGACTTTATTATGTTATATACAACTCTTCTTCTTCCCCCCCCCCCCTCCTTTCAGGCACAGTAGAAGTCACTTTATTTGTACCACAGCTTATCAGCTGAAAACAAGCAGTGGCACTTTTTATGCACTGAAGAGCAAGAAAAATAAAACAAAGAGAGGGCACAGGGTTTATGTGATCTTTCTCTGCACCTTAAGATGTGCCTTCTCTCAGTTGCCTCATCCATATACACATTTCACTCACTACCAGGGAGTTTGCAACATAAATTACCTTCTACTGCCCTAACTTAACCATTGGATTCACTTCACTGAGAAGGTGTCTATTTCTTGATTTCAACACTTTTAAATTCCAACCCCAATATAAATCAGCACCAAAAATAAATTTGCAAAATATTTTGCACGTACTTCCACACACAGCTGTTTATTCACCACTACTTTTTTTTTTTTTCACATCCAGTATTGCTCCTTCTATGCAGATACTTGGCTGCTGGTTTTTTAATTCCCATTTCCATCCAAGAATTTGTCATGCTTTACAAAGTGGCTGGTCAAATATGCATTCACATAATATACTAATTACATGTGTCTGCAGTGCCTTAATGGCTTGCTCACACAGGGAAGCAGTTCAGAGCACTACTTCTGAAAACTGATCAGGCTAACCTGACACAGGATAGCCATATACCATGTTATAACATCCATGCATGGATAACTCAGGATATACTCAGGATAACCATGCATTCCATCCCATAATCATTGTGAAGCCAAGAAAATAGTCAAGCATAAACAAGCCCTTAAATACAGGCATATACCAGTAAGGTATACATCCCTTACTAAATCTGTGTTCATTATAAAGAATTACCACCTATTTTTTCCTGATAAAGGAAGTTATTATTGATAAAAAAATATCCAGACACTGATGTTCCTCTAGCTCAAGCATCACTTTTATTAAAAAGAACAATGAACTCCCCCATGCTGTAAACACTGAAATACTGAATTCACAGCTGCATAAGGTTTTTGCTTTTTTTTAACTTACCACTCTTAATTCACGTGGACTTCACCGAAGGTGGCAGGCAATACAAAGCTGTTTGATTGCAAAACACTGCAAAAGGCAAGTGATGCAATCGTTTCTCACAGTCACCAGACTTTTTCACAAAATTGTTTTTGCGTTCTTTCCCTGTCTGATCTTGACTGTTGCCTCTCGATCGTTTCACTAAAAAACAAAAATATTTAAAAAACAATTAAACCAGCTTGCATTAACATCATATTTCTTACATCTACATGAACTGTAGCTACAGTTATAGATAGCTTGCTACTTAAGGAGAGGCTTAACATCAATAATTCAAGTGCACCCTTCATTTTATTACACATGCGTTTTACCACCCCATTTAATCTGCGTTTTGATTATGATGCTTTTAACGGTGAAAAGGTGGGCGACGCTATTTAGGAACAAAATCGCTTATAGGGACACAGCTCACTCAAGCTGCGATGACAAGCCGCCCTCTTTCTCCATTCATTTCGCTCACATGAAGAGCTGGCTCAGGGCTTGCGGGATGGGGAAATCTCCCAGTGGGCCTCAGGCCGGCGTGGTGACCCCCGCCGAGCCCAGGCCCGAGCCACACGGCGCCGTGACGCATTTTGATAAGCCACAGGGCACGACGGGAAGAGCCACGGTGCCCGGCACAAAGTGCGCCCCGCCCGGCCGCGGCCCTCTGCAGCGGCCACACTGGCGCCGAGGCCGCGCTTCCCGTTTACTGCGCTACGCGGCAGAAAAAACTAAAAGCGGGACAAAAAAATGTAAAAAGCCCTCTAAACACAAAAACAAAGACAAAGGGTCACCGAAAGAGGCCGCGGCGCCCCCCCAGCAGTTCCCGGAGGTGGGGGGGAAGCAGTTCACCGGCCGCTTCGGCCCAACGGCCGCCAGGCCTCACCGCCCCGCTGCCCGTGAGGCGGCGGCTCCAAGGCCCCGGAGGGAAAGGAGGAGTCCCTCCCTCCGTCCCCTCACCCCACTCCCTCATCCCGTTGCGCAGGACATCGGTTCGCGCTCCCTCGCCTGCTGATTGCCCCGGTACCCGCGCCCTCCGTCCCCGCCGCCCCTCTCCTCCCCCACCCCGATCCCAGCACTAACGCCTCTCATCCTCCGCGTCGCCATCGGCAGCAGCACCAACCCCGCTTCCGCCCCGCCAGGACCTCCCGCCCGGGCTGCCCCGCGTAGAGCCTGACCCGCGGAACCCGTACCCCCGCCGCTTTTCCGGGCTTTCTCCGCCCACGGCCGCTGTCGGAGGCCGCCGGCAATTCCCCAAGTGAGCGCTGCCGACCACCAGCCGCCGGCCTACCCGGGCGTGACGCGTCCCGAGGCGGGCGCAGGCAGCGCGCAGGACGGGCGGTGGCGGAGGGCGGCAGGGCCCCGTGCTGGCGCCACGCGTGGCGGATGGAGCTGGTGGCCGGCTGCTACGAGCAGGTTCTCTTCGGGTTCGCTGCGCGGCCCGAACAGGTACCGGATGAGGGCGGAGGAGGGGGAAGGGAAAGGGGGGGAAGGAGAACGACGCACACCGCGGCCCTAAGCCTCCGCTGGCACCCCCCTGAGGGAACGGTATCCCGGCAGCGCGCCCCGCTACTCACCGCCTCCTCTCTCCGCGGCCGCGGGGCCCGGCGCCGGGTGGGGTTTTAAAGGAGCGCGGGGGCGGGGCAGGCTCCGGCAGCTGCAGGCTCGGCCCCTCGCTCCGAGCGCGGGGTGTGGGAGCAGCCCACGGGCACCTCGGCGCTCGGCCCCGCTCCCCCTTCTCGGACTTTAGGCGCGGAGCTGAATAGCGGGGCGGGGGAGGGATGGCTCTACGTCTCGGGGAGAGGAGGGGGGACAGGGCCAAGGTGGAAGGCGTGTCTCCGGTCTGAAATGGTGGAAAAAAGGAGAGTTTGCCCCAGTCGTCCCTGGGGCTGATCTTTGTGCGGATGTTTTACACATGCAGCTTCGTCTAAGCACAGCACTAACTACGACAGGCGATTTGCACGCTTAAATCACTCAGACTAACATTAACGTTAACTCAATAACATCCCATTATACTTGGTATATTTAGCATTATTATGTGTAATTCCATCACATTTTTCATAAATACCTTTTCAGGTTTTGCTCCTTTAAAAAAAAATTAAATTTAGGGGATGATGAACTTGAAGCTCACTATTGTAAGCTCTAGAAAGACCTGTTTATTTTGTATTTCATTGACAGTCCTGGACAGTCGTCCCTGATTTTACACATCATGCCCATTCCGCCTCATTGTCAGCAGTAGCAGTGAATAACAGATATGTGGTCACTGGGAGCAGGGATGAGACAATCCATATCTATGATATGAAAAAGAAGACAGAATATGGGGCACTGCTGCAGCACAATGGTAAGGAAGTATTTCTTCTTAAAAATCTTCCATGTTAGAAACTTACAGCTGAAAAACTAACCTTACAAGACGAAAATAGTCATTTTTTTTAGTAAGTCTTTAATAGTGATAGTGCTGCAGCCATGATGGTTGACAAGCAAGGTAAGCTTTTGAGCATAAACATCCACAAATCAATTTTGGAATTAACCCACAAATATAGCTTGCTGCTTCCAGTTGTTTTTTGTTTTAACTGTTTCAGAAGTTACAACCTACAAATGGCTTGTTAGCCATTTTTGGTTTAGAGGACAGTTTATCTAGACCATGTCTACTCCCAACAATCATCTTTCCACGTGTCTGCCTCCTGTCACAGATGTACATGAGCCACAGCTCATGTACAGGTCAGCTGTCTGCATGGGAGCAGGCTGCTCATTTTGGGTTGTTTGTATCTCAGCCCTGGTTGTCGTTTTTTCTCCTAAAACTGAGCAGTACATGGAGCTAAGACTGAATGTAGTACCTGTGTTGAGCTCACATATAGTAACTGTAGTACTTATGGGAAGCAGCACATGCAGTAAATTCAGCTGTGCATCAAGAGCAGGGCTGTGACACAGGGGCATTCCTTACCAATTAAACAAGTTTTGTGTCACCTGTGGCACAGTGGCTAAGGATTGTTGTTTTAAGGAACAACAGATGGAGTTCAGATGTGAATGGCTATGGGGGGGGGAGGGCTGATAGAGCCCATTGGTGATTGAATATAACCCGAAAGTTGCCAGGGTGGGGCAACTGTGAAGAAACGTTCAAGGCCTGTGAAGAAATATTTAGGAAGTAATTCAGATTTGCCCCAAGGCAGGGTACTAGATGGCACGTTTTGATGCTAGGAGCTTCTCTGTTAATTAATACGTTATCTGTGTGAAAATGTTCAGGGTGTAAAACACTGCTAATGGCTCTCATTTGGGTTTTGTAGGCACAATAACTTGTTTGGAGTTCTATGGTACTGCACATCTACTGAGTGGGGCTGAAGATGGACTAATTTGTATCTGGAACACAAAGAGATGGGAATGCCTGCAGTCCATTAGGGCACATAAGTGAGTTTCTTAAATCTGTATATTTATGTGAGTTTTCATGTTTATTTTCCTTATTAATAGTATATGTGGCTAATATATTTCTGTTGTTTTTTTTTTAAATCAGGGGGCATGTGACATCTCTTTCTATTCACCCTTCTGGGAAATTAGCTTTGTCAGTAGGAACAGATAAAACATTAAGGTGAGTCAGAACTGATTAATAAATGCTGGAAATCACAGTTCATTTATTCTTAACAAATTGTTACAATTTTGTGTAGGCACTAGGCTGTGCAACACTGACAAAACATACTTGGACATCAAATGGTTCAATGATCCATAGGTTTGTCTTTTCAAATTCTAGGTACTAGTGGTATTTTAAAGTATTTTAAAAATAGTCCTTGCTGTTCCCAGCCTCTTGTTATGCTCTCTTTATAGTTGCTTGTATATGTATAAATACATGTGCATTTTGGAACATAATTTGTTTAAATTTCTGAAAGCTGTCAGGTTTTCTCAGTGTGAGAAAAGTAATTTTCCACTTGGAGTGTGTACATGTTGCTGTACATAGGTGTTTCAACTATATAAAATGGTATTTTTAACAGGACAAAGTGATATTTTGTTCCTTCTGGAATAGTGGTTTATAAAATAAATATCAGCAATTCAGCCTTTACCGTGTGCAAGCGATGTAAAAAGTCATCAATTTCTTTTGCATTAAGAAGGGAGCAAGAGATGCTTTAAAGCTTCCTTCAGATGCCTGGCATCAGCAGAAAGGACTGCAGTTTCTCTGTGCTGTTTTTTTAACTGGAATGCATTTTATCTGTTGTTGTCTTTCAGAACTTGGAATCTTGTGGAAGGACGATCAGCCTTTATCAAAAACTTGAAGCAAAGTGAGTTTATCAGTCTAAATCCACTACAAAGTGAAATTAGATAGTTTTAATTTTTTTGTGTAAAGAAAAGTAGACTGAACTATCAACGAGCCAGTTAATTGCAAGCAGCTTTCAAACTATTTTTGCACATGCAGGCAAGCGTACGCAGCCATGTGTCCTTTATAATAAGAACAAATTACCAAAAGGAAAATACATTGACACTAAAGTAATGTTATTTCCTTGAAATTTGATGTCAGGATATTGAAATAAATGTGCTTTTTTGGTTTTTATTCTTCTACTTCCTCCACTTCTGATAATCAAAGATAAACATTTATGAACATAATTTTACTTGTTTTTTATACGTTACTTGATTTATTTCCTGAATTTTTCTAGGTTTAGGTAGAAAAAAGTGTCTAGCAGCTTCTAAAGATTCTTCCTTTTAGATTCTCAAGCAATATAGAATGCAGTGTGTTAATGTGTATGCAAATATATCAATATATACAGATGCCCATATAATTAAATGGTCCCCCACGGGAGAGAAGTATGTGACTGTGATAACAAACAAAGTGGATATCTACAAACTTGACACAGCTTCAATCATTGGCACTATCACAACAGAGAAGAGAATTTCTTCACTTAGATTCATTACAGTAAGTACAAAAAAGAAAGGTGCTGGGAAATCAACTCATTTGAAACACATGAAATTAATCACTCTTGCATTTCTTTTTTCCCATTCCAAGGACTCTATCCTTGCCATTGCTGGAGATGATGAAATGGTAAGGCTCTATAGCTGTGACTCTCAGAAATGCCTGTCCGAATTTAAAGCCCATGAAAACAGGTATTTTATATTTGTTTACTATTTAAATATTTATGGTAATGCTGAGTGCTCACTAAAGTTCAACGACTTGTAATGCTCAACATATTTTAGAAAGTAAATTTAGATTCTAATAGAAAGTAAATCTAATTATGTACTAAATTCCTAATTTTGGGACAGTATGAACACAAGTACTCTGCTTTCCATGCATGTTACAAAAGCAACAGGACATAGACTTAGAAATACTACAGTTCTAAATTTATGATCTAAGAGCAGTATAAAATATTTAGCCTAGAGATGAGAAGGCTCCAGGCAGACCTTATAGAGCATCCTTCCAGTACTTAAAGGGGGCCTACAGGAAAGATGGGTGGTACCTTTTATCAGGGAGTGTAGTGATAGAATGAGGGTATTAACAGTTTTAAACTGAAAGAGGATAGATTTAGATTAGATGTTAGGAAGAAATTGTTTACTGTGAAGGTGGTAAGACACTGGAATAGGTTTCCTGGGAAAGTTATGGCAGCCTCCTCCATGTTAGTGTTGCAGGTCAGACTGGATGGGACTTTGAGCAACTTGGTTTAGTGGGAGGTGTCCCTGCCCATTGCAGGGATGATCTTTAATGTCCCTTCCCATCCAAATCATTCTATGATTGTAAATATGGGATCATTTTAGATGATGTCTAAATATATCTTAAATTTAAGATCTTCATATACTGGCATGGATCTGTCTTAACCTTTCTTCCAGGATAAAGGTCTTCTTTCACCGTTTCCTCCCTTAAAGCTTTTTTTTTAATCAGAACTGTAGTGGGGTCTGTAGCACTTCTCAAGACAGGACACGAAAATGCCTTTACAGGGTTCCCATTGCTCCTCTACAAAACTTGCTTGTCCTCAGCAACCAGATTTGGTAGTAGGACCCCTGGTCACATTCTGTTTTATTTTGGTCAGTCCTTGACTGTTGCCCCCTTGGCAGACATGAGTCTGAATTACCCAGCAGGGCTATTTTGGTTGGAAGACCTGAAATAGAGCCCCTACCTATACTGTTTTTAATTCACCTAATTTAGCATTAGCTAAAATGTCCCTTGTGTGCTTAATAGTGTGTACTTAGAACTATTAAAGTGTTCTCAACTGAATCCTAGCAATCCTAGCAAAGGCAAGTGTTACTACTGTAAATTACAGCACTCAAACCAGATGACTGTCCCAAGATCCTGCCCATCATTTTGGGGTTTTTAGTTCAAAATGATTTTTAGACTGTTTCCTATTCATCGACTTACTGTTCTGAAGTGAACTGCCATGCTATGTAGTAACAAAGGATTACATTTTCTTCACAGAATAAAAGATATTTATGGTTTTGAGAGAGAAGGACAACATGTTATTGTTACTGCATCCAGTGACGGTTACATTAAAATGTGGAACCTGGACCTTAATAAGGTTGGCCTATTAAAGTGCTTGTTGCATTTATGGAAAAATAACAGATAGTTCTGTTATAAAGATTAATTTTAAATCAGTGAGGAAATTTTACTTGTAATCTAAATGTCTTGATAATCTTCCATGTTATGTTCAGTTGAGATGTGTATGTCTGTGCACATATTTTTATGCACTAGTATTATTTTTGCATCTTTGTAATTTCTTTTTAAACAAATTATAAAATCTGATTATATTATGGAGATTTCATCTCCTCTTAATATAAAGTCATGCTTCAGACCTACCTGACCAAACTTTTATCTAATGAGCTATATCTCTTCTAAGAATTGCTGTTGATTTTTGTAATATTGATGACACAAACTCTATGGTTTGGGGGGAGAGTGGTTATTCACATAGGGGTAAAAACTTGTCCTTTTGAAAAATTCAAACACATGAATGTACTAGGTACTGTTATTGCCTGTATTTTCAAACAGCTCTGACTAGAACAGCTCAACAAGGAATCATGTCTTACTTTAAAGTTTCCCATTGTGTATTGTTTGCTTTGGGGTTTGTCTTTTGAAAACATATTAGATTTTTTTTTTATTTAATCCCTAGAAATTAGGGATCTACTGTATTCCACTATAACTTCCTCCCACTACTATGATGCAATCACTTAATTAAAATCAGTTTAGCTATACCAAAAAATAACTTTTATTTTGGAGAAGTGTCTGAAATCATTAACAATTTTTCTGGATTGTCTATGTCTTACCTAGTTAAAAATTACCCTAGTAACCTAGTGTTAAAGTATCCATGTATAACCTGATCCCACTGATCTTGCTTATCAAGATATGTTCTAAAACTGTTGATAGTTCTTTGTGTAACTGTCTGTGAGGAATGGCATCAGGAACAGGACTGTAACAACAGGACCATTATGCAGTATACAGCCTCTATTTCTAAACATTTTTAGGCACCAGATATTAAATGGAAGGTGGGCAGTAAGACACTTTCTCACTTGAAATACTTCAGTAAATTTAAAAATAAATAAAATAATTAATAATTATCTTCTTATCTATTATCTCCAGATTAAAGATGTGCCATCTCTACTGTGTGAAGTCAACACCAAAGCCAGGTTAACATGTCTTGCAGTATGGCTTAACCAAGCTTCAGAAACAAAAGGAAATTCTGATAAAGCTGCACCATCATCTCAAGGTAATAGAACAGTGGTTTTGGTTGTTGATGTGACTGTGAAATAGACTAAACTAAGTGGGAGGTTTTTACTGCATGCATTAGAAAAAGTTTTGGTATCTTGAAGAACTGGGGTTACAATACAACATTAGCAAGTGATGCAGATACCCTTACCAATCTGATAGTGTCTCAAGCCTGCACATGTGTTAAAAGACATAAGCCTCTTTCCACTACTGTTACATGAAAGTTTTGTTTATTTTTACTGCACTAACATAGCAAGGAAGCCACTGTGCAGCTTTTGAGGCTGGTAAGAAAAGAACAAAGTTTGATAGAAGGGCGTAT
Organism: Heliangelus exortis; assembly: GCF_036169615.1. Lineage (NCBI taxonomy): Eukaryota > Metazoa > Chordata > Aves > Apodiformes > Trochilidae > Heliangelus > Heliangelus exortis. Next base: position 63,353,960 of record NC_092423.1, read on the forward strand.
CTTATGTTCCTATAAACAAAATGAGGCCTTGGGCCAGTGTAGTTGGGCAGGCTTCCAAAGTCTGACTCAATTGGGGTATTTTGCTATTGTTTTCCTGTATTGTAATCTATTTACATATTTGATCTTTAGATATTTTTGTATTACAGGCAAAACTAGCTTAAATGACACATTCCACTGTATATAAAAGAAATTAATTTATAACCCCATTTTTAAAACTGTATACAAATCAGTCTCTGTGCCCTTTTAGACTACAAAGACTGGGCAGAAATATCAGTGTAAATAATTTCTTGCTTCTTTTCAGCAGGTGAAAATGATTTTTCATCAATAGTCAGGAAAAAAAAGGTTTGTTGGAATGATAAAAGTGATAAAGCACCAAAAAGAAAAATAATTTCAGAGAAGCAAAAATTGGAAGTTCCTCTACAAAAAGAAGAAAAAGAAGATAAAAGTGATAAAACACCAAAAAGAAAAAAAACAATTACTCCAGAGAAGCAAAAATTAGAAGCTCCACTGCAAAAGAAGAAAAAGAAATTGAATAGGTCAGCATGAAGGCAGCTACTTTCTCTCCTGTATAAAAAGTAAAAACTGGTGTTGCTCTAGTTTTTATAGACACAAACTTCTCACAGGATATATACCTTGGAACTGACCTGTTGTTTAAAAGTAAAGAATATTTTTACCCTAATAAATTTACTGATTGTTCTTGTAAGTAGCAAAAGATATGGCAACTTTTCTTAAGTGAATTAGGTGAAAATAAATACATAATATGTAATGGTTTTATTTTTTTAGTAACAATAGCATACACTTTTTAACTAGCTCTGAAAAAAGCTAGGTAAACAAATAAAGCAGCTGCTCCTATCACAGTACACATTTTTGTCTCACTTAAATGCACTTTAAAAACGTGAACTTTTCCATTTTAGTGTTGGAAAAGTTACTGTTCATTTGACTCAAAATACGACCTGCTTTTTTCATGCATAACTTTTTCTACTGGAAGAAGGAACGTGTTAAAATTACTTAAAATAATTTTAAGATTGTATTCCATTCATACATTCACAAAAAATGGTACTTTCTAGTCCTTGACATGGTGCTTATATATTGAGTTTATAATCAAAATGTTTGGGTTTTTTACTGTGTCCATCCTTTGTGCATTTAATTATTTTTAAAGTCTTTCCACCCAGTCTTTTCACGATTGAAATCTTTTGTGCAGAACATGATACATATTTTTAGGTGGGAGAGTTGGTACCAATAAGATTTTGCTTCCTCTTCCCCAAAGTGTTTTTCCAAGTCCTTGATCTGAGCTGTATTGTTAAAAATTATCTCACGTTTGAAATGTTTGTGCACTTAAAACCCTGTTCCCACTGACTGAGAAGGTCAGGAATTTGCTTTTTGTTTATTGTAAGTCTTATTGCCAATACATAGTGGGAAAAACAAAGTTGAGCAAGAGAAAACAGGGTCAAGTAGCTGTAATACGTGTTCTCTTCTCTACCAGAGTAATTACTATTTTTTCTGTTTTCAATGAGTAATTTGAGTTATGTTTTATTCTGGTTCTCTGTAGTAATTCTCTGTTCCAACTTATTTGTGAAGCAAGAGAAAAGTTAGAGAAAATCAGAAAAAAGAGAGTCATACCTGGACACAGATTTATCTTCTGTAACTGTTTCTGTTATTTAGAGAAATGATTGCAACCCCTTGTCTGAATACCCAGTACAGTTGATCATTATGAGCTCAGTTTAATTCAGTAGTAAAGGGATCTCAATTGTACTGGAGTTTGAACATACACAGCTTTTAACTTTAATAATACCCTGAATGTGTGTGTACACAAAAACGGGCAAATAATACAGAACTTTAAATGGTTTTTAGAATAAATGGCAGGAAAGGTAGCAAATCAGATTTTTAACTAATAACTAGGCTCCAGTAGTAAATATAGGATTTACAAAGTGTAAGCTTAAATAAGGGAACTCTGTAAAGTATTTTCACTTGTAAAGTATTATGTCTTTTCAAGTGCCTGTGTCTGTTCTTGACAAAATGGCTGCCACTAAGAAAACGGGTTTTACTGATTTAATTTTTAAATACATGAGCTTATGGCCACAGGCATCACAATTACAGAAGCAAGCTTTCATAAGCACCAAAAAAACCCAGTCAGCACATAATTTTAAGAATTAAAAGGAAAAAATTCCACAAAATTTTGCTTCTAAGGTTTGGACTTGCAAGTAAATATTAGACATTTGTAAAAAATCAACTTCCTGTGCAGTAACAAAGGAATTATGCATCTCATGTGACTTGGAGCAGTTTTTGAACTTCAGACAGAGAAGACGAGTCCTAACAGTATTTAAGGTGAAATACAAAAACAGCCCTGAGAGGAGAACTCGGATTTTCTATACCTTGAGTTTGTTGTTTCCTTGGAACGTCTTCATTTTCATCACATTTTCCATTCTAGTTTTCAGGGAACTGCTTCAAACAGTAAGAGAGGAGGCAGCAGCGCAGAGAGAGAGATGTCAGCAGTGAGAAAGCTCTCTCCCTATGTCAGAAAGGGAGGGTGTCTGTGATACTGGTAGAGCAGATGGAGCCAGGGCTTCAAGAAACAACATTGGAGTGAGCAGGGAGCATACCTCAGCTAAGCCCCAGGTGAGTTCAGCAGCTCCAGCAGCTGGGGTTTTCTTCCACTCCTCTTCCACTTCATCCCCTCCAGAGGAATGCCAGTGCTGGATTACAAAGCAGAACGCAGTGGAATTTGAACCTCATTACAATTAGCATTAATAGAACAGGGAACCCCATCCAGTGCAGCTTAGATCTTCCGTTGTGGCATTTTTCAGGGAGATACCTATTTAAACCACATAGGGCCAGCAAGAGAACTAAACTGCTCTCCCATTTTCTGGCCATTAAGTTAATACATAAAGATGGGAAAATTTGAAATTCAGCTAGAGAAAGCTGCATTCTACAGAAAGCACAGGCATCTTGCTGGTTTGTGTTCTGTTACTAATTGGAACCAAAGCCCCTCAGACCTGGCTGGAGGAGTGTTGTTTCTTTTTATGTGGTTAAATGTCCGTGTGAGTGCTCAGCCAACTGGACTAAGTCATGAAGCACCATTTACGTTAAGAAAGCCAGTTTTAGCACTGAAAAAGAGTTTATCTTTTAGATCTTTAGACGTCTGTAAACATCTCCCTACGATCTTTCCAGGTTAAAAAAAAACGCAAAATATTTTCTTCTCAAGATGCTTTGCATCTCACGCTGTTGCATAACTTCTACAGAAGATTCCTTCTTCTGTTTCAACAGCTGTGCTTGTAATTTGAAGATGACAGAAATCTTCTGCATCTTCCATAAAAAGGTTATGCTGCCATTACCCATCATTGGCTGCCCAGAGATGTACCTCATGCCACCCCAAAAACCCAACGCCAAATTCTCAGGCGTACCACATCCCCCTGCTTCTGGTACAGCACTGGGGTGGGCTGGGTGCAGTCAGGAGGGAGCTGTGCTTCTCACTGAACAAATGCACGAAACCCCAGCTGCACCTTTCTCGGCTCCCAGGATCGCTGGGGCACCCTCGATACCCCTCAGCGGGGCCGGGGGATGTCCCAGCAGCTTTGAAAGGAGGTGGGAGGGCACCCACGCTTCTTCCTCCAAAACCCGGGGCAGGGGGACGGCACCTTACTCTACCTGTCGTGTGGTTTTTTGTTGTTTTTATTTGAGCTAGGTATTTTGTGGTTTGTTCGTGCTTTTTTGTTTGGGTTTGGGTTTTTTTGTTTGTTTGTTTTGTTTTGTTTTTTGATAGTTTGTGTTTCTATTTCCCCCCCCCCCCCCCCCCTGTCAGAACAGCCGGAAAAAGGAAGCTTTGGGCGGTGCGTTGCTCCCTCCCCTTCCCTTCCCTTCAGCAGGCTGCTCCGCCCCGGGCCGCAGAGGATCGGGGCTGCCCGGAGGTGAGGGTGCCCGCCTACTCTCCCGGCGGGGATGGACCGGACCACTGGGTCCGTGTTCACATCAAATGGGTTTTCATCTCTGGGACGGGGTTTAGGCTTTAGGCAGGCCTTTCTCGTGGGGAAATACAGACAAACAAACCACATCACAAGTCTGCAAAATGCCTTTTTAAAAATTATTTATTAAAAATTAAGAGATAACGACTCTCACCCCAATTTCTCTTTCAGTGTTCAGCATGACCGTGGACTGGCTCGGCTTTGGCTACGCTGCCCTGGTGGCATCAGGAGGGATTATTGGCTATGTAAAAGCAGGTACCGCGCAAGAAGGCGCTTGTATCACATTCCCGCAGCCCCCTCTCCTGCCTTTCAATAACTTATTGTGAGCTGGGCAGCTTTTTACGAAACCCTTCTATCTCGAAGTTCTCGTTGATGTAAAGTCTGTGCTATGTGGTGATAACCTGCAGCTCTTGGGGCGTAGTGGGTTTTGGGTTGAGCTTGGAGCTGATAAACTTACAATCTGCTTTGTGGTGGATGCTTTGTGCTCTTCGGGTGAACAGGCATAAGTTTGCTGCAGAAAGGCTTTTCCCTTGCTGTTTTAGATACAAAACATCTATAGAATGCTTGTATCTTAAAGTGACACGAACCACTATTTTTTTCCTTAGAGATTTATTCTTATTTTAATGTTTGCCCATAACAGTATATTGCAAGCTGCAGACAGTTTTCAGAAGGTTCCCCTCTGCAAGTATTGCTGAGCAATGCAAATCAGTCCTTAAACTATTTCCTTTTCTGGGCTCTGCATCATAAGCTTACCCTTTGACCTGCTGCTTTCATTTCCTGACACTTTTCTGAATTTGCTCTCCTCTGGACACAATCATCCCTGGATCCATCCCTGCTGCAGGGGATTTTCTTTCGGCTTTGAAAATCCCTAATCTGTTTTAATGTTTGTGATGTGAAGGTGCATTGTTAAAGTCAGTAAGAATCTTACCAGTGCACTTGACTACATAGATGTTAATGCCTATTCCAATATGTTTCATATTGGCTTGTTTTCTTTGTTTTGGCTGGTGAGTGGAGCTTAAGGCAGGAGGGACAATACTGGGAACTTAAGTAACTTATTGCATCCGTACTTCTCCAATGCCACTGTGAAATAGTAGCTGTATTTTTTATCCTCTGGCCCCATGTGGGAGGACATGGTCATGCTGAGGTAAGGAAATCCAGGTCAAAAGATTTTTTGAAGGGGGAACAGGCACTTGTGACTTGCAGAGAAGTTAAAAAAAAAAAAAAAAAAAAAAAAAAAAAGAGGATCCCTATTAATAACTTGGAGAAACAAAGAAAATGGAAATTTAATCCATAAAGCTAAGATGGTGATTTGTTCTTCTACAACCAGGTCTGTTTACCCACATAATACAGTGGCCAGAAGTGGTGTTTTGGGAGGGACATGAGAATAGGGCAAGCTAAGAGCGATAGTTTGATTTTTCTCTAGTCATTAAATAAGTTCTCTGGGCCCCAGTGTTTTGAGACACAGGAACTTACTGAGCCAGAGGTGGTGTGGTTTTCCTACTACATAGCTTCTTAAACAATGCCTTGAGGTAAAATCTCAGGATATCATGGCAATTTGTGGGCCCCCAAGCTTGTGGAAATAATTGTAGCTACCACATGTTCATTGCTAAACTGTTCTGTGCAGAGCAGCCACTTACTAGGGTGTGCATCTTTTCCTTCTACATGTACAGGAATATCTGATGCTTCCTGTCAACTGTATCCCTTGCTTTTATACCAAAAGTGGGATGTAAAGTAATGTTTCAGCTGCCTTGCTGATAACTTGAAAATTAATACTTTCTAGAAGCAATATGCAGTCCTCGTGTGACACTGAGAGATCTTTATCGCTGTATCTTTGATATCTTGAATCTTTTACAGATTACCTGAATAACAGAATGTATAAAGAGTCACCCTCAGTAGCATTAAGTCCCCAGTTCTTCATTGCCTTATTGAGGGTGTTCAACACTCACAGTGGTCATGCCACTTTCATACTTGTAATGTATAAATCACCAATTCAGATGTGGTACCCTGTATCTCATGTTAGTTTGGGACTATAATGTATACTGAGGATTTGACCAAAAGTTTAGGCAAATGAGGGGAGCCTTATTCCAAAGTCTGCAGTTACCTCTGGGTCAGATCTCAGATGTACTTGAGAGAGATGACCTCTCTTACTTGACTCCACTCTCTTCTTTGGCTACTATTTATTTGTATGAATGCCCTTCTGCCCTGTTCAGTCCATTTTTCTTTTTTCTGACCTTAAACCCTTACTATTTAATCCCTCTACTTTACTGCCTCTCAAGACATTCTGATATAACTGTGTTGAAACAGCACGTTTCAATTTGCACAAAGGAAACACCAATTGTTTTGCTTTTCTTGCTATTCTTTCCATCATAAATATATTACTGGTTTTACTGTCAAACAATTAAATACTAATGCTACTTGTATCTTATGCAAGAGTATTTTAATGTCTTTCTTGGTGCAGATCAGCTTTAGTACCTTAAAAGAGGTAAAAAACCTCTCTAATCTGCTCTGTGACAATAAATGCCTCTCTTTTTTTGTTATCATTAGTGTTTTACAAAACAGAAGCCCAGCAAGTTTCATTCTGAGCTTCTAATGAATGCTTTGTCTTTTACTTATTCAGGTAGTGTGCCATCCTTAGCTGCTGGCCTTTTCTTTGGGAGTTTGGCTGGACTGGGTGCCTATGAGATCTCACAGAATCCAAATAATGTTTGGATTTCTCTGAGTAAGTAGTCTAAAATTTTAATTGGAAGGGATAATATTTACCCTGAAGTAACTGGATACTAAAAAGTACCTAAAAGTCTTTGCAGAAAAGTTATTCCCCTGGCTCAGTGAAACTGCCAAGTCCTTGTCTCTTTGTCAGGTGGTGAGGGTGGATAGCTTTAACTCTCTGGTCTTAGTGGAAGGGCCCTTGTGCAGGGCTGAAAGGGATTGATAATGCACTTACATTGCAGACTAACCTTTTGAAGTCTTTTGCAAGCATAAATTAGTTAATCCTCAGAACATTACTACATGAACACGCTTACTCCCTTTTATGAGCAATGGGGGAACCGTGTGCTCAGGTATAATGGTTTGCCTGCTACAGAGCATGTAGCAGAGATTATTTGTAGTGTCCAAAGAAGCACATTTTAGGAAAGAAATTTGAGGAACTTGTGCAGAAGCATATGGAGTGCACTGTGTGCTAGAACTTGATTTAGAATATTTATTTTTCAAATACCGAGGCATTAAAAAATTTACAGAATTGGTTGACTCTCTTTGTCCATCACATGAGATAACCTTGTTTCACTTTTTAGTTCATGTTAGTACTTCTCTCTGTTCTATTAGACTTGAGTTTTAGCATCTCTCACACATGCATCTCTGCTGACTGGATTTTAAAATCTCTCATTTAAGTTACATCTGGAACACTGACTGCTGTCATGGGAACAAGATTTTACAACTCTGGAAAATTCATGCCTGCAGGGCTAATTGCAGGTGTCAGGTAAACGTAATATTTTATTCTTACTTTTTACCTTCTGTGTGTGATTTCTTACTTGTTTAATTAAACTCAGATGGAGTGAATATATCTTTTTTTGTTTCTATACACCAGTTACCTGGAAGTATTTGAAAATTAATTGGCAAATTGTTACTATCGTTCCATTCTATGTTTTTCCTTTTACACAGTTTGCTAATGGTTGGAAGATTAGCACTGAAGATGCTGGAAAAGCCTCATGATAAGTAACTGTTCATTTTGCAATTTAATATCTGGATAAGAAAACCTAATAATGAAGTTGCATAAATGCAGAAGCAAGAAGATGGAACCATTTTCTATATCAAGACAATATTTTTCATATTTTGTATAAAGTGAGGTAGAATGTTTGGACATAGAGTTTACAAGGTGCCATTTGTTTATATGATCTGGTAGAGCTATCGTTGTGTAGTGAGAAGCTGGTCTTGGGTTTGACTTTTCCAAAAATATTTCAGTGTATTTTAACACTCCCACTTTTTATATTCCAAATATACTGCTGGTATGTGTGAAGCAGAGGGGACCTGTAATTAAGAAAGTATCCATAAAGAGGCATCAGGAGTAATTGGCTAAGTACAACAGTGTATCTTATACCTTACATACTGAGTAGTATAGTGTGCTTTACCTGTTGCATTCTGAGTTGATTCACTGTCTGTAAAACGTCTTACCTTTTCATTGTGAAATAATGTGAAAATACTGCTTTTCTACAAGTAAAATCCATTACAAACCTTTATTTGGCATGTTTTTGTGTAATTTCTGTGAGTGTGGGTGTATAAGGTTTTGTGGTTTGGTTTTTTTTTTTCTAGTTTTATTCTTAGGGGAAGACTTTGCAGTGACGTGTTATCCAAGTGCTGGTTTTTGATGGTATTTAAAAATCACATTTAAAATGGAGGGGCAGAATACTAAATTGGGGGCCTTCATTAACACTACATTAAAGCAGTTGGAAAGGAACTCATTCTGTGGATTAATTAAGGGAGAACTGCAGTAGGCTCGATAAACTGTGATCTGTCCAAAGGGCCATATAACCAGAATAAAGTAGCTTAACATTAACACTCTGTCGTTCTCATCACACAGGCTTATTTGACAATAGAATGGGTCAGCATTTTTTTTTTTTTTCAACATTTAGGGGAATGGCTGTGCCTCTCCAAATCTGTCTTTACTAGGAAACCTTGGAGCCAGGAGAATTCCTGGTTCTGCTGTGGTGTCTGAGGACTGTACTGTAGAAGAAGCATCAGTGGCATCTGGTACCCTTGCTGATCTGCCAATCTTAATTGCTTTTCCTGCACTCAGGCTCTGCTGCTGCAGGCACACCTAACACAGGCTTAGGAAGGCAGAGGCAAGAATGTGAGAAAGGAAATTCTTTAGCAACTTTAGTGATAGACAATTATTCATACATTAGGATTCTTACGGTATAACTTGTATTTTAAAGTGGTATTTTATGTAATGACTTTTAAGATTTTATTTTGCAAGCTCTGTACCAGTGATCCTATTACAACATTGTCAACTGTGTAACCTAATTATGGCAAAGCAGATTGAAATTAACTGGTATCTTATCCACAGCACTTGCCATTTCATTGTCCCTAAAGGAGTTTTTTAACTCTTAGTAATTATGTACAGAGCTGCATAATTGCTCCATTTCATTGGTTACTTCAAAGCTTGTATTTCTGGTCTGGAAATGTCATTTAACAGTATTGAGCCATAGTGACAGTTCTGTTGTAATGAATCAATGGAAACACATACAGTGGTACATTAGAAGTTGTCATAGAAAAAAGTAGTAATAACAAGCAAATCTACAGATGGTGGGCCAGTTGTGCTGTGTGTTATTAATTCTCTTAGCAAAAGCTATAATATTAAGTCCAGATTTTTTGATATATTTCATCTTGTAACCTCTCTGTTTCCAGGTACTTTATCTGTAAGTAGCCTGATCCATACAGGATGGATCTGCAAGGAGCAACACTAAAAGCATGTAAAAGCATGTTTGTAATTTTAGTTTCACTTAAATCATAGTCACTTTTGACCATGCTTTAAGCAAAATCCAAACGGAGTTTTGTTTTACCTTTATATATTTCAAGTTGCACTATGTAATTGAACAGAAGTTTCAGTCCCTGGTATATAATTTTGTAGAACCATTAAATAATTAAATACATTCATATCCTTTCTCCAGATTTGCTGTGCTTTGGGGCTTATTTTTAGATATTTTAGATAATCCTACAAGTTTTCCTATTTTATTGTGTAGATTTTGGTGGGTTTTTTCCCCACTGAGGGTGCTCTCTATGTAAATTGAGATTACCCATTCCAATGCTTGATCACCCTCTCAGAAAAGAAATTCTTTCTAATGTCCAACCTAAACCTCCCCCAGCACAACTTGAGACTGTGCCCTCTTGTCTTGCTGAGAGTTGCCTGGGAAAAGAGACCAACCCCCCCCTGGCTACACCCTCCTTTCAGGGAGTTGTAGAGAGTGATGAGGTCTCCTCTGAGCCTCCTCTTCTCCAGGCTGAACAGCCCCAGCTCTCTCAGCCTCTCCTCATAGGGTCTGTGCTGGAGTCCCTTCACCAGCCTGGTTGCCCTCCTTTGGACCTGCTCCAGGACCTTGATATCCTTCCTAAACTGAGGGGCCCAGAACTGGACACAGTACTCGAGGTGTGGCCTCACCAGCGCTGAGTACAGGGGCAGAATCCCTTCCCTGGACCTGCTGGCCACGCTGTTCCTGATACAGGCCAGGATGCCATTGGCCTTCTTGGCTACCTGGGCACACTGTTGGCTCATGTTCAGCTTCCTGTCAATCCAGACTCCCAGGTCCCTTTCTGCCTGGCTGCTCTCAACCACTCTGTGCCCAGCCTGGAGCTCCCCATGGGGTTGTTGTGGCCAAAGTGCAGGACCTGGCACTTGGCCTTGTTGAACCTCATCCTGTTGGAATCAGCCCAACTCTCCAGTCTGTCCAGGTCCCTCTGCAGAGCCCTCCTGCCTTCCAGCTGATTGACACTTCCTCCCAGCTTAGTGTCATCTGCAAACTTGCTGATGATGGACTCAATCCCCTCATCTAAGTCATCAATAAAAACATTAAACAGAACTGGGCCCAACACTGATCTCCGAGGGACACCACGGGTGAGCGGCCGCCAACTGGATGCAGCCCCGTTCAGCACCACTCTCTGGGCCCGGCCCTCCAGCCAGTTCCTAACCCAGCACAGAGTGCTCCTGTCTGAGCCCTGGGCTGACAGCTTTTTCAGGAGAATGCTGTGGGGGTCTTATGTGGGGTCTTCTCTACCTAGGTCGAAAACCCATGGGACAACCTGAATTTCAGACTATGGTAAAAGCTTCCTGTTGGCTAACCCTATATTCTTCACCATTCCAGATCTTTCTTGTGGCCTCCCAATTGCTCATGCTGGGGCAGCACCAGGCGTGTTCAGTCTGGGAAAGTTAAAAAACCACAGAGTTAGTGGAAGTGTGAGTGAAGATTTTGGGGGTCTCAAAGTCTTGTACTCTTGGGTGTCCTGGTTTTGCTTTATGAAGTCTTCACAGGTACAGCCCAGAAACCTCCAATACAGCACTAGTGTACTGAGGCTCAACTGCAGCATTGAGTTGAGGGGAGGAAAAGTGGTTTTGTTACCATCCATCCATAGATGTCACAATCAAAGCTTCTCTTTCAATTAATGTGACATTCAAAGGTAGCAAAATTTCTTTAATTTAGTACAAATCCGTAGTGTAGTGTAAGAATATAAGTAGCATTACCCCACTAGACCAGGCAGCTCTCTTTCACGGACTATCAAAGGAGAAGATTGAGAGGAGGGTGGAAAATGTCTCAAGTGAAATGGTTCAGCAGGGAGGTAGTGGTGGGCTGTCCTACTTTATCCTTGCTCTAAGAATACAGTCCATGACTGTTTTTAATGCAAAGCGTATCCCCGAGCTCCTGTTCTGCTGCAGCCTTCAAAGTGCAATTTGCCATGTGCCAGTTCTGTCAGTCATTGTGCTGGCTGAGGGTCAGTCTAGCTGAAGCTAATATGGCCTGGAGTACTATGCAGTTATCCTTTTGTGGTGTTAAAATTGCTGGCTTCTTGGCATTATAGTTATGCTTTCTGACGGCACGATTTAATCACCTGGAAAAATGGGAGGGGAAAAAAAGGTCAGGAGAACCTCCAGGCAGTTATGACAAAAGGAAGAAAGTCTTTGTTCCTCCAGAATCCCTGCAAGTAGAAATGGCAAAGCCTTGCATCAATAATAGCGTGGAGGTGTCTGCACACATCTCCTCTCCTGATTCTTTGAAATGCCACACTGGTGCAGATCAAAATCTCAGAGGAGACCTCATCACTCTCTACAACTCCCTGAAAGGAGGGTGTAGCCGGGGGGGGGGTTGGTCTCTTTTCCCAGGCAACTCTCAGCAAGACAAGAGGGCACAGTCTCAAGTTGTGCCAGGGGAGGTTTAGGTTGGACATTAGAAAGAATTTCTTTTCTGAAAGGGTGATCAGACATTGGAATGGGCTGCCCCGGGAAGTAGTGGATTCTCCGTCCCTGGAGATATTTAAAAAGAGACTGGATGTGGCACTCAGTGCCATGGTCTGGTAACTGCAGTGGTAGTGGATCAAGGGTTGGACTTGATGATCTCTGAGGTCCCTTCCAACCCAGCCAATTCTATGATTCTATAACCCTTAGTTCCATTTCTCAGCTTCAGGATGTTTCTGTGTTTTTGCCAGTTACTATTTAGCTTTAGAAGACAACTAATAAAATAGTTGCTCCTGCTCTCATAGGGTCCCAGGAACTTTGTGCTCTCTGCTACAGTCTGGGATACCCCATGGCCTGAGGTACAGAGCCCTCTCCTAGAAAGGGAGCTCGAACACATCCAGAGTAGGAACTGAAGGGAGCCCAGCAATGCTGCTTTTCCATGACTTAAGGTGTGCAATTGCTATTACAAAGACAGGTATGCTTATATATCCCTATTGCCATCCACCTTCCACCAGGTACTGTAGATGTGACAGCAACACTTATTACAAAAAAAAACTTATGGTTTAGTGACATTTCCCCAGCCTAGTGCACAAGTGACTTTGGGTGTTTCTTTTAGTCTTCTTGTGCCTCTTGTACAAACCTTTAAAAGAGAGAGAATATTTTCTGTATACCTTCCTTGTCTGTCTTGCACGTTGCTGTCTGAGTGTGTGGCACATGTTCCCTCTCTCAGAAGCAAGAACTGGTAGGTCTGATACTATTTTGCTGCTGGTAGCTGATACAGCCTGTCTGTGTTTTAATTTGATGCTCTTTTAAAGAAACAACTCTTTAATGAAAGAAATTGTGGCTTTGTTAATGAAATCGTGGGTCTGTTTCCCCTCCATAATTTCATTAAATATGAGCATTTGTACAGTATTTTGATATTCTCTCCTGTAAGTATTATAACAAAATTGAATTGAGTTTTAGTACTAATACATAGAATTGTAGAATATCCCGATTTGGAAGGGACCCACGAGGACTCCACATAGGGAGATCTAAAAGTGAAAACATGTATCTAAGAGTGTTGTAAAAAATGCTTATTGAGCACCAAGAGGCTTGGGGACATGATCATTTCCCTGGAAATTGTTCCAGTGCTTGACCACCCCCGCAACGAAGAAAACTCTTTTTTTTTTTTTTTTTTTCCCCCTCTCTTTTTTTTTATCTTCTTTTTTCTCATTTTTTTCTTTTCTTTTTTTTCTTTTCTTTTTCCTTTTTTTCCTTTCAATTCCTTTTCTCTTTTTTTTCCCCTCTTTTTCCCATCCTCCCTTTTCCCGTTTATTCCCCCCTTTTATCTCTTCTCTCTCCTTTCCTCTCTTCTCTTTCCTTTCTCCCTCCTTTCTGTGTATCTTTTTTTATCTTTTTTTTTCCTCTCTTGCCTTCTCCCTTTTCGAAATTTAATTTTTAGTTTTTACTGATTTTTTACGTTTTTAATATATTATTATTTATTTATTCCCCTTGATTTACTCTTTCTTGCTTTCTTTTGGTTTTCCCTTTGGTTTTTTTTTTGTTTGGTTGTTAATGGCTGCCTGAGCTGGCAATGCGGAGGGCTTGGTTGGGGCTCCCCGGGATGCGGAGCCGGGAGAGGGCGGCAGCGCTGCTCCGATGCGGCTGCCGATCCACCCGGCAAGCTGGCAGCCGGGGGAGGAAGAACCTCACCCCGAGAGATGGGACCCAGGGATAAATAACAATAAACAGTGCTAAGTTACTGCTAATGTTTTTAATTATCTGACCTGAAACACCAAATACGTTCCTTTGTTCACTCAGCCGAGTATGAGCATCTGCTTTAATATCACTGAATAAATGGAAGGGAGTGAAAGGAAGTGATCCTGGGGCAAAAGGCTTCTCTCGACAAGTATACTACACAATCCCAAACTAGTGCTGCTAAGGAGCTGGTAATAATCGCATGAAGAATGAAAATAACCTCCTGCCTCTACGCCTGCACCCTCTGAAGGAAATGGCTTTTTATCTGTACTAGAAGATCAGCCCAGCCTTTCACACGTGTGTGTTCACAGCAAGAAAAAAAAAAAATCTGGATGTTCAGTCAACCCGAATCATGAGTGGAGGGGATTTAGCAAGACAGGCCTCCTTCTCTAAGTACTTTTAAGAAACACATAAACAATGCAGTTTTCTAAACTACTGCAGCATATATATAATCAAGGAGAGGATGTTGGATAGATTTCTTTGGAGGCTGTGCTCTTTCAGCAGTGGTTTAACAATAGGAAATGGCTGGACTCAAATTATCTGTTCTTACCTGGAGGCATCCCATTGGTGGGAGAGTTATTGGATATGGTGAAATTCCTTCTTGCTCCTCTGCTCTTCAGTAAACCTTCTTGCAACCTCCGCTGGGGATAGGCCAAGTATTGCTCTATTAGTATGCAGCACCACAGCCAGCAGGGCAGAAAAATACACACTAGGAGGAGAGAAAGTAGATGAAAAGCAGCAGGAGCAAAGTAGATGCTTTTAAATTCTGGACGGACATTTACCCCACTAAGATTCCTGGTGGTCTGTGGGGTCATGACAAGATGTAAAATATTCTGAGGTGAGTGCAAGTTTGGTCCACTTAACTTCTGTTTCTGAAACAAAAATGAAGGTTAAACTGCAGGAAGAGGAAATTTTTAGTGATGGGGCTAAGGACCCAAAAATCATGACAATGGGCATAGAGTGACAACCTTCAACTCCTCTGAAAGCATCCACGTCCATAAAGTTGCTGTGAAAATTCTCTCTCTGATTCTCTCAGCAGTTCCATATCCCTGGTGTTTAAGTGTGCTGGATGCTCCATTCTGCACTACATTTATCTTACACACAGCAACACCTTCAGTTCCCAGACACTACCTCACCCAGCATCCCAGCAGCATTTACATCAGCTGAGGGACTGTTGCCAGGTTTTCTCCTCCATGCACCACTACTGCCTCATCCCTGCCAAGCCATAAGGACTTTCTGTTCTACTTAATACTTTCATAAATATAATCTATATAAATTTCTTTTTCTATAAATTCATTTATTTATGTGGAGAACATATAAGATAGTTTAGCAGCCAGTTCCTCAGGCAGCAGAGAGTCCCTGACCAACACAGACCCAACTTCAGCCACATCCTTCTTACAGCCAGGTGTGCATCCAACACTCATATTCACACATCTGCACAGCAACAGATCTTGAGTACCATGAGTGCACAGGAGTTCTACTTACACTCTTTGAAAGCTTTTTGTTTATTTATGCACTTTTTTGGTGTTTATCAGTGGTTATAACAATTATTTCTGTATATCCATTCCCATACTCTTAAGCTAGTGGCAGCAGCTTGCAGTTATTCCTCTTCCTCTTAGCTCTAATCCATCAGAGTATCAGCTTCTCTAGGGAATGCTGTTACAAGGAAGCAGAAAATAAACATGGATTCTGTTAGAAGTATTTGATTTATAGAATATATCCCACAGGATGCCTTTCAGGATCAGGACTTTCCTCAAGAGTATTCTTTACACTGGAACGTTAACTCTACGGTGTCACCTATAGACACTTGGCTTGCTTTAAACAGCCTTCTCTGTAATGATTGAGCAAAATACTTGCTAAAAGAGGATGCTCAAAGCATTCAAATTCTTCTCTATTAACCATAAACCAGGTGTGGTGCATATGTTAAAAATGCAGCAGGAATGAAAAGAGTTAATTATTGAAACAACCATGTTAAGTAACACCTAATTAGTACTAATCTCCATTTATCCTTCTGTTTTTCTTTCTTTTTCTTTTTTTTTTTTTTTTTTTTCCCCAGAAGCAGTAGGTATACACAGAAGAAGAGGAGGTTTGAAGGAAGAAAGGCAGGAGAGACCAGCCTACTGTTAATTACATCTTGTTTAGCTAGGTCACTGCAGTTGGCTTCATTCAAATCTTTAATTGACATCTTGGTTTAAAATTAAAGATGGCAACACCATGCACAATTTGTGCTTGCTCAGAGTCATGCTGTCTTCATTAGTGTCTCATTCTTCATCAAACATGTATTTTCTATGGAGATAAACATTTAAACTCAGCTGTGACATTGCCCAGAGTTAAGTTAAATCTGGTATTGCCATGCCATGCCTAGTTCCAACTTTGCTGATCTTGAAAAAAAAAACAAAAAAACCCACCTCTCATAAATTCAAGTATTTCCCTACAGAAGTCAAAGTATTTCCCTACAGAAGTCAATGTAAGGAGAAGGTATTTTAGTGTTAATTTCTCCTGAGGCTGCTCTAAAGTTTATGGAAGAGGAGAAAAGCTGAAGCAATAAGCTTTCCCTCAGGTGGCTCTGGAAGCAATATTGATTCAGGCTTAGTTTAATTACCATGCCTGGGTAAACTTTTGTTCACTAATCCACTCAGAATTGTTTTGTAAAGGAGATGCACTTACAGGAGCTTCTCCCTGAAGACACAGGGCTCCTGTGCCCCTTTCATTCAACTGTTGTGAATAAATGGGTGCAAACTGGAGAAGGATGGGATAGGAGGTTTTTCACCCTGCAGAGGCCCAAGGATGGAAAACAGTCTGGAGTTCAGATTTCTTCTGACTGATTTAAAAATTATTCTTCATGCATTTATTTCCATATCCAGAAAGAAAGAAGCACAATTTTGCACCTGGGTAAGTCCAAGGAGATAACTGAGAAGACCTGAACTGAAAGAATTAGCCTTTGGAAAGGGACTTGTTAAGATCATGGTGTGGCTGAGGAAAGATACCTTTTTTGTGCAAGCCTTAACTTTCCTCTAAGGCAGTTTCAGAGAAGGGAATAGGGTTATACAGCATTTATTTACAATGCTATGATATTCTGTTTGTGCAGGTGGTTGCCAGGGATGCTTTTGGGTGAGAAACTGGCAAATGTTGAGATACTGAACCCTGGAGAGGGAGAACATTTCTGGTCTTGTGAATGGAGAGAGTCGTCTCATATATGGACTTGAAGAGAAATAAGCTACTTTTTTTGGCTGGAGTATATTTTTAGAAATGATAAAGTGCTCTAGAAATATGACTGTGGATGGAAATACTGACCCCTCCTTGCTACTCATTTCAAAAGCCTTCCTCATATAAACCTACAACAAAGTGCAGAAGTGCCAGCAAGCTGTCTCTGGCAATAAATGAAATTCAGGTGACAAAATCAATTACAATTTCTTACTTCAGAATTGTAAAATGACATAATGGGTGCAGCACAGTGGAGTCACTGTAATGCATTAGAAACTTAAGCAAAAGATGATGTGAGGAAAAGTAGAAATGGCTTTGTTCAGGTGATGCACTTAATCAGAAATAAATACCAAAATTTAATCCAATGTAGCTAAAGTGGAATCTGACTGCGGGAGAGAACGGGCTGAGTTTGGGAATGGAGATTGTACCTCATCTCTCCCCATTCCTACCCCTGTCTTTTAATTAATTGTTGCCCTGGTTTATGTAGACAGACCTTTTTCCCAAAGAAGCATCAAAGTGACAGCTTGCAGAAATACCAGTCTCATGCTCTTTGAATATTTATGCTTCTTATAGCTGTAGCTTGGTGACTGGTCAGATGCATAACTAAGACTACATGTGTGTGTAAGGTTGTGCACAGCTGGAGCCTGCCAAGTAAATAGTCAGGCAAAGGACCCCCTCTCACCACAATGTGTGTGTGGGTGTGGGTGAGCTTGGCATCAAACCCCTTGGTGTGGTGCCAGGAGGGGTTGCAGAGGCCGAGTTTGCTCCATGAATGCAAGTCTTATGCATAACACGTTGGTTCCTGCATGCAGCAGTTCAAAATCCTTACATATTGGTAATTACTCCCCCAGACAAAGTGTCAGCCCTAAGACCTTCCCAGAGCAATGATAGGAGGGGGCTGGATAGAGGGGTACCAATGGCTGGCTGCACCATACTGCTTCCTGGGGTGCACCACTGTCCCTCGTGTCACCCTGGTCACTTCAGCCACCCCTACTCAAGACAGTTGATTTTTTGGTCCATACTCAGAAAAAATGTAGTGGATTCAGCCCCTCACAGGAAGGAGGTACTGCTGACAGCAGGCTGCTCTTGCCAGAGCAATTAACTAAAGTTAATTATATTAATACAGAGCAATTAGCATTCCCATCATCTTAAAGCCTGATGTTGCATGGCCTGTCCTTGGCCAGGATGTCTCAGACTTCCCCTGGGAAAACAGGACCTGGGAGTGTGTTTCCCCTGCCAGAGTGATTCAAACTGATACGTGCTCCTTAGGGGAGAGGAAGGGAAAGATGCTGATTTAGATCAGGCCACTGCATAGGTGAAATCACTCTGGTAGGCTTCCTGAAGACCACAGAGCATTCAGTCCTGAAGCAGTGTGATTTTTTTGAGGTGCTTCTGGCAGTGATCGTGTTGCTAAATACTCCCCAGCTTTTTTCCCTCGTTATTTTTGCCATCACTGTGCAATTCGAGGCAGTCACACTTTGCTCCTCAAAAGGGCTCTATTATAGAAGATGGGGGGAGGGGGAGGGTGGAACAGTACTATGCAAAATACAGCCCTCCAGCAGCCCAATGAGGCAGAGTTATGTTGTGCAGAGGTGGGAAGGAGATGATGGTTTTCTCCAGGCTCAGCCTGGCTGTGTCACCCCCTCCAGACTGGTGGGAATGGCTGCTGAGCAAGACTCACCCAATGGTGAAACACGAGTGGACTGCAGTGACTACAAATGTATGGCACCTTTTGATGGTAGAGGTGGGTTTACTGCTGTCTCCTCTTGTTGGCTTGAAGTGTTTCTCTGAAGTTTCCCATAGGGAGCAAAAATGCAAGAGATTTCATCCAAATGGAAGGGAGGGAGGTAAAGGAGCAAGGGATAAAACCCCTCCTGGCTGGCTGCTTCAGCCCTGCAGTGGAGACCTTCCCTGAAATAGGCACCAGCTAAACCACCCAACTTAAGTCATGAAGTTCTGTGTTTGTGCTGAGCCTTTCCTTTTTAAACATTTGCTGGGGCTCTTGGGGGAATGAAGAGAGATGCTGGAGCTGCAGCTGCCTGGCTCTCAAAGGAAGACACTGATCTAAGCATTTTCAATGCAGTTTGTATTTTCCCTCGTGACTGTGTTATATATACAAGGCTATACCTATATTTTAAGGAAATTTATCTCTGATGAGAACTAAAAAAGCATTTACTTAACAAATGTCTGCTTCTCAAGTATATCTCTGATGTAAGGCAGCACAGAACCATATATATTTAAACTTGGAAGCTGTTTTTCTATGTACAGTTAACAGATTTCTAATGTATGTGCTGTCACATCATTTGCTAGCTGCAAACTGATTCATAACTTCAAGGGAAATTTCAGTGCTGTCTATTGAACTGTGACAGAGACAAAGGAAATTTTAGAGGACAAATGAAGGATGCACTTGAAAACCAGGGCTGTTAATTGGTACTCTGCTCTGTATTGATCTCGCTCCTCTGCTTCTGAGTTTAACTGAGATTCTGCAACCTCAATCCAGGCAGATTGCCTTTAAGTAGTGTTTGTCTGTATTAACCCAGCAGTATTAAACCCCCTGTGATTCTGATATTCACCTTCTGAAACACCTTTCCTCTTCCTTTTTCCACTAGAGCAGCCCATCCAGCAAACATTCTGTTATTCCATACCCTGCCCTAAAATCACAGGAATTTGCCCATCCAGCTGGTCCATTAAAAACTGTCCAGCATATCCCTGAAAGAAACACCCATATGGCTTGCAAAGCATTGCTTAGTCTTTTTGCACTTTCATGTTTCATTCTGCAGAAATGCTGACAGTGTTGTAGCTTCAAGTTTCTCCACACTAATTGCTGTGATATTTTTCAGTCTTTTCCTGCCAACCAAGCTGCTGGCTTTCGATCAGAAATCACATGTGTGCTAGAAAGAAGGAGTGGATTGCTGTCATCTGGCTCCCGTCTGTTTTGACATGGAGGGAAGGGTGAAGAGCACCACATGGGGCTTCTGCAACTGGGGAGAGAAAAGGTATAAGATACAGAAGTTATTTGAAAATACGTGGTAAATAGGGGCTTCAATCCCCAACAAACAAACCCAGGGGCCCCTGTTGATCCAATATTGGATTTGAATGGGGTAGAAATTTTTTCTATCCCTGGACTGAGGGCTGAGCTGAGACTGACCATAGACTGCCCTCCTTCCTGCTCCTCAGTGTCCCCCTCTGTGAGCTGGAGATAAAGATGCCAGGTTGCTTATAAAGTGCTTTGGGGACCTGTTGATGAAAAGCAGTAGGCATTATGTGAATACAAAGTGCTTGATTTGCCATCTTATAGAGCCACCCCTATGGGTGGAGTGGAAAGGCACTAATATGTATGTAACAAATAGGTGAAGAAGCAGTCAGACACAAGTGAAGATCAACACAGCTCCCACTAGCTTGTCTGAAAAGAAGTGTCACACACAGCCTGTTGGAACACAGCCTGCACACCAGATGACTTACACTTATGGGGATGTGTAGAGGGGCTATTCAACAGGGATGGCCAAGCTCTTCTGCAGATGAAGGATGATCCATGCCGAGTGCTGTCATGTTTCCCCCTAGGAGATTCTGGTACAAAGATGCCCACCCATGCAACATGATGCTTCCTCAGCAGCCCCCCAGGTTTCTGGAAAGCCACGAGTGTGTTGTGTGTGTATTGCACAGATGGTGTTTGCGAGCTGGGAACAGGCAGTGCCACCAGCAAATGTCAGACCTACAGTGTGGCCACACAGCGATGCCATGCCCACACGTGGGAACAGCTGAGCTTGTGGAGCACCCAGTGCATACCCAGTCAGCTTCTCCCCTCCGGGGAAGCTCAAAATTTCCAGGTGTAGCTCCTATGCAGAAGCACCAACTTGTCAGTCAGATGTCCCTTGCCATCTGGCAAAACAATCCTGGATAAAGGTAAAAACCTCCCTCAAATGCTGATTTGGCCTGGTATCCCTGCAAAGGCAACAGGAGACATCCAGACACCATGAGGGACCATATCTACTTTTATCCTGCTGTACTTCCATGGCGTTGGTAGCCTCAAGACTCACTTCTCTCCAAGGGAAGGTTGGTTATGTGTATATGAGCTTCCCACCTGGAAAACACTATTCTGGGCTTCGCAGAGGAAGAGCTAAAGGGGCTTTGCCACATGGCTGAACATCTGCTGGGGGGTTAGGAAACTTCTGGGCTTCATGAGCTTTTCTGCAGCGGAGAGGCCTGAAAGGCTGCCCCATCAAGGCAGGGTCATAGTCATGGGGACTCACTGTGACCTCTGGGGAGATGATGAAGCCCTCATGCAACACTTCAGACTGCCCCAACCTAACCCCTTTCTGAAGGGGCACAAACCCTGGTCCCCTGGTCCCTGGTTCAGGAGCCTCTGCTGCTTCAATGAGCTGGGTTTTGGTTTCACTGGGAAGGGAGGAGAATGGTCACCAAGTGCGAAGTTATCTCCATCTCGTTCGCTCTTCTCCAGACACAGGTGTTGAGGGGAGCTTATTTCCGATCAAAGGAACAGGAGTACATCAGGGAGGGGAGGTTACCAAAATGCTCTACAGTCCTGCTCATTGGCAGCAAACATTAAACTCACCTTTTTCCTAGGAGAATGGCAGGGAGTCCAGCTTTGTTAGGAAGGGAGCTATGGCAGGAATTGTGTGAAAAGGCAGGATAGTGTGAAAAATTTCCAGACAGATGACAAGAAGCTGAGTGGTGCTGTCAGTAAGCCAGAGGGACAGGATGTCATCCAAAAGGACCTGAACAGACTGGAGAGGTGGGCACAGGCAAACCTCATGAAGTTCAACAAGACCCAAGAGCAATGTCCTACAGCTGGGTGGGAACAATCTGCACTATCAGTACAGGCTTGGGGATGAGGTTTTAGAAAGCAGCCCTGCAGAAAAGGACTTGTGGGTGCTGGTGGATGAAATGTTGGACATGAGCCAACAGTGTGCACTTGCAGCCCAGAAGGCCAATTGCATCCTGGGCTGCATCAAAAGAAGCGTGGCCAGCAGATCCAGAGAGGTGGTTCTGCCACTCTATTCCTCTCTGGTAAGACCTCACCTGGAGTATTGCATACTGGAGCCCTCAGTACAGGAAGGACATGGATCTGATGGAGTGGGTCCAGAGGAGGGCTGTGAAAATGATCAGGGGGCTGGGGTTGTTCATCCTGGAGAAGAGAAGGCTCCCAGGAGACCTTATAGTGACCTTCCAGTACCTGAAGGGGCCTACAGGAAGGCTGGAGATGGATTATTTGCAAGGAACTGTAAGGCCAATGGTTTTAAATTGGAGAAGAGTAGATTTAGATTGGATGTTAGGAAGAAATTCTTTACCATGAGGGTACTGGAAAAATGGAACAGATTGCCCAGGATGGCTGTTGAGACCTCATCCCTGCAGATATTCAGTGTGAAGCTTGATGAGGCTCTGAGCAACCTATCTAGCTGAGGGTGTCCCTGCTTACTGCAGGGGGGGGTTGGACTGGATGACCTTTAAAGGTCTCTTCCAACCCAAATTATTCTGTGATTCCATGATAGTTACAAGCACAGAAGCTGGCAAGCTGGCAAGATCACAGTTTGCCATGCAAGCTGCAATTTGATTAATGTGGCAGCTGTTTGATGGGAAATTAGGAGAGTTTTGAGAGTCATGAAAGGAAATTAGGCCATCTTTAAAGCTCTTTAAAAACTCAATGCTACCCCTCCCCTGGAGGCTTATGAGCATGCAGGCAACTTCTGTATTTAATCAAGCAAGCAAACACAACACAGAAGCTAAAAATATTTCCCAGGTGCAGCAAGATGCAATCTTTATGCAATAAGAGACCAGAAATCTTTGTTTCTGGAAATCTTGACCTCAGCATCTTGGTTTGCATAGTCCAAATACTTCATTGTGTGTCTCTATCCAGTGTTGAGGTCTATGTCAGAAACATTCCACAGCATTAAGATCAGAGCACAATCTGACTGGCAGCTCTGAAAGTCTCCTTGACCTTCAAGGGATCTCTCAGTAGCTTGCACTGTCTGCCCAGAATGAATCCCAGTTGCCTCCAATGTGTCAGTAACCAATGTGTCTGAGCTATGTGGAAAAGAAGGTCCCATGGTATGAATTATCTATTTCCCTGGTGAAAACAGGGTGGTTCTAACAAACAGATTCCAAAAAAACCCAGAGAAACTTCTTTCCTGGGAATGATCAACATAAGCTGGAAGTGTGACAAATCTGATTCAGAAGGAGTAAACTTGGAGTCAGTCAGCAGTGCTGAGGATGCATTGGAAGTTTCTTGTTATTGAAAGTTTCACTGGGATTTTAATTCTTTAAAACTGTGCTTTTCTACCAGATATGGGAATGCAAAATTAAGGCAGGTGCAGTAACCATGGTCCAGGGGAGAGTTTTGGGGCTAGAACTCAGAAGATCTGGTTTCTGTTCTGGGATGTGCTGATTGTGACGTGGGAAAATAGTCTGTGCTAGATTTAGTAGAGTTTAATATTTTTGGCACTCACAAAATCCAGCTTTGTTCTTCTGTGCTCCCAACTTTTCTGTGCACTTAGCTTTCCAATGATTGAGTCCCCAGGGTAAAAACTTTTTAACTTCCAGTCTGAAAACTACCAACAGTCTATAAGATATCAGAAGGTGATCTGTGGAAGCATCACAATTTAAAAGCAAAATTACTTTGTGACCAATGACAGCATGAACAGACAGATTGGGAAAAATATAAGTATTGAACCTCTCTAATTGTAACTGACTGCAAAGCCACTGTGCTGACCACACAAAATAGCCTTTTGATTTGTTGCCCAACTTCCAGGATGGAAGTTGCTCTGTATTTGAGAAGCATCATTTTCAACATGCAGCTTTTTGTTGCTGTCCGTGCGGCCAAACACACACGGCTCTGATAAGGCTAAGCTGGATGTCTTGTGTTTAAATGGCACCATGGTGCTCAAACTGGTGCCTCCCAATCTGTTCTGCATCTGAAATCAAAGTTCATCTCACCTTTCCCCCAGCAAATGTGGAGGTGATCAGCATTTCTCCTCTTATGCACAAATTCTGCATAAGGCATTAGTTAAGGCATTAGTTCAAGTTGTAGAAGAATTAAATTCAAACTTCATCCCAATTGCCCTGAGGGAAAGGGAAAACTCCTCTCCCACCTTTTGGGAAGTTGTTCTTGCATTCAGTCTCCTGGCAGCCCTCAGCCTCTCTCTCCCAGTGGAGCCCTCCAGCCCCCTATGGACTATTTCCATTTTTCCTAAGCCAAGGATGAGCTTAAAGCTCACGAGAGAGGGCTCTTGTTTGTAAGGAGGAGGGGTGACCTGAAGTACAGTCCTTGTTCAAATTAACAGCTCAGTGGTTTAGTATTGTGTTTGCTAACAAAGTTTTAAAGAAAGGCAGAGCACAGAAATGGGTAGCCAAGGCAATAAGTAAACTCCTGGAACAAGTGCTTATTGAAGTGGTGAACAAGGCTTTTTCACTTGGATCCTTTATTGCAAGTGAGGAAAGTGTATTTCCTTTATTTCAGCTTATTAATTTTTTTAGTTTGGTCAGTGACTTGTTCATTGGAAATGAGAAATTAATTACAGGTTAGAAAAAATGGAAATTTCTTTTTCCTACCCACTAGCCTATGAATTAGGTGAGACAACATGGCTGACATCTACTTGTTCTAGTCTTCTTAAGTACTTGCTAACAGTTTATTTAATGAACTACACTATTCTTTGTTTAATAATGCAGTTAACTTTAAATACAAAATGTGTTTTGACACCTGCTTCTTCTTCATTCACATCCAAATTATTTAATGTGACTTTATTTAATAATGAAAATCACCGCTGCCTTTTTGTGTATGATTATATCCTAATTTTTATCCAAAGACAATTCAATAGAACTCCTAAGGAAAAAAAAAGTACTAATTACTTATGAAATACAGGAGCACCTGAGGGAACTGGAGTTGCTTTATCTGGAGGAAAGGAGTCTCAGGGGAGACCTTATCACTCTAAAACTATCTGAAAGGAGATTGTAGTGGATTGGGTGTTTTTCTCTTATCCCAAGTAACAAGCGATAGAACAAGAAGAAATGGTCTTAAGTTGTGCCAGGGAAAGTTTATGTTGGATATTAAGAAAAATTTATCCACAGAATGGGTTGTCAGGCACTGGAACAGGCTGTGCAGGGAAGTGGTGAGATTATAATCCCTGGAAATATTTAAAAGATGTGTAGCTGCAGTGTGTAGGGACGTGGTCTGGTGGTGGACTTGGCTGCACCCACTTAATGGTTGGACTTGGTGATCTTAACTGTCTCCTCCAATGAAAAAGATTATATGATTTTCTAGTATAATAAAGGGTAAACATTAAGTATTTGAATAAAAATATCAGTTGCTTAAGTATTTGAATATATACACATCACATGCTAAGTTAGGAAAACATGAAAGTATGAAATATAGCAAAGGGCTTCAGGTGCTATGGAAGAAATCTCAGTGGTTGCCGACTACTAGGAACCAATTGTTCTTTAGAAAAATCATTAAATAGAAATGCAAAACAGGAATAAAATCGGGAACCTTTATTCAAGGTCACTTGCTTTTTCCTTTAATGACAGCTAAGATAGATTGCTTAAATCCCACACATATGAATTGCTCCACCCAGATGATTTTTCACAATAAGAGGTTGCCAGTTTACATGCCTCTGTGGTCACAGAAGAGAGGAGGCAGGCATGCTGCTAACAATATCACTGCTGGCTGCTATTCTGGTTCATCTTCACTCACTCCCAGCCCTCCCTCACATAGGGCTTCCAGGAAATACATTTTTGCCTCATTCTCCTCCCTAGTGACTTTCTGAGGAGGGAGGCACTTTTCTGCCTGGCCTTTTTCCTCTCCAAACACCCATCTCTCTGCCCACCCACCTTCTCTGGGCCCATTTACGTTGCCCACAGATCTCTCAGGGTGGAGATGTGCCATCAGGTAGGTCTCACCAGAAATGCCCTAGATTTCAATGGAGCAGCAAGTGGCGAGCCGTGAGGTTTCTGGGACATGCAAGGAACCTGCTGCATCTGAAGGGAGAAAAGAAAGCTGGAGTCTGACATTCTGTGAACTCAGGAGATGAAAAGCTAAGCACCCTTGGTGTATCAGTTCAGCTCAGAGAAAAGATGCTATTTACTATGGTCTTTATTACTTGAGATTTGTCTGCTCCTTCCCTCTTTTCAGCATGATGCTCAGACTCACTCCTGTGTTACACATCCTGCCCATGTTTTGTAGTAGATCAACCCAGCCCAGATGCTGTGGTAACTCCTCTGGATGTCTTCAGGAGAGTTTCAAAATCCATCCCCACCACTCACTGCAATTGCATCGTCTTGCAGGAAGAGGACTTTAGGAAGGTATCGAGGTCCTGGAGCAGGTCCAAAGGAGGGCAACCGGGCTGGTGAAGGGACTCGAGCACAGATCCTATGAGGAGAGGCTGAGGGAGCTGGGGCTGTTCAGCCTGGAGAAGAGGAGGCTCAGGGGAGACCTCATCACTCTCTACAACTCCCTGAAAGGAGGGGGTAGCCAGGGGGGGGTTGGTCTCTTTTCCCAGGCAACCCTCAGCAAGACAAGAGGGCACGGTCTCAAGTTGTGCCAGGGGATGTTTAGGTTGGACATTAGAAAGAATTTCTTTTCTGAAAGGGTGATCAGACATTGGAATGGGCTGCCCAGGGAAGTGGTGGATTCTCCATCCCTGGAGATATTTGAAAAGAGACTGGATGTGGCACTCAGTGCCATGGGCTGGTAACTGCAGCAGTAGTGGATCAAGGGTTGGACTTGATGATCTCTGAGGTCCCTTCCAACCCAGCCAATTCTATGATTCTATGATTCTATGACTTGGGCTCTGTGGCAGCCCAGTCCTTCTGCCTGCTGTATGTGCAGGTTACCAAGGTACCTGATCCCAATTATTGCCTCTAAATTCTGAGACAGATTAGCATTGGGGGTTATTTGGGTTTTTTTTTGTTGTTGTTGTTTTGTTCCTTCAAAATAAATAAATCAAATACTACTGCCATGATCTGCTGCTCAGGGGATAAAAAGAAATAGGGGGTGACATTGGGGACTGCTAAAAATTGTTAGCTACCAGTTAGCTCTATTGTCAGTCTAGTGTGGGGGACCAGTTTAAGGCAGCTTTGTCTGCTTTGACTGAAAGGCAAAACTGAATGATAGTAGAGCCTTGTGATCATGCTTATTTGGAGAGTTTAGCACAGAGAAGAGGAGGATTTGCACCCACATGAGACTGCTTTTAATATTAGGCTTGGGGCATTTGCTGTAGGAAATTAGTTAATATTTCCCACTCCCTAATTGCCATGAAAATGAGTTACCATTTAATTCTGGGCTATTTTTTATGCCACATGAGTGACACAGTGATTCCTTGCTCCTGAGATAATAAAAAAATGCAAAGATGAAAACATCACATGAAAACAACACTCATATCACAGAGCTTCTCCTTCCCTTGACTGTCTGAAATGTACATTTTTTCAAGTATGAAATGAATGGAAGAAAAGGCAAGCACCTTTTCAGGATGTGCATCATTTCATGGCAAGTGCTTCATCCTTAATTTTGACTTCTCTTTCATCCTTGTCCAATCACTTTTACTACAATGAAAACTATTTCTCTGTGGAATCAAATCTGGTTAAGTCTAAAGTCTGAGGGTAAGCTCTCTAACCCTGGATTTGTAAAATGGTTTTCAAATGTGATTAAAGCCAGTCTAGCTTTTCATGGTAAATAATAAAAAATTATGTATCTGACAAAGATATTCAACTGAATGCTGCCAGTGATTGCATTGCTGTGTTCATGGCCCTCCTTTGTCTTATCTATTGTTAAAACAATAGGAGCACAGTCATAGAGTTTACAGTGTCCCACATATACTCTATGTGGGACACAGCCTGATGTGCATTGCGTTAAATTTGTGATTCTATAATGTCCTTAATAAAGCTGCCCTACTTTCTTTGTTTCTATGTTTTCCTAATATTAGAAGTGCTGAGTGCTATAGCATAGCCTGATTAATATTAAAAAAAATATTCCTCTATTACTAAGCAATCCTCAGTCTCCCACTTTCTGTCATTTGTCCTACATTGAAAGACAATGTGTCCTTAAACACTGTGAAGGCATGTATGCAGCTGGAACACACCATCCTGTGCATTATAGGTGAGATGTGTAGCAACTGCAGCTCCCTGCTGCAGCTCTCACTCTGATGAGAAATCACAAAGTCCTTTCATGAAGGCTCATTTAACAAAGAACAGTTGCTGCACCAGTTCCTAAAAGTACCCATGTTAGTCCTAATCATTAATGCCTGAAGCCTGATGATGATAATATAGTTATCTGAGCTGTTTGACTACTTTTGAAGAAACATTCTCCTCTTACATAAAGTCCCTTTGAAAAAGTATATTTTCATTTCAAAGGATTAAGCCTTGCTTAAATATTAACAGGTATTTCTGGTGTGGAAAGTATCTGTTTATCTTAAGCTGGGAGTCAGTCTCTAGATGTTATGATTTCAAAGAATGTCGCAGAAATGTAGCCTCATGAACACCAGTGACCAGCTGCCTGTCTTGGCATGCAGATTTTGTGACAACGAGTTGCTCTCTCCTGTTTATTTCACCAGTGATGATTTCACCACCTGATGGATACCAGGAATTGTTGACTTTTACTCTGTTCCTTCGGGTACACCAGGGGAGGACGTGTTCTGACTGTTGGCACACAGAGGGCAAGGCAGAAAGAGGAAGGGGAAGCAATTAAGCCTCATTTCCAGAAGGAAGTCTTCAGCTTTGAAAAAGCCAAGAAATACCTTTGGCTCTTAGGAGAGAGAGAATTAAAAAACCATATGATTGTTTCTTTGTTATAAGGAAACCAGTGTTGCAAGCTTCACAATGTTAATAGCATGTTCTTTCTCTGTGTTGATGGGTACATGAGGGATGTCAGGGATGGACTGGCTTCCCTGCTTCCTTCCTGTGGATGACAGTCCTCAGCTTCTTCTCTGTGGACAACATACAGGTTCAGTACTCACCTGGATTGAAGAAAGAACTTTCAGAAAGAACAAAAAGTAATGGGTTTACTATTGTAGATAGAGGAGAATATGCAAACAGCCAGTAGTCTAGAAACTGGAGTGGACTAAATTTACCCTTTGTGAAATTAAAGAACACATGGTTGACTATTTTTAATTTACTGAATCAAGGTCACATTGCAGGTAATACAGGCCAGGCTTCAACACCTTCACATCAATATGCTTGGCAAATCTAAAGCATGAGATTTAACAGTGTTACATTCTCAAAGAACATTATTTTAAGGGAGCAATAGCTGTGCAGAGGCACATTGATATCTGAAAGAGAACTGCACTAACCCTGTCTGTGTACTGGCATAGACTTAGCTAATGGTTTTTTCTCTTTGCTTTTTTGTTTTCTTCTTTTATTTATCAATGTATCAAAAAGGAAGGTGTGTTGACTTGCATTTCGTTTATTTGTTCAGATGAAAAACAATCACAGTACCAATCCAGACCTTTAAATGCATATGCCATAAATTAAAAACTGAAGTGGAAGCAAATGAAGAAGGTTCCCTATCTAGGATCATAGGATCACACTTGAGGCTGGCAGGGACCTCTGCAGGCAATGCAGTAAATACCTCTGCCTCAGTACCTTTCCCTCCAGTAGCCTAACAGGAAATAGTCAGGTGGCATTTCAGTGTGTCCATAAAGCTAACAAATCCGGTTTTGGACAGATCATATGAAAAGTATTGGGCTCTTTACTGAGTATCATAACAAAAATTATGTGTAAAGATCTGCTATGGGCCACAAGTCTGCATTAGATCAGAGCATTCTCCAGAATCTGGGTTCGCCTGTTCCCAGGAAACAGATTTTGTTGGGATTCAGAATCTTCTTAGCACACACAAGACGTGGGCTTGTTTCAACAGGTAGAGAGGAATTATTGTCTGCCCTGCCTGAATCACTGAGCCTTTGTCAAACAGCAGCAGGTTTTCCATTGTGAAATGTAGCTGATTTGCAGTACCCTGGAAGGCTGTTTAAAAATTATTTATGCAATAAATATTTTCCTTTAAATAAGTATTTTCCTTTAAATCCTATTCCATAACTGTCTCCATTAAGGTTTCTTGCAAGTCTCAGCTACTTTCAGAGAGAGGACCCTTGAGAAGGAAGGCAATTGACTCCACCACAGAGAAATACTGTGCTGTATTCCCACATTACAGAGGGGTTCCTACCAAACTGAACCCTTTGAAAAACCCATGCTGCACAAGTAGGCTTAGAAGTCTGGAAATCACCAAGTGCTCACTTTTATGCACTCCTGCATAACTAATAAAGTAATGATTTTCTGTTGTTTTCATCATAAAGCAACTTCTCAGCTGCCCTGCAAGCAATGTGTAATATGCAAGCAATAGCAAGTCTATTGCTAAAATAATAACCACTTTGGCAGTGTATTACAGCTATTTGCACAGCACTTAACAAGTGTGACATGACACAAACTACTGCTTCAGCTCAAAACCATTTTTTAGAATTAAGAATAAGAATGACTTATTCATACTATAACTTTTTTTTCCTCAGCAAAGTATCAATATGAGAATCCTCTTCTCCACGGATCTATTTACATATCTCAGCAACAATAGATTTGCTAAGGTGACTTATAAAGCTTTGGTTACTTCTGCCCACTCCATTGCACATGTCCAGGGTCTCTGGATGCTTGGCAAGAGCCCAGGCAGAGCAGCAAATATAAAAGGTACAGGTGTAGAAAGCTAAATTTACTGTGGGCCAGAATCCTGCCTCCTGTGCAGATCCAATACCTGGTGTTATACTCTGGGTATGTCTCAGGTAAGTCTGATTTGCTGAAGGCATGTCAGGGGTTTCATCAGCAGGTGTGTATGTAGCATGCAGCACATCTCAGGATTCAGTGCCTGTCTTGTATGCTGTCTGGTGCATATTCCCATGTTTCTGTTGGGAGGGAATTACTAATGTCAAATTTAAGGATGTATTACACCTTCCCAGGGCATGGTTATACCCATGCAGCTATGCACCCATTCCTTCCTTTCACTAAGGGATCCCATGTCCATCTTTGCTAAAAGATTCTCTACCTGCTTTCTCACCTAATGGAATTGCAACTCATAGGAGCTAAGGAAAGCCAGCTAGCCCCAAAATGTGTCTACCAGCTGACATTTCAGGTGTCCAGGTGCTCTCAAGCACCCCCAAAATGCAGACCTCAGAGAGCATTGCACTTGTTTTCTCTGAGCCTTGTTTCTCCACTTACGGTGTGGGAATACATACACTTGTCTTCCTTCTTTGGATGTCCATATTATTCAACAGTGGAAATTGTACCTAGTTAGGTCCTTCTGCATGCCTTAGTGAACAGAGGACCAGCAATGCCTTCAGAAGGGTCTTGTTAGTGATGCAGTTTGTTGAAGCCTCATTCGTTTCCTTACAGCCCATCCACACTTGGCATACATACCTTCTAAAGAAAGGCTCTGGAAACTGGGAAAGAATTACTCAGAAAATGTACTGAACTGACTTGGAGAGCCCAGGTATGGGCACAATTCCCATTGACCAGAATGAAGAACATCTAAATATATTATGAAACCTTTGCTAGTGCATGTGGTTTCTTATTCTCCAGTTCTCTGTGTTGCACTTTGGACCATTTACTACTACAAATGTTAAAGCAGTTTCTGCCTTTAGATCCCAGAGCAAGAACTTCTGTGGGTTGTCTCAGTGGAAATGCATTCATTAAAATGACACTAAAATGAAGCGTGTGGCTTCTCACAAGAACAAATTCCTGTCAGCCTGAGAAACTGCCAATTGTATGGCATTAGATGTGAAAAAGGACTTGAGCAACTCGGCTCATACCTCCTTTCTTGTGCTGCAAGCTGAAGCTGTGGATGAGTCAGTAGAGCTGAGTGGGAGTACCAGACAGGCCTGAATCACCACTTTTTCCTTGTCTCTGCGTTATTTCCACGCAAATAATTTCACGTCTCAAAGCCACAGAAGAAGCTGCAAAGTGGTGACTGCAAACCTCATACTTCAGAGGAAGACAACTTACTAAATGAAATTCACATCTGCTTCATGTTTGGAGACACTTATTTATGTAAAAGGAAATGAGCTAATTAATCTTAAAATGCTGGAACTTGAGAAATATTTTGAGGGATAGTAAGCTCCATTTCAAGGTTTCACTGAAGCTACGTATTATTCCATTGTTGTTCAGACTGTATGAGAGATGTGAGAAATGCAGCTGTGGAGTCTGACAGAAAAAATGTTTAAAAATCAAGAAAACACCATATTTGCTTTTAAGTAGAGAGAAGCAAGAAAGAAAGTGTGGGATCCTGGTAATCTATCAGATGGATCTTCATCTTTCTGTTGAGTTCAGCAGGCTTTATATAGAAACCTCTGCAATATGTGGGAAGACACCTTCACACATTTGGAGAGTAAATTGAGGACTTCTATCTGCTAAGTGTTATCTGTATCTGGAAGACCACCAACTTTCTTTGTTTTACTTGCCAACAGATAAGTATATGAATGTCATGTATTCTTTATTTATCCTTTTATACCTGTTATATATCCTTTCATATGTACTACTTTCAACTAAATAGCTACTTTAAAACTAAATACAAAGCTAAGTCAAATGACTAAATAAAAAGTACAAAAATAAAAGATTTCTGACTTTTATAGCCTCAACATTTATTTAAGACGAAACCAATACAGTTCTACAGAAAGAACTTCATACAATATATGGAATCCAACTGAGAAGACAGTTTCAAAGCTCTGAAAACAATTCTTATCAGCATTCTGTAGAAGAGCTTTTCTCACATGAAATTGGGATGTACCTATATGTACTTTGTACAGTATGGTGACATGGAGCTGCAAAATTAAACTGAAATATGTTGAAAGGACAAAATTTTGACTCCAACACTTCTATTAGTTTCCTGCTGGTTGCTTTCATTTATAGAATGTAGAAACAGAGAAAAGGACATGGGAGACATTTATGGTTTTTTTCCACATCCAGCTTTGCACTAACAACTTATTTCAAGCTAAGGAAAACCTCAAGAAGGAACAAAATTATTGCTTTTGTGAGAGAAATATTTGTGTGTGTATTTTTCTTGAATGAAGCTTTGGCAACATTAGGAACAAAATGCCAGCTCTCTTCACAAGTCAAGTAGGCTTAGAAGTGGAAAAATCCAAAAAAGAGAACACTGGAAGCTTCGTAGTTCAGTGCACACAGCCCAGGGAACCTTGGTCTTGGTTAGACATATCTTCAAAGTGAAGCACTTCACTGCTGCCTTAACCTTTTTTTTTGCTTTGCACAAAAAGCCTTGCCCAGACTTGATAGTGCTTCAAGTCAGGAGTAACCAGCAGCAGTAATGATGTGGATTTTAGCACAGATTCCACTTGTGCTCATATTTGCAGTCACCTACCATGAGGACACGGTCTGCATTACAGAAAGGTTGGTTGTCTTTCACTGGCTTCCTCCAGCCCTTTCCTGGCTGCTCACAAGGACAGGAGAGAGTAGCACGGGGGCTGTTAGCTGAGAGAGAGTCACACCTTACTCCAGTATGAACCATTATGGGGCACATCCCCTAAAGTCCATGCAACCAATGGGGGGGAATGCAACAGTACTGCAGATGCAACAATTCACATTTGGGGTTTCAGCATGTTCAAAGATTGACTTGGCTAAATGGAGAGCTCAGAGCCAGGTGCCATTTGCTCAACTTAACTCTTCAAAGCTATGTTAACCTAACTGGAGAAAAAATTACATTTTAAAAAGTAAAACAAGGAAAACTTGCTCTAGGAAAACAAAGGACATAGCAGAATCTAATAATTTCATTCCCTACCCTCCAACTCCCATTTTCTGTGCTTTATGGTAAAATTCTCAAAACAATGACCTTACATAGATCTTCCTAAAGTGGCTTGTGCTTACTAAAATAGAAAAAGCTAGATAGTGATTAAATAGGCACACAGCATCTATTTATCTTCTACCTTCACATATTTACCCTGTTCCTGTAACCTGGCTTCTTTCTCAATGTTTATTATTATGCACAGACAAGAAATAAGAAAGATGTCACAAAATGCTCATTCTCAAAATACCCTGTATAAGCAGGTTTGAATGTCTGAGGGAGAGTCCCAGTACAATCTTTGTATTTTAAAGGAAGGCAATACTGTTGTGGTTTTTTGTCAAATGGATCTGTTTCATGTTTCACTTGTCAGAAGCCAAAGAGTATCTATCTCCTACGTTTCAGCATTAATAGTGCATAGAAAGCAAAACATGTTTAACTTGTGGCGATCCTTCCAGAGTCTGTGCTTTTTGTAATACAGAAGTGTTTTCTGTGAGGTGGTGGCAGGAAAAAATAACCCACCTCTTTACAGAGCATGGGAAAGGAGTACAGGCTGATTTCAGTCCTTAAGCTGATTTTCTGAGCACGGGTGGACGTTTGCAACATTGTCCTTGGCACATTTCCAGGAGTTTAATATAGGAAAGGTTTCTAATTTCTTTTGTCTTTTCTTTCCTTTTCCTGTTCCCTTTCCTCTCTTCTCATTCCTTCCTCACATACCTTCCTTACCCTTCTCTTCCTTTCTCCCCGGTACTGGTGAAAAAGACAATACATGGAAAAACAGCATCTTTATTCTTATCCATATATTGGGATTGAGAAGTTTCGCAATTTTTTTTATATGAACGAGGTGGACAGCACTGTAACTGTTTTGCACTCACTGGAGCTCCCTGCATTCAGATCTGCTGATCTGTGCACAGAGTCAGGGCAGAGGTTCACTTCTGTTAGAATGTGCTCTTGCACGGACCCATATGAAACCAAAGTGTGCCCAGGTAGCCAAGAAGGCCAATGGCATCCTGGCCTGTATCAGGAACAGCGTGGCCAGCAGGTCCAAGGAAGTGATTCTGCCTCTGTACTCAGCGCTGGTGAGGCCACACCTCGAGTCCTGTGTCCAGTTCTGGGCCCCTCAGTTTAGGAAGGAGATTGAGGTGCTGGAGGGTGTAGCCAGGGGGGGGTTGGTCTCTTTTCCCAGGCAACTCTCAGCAAGACAAGAGGGCACGGTCTCAAGTTGTGCCAGGGGAGGTTTAGGTTGGACATTAGAAAGAATTTCTTTACCGAGAGGATGATCAAGCATTGGAATGGGCTGCCCAGGGAAGTGGTGGATTCTCCGTCCCTGGAGATATTTAAAAAGAGACTGGATGTGGCACTCAGTGCCATGGTCTGGTAACTGCAGCAGTAGTGGATCAAGGGTTGGACTTGATGATCTCTGAGGTCCCTTCCAACCCAGCCAATTCTATGATTCTATGATTCTATGAAAGGGTGATGTGTCCTTGGCTGCTCCTGGGCCCATCTGGCAGCCCCTGGGTGTGTAGAGCACTGCTCTGGAGGCCCATGGCTCAGCCTGAACAAGGAAAAAGGTGGGAAAAGCAGAAGCACTGCAGTGGAGCTGGGGTGTTAGCTCTTCCACAGGGCCATGTTTCACTGATCCAAGGTCCCAGTAAAGCTGGAGAGAGCTGGTGTTTGTTAGGGGTGCAAACAAGCGACTCCCCAGAACGGGATGGCTGGTAGGGCCTTGGCTGGGCGTTCAGGCTGGGTGGTGTGGTGGGAGGCAGAGCTTGGGGTGCCAGTGTCAGACGCTGTGCATGGCAGGTGCCAGGGTTTCGAGCAGCTCCCTTCGTGCTTTAGAAAATCAAATTTCCAGCAAAATGTCCCAGGAGCAGACAGGCTGGAGGCCAATGGACACAACCAGCTCAGTTGATTTTGGGGATCTCCTGTGCGTGTCCCTCATGGCACCACGGTCCCATTTCGGCCCTCCTGCGGGAGATGAGGTGCAAGGTCTCCCGAGCCAGCCGATACCTCGAAACCGAACCGTCAGGCAACGGGTACACCCCGGACCCTCGGACAACACCTGCGGTGCGGCTGGGGGTATCCCCAGGGCTGCTGGGGATACGATTCGCCCTCCTCAGGGCTCACCGGGCGGACTCCCTGCGACTCCCAGGGGGCGCCCCGCCGCCCCGCCCGCCGGTGCCGGTAACGGGGCGGTGCCGGGGCGGACCCTTAGCGGTTGGCGGCCAATGGTGCGGCGGGGGCAGTGCTGCCCGTTCAGGAACACCCGGGAGGTGACAGCGAGACCCCGCCTTCCCCACGGCGAGCGGGCGCCGGCGGCGAATATGGCAGAGGAGCGGAGCTGATCTGATCTGAGCCGCTGTGCTGCTGCTGCCGCCGCCCCCCGCACTTGTTGGCCGCCTCTGCCGGGGGAGGGCGGTTAATCCCTGCCCGCCCTGTGGCCGTTAAGGGAGGGCGGTTAATCCCTGCCCGCCCTGTGGCCGCTAAGGGAGGGCAGCGCCGGCGTCTCCGCGGAGGAGTGTGTGATGGTGCGGGCATGGCAGGGCAGCCAGCGGCCGCGGCGCTGCTGAGGCAAGGGGCGGCTGGTCCCGGCCCCGGCGGCGGCAGCAGCAGCAGCAGCAGTCGGCGGGAGCTGCCTCCCTCTCCCTGCCGCCCGGCGGCCGCCTCCCCCCGCCCCGGCCGGCGCTGAGGGAAGTAGGGAGCCGCCTCGGCGTGCCGTGCCGTACCGTGCCGCCCGCCCGCCTCGCCTCGCCCCCCGCCGCCTTGCCGCCGCCATGCTGCCCGGGGTGGGGGTGTTCGGCACCGGCCTGACGGCGCGGGTGATCGTGCCGCTGCTGAAGGCGGAGGGCTTCGCCGTGAAAGCGCTGTGGGGCCGCACGCCCGAGGAGGCGGAGGAGCTGGCCAAGGAGATGAGCGTCCCTTTCTACACCAGCCGCATCGACGAGGTGCTGCTGCACCAGGACGTCGACCTGGTCTGCGTCAACTTGCCGCCGCCTCTCACCCGGCAGGTCGCCGTCAAGACCCTGGGTGAGTGGAGGTGACCGGGGGAGGTAGGGGACGGCCCCGCTGCGGGGTCGGGCTTGCTTGGGTTTGGGTCTCGCCTGGGGCTGAATGAGAGGAACCCCCACCTTAGCGCGGAGTTTTACCCTTCATTTGCTTTTTTCCCCACCCCTTTCATTTGGAGAGGAACTCGCCAAGCCGCGGGTGCCCCGGAGCTCCCCGTGGTAGCAGGCCGAGGAACGGCGGGGGGATGGCGATGCGGCAGCCCGGTGTGACATCCCGCATCCCCGGTCCCCGCCGGTGCGTTCGCTGGCAGGAGGCATCCGCCCCTCCGGGATGCACGGACAAGCCTGGGCAGTGCCGTGCCGGGCCTGACACCCAGCCGAGGGGAGTGGGCAGGTGTCATCGGTGTCGCGGTAAAAAGGAAGAAGTCAGGGTAAAAAAAGAAGAAAATAATAACTCTGCCTGCATTTCTCTGGTGGTTTCCATACACGCCCGCAAGGGCAGTGGGGAGCCAAGCATCGCTCCCCCTTTGCGGACACCCCAGCTGCTCGAGGGGTTCGGGGTGCCGGCTCTGCCTCCGGCTCCGGGTCCCCAGCTGCAGACCAGAGAGGGCGGCAGGAAGCGGTGACAGGAGGGGAAACGTTTTTACACCCGAGGCTTAATGAAGATCACGTACAAAGGGAAGGAGGGACTGAGAAAGTAGGCATGCACTGTTGTAAGCTTCTCTGGTTTCAAGAGTGCAGAAATGGGCCGCATCTTGCTTTCTCTTAAGTGACGGTAAAGTCTGGGCTCTGTGCTTGCACCTCTGTGCTCTCCCATCTGTAACTCTGATGGATTTTAGTGGGAGTACCCTCAGAAGTAAGGAAGTCTTAATTTTTTTTTTCTCCCTCCAAGTGTAGATGGGAAAAGGTAAACGTGAAGGGGAAGTGCTCTGTGTCATCTTTGTTGGAGGGTGCGCTGAGGTTATCAAGTCCGGGTGTCAGGTTTGGCTCTGGGGCTGCAGCTATGTAGGCTGATTGCTATCGCTTTCAGCCTCGTAAATGTGTGTGGCATGTGTCTGGCATGTCGTAGCGTTACATTGCTACTGGCATACTCATTAGTTACCTTTGCAATGCTGCTAATACCGGTTGGTGTGTTCAACCTATGAAATTAAGCAATTAAGGTTAATTATGGCAGTATCTAAGAAAACGTTGAGTATAGTTTTAGCGTTTTTCTGAAAATAATGCTCACTGTTCCTTTCTGTACTTGGAAATGCTTGCCTTTCATAATACGCTTTTGACTTTTTCTGTAACGTACAACACTTGCACCAGAGGCCTGACTTGTTTGCCAGGATGATGTGCAAATGGATTTCTAATGTAGAAATACATATCCCACAGAACAAACAAAAGACAGTATCAGGGTAGCAAGGTTTCACATTTGACGCACATGAATTTGGTGACAATTGTGTCAGTTTTCCTGTGACAGTCTTTCCTGCAGGTGTTGCTCTTGGAAGTGTCCCAGCTTGCCTGTGCTCCTGAAGGTAGGGTCCCACGGGGCTTCAGTCAGATATAAGGCATCTGGTGTAAGAACAGAATTTCTTCTGAAAAACAAAGGAACAAAGTTGGTATGAATTTTTTTAGAGGGCTTAAAGTAATACTGGGTTTTGGCCCTCTGTGGATATTTGCAGCCAAAGAAGAAGAAAAAAAAAAAATCTGTTCCTGAACATGTGCTGAATTTATGAATGATGCAGACAATTGATGTAGCTGAGATGTTACTGATAACAATCAATTGCTGATTCAATCTGCTAGCAACAAACCAGAAGAAAACCGAGGTGTTTTCTCCCTATTCATTGGTACTGTACCATTCTCAGCTCTCTTTCACTTATAGTTTATTTAGTTTCCTCCTATTCCCCAATGTTACTTTTTTGTATTTTGCAGTAGTGGTAAAATGTGTGAAAACACACCAAGGGGTTATTAGAGAGGGATTAAACATGCTACAAGGTGATAATATGCAACACGGTAGAATTTTTTTTTTTTTTTTTTTTTTTTTTTTTTTAGTGTCTTGCTTGAATAATACTTAAAATATTATTATACTTTAGTCTCTGGTATGTGGGGGCAATATTATATAGATTAAAGAAAGCAGAAGCTTGAAAAACATTCCTTACCATGATAAGGAAAGGATATGGAAGGGAAGTTTTTTCAGCTTGATTTTTTTTTTTGGGGGGGGGGGGTTTCCTCTTGAGATTTCACACAAGAAACACTACACAGCAGCTATTCATGGAATAGAGACAGGGATACCAGAGGTTTTACTCTTAGATGGAAGCTCCAGAAGGACAAAACACAATGCCATTCATTATGGCAGAAAAGGTTGAGAATGACATGGGTTATTTGTTAATACACCCGGGTCTGGTTTGCATAAGAGGGGAGGTATATCTAACTTGGGAAGAGCAGAGACCAACTTTTCTTTTGTACCTGTGTTTTATTTTAAATAGGCTTGTTGCCCAAAGCTGTGTTTTCATTTGGGGAAAATTTGTTATTAAAAAGAGCCCAGGGAACCAGTTGGTGGTGTTTCTGTCACCCATCTAGGGTGACCCTCTGAATTTGCAGTGCATTCAAATCCACTCTGGCCTATTTCTGATGCAGGCTCCGGAAATGAAGGTGGGGTCAAACAGGTGTCCCTGCAGCTGTGTTTAACTCAGACCATGCAGTGGGAAAAACTTGGTTGCTTTGTTTTCACTGGTACATCTGACCTGTAGATGTATTGTTCCTTTAAGCATATTTTTGGCACAGTGGCCCATAACCTGGTATTAAAAAACAAATGTGTGAGTACACTCCCCAGCTGAGGAAGTCACTGTAAGAAACTGTAGTTTCATAGAAGCTGGGGAGGAGGGGGGGTAGGGGCAGAGAAAATGTGAGAAATAAAACCTTAAACTTGCCCTGTTAAACAGGATCTCGAGTCTTACTTTGTATATCACTTTTATTAGAAACTGGATTGATGTTGGCAAATCTCTGGAACAGACCAAGTCCAAGAGAACATTGGAAACTAGGCTAGTTTGGATGATGACTGAAAACATAAATAGAAGTGATAGTGTTTTATGTGAACTGTGTTGATGGCCTCACTTCAGCTTGAAAGGAATCAAATTCCCATTTTGCTCCTGCAAAATGGAGCTGATGGACCCTTTTGCTTTTCTGCCTCTCATCTATCCTGCTCACTTAGGAGCTCTTGTTTACTGCTGTTTGTTCTCATTCCCTGTAGTTATGGCTGCTGGGCACTGGCATAATGCAAAACTAATGTCCTGACCTTCCAGCTGCTTGGTTGTCAAGAAGGATCGGTGGTTGAATGTTTGGGTAAGCATAGGGAATAGTCCTAGTGTTGAATAAGGGTGTTTGGCATGTTTGCTAGAAGTGGCCTGCTTTTCTCCTGCCTACATTCATTAGGAATATCATCCATATCCCAGTCCTAATGAGATGTGGGAGGTGTGTTTGCATTCAGTGACAAAATATGTCACCAGAGTGCCTATTTGTGCTCAGCATCAGAAGTGTTATTGGTACAGATAATATAATATGGCTATCCACCTGGTTCAAAGCTGTCAAGTCATGACCTTCCACAATATAATCCCTCCTCCTCCTTCACTTCAATATGACATTTTTCAGATTGTGACTAAAACAGTTACCCTGTGTGACTAAATAGCTGTCACATCAGGGGAAATGATTTACTGCAGGTGGTGCTGAGAAGTCTGTGATGACATTTCATCTGAAAGTTGAAGGGGAAAACACAAATATTTCTGAGTTTCTGGTCCTGTTGGTGCTTGAGTCAAGACAACTTGGCTAAAGAGAATTTATTCCTGAGGTTCATGTAAGTGTATCGGAGGAGCAAATGTTTTGGTTTTGGGAAGAGTCAAGTACCAGATGTTTTCAAAGTGTGTCTCTGGAGATGTTGCCCTTAGTTCTATTTACAGTAGTTTTGCTTAAACTCTGCCATCTTAAGTTAAGGTCAGGAACACCGAGCTATATGCTAAACATTGACTGTGCATGTTTTCAACTATGTCTACACAGTATTACTTTAAAAAAAATGTTTATATTGTAGTAGCACATGGTAGGAATCCATTCTGCCTGGCGACTGTACGCACTAAGATTCCCCAGCCCTCCAGAGATTGTTCTTTTTAAGGAGCACTTAAATTCGTTGGCTCACTGGTGCTTCTTCTATACTTGACTGTCCTCATGAGGGAGTATCTTTATTTAGAGAGAAACAAATGTTACTGGTCAGATTCTTGCCTTCCCACCCCTTCCCAGGCCATACCGGTATCATGCAGGCATGCATGATACAAACTCCCTGTCCTGAGTATGTTTATAAGAACTCCTTGTTGAAGTACTGAAAATGTTATCACTGGATCTGCCCCTGAAGTAGAAGGAACATCAGCTGCATGAAGTAATTCACAGAACTGATGCAATCTCTTAATTAATTTCTACATTCTGCTGCACCCATGCAAATCAGGCAGAGCTTACACAGTTGTAGCAGTGGATAGTACTTGGTCTAGAGTTTGTAAAAGGGTTAGGATCCTTTGGGATGAGATGCTCTATTAAGAGAAGACATTATCATGATTATTTATTATTAATAGCAATATAATATCTGTCCTGCAATATTGAGTTTAAATTTGACCTAACAGCAGTGACTTTCAGCAGAATATGGTATTGTACTTGGAAGGCAGATGACTTTGCAGCATATTAATGTGAATTATGGTCATCTTAGAGCAAAAGAAAAAGTGAAGTGCTGTCTGTCTTCAATCAGCAGAATTAGAAAAGGGCTACGGTGCCTTTTTTGGCATGTATTAGAAAGTCAGTCCAAAGAGCCTCCTGGTAAATGGTTGCAAGACTTCTTCCTATTTGAGTGATGATGATATACCACAGAAAATGGCACCTAGCTCTTCCATTGACTTCTTCAGTGCTGCAGACCTTTAATTCCAGTGATGTTCCTGTAAAACTACAGAGTTACTGTGGGATTTGGCCTCTGAGACAGCTAAGATAAAGAACACTATTCAGGTTCCTTAAACAAACCCCTTGTTTTGTTTTGTTTTGTTTTTTTCTTGCTTTCAAATCAAAGGCATATCTTCATCTTCCCCTGTTGTCTTGCTCTGTGTGAAAGTAACCACCAGTTCTGTTGCTACAGTAGTAGAGTAAGTTGGAGGCCCAGTACGGGCCGAGTATGAACCTGGTATACTGGGGTGCTGAGCTCATGCTCTGATGACACACCCACATTTGCTTAGACTAAGGAAGAGCCAGTTGAGATTTGAGATTAAAGTGTTTATATTGAACAGTGTTAGCTATGGAGACCACCATTGTGATCCTGTTGGCTCAGTTTGTGTTGCTGCACTGTTTTAAAATGGAGTGTCTGGCTTCAGGGAGTTCAGAAGGCTACAAAGAAGAGTTGCAGTGTTGCTGTCTCGAGACCAGCATCGACAGCTGAAGCCTAATGGGATGAACCTCTGGAGGACTGCTGTGAGTCCAGACTTGTGCACACTCAACTAGGTGCTGTAGAGATGTGGAAAGCAGCAGCACTGTCAGTTTAGAAAGTCAAGGTCCTTAAGCTTTCTGCTCCTCTATCAGTAGTTACTGTGCTATGTAGGTGAGTTGGCTGAAACAAATGCATGCCCAAGTCCTTTGCTGCCCTACTTCTCCTTGTGATTTAAACAGAAAAATGAGATGCTAGAGCATGGACACCCTTCTTCCAGCTGCTTGGCTGCTGAGGGCTTGGACCTTTGACAGTAAGCAGCAAAGCACATAAGGGCGATGCTGGCCTCAGCCACTGCCAGTGTTTTATCTATCAACCTTTCTTAAGCAGAGCCTATAGTCAGAATGGTGATATTTGATTGAGAAGTCTGACTTTCATTTAGATACATGAGTCAGAGGGGGCTTTTGTTTTGGTTTAAATATTTAAGTCCTTAAGGCCTCTCTCTGTTTCCCTGCACTATTCTTTCGGCACTCTTCTGGTCTTGCATTGGTATTAGTAACGGTGGCAAATACAATTATTTTTCCTATCCTCTGTGGTACTGGAAGAACTCTGCTCTTCAAAAATTAGTGCATATTAGTGCCATTTCCATCTCTGGTCCTTTCAGGGCATCCTTGTCAGTGTTAACAGTAATGCAGTGGCATTAGCAATACCATAATATCTTGATCTGGTGTTGAAAATAGCTGAAAGAGGTAAGTAGATCTCTTAGGTGTGGCTTCTGATATGGGTGATGAAGTTATGACTAATGTGTCAACTCTAAAAGGGATGGAAATTGTAAAATCATCTCCCATGAACAAAACAAGGATTACTGCATTGCTGCTAGAGGTGTAGGCATGCATGTCTTGCCTTGTGGCTGTGTGCTAGTGTTTTTACATAATAGGTGAGTTAAGGAAGAATTTGTAGATAATTGTGAAGAAAGTAAAATAGGTTGGGCAAATTGCTAAGCTGTTGCCTCTTTTTCCAATTTTTTTTTCTTAATGCCCTCTCATATCCAAGATTGACATTACATGATAAAGAAATTTGCTATATGATTCCAGACATGAATAGTTGAGTGCAGCCCCTGACACAAACAGGGTATTTCTAGCACAGCCAATATTGGTGTTATTTACAGGCTACTGCAGTGCAATAACACCCTTCACTATTAATATCAGTTTGCCACAGTTATCCGGAGTTGCTATGAATTGTTCTGGTTTCCTCAAACCACCCAACTGCTTTTTGTTTGTTATTATTGTAATAAAACTCTTAGCTCACAAGAGAGAGCTGACAAAGTCAGAGACTTAATTTACAAGGTCAGCATGCATGCAGTTAACAAAAAAACATTTCAAGTCTTAAGTCTCAATTTTAAACAAATTGATTTAAATTATTATATAATTAAACAGGAACAATCCCTTGTGTAGGTTCCCTAACCTAATTTAAGGCTTGGTTTGCACATAGATTTTTGTACCAATGTGATTACAACTACAAGGG
This sequence comes from Heliangelus exortis, assembly GCF_036169615.1. Classification (NCBI taxonomy): domain Eukaryota; kingdom Metazoa; phylum Chordata; class Aves; order Apodiformes; family Trochilidae; genus Heliangelus; species Heliangelus exortis. The sequence continues at coordinate 63,397,515 of NC_092423.1, forward strand.
ATATGATTTCTGTAATAATTGCTGCATGGCCATTAGAAATCCAGCTGGTGTTACTTGTGGTGCAAATGCCTGGTACAGAGAATGTTTTGGGTTAGAAGGGACCTTAAAGATCATCCAGTTCCAACCCCCTTGCCATGGGGAAGAACACCTCCCACTGGGCCAGGTTGCTCAAGGCCCCATCCAGCCTGGCCTTCAACACTTCCAGGAATGGGAAGTGTTCCATCCCCAGCTTCCCTGGCCAGTCTGTGCCAGTGTCTCACCACCTTCACAGTGAAGATTTCTTCTTAACATCTAACATAAATCTACCCTCTTCCAGTTCGAAACCCTCATCCTATCACTAGATGCCCTTGTAAGAACTCCCTCCCTGGCTTTCCTGTCTTCAGGAAGGCTGCTGCCCTTGTAGCCCTCTGAACCACCCCAGCTCTGAACAACCCCACCTCTTAATAGAGTTGCATAGTGGCATCTGAATTTGGTACAGGTTATTTATTACCTCTGGTGTGCAGGCATAGATTTTCAGATGCATATATATTTAGAACATTCAGCTGGTATGTATGTGTCCATGTCACCAGTGTAGTCCAGCTCCAGATGTGTTGGTACAGCTGTGCTCTGTATAAAGGTGATTGATGTATTAATTTAGGTGGCTTATTGTTGAGGAATCCTGTTTGGCTTTTGGATCACTGAAACCTCTGAGCAGAAGTCCCAAAAAGATCTGAAGAGTTTTCCTGTGCTTCTTCAGGAGCTGTCTATGCTAAAAATGTAGTGATGAAGAGCAGAGAAGGGTGGGCCTTGCTGCACTGCATAGCTGACCTGAACACCAGTGTCAGACATGCATCTGGCACGTGTAAGCATAATTATCCTTGAGAGCTTTGGATGCCTCTTATAGCTGCACTTCCAGATGGTGGAACTGGCATCCAGGATAGTGTAAACAGCAGGTTTGTATTAATACACAGGTCTGACTTACAGGGTAGCAGGAACTTTAGGGGATTGTGTAGAGTGAGAATTTACCCTGTCTTCTCCTTTGGAAAGAGATAACATCCTTAATTTTAGCCCAGTCAGGGCTAGTGATGAAAACTGCTATTTATGAAGCCTAACTCCTAAATATGAACATGGTAAAGAGCACAGAAAATGAGAATGTGGTGTGAGGAACTTGGTTGGTAGAAGTATGAGAATAAACAATGATTTAACACAGGAGTAAAATTACTTTTATCATTTGCTACAGTGCTAGAGTTTGTCCTCAGGGTGAAAACCGCTGCCTTCAGTTCTGTTGCATCAGCAACACAGCTTTAGTGAAGCAGATGGTGTAGAAAAAAAGGTAGCAACTTTGTTTTGCATTCTGATGTTTCCATGGCTTTTATCAGCAATAAAGACCCTTGTTTTGGCACTTCCTTGCAGTGAATGTTTGGCAGTCTTCAGCTGTTCCATCTGGCCATTTTTTGCCAGGAAATGACCAGAAGGGAGGTCATGGTTGAATTAAATACTGTCTCTAGCATACTGAGTTTCACATGGCTAATGAGAAGCCTTAATATAGAGAGCTTTTCAAAATCCAAGCGGAGTCAAGCTAGGAGAAAAGAACTGTAAAATAACAGTTAACCTTATTGTGCTGGAGTGATGTTGCTTAAAAATGTGAATGTGAAACCAAAGGCTATACTGGGCACTCAGAATTCTTCCTTGGTGTCTGTACATATGCATCATTTGTATGTATAAAAATTTAAAAATAAACAAAGCAAAACACAACATTAAGGTGAAAAATATATAAATTCAAAATTGCTGGAAGTTCCTCCCCTTCCTTTACTTCCTCAACCCATGAAAGACAATGCAACTTTTCTGTGGTGATAGGAAAGGGGAAAGAGAATAGCTCAGAGAACATATGAAACAGTTGCAGCCAAGCTCATGCATGTTCCAGTAAAATTCAGAAATGTGCCTAAAAGATGCATGTAAAAGCTTGGGTTCTTCTATCACTTGCTCCACTTCAAATGCAAATAAACCTCTATTGGATCAAAGGAAATAGTTGAAATTTATGATGTTGTTACTGAGAACACATTGTGGCCTGAAAGAAAAGCTAACTGCACCACAGGGAGAGGAATCTGGCCTTGGAGATCTGTGTCTTCCTGGCAAAAGCTTCTCTGTCAATTTAGGAAATGATTGGTGGGAGTCTTGGGACACAGTACTGCAAACCTTTGCTTACTTCAGTAGTCTCCTTGAAGGCCAAATCCCTGATTTCATACAGGGAATATTTGTCAGGCACAGTAATTCATGTAAGTAGGAATCTACTTGCCAACTGCCTTTGTACCAGTTCATCAAAAGATCCGAAGATATAGCTACATCTGTGCAATTCCACATCTCAGTACAGTTGTTATGGCAGCTTGTCTGCAGGAATGAAAAATAAAGTAGAAAATATTTGGAGCAGAGGTACTTAAAAAGGTTTAGCCATAGTCTATGAGAAGCTGTGGCTAAATGGGCAAAACAGCTTGTAGAACTCTTGTGACTTGCTGCTACCTTTGGAGGAACTTGACAATTTAGCGTTGTGAAAGATGCTTCATGGTTACACATTATGAGATGCACCAAGCACCACTCCCTGAGACTAGTTTGTGGAAACAAGATAACAGCCTCATCCAAATACATGAGAAGGTGCTCTGTGTTTTGTATCTGTGATTAACAGGAGGGACTCATTATTTGTGTTGCTGAAGAATTCTGTTTAAAAATCTGTGTTGTGAGACGCTTGGTTTGCAGGGGTGATGTCTTTGCTAAGCTAGCCAAAATAAATTTGCACATGGTATATGGCTATTGGCATTGCTTGAGAGAGCCACGGACCTGAATTGTAATTCTGGCTATGATTTTTACTGGACCTCACCATCTAACCATTAGGAAAAAATACTTAGATGCATTGTATGTAAAATGAGGGAAATCTGTGTTCACAAGCCATCTCACTTCTATTTCATACATGCTGATCTGTTTGTTTGTGAGATTTGATGTTAGCTAGCAGACTTACTTATACCTTTTGACTATAGTGTTGTATCACAGCTCTCCATATAAAATTAATTGTGTTGGTACTGTGGTTGTCATTGTTTGAAATTACAAATTTATTCACATAGGCGAAGGTGATCCTTCACAAGGCTTGATGTGCATGGATATTTTTGCAGCTGCTGAGACCATACCTGCTACCATCTGTGTGCAGAGAGATGTGACCTCTTGTGTGTCAGGTGGGGGCACCCCCTGGGGTGTGTTTGATGAAACTCCTATCCTCTCTCAGCAAGAGTGGCATGTTGAAAATAGGCTTGAGCTCTCATTTTCCATAATGTAGACTGTGCATCTTAATTAGATTGCATTCATTTGCCTTCCTGAAGCTGGTTTCATCTTTCATGATTCTCAGAAGTATGGACTGGGGAGTACGGAGGGGTTAAGAGATTTGCTGAAGCTCATGTGGGACACTGACGACAGGGACAGGAGCTGGGTCATGTCTGCTCTGTCACCACAGCACACACTGTGGCTGAACTCTGTGGAGTGGATAGTGATCCCCACAAATGTGTGAGCTGCTGGAGGAGGACTGATCTGTCACTCTGGCTGGGGCTTTTCCCTGGGTGGTTGTGCAGGTGGTCTAGAACCATGGTGAGAAGAGAGAAGTGGGGACAATGCTGGGAAACCAAATTCCCAGTTGAAAGTAAGCTCTACACTCCTCTTGTTGATGTCTCTTTTTAGTGTGTACAGGGCAGTTTGTGAAAGAATTGCAAGGCTGCTAGAGGGTTTCCCTCTCTGGGAAAGATTCATGGGTGGGATTGAGTGATCCACAGCTGTGTTGAGTTTGAGGATTGTATCTGCACTGAATGTGGGTTATTAATGCCAGTAATCATATGTCCAGTGTTAGAGCTCTATTTAACAGATGCTACAAAAAAGTCTGATGAAGCCAGCTTGCTATGAGCGGTGATGGCTCAGTAGATGGGGGACTTGTGTGGGTTTTTTTATGGAATATGCAGTTTTCCTTTAGTATTAGTATACCTTCTGCATAGTGGGAAACCCCTTTTTTTCACAGATGGGCAGGCCTTTCTGGAAGACAGATCATAGCATACATGTATGTACTTTTTGGTTGCAAATACAAGCCTTGAGCATCACCTTAAGCCAATGTGAACAAGTTCAGCTTTGCAGCTGCTGTTAGAAGGTTCTCAAGTGTAAAAAGATACTTATTTGCAGGTCTGGGCATTTTTTTCATCTCTGTAGAGTGCTCTTTAGGGCCTCTTGGATTGGGCACAGTCATGGAAGAGCACAGGGTGAAAGAGAGTAGGGTTCTGGTGGCTGCTGCAGTAGTATGTGCTGTCTCAGCACAATTATACTTACAGGGAATTTGCACGAGAGGGAATTGCACTATAAGGGGACACATGAAAGGTCTTTTCCTTTCTGACTACATCTGCATTTTACTGCATTTCACCAGGCTGGTGAGGTACTTAAAAGCATTTCTTTCACTTGGTGTTCAAAAGCAAATTATGGGGTGTTGCTCTAACTGCTGAATTGGATTTTGGCAAATCACTAAAGGTTTCCTTGAAGATGCTTAAGTGTAACGTAACAAGTGTGATATTAACCAGCCTTGTGAGCTCTTGAGAACAAGGAGTAGATTTTGAGGTTTTTTGCTTACTTTGGGGAGGAATTTCTCTTGAATTTCCTTTTGGTGAAGAGGACACATCAAAGAATTAACAGCACAGGAGATATCTCTATTGTAAGGATAATTTAATAGCATAGAAGTATGACATGATTTTTAATTTTTTTTTTACTCTTAAGGTGTGCATTTTAACAAGGCCCTGACAGGACATGGATTTGGCCCTTTATCTTTGAGGACCATGTGTTTCCAAAGGACTCTGAGCAGACAGCTGTTGCACTAATAAAGTTTCCTGGCTGGAAGTGTCAGGTGTTTGGACTGCAGCTCTGGATCAGGGCAAGGATGATGTGTATTTCCAGGTTTTTATAATGGTCTGTTTGGTTGGAATATACTAATCTAAATTTTGTGTGGATTATGTGGTGCTTACAGCTGGGGACTCTGAGTGTTAGATCCAAGCAGATTATGTGGGTTATACTCTTGTGATTGCAGTGAGTGTAAATATATGTGTATTTTTTTTCTGTGTATCAAAAATCTCTGGAACAAACTTTGGATGAGCTTATGCTTTGGGAGTAGGCTTGCGAAGTTGCTATAATCATTAATGGGGAGAAAACCAGGAGTATCATATTCTTTAAGTCCTGTCAGTAAATTAAAAACATATGAATTTGCAATTGAGTATTGTTAATGGTATACATATCTCTAGCAATACCATTTCAATCTCAGTGTTTTTATCTCTATTATTTTATTCCTGGGCTTGCCTAGCACTGTGAAGCTTGTTAGGGCCTGAAACTAATATTAGGAAAATGAAAATTGTGGGTAATTGTGCTGCTTCAGTTTGCTCGCAGCAAGCAGTGGGTGTTTTTTTCTTGAAAAAAATGAAAATAAAAATACAGCCATAAAGAAAGAGAAGTCAGAAAATTAACATCAGACTAAGCCTCTGTAGCTATGATTGAAAAGTGGTGTACCGTGAGCCTCTCCTGATTTAATGCAGCTGTGCTGTCCCAGTCTCTAAACCTGTAATTACAAGATTGAGAGATGGATTGATGTGGATTGTAGTAAGGATATTAATTAAAATACTGTGGATGATGTGGTGAACAGTATGCCTTATGTGCTTTAAATAAAGGAAATAGAGAATAATTAATTCAAAATGACATGAGTTGTCAACATTGGGTCTTATTTCTTCTACTCTTGAATGTTCAAGAAATTGTAAATTTCTTCATGGGGTTCAAGATAGTGAAAATATGGGGCTATGGGTCAAGTTATTTATGGTCAGATGTTAATTTTTATAGGATTAAACCACTTTCCACTGGCATTTTGCTTTTCAGACATGCAAGCCAGAAACAAGACCTGTGTTGAGTAATCTTGGATATACCTCTGGATTTACTAGAATTTAATCATCAGTGTTCATGCCTGTGTCTCCCTGTGCACTCAGGCATAGAAATATTGATGCAGTCAGTCTTCTTCATTCCTCCCTGGGATTAAATTATGCAGAAATGGAGCAGGTTAAAAACACTTTAGGCACCTGGGGATGGGAGTCCATTTGTCCCTGGTTCCTATTTTCACAGATCCTACAGCCCTTTACACAGCTGCAAAAATCCTTTTGTCCTGTGTTTTTTCCCCTCTCCCAGGAGAAGGTTTACAGTGATGGGAAAATTCTCAGTGCTATTGATGGCTGCAGGTGTCAGAACCCATTGATTTGAAGGACATCAACAGTGGGGAATTACCAGGGGCAGCATTAGGTTACAGGGCTCTTCCAGGAAGTGTGGTGTTGCTTCAGGTTACAGGAGGAAGATGGGGATTGATGTGCAATAAATCCTTGCGTACCCCAGGTGTGTTGCACACTGTTGTCATTGTGGACTGCCTCAGTACAGCAGTGTGTGTTTTGGTGTAAATGTAGAAAGGAAGTTATCTTCCTGGGCAGGACACCTGGGCATCTCACCCTCTCTGTTGGTGAAAAACAGTGGAATAGTGTCCTGTGTGCAGGGTCATTAGCCATTACTGCAGAGATGACTTTGACTTGGTGGGAGGCACATGGGAAAACTCAAGCAGATTTGCTTTGGAGGTCAATTGCTAAATATCCACAGGCCTTGAAGAACTCACTGTCTCTAAAATTTTTAGCCTTTCAAAATATTCCAAATTTGGCCCATAAGAGTTTGATCGGTATAAGGAGTATGTCAGGGCTCCCAGGCATGACTCTAAAGGATCTTCCATGTGCCTAAAACCGAGAGACTTGAAATTCTTCTGGTTTGATGCTGGCAGAAAGTCATCTCTTTAAAGCTTGTTTCTGTCAAGTAGTTATTGTTTTGTCCAAAACTCACAAAGAAAGTGGTCTACTGAACACAGTGTTACAAGAAACGGAAAGCCAAACCCTTTTGGTTGCATTGTCTCAGCAAGAACTTCTGCGAGACTGAAAAAAATGACCAAGATTTTTCAACTATTTTTTGGTTTTCCTGTGTAGGATTTGCTTTATGGCTGATGCCTTGCTGCCAAGTTTCATCTTGAAGCAGTTTTAAGGTTAAGCTGTAAATACTAAAAGGTGGGATAAAAAGATGATGGAAGTGTGCAGTGGACCATAGCTGTGCTGTGCTGCTGCTGCTGCCATCTGCAAAGCAGCAAGCTTCAGGCAAATCAGAGAGTACTGTATAGCTCTCTGTGTGACTGATTTTCTTATGTTCATTTGCTTGTGTTTGGCTTGTTAGCATCATTTGGAAGCAGAGCTAAAGGAGACCTATGGGCTGTTCAGTGGTTAATTCCAGGATTAGGGGTAGAAAGCACCTAAGCTGTGCCTCAACCCCCTCTTCGCAGGTGCCAGATGCTTGCTGTAGGGTCCTTGACTGTAACAGCACTGTATTAAGCCATGCCCAGCTTTGTGTGAAGTCTGATGCTGAAAAGGTGTAGTGTTCTTTGCTGTTTCTTGTCTTTGAAAATGCATGCTCAAAAACACCAGATAACACTTGCCTGGGAGAGGAAATGATAAGAGGGGAGAGGCTGCTCTAGGGAGGGAGGCCTGAGTATGAGACACCTCCCTTGATAGAGAAGGCAAAAAATAGATGAACACAGAAAGTGGAGAAGTGTGCGTGATGCTGACAAATTTGGCCTGAGGAAATCAGCTGAATAAAGGCCAGCAGGGAAGGGGATGGCTGAGAAGCCAGAGCAGGAGAGGGGGGGCATGTTTAATACAGCAGCCTGTGCTACTGTGACTCAACTTGCAAAAAAACCCCAAAACTCAACCAAACAAAACAAACAAACAAAAAAACAAACAAACAAACAAAAAAAAAAACCCAGCTCCCAACCCTCCCCCAAAAAGCTCACAACTAAACCAAACCAAAAGAACTGGAAGGGGAAAGAGGGTGTAGCTGGGTGGCTGTGGCTATGAGTCTCAAACTCCCTGCCTGCTCTCTCTTTTGCCAGTGGTGGGCTGTGTTCCCCATCTCCCTTCTGTGGGTTTCTTCCCTGGACAGGACTGGGTGGTGGTTGCCCTCAGGACGTGCTAGGGGCTGCTGCAGTGGTGGTGGTGGTGGAGTCCCTGGCAGTGAGATGCAGCTGGGAGGAGAGGGCTGAGGCAGGACTTTTAAGTAAGGTTGGCATTGCATTTGGAAAAGGTGAACCAGGAGGGAGGGATGGTGGAGGGGAGTGGAGGGAAGACATCATTGACTTTAGTGAGAGCTGTAATATCTCCAGCACTAAGATGCCACGAATTTAAGAATGGTCCTTGGAGGCAAAAGTGCTAGCTGTGCACTTTGGTGGAGAAAAGGGTAGGGTGTGTCCTCTGTTTTTTCTTCAAGTGAGTTTAAACTTCCCAGAGAAATACACTGTCAAGATGTTCTCCCTGTGGAGATAAATGTCACAGATCAAGACTTTTGAGAAGTAAGCAACCTGTCTGGCACTGCTGAATCCACAGTGAGTTACCAAGCACTATTCTTATCAGGCAGGAAATGCTTTGGGCACCAAATGTAGCAGCTTACTGAGAACATTGCTGTAGTGGTGAAGGATGGAAAGTTAGCTTACTTTTAGAAGAAGAGGAAGGCAAAGAGAAGTTTGTCACAGTTACAGTTTTTTGTTTATTAAACAAAGGTGAATAATTGTTCACCAACAGTAAGCCATGGGATATTTGATAAGATCCTGGTTTAGTAACTTCTGAAGTTTCTGCCAAGCCCAGTAATGTCTGTGTAAAGTGACCTGTGATGTGTCTGCAGGTCACAGTCACACATTCTTTCAAGTATGTGAGCTGTCTTCTTCCGAAGTTGATTGCTGAAATGGACTATAGACAGGGATCCAGTGTCACCTTAGCCTGAATGCAGCTTGTGTGTAGAAAATGGCTAAAAGTCTGTTAAAAATCTGGACTTTGTTTTTGGCGAGGGCCTCCATGACAACATTTTCCTGCTGTGCTCTGGGGAGGGGGTGGTGCTGGTAAGAGCTTTGTCAGAGCTTGGTCTTGGTTGCTGAACTTGACTCTGTCACAACCCTGCCATCTGCCTTATTTTGCTGATGCAACCCAGCTCCTGTTAGTGATGGCCTGTAAAGACAGGTATGTATTAACCCCACCTGCACTTTGATGCTGTCTGGCTTTGGCCATGGTTCACCTGTAGTGTATTTCGGTCGTGCAGCAAGCCTTATGGTTAGGTGGGCACAGACAAAAATTTGTTGTCCTATTTGAGTGGAGTTAAATTCCCCAGTGGGAAAGAGATGCTGTCAGCAGTATCCCTGTGGCCTTCATTATTGTTGAGGTACAAGGTGAACTTTCTTAACACAATACCTGAGGATACTCCTGCAGTTCCAGGAGTGTCCAGCCAGTGACTTGTAGGTGACAGGTTGCATATGGGCATCGTCACACTGATCTGTGGCTTTGCTGGGCCCAGGTAGAGAGGGAGAGTGAACTGAGTGGCACTTTACCTGCTCAGCCTTGTTTCTCTTGGGTTAGACAAGGTTTAAAATTACGCTTTGGCTTTGTGTCTGGAGGGGAAGGAGAGGGTAGGAAGGATATTTAGGTACAAATGAATCCTACTTGAAGGTCCTGCTTATTAACAGTCTCCAGAATAGGAATGCAAGACAGAAATCTCTGCTTTCTCTCTTCCCAGGGCAGTCAATACTTGCTTGGCAGATTTAAAGGTATGGCTTGAACCAAAATATAGCAACAGAACCAAAGCTGTGAGGATATGAGTGATGCTTTGTCTTAAGAGGGATTAAAGGTACAGTACAGCAGGGTTAATCTACCTGAAGTCTGTGAGTTAACTTTCTGTTAGCTGCAGATACATGTGTTCCTCTAAGTGCAAACAATCCAAAAGGGGGAAAAATACAACAAATTAGCATTTCAGGCTTAACTTCATTTTTACACTGCTGTAAATGCTACAAATGGAGTACCAAGGCAGAAGACAGTACTTTTTTGTTGTTTTAAAGAAAAGATTGGGGTCTTTGGATTGAAAAATATTGAGAGCCTTTCACTTGCAAGCTGTAGCTAATTGCTGTCCATTTCTTACCCAGCTCAGAGCCCACACTGGCATATTTCTGAACATAGAGCTCGAAACACAGATCTATGGGAGCTATCACCATGGCTTGCTTGACTTGGCCCAATGAACAGCCTAGCCTTTTCCTAACATGGCTATGTCTAGAGCTTGCATGGCTTTGCATAGTTGAGCTATGTTTTTCTTCTCCTGGCTTCTTCTCGTACAAGTTTTTCTCATGTGAGATATTTTGGATTAGATGAGATTTCCAAGGAGGAGCTGACATTACATTGCAAGGTTTGCTTCTGCTATTGCATTGGTTTACTGACATCATATCCCCTGAGGTCAGACCTCTGGGCTGAGAGCCAACGTTTAAAAAGATTTTTTTGCAGGGTGGAGGAATATTTTGTAATTTCACCCCCTATGAGTTCACCCTCTCCTTTTTGCACTCCTTGTTCATTATGTCAGATTTCACCTCTGCAACTTGAAAGAAAAGGTTGTTTTAGCCCTTTTATAATATTTCAGGCTTAACCATCTGCTTAGAAGGTGTTGATGGTACTACATGCAGCTTGATCTCCTCCTGACTAATTTCTGAATTGCTGGTACATCCCTGTGTATTAAGCCATCTTTGAACCTCACTGTGTCACAGCGGTATACATGGGGAGTAAATCCACTGAAGTCAGTCAAGTAGTACCAGTGGGAAACTGGAGTGACCAGAAAATCATGTCTCCTTTCTTCTGGATTATGTATAGCAGAGAGTGAAAGATTCAAGTGAGCAGAGAGAATTTCAAAAGCAGCTTTTTGATTTGCCTATCAAAGCGTCTGTCCAAGTGTACTGAAAATAATTTTAGAGGCTGATTTGAAGTGGATTGGAGGTGCATAAACAGATGGTGCATTATTCATGAGCTATTTTAGCATTCGCCCTCCTCCAGCTGACTAGGATGTTCAGAAATGTGCTTACTTGCTTTACCTGGTTGACTAGCTTTCTGGGAAGGCTGCTGGTATAATCAGACTGATTTGCACTGTGACTGACAAGCAGTTAGAGGAAGCCCATATGAACTTACTTATGACTTGTTAATGTTATGTTTGCCAGACAGTAGTCAATGGGAGTGAAAATATGAGGCATGCAAAAGCAGCACAAAAGGGAAAGGCTGCCTAGGCACAGGGGAACCTGTGCACTTACCCCATGGGCTTAAACACATCTCAACCTTGTACCTACTGTATCTCTCTTGTGGAAAACAGAAACAACGGTAATTTTTATTAGAAGCTGTTGATTATGGCCTCTTTCAGTGTATTTCTGAATCATGACTGTAGAAAGCATACCTCACTCTGCAGGAATTCAGCAAATCCAGTAACAGGCTTATGACGCTGGATCTGGTGTGAGATGTTTTAGCTCAGCTGACTGTAACCTGGCCCTCGGATGAAGGGCTGTCCTTGTTCATACCAACAGCTATGATGTTAATGTGAGATGTTTGTGGAAGAGCTGGGTGTTGTATGTGGTTTCCTCTTGAAGCGTTTTGTCACAAGGCAGTTAAGTATACACTCAAACATAGACTTGGGGCAGTTGAGGTGGCCACAAAAGAGATCTTGGTCTGTGGCCATTACTTTTTCTGTCATGCTGTATTTTTTGTTCCTGCAAGCTCCACTTCTGGCTGCTTCCTTGGTAGCTGTCCTCCTCTTTGATTTTAATCCAGCAACAATGCTAAAATGACATTTTTATCCTTTCCCCTTCTCCGCTGCTTACTTTACTGAAGCTACAGCAGTTGTAATGTTCATGTACCCTGAGCAAAATGTACTAAAAATGCTATGATCAGACAGAGAATAGATTAATGTTGCCACTTAAATATATTCTACCAAATATTATTTAGTGTCACATGTGTAGTAGCTAATATTTCAGCTGGCACAGATGTGCAATAATGTTCTCAGTCCCAGGACTGCCCTTTCTTGCAATAGTCACAGTTTGTTACAAAGAAGTAAGAGTGTTTAACGAGACAGCTGTTAAATCATAGCATACTGAAAGAACTGGTTGTATATCATCTTTGGAATAAGGTGCTGTGGATTTGTCATAAAAAAAGGTATTAAGGTTTGGGTTTGTCTCTGACACACAAACTCTTTCATTGCATTCATACCTATTTGAGACAGACAAAGTTGTTGTGGTCACCTAGGCAATGTCCTGCACAAAGCAGAGTTTACCTTACAGTATATTTTTGTGATATATCTAATATTAAATATTTTCCCTGGTGGGGATTCTGCCACCTTCCTCAGAAGGCTGTGGTTCACACTAGGGTCTCTGCTGGAAGATGTACCTTTGTAGTCAGGCTATGTTGTCCCTTCTTAATGATGTTATTTATATACAAGTCCAACTTTTAATACCTTAATGAATTCTCTTCAATCCTTTACATCCCATTCTTCAGACTCCCATCTACCTCTATTAGACATTTCTCCATTATTATGCCATAACTCTCTTTTAGTGTGATTGCTGAGATTATCAGTTTACTAATGGCTTGCATAATCTTTTGGACTGTGTTCAGATGTCATTAAAATGGGTTGGCGGGTTAGACCATCAGGATAGAAAAGCTTGAACTTGGATAATCACCCATATTGATTCCCAATTTAAGTCATATCCCAGTGGTGTAGTACAACCAGAAAAGCTGATTTTATGATGCTTTGATTGCAGTCCATCTTCTTGTGTGTGGTGAAAAACAACCCATCAGAGGATCTCGACTGCTTAAAGCCTGGAAAGACAAAGCTAAACATGTCAGTGGTCCCTGTTGTAGAGCTGGATGGATCAGAGAAAATTGGAATGTGTTTTTGCAGGCCTTCTGGAAGGAGTGCGTTACAAAGGGGCTGTGTTTTCACTCTCTACTGCTATAAGCAGGCTGCAGGATGTGATGTGCTCTCACGCTGCACTGTATGAAGGCAGTCTGCCTGATGATGCTGGATCTGGGATGCCACTGATCACAGCCATGTCAGATAGGTAGACAGTAGTTGTGATTTTTCTTTTTTAGCTCCTCAGTGAGCAACTCAGTTTATTCATTGCAAGCCTGCCAGCAGCTCTTGCCATTCAGATGAGTGGTGTTTTAGCAGCATCTGGGAGCTGGTGGAAAATAGTGATTATCAGATGCAGTCAGTTAAAAACCAGCATACACTTTGCAGGAACATTTGTTCTGTATCCTGAGCTGAGGCTGAAATTTTGCAGCATCAAGGCAGAGCAGTCTCACCAGTGAGGGATATAGTGGCCTTTTGGAAAACTTACTTAAATAATGGACACACTGAGAAGAAGTGTGAAAGAAACTGATGGCTTTTGCTATGCAGGAAATCCAGGGTTTGACACAACCCTTTGAATGTGGAGATACTTAGTGAACATTTTGAGGGTGTTACAAAAATACAGCTAGAGTGGATGAGGTTATGTTAAGCATTAGTATGGCAGCATGAGGCCCTGGGGATGTACAGGTGTACTCTGCAGGCTGTATTAATAAATTATAAATTGTATGGAAGATTGTGCCTGAGGAGCTGCTGCGGGGGGAGGTTCCCTCAGAAGAGCCCCCCTTGGATGCTCTGCCGGGCTTTGTGGAAGAGCCTCTCCTGTCTCTCTAAGAGGCTGTAGGACACCAATCTCATAATTTAAATTAAATTATCCATCCCATGTTAATGACCTCAGCTGGCGACTGCCTTCCTCTCAGAAAGGTGGCTGAGGGTTCAGTGAGCATGGACATTGATACCAAAGTGCTTTTGGGTGTTTGGCCCCTTCAGGACTGGATGCACTGATGTGAGTGTTGTGGAAAAAGTTGTAGCTGCTATTTCATTTAGGAGCAAGATACGAGTCTCTGGGGATACCAGTATCATGCTTCCACTGGCCTTAAATTCACAGAACTGCAAAATGCAATTGTTGTATTATGAGACCCAAATGTACCACATGAAGTATCTGTGGCACAGAAAACCATCTGGTTCATACAGGAGCTCATGTATAATTCAATTTTTTGTAAATATGTCAGCTTAATGCCTCTCTGGCACCTATCAACAAGGCTCTGTTTCCCTTGGGTTAGTCAGACCTGACAGCTTTTCAAACTGGACTCTGAATTTTGTGACAAATGGTGCTGAACTCTGAACATTAGTGACTAACAACTACTGTTGAATTCAGAAAAAAAAATATTCTTGCAGTCAAAGCAGTTTTTTGGTAGTTATTGTCAATTTTAAATCTTTGTCCTTATTATGATGGAGAAACCCTTTACTTTTTTAGTAGAGTGGGATTGCATCTAGGTATGTACACAAATACCAAGCTTTGGTTATCCTTCCCTACAGCACATCATGTACCATTTCTTCAGACTGGTGGGTTGAAGTTGTTAGCCATCTGATTGTTCTATTAGACATTTATTTATAGTTTAATTACTATGTATATTTTCCTTCAGACTTACACACAGGCTTCTGAATAGGAGTTGCTTGCTGTTATGTGAGAGTGCACAAGGCAGAGTATTGTGCCATGCCACAAGATTCTTGGTGACTGGTATGAAACATGTCTGCTTTTCCTTAAATGAATTGCCTGGGTTCTGTGGACAAATTGAGCTGCATTTATGTAAAGCCCACGAGAGTGTGTGATCTTGTGTGTTTAGCATTTGCAAGCACTCCTTTTAAGTGAGAGCACTGGTCTTTTAAGTAGTTTGTAGAAAGCAGCAGCTTGGTTCAGTCGCTGCTGCTCAAAGGAGAAAAAAGTAATTCCCAAATGTACCTCAGGCACTGTGAAAACAATGTTAAGTAACATGTTTTACTCTGGCTCAGTCAGCCGCTGAGAACTTTGAGAGCTGTTGCATGGTAAATTGCTAAAACACCCCAGTCTGCGGGATGCTAATGGAGCCTGGGCTGGAGCCAAGGTCTGTAGAAGTCTAAGAGAGTTGTCCAGTGAATTTAGCCAACTTTGGACTGGGTTCTTGAATGAGATTTTCAGAAGTAGTCAGTAGTGCTCAACTCCACTGACCCTAATTCCGCTGGGAGTGGAGAATACAGGGCTGAGTTTTTCTGGCCTGCTGGATTTAACACTGTCTTTTAGGAGTTTAAATGCACGGAGGGGAGGAAAAATGATCACAGAATCATAGTGGTTGGAAGGGACCTCTAGAGATGATCTAGTTCAACCCCCTTGCTATAGCAGGATTGCCTAGAGCACATTAGACAGGATTGCATCCAGGTGGGTTTTTAATGTCTCCAGAGAAGAATCTGCATTTTCAAGTTAGATACAGTATGTATTCTCTCAAGAGTTGGTTTTACAAGTGACTTAAACTCACTTTGTCATGCGGCCAATGTGAATTATTTTCCTGCACGCAGATGAAAGGTGGCAGTGAAAGGTGAGTCTGTGTTGCTGAGCACAGCTTTTTGGCTGGAGCTTGGAAGCATCTTGGGGAAATTTCATGGTTGTCTTTGAGAAGTGAGCTAGGGCAAGAGACTGTAACATCTGGAAGCCCTCTCAAGTCAGATCTCTCCTTAAACTCCTTTTCCTGGGCTCTGATTGCTGCTGCTGTCTTCAGACTGCCATTTATCACACTGTAACAGCTGGTGGAAGTTATATGGCAGTCTTTGGGCCCTGCTGTAGACTTTCATGGTAGTTCATTATTCTCTCTTTAATTCCTGTAATTCCTCTAATTGGGAAACAAAACAAAGCCTATCTGTAATAAAAACAACAGCAAGTCTTCCTGCAAATACAGCACAAAAGCTGGCTGGTCTTTCCCACTGAGGCTATCTGAATCAAGCAGCCTTTCCCCTATCACCTTCAAAGCCCTTTATTTAAGGAAGGGCAGTGATTACTCAGCCGTTAAGGATAATGGCTATTTACTTTTGGAAACAATGGACTTGATGAACCACAGAAAATGACCGAATTTTTAGAAGTGCCCCATGGAGCAAACTAACTGGGTTTAGGATGGAAGTTCGGCCATGAACTTCATTACAGTGACCTTTTGTTCTGAGAGAAGTTTTTTTGTTTTGTTTTTTGGTTTTAATTCTGAGGGCTGATGTGGCCTCAAGCGTGGAAATGTCAGGCTAGAAAACAATACTAGCCTTTAAAGTAATGACCACAGAATAACAAAATATTTAAAACCTTCTAATTATTGAGTTCTTTGCCTTTCTTGACAGCTTGTTGCAATCACTTTGCATATGCTAAACCTATAGTTTTACTCTGTCTGCAGTGGGATTTTTAGCATGTGTTCATCTATATGTGGAAGATGGTTCCTGTTTCATGGAATCACAGAAGGATTTGGGTTAGAAGGAACATCTGAAGATCACCTAGTTCAGCTCTCCTGACATTGGCAGGGACATCTTACGCTAGATGCGCTTTCTCAAAGTCCCATCCAACCCGACCATGAACACATACAGAGAGGGGTCATCCACATTTAGGTATTTAGACCTGTCTACTTAGGTTACAGTGCAGTTAAAATGTGCTGGGACTTGTGTAGGCAAGGATAATGGAAAGGTGTTTCTGTGCTACCTAGCATATTCTTGAAAAACAGAATAATGCCTGGACTTGCTGTGTGAGCTGGCTTGAATTATAAACCGGATGTGGTGAGATAGCAGAACCCTTCCTGTCTCAATTCTCTTGATAGCCTTCCAACCTATGTGCCTCTGGAGCTTAAAAGGTGTGTATAATCTCTACAGCCTGGACTGAAACAGTGGCTACTGCTCTGTTGTAAGCAATTCTGGCATTTGTGTGGATTTATTTCTCAGGTTTGGAGATTCACTGTGTTTGGCCTCTCAGAAGAGGGCTGAGTGGGGTACATATGTACATGATGGTACCTGTGAAATAATCACAGCAACATATGAAACTACTGAAGAAATACTAAAACCAAACTATGCAATGACAGGAAGAATCACATGGGTAGATCAGAATCAGAACTGGTAAAAAAGGCCAAAACAAAATCAACAGTTTTGAGCCTGTGTAAGTGGTACTTTGTAGACAAGCGACTTGCAAAAAAATCTTATGCGAAACCCCCATAAAAATCAGAGTAATCTACGTTTTACATACATTTGATAAAATGGGGTGGCTAGAACTCTGGCTTTGGCAATTTAGGTTTTCAAGTTTAAGCCTTTTACATGTTATAAAATGGTCATGTTACCTTTTTTATCCCTATAAACCCCACATGCTTTCTTCCTATGGAGAACTGTCAGAGGCAGACATGGAATCATAGAATAATTTGGGTTGGAAGGAACCTCTAAAGGTTATCTAGTCCAGCCTCTGTGCAGTAAGAAGGGACATAGTCAGCTAGATCAGATAGCTCAGAGCCTTGTCATGCCTCGTTGTGAATATCTGCAGGGACGAGGCCTCAATTACTCCCTGGGCAGTCTGTTCCATTTTCCCACTACCTCATGGTAAAGAATTTTTTCCTAACATCCAATCTAAATCTACTCTTCTCTAATTTAAAACCATTGTCCCTTGTCCTATCCTTACAGTCCCTTGCAAACAGTCCATCTCCAGCCTTCTTGTAGGCCCCTTCATGTACTGGAAGGTCACTATTAAGTCTCTCTGGAGCCTTCTCTTCTCCAGGCTGAACAACCCCAGCAGCTCCCTCAGACTGTCTTTGTAGGAGAGGTGTTCCAACCCCCTGATAATTTTCACAGCCCTGCTCTGGATGCTCTCCATCAGATCCATGTCCTTCCTGTACTGAGGGCTCCAGTATGCAATACTCCAGGTGAGGTTTTACCAGAGAGGAATAAAGTGGCAGAACCACCTCTCTGGATCTGCTGGCCACGCTTCTTTGACACAGCCCAGGATGCAATTGGCCTTCTGGGCTGCAAGTGCACACTGTTGGCTCATGTCCAACATTTCATCCACCAGCACCCACAAGTCCTTTTCTGCAGGGCTGCTTTCTAAAACCTCATCCCCAAGCCTGTACCGATAGTGCAGATTGTTCCCACCCAGGTGCAGGACCCTGCACTTGGATCTTGTTGAACTTCATGAGGTTTGCCTGGGCCCACCTCTCCAGTCTGTTCAGGTCCTTTTGGATGACATCCTGTCCCTCTGGCTTACTGATGGCACCACTCAGCTTGGTGTCATCTGCAAGCTTGCTGATGGTGCATTCTATGCTACTGTCTATACTGTTGATAAAATATTAAATGGGTCCCAGTACAGACCCCTGAGGGACACCACTTACCACTGGCCTACGAGCCATTGGCCACAACCCTCTGGATGTGACTGTTCAGCCAATTCTTTATCTGCTGAACAGTCCACCCATCAAATCTGTATCTCTCCAACTTTGTGAGTACAATATTATGGGGGGCCATGTCAAAGGCCTTGCAGAAGTCCAGATAGATGACATCCACTGCTTTTCCCTTGGCAACTGATGTAGTCACTCCACTGTAGAAAGCCACTAGGTTGGTCAGGCAGAATTTCCTCCTAGTAAAGCCATGCTGGCTGTCTTGAGTCACCTCCCTGTCCTCCATGTGCCTTAGCATGTCTTCTAGGAGGATCTGTTCCATGATCTTCCCAGACACAGAGGTGAGGCTGACAGGTTGGTAGTTCCCAGGGTCCTCATTTCTACCTTTTATAAAAATGGGCATGATGTTTCCTTTCTTCCAGTCACCAGAGACTTCACCTGACTGCCATGACTTTTCTAATATCGTGGAGAGTGGCTTGGCAACTATATCCACCAGATCCCTCAGGATTCTGGGATGCATCTCATCAGGTCCTGTGGACATCCCAGGAACCCTATCTTCAGTTTCCTCATACAGATCTTGAAACTTGTGTCTTCACTCACAGTGGGGGTGGGGGACTTTGTCTCATTTGTATCCATCTTGTAGGCCATCAACATGAAGGCCATGAGGAAGCCCCATACTCTTCCCAGGATACCTGCCCCCTCTTCCACTGCCTGTGTAGCTCCATCTTGTCTTTTAGTTTGGTCACCAGGTCTCAACTCAGCCATGCTGGTCTCTTTCCTTCCTTGCCTGATTTCTTACACCTGGGTATTGAGATCTCTTGCATCCTATGGAAAGCATCCTTAAAGCTCTGCCAGCTCTGTTCTGTTCCCTTGTCCCTCAGGGGTGTATCCCACAGGGTCCTATTTTCTAACTCCTTGAAGAGCTGGAATTTGCTTTCCTAAAATTTAGAGTCCTGACTGTGCTTCTCATCTGTCTTATAGCCCTTAGGAAAGTAAACTGCATTACTGCAGTTAGTGCATTAGTTATGTGTTAGTGCATAATCACTGCAGCCCAGGCTACCTTCAACTTTAATATCCTTGATGTTTAGTGTTCCTTCAGCTGACTTTTGAAAGCCTGGTTCAAGTGGATCATTTTTTTACACTCAGTTCATCTTCAAGACTGGGAGTTGGCTTGGTGACTACATCTGCCAGCTCTCTCAGGACTGGCATAGACACGCCAGCGTTGCCTTCTGTTGGGCCTCTACTGTAGTCTGCAAACCATAGCAATGATCTAATGTGAAATTTGTGATTTCTGTTTGAAACCAAAGTCTCTGTCAGTGCCAATATTGAGCTCTGGAGGATGGCTTGCAAGTGGATATTTTGTTCTTGTACTCTTTGCTTGTTAGCAGTTTTTGCTCAAAATGCCCAATGATTTTACTGGTACAGTGAGAGGGTGTGAATCTCATTTTTGCTACTGCAATTCCTCTCACTGTAAAAATACTTAAAAAAACTCCTAGGTAAGTATACAAATGCATTAAAACTGCTTTAGACTTAAGAGAATAGAATGAAGGCTCTTAAGAATCAGGCTTATATTTCTGAAGGGGATCTTTTATTGGCAATAAATAATAATATATTATTGGCAATAAATAAAAATAATATTTTTCAATTTATAAGCTATTTGTTATTCAGTTAGCATTGCAAGCTTAACTGTTAGCTCTGGTGTAGAGTCAGGGTTGCCATTCAGTGCTTGTAGCTGGAATGAGTGATCTCTTCCCACTTCTGCTGCTGTCTTTGCCTTCCAGGAGACAAATGGGAGACTTTGGCAAAACCATATATGTTTTCTTTGTAGCTCAATTTTAGATAATTTCAGCATGGACAGCCATTTTTGCTGTTGAATAGTTCAACTGGAATTAGGTGATCCAGCTTGTTTTCCTACAGTGGATAGACTTCTAATACATGTGTGGTGTCTCTCACATGCTAATGAACTTCAGCAAGTAAATGCTTACTCTTTCCTGGTTAAACACAAGAATTAGATGTTTAATAACTGTATAGTGACAGTTTCATTTCACACACAGCTTCCTCAGGGCTTCATGCTAAATTGAAGGAGTAATTCTAAACTACGATAGGCCTAATTTGATTGACCAAACCCCAATAACTTTGTCATTTCTCCATAGAAAACATGAATATGCATTTGTATGTGTATATAAAAAAGGAAGAGCATTGCCCTTTAAGAATTTTATGCACTTTTTGAGTAGATTTTAACTGTTTTATTCCAAATGCTTTGTTTTATTGGCAGTGTACAGTTATGGTCATTGAAGGTGACATGAGGTCTATAGAAACTTGCAGTATATTCTATTTGATCAACTGATGAAGTTGGGGTAAAACCAAGCTTTCACATGCACGCAATTTTAAAATTTAATTTGTATGCTTCAGGAGCCTTAATAAGTGATACGTACACTGAAACTTCAGCAGACTTTCTGTTCTTTAGGTTTATTTTGCATTCTGGCCAGTGAACCATGCTAAAGCTCTTTCCACTTCACTGGTGCGTGCTAGAAAAGTGTAATTGAGAGCTTATAGAGTTTTGAGCAGACACTGCAGTAAAATTTGCTTCTGACCCTTTCTGCCATTCAGGCTTTTGCCAGTGCTGCTAAATCACCTAAAAGTCTGGATTAAAAATCTTGCACAGTCAGAGCTGGTTAATCTATGCTTGGTTTATATCTGGGCAAGCTGAAAGTTCTCATTTTGTTATGTTTTTGACTGGTGTGCAATCCTTGCTTTAGGACCTTGTACCACATTCGAATGTGGTTCCATCCTTTCAATATGTGCAGAAGGTAAAGAAGATTTACTTCAGGCAGGAGAAATGGCTCTTATTTCTCAACTATTCTGGACTACAGCAGCAGAGGGCCTGGGTTTTTGAGTATGGCAGTTTGGAGCACAACAGTAACAGAAACAAAAATAGGGTGACGGTCACAGTTTTCTGCCCTGGCAGCTCAAAACTGCCCCCGGATACAAAGATGTTTAATTGGTGTCCTGCATACCCTTAACCTACCCCAGGTTGGCAGCAATGAAGCTGGAGAAGCACAGAGATCAGCACACCCTGTGCAAAGTCACCCAGCATCCTTTGGTGTGTGAGAGTCTGTGCTGCTGTGATTTTGTTGCTGCTAGGACAAAAACTCAAGTGTGCCAGTATGTGTGGCAGTCATATTTGGCTTGCAGTGTGCCAGTATGGCCTTGGAGAACTGTGGTCCTGGCTCCACAGGTGTGAGGGAAACACAAATACTCCAGTATCTGTTACAATTGTTCATCTTTAAAATGGGGACAAAATTTAAGGTAGTTTAAAGGTGGGAATCCCGAGGCAGACTTTCTTGATTATTTTCATGCAGGGTGGTGATTCTATATGATGATATCATAAGTGAGTTTATGACTCTATGGGCTAAACTTAGGGTTGAGTTTTAAAGTTATTATGAAACCGGGAATAGTTACACTAACAGAAACAATGCTGGGCAGCTGTATAGTTATAAAGATGGTTTACAACAGTGTGGTTTCTTCCTGAAAAGAGTGGAATAACCTATTATAAAATAAAGCATCATACAGAAGTAACTCTTTTTACAGCACACAGACTGGGGAATCTGAGTCCTTGGGAAAGGTTTTAGAGTGACTCCAGAGTTTAGACAGTAATTCTGTGGGTGGCTGCTAAGAAACTAAATCAGAATACTTTTATTTTGAAATATTTATCTTGCTTTTAAATTTTAGATTTACATTCAGGTAGCAAAACCAGCAGAAGTAGTGGTATGTTTTGTTTGCTCTTTTTTGCTCTTGGCTCTTTTGGTACACAGACTGCTTGTGTCCAGAACAAGTGAAAAGGCACATGGCCATATATTAGTACATACTGTGTTACCACACATTACTTGGTACACACAGCACATGTTACCATGTAGTTTTGCATGGTATGTTTCCATACCAGAGGCCATCTATGGCACATGAGCAGGGCTCCACTGTGCTAGGCACTGTATTGGCACAGAGCAAAGAAATTGATTCTGTCTGAAGAGCTTTTCATCTTAATAGAAATCAATATATAACAGATGGATATGGATGGTACATGGGAGAGTATAGAGAAGACAATGGCATATTTTTTCATGCCACGTCTGCTCTCATATGAGTGGCACCAAAAGTTGACACAGGTGAAAATGGAGGACATGAGCAGGATGGTGATTCTATATGATGATATCAGAAGTGAGTTTTTAAAAAACTGCTACTACCAGCAGGAAAGATGGGATCAAAGAAAGCAGAAATGCTTGTTGGAAAATCCGATAGTTGGGTGATAGTGAAAAGCTTCACAGGATGATCAGAAGAAGGAACTGATTCCTCAGTAACAAGTGAGGAATGATAGATAGCATGAGGGTAAGTGATAGAAAGCCTTGAAACCAAAGATAAGGATATGTGGAGATACCTGGTGTGAATATGGTGGTGCATAAGGTGATAGTGACAAGCTTGGACTGTGCTCTTTGCACTCTGAGTGAGAGATAACAAGCTTCTGTTTATTGGGACTTGGAGAAATGATGGCAGAGTCAATGAGATGTTTGGTAATAGATGCCTGAGAAAAGAACTGCACAGAAATCAAATAAAAAGAAGGTGCAGGACATCTTGTCTACCTCTCTTTGTTAACACAGGCTACAATTAATTAAATTTAAAGTGGGTTTTCTGTTAATAACTGCTCTGATTGCAGAAAGCTCTGTTTGGGAACAATTCCATTTTTCTATTTAGCTTAACTCACCTCAACTGGACCTGCAAAGAGGCATGTTTCTTGTCTGGAAGTGTCCTGCAGAGCTGAGGAACATCAGGAAAAGCTATTAGGAGAAGCTCTGATTCAGCAATACCTTCAATGTAATCCAAATGCAGAGACCTGAAAGAAGAGCATATCCAAGATCACGGCTAGAGATTGAGGACCAAATTGTGTTGTTGCCAGGGTGAAAAGCAAGAGGTGGTGGAAACTGATGGAAAAAGGAAACATCCCTTTGTGCCATGTTGTGGTTGAGCTGAAGATGAGATGTTGTGGGTGTGCTGTCTGAAAGGCAGGCCAAGAATTCAAGAGTGCTGAAAACGAGAAGCCTGGGAATAGTCGTACATCTGTGTGCCATCAGTTCACATACTGCTGAAGCTGTTTGCTGATAAGATGAACCAGGAGAAATGTGTATGAGTATTTTATCAATGAGAACCTGAGAGTCTTGTATGTAAGTGGACCACAGAACATGGGAGGAAGTATTAAGGAGGATATGAGTAAAGTAGGAGAAATCAGGTTTGGACAGAATTTTAAAAATTGTGGCTTTTACATATCCCGAGAAACAACCTGAACAATTGTATTAATACTGTTGTAGCACTGAAAGGTGTCATTAGTGATGCTGAATGCTATATGATTAATACTGTTACACTGTTTGTGTAATAAGGAATATAAGCAATCAGTGGTTATATTAGCATTCTAATCTTGGCAAACAACTGAATTAGCATTGTGCATGACACTCCTATATGATGTTTATTTTCTCAGTGCAAGCATTGCTGCTCAGTTATGGAAGAGTGCAATTATTTATTTTTCTTGCCTCCTAAATTCAGTATTTTGGGCAGGGAATTCAACAACCAAACTTACGGTTCTGATGATATTGCAGATGCCTCTCAACTAGCTAAAATTCTTGAGTTGCCAAAACTTGAAAAAACTGGGGGAAAGAGCAAGGAAAGCCTTTTCCTTAAGACTGAAACATATGTACTGTTTTCACAGTGTAAACCCCTGAACATTTTTACTGATTGCATTTCCTTAACAAAAGGCTGCTATTTTAGTGTAAAACCCTTATTTTATGCTGAAGTACTACATAAGCAGATATTTTGAAAAAAACATTTTCTACCATCCTATGAGTTGAAGTACAAGCTTGGCTCTGTTTCTTTTTCCAACTTAAGCAGTACAGTGTTGCTGGTACCTCTGATGCTGTCTGGAGGCAGGGCATGTATAGGGGACTGTCATAGATGGATACTGCGTGGGATGCAGAAACAAGACTTATCCTGGGTTTTTCTTGGAGGCTGAGGACCATATAGGACATGAAGGGACACAGGCATCCCAGCAAGAAATTGGGAGGCTGGCACTGGGAGCTGTTCTGTGACAGCAGAAATACAGGACTGTGTTGGGCTGTGACAGGAACCCATAATGCTCACCATCTACCTGGAGAACCCAGGGCCATGTGGCTGAGATTGCTGTATCTGATTACTGAGGACTCCTCAAATGTATGGCAACTTGAGAATTTTTTGGTAGATGATCCAGATTTCCCATGTATCATGAAATTTATACAATTTTGGGGGCATATGCAGCGGTTTCACCTCAGTCATTTTTTCCATGCTGGAAGCAAATCCACCTCCTGCTGGAATGACTGAGGGGAAAAAAAAATCCAAACAACCACTGCCAAGGAAATAATTATGTGATCTTCTGCCTTATTTTCTCTGGTCTTGAATTTAGGCATCTCACCTGCTCCTGTTACCAGTGGAAGTTTCTGCATTTAAGAACTGAGCAATGTAGCACCACTTTGTTACCCTGTGATTTCATTAAATGATACATTTTCCAAGAAGTGAATAATCAGTCAAGTAGAAACTATAAATATAGGTTGGTTCACTATTCTGCTTAGGTGTTTTATGCAAAACAGGTGTAAAATTGCTGCCATTTTTACAAGATAGCACTTTGTGCTCTGCTTGATCTATGTCCTGGTACATAGAGCAGTACAGTATATATTATAACCCAGTTGTTAAAGACTGATGTGGATGAGTTCCAGAAACAGAGGCTCATATTTGGAGATCTGCATAGTACATCAAAGCCCTTAGATGATGACTTGCGTGAGAAACCCCTCTTTTTAGATGATACTGCATTTCCTGCTGGATTTCACCTTGGCTTTTCAAGAGTGATCAGAATCTGTTAGGTGTATTAATACTGAATTAAGAATGCTAATGCCAGGCTACTTTACTGCTTATTCTGGTGAGCTTGGCATAACTCAGTGTGATCACAGGCTCTCATAGGTATGATATTTTAACTCTTATTGTCCTTCCTATTTGTAATAATGTTTGTCATGTTCTTCCTAGTCAGACTATAACTTCCTCAGTTATAGTCCTTCTGGCTATTTTCTCTCAGAATACACAGAGTTGTGTTCTAGTTTATTTTTATTTTTTAAAGGTAAAATGAAAGGGAAGAGGTTGAATGCCTTCCTTTTACTGTAGATGTGCTCTTGTCTGGGGGAAAATGTTTATAGTCCTTTAGAGAAATGTTCAGACTGAGTTCTTAAGATTTGTTCCTTGTTGTGCAGCTGGATCTTCTCTGACTTTGCAAATCTTACAGAAAGTGCCTCTGAAGAACTGATTATTACAGAAATCCCTCACTGGTCAAGAAGCAGAAAAGAGATTTGGGAAGACCATTATTGGTTCATAAAAAAAGAATAATTTCAACAAGCAATAATTAGAGGAATGAAATTTCACTCTGCACTTACCACCCTTGCATATTTAGTATACTGCAGTTGTTGGCTATTTCCCATGTAATTCTGTCACTGGTTTACCATTAATAATGCAGTTTAAATCCATTGTTAACAAACTGGTCAGGTCATTAAATTTTAGCATCCATTGCTCAGCCTTGCTTTATAGTGCTGAGGTAACTTCCTCTTAGTTAAGTTTTTGTGAAACTTTGGCTGCGATTCCCATAGACTACAGTGGTGGCACCACGTTATGTCCCAGGATTCTCTGAGTCATGGTAAGATTTCAGGAAACTGCAATATAAATAGAGCTCTCCAAATAGGACCTTTACATCATCATCATGTGTTTCCAGTTGGGGGATAAATACTTCCTCATTCCAGTGGTGATATCACTTTTCCAGACCCTCTCTAAAACTAAATATAGTCATAGAAAGTATCTCTGCATGCATACACTAAAATGGTTGAGTCATTTAAGACCTTGGAGAATCAGAGAGGATGTGCTGTGTCATACATCAGTGATGGTAAAATGGGATGGCTTAATTGTTATCGGTAAAAAAGGGAGGTCTGGTCTTGAAATTAAAGTATAAGTTGGAAGGTCAGTAGTTCTGGTACATATAGAGTGGATGTGCAGAAATGACTGTCTGTTTGTCTGTCTTTTGATCCTTAGACTTAAATTCTGCCCATCACCAGGACATCTAGGGACCTTCTACCTGGAGGAAGTTGCAGAGTCCCCAGGCAGCTTTGTAGCATTTCTGGTAACTTCCAATGATAGAAGCTGAGCTCCACGGGCAGTTCTGTTCCCTTTTGCAGGGAATAGTAGGAAGAAGGGGGGTCCTTTGGGCCTGATTTCCATGATTGCTGACCATGTGCATGCATTTCATAGAACAACTAGGACTGGAAGGGACCTTCAAGATCATCCAGTTCCAACCCCCTGCCATGGGCAGGGACACTTCCCAGTAGACCACGTTGCTCAAGGCCCCATCCAACCTTGAACACTTCCAGGGAAGGGGCAGCCACAACATCCTGGACAGCCTGTTCCAGCATGTCATCACCCACACAGGAAAGAACTTATTTCTAATGTCTAACCTAAATCTGTATTCTTCCAGGTTAAAGCCACTGCTCCTTGTCCTATCACTACACACCCTTGTAAAAAGTCCCTCTCCGGCTTTCTTGTAGCCCCCCTTCAGGTACTGGAAAACTATGAGGTTTTCCCTGAGTCTTCTTCAGGCTGAAAAATCCCAACTCTCCCTGCCTGTTTTCACAGGAGAGGTGCTCCAGACCTTTGATCATCTTCATGGCCTTCCTCTGCACTTGCTTCAACAGCTCCATGTCCTTCTTGTGTTGGGAGCTCCAGAACTGGACACAGTACTCCAAGTGGGGTCTGATGAGAGGAGAATACAGGATGAGAATCACCTCCTTTGACCTGCTGGCCACGCTTCTCATGATGCAGCCCAGGATACAGTTGTCTTTCTGGGCTGCAAGTGCACATTGCCAGCTCACACTGAGCTTCTCATCCAACAGCATCACTGAGTTCTGTTCCTCAGGGCTGTTCCTCTGTTCCTCAGTCCTTTTTCTGTACAACATGCATTTATTCTTGTAATTGCCCCACCTGTGAGCAGGACCTTTCACTTGGCCTTGTTGAACTTCATGAGGTTGGCATGGGTCCACCTCTAAAGCCTGTCAGGGTCCCTTTGGATGGCCTTTCTTTCCTCCAATGTGTCGGCCACACCACACAGGTGGTCAGCAAATTTGCTGCAGGTGCACTCAATTACACTGTCCGTGTTACTGACAAAGATGTTAAACAACACTGGTCCTAGTGCTGACCCTTGGGGAACATCACTGGTCTCCATTTGGATGTCAAGCTGTTGACCACTGCTCGTTGATTGTGATCATCCAGTTAATTTCTTATCCACCAAGCGATCCATCCATTAAATCCATATATTTTAATTTAGAGACCAGGCTATCACGTGGGACACTGTTGAATGCTTTGCACAACTCCTGGTAGATGATGTCAAGTGCTCTCCCCTTGTCCACAGATACTGTGACTCCTTTGTAAAAAGTCACCAGATCTTTTAGGTGTGATTTGCCCTTGGTGAAGAAGAAAACAGTCAAAACACCTAAAACAGCTGTGCTGCAGGCTTCCATTGTGGGTACTTGAATTCAGAATAGTTAAAAATCAATGTCTGCTTTTGGAAGTATTGACTTTCTTTAACATTAGCTTCCCATTCCCTTTAAAAAAAAAAGGTATCAAGTAGGAGCAAGTGGGTCCTGTACAAAAATAAATAAGCATTCAGGCCCTGTACAAAAATCATCAGCGTTGATTAGATCAAAAGAACTAAAGCAGGGGATCATGTCAATGAATCATCATCGTAACACTTAACCCTACCAGAATTTTAACTGCTCATCCCCCTACTTTAATTCTTTTGTCACTGACAGTGAAGGAGTCTTGCTAGCTGGTTTTACAATGTAGTCCAGTCTCAGAAGGCAAAGAATAACCACCGTACCCAGGTTTTGTTTTAAAATGAAGAGATGGTTCCCTTCTAGTCTTCAGACACAGAAATGCAAAAAACATCACTGTTCAGGCATGAATTTGCAGATGGCCAGGCAAGCTGATAACCTTGAGAGATGAGAGCTCTGCAGTGCTGTCCACACCACCACCATAACATGGGGAGAAACACCTTGCTCCACACCAGTCTTTCTAACTTTCCCTTGCCATCACCAGTAATTGAGGATAGGGACAAAGATAATATTTTGCCTGTGAAAGGAGGAGAAAGTAAAAAAAGAATTTCAAATTCCAGCACAGAATTGTAAGGCTAAAGTTGTTACTGTGCTTATTTGTATCTTGATACACAGAATGCTTTTCTACTCTGCTGCCTTTTCCAGAAATACTGGTGTTTCAGCTACCAGGGGAAAAAAAAAAAGCATGTCAGGTGAGCTGAGAGTAGGTTTCTATGTCATATGCTTTCCAGACAAGACTACCAAAGCCTCTTTTCATATATGGTTCCCACAGACTTCTAATGATCTTTGGATGATATTTTGGGAGGATAAATCTCCCTTTTAAAAAAAACCCTAAGAAATCTGAAACTTCAAGAAGAAAACTTGTGGAGGGGGGCTGGGGGAGGGGGACAGGAGGGGTGGTGAGAGGAAAGGATATAACTCAATTCACCTGTAAACCTCAAAGATACCGTATTTTCCTTCCAGCATGTTATCCAGTTGTCTCACAAAGTGGAATATAGAGAGTCTAAATGAGTTGTGCCTGGGAGTACAGAGTTGGGTATACCACCAAAAACTCATTTTCTAATCAGAAGAACTGGAGAAAACTGCTTCCCTGAGTTTATCAGAGGATTATACACTTCTTAATTTTACAGTCAGATATTCTATATATATAGAAATACAAAGATACTTCTGAAGTTTCACACCTTAGCTTGCAAATGTAAGGACAATTGTAAAAACAACTGGCAGGTGATGATTAAGTTGTTGTCAGCGGGAACTGAATGTATTCTGCAGTTACACTTCACACTTTAGTGAATAGTATTCAGTATGAATCCTGTTCATAATTCACTTGGATTTGGCAAATACATATTTTGTAAAGCATATATTTGATTTGCAAGGGATTTTCTGATCTGATTACTTTTTTTATAACAGACAGCAGGAGCTCATTCACCAATTTCTGAAATGCTGGCTTTTCAGTGCTGAAAGGTGCTTCTTGTCAAGCAGCACAAAGAAGTGCTGCCCATGCTAGCTGAGCCAAGGAAGGGAGTTGTACACTTGCTGTCATTATGGGGAAGTTCATGGGTAGGTAAATGTTAATTTTCCAAACCAGAATTTGGCACGGTAAAACTAATTTATTCTTCCCATGGAACAGAAAGACTGTAGAGTTGTTACTGAGTATAGTGATTTATACTCAGCAGGAAACAAATCTGGAAAAAGCAAACACAGTAGTGCCTTTGCCTACAGTTCCCACTTCTTACTTGAAGAAGCCTTACCAGTATTTATGTGTTATCTGGGTGTTGAAGTGAAAACATCCTCCTCCTCAGCCTTCAGGTTGCCCTGCAGTGATTGGTCTTTGCACTGCCTGAAAAGCTCTATTGTGTGTGAGGCATCAGCTTAGCACTTCAGATGCAGAGAGACTGGAAAACAAACAACAAAAGCTTCTTGTGAATTGCCAAGAAACACTCTCCTAGAGTAACTAAACAGGGAAATTACCGTTAGTGTAAATTCAGCATTGATTGTTCAGCTCCCTCTCACAGGAAAGAAATTTTTATTGTTTCCTTGCCAGTGCCCTGACCTTTGACTCAGGTAGTGCTGTAACTGACTGGCTGCATTATGTGTATGTCTGATCTGTGTCCAGAGAGGTTTTGGGGAGGTTTGTGTTCATTGATTCTGTCTTGTAAGCACAGCCTGATTTATCTTAACAGCTTCTGTGTTTTAGTGTGTTGCATTCCCCACTGTATGTACCTTTCTGTTTTCAAGACATCACTTGTAAAAGGACACAGCATCTGGCATGAGCTCAGGGAACATGAATATTTAGGACTCTCATAGTTAGCCCCGTTTCTTTTGGTGTTTGCTCTTTGGAGGCTTTTGTGGGATGTGGGGACTGCCGAACGTAGAAGCATATGATATGGTCAGCCCTGGATTATGGTGTCTTTTGTAAAAAAGTCTTTTTAGCCTTTAGTGGCACACATTCTCTTGCTTCCTCTGGCTGTAAGGAGCAGGGAGATTTGCTACAGACCAGGCCAGATTCAGAGCAGTGATCTAAACAAGTTCGTTACTTATTTTCCTGTAGCACCTGTAGGCTTCCTTCAAGGCCAGAACAACTGTATTTGAAGTATGTAAATATATATATGTGTACATATATTCCTTTCTCTGAGAGCTTATGACATTACTGGATGCAAAGACAGGCCAGGAGAAAATGTAAGTTTAAAAAAAAAAAAGTAAATTGTAAGTAAATTTTAGCACAGGAGCACGTATCCTGATGCTGGAAGAAAGAAATAGCAGGGAACTTTCCGGCCATTCCTGTGGCATAGTTTTGCCATTAGAGCATTTTTGGGGCAGCACATTCAGAAGAGCCTGTGAGGATGGTAATTACTTACCACCTCATATGTGTGCAGACAGTATGTGCTAAATTATCAGGAGATATCTTCTGCCTGTATTTTCAACTAGAGCAGCCTTAGTGTGAGCACTGTATGCTTCCAGCAAGAGACTTTTATGAGTAAACCACAGAAAAAAAACAGCTAAAGAGCCCCTTTCTCCATTCAGCTTTTGGGGAAAATCTTTTGTTTAAACAAAAGGAACAAAGCCAGTAGTGCCTGGAAGGATACTGGCTTCCTGCTGAGATGTAGATCACTTGTGATGCCATCTGGAAGATATATTCTAGGAATGGAAATGAATGACTTGAGGAGCTGTGAGATGGGAAGAGTGGTTGGTGACAGCCTTTACATGGGGTGAGGGAGTGGTGGCTCTCTTTACACCCTGACAATTCTCCAAAGGGAAGGGTCTCATCCTGTTAATGGAGAAGCACAAACTGCTTGGAACTGGGTCAAGTCGTAAAAAACAAGTTGAAGGCTTGCCCTTGACTGATGGTTTTGGTAACCACCTTGCACTGTGTTAGCACATGGCAGCCTTATGTGAACTTTTAGTTTAAATATAGAGCAAGAAAGTAACTCCTGCCTCAGATGGCTCACAGTCTTTATTTGTCACATTTCTGTGTTGGTTTTAAGATGGCTTTCTTGGTGATGTTGCTGTGTGAAAACCCTGCACAAGCTTTTGGGGAACAGGCTGATAATGCGTGCAGCTGCCTCAGATGCAAGAACAGCAAGTGGGAGGAACAAAAAGGGAGAAAAAATTGTTTAAAAAAAATTTTTTTTTTGCTTCCTCGCCCCTTTGGGGAGTTCAAAGCCTTTATGGGGGTAGGTGACAGCCTGAAGTCCACTTAAGCTTTTGCATGCTGTGTAAACACACCAAGAGGCTGGTGCCAGCACAGAAGGGTACAATTGTGGTGGTAATAGGGAGGTTATGGGTGTAGTAAATGGGACAAGCAGTGGAAAGTCTTTGCTTTTCTGCCTTGCTCACTAGTTAGGATAAAACTAACTTAAAACCAGCTGTTTGCTGAAAAGGGGCGTCCTATGGATATATTTTGGAAACCCTGTGTTTCTCTGCCTGGAGCAAAATAAAAAAACTTTTAAATGTAAATGTATACCCAGTTCTTTTCACTTCATTCTCTGGTAATAGTTGGCTAATTTTTTTACTAACAATAGTAAGCTACAAGTAGGCCTTGACTCTAGTGAAAACAGGATTAATCCCAAGGAAGTAATTTCCCTGATGTCCAAGGAGCTGAGGGAGCCTAAGGGACTGATCATGAAAGGTGTTAGGTATTTTAACTTGCTCTTGAAGGCAGTAGCCTCATTCTTGTCACCTTTGCCAGTGTGACATAAGGGAAAGTGCAGTGTGTGACCAAAGAAACAATAAAAATAAAGGATTTTTACCTTTGGAAAAGGTAAAGGAAAACTTTACTTTGCTTTGGGTTCTGCCAAAGTTCTTGAAAAGCTGGTTGCTTTATTAAAAATCTTACTGCAAGTGGATTTGAACTTAATAATGAATGTTTTAGCTATGTAGCAGGTTACAAACTTTCCTAACTTCATGGTAGGACTCTGTCCTGGTTTTGGGACTGCTCCCATGCAACAGTGCAAGGCTACTCTTTCCATTTTAAGTAACCTTCTCTATTCCCCAAAACAGTGAGGTATCAGGTGTTTTTTGATTCTTACCATAACACATGAAAATAAGTACAAGCCAGTAATCCATCGAGATTTAAGATGCCCTAAGCTAGGATGAATTAGAGTTTTCAAGTTCTGTAGGTCTTAGCCTTCTCACTGATGACTCAGAAGTCAATCTCATCATTTGCTGGGGTCTGGGATATTGCTGGATATGACAGTGTTTATCAGTATGAACAATCATCTTAAGATGAATGTTCATATGACCAAAATGAAGTTTTACAAATTGGTGCCTAGACAGAAAATGAGAAGGAAGACTCAAAGTTGATTTTTTTTCCCTAATATTTAAGCTGAAGTTTACTTGACTTGGTCTTTTGGAGCCAATTGGACTCCTGCTAACCTATTTCTGTGCCTTTAACAGTGTGCTAAAAGATTAGATGCAGGTGAACGATAGTTAAACCAAGAAAAGAGACAAACTAAGTTGTTCTTATCACTGATGTCATCACTAGATGGCCACTAAACATAAGGTAACTCCCTTATAGGATGGAAAATGTTAGGTTTCTACAGTACATGTACAAAGGCTTTGCATGCCAGTTAATTATTACAATCGAAAAACCACAGTGATGGAGTCAGCAAAAGAACTGGTCCTTCACATCCTCTGACATCTGTTGAAGTCCTTTCTCAATGTCCTTCTGCTCTTACTGTTCAGAGCATGTGAGCTCTAGGCCTGGCAGGCACGTCTGTAATTAATGTTTCCAACGTCATCCTGATGCTGGTTGCAGTGCCATGGAGAACACGTGTTCCCATGAAGCTGGGCTGTCATGAGGACTGCTCAAGGGTAGTGCTGAACTTTCACCAGGCTATTGCAGTATAGGCTGGTCTCTGTGCAGAATAATAAAAGCAAGCCTTGGTGGAGAAGCAATGGAGCTGGGATTCCTAGGGTAGGTTGAAAGAAGAAAGAGCATCAGCCTGTTGGGGCACCCACAAAGAGAGTTTATCAGGATTCTTAATGCTTTGAAATAACTACAAATTTATGGTTCTCTAAAAGAGTACTCATCTGCTGGGGAGTTCATTCCCCTGGGACAGAGTAAAGGGAGAAAATGTTTATAGTCTTCTTTTGGTAAGCTTCATGAATGTTGTCTGCTCCCTTTTTTTGGATGCCCATCACCGGAAACTTTTAGAACCCCTAGAATTGCAAGCGAGGTAATGTGGAAATCAATCCCAAGTTAAGTGCCCCAAACTGCCAGTCATCTAGCAATCAGGCAGAAAAAGACAAATGCCTAACTGGGTCACACCAACATTCATATCTGGCCATAAATTCTTCTCCAGCAGTGCCCAAAGCATGTGCTGATGAGGGAGAGCACAAGAGCCTGGCCCCGGTCTGCAGTCTGCTCCCTTGCACTCTACTGCATCCACCACTTCTGCACTGGGGGTGTTAGGAGGACAATCCTTGCCTCTTCCTTGTATTGTTTGTTTACGGGTTTCTTGCCTTTGGATTTGTCTAATCCCTCTTTGAACTTGCTAGTACTGTGACAGATGTTACAGGTCATCACTGTGGCAATGAAGTCCACAAATCTACTGCAGTCTCAGCAGAAATGTACCATCTTTTATAAATTTTAAATTATTTCCTGCTAGTTTCAGTGACTGCCTCCCTCATCTAATAAAGCCAAATTTAGTGAAAATTGGTTCTCTAAGTGCTTTATGCACTGTCTTCATGTCTTGATCATAACTCCTGTTAGACTTACTCCTTTTGAGCTGAAGACCCCCAGCCTCTATAGCCTGTCTTGGTAAAGAAACTCCTTCGTCCCCGTAGTCATTGCAGTTGCCTTTCTATGTACCTTTTCTAAAGCCACTTTGTCCTTGAATTACAGAAACCAGAATTTCCCCCAGTACATGGGAAGCCTGTAGGCTTCTTGGAGATGAAACTTGAAAATGGAATCAAAACCCTGTAGAATTTACCATGCAGAAGAACTATCACAGCTGCCTGTCCAAATATTTACTGGGCACAGAGCTGGAAATATATTTGTAAAACACTAAAATAAAAACATCAGTTCTTAATATATGTGCAATTTCATATTGCAAATATGAATGGCACCTTACAGAAGAACAGAGATAGGGTGAGTTGAAATAACAGCACTACCATACACTTTGTGAACAAAATGGTTTAACACATGGTCCCAACCCTGCAAGCATTTCCAGCTGTAGTGTTGCCAAGTACAATCACATGAAGTTGCCTGTACTGCTTGTGGTAGTAAGCAGCATTGTTGGTTCTGAACCCACTGTGGTTGACTGCGGATGTACATAAGAGCATATATTGTTAAGGGTTTTTTTTAAGCCTTATTGTACTCTGCCAATATAATTGTCAGTGCCTTAAAAAGGCAGAGTGAAGGTTTGCTTAATTGTGTGGGAGGATTGCAGGAATTTCCCCCTTGTGTACAAAATTGATAGCTAGACTGAGATAATGCTTTATGCAGTTTAAGACTAGGAATGGATCTGAAGGTCCCTCAACTTGACCATACATGTAAGGATTTTTAAAGCTGGTGATGCATTTCATAGTGAAAATTTATTTTTGCCAAGTTTTGTTGTGTCATTGTTCCCTGCAGATGGAGAGTTAATCCTGAATGGGTGACTTCATGTGGTAAGGGCTATAACTTTTTTGGCCTTGCTCACTGGAAGAGTGAAGGGATATCCCGTATTCTTG
Organism: Heliangelus exortis; assembly: GCF_036169615.1. Lineage (NCBI taxonomy): Eukaryota > Metazoa > Chordata > Aves > Apodiformes > Trochilidae > Heliangelus > Heliangelus exortis. The sequence continues at coordinate 63,432,550 of NC_092423.1, forward strand.
CTCTGTGGTCAGCTTTGTGTGAATTTTAACCCCCACATCCTCTGAATGTTGCTTTTGTACTTTAAATCTTGATATTTGTGTATGGATTTTGGTACATGGTTTCCTTAAAACCTTAGAGACTGTGGCTCTTGCCAGAGATAAACTGTGAATCTTTACCCTATTGACCTATGCTCTGAGGATACCCATGGCTTTTTATTGGTAGTTATAAATAATTGAGTGTATCAAGTTTGTTTTACTAATTGGCAAAGAAAAAATGGGAACTTTACGTGTGAAAGGCATTGAATTACTTGTTGGCATTCTCAGTCCTTTGTTTATAGGGAGAAGTGCCAGTATACATCAATACTTAGTTTGAATTTCAAAATTTTCTATTAAGGTAACAGGAGAAGTAATTTACAGTCAACTTTTTGTCTAGTAAACTTTGTCTTAAGAATCTGATTTCCAGTTAAAAAGAGCAGCACATTTTCTAGGATAAATATGGTCTATTTTGGCACCTCTTTCATTCATTTTTCTGCCTTTTCCAACTTCATTATGAATGGTAATCCATCCAAAAAGCTGCAATGGTTTTACTGTGCAGCTGCACTCCATGTATAAGCAGTTTGGCTGCCTTCCCAAAATGGCACATTTCAACCATGGCTGTCATAAAAGCTGCTACCAAGGATTCTAACCATATTGATAGACCTGTGTTTGGATCAGCTTGATTGTATTTTAAAGTCAGGTCATATTCAAGAATATTCCTGGCCCCTGGCTACATGGTGTAGTAACACTGAAATCTTATCTCTTGGGATATCAGCTGTCATTTTTGAGTCATTGAGAAATGAATTTGATGATACCTACCCAGTCCTTGGTGAAACATTTGCTCATAGGACCATCTGCCCCTTTAATAGAGTTGTCATTTCAGCATTGCTTCAATTTCTGCAGCAGCTGCCCATTGATAGTAAAGTCAGATGTGGAGATGTCACAGAGGAGAACAGCAGAGCCTGACTGCAGCTCTGTCATTGCTTTCAGCTCATTCTACCAGTACATCATCTCCCTAATTAATGAAATCCCCATTGCTTTCTCTGCCTGATCCACCCTTCAGATTTCTTCTTGAACTGTTTCCAGCCAGAGAAGGCAAGTCACGCGGTAGCTCAGACCAGATGCCTTTTTCATGGCCTCTGCTTATAGTGAGCATCTTTCTGTGCCTGCTAAGATGGGTTTTTAGCTTGGCTTGGCTGACTCAGATTAAAACATTCGCAAAGATATGTGAACTTAGTGTTTCACACGGATTTGCATTTCTAAGTCCTCTTTTTAGGCTTGATCTTGAAGTGATAATCTGTTTATTATTAGGCTTGCCAGACATCTGCCTTTCAGCTGTCCAAGTGAACATTTTACAGAACTACTGCAAATCTGAGCTGCCCTGTTTGTAGCACCCCAACTGTACTGAGCCCCACAGTGACTCCCCCAGGGCATAAGGGACTGGTACCAATGCTGTGTGCTTTGGGGCATAGGCATCTTGTAGGCTGATTAGCCTGAGTGAAAAAACCCTGCATTTTTATAAACAGTCCCGGTGTGTGTGACCTTCAACAGCACTTCTCTTACAGATGTCCTCTGTTACCGGGCACAAATGTGCCAAATGAGGTGTTATGAAATAATGCAGAGTAGGAATGGCCGTTCCAATAGTTTGCACATTCGCCTCAGATGTGGGAAGTGCCAAGTAACTTTTCTGTCCTGCTACTGATTTTCTGCCTCCTTTATAGTGGATACCTGTTTCAGTTAACTTTAGATGATCTCTGTTTAAGTGTCTGGTCTAGGAGTTGTAAGTCTAGTCTCAAATGGCTACCAAGGCTCTTAGTAGGTGGTGGAAAGACAGGCACCATCCTAAATTAAATAAGGTAAGGAGCTTCCCAGTAGTTTAGTAGACAGTATATATTTCTGTCTGAGTCCAGAGAAATTCCAGATTATTAGTTTAGACTAGATGCATAACTTTGTGATAGCAGAAAGGGGCAGAAACTAATGCAAGGCTTATGCCTCTTTTCCCAAGCTATACAAGTCATTAATGATTATCTGCTGCTTCGTAGGATGTTGTGGTTGGTAATGATGAAAGTGGCCAGAGATTTTTGTAAGTGACTAAGTTATTCAGTAGGGAAACCTGTCCCCTTGTAGGCAAAGGTGACCCAAATGAAGTGGCAGTGGGTTCTATTGAGTGGGAAATAAAAAGAGAACCTTTGTCCTCTTCCCAAACATGTAGCTTTATAAAATTTATCAAGTCAAAAGCATAAGCAGCTTTTGTGGCAATCTTGACTCCATTTTCTGCTCCCCTTCAGTTGGAATCTTTCACAGATTTCTGTATGTATACTGCCTCATCACAAATCCCATGCTTCCACCTAAGTTTGTGAGTAACTAGATTTTTTTTTTCTTTTTTTTTTTTTTTCTCCTTCTCTCGTCTGTAGTTCTTCTCTGACTTGAGTGCTGTCTTTGAGGACACCGATAAATTACAGCAGGGGTGGTCTGTTGATTCTTTGATTTAGGTGCCAGTGGACTCAAGCTACCATTTTCTGTGACTTCTCATAAGTTTTTGTTTGGTTTCTCTGTTTCTGCTTTTATGGTTTTAGCACTCACTGTTAACAAAATAGGTTGTTAGGCCACATTGCTGCATGCATTCTATCCTTTTGGGATAACAGTAATTCTTCTTGTGAGAGGATCTCACACCTCCATTTTCTGGAGTTTTGTGAAAAAGGCACTGTTGTATTTCTGTCTTTGGGAAGTGTGATCGAGTTCATTGGGCGCAGCCACCAGGGAGCTGGTTGTCTCCATAGTCAGCACTGTCCATGTGAGCAGGGAGCAAGTTGCTGTGTAGGACTCTGCAAACTTAATGTGCCCCACACAGTGGTGGGAGTCTTGAGGTTCTTGGTCTGCCTCGTGTTTGATCTCATTTAGTCCCGTGAGGTACTGATAAAGATGTACCTGCAGGTGGTTTAGCTCAGTACCTGCTCCTGAAAAGGAGTATTGAAGGCATTACAGCATTGTCTGATGGGTTTTGGCTATGTGTTTCGTGACACCTGTTTACCTGGAAGGCTTCAAGGAAGTTGTGGTGCATGATGACTCGTGGGCCAGTTAAGAACTTCTTAGTCTCAACTACTTGGTGTTTCCTTCTGTATCAGATTCATGTTGGTTTAGCTGACAATGACCCACCAGAGCCAGATGCTATATTCACTCACACCTCTGAGGCACTGTTTGGAAACAGTCTCACTGGTCTGGAGAAAAACTGTCTCTTTCTTTTAGTGTGAGATCGGGTGTGGAATGATAAATGGTTTTTTGCTTATTCTAACCTCATCTACGTCCATAACAAAAAATATTTTTTAGCAAGTTTTCTTTTTGGTTGTAAAAGCCACCCAAGATCTCAGACTTTTGTATCTGCACACCCCAGCAGGCCATGATTCATGGGCAATAGGAACTGCTGGAAACATTTTCCCACTCCTTTGTGTCTATGCTGATTGAGGGAACTGCTGAATGAAGTTAAGACATCAAGTGCTTTTCCATAGAAACCTGCTATGCTGGCTTTCAGTTGTGCTGTCCTTAATCCCATTAGTTGTACTGCTTTCCTCACTGTGGACAGGAGATGTGACAATTCTCATTTACTCAGAAATACATTCTTAGTGGCATATCTCTACTATCATGAGGAGGAGGGAAAAGTGTTTTCCCTTTTAGGTGGACATTATGCTTCTGTTGCAAGAGCTGTTTTTAAAGAGCCTGGCAGATGTTATGGCACTTGCACAGCTGGAGTTGTTTTGAAGCTACCTGTAATGCTTGTGAGACCTTGTCCTGGTGCCTGTTGGTTGTTTTGCACTTCATCTTCTAGAAAACTCCCCCTTGCCAAACAAAAACCCTGTGGCACACAGGGTAAGTAGGCAGTGTGGTGAGTTGAAGAAAGCTCTGTGTTTTCTAGCTTGTTCTGTGTTGTGTTTCACCCGTAGACACACACTAACATACATTATAAAGGGACACATTAGACTACTTTATTATTGAAGTTGTAGATTATGACCTGGTCTGATCTCAGACAGTGTACCTGTACCACCATGCCATATTCTCTGTTTCACTGTATTTTGTTATAACAGCACTGGGGTCTTCCTTTATCTGAGGTGGGGAGCTGGTGAACCTGAACTCTGAGCTCTGAGATTTCCTCCCATTTCTCTGACTGAATGCTCCCAGGATCTCATGTTTTGGCATTTGGCCACCAGCTGAAGCCCTCTGTGGCCTGCTGTGACCCTGTGACTGCATAAATCAGCCCTAGAGTTTGGCTTCTGATCATATTTTTTTTTTTTTATTGTTTATTGTATTCCTAATGCAGTGATGTGTAAGGAGACAAGTGTTTCAGGAAGAGGATTTAGGTCAAGCTGAAAAAAGTTACTATTAAATGTCATTGATTTTGTTTTATATAACTAGGACTTTTTTTTTTGAGTCCTTGTTTAAATATTTAGTGACACTTTTTCCTTTATAACTCAAGGGTCAGTGTCTTTATTAGCTGATTGCGTGGGTTCCCTTGCCAGCACACAGAAGTTGCCAATTTTTTCTTTTCATCTTGCTGGGCTTGGCTTTACACTATGTCTGTCCACAGCATTTGAGTATCATATCCAGATGATGGTTCAGCTCCTTCCAGCCAGGCAGTGCTCACTGACTTTGTCTAACAAGCTTTTCTTTGGTGACTGGGATACTCTTAAGCTGTTCTTGCATTTCTCAGGATGGGTCAGCAAAAGGCCAATGTGCTAGCAAAGTTTTGTTTCCTGTGTATGTAGCTTGTCTTCTCTGCTGGGCACCTTGTGCATGGATCAGCATCTCTGCAGTCAGAATATAGATCATTTTGTAGTTGGAACAACTGCATTTTGTAGAGTGAGAGTGTAGCATCAGCCCCCACTCCTACTCTGCTCCTTTTTTGTTTTGAGCTGATATATATACTTTATCATCATGGCACACTGTGTCATACATTTTTACCTTCAAGGTAAAGGCATGCATTACTCAGCAGTCATGGGCAGTCTTGATATATCCTTGAGCTGGATTCAGTTCTGTGAAAAGCAGAATCAACGAAACCTGATTTTCACTTTTTTTTTCCTTTATGGATTTTTTCCTTTTTTTTTTCCTATATGGAACTATTGAAATATTTTATCCCCAGTGTTCCCAATAGGATTTGTAAGTGAAAAAACAAATGAGCAACAACATTCTCACCCCACAAAAAAAAAACCCAAAACCAAAAAAGTCCCCCAAAACCTTACACCAGATACTGTAAAGTTCACTTCCCTGTAAGTTGAAACCATGTCTAGGATGAAGCACTGCAGCTGTAGATGTGTGCAGAGGCAGTTCAGAATGCTGTGTCCTGTCTCCAGTTGCAGCTATAGAGGTGGAATTACAGCTTCAGCAGTGGACCTAGCCAACTTGACTGTTTCTAATACTCCAACATGAGAAATGCTCCACTGTTGTGACTTATAATAAAAGAGATCTGGGTTTCATGTGGCTAAAACATGCCCAGAAGCATAGCAGTGATACCTAATTGTATGCCATGATAAAAACATTGATAGGCTCTGGCTTCCAACACAAACTGGTGTTTGATGAACCACCTTCTCATGGTGGGTAGGGGACACCTAGGTGTTCCTCACAGGTCTGTGCCCACACAGCTCTCCTCTGGGCCCTTTCAGAGGCATTGAGGTGGCAGAGTGACAGCTGCAGGCTTTCTGTGCTCTGCTTGATAATGCAGGGTAAAAGGTTTGTCCAGTTTCTACAGCCACATGCATTTGTATGCACCAAAGCAATGAATGAAAAAGGCTTTAGCTTGTCTCAAATGGTTGCACAGAAACCATGCACAGCCAAAATTCACATTTGTGTGCATCAGGTTTTCTCCCTGTCATTGCTGTGTTTTGATCCTTCTGTGAAATGACAGTGGAGAGGGGCACATAAGGACAAGCAGTTTTTGCAGAGGAAAGTGAAGAGAACAAGCTGGGGGTGATTTTGTGTAGAAAATTAAATTAAGCCCTAGTGATGCAATGGGAACAGGATCTTGCCCAAGGAGGGGGAAGCCAGCCCCTCCTGCCCCCCTGCCTCATGATGCTGGGACTCATGTTCTCCCCAGGTATATTTTGAATGTATGATGCAGAATTGGTCTCCCTCGTGAGCTTCAGTGGAAATGTCAGGTAAGTTACAGTGGTTAATTGTGACAGATGAATAGCTACAGACTAGACAGACTCTGCCCAGCTTCTCTTTGCTAAAACTATCTGGTACTAATGAAGTATTCTACAAGGAGTCAAGGCCCAGTGCTGAAGATGGGACTTCAATGCATAGTTCCTTTAAGGGAAATAAACAGTGCTTCCAGTGCAGATCCAGTCCCCTAAAGGGGCTTCAGATTAATGTCTGAGAAACCTTAGCTGAACTCAGTTGGTGAGAAGTTGTCTCCAGCCATTCAGGGAGACAGTCAATGCCATTGAAGTTTTAATTGGGTATGGTATTCCTCTTCTCTTCCTTTCATAACCAGCATTTGGGCTCCTGCACTTCGAGCCTGGCTGTGATGTTCTGTTCGTGTTTTGGGGCTGACACAGCTATTTGGCACTCAGACCCAGGCGTCAGCCTGCATGGAAACATTCTTGCAGCAAAGCAATGCCAGGCTGCCTGTGCTTGACTTACTAATATGATCACACTTTCGTAAGGCAGGCATAGCCCCACTCTCCTCATGCTGCTATTCTCCAAGGTCTTTTCCAGACAGTTATGGCAACCAGGGGTGACTGTGTCTTGTGGGGTCATTTCAGCAGTGAGTGTTGAAAGATGGTCTGATGCCTTTGCTGTTCTGGCTCAGGAGACAGTGGAGTTGAAGCTCTAACCAGCCATATGTCCCATCACATGCTTTCACACCTGAGTGAAAAGGTCTTTCTTGGTGGGGAGGGAGAGAGCTGAGATTAAAACTCCTTACAGTATGTAATGGAGGTATCTATTGCTGCTCCATGGGGATGCTGAAGTTTCAAGATCCTCCTGGTACTAGTGGATCACACTCAGTTCCCACCTATTAGGTAGGTACCTGATCAGAAGGCTTTTTCTGTCATACCTCTGGGCAGTAGAAATTGCAGTGGCTCCACTTGTGCATAAGAGCATCTCTGTATAAAGCAGGGGGGAACAAGACACAGTCCTTGTAGAGATCTCTCCCCTAGCTATAGTCAATAAAGAAATGATTTTTCTAAGTTCACTTGGGATATATTGAGGTAGAAGCCACCAACATTGCCTGGTATATTCACTGGGGAGAAAGCGGTGACATAAATCTTCGATACTATTTAGGCTGGAGGAAATAAACTGGTTACATCTAGTAAGTAGAAAAGAAACCTGACAGAGGCTGTTTTCATACAGTTAGATGGGGAGAACTGGACAGCAGAGCTCTGTTTGTACTCTGCATTTCTGCAGCCACCCTCTATCCTCTAACTGGGATCCCCTCCAAAAATGCAGTGCTTGGCAGAACAGCATAAACAAGTGAATAAAAATCACATAACTTTTAAATTTTGCTAAGCTAAGGTAGCAACAATGTGGTTGTTTACGTTGTCTGCATGGGTGTAGTCATTAATCGTTCATTTGTTTTCTCCTAGGAAGGGCTGTTTCACACTAATAATTGCTTCCCTATGAGAGCTGGAGGTGCACTGCTCTGTCCTTGTCACTGGGAAAGGATGTGCTGGAAAGCTAAGCATCTGGTAGATACTTCATATGAAACATGAGTCTTGCTTGCCTCCTTTTATCTTTTATTCAGCAATACGTGAAATTTTCTGAGGCTTTTTGGAAGAGAAAAAATCCTATTTAAGTTACAGATTGTAAAATACAAGTCTTTCCTCTGGTAAATCCTTTTTTCATTTTCTATATTCTGTGTAATATTGTCACCTTTTTTTCCTGACTTTGTACAGTAATGCCAGAAGCCAGAGAACCAGCTTCTGTCTTGCATTTTTCCCTTCTCTGAAATAGGTATTTTGTTGCCTACCCTCAATTTCTTCTCACCTAGGGAGTGGATGAATGGAGATGTGTTGCAGCCTGGTATTTTATCTGGATGTATTTGCTTGTTGTTCTTTGGAGGATTATTTGCATTGCAACAAAACCTCTTCAGTAATGCAGTGAATATGCACACTGGGAATATTTGCTTTCTGTAAATAAAGGGATGCATTAGAATATTCTCTGAAATAAACATAAAAGAGCAAGAAATGAGCTTGGCATTGACATTGCTTCCCTTCAGCAGACTATGATGACCAAGTGACCAGATTTCTGTGTTTTGTCACAGTGGAAGAACCATATGAGGAAAGGATGAGAGAGCTGGGTCTCTTCAGCTTGGAGAAGGCTGAGGGGGGATCTCATCAATGCTTATAAAAAGAGTGCATGTCAGGATGATGGGAGCAGACTCTTTCTAGTGGTGTCCAGTGACAGGACAAGAGGCAATGGTCACAAATTGGAACATTGAGGTTCAATGAAAATATAAGGAAAAACTTCTTTACTGTGAGGGTGACAGAGCACAGGAATAGACTGCCCAGAGAGGTGGTGGAGTCTATCTCTGGAGACATTTATAACTCACCTGGATGCTGTCCTGTGCAACATATTCTAGGTGAACCTGCTTTGGCAGGGCAGTTGGACTAGATGATCTCCAGAGGTCCTTCTGCAGTTCTGAAATTTTAGATGAGCCAAATCAGTGCTGACAACAGAAGCTCCAAACCATACATCTGGAGAACAAAATACTATCTGTAGTCTTAGGGACAGTTTTGTTGAGAGTGAACAACAGAATCTTTTTCCAAAGGATAGCCCAACTGAATGTGACTCAGAGAGGAACCATCAAAATTTCTTTGAAGCCCAGCCTCTTTTTGGTGTCACAGAGCCAACTGAGACCTGCTGTATTGTAAAAAACACTGGCGTCAGCACAGGCATGTTCTTTGTTCACACTTGAGTATTGTAGTATTAAAAATCATATTAAAGGAAGCCACACCTATAGCATAACAGTGAAGTTAAGGCTTGCCAAGCTAAAGAAATGCATGCTGTTATGATGACATCCTATAAAACTGGAAAACTCCTCTGTTAAATGTGCTACTGTGCTGCAAAATGGAGCTTGCATTAGAAAGGCTGTTTCAGTGTGTTGCCACATTATTCTGTCCTGTCAGGCCTCAAGAACAAATACTGGCTGCATAGTTTAGAAAAAGAATTTTTGAAACTAAACAATTTTGTGATGAACAAAAACTTATTTAAAGAATCGAAATATCCAGTCAGCATACAAAACTCATGCAGTATTTTTGCAGCACACGTAATAAGTCCCTGAAGATCAAGCAGCCTCCTGTCTCGTGGTTCTCTGAGATGTGGAGATGTGATTAGCCAACCCCTGGAGCAGATTAGTCTCTTTGTATAGATCCACCAAGGGAGCCGTGCAGGTGATGCAAGCAGCACTTGACACAGATAATGCTGTACAAAGGTATGCTGGCTCTGTTCCCGTGGCAAAGGATCATCCCTGTAATGGATCTGATGCTGCATCTGTATTTGATAGAAAGAGGGGGCACTCAAACTGAAAGTGTAGATTTAGATTAGATATTAGGAAGGAATTCTTTAGTGTGGGGGTGGTAAAACACAGACACAGGTTGCCCAGGGAAGTTATGGCTGCCCCATCCCTGGAAGTGTTCAAGACCAGGTTGGGAAGGGCTTGAAGCAGCCTGGTCTAATTGGAGGTGTCCCTGCCCATGGCAGAGGAGTTGGAACTAGATGATCCCTTTCCAATCCAAACTACTCTGTGAGCTTGTTTATGTTCTCAGATCATCTTTAAGAAAATGGGAGACCTATATGCATACACTTGCTCAAAGAAGGGGAAAAAAGGAACGCGTACATACTATTTTGCATTGATGTGCACTTGGAAAGTAAGGATGTGTTCAGTAAAATAGCTCAGGTGCCCATGTCCTAGAAAGCTATTTTTGACTTGTTTGAGTGTTTCCCTAAACTTCTGCCTCAGGGGAAAAGCCAACTATTGTCATGTCCCTGACAGAAACATGGAAGTTTGTGGGTCAGTGCTGTGTTAGGCATGATATGCCTACTACTGCCACAGAAATACCGCTTCAGTGTGTCCTACTTTTACTTTTAGAATGTTTGCTCATGGGCTGGTAAACCTGGAAAAACAAAATATTCATTATTAGGAGAGCCCATATTGTGCCTGGGTATGGCATCCAGCTTGTCCCTTGAACCTGGGGTCAGATGTTGAACTCTGCTTTTGCCCCATCCATCCTGCTGGGAGGATGATGGGAGGATGTTACTGATCTTGCCAAGACTGCTTTTGCTGGCTGTGATGCTTCATAAGTGGCATCTGGAGGAATGGGGAGCCTCTCATTTCACTCTGGCCACCACACTTTTAGCAGGTGTAGCAATGCATACTCAGCCATCACTGGGCTGAATTTGGTCTTGGAGGGGAAACACATTACTGACATTACTGCAGTGGTTCCCCTGAGCAGCCAAGTGCCCTAGAGTGTTGTGTTCTAACCAGGCTCACCTCACAAAAAAACTGCAAATAGTTGTTTTGGCATCCTCCCTCTTGGTGCACTGAGTCATGGGAGTGAGCTTCTGCTAACTCGCAGCGAGTTGGCTGTGGAGAAATCAACCTCTCGCTGTATTTGGCACTCTGTTAATTTCTAGTTAGGTGGGGTAAATATTAACCCTTAGCTGAAGACAGAGTAATAAAAGTGCATTGCAAATAATTCCTTGCATCTAGTGGCTATCCCTCCAGAGCCTTTGCACGACTGATTGGCATCTCTTCACCCAGTCCTGTTGTTGCTGATGTGTATAACCATGGCAAGGCAGTGTTCCTGCTGTGTTTTTCTAGGGAGTTTTTGTCTCAGGACCCTCCCAGCATCTCTTTACGTGCTGCTGTACAGGAAAATAGCTAGTGATGAATCTAGCCTAAAGCTGGTACTTCCCTCTGCCTGCATGGCACCCATAGTAAAGCATGTGAAGGCAGGAGAACAAGAATTTGGAAGTTTTGCTACATGCAAAATCTCTGGGAAATCTCTGCCCCTATGCAGTTAGACCAACACTTCTGCTGCTGAGATTTGGTCTTTCCCTTCCAGCTAATCATCAGTTGCTTTTAAAGTTGAGAAATTTCATCAATCTGTAAAGTGCAAATATGGCTTTTTAAAAAGAAAAGCAGAAATGGATGGCAAAGTTGGATGGCGAAGCTAGAAGGATTGCATAATTCCTGCAGGTGTTGAAAGGTTACCAGGTGAGGAAGAGGCCAGATACGATTTCTGCTTTTGCCACTTTCGTAATATCTGTACCAAAGGAAGTCACCAAACAGATGGCTCTTCTCTCTTTTCAACAGGAGGATGGTACCTGCTTAGCTTTGTCAAGTGCCTTGAGTTATCTGTGGTCCATAAATGACTCATGGCTGCTTTCAGTAATACTGTGGTTACCTTTTGGTTACCCTTGTTTCTATTCTGAAATACTCTTGACTCTTGATTTTTTTGTGACAGTTTCAGGTAAAAACTTGCAGTTAAAGTCAAAGTAGGCAATGACAATACTGAAGGATCAGATCTGCGTTTTAGGGAGCCTTCTGTTTGGCATACAGGGATTCTCAATTTCAGTTTAAATAGGCTGGAGTCATAAATGAAAGGAAACATAAGAAGGTGCTTTTAATAAATTTCCCTAACCTAAGCAGCAGCAACCATATGAATTTGGAATCAGCCCATTGACAGGATCTCCCTAAACGGCAACCCTCTGTGACTGGCCAAGAGGAGTCCTCATGGCTTGTGATCCTCAGCTGGAATGCAAAGCTCTTGTCTAAATCCACTCTCACACAGACACATTTGTGTTTCTAACCGGAAACTTAATCCTGACTGAAGCACATCACAGATAATACAGACCTCCCAAGGAACTGCTTGTCTGACCTGCATGGAAATTAGTCCTGGTGTAAGATGTGGGAGATGCTGTTTTACATGCAGAGTTGCAGTGGTGTGGCTTCTCTTGTGGCTGGTTATGCTGGAGTAAAGGTGACCTGTAGAAATGAGCCAAACTACTATAAAGTACCTTTTCTCAAGAAAACCATGTGTGTGCTTGGGATGGGAATGGTATGTTTTTTAATGACTCATTATGAAATAATAATGAACTGTATGTAGACATAGCCTAAAAAAATTACGAGTTCCAGACTAGCTTTCCATCTGAACTTACTGAACTGTCTTTTGGGTTATTAAAACCTTTTAAAATTAAATTATTTTAAAGATACAAGCTTGTTGTGATGAAACCACTTGAGATATCGTACAATCTGTCTGCATAGCTATGCAAATTGGAGTAATTTCCATTTGACATATGCAGTGTAATTATTGAAAGCTTTTTTCCAAATTTATTTTTTATGTCTGCTGTAGTTAATTCACAATCTCCTTTTAACATTGGCAGTTATAATTATTTGCCAAGAGCAATTCCTTGCTAACAAAAATCCAGTTTTCTTTAGCCTGCAGCTTTTCTTTTGATTTCATGATGAGGTACTATTAATCAGAGGAACCAGTGCTGGCCTCTGAGTATCCAGCAGGGCAGAAAAACACTGCAGTCAGAGAATAGAAATGCAAGTAATTATCCTAAGCTTCTTTGTAACATCCCAGTCCTGGGCCTCCTGAGTTGCTGTGTTTGAGTGAAGAGGTGCTCTGTAAGAAGATCAGAGTTAACATCTCAATAAGAATTACAGTGAAAACTGTCTGTGCCCACTGTGAGATTTCTCCTCCTGAGTTTTTGCTTATGTTTTTTCTGTAGAGCCTATGAGTAGAAAATAGTGTGTATTGAGGGAAAACAGTGTTATTATGTTGCAAATATGTTTCTAGGGCTATTCTGCATAGGAATTTGAGCCACACCTGTGACTGAAAAGTGATGCAGTTGAACAGTTTTAGGCTTCTAGCTGCATACTGTCATTCAGAAATTAAGCAATTACTCTCTTGAAAATGCCTTGTCCTTTCTACCCTCCTTTTTCTCAGGGATCAGTGTGTTACACAGCTTCTGAGAGGAAAAGAAAGTGCAAGCACTTTCTAAGAATTACTGACCTACTTTGCAAGTATTTTATTCTTCCTTGAATCAGATGTGTACCTGCAAGAGTGTACGTGGATAAAAATTACATTTGTTTCACCCCCTGTGGCATAGGTCAAGTGCAGGAGAACTCTCTCCCCTTTTAAGTTTCCACCCTGGAATAGTACTTCAGGTTCTCCTGGGGCTTCAAATGGATGAGGTCCAAATATAGCCTTGAAGCGAGCTCGGAGCAATGTAAGGTACAGAAACCTGGGTTGTCACGCTTCTCCAACAGCAGAAAGTCTGTCTTCAGGTGGCACAATGAAAGGAATTACCTATGTTAACCCATTTTTCTGGTCCAGGTATCCAGCATGTACATGGCAAAACAAAGCCCACTGGGAATAGGGCTTGTTTTCCATTGTGTGCTTGTGGACCATCTACCACTACACGGTTTTGAGTTTACCATACAAATACATCACAACCAGGCATGGTTGATGAACACATAGTGATGAACACATCAAGTTGGGCTACTAAGGTTGACTAGATCCCCCCTACTGAACATAATGGGGAAATGATCCAGTGTTGATGTGCTTTACAGCAGATTTTCAGTGCTGGGAAAGACTTCCCAGTCTTCATTAGACCAAATCATGGACAAGCACAGTGAAATATGGCTTCAGCTGCTACTGTAGGGTAACTATGTCTTGTCCAGTGCACACTTTGCCAGTGTTAGCATGAATGGTGTTTTCCAAGAAAGCCTTCTGAGAGGATTAGTCTGCGGGTTGACTGCAGACAGGGCAATCTGGCATCCAGGCAAATTGCACTCGCTGAGTTATTGCTATATGAGTCAGCTGGCTGGGCTGCTGCAGAGTCCTTGGCTCTTTTGTGTTCTGTAGTCTGGGGAGTGATTAATCAAGCATCCATCTTTCTTATGGACCCAAGGTTGGAGCCAGGGAACCACGATGTCAGCGTCTCACATAGTTAAAATTGCTGATTCACTTTTATCCATTCTCACTGTTACTTTTCAGAATGGGTTTATGGCTCCTCTTTAGTGGTACTTAGCTCTTGCTGACAGAAATAAAATGCTGCATGAAAAAGTAGACCAATTCTAAGGCTACCGCTGTGGAGGGGGGGAGGGGGCTTTATAATTTGTTTAGAAGTTTCTCAAAGAGCCTGAGGATTATGAAGTACTGTCGGATGAGAAGTTAATAAAAGTTAGTTCAAACCAAAGTTTGTTTGTGATCCATTCACTGTAGTTTCATTGGATATGTTGCTTGAAGGGCCATTGTGACAGGGAATTACCACTCAGGTAACTTTGACCTGAAACTTGCTAAGGACTGATGCCAACTCCCTGAAAAACTCCATTATCAAAATTCTTAAGAACTTCAAATAAGAGCAGGGCTGGAGCGAAGGAACCAGGCCCAGTAATGGCTAGGGTAGAGCTGAGCTACTCAACATGGATTCAGGGAGGTGGGGGTCTTCTATGAGAATGTATTTTGCCATGACAGCATCCCAACAAAGGGATTTCATTATGATCAGCATTTTAATTAAACTGGTTTGATTTTCTTATGTGGGCGAAGCTTCTTCACCTGTGTGTTCTTGGGGTTCTTTTCTGTTCTTGGCAAGATGTAAAAAACAGCACTGACCTGAGCAGAGGACTTAGACTGGGAAGAGGAAATCAGAGGACAAGAATAAAGTCATGGTCTCATCTGTAAATAGTCTTAGACAAATTTGGAAAAATACTGTCCTGCAGACTGACTGTTGTGTATATGCTTTTGTAATCTCCCAGACCCTGGTGAAATGGCACACCAGAAATGAGCAGATAGAAAAAACAGCCTTGAGTCCCTTGGGTGAAGTTGGGAGGTTGTTCCAGCTGACCTGTTCCATCTTGACATTCTTTGCTTCCTTGCCTTTTCTCTTCCTCTCTGCTGCAGCCCTGAGAGTGGAGCAGTCATGTCAGTCTCTCCAGTCCTGATGCTGCTCCTACTCTGAGCAGAGAGAGGATGTGCTGACACGAGTGTGAGACCACTAAGAGGATGTTCTCCCCAAGATGCATTGTGAAACCTGGTGTTTGTCCTTCCCTGTACAACCACATGGCTCCAGAAATTTCAGTTCCACTGCTAGGCACAGCCTTAAGGGCTCCAGTAGGGCTTGCCCAAAAATTTTATATTGACGTTTCTAGTTTCTGCATCTGTATATTTGAAAGAGAAGATGTGATTTATCGTGCAAGCCTGTACATGCTGATGCACACAGGGACACATAGAGTGTGCATGCAAGCACCACCAAATGACAGGAACAACACTGCTCACCTGCACTTGCCATGTTCTTATATTTATGTATTCAGACCAAGTTCCTTTCGCTGCATGTGTGTACATCTGTCTGCATGTGCTCATATACTGAAGTAAAAATTGTGTGTGTGTTTAATTATCATTGCTATGCTAGTGCATCCCAGTCCATAGTTGGATGCTTTGGTGTCAGTAATTAGTACAGTATTTGGGAATGTAGGTAGTGATTTTAAAGTTTATTTTAAGTGCTTTTATCAGAAAATTAGGTCAAATGCATGCTCCATTCATCTAGCACTGCAGGGCTGACACACATTTTCTTCAACACAGAGACCCATCAAACTTCACTAGGCAGGAGAATAAGTAGCTGAAAATATTGCAGAGAAATGAGGTAAGGAAAAAATGTCTGGAGCAGAGTATGGGCTAAGTAGGTGGCAAAGCTGATGCCTCATATAATCATAATGTAGAAAAGATCAAAGTAGAAACTGCATCTCGCACAAAAAGATGGTATCACTGAATGTTTACTGCAGAAAAACAATCCTGAAATATAAAGTGCAGGAAGAGTACAGGTTTGCTGCTCTACACAGTGATGCTATGTGAGACACAGATAGGGATCTGACACTGCAACTTGTACAGTTGGGTTTCTTTTAAGATTTGGATTTCCTGCCACTTTCACTGCAACTTGGCTGGCGAGATGTACTTTGTTAGTGTTGATAAAGCTTTATGAATCCCACACAAATCTGCCAAAATAACAGCTATACTAAATACTTACTGGCATTAATCTGATGTTTATCTTTTGTTAGGGTTTTTTTGTGCTTGATTATAGCTTGCTAGTTTTAATGGGAGTAGAAAGGGTAGGCAAGAGAAACATAAAGAAAATTAACTGTAATTATCAGCTGTTAATTTATCTGACTCAGTAAGCGTAAACAATTCTGTGATGGGAAGGCGAGCTGAAAAAAATGAACTGCCTGATTTCCTAAGTCTTTACAATAGCTGGGCATTTAGTTGTTGTCAGCTAACACAAAAAGAAATATTTAAATACAGATAATAATGCCTTAGGAGAATAGAGATTGACTGTAGGCTGTGATTGCCCTATGATTTCATTACTCAGGAAAAGAAAGGTATAACACTGGACTAATGGCATGCATTTTGCTCTAGAAGTTGAGTAGAAGGATTTGGATAAATTGGAAAAAATAAAGCCCCAAATACAGAGATTTTCACCGAGTTTTATTTAGTCCTAAGACAATTAAAATTCCATTGAAATTAATGAGTGTTTGCTTGAATGAGGTCTAAGTAGAATGGTTTTCTTCTCTCAGTTTATCTGAGTACATTGTGTGAGTCTTTATTTTTTTTATTGCACAGGGAAGTGCTCATCAGGGATGTGACCCTACAGCTTTGATGGGGATTTGAAGGTGCAAAAACTGAATAGAAAATTGGGAAAGCCAGCCTGGTTTATCCTATACACTTTTTCCCAAGTGCATATGAGAGCATGGAAAGCATCCAAGTAGGGCTCAGAGAATTTAAGTCTGAGCATGTTTCAGATGCCTGAATAAATAATCTCAAGCTGGGATCCCTGGAGCATTTCCTTGTGGTGTGCAGGTAGCTGGTTTGACAGGGTGTCTTTGCACCATTTCTAGATTTCCCAGCGTGGGTTTTAAAACAGTTTAAAGAGTACTAAGTGCTTAATTTATTTCAGTCTCCAGTGTTATTTGCATAAATGCCTACATAGGAGAGATCAGAATGACATGCCAGGTGGGCTATAAACCAAGCATCAAGCTCTATCCAATGTTAGGAAAGGCCTAGAGAATTTTTCTTTGCCTTGCAAACTGTTCTGGCATAAATAATAATTCAAGACTTAGTTGCATCCCTTGCTCTCGAGCACATTGCCTATCATTTCAGTGATGAAGGTTCTTTATACTCCCAAATCAAAAGCCCCAGCTAAACTAACAGTGTAAGCCAAACTAACAGAATAAGCAATCAAAAATTCATATGTACTTATAAGCAAAATTACTGTCAAGTCAGCACATTGTCAAAATAATATTCTGCATATGAAGAGGTCATATGAAGATATCAACTATCTCAAGTTGAAAGGGACCTGTAAGGATCATCAAATCCAACTCCCTGCTTTGTAGGACTACCTAAAACTTTGTGAAGCAACCCTGAGTCTAATGCCAAGCACAGAAGGACAGAATCTGCTTTGGAATGCCTTGAATACTGCTGCAGCAGCATTTATACCTACAGCAGCAGTAACACATGCACTGACATGGCCCCAGTCCATAACCTTAATGACTACCTCCATGCAAATGAAAGTTAGTGGCAATATTAATACATAATAAAAATTGATACCATCGTTACAGTCTTTCATCCTGATGAACCATCCTGGTTCTGCTTAAATGGCATCTATTTACCTGCAGGCATTGTTACAATCTCATGGAGTCAGCAGTGGTATTTTCCCAGCCTAGGCAACACACTTCAGTAGCTGTCGGGGAAGAACCTAGCATCAATTTTTTATTTCAAGACGAACCAGTTCCTTGTTTTTCTGTGTCCTTTAATGGTTTTTAGAGAACACTAACTCAGCTGAAATCACATCTGTAAACTCACAGCTCATATTAACCTTCTTAATTATTAAGCCTGCTTGCCATTCTGGCACTGTTTGTGTGAGCTGCATGTGTCTCATCAGCTGGGTGACACCTCAACTGCTGATGGAGATGCCACTCGTATGTCACTAGCAGCAGGGTGGCTTTGCAGGCTTTCTTTTCATCGTGCTGGTAGTCACTTGAATCAACTTTAGCCTACGGTTACAGGGCAGCCAGGACAGAGGCAGTCACAGCTGGTTTTCTGTGTATTTGAATGTTTATGTTTTGGGGTTTTTTTCAATACAATTGTGTACAAAAGAGTGAGGATAAACTAGCCTAAAAACTGAAATAACGGAGTGGTACACCAGGGCCAGAAGTAGGTGTGTGAGATGAGCCCCTCACTTCAGTGATGGTGTGCACTGTTTGTGGTGTGCATGTTCACTGCATGGAAATTTTTGTCTGCTATTTATGAAGTGCCTATTTTCCCAATTGACTATCAAATGTTAACAGTGTATGCATTCCTTTACTTCATAATATTTTGGTGCAGAGGAAGAGATGCAGGGCTTGTAAAACCTGTATAAGCCATTTTATTTGCTGTGGCCAAATGTGCTGTTGCTTGTCAGCAGGGTGGTGTGTTACTCCCTGTGTGCATTCGCTGTCTGGTTCAGCTGTGAAGGAAAATATGTTCCTTCAGTCACTGTTACTTTCCTTCACATTTACAGTGGACTAGGAATACACACATGCCCTGTTAATATGAATCAGTTAATGAGAGATGACTCATTATGCTAAATAGTAATTTGATTTTTTGCAACAGATCTATGTATCTGTGATTAACAGAGATTGCCTTGGCCAATGTTAGAGCTGTGACTAATGCCAATCTTGTTAGGCATCCAGGTTTATCTCCTTATTAAAAGTTTTGTTAAATTAGGATTCCTCATAGAAACATTGTTTTGCCACCAGGACATAAATACATTTCTCATGCCATCAATATGATAAATACAACCATTGCTCTTACTGTTACTATAATTACTGTATCACAGTGTTAACAGCAACATCATAGCAGACACCTCTGTATACTAATAAATCCTTGTCCTATGTGAAAAGATTTTCCAGTGACCTGAATGATTGTTTTTGTGAGGTGGCCGAGAAAGAGCTCCTCATTTCCCAGAGCAGAGCAGACTTCTATCAGGTTTTCCACTCCTGCTGGAAGTATACATATCCATATTTATCTAGACCATTTTCTGAGGCATTCAAAAGCTTTTAATCACTATGCAATTTATGAGGCATGCATCTCCACATATAGTGCATCAGAAAATAGTATCAGATCCACCAAATAACCTGTCCCATTGTTCTGTTCCTCTATTCTGAGTCCTCAGTACAAGAAGGACATGGATCTGATGGAGAGCATCCAGAGGAGGGCTGGACCCACTGATCAGGGGGCTGGAACACCTCTCCTACAAAGACAGTCTGAGGGAGCTGGGGTTGTTCAGCCTGGAGAAGAGAAGGCTCTCAGGAGACCTCATAGTGACCTTCCAGTACCTGAAGGGGCCTACAGGAAGGATGGAGATCGACTGTTTGCAAGGGACTGTAAGGATAGGACAAGGGACAATGGTTTTAAATTAGAGAAGAGTAGATTTAGATTGGATGTTAGGAAGAAATTCTTAATCATGAGGGTAGTGGAAAAATGGAACAGATTGCCCAGGGAATAACTGAGGCCTCATCTCTGCAGATATTCAGTGTGAAGCTTGATGAGGCTCTGAGCAACCTGATCTAGCTTAGGGTGTCCCTGCTTACTGTAGGGGGGTTGGACTGGATGACCTTTAAAGGTCCCTTCCAACCCAAATTATTCTGCGATTCTGTGATTCTATACTGGGCACCACCATTTTAATGTAGATGCTTTTTCATCATCCCTCCCTCCTGTCCAGTCTCTGGGTGGTCATGTTGTTCTTTTTGCTCTCTTTTTCTTTCTCCTCCATTTTATTTTTTTTTTTCTGCAGAAAAGACACTAGCAGGGCTCACACAAATGTTGGACTGAAGCCTTTTAGGATGGGCCTCTGTAGATTGGGGATGTTGCTGATACCTTTGGGGCTTGTGTGCAGCTCTCGGGGTGGCAGAAATTCCTCTGGGCTGTTTGCACCTGCCCCTTCCAGTGTCCTCCTTTCCACCTTGCAGCATTCTTCCCTTCCTGTTTCCTCTTGTCTCCCCTTCTCTGTTTCCTCAGCCACTTTGTGCTTTCCTCTGCTGCAGCCCCTGCTACTCCTTGCTCCTCTGGAGTGATTCCAGAAACCTCCATGGCTGCCTTGGATCCCCTGGGAACCTTGAGAGGAGAACAGGGCTGTAGGCTTTGCCTGGGTCCTCTGGATGCCCAGGCTGCCAGTCCCTTCCCACTGCCCCTACACCCAGATAAGCTTCATATTAATGAGCACGATATCCCTCTAGGCCTTGGAGTGGTGTTGTGGTGAGACAGACAAGCAAAAGAAGCCCTTTTTGTTAAGACAACTGTTTGGAAAAGATGCCTGGAGCCATGGCATTGCCTGCTGCTAAAATAAAGCCACTAAAGTATCCTAATAGTTATCATCTGCAGCTGAGCAGAGAAGGGGCCTTTTGCAGAGCTGCAATTAAGAAGGGGTACTGCTCACCAGCTAATACTGTGCTGATTGAAGCACAGATCAAAAAATAATGATTTATGGTGCTTAAGATTTCTGGCTTATCGTGCACGTAGCAGGCGAAGCTGAATATACAATTGCTGTATCTCTGAGAGCCTGAAGAGGCACCCCAGCTATCAAAGCTTAAAATAAAAGAACAGTGGCTGGATGAGCTACTGCCTTCAAATTCTCTATTTGCATACAAATTCTGAGAGTCATCCTCAGTGTTTTGTGTCTCTCCTTGGTACACATCTGCTAGGAGAACAAAATAATAGCAAGCTGGTTTGTTCCAGCTCTGTACAAAAAGGACCATGACTGTGAGACAGTTCTGAAACAGCAAAAATATTGTTTTTTGCTTTCTCACAAAAATCTGCTCTTAGCTCTGTGGGTCTCTCCTGAAGTCAACAGTTCAGCAGTTACAGCTCAGATCACTTATATTTTCTTCTGGGTTTCTTAGACAGTAATAAATTTGGAAGGGACAGGCAACTTCTTCATTACTAACCTCTGTTTTTGTTCAGTCTTCAAGTATTGCCCTGAGTCATTGTAGATAACTGGGATTTTTTGAGGTTCTGGCTAGATCACAGCTTCTAAATGTTGTATTGTTTGCAAATTTGAAATAAATTGTTACAAGGGAATGATTCAAATACCTGTGAAGATTTCTGAATTCATTATTACTGTAGGAAAAAGCAGTTCTCTCTGTTTTTGCATATAGGCATACATGAGTATTCATAGAAGTAGAAACGCATTTTCTGAATATCCAGCTGGGTTTCAGTAGTACTGTCTGCTAACATGATTAGTAGTGCAAAGGGATTTCTGTCTAGTATGGGAATGTGTGAAATACACAGTTCTAATGATACTGAAGTTAGATAAAACATCGTCACCTGTAAGGAACCATGTGCAGGCTCCTGGTGCCTAAAATAGTTTCTGAGGTGGTTTCTGGCCAAAATAATAATGTGTACTAATAATACAGCATATATCAGTGCAACATGTCTGAGAAGCTGTGAGTAGAACTGAGTGCCAAAGATGATTTCCCCTCTGATTCTGCACAATAGACGGCAACAATAGCTGCTCTAATGGTCAAAATCTGAGAAGAAAATCTTGCCCATATTTATTCTTTGTAATGTTATTAACTATAATGTGGATTGTCACCATTTGGAAGATAATTTTGTATTAGCTTATTTAAAAAAAAAAAAAGTTTAAAGAAGATACTGTAATCTGATGTGTTTAAATCTGATATGTTTAAAATATTCCATTCAAAATAACTTAGTAAGCGTGCTCTTCCATCCCTCCTCTATTTGCTGAAGCTCTCAGGCTATTCCTTGAGTGTTGACAGTTTCTTTTTAGCTTTAGAAATGTATTATTTTGCTCACTAATTTAGCTTTGTGCACCAAAACCTTCTTTTGCTCTTTTTCTCACTTCCCTCCTGACCAAGGTAGTGATTGCTAATTAATGAAGCTTTCTGGTGCCAATGAAGGTTTTGATTATATGCCCAGACTCCAAATAGAGCCCTTTTTTATTTTCTTGTGAATAGGAGGAAAACACTGTATTGGGCTCTCATGTCCTGAGCCAAATAGATAGAGGACTAGTCTTGCTCCAGTAATTTTTTAAAATATTTTTCTTTTCTCTGATAATGTTTTTGTCCCAATTTGAAAAAAGAGCAGATGTGAAAAAGTCTGACACTGCAGATTGCAGCATTGATTAAGCCTCTGCCTATTACATCCACTCTACCCTCCCCATGCTGTGGGCCCAGGAGTTTTACTCATTTTTGGACTGCAGTGCAAGGATGTTACAGGGACAAAGAAACTTTGGCTGCTGGTAGGTGAAGAGCTGGGTAGAGCCTTATGTAAAACGAAGAGCTGCAAACTCCAGGCATTTCAAAATCTTACTCTAGCTCCTTATCTTCCCCTGTGTTTACATGAAAAAAAATTGAAGTACTGTTACTCTAGACTGTATCTACTTGTCATTCACTTCTAGGCTGTTTGGCTTTCAGAGTTATTTCCATACCACAGGGCTTCCTTTTTCTAAAACGAAGGCTGAGGTTTGCAAATAAATCACATGACTTCCTAACAAAAATAGTTACTGTGAGATGGGTGACAAGCTATTAGATCATAGTTATAATTTTACTTTCTAGCATAGGGTGCTAGAGAAATCTTCCAACAAATGGTAGCACCAATGATAGCACAAACAATTTCTTTTTATTTGCTCTGCTGCTTCTAGAGAGCAAACTAGACCAACTTCTTCAGAAAAGATCAGTGTTTTTAAATAACCTTAAAATAAATGCAGGGTGCTATCTGAAGCTGTTGAGGTTTGACTTGGGGGATATACGTACCCTAGGAGATGGAAAATAGTCAAGGTGGACCATTCAGCCCTTAACCTTCCTTGTAGAACATTGAGAATAAGAAGACACTAATATTAGTTATGGTGTTGTGATGTGGACCTGCACTGGAAACTTTGGTTCATTCTAAACAGGAACCAAGCAGTTGGTGTCTTTCAGTCTTTAGCAACCAAACCTAGAATTCAAATTTTCTTACGTTCTTTTCCTCAAACTCATGCCCATTCACATTTTCAAGGACTGCTAGAGTGAGCTATACCTAAGTCATTGCCCTAGGGATCTGGTCTGTCTTACAGATGGGCATCTTCCAGCTCTACTATTATTTGTTTTTTCCTGTTTTCCTGCTGGAGAGAGATGACAGAAAGGTTCAGGAAAGCAGACCTGTTGGGGTCTAATATGGTTGGCACCTTATGGTCCCATGGCTGTGGGCACAGGAGGCTCACCAACACTATGGCTCAGTCCTTGCTAATGCACGTTCATTGTGGTTCTGGTCTCGTGTGCCTGGATCAGTGGGTTAGAGTGGGTCTGAGGCTGAAGCTCTTCATGGCAACTGTGGGTGGCATTCACAGAGTCAGCTTCCACTTCTGAGGGCTCTGCTGGGAGATGCATTGCTTGACTTCAGCTTTGGACTCGGGCTGTCTGGGAATGAGCCCTCCCTTATTCCATGCCAGGTCAGAGAAATCTCACATCCCATCACTTACCACCTGTTTGTCACCATTTTGTCTCTTTCTGAAGCACAGCCAAGCAGAGTCTGGGGTGAAGGCTGTGCAGACTCCTCAAAACAAATGACGTGTACTTAAATTATTTTGCTTCTTCATTTTATGTAAAAACTCAAGAAATCAATGCTCAGAAGTTGTCTGCTTGAGAACTGCAGCATTGCAAACCAGATTTCCTGATGCTTGTGGAAAGGGTCTGTATCCTCTCATACTTAGTTGCTTATGACCAGGGACAAGCACACTGTACTTTCTTGCTGAAGAGGACTGCACTTCCCTGCTTATATAATTAATGAAGCTTTTTCTGTCTGATGTGTTGTGATTTTCAAAGATGTGTGAAGTGCCAAAACACAATGATAGAATGACAAGTGGTAACAGTTCATCCTTTATTAGAGAGTCTTGTACCAAAGTGGACGGGATTAAACCCTAACCTTGAGCCAGGAAAAGGGGTCAGTTCCCAGAGAATCCCCTTGCAACACCTGGAGTCAGAACATGCCTTTTTGTGTGACTGTTTGGCGGTGGTGGGAAGGACACTTTTCCTCACACAGTGCCCTCTGCTCTGTCTGTTGCCACTCAAAGGGAAGGCACCTTTGTTCTTTCTCCTTTTGAGAAGGGAGCAGAGGAAAGAGCAGAAAACCATGGTGTGTTGATCCTCCTGTTTCTTAACCTAATCACATGAACACACTGGAGTATTTCTTTAAATGAAATTAAACAGACCTTTCATGTTCTCTCCCTGCTTCAAGAAAGCTAATGTGGCTGCTTGCAGATTTGCAGCTCCAGAGAAGACAAAGACCTGTAGTATTCGTGGGCTCAAGTGCTGAGCACTCCCATGCTGAAAGAACTTGCACAAGCTTTAACAGGCTATAAAAGCTTTCTGGGCACCAAGCAAAAATCTGTTTAAATCCCTAATAGGAATGAGAGCACAGCATGTATTATCAGTATATGCACAGAGATGGGAAGGCTCTCAAAACATTTGTATTTTGGATTTGCTGTAATTAAAAGGTTTTAACCTTTTCAAAACAGATGAAATACTGGAAGGAGTAAGTAGGAGATTTCATTTTTCCCCATCTCCATACAAATATTTAGGGCTCTTCCCTTTTCCCTGCATGTGTCTGACTTGCACTGATCCTAATGGCAATTTTTCTTGAATGTAAAGGAAATAAAAATGTATAGGGTTCTCTTTCATATTTATAATCATCATAGGGTACTCAGATTGTAACAATCCCAAGTGTTCCCTGCCCCACACAGGGAAGGACTGACCCCTGCTAAGCCCAGGATGCAATTCCTGGCAAAACGGACCCTTTTCTTCACAAGCACATAAGTAGAGTTGTGTATCTTGAGCCATCAGTGTCTGTACAGACCCCAGCTAAAATGTGATGGGTGCCTGAGAGGCAGAATGATGCAAGCTGAATTGGAGCAGAAGATGATGCTTGCGGATCAGTAGGGAATGGGTCAGATGATGACATGGCATGCATGGCATCTTTGGAGGGGGAAGTGACTATTTCAGAAAGATATGACTATCAGGAAGTTTTATGTAAGATTTTCCTTATGTTCATAGCTGATTTGCTAGGCTAAAATCTCTCTGCAGAGGCTGTATAATGGAAGGAGGACTATCACATTAGTGGGATGTATCAAGTGGCATAGCTGGAACTACTAGAGGAACATAGGGCAAGTGGATGAATGCTTCCTCCATTATCGAACATGCAGGAAAAAAAAATTATTCAGAAGCAGGAATAGAAATGTTGTAAAGCTGAAAATGTCAACCCAGTCACAAGTAGCCGTCTGTGAAGATGAGAAGGAAAAGTGAGAAGGGGAGATTGTGGACACTCAGTAGGGGATTCTTGCCTAATATAGAAGGAAAATAGTATGTTTCTACTGACCTGATTGAGTAGAAGGTGAATAGGAGCAAGTTGAAGGGAGATCGTTCCCTTCTTGGCTATTAACTAGATGTGACTGCCACTTCAGTGGTAGCAGCCCTCCCTCCAGTTTCAGCTACTCAAATAGCAGCAAAGACTGGCAATAGGCAGTGTGGATAAGCTGGTTATTGAATGCTTGGACTGTGACCCCCTTCTTCTTCCAGTCAGGCTGTTAAATATTCATGTAAGTGGGCTCACACCAATCCCTGCCATCTGTCTGTATTTATATTATCCATCCAAACAGTTCCAAAACAGGTAAAATTTCATCCTCATAACAGGTCTTCAAAGGAAAAGGGATTTCTCACCTATCTGAAAGAAAAAGGAATCACAACACAAAGTGATTTAGCATGTAATCAGATTTATTAATCTGTACTCCAGCAGACAGGATCCAGACTCAGGTCTTTTAAGTCTTGGCCCAGCTATAGCCCCAGACTTTCAAGGCAAAGGTCCTATTTAGTGATACAAAGTTTTGTATAGCTCACCTTATATTGCTGATACACACCCTTTCCACATGCACCAGCATTAAGCATTAAAAAAAAGTATATCTCTACTAAACTAAAAAGGAAACTGAGAGACTGTCACTACATGTGTGTATGGGTACAGATTAAAAGTATTTGACAAGTAGAAATCAATAATAAGCCCGTTATTTAAGCATCTCAGCCTGCACTGCACAGAGTTTCACACCTTGATGGCCAGATAAAACAGGAGTGTCATGCAAGCTTCAGTAAACAGTGTGCCCATATGGGCAATCCTGTGAGGGAACAGATTGTCATAGCTATGTTTGACCTGTTTTAGAGCAATCGTGTCTCTCCCTTGGCACCACGGATGCAATGTTGACATTTCAGTAGAAATGCTTTAAAAAAAAAATAAGTTCCATTGTTACAATAGCATGGCATTTTATGAGCAAGAAGCAATTTCTACATTTTAAGTCAAGTAGCAAGCCCAGTACTTCTCCCTCTCTCCAGTCAGAGCCTTTTAAACAGCCTGAACAGGAAAGCTGAAGGGACAAGAGCATTGAGAAGACGAGCCCAGACTTTTCAGTGTTCCTATGTTAAGTTAATGTGTATGTGCTGTCCTGCTGTTAAGATGCTTCAGGGATTTGCATTTGAAGCTCAGGTTCAGCTCTCAGAAGCCTCTCTATAGGCAATTTATCACAGAAGAAATGTCTGTGAGATGGGTGAGTAGGAGTGATTGGTTTTGTACCTGCTCCCAGAAAGTGGCAAACGTGGAGTATCAGCAGACCACCTTACTTTAGCTTACTTTCTAATCTGTCTAGGCCCTCTGGGTGCATTTTGAAAATAAAATGGGATACATTTTCACTGTGATGTTCAAGAAACTCTTACATGCACTTTGGAAACATGCCAGAGGGGATCTTTGTGCTTTTAACACCGTATTGAAATGTTTTCTACTTTCAAGGGTCTTTCTCTTTGGCTTAGTCTTTAAGGATAGCCCTGAGGCTTCATCTTACTCAATTGATGTATTTTTGTTTATGGTTTGTTTGGTTTTTTTAAACTGTTTTTCAGGCATTGGAAAAAACGTCATCTGCGACCGAACTGCAACTCCCCTGGATGCTTTTAGGATGATGACCGCGGCTCATTATTACCCAAAGCTCATGAGCATCATGGGGAACGTTTTACGCTTCCTGCCTGCTTTTGTGAAGATGAAGCAGCTGATCCAGGAGGGTTATGTAGGGGAGCTGCTGGTGTGCGAGGTGCAGGTTCACAGCGGAAGCCTGCTGGGCAAGAAGTACAATTGGAGCTGTGATGACCTGATGGGAGGTGGGGGTTTGCACTCGGTCGGCACCTACATCATCGACCTCCTGACCTTCCTCACCAGCCAGAAGGCCGTAAAAGTGCACGGGTTGCTCAAGACCTTTGTGAAGCAGACGGACCACATCAAGGGGATACGGCAGATCACCAGCGATGACTTCTGCACCTTTCAGATGGTCCTGGAGGGTGGTGTGTGCTGCACGGTGACACTCAACTTCAACGTCCCGGGAGAGTTCAAACAAGACATTATTGTGGTGGGTTCAGCAGGACGGCTGATTGTAATAGGCACTGATCTCTACGGACAGAGCAACAGCTCTCCTCAGAGGGAGCTTTTGCTAAAGGACTCCACACCAGTCAGCAACTCCTTACTTCCAGAGAAGGCCTTCAGCGACATCCCATCCCCTTACCTCCGGGGCACCATTAAGATGGTTCAAGCTGTCCGGCAGGCGTTTGAGGATCAGGATGACAGGAGGACCTGGGACGGGAGGCCCCTCACAATGGCGGCCACTTTTGATGACTGTCTGTATGCCCTGTGTGTGGTAGACACCATTAAAAAGTCAAACCAGTTGGGGGAATGGCAGAACATTTCAATCATGACTGAGGAGCCAGAGCTGAGCCCAGCATACTTAATCAGTGAAGCCATGCGGAAGAGCAGAATGTCTCTGTACTGCTAGCTTCTAGGAAAGAATAGGAACCAGACAGCTCTTAAAGGAAATGGTAATTCAGCCCCTGTGAAGGGCCTGGGCGTCTTAGAAAGAGCAGAGGATATAGGACAAGGAAATACCGTGTTTGGATCAACTACATCTGATGGTGGCTAAGATGCCAAAGTGGTAAGGTCCTTAGAAATGCCCAAAACAGAGGAGACTTAAGAGCTGACGTAACCCAACTGTTTTAATAACAGTATTAGCTGGCTGATTGGAAAGATATATCACAGACTCATCTCCTGCTTGCAGGTGCTTTTGATTATCCAATTGTGTTTACTGTGAAAGGTTGGGAAGATCCTTTTAGATTTTCCTTTCCTACCAGAGGGCTGTGAAGGTACTGTCATGTCATTAAATTTTCTGTATTATCTGACATGAATGGTTCCTACCATGACAGCTGACACCACCATGCTGTAGTACTACACCTCAAACCAACACACCAAACAACAGGACTTGTGAAAGTGTCATGTGAGATGGAAAAATCTTGGCAGCTCACTTTTGATATAGTTTGCTAGGAACTTCTCTGTGTTGGTTTAGCTAGTTGTTTTTGTAGATTTTTTTTTGTTTGTTTGTTACATTTTGGTTTGTTTTATTTAAAGCACAATTCAGTAGGAAAACGTGTGGCTTATAAAACAAAGCAGTCCTCAACCACAGTGCATATGTCCTGGTATTGGCAGAGGGAGGGTATTCTGTGAGATAGTCTTCAGTGATAACTGCACAGATTTGCTGATTAAAATAGGTTGTGCAAAACCTACATGGATGGCAAGTGGCATGACACAGTACTGATGGTGGGTTTTATTAGAGAGCTGAACTCAGGTTAGTCTTATGAAGGCTTACACGATTTCTTGTGTCTGGGACTGACTTTTGAGTGAATTCATCCTGCATTTTGTTTTTAGGTGGAAAGAGTAGAAATCCAACCCCAAACCATATGATACTAAAGACAGGCAGTTTTCTTTTAAACCTTTGTGAACTTACACTTGAGAGATACACACTGATTAATTTCATATAGCTCAACCCAGAGGCTTTCACCTCCACCAAGTGGTGAGTGTGAAAACCAAAAGGGATGAGAAATTTTCCTGTCCATTTCCAGGGAAAAAAAATTACACAAGACTTCCACCTCTTCACTTCTTAAAGTGGCCATTAGCTGGTACTGTAGTAATCATTCCCTGTCATCTGTGCAGGGGTGGACAAACTCTTTTGATATGTTTGCCGTGTTCTTCTTTTTAGTATTTTAGATTGCAGTCTTGAAATAATATATTCTTTCAAGAATGCAGTCTTGAAAGAATATAGTGAAAGGCACATAAATGATCCCAGTAAACAGGGATACTGATTTTCTGTGTAAAGCTGCTCCAGTGCTTACATGTTTACAGAGCTAGGTCCTCAGATAGGAAAGAAGTAGAACACAATCATATAGCACTAGATTAGATTAATCTTGAGAAAACCTATTCAGGGTCTTTTGTTAATTTTGACTAGTGGAAGGAAGAGACCATTTGGACAAGCAGTAAAGTAGAAGAGAAAACATGACCCTCTTTGTCAAGGCATTAGTGTTGCCATTTTAGGTTAGAAAGAGAACTGTCAGAATAATTTAGATTTCTTTAAAAAGCACTTAGAGTTTTGCTATTTTTAGGAGCACTAAGGATTTCTCTAGGGTTTCTTCTACAAATGACTGCCTGATTGCTGTATGCTCTTGCCTGTCCTATGCCCAGTTTTAAAGCTTTGTGTTTTTGAACAGGATGACAGCAATAGTTTGGTTCATCTCATCTGACTTTAGCTGGGTGAAAGTCAGGTGTTTTATCCTGATCAGCTGTGCAAGTCAGTACAGAGAGAGCTTCAAAGGCTGACTCAGTTAACCCTAAGTTAATATAGAAGGAGGTGCCTACTGGAAATTCCCATCCTCCCTGTTTGCAGAGAGTCTTGTTTCTAAATTTTTAGATGTCTAAACTTAGGAACCCAAAACTTACTGATTTGTTCTTAAAATTAGACAAGCTTATGTGTGACCTCTCATGAAATACTCCCTAAAGTGTAATAGTGTGGCCGATGAAGGAATAATGAAATACTACAAAACTGCACCCAGATGGAGAATTGTTTCTATCCATGTTGTTCAGCAAGTTCTAGCAACTCTCTTTGGGCCTGACCAGTTCTGCTAAGACCTCAGGCAAGCTTTTATCGATCCTTCTTGGAAGCAGGAAACTCTTGAGGTGTTGTATCTATGCCAACAGAAATTTCCCATTATAATTGTCATGGTATACTATGCTACCCGGTTCCTGCCCTGAAAAATACACAGAGAAATACAGAAGTGAGAATTTGATCAAGAAATCATTTCTCTCTTCTGAAAAATGAAATTAGCCCCGAGGGGATCAAAAGAGTTTTCATATAGTAAGGCAAAAGCCATTTATTGAAAATAATGGCTAGTTCAAGTCATGAATGCAAGCCTGGTGGATAATTAACCACATCTAGTTAAACATCTTCCAAAACTGGAACTTAGCATGGGCCAAAATGTTTGTGACTCCTACTTCTTAGTGGTTTGGCCATTGTGCTGGAATTGTTTTCCATGTTTTTGCACTTCATTTTGGTTCACAAATGTTGACAGTTTTTCCTATCTGTATTTTCTCTTTTAAATGTGTTTTTCTGGGTTTTGTGATGCCAGCTGGAAGAAGAGATGCTGAATCCTGTTCCCCACCCCTGCAATGAACAGTCAGTCCCCAGGCGAGACACAGTGCATAGGGATGGTACCACTGAGCTCAACCTTTCTGCCCCAGACCTAAATGTTTAGGTGACAGGCATCATCCATCATCTGTGCAGCCTTATTTATGCAGACAGTGCTGCTTAACAGAAAAGAAAATCTGATGTATTGGTTACATAGCCATTTGATGCTAGTATTAGTACTGGCTTGCAAATGTGTTGAATCCCGTACAGCTCTTTGTGAGCCCGCATCATTGGCCCCGGAGAGGCAGCCAGAATGAGCAGGGTCAGGGTGGGACCTCCTCTTCTGACAGCAAGAGAGATCTTATGCCAGATTTAGGTGAAATTGTTACCTAACTGGGATGACAGCAGTAACTGCATACACTTGGGATTGTATGACAGTTTTTCCATTCTCTAGGAAGCGAAGGTGCTGTATAGTCAAGCGTAAAGATACTAAACTTCCATCTAGCTTCAAGGAGGAAGGGATTCAGTTTATTTATAGAAGGTGTATTATTATTCTGATAAATTGTTACTTTTCGATCTGGGATCTTTGTTGGCAGCATCAAGCCCTCTGCTGGTACAGCTGGCTTTAAGTGTTTGGGCAGCAGATAGCAGAGATGAACTTGATTAAAATACAAAACGGTACCATTCCAGGAAATATAAATTTGGAATTGCACTTTTAATGCTGTTCTTTAATGCTGTGCCACAAGGTTTGAGATGAATGCTGCTAGAATTGGTGAAGCCTAATAGCCAAACTGTGGCTACTGCTGGAATTTACAGTAGCCCCCAAATGAGCTTGTTCATACACTAGGTAAGACATGTTCATTCTTCTTTCCTGGGGCTGCTTTTGGAGAGGTGCTTTCCTTTGCCATCAACCTGTGCACATAGGATACTGAACATTATGGTCTATTGCCAAAGACAAGAGGAGCCAAAGGGTGAACACAGGTAAAATGCTTTGCTGCTCAACTGGGATCTGGGATGGTCATCTGAAAAGTGGTACCTAATTCCCTATTTCCCATGGGAATTGCATTGGGCTCCACACCAGGGGTAGGGAGACCCTACTCTGTGCAGCAGGAGGGCACAACTTAAGTCCTTCCGTGTGCCCAAAGGGAGAGTGGTGACTGCAGCAGCAGGGAGTGACAAGAAGGTTTATCTGTAATCTGCCACCTATACACTTGCACCAACAGGCAGCATTTACTGGTAGCACAGATAGTGAGGGCTGTGCCTGCTGAAGGAGTTACCAGCAGCCTTCCTCTGCCTCTGTGTTTGGGAGCCTGAAAGGAGACCCTGGGGAAAGCAGCATCCATCCTGTACTCCTGCTGGATCTGTGTGGGTCCTTATTGCCGAACTCAGTGAAGTTCTACATGGAAGCAAAAGAACTCTGCAGGAGCTTAGGGTTTCCTATATTTAATATGCATGTGTTAAATTTGTAGTACTTAAGCTGTGTAGTTAGAAAATACCAAGTAGAGGTTATATGTCCTTAACCGTGCAGCCAATATGGCAGAGAACTGGGGCATGCGTAGGCAAATTTAGGCTCAGGATGGGCTGCTGCAGAGTTCATCCTTTGCTTTGGCTGAAAGCATGAGAAATTCCTGCCCAGCCAGCATAGAGCAATCAGAGGCACTCTCCACTTTGTACTTAGTGTTTCCTTCTTTCGAATAGCTTTTGAATCAGTGACTGTACAAGTGAACAGCTGTCCTGGAAGTTCAGCCACTCAAAAAAGAAGGCTTTTCTGCTGCATGTGGTCACGACGCAGGGACAACTGAATTTCTCTGTTACCTTGTTTACCTCTGTGTCCATACAAATGTGGAAAAGACCCAGAGAATTTTAAATTATTAATTTATCTTAAAAAAAAAAAAATTAAAAAGGAATAAAAGAGCAGATTTTATTTAATGGGTAAAGGTATACACAGTATCTTGATGATGTCATTGAAGAGATCCAGAAAATACCTGATGATGGAATTTCTCATTGCTGGGAATATTTAGATTTGACTTATGCCTTCAGTATAAAATTTCAAAAATTATGAAGTCTCTTCACTGGTAAGTCCTGTATTTATGAGAGCTTAAAAGCACCAAGCAGACTTCATGTTAATATGCAACACATAACACATTGGTGTGATGCTCTAGTGGCCCAGAAGTATGAAACTTACCATTGGACTGTTTGACCTCTACAGTGCTCTCTAGATATTTAGGAATAGTTGTGAAATGGCAGGACTGTTCAGGACAGCAGTTTCTTGCTGTTGTTGTTGAAGTTGTTATTTGTGGGGAGCAAAGTGTAAATTTTAGAGACAAAGTATGACTGAATAATAATTGACAGTCTCATCTGCTTTAAAATTTCCTCTTCTGAGCTTCTGGGTGAAGCCTGTCCAATAAAAATAATTTCCCCTTTAACAATAACTGCTTGCTTCCATTTGCTCATGAAAAGGAGAAATTTCAAGTAAATGGGACTGTACATAATGCTGCATTCATGAACTGATGTCATAACCTCATGACTTACTGAGTGTATGAAGCCAGAGCCCAAGCAAGTAATGACTTTTTCAAAGCTGCCAAATCAAAGCCTTGGGGTTTGGGAATGAAGGGTATCAGCTTAGGTCAAACTAAGATTGCTTTTATTCAGCATTTTCAGTTAAATGAATAAACAGAATGGCTATGGTCAATCCAAAACTGAATGCAAAAGATGGTTGTAGAAGGTCATTTGTGTTTTCTCCTTTGGGATTAAGTTCCACTTTTAAGGAATGCTGTTTTGAAATGAGAAGCTTTTTAAAATGTATCTTTTATTATGTTTTGGCATGTGTGATATTAACTGTTCGGGTGTGGGTCTTTTTTGTTTGTTTGTTTTTTGTTTAATTTTAAGTTTGTACTTTAAAAAATCCCATCCATTAGGTTCAGGCCGTTCAGTGAATTCAGCTGCCCTTTGGCAAGGTTGGCTCTGACCCTGCAGCCCTGCAGTGTCACGCAGTGACCCCATTTCTAGCATCTGAATTTGGCTGTCTGGGTTTCATTTGTGTCTCCTCGTGGCACTGGGAAAACTGGTTCATTACACAGACTTGGCAACAGATAATCAAGATAATTTTTGCAGCAGTGCCAGCCATCGTCTTTAAAAGCACTTAACTCTATTAACTTGTTTACCATGGTTATTTATGGCCTTCCAGCCATGTGCTGTCCATTACTTCCTTTTCTTTTTACACCAGCCATCAGACTCGCTTTGCTCTATTTTTCATTCCATGGCAAGCCACAAGGCGAGTCTCTTATTTCCCACTGAGCTCATGCTCAGTCTGTGTGGCACATGGCATACAGGGTGGTGAACCTACAACTTGAAGTTGTTTTAAACACGGATTTATTAAAAAATATGTTAACACCGCAGCTACTCGAGTATGTGGCATATGGAATGCCCAGCCAGGGCAGGAATCAGAGCTCCCTGCTGTGCCGTGCTTCACAAGTGACACTCACTGTTTCTCTGTACTAGTTTTTCTTTTATTTGATTTTGAAAATGAGAATATGTTCAGTTTGTTGCTGTGTCAATATTAAGTATATATTTATTGTTTTTCAGACATACATACATACATATATATAAATGCTATATATATATAATGTCAACGCATGGACATATGTACAGTAGATATTTTAAAGAGCTATTTATCAAGAAAAATAAGTGTTATAAGTAAACAGAGTTTATATTTTATATATTATGTAGATAGGAAAAAAGGGGTTAAATTATAGTAGGACTTTTTTGGGGGGTAGGGGGCCTGGAGAAACGGACAAGGACTGGTTCTAGCATTTTAAATAGCCAAACTACTTTGTACGGAAGCTGCCTGCTGTGCCTCTCGGCTGCAATATCTGTTTGCTTCTTCTTCTGGAAGATGATGTGCATTGTTACTTTTACATTGCTTGGGAATGTAGTTAGTTTATTCTCAGCCAACTGGTATGTGCTGCTTAAAACATGGTTTCCTGCTGTTCTGCATATTTGCATTGATGGAGTAAAAGGATCTTAACTGGCAAATAAAGATGTAAAAGGATGTGATCTCAGCTGTCTGTTGTTTTTCCCCAGACTTGTGTTTTAGGGGGGTAATAACTATCAGCTTTGCCTGGTTTCTGGCCTGCCTGTTAAGTTTAACACGAGTGTACAATACCATGGGCTTTGTGCGTGGGGGCAGGGATAAGTGATGGACAGAGGGAAAGAAGGATGTTTAACATTCGGCTGTTTGGAGGTTTAGTGTTATGACAAGGACTGTACTAAGGGTTGCTGGAGAGGTGTGTCTTAAGGAGACAGGTGGTTTTATTGCCAAAGAGGTGTGTCCAGTGGTATAGCAATATGGGGCATGGGATATCCCTGCTGAACACATCCTGGAGATCCTTTCTCCTGGATTTTGTTTTTCTCCTGGTTCCTTTTTCTCCTCCTTTCTCCAGCACAGCCTCCCCCCATCTCCCCACCAGTGCTTTTCCGGTGCTCAGCCTCCAGTTATCTCCCCATGCCCACTTGGTCCTTGCTCCAATCCACCAGGAGCTGTCAAATATTTGCACTTAGCCCATGCTCCTTGTATGAGGGTGTTTCATCAACGAGTGTGTTATTCCAACCCCTCTGATGCTAGAGAAAACCTCACTTGAGTATGAAGCAGAAGATAGTAGAAAGCAGTGGGAAATTCTAGGCTCTGAGGAAAGATTTACTGCCTCTGTGATGGATTTGTGAAAAGGACAGAGCATTTTCTAAGTTGCTTTTTCTATTGCACAGCAGAGCACACAAAAAGACGTTGGATTTGCCTCATGCTCACTTATTTCCCAGGCACTGTGAAGGTGCAGTAAATCTGAGGCACAAATCTGTGAAGGGATGGGTAATCATCATCACTTACAACGCACCCTCCCCCTCAGATCATGCTGTCTTGTGAAGTGACATTTGCAGAGTGAGTATATCATTCACTGCATCCCAGAAATTCAGCATGTTAGCAATTTTTACTTTTTACATGCTCTGAAGATGTACCAATGTATATATAAACATAAAGTACATTTAAATCAGTTTTAATACACATTATTTTCCTAGACTGAAGAAGAATAAAGCACAAGGCAAGGAAAAATCAATGCCCAGGTCTTCAGGAATTACATTTTAATGTTTGCCTTGCACTCATGAGCAAATGTATTATAACCTTGCTCAGGTGTCCAAATCACTGTCTCCAGCTAATCAATAAGGCACTAAAATAAAGCAGGGCCATGTTTTATGTTGTATCTTTTCCCATCAATTTCATAGTAAAACGAGGTCTACTTACATTTAATAGGTTAAAACACAGAAATCTCCAGAAAACAGTACCTTGGGGACCAATTACAGTGAAAGAGTATCAGAGAGACAGTGGGATTAGTAGTATACAGGTACAGCACACAATATATTCCTATACAGGTAAGTACAAATGCAAGAGCGTAAACATTGCACATTAATGAGGCTGCATAAATACTAAGGTAAATATTTTCAAACATGGGTCAGCATACTGAGACAATGTGTAGATTTTTGAACCCAAAACAAACTGCAAAAATGGGGGAGGAGGAAAAGCCTCTTGACATTTCCCATAAATTTTGAAGAGCCAAGGCTTCCACAGCTCTCCTGGCTTGTTCTGCTGTTTTCTGGAGCCCTATTGATTAGCAGCTATGTACTAAAAACAATGGGTGGCTTGTAGCCATAAATATTAATCAGAAGAATGTTAAATGCATTGCATTGTTCTCTTCAGGAATTAAGAGCTTGCTGGGGTAGGGGTTATTAAGAAGTGTTGCTGTTCCAAAGAGAAGGCGCACTTAATGCTTTTGTTGCTGATTCCTGTCAGGCAGTGGAGAGCTGCAGAGCTCTTTGTGTCGCTGCCGGGCCAGTGGAAAACTCACATTTCAGAGTGTCCATACAGGAGGCAGCAAACAAGAGGGCTTTTTGCCCCAGCTAATACTCCAGAGCAGCTCAAACAGGGTGAGATGGTGTGGCTCTTCCTAGAGCAGCCTTTCCTGTGGTTGGAGGCTGGGAGAACGGCTGCCACAGCTCAGCAGCACCCCGTTGCCTCTTGCTTGCCCTGCTGAGGCCCACATGCCTGTGCTGGTCACAGTTCCAGCCATCATGCTGCATGGAAGGAGGAAATTTCCATCACATGTGCCCAGCAGGCAGCCCTCAGTCACAGGCCTGTCACCCGTCCCACAGCCCCAAGTCTAGTGCCAGCTAATACTCATCTCCTGCATATGTTGCCTTTTGTTATGTATTTTCCACTTGAGAGTGCTCAACTAGTGAATTTAGCACCAGAAACCTTGGTGTGGTACCTTATCTCTGCTTTAAAAATAATAACTGGACCTCCCTGAGCAGCGGCTAAGGGATGAGGCAGGGCTGCTGACAAATGCAGGTCACCAGGCCTTACTTGTGGCCCCAGCTGCTTATTCCTTCTTATCCCAGGTACTGGCACTGGGGAACATGTGCAACCACCTGGTGATCATGAATTTAGTTTGAAATTAACAACACTGGGTATTTACCAGGTTAGTTTTCAGACAGATCAGTTCCCTCATCTGAGTAATTGTTGACAGCAATTTATGCCAAACCACTTTAACAGCAGAACGTAAATAGAAACCAGGTCTGCTGACTGCCAGAAATGTGCTTTTTTTCATTAGATCAAAGAGTTGGTAGACTGACTACAGAATAATAAACAGGACCAAAGGAAAAGGGAACGGATAGAGGAAAACTATTTTAGGTTCTGTATTTCCATACAAAAGAGTATACATGTAAGCAAATGTTTCTTAAGAAATGGGAGGTGCCCTCCTCCAGCCATGGAAGAGGCATATAAACCAATTCTTAGAGAAGCCTTCAGAGTCTGCTCCAATCTGTTTTAATAACTCTCCCTTTTGCAGTTAATCACATCTTGCAGGTTAAAGACTTTTACAGAAATACATCCAGGCAATGATGACAGCCTCTGAATGTAACCAGCTCTGTCACTTGTGCAAATAAAATATGCAGCTCAGCCAAACCTGGAAAATCTCAGACATGCATTTCAGGCTTTGAAAATGCAAAAGTAGTTGGAAATGCAGCTTGACTTGTAGCAAAATACATTTTCTTTGGTGGCTTTTCCCTTTAAATTGCTAGATTTTTTTTAAACAGTTCTTTTCAGCAGTGCTAGTTGTTGTATCTCCTGGAAGTATTTGTGATGAAAACAGGCCTTACACTTCTAACACAACAAAAAGCATATTCACAAGAAATAGGAGTGTCCCTAGGTGCTGACAACTGACTCTCTATCCTATTAAGTTGACACAGACATCCCAAACGTGTTTTTTTGCTTAGATCAACTTCATTTCTTCTCTATCAACTCTGTGGCACAGTTAGGAAGTTAGCACGCAGCAGACTATTCCCACTAAGCAAGCTTCTTGTAGCCACCCTCTTTTGTGGCTTATAAAGTTAGTAACAGGGCCGTGGCCATTCCATGCCCATTGGCCTTAGCTGCAGCTGCTGCTATGGATGTAGCTGAGGGCTGAGGACTGATCAGCAGAGGGTGTTGGTATCACAAAACTAGTGTGCTAAAAATGTGTCTCTACCTGTGCCAGTGGGAGGAAATTCAGGTATAAGCAGTGCCAAGCTGTTTCAGAACAACATTTTTTGTTAAAATGGACTATTTTCCCATTCACACTTTTATGCATTTTATTCGCAGTTCCATGAAGAAACCACAGCAGAAACAACTTCCTGGGGGATGCTCTGCCTTTCCAGCCACAGCCCTTGCTAGCTGGGAGTAATTGTTATTTATGCCTACAACAGGAACAGGGCCTCTATGGAGAATAAGGGACTGAGTCTCTTGCTGATTAGACAAAGCTCACAGCTCTCCACTCACATTTGGCAAACTTTGTCTGTACTGCTTCACATGTATAAGGGGCTTCATAAAGATCAATAAATCACCCTAAAATGATTGTTCTCATTTCACAGCTGGCAACATAGAGGTAGAGGTGATGTTGGTGAGATAGTTCTCCAATGAATTTCACTTTTCTCTGAATTTGTACTTGGATTATGAGATTTGGCCTCTTCCAGTGGCTGAAACAATCACTCAAAATCATGTAATCATAGCATGGTTTTGGTTGGAAAAAAACCTTAAGGATCATCTAGTTGATCATTCCAGCCCCCCTGCCATGGACAGAGACACCTTCCACTATACCAGGTTTTCAAGGCCCCATCCAACCTGGTACTGAATACTTACAGGGCTGAAACATCCACAACTTTCCTGGATGACCTGTGCCAGTATCTCACCACCCTCACACTGAAGAATTTCTTCCTAATGTCTAATCTAAATCTACCTGCTTCCCACTTTAAACCATTACTCCTTGTAAAAAGTCTCTCCCCAGCTTTCCTGTAGGTTTCAGGTACTGTAAGGCTGCTCTTAGGTCTCCCCAGAACCTTCTCTTCTCCAGGCTGAACAATCCTAACTTTCTCAGCCTGTTCTCATAGGAGAGGTGCTCCATCCCTCTGATCATTTTTGTGGCAACTGTCAGAGGGCAGGTGACAGGAATTTCTTGTTCCAGACCAGTTACAAGCTCAGGTCTTTATGGAGTTTCAGCTTACTTAGAAATACTCAAAATTTTAATAAATTAATGTATTTTAAAATTTATTTACAGCTTCTAAATTTTTTTAAAGCAATTTTTGGTAAGATTTTTCTCCTTTTGTAGACTGAGTGGTCTTTAAAAGGCTTTCAAAACTGGAGTGTTGGAAGAGTTGAAAGACGTGCTGTTATTTTAATAAATATATTTGTATTTATACCAATATCTCAATTGCTTCACAAGGAAGGTACATAACATTACCTTCACATTGTCTGTTGGAAACTAGGGACAGAATGGCAAATGATGCTGCTCAAGGCCATGCAGAGCAAGTCCAGGACAGCCAGATACCAGATCCCGCTGCTTTAATTTCTAGTTCCCTTTAAGTAGTTCTTAAACCTAATTCTCATTCATTACAATTAATATAACTAGTCATATATGATTAGTGCCTAATATGCTGCTGTGGTTTGTGAATGCCAAATAAGCCAGTGTTGTCTGCATAGTTAAATTTTTCTATTTGGAAAAGTGCTAGCAACACCAGAGCCAGTGCCACCACCTCTAAGCAATTACATTTTGTGTAATTCCATCTCTGGAGGGGAAGGCTGGAGACACCACACTTTCCATGCATTGATTTTAAAACCAAAACGATAAAATTAGCATCAGATATGTTTTCTGACCAGAAAAACATTAAATAACCAATTAGCCTGAAAAAGTCCAAGTCAGTCAGCACAGAATCTGCCACTGTATTGTGAGTTTTGAGAAAGGAGGCTAGAGGAGTGTATTTGCCTGCAACCTGTAGTTCACACTGCTCAGTTTGGCAAGGATTTCTGATCCAAAACACTTCAGAGAACACTCCTTTCAGTTCTCACTGGCAAGTTGTCAATGGTGATGGCTGCAAATCATTACCTGAAGAAGCAGATTATAATCATCCTAGTGTAATTTGGAAATTTATGGGGTAAATTATACTGTGATTTTTACAGCTTTCCACTATTCTGCACAACAACCAGAAAGCATGTCAGTGATGTTACCTTTAATAATCATTGGAATGCAGACCTAGAAGGCTGACAGAAAATCACAATCAGGAGGGAGGTGTCCTATCATAAGATAAACATCAGTCCACCATTCCAACTTAACAGCTTGTCTTCATGCATTAGAACAAGCCTCCAAACCATATAATTTAGAGTCATTGGTTAGTTGCTCCTCAATCCCTTAAATGAATGCACTAGCAAAGCCCTCTGAATTCCACTGAGATCAAAGCCTGCTTTATGTACAAGATTCTCCTCCCCTTTTTTATGTCTTTCTGAAATGAGGTGACTAAGTGACTAATTATTATTTGGAGGTATAAGTGCTGTGTCAGTTGTGTTGCTTTGGTTAGATCTGATGCTCTCACCTTTATATCTGTGCTCCCAGTGCAGCCACTGGACGAGGCTCTTGCCTTTTGAGCCTAGGGAGCAGGTTGGAGCTGCAAACATGTAGCCCGATAGAACACTCAGAGCAAGTCCTGGCTGAGAAGAGTGTCAATGGTGAGCCATGCCTGCTCAGCTTCTGCTGTCCTGGCTGTTGAAATGATGCCTTGAAACTCTGGCTCAGCTGGGCAGCCTTTAGCAAACGTCTGGTTCAAATATGCCAAGGAACTGAAATGAACCTTCCCCGCCTCCATCTCAGGACATGGGAAACAAGAGGAGTAAAATCCTTTGCAACTCCATCTTCAGTCCACTGCACTGTGCAGTTGGCCCATGCCCTAAAGTTTTTGGGATATTTGGTTAAGTGAGGAATAAAAAAATCTAACTACCATATTCAGCTTCTGACCTTGAATCAGCTTCTGGGCACATTTGTGGCTCTGATACAAGAAGAAATGCAAGGATGAAAGCCTATTCTTAATTCCTACTGGCTTCTTCATTTTATGGCAGATACTTGCATATTGCTACAATTTTTGCTTAATCTCTAACCATATATAGTGATCATAATAACTATACCTCATCCATATACCAAATCTCTTGATCAGGAACTTTAAAGGACACAATGATAGTTCAGGCTGGAAAAAAATTTTAAAATCATCCAGTCCAACAATTAGCCTAGCATTTTGCCAAGTCCACCACTAAACCATGCTCCTAACCAATCTTTGTCTCATTGTCACCTCAATGTCCCTTATCAGGTAAAGAATAATAAAACTGAGGTAAAAGTTTATTCAGGACTTATTATTTTATTGTTATTTTTTGTTAATATTGTTAATAATTAATTATTTTATAGTGCCCCTGATGTGCCATGCTCACTGACAGCACAATGCATATTTCTGATGCTATTTTAAAACTCACAGCCCTTTTTTGACAAAAACATTAGTCTTATCCTTAACAAAGCCACTAATCATGTTGCTAGAAGAGTAATTAGGACAGGCACAGTTGATACAGAGGTTAAACAACAAATCGAAGTTATATCCAGACTCCCTAATACATTATCTTTAAAAATCACTTAAACAATTCTTAAATTCTATTCTACATTCAGCGCAAGCAACTGCAATTTGGTATTTGCTTCATACCTGTCTTGCAGTTTCTGTATATCCTGCAGACAAAACCATGTCACCTCTGCTCTCATTCTCCAGCAGGATGAGAAAACAGAGAAGTAGGACACATCTGAACTCAGCTTTCCAAGTTCATTTGCTCCTTTCAGTGTTTTCAGCCCCATGAGCCTTTTCCTTGCTGCCATCTGGGGACGTGTACTTATGATTTTACAGGCAGTGTTTGGCTTGCTTGGAGACAGAGCTGCACGTTTTCCTGCCATGCTAAAATGAAAGGCCATATTCTCTTCTGCTGCCAAACAGTTGTACGCTATTTTTATTACCCTAGAGTGTTTTGGGGTTTTTCCATCCATCTTACTTCAACAGGGGATTAAGCTTTGAACATTTATAGCTCCAGCATTTGCATTCTTCTTTCAGATAGAATATAAACAGCAGAGTGATGCTATTTGGCCAGGAAAATGGGGACAAGCTCTTCTAGATCCGCTGATATTCATAATGAAAATGTTATGTGAACGTATAAGTAAATTGTCCTTTCCATTAACACAGCCCTACTCACCACCTGGGACTATTCATGCTTCAGAAGAAACAGGAGATGGTATCTTAGAAAAGCTGAAATGACCAAATTTGTAACTCCTTTCCTGAACATAAGTAATTTCCTGTTGTGATAGGAACAAGGGATGGTGCATTACCAAGCTGAAAATACATGCTCATTTCGATACACTGAGTGCATTTTAAGTCAGTTCAGTGCAAATGAAACCCATCTGAAAACCACATATATGTTTTGTATGTTACAACATGTATTATATTGCCATGCGAATATGGACCTACATGCTGTGTAAAACCAACATTCCACTGCTTTGCATTTTCATCTTCTTTTGGTAAATTCTCTTAACAAGGTGTGCTTCAAATTAGCATCTCTAATTCCACTGATAGACCAGTCATAGAGGAAAGAACAAAAGATTTTCAGATACCTGTAATATTCGGCAGGACATCATGTCCATAAAATTATTCCACCTTTAGTAGCAAAGGCGTTGCTTTTCATGAACAACCACAGACACAGTTCATATTTTGGAATAAAAAACATTAGCAATGCCTGTTTGGCTTCCTTCTCATGTGTCTGTGCATTTCAGTGAGTAATTTACTTGTGTGATATAAACATATCATTACAGAATGCAAACACAGGAATATTCAAAGTCACAGACAGAAATAAGAGATGCAGTGTGCTAGCAGGTTATAATTAGATTGGCTCTGCTATCTGAGATAATCCCAAGCCAATTCCAAACCTGTTTCTCTTCTTTAAGTGCTACCTTTTCTGATATTATTGCAGTTTTAAAAATTCAGTGTTTAGGTTATCATGGTTTAGACATACACCTAGGAAGGTATTGTTGATTAATGATGTATTATTCAATCAGCTGCATTATAAACACAGTCCTTCACTTCCCTGATTCACACCTGCAGCTATTAATGATGAGATTCTTCTTTCATTTACAGTAGCAACAAAGAAATTCCATCTATAGGAATGAAGACCCTTCATATCCCAAGCAAAGAAAAATAAGGTCCTTATTTGGTTTACAATGGTGAAAAATTTCTTAAATAAAATATTTAAGTAACAAGTCACCTGTGTGCATTGCAATACCAATTTACAGCATGTTAAGTCATTAGCCACTTTCAGTGCAGTTGGATGTGGAAGGGCAGTTATAAAGAAATATGCATGTTAAGTAAGGAAGTCCAATTCTGCATAGGGATGTCTTCAGGGCTTCAGGTGAGCCATCTTTTTTCACTGTATATGTGTCTCCAGGTAATAATCATTGTAATCATTAGCAGTTCATGCCCAGCCTATGCTTGTAATTTCATTTACATTTTGATTACTCTCAAATTATATCCTTTAATTAATTTCCCACTGCCCCAAATAAATTCTTGTTTACAACTGATTTAGGTTGGGATCCCACTATAAACTATCATCTGTATCTTAGAAATTGTCTACAGACACCACTATGAAAACCTGCGTGTATAAGTAGCATGATTAAGAAGCTTTTTAAATGTTGTGTTGAGAAACTTAACAAGGGGGAGTGCATTAATTTTATTGGTTTTCGGGGTAGGTTTTGGTTTTATGTTAGATTTTTACGCAGCTAAATCAGTCAGCACCTCAATAGCAATGTAACAAGGCCAAAAATGAACAATCATAGAATCACAGAAAGTTAGGGGCTGGAAGGGACCTTGAAAGATCATCAAATCCAACCCCACTGCCAAAGCAGGGTCACCTAGAGGAGGTCACACAGGAACGCATCCAGGTGGGCTTTGAGAATCTCCAGGGTAAGAGACTCCAAAGCCTCCCTGGGCAGCCTGTGCCAGTGCTTTGTCACCCTCACAGTGGAAAATTTCTTCCTTATATTTATCTGGAACCTCCTGTGCTTCGATTTATAACTGTTGTCCCCTGTCCTATTATTAGTCACTCCTGAGAAAAGCTTGACTCTGTCCTTCTGGCACTCGTCCCTTACATATTTATAAACATTGATGAGGTCACCCCTCTATCAAAAATTATAGAGCTTTTATTGAATTTCAGTAGCTGTCTTCTGAACCGTGTGATACTGGTTAGCTCACAACAGCACCAACCAGATCTCATACGTAGGCAAGTGCCATCTATGGATAAAAGATGTATTTGAGTCGTAGAAGGCACACATTGCAAAAAATGGCAACAGTCTGCCACCTGCTGCTGTATAGAATT
Organism: Heliangelus exortis; assembly: GCF_036169615.1. Taxonomy (NCBI): domain Eukaryota; kingdom Metazoa; phylum Chordata; class Aves; order Apodiformes; family Trochilidae; genus Heliangelus; species Heliangelus exortis. The sequence continues at coordinate 63,476,909 of NC_092423.1, forward strand.
ACTTCAAGAATCATACTTGATGGGCCTTGCACTGACTCAACAAAAATGCTCCCAAATGGAGCATTGCTGGGTTTAACAAAACAAAATGCTGGGTTTAACAAAAACTCATCCATTCTGCAACAGCGTGCTTTTCAGAGAGCACGGGGCAAGATTAAAATAGTGGGATGTTCTTTTCTTTGCCACTTGACCCAGGAAGCTGTCTTGGGGTTGCTAACCCAGGTGGTTTGATGTTATTTGTTTCTGTTCCTGCCAAGAAGCCATGAGCTGAAAACACAGCTCCTATTAGAAGCAGCTGCCTAGCCCTAGCAACTGTACAGTTAGAAGGCAGGCAAGATCACAAAGTTCTGAATAAAAATATCACCACCAACTAGAAATAAAACTCCAAATAAAACCGCACTGTTAGTTTTGACATGGTTTGGGCAGCAGAGGTTGATTTTTGTCTTTGAACAGTGAGATTTATGTCCTTTACCTGCTGTGAGGGGCAAGTCAAATACTTTGCTCGCAGGTATCAGAGTAAATCTTTGTTTTGAAGGATATAGCTTCTGAAAGATCACTGCAAGTAAAATCTCCCTAGCTGTGACAGTGGAAGGGCCAGAATGCTAAGTATAATACCAATTACAGTAAATAATGCAGTGCAGGGAGCGTAATTCTTTGCTATTCGATATCGCCGCAGTGTTAACCTTATTCCCTTACTGTCAAATATTACTGGAGGGTCTCGCACAGCACAGCTTTTTGTGGGCCACTCCTCTGCGTGTCATTTCATCCTATACAGTTCCAGCCAGTTCCGCCACACTGCCCAGCCCTCTGGCGTCACCTTGAGACAGCCCGAGGAGAGACATTGTTCTTTCCCCCTCTGCACCGGACCCCGAGCTGCCCTACGGAACACGGGGAGGAGCACGGAGTGGCAGACAGCTCCGAAAGCTAAGCGGCCGCCTGTTTAATCTAAGTGGCGGGGGTTGAAGCGGAGGATAACAACGGGAAGGCTGGAATCACCGTGGAATCCACAGAGGCACCGCCCGACCCTGCAACCACGGCTGCCCTCCCGAGGAGACCCCGCCCGCCCCGGCCATCGAGACCGCGGCCCAACCGTTGGCCGGGCCCCACCCCGTGACGCAGCAGCTGCCGGGGCGTGTCCCGCCCCGCGCATGCGCCCGGCTTGGCGCCGCAGGGTGGCTTCCGCGCGCCCCGCCTTCCCGCCTGCCGTAGGTGCTGGGGGTTCTGGTGCGGTTCCGGTGGGGTTCCGGTGCTCGTGGTGTGGGGGTGGGATGCTGTGTCCGTCACCGGTCCCCTTCTCATCTCTTTCCCTGAGCCCGTCTCCACGCCCTTGGCTCCCGGCTCGGTTGTGGTGCGAGCACCCCCGGCCCGGCCCGCAGCCCCGGCCGCCTCCTCCCAGCTCGGGGGGTGCCACGGAGGCCTCCTCTGTCCCCAGCGTGTGTGAGCGGGCAGGCAGGAGAGCTGTGAGGGGTGGTCTGTGAGGGATGCCCCGTCTCGGCCCTGTCTTGCTTATAAGAGGCTGGAGGGAGGGTCCATGGCTGGCAGCTTGCGGCTTGGTTTCCGAGGGTGGTGGTGTCGATGGGCCTGTGCCCCAAAACGGGTTCATCTTTTTTTCGGAAATGTAACAAAAGAGCACTGTTGCAGCCCCAAGGGTCGGAACGGTGGTGAGGCTGCTGTGCGGGCCTTTATATTTGAAGACAGATTTATTTGTGCTCTAATTATGCAGAACGGTGTCAATGAACTGGATTGGAATTCATTGCCCCTTTGTTGTTTCCAGTTTTTTGATACTGCGTGTAAAGGTTGGGACATTTTCACGTTTGCCTAACGTGAAAATACGTGTTCTGAATCTGAAAGGGGGGGAAAGAGTGTTCTTCCTTTTCGCCACTGAGTAAATCTTTCGTACTGCTGGTAGAGCGATAGTTTAAAATGGTTAAAAAAGCATTCCTTTCTTCTCGATAGTGCTGCAATTTTTCCGATGATATTTGCTGCTTTTTGTCTGTGACTCTGCAGCCTTCCTCAAGTGGTATGGGCTGTTTGCTAAATGTTAACTTCAGATTTAAAAAATTGCAAATACTTCAAATGTTGCTGAATATAATCTGCTTTTAGACATTGCTCAATGTAGACAGTAAACACTTTGATCACTGCACCCTTAAATGCACAGTGCAGGAATATCAGTCATTTTTGTAAGTATGCAGCACAACTGGAATGTCTCACAAGAAATATATTTTTTCTGTGGTTTTGAGATAGTAGTTGCCTGAGTTGAGGAAGCATTAATTCAGTTCTTTTCTGCTTTATGTTTTTCTGGCTGATCTTGACCCTGCTATTACAAAGTGCTAAAAATGGACACACAGATGGGCCTGGTGGATGGGGTGGTACTGATTTAAATCTGCATTCTTTGCAGAAGTGTGGCCTTTGTTATTATCTGCAAATGCTTTGCTCCTGTTGTTTGCTCCTTGCTGTGGTTCAGCAAGGAGAAGAAAAATTTGATTGGAAAAGCTTTTCAGTGCATAATTCTCACATTGCTTCTTCCTCAGATTATTTTTCTCCCAAGTTTTGCTGCTGTCACTGGACTTAAGAGGTGTTTATTTTTATTTTTTGAGTTACAAAATGGAACTTTTTCATATTTCCAAGCCTCTAAAGGAGAGAAAATTGCTATTTTTAAGGCTGAACTGAATTGAAGTATCAGTTACATTTATTACAAAACAGTACTATCTGCAATTACCATTGACTCCAGTATAAGTATGAGACATTAATTAATTTTTTTTTCTAGTACTGCAATGACAAGGTCAAGACTGTGGTTGTTACAAGATGATATATTTAATAGCAACATGAACATTTGAATTAAATGCAAATCTGCATGTGATCTGCAACTTGAGAACAAACTCACCTAGCCTTATTCTTTCCTGTCACCTCTGCTGCTCAGGCCAACATTGCTGTGCCTTTCTGCTGATTACCTTGTCTGGTGAGTATGAATCCTGATTTTAGTTATGGGTAACAGCTGTACTGGATTAGAGTTTCTGTAGCCAAAAATTCTGTCAGATTCTTACTTGGTTTTTTTGTATTGACTTTGAAATATGTTGCATCACATAAAAGACTTAAATGTATCTCCAACTTTTTTTCAATTTTTTTTTTAAACTTTTTGGAAAGTAGTGTCATTTCCTACAGGAATAAAAAGATCTAGGTATTTTGCTTGGAAATTGGATATCTTTAGACCTTGTTTAGAGCCATATATTTTTATCATTGTTTGCATATGATGAAAAAAACATGCAAGATTTTCATATTCTGAGTTTTTTAGTACTATAGAGACATAAGCAGTCAACTTTTATCAGTGTGTAAAAGCACTTGATTTTAACACAGTAGGAATATATTCTTGTAACTCTTAAAGTGAATTATTGTTTCTCCAAAAGGAAACAGTCATGGCTGATGACTCTCAGAGGAACTTTCGCTCAGTATATTATGAAAAAGTGGGCTTTCGTGGAGTTGAAGAGAAGAAATCACTGGAAATTCTGTTAAAAGATGACCGATTGGGCAAGTTGATTTCATTGTTTCCTGTATTACTTTGGTGATTTGGGAATAATGGAAAATGTTTAATTGCTTTTCTCAGTACTGATTTAAATAAGTTTTGCATCATTTACCATTAGTCTCTCAGTTATTACAAGCAGTCCTTTGAGCTTCAAAGATTTGAAAATCTGATGTTAAAAATAATTAAGATTTGGCTGCTGGCTTATTTCTTTGCTTTTTTCTCTTATTCTCTGTGCCCAAGAAACTGGAAGTTTTTAAATGATAACAGCTTTCATCTGGAAATATGTCATCTCCTGCTGTTCATTTCATCTAACCTCAAAACTATGAAGATTTTTTTATTGCAGTTGGTCCCTGAGGTGTGCCACATCTCTTAACAGAGCAGAACATAAATATTGTCACTTTAACAAAGGCATTAATAGTTCTGACATGCCAACACAGTTTACAGAATGTCTGTAAAAGTAGTACAGTTTACTTCCAATGAAACCTAGGGTAGTTTTACTGTAAATCAAGCCAACGTATATGTTTTTCAAAATGGTTGCAGTTTATAAGGCAAATTATTTTCTCAAATTATTAGATGGTGAAAGCATTTGTTGGTAAGATGATGTAAGTGGGAATTTTGATCTGCAATTAAGATTTTGTCACACTTAGGTAGATCAGAGATCAAACCTGTTGATAATTAAATTTACCTTATTTTTTCCTCTTTGTTTCTCTACAGATATTGAGAAGCTTTGCACATTTAGTCAAAGGTTTCCTTTGCCATCCATGTATCGTATACTGGTGTGGAAGGTGCTTTTAGGTATGAAATATAATATCTGTGGTCCTCTGTATAAGTTATTTTTGTTGGTGTTATTTTTGTTTGTTTGTTTTGTTCTTTTCTTTAGGCAGTTAATGAAGTGGATTATTCCATACTACTTTGCCCACGGATACATATTTAGCATGCAATGCATGACAATTATAAAACAATATTCCATGCATAGTTTTTGAGAGCTTTTTCTGATGTGTGCCTAGAAGAGTGAGCTTCTATACTGAACTTTTTAACACTTTTCAAGTGAAGTTGTTAAATGGATTTGAAGGATGTATTATGATAAGTTACTGATACCTGATACGATTACGTACTCAGTTCTGTTCCTAAAATAAGGATTAAGTTGAAGTAAAGCTGTGATTAAACTTAAAAATTGGGCAAAGTATGCAATGAATATTCATTGTAAAAAGAAAGTTTGTGGTTTTTTAGTATGTGTTTTTCTTCTGGCTTTAAATGGGTTTTGCCACTGAAGAAGTTACAAGGCCAGAGATAAATTATGGTATCCCCAGAAACTAGAAAAAAGCATAAATTCTATTTCCCTTGAAATGCATTAGTCTGATACTAATTCAAAAGAACTCATAACTTTGCAGTAACTGGTGAGGTGTGTTTGGTTTACTATTTGTGAGGCCATGCCACTTGGAAACAGGGGAAGGGTTGTGGAGGGTCCAGGAGTTCTGACCCTTACAAGGTATCTTTGGAAGTTTCCTGTGGAGTTGCTGTATGTAGGGAAACACTGCCAGACTGAGTGTGAAGGTGCATTTTCTGACTGAATCTGAGGAAGAGACATGTGATTTACTCCAGTGTTAGTGGTGGGGCTGTGTGCTCCTTTTCTAAAGCTTGAGTGTGGCTCCCATGCTCAGTTTTGTATTAGCAGGGCAGGAAGGATGCAGCTACCTGAAAGGTTTCATCAGAGAGAGACCCCAGCACCAGTCTGCAGGTTGGCTTGGAAGCTGCTGTCTTGGTTGTACTTTGTCTTTTGTCTTTCCAGAATATGTGATACAGATCCCATATGTATCTTTTGTATAAAGATTTTGGCATGTGATTCAGAGTCAGAAAGACTGGTGACTCCTTTGTCAGACTGACTATTTTACAAAGTAGCTTTTCTGTGTTTGAAGATGTTTATTTATCTTGGGCTGTGCCCTGATGTTGAACAAGATTCAAGTAAATATCTTCTGTTTCCCTTCTTGTTCTCTGTGTTCCACTACAGTGTCTAGAGTTTGAAATAAAGGGTTAGAAAACTGTAGCTGGGTTTTAAACAACCATTTAAGTTTTCCTCCTTTTTAAAAATTTTTTTTTCTTCCATTTTTCTACAGTTTAAAAATTGTGGCTTCATATTCCTGATTATTTGGATTTGTAGCCTTTTTGGGGGGGGAGAGGCTGTAAATGAACAGTGTGCATAATGTGCAAGATCTAATTATAAAACTTGAGAATCTTGGCAATTGATCTAACAGAGTAATCTTGTTTAGTAAAAGCCTCTGCTGTTAGAATACTAATTTTATGATGAAAAAATTGTCGAACTTTGTGTGAAGTAGCCACCATCCTTCAGAATATTATTAGCAGGAAATATTCTGTAGGAGGTTTATATGAGTGACTCAGCACACGATCACCTGGAGTACTGTGTCCAGTTCTGGAGCCCTTAACATACAAAGGACATGGAGCTCTTGGAGGAAGTCCAGAGGAGGGGCCACAGAGATGATCAGTGGGCTGGAGCATCTCTCCTGTGAAGACAGGCTGAGAGAGTTGGGGTTCATAGAATCATAGAATCATAGAATTAGCTGGGTTGGAAGGGACCTCAGAGATCATCAAGTCCAACCCTTGACCCACCGGTGCGGTTGCTAGACCATGGCACTGAGTGCCACATCCAGTCTCTTTTTAAATGTCTCTAGGGATGGAGAATCCACCACCTCACCGGGCAGTCCATTCCATTGCCTGATCACCCTCTCCGTAAAAAATTTCTTTCTGATATCCAGCCTAAATCTCCCCTGGCTCAACTTAAGACTGTGTCCTCTTGTCTTGTTGAAAGTCGTCTGGGAAAAGAGACCAACTCCCACCTGGCTCCAACCTCCTTTCAGGGAGTTGTAGAGAGCGACGAGGTCTCCCCTGAGCCTCCTCTTCTCCAGGCTGAACAGCCCCAGCTCTCTCAGCCTCTCTTCATAGGGCCTGTGCTCGAGTCCCTTCACCAGCCTGGTTGCCCTCCTTTGGACCTGCTCCAGGACCTCGATATCCTTCCTGAACTGAGAGGCCCAGAACTGGACACAGGACTCGAGGTGTGGCCTCACCAGGGCTGAGTACAGAGGCAGAATCACTTCCTTGGACCTGCTGGCCACGCTGTTCCTGATACAGGCCAGGATGCCATTGGCCTTCTTGGCCACCTGGGCACACTGCTGGCTCATGTTCAGCTTCCTGTCAATCCAGACTCCCAGGTCCCTTTCTGCCTGGCTGCTCTCCAGGTTGTTCAGCCTGGAGAAGAGAAGCTTCTTGGAGACCTTTTAGTGGCCTTCCAGTACCTGAAAAGGGTCTACAGGAAAGCTGGGGGGGGGACTTTTTACAAGGGCATGGAATGACAGGAAAGAAACTTTAAGATGGGGGATTTGGATTAGACATTAGGAAGAAGTTCTTTGCTGTCAGTGTGGTGAGACACTGGCACAGGTTGCTCAGAGGAGTTGTGGATGTCAAATTCCTGGAAGTGCTCAAGGCCAGGTTGGATGGGGCTTTGAGCAGCCTGGTCTAGTGGGAGGTGTCCCTGCCCATGGCAGGGGAGTTGGAACTGGATGATCTTAAAGGTCTCTTCCAGCCCAAACCATTCTGTGATCTTTCAGCCAAAATTGTAATAACAAAATATGGTCCCTTGGCAAACCTGTAGGTCAATGTAGGGCCAGTTTGTCCTTTTCAGATGGGATAATGTGTGAGTTGTATGATAACACGTGAGTTAACTGTCTGGAAAAATTACTTAATTTTTGTAAAGGATTTTGCGTTTTAAACCCAGGTGATTTATTTGAAGTACACATTCTGCCATTCAGTATACTCCCTGGGTGGACAGAGGTACAAGGACTTCTCTTCCACTGCCTCTCAGGTGCTAACACTCGTTGGAAAGGCTAATACTCCAAAAATATCTCTCCCTAAATTATTGTAGCAATGGTGCAGTCCATTTCTGGTGGGAGATGTTTACATAATGTTAATAGTTTCACAGAAGAATTAGATCAGACTAAGGTTCAATTAGCTAGGTTCTGTGCTGTCACAGGTTACATGTTAGCAATATCTCTGTAAACTTCCTGTTCAGGTGTGCTTCGTGATGGTTTCTAGAAATCCCTGTGTTGTTTAAGCTTCACTTCTGTCTGCCTAAGGTAGTCTGTTGTGTTGGAGGAAGGCAGTTGTAGTGTGTACATATAAAATCACAATGTTGACTCCATTTTTGCATAATCTGGAAATGTATTGCTCTGTCCCAGGTTTGCAGCTGGAAAATAAAAGATAATTTTCTGTCTGTTGTACTTGTTACTAGAACTCAACCATTCCGTGGTTTAACGCTTGGCAGGAATATTTTTTTCTTTGAATAGGAGATAAATGAAGCAGGTAGCCTGTTTCAGAACTGATTTTTAGAGAATGCTTTGTTCTCATGAGTTTTTACAATGAAAAAGATTCTGTTTCATGAGTGATACAGAAGAGGCAAATTTCTGTTTCAGTGTCTGTAAGAACTTACGTTTGTTGAAGCCTGTGACAGTTTTGTTGTGAACATCGGTGCATGGCAAGATTGAATTTTGAGTGAGGAAGGATCAAGTTAGTTTCACATCTTGTCTGGAGTTTGTAAATAGTTTAATTTTCTGTACTTCTCTACTTTGATACTTTTTTTCCTTTTTTTTTTTTTCCTTCTGGGGAACTAGAAAAAATATTTGTATTGCACTAAGAAAGTAAAAAACATTACTTTGCAAAGTATTTGGGTGGTAATCTTAAATTTTGATCTATAACTAATTCAGCTTATTTGGTTGATTTTGCTACTTAATGTTGTTTTAGAGAATATTAATCTCTATAGTAAAGTGAGTGAAGAATTTTCTGGCAGAGATCTAATAGTGAATTAAATAATACTGTGATGTATATCATCTTTGCATTAGTTAATTGCATGTAGACTCTGGCTATCACAAAGTGTAGAATTTGAGAATGTGAATATCTAATGTATGTGAAAATCATTCTGCATCCACTTTTCAAAATAAATGGAAGCAGGGTACAAATATGCAACTAGTATTAAAAACTACAAATAAGTGTAAGCAATTAAGATTCACAAATTAAAAAGTAAAGAACGATTGTTGGAGAGTGAGAGTAAATTATTGTGTTATAATGACATTTCTTATCAGCATAATGATGTGGTATACCAAAGAGTGTTCATTTGCTGAAAATCTTGCAGAACAGGTTGAGAAACCAGTCTAAGGGTAGATTTTACCTATATTCAGCTAACATTTGAAATTTGTTTTTATAAATCTAATGCTAAAGTGCTTTTTTAGTGTACTGACTTTCAGTTTTATGGAATTTTCTCTGTGTATTCTTTGACCAAGTTTATAAGCAAAATGTAATACCAGGTCCTATGTTTTTGTTGGCTGGAGTTGTAGTGGGAATCACATTAAGGCAAAGCTCTTGGAAAGAGAGTTTAGGTGCTGTTTTTCCTCTTCGGAGTTGTTTATCTTTTTTTGTTTTATTTTATTGTATTTCATTTTTATTTTTTTTAGGAATTATTCCTCCTCACCATGAATCTCATGCTTTGGTGATGAAGTACCGGAAGGAGCAGTACTGGGATTTACACCATGCTCTTTGTGTAATTCGTTTTATTAATGATTCTACCCCACAGGTAGATGTTTTTCTCCGCATATATCAACTGGAATCAGGAAAATTGCCTCGAAACTCAGCTTTTCCATTGGTCAGTTGTCATTTGAACAGTCTTTTAAATATAGTATTTTTTTTTAACTTCAAATTATAAACCTGTGAGAAGTTGAACTGCAAGTAGCCCCCTAAATGCACATAGACAGATGAAGTTAAATGAATGGAATACAAATGCTAGTATAAAATAAGACATTTCAGTCAAAATGCTTTTCTCTTTTTCTTCCCATGAGTACTTATGTAAGATCTTATGCTTTAAAATATCTTTTGTGTGTTTTGCCTGCTAGGCTTCAAGCCTTTCGTACTGTAGTAACCTTCAGTTTCTTTATAGCACTGAAATAAAAATGACATAATCTTACTGGAGCTCATAGATTCTTAAATGTCCTGGAACAAGTATAATTCAGAGCCAGTACAAGCAGTAATTTATTGAATATGGCATAAAATTTTTAAAGTATTTGTTTTTAAAACTAAACTTTAATGTACTGATCTTCTTTTTCTGTTAGTCTGAATTGATACAGGCTTCTGTCAGGTAATGCATGTACTCTGTAGTTTGTAGTATGCTCATATACAGCTAGATGAATCTGTTTTGATGTTAAGTCTATAGTGTGATGTTAAAAATAATGTGTGAATCTTACATATAAAGATCTATGATCTATGTAATGATCTATGAAAGACAAGGTGATGAGAAGAAACATGGGACTTTCTGAAGTGGACTCTTATCTAGTAGTTAATGCTGAGTTATCCATGTTCACCCTGGTCCAGCTTACTTGTTTTTTATCTGTAATTACAAAATCTGACATTAGAACTTTTAAAAGTTAAAAATAATTTAAAAAAAGTTAAAGTTAACATGGAAAACCTTTAGTATTTTTGGACTGGAGGGTTGTACCCAGCATTCTCTTGTCAGGGAGAGTGGTTTTGTGCTCTTACTGTTGCCTAGGAATGTGGCCATCCTACCCTGCAAGTTTCCTATGAAGAGATTTCCTTGATCTTGGCAAATAACCCAGTGGGCTGAAAATTGATTCTTTCTAGATTAGTATAGCTTTCTCAGCAAGTGTATTGTCAGTGCATCCCAGAGCACTTGCTGTTCTCAGTACTGTGATGAGGTATAATAGAGATGGTGTTTAGCAGATTCAGTTGCTAGTTGTGTAACTTGTGTTTGTATTGCTGCAGAAAGCATTTGTTCTTTTTCTGCTAGCCTGGTAGCAGAAATGACCTTCTAGTGTGGTCATTGGTCCCCTTAAACTTACAAGAGTTTACTGTTTGATAGGAATGCATGTGTTCTGTTGGGGGGGGTAAAGGATGGTGTTGGACTGATGTGAATGTTTTGAAATGTTTGAGTCGTTTAGAAGACTTCTGGGTTTTGTACCTTTTTTGTGTCTGAAAGGAGATCTTAAAGTGGGGAGTTTAAGTAGGGATATTTTTGTATTGTAGCAGAGGCATATCTTGGTATTATTTAGAGTATCCATATGTTTTGCATGAGCTGTAATCTGTGCAAAAGCTGGAGATACTTTAGCTTACTGCTGCTGGTGTATTTGGATGCGTATCTGGCTTGTTAACCTGCATCCTGATGTAGTCAGTACTGCTTGCCTAGGGAAGACTCTGAGTAACAGGGCAAATATTGAGGCTTTCCTTATCTATCCTTATTCTTCTTCCCAGTTTAAAGGCTTCTTGAGCTGGCTGTTGGTGTGAGATCTAGTTGATTTAGATTGGCTCTCCTCCATCTATACTTGGAGCATTCCTGCAATTAACTGTGGTTTAGGCATATCTGTACTTCTGTTGAGAAAGTCTGTCCTCTGGAGAAAAGGTGATGACATGCCCATCACATGCTAAATATATTGTGGATAATAAGTTACTTGTCACCTGGAAAAGATATTTGTCTCTAGGATGATGTTTATTTAGCTCAAACCAAATTATTTTCTGTGTGTTGAAAGTAGACATACAGCTCATTTTTTTCCCCCAGTAGCTGCAACATCTATGACAAAGGTGTTTGAGGAGCCTGTTTGGCCCTTTAGCAAGGTATAGGATGAAAGATTCTGCTGCTATGCAGTACAAATATGGGGGCATGGATTATTGCTACCTTGTTAGGATGTACTATTATCTCATTTGAGAACTTTGAATCAGAGTTGTTCCAAACTCCTCTTTTATGTTTTAGTTTTAGAAGCAAGACAAGTCCTAATATTTCCGCTTTAATAGGTATCTGTCACCATAATGCAGCTGCTGCCCAGTGTTTTACATATGAATGTCAGAACACCTTTTTGTGTTTCTTGATTCCATTTTGTGTTACCAAATTACAGAGAAGATGAATATAGTGATAATTTAGATCAGATAGTCCAGTGCTTCTGTGAAGTTCACTTTTTTTGATTTGTTTTCCAGGAGCCTGAAGATGAAGTGTTCCTTGCTATTGCTAAAGCAATGGAGGAAATGGTGGAGGATCCTATAGAATGCTATTGGCTTGTCAGTTGCTTTGTTAATCAGCTGAACAGCAAGCACAAAGATTCATTACAACAATTGGTAAGAAAAAATACAGCCTTTTTTTTTATGAGGGGAGCTGTAAAAGAGAGAGGAGGAAATCATAAAAAGCATCAATATATGGAGACAACTGGAGCATCAGGGGTGACACCCTTGGATTCTGTTCCACCAACTGTTTTAAGAAAATGGGAAGACTGCTTTTTGTATTTTGATTGTACCAGCCTGTAGGACACATTGTAAAGTTAGAAATTGTTTTTGTTAATTACGTAGTAGTTTTCTATTATATCTTAGGTTTGTTTTTTGTTTTTTTTTAAACATAGCTAAAACTTATGTTGTATCTAGTTGAATTGTATTCCTCATAAATTGGTCACTTAAGAATTTTCTTTATTTTAAACAGTTAAAGATGTCACAAATACCAGAAAGTCTTCCTGTATATCTGCTACTTTCTCTGCTACATCTCTGGCATCCAAATGCTGCTTATTGGATGACAGACAAAGCGCGATTGCTTTGCTTTATAAATGGAGTGAGGTACTTTGTCTTCAGAAAAACAATATGTTGCAAATTAAGCTATAGTAAAAAGTGGATTAGAGTTATTTTGGCACTGATCGTTTAAATGCATTTAGAGAATATTAATTTTGAGCTTCTGTCTTCCTGGTTTATATAATTAAAATTTGATTGTGAAGAACTTGCATACTTAGACTATTTCCTTCATTATAAAAAAGCTTTTGCAATTCTTCAAATACTCTGAAGAGATAAGAAACCTTTTAGTTAACAATACCCACTGAGATGACAGTGTCTGGGTACCTGTTTTTTAGCAATCACTGAATGATGTGAATGAAATCACAACATCCCTTGTTACTCTTTGGAACTAAGAAATACATTTTAAACCTCCCTCCTATGGCTGGAAGTGATACATAAAATTATACCAACTCCTGTAATTCCTTTTGAAGGACAGGGGAGCATTTTTAAAGAAAGCATGTGCTCTCATAACAGAGAGATAGTGCAAAGTGTCTCCCTCCCTAAGTTTTTATTTTAATACAAACATGGTACCAAGACTACAGATGGTAGAGTATGGACAAATGAAGTGGGTTTTGTCCTTTGACAGCTGAAGTTGTTAGCTTTTTACCTAATTATGACAAAAACTACAAAGGTACTCCTGAATTTATGAAAATGTATGTTATGTTACATTAGATTTTAAACAAAATGAGAATTATTATTTTTAGCTCTGTTTTATGCTGTTCTATTGGCTTTTCTAAATACTTCAAAGCTTCAAACAGGAAATCAATGTCCAGCTTTTAATTTATTGAACAGGGTTCACTTGCAGAATTAATTTTCTGGGTTTTGCTGCATTGTGTGTAGATTTTTTTTTTTTTTAATGTGTGCTAAGGCAATTAGATTTGAGATGAATGAAACTCTAATTTACTTGTAAAGGGTAGCAGTAATTAGTGCTGGTTTAATCTCTGCATTGCCTAAAGCTCTCAAAGACCTCCTTTCATTAGAGAATACTGTGCATTTTCTGAATTCTGTTAGTGGTCAGCAATTTAAGATATCTGGCTTTTTTTTTTTTTTTTTTTAGTAAAGTACTCAATTAACTAATTGCAACACTTGTGTTTTGGAACATCACACTTTTAGTTAAAATGGTATAAATTCATTCTTTTACCATGCTATTTTTTTTCAAGGTTTTGGTGTTTTTTTTTAATTATTTTTAAGACTTACAACTGTGTGTGTTAATAATGGAGTGTACTCTGATGTGAGTTATCTAAAATTTAAAAATTCTTTTCTCAGCCAAAAATTCTGGAGCAGTATTTGAGCATTGAAGATAACAGACTCCTGATGCATCTGAAAGCATGTACTGCAATGAGCAAACTCCCTTATGATCTTTGGTTCAAGAAGTGTTTTGCAGGCTGTTTACCTGAGTCTAGTTTACAGAGGCAAGTTCCCTTTTTTATTTCTCTTTGTAATAACGTTGTAATTTTAGCTTTTTGTCGTCACTAACAGGCAAAGGGATTGCAGAGAGAATACAATTATTTTGTTTTCAGCCACAATAAAAAATTGATAAGTTACAAGGTTCAGAGAAAATTTTACACCAGCACCTCCAGGACTTCAGTGGCTAGTGTAGGAACCTAGTGTGCAAACAGAGAGCTTTGTAAAATGCTTTGTTAAAAATCACAGAACCATAGAATGGTTTGGGTTGGAAGAGACCTTAAAGATCATAGAGTTTCAGCCCCCCTGCATGGACAGGAACACCTTCCACTGGACCAGGTTGCTCAAAGACCCATCCAAGCTGACCTTGAACGCTTCCAGGAATGGGATATCTGCTACTCCTCTGGGCAATGTGTGTTGGTGTCTCACCACATTCACAGTGCAGAATTTCTTCCTAATGTCTAATATAAATCTCTCCTCTTAAAGTTTAAAGCCATTCCCCCCTGTCCTATTGCTGCATGCCCATATAAATGGTCTCTCCCCAGCTTTCCTATAGGCCCTTCAGATACTGGGAGGGCACTGTAAGGTCTCCCCAGAGCCTTCTCTTCTCCAGGCTGAACAACCCCAGGTGTCTCAGCCTGTCTTCATAGGAGAGGTGCTCCAGTTCTCTGATTGTCTTTAAGGCCCTTCTCTGGACTTCCTCCAAAGCTTCCATGTCCTTCCTGTGTTGGGGGCTCCAGAACTGGATCCAGTACTCCAAGTGGGGTCTCACAAGGGCAGAGTATAGAGGGAAAATAACCTCACTTTATCTGTTGGCCATGCTTCTTTTGATGCAGCCCCAGGATACCATTGGTTTTCTGGACTGCAAGTGCACACTGGTGGCTCATGTTGAGGTTCACATGAAACAGTACCCTAAAGTTCTCTCCCCAAGGCTGTTCTCCATCCTTCATCTGCCCAGTTGTCCTTGAATCACAGAATTATTGAGGCTGGAAAAGACCTCTTGAGCTCATCAGGTCCAGCCTATAAGAGGCATGGTGGTAAAGATGGTCATAATCTGAATAGTGAAAGCAATCTTGCTTGTTTATTTGGGACTTTGTATTTCAGGAGTGAAACTGGGGAACAGCTGTTTCCCACAGCTTTTAAAAAATATTTTAAAAAAAAAAAAAAATTTGCTAATTTGCCCTTATGAAAATAATGGTTTTTTTTAGGAATCAAACTGTAAGATTAGAAATCCAGTCTTGCAGTACTGTGGACTGAAATTTTGTATTTTCTAATGCTGGCAAGGAATATGTCTAAGAAAACATTTTTTGAACCAAAATGGAAGGGCTTGGTGGTAGACCTGTATCTTATGCTGTGTGCACCATGGCAACTGTTACATGGCAAGGTCTTCTCATCAAACACCCATAAAGCTCCAAAGTAGTAACCTCTGCATAGTGGTTGTGTGTGATGTAGTGGCTAAAAGATTTTACTTCTTTTACAGCTACAAAAATTATGCAAGCCTGTATAAAGCATTTGTTACCTTTTTTAAAGCAATTGGATTACTGTTCTTTGCCTGCATCTCTTATTTCATATTTGCATTTTTAGGTTACTTTCAGCAGATAAAAATTAACCTTGTTTCATTGTTCATCTCTTTGAACTTAATGCAGTTTGTCATTAGAGGTGACTGCTCTACCTGGGACTTGCCAGTCTCTTCAGGCTTTCTTTGTGGTGTTCTGTGATCTGAAATATCCTCAGGAACCTCAGTACATGCCTTCTAGGAGATAGTTTTGTTTAGGACTTATCTGATTGATGACCTTGCTACAAGGTCTTATGGCTATGAACTAGATCTGAAAGAGAAATTGCATCAAAACACTTTTGCTGTTGGAAGATTGAGGGTTTTTTTTTAATTTCTGTTTAAAATTGAACATTTTATGGAGCTGTGTCATCTTGATAGTGTAAAAGAAAAAATATAGATGAAGATTTTTGATTTCCATATTTCATCTTGCCAAAATCTTTGGTTTCAGTCTTCTACAATGTGGAAATTGGAAATGAGTTCATTTATATAAAATATTTTATCTAGTTACTGTACTATTTAGCATTTTCATGTACTGTTTTAGCTTACCGAAGCAGAATATTTTGATGATCTGAAATTTTAAAAATATTTTTTTAATGGAAAATGGTTGAAATACCGGCTTTTTTTATCACTTTGGAGTAAAAACGAATCTCAGTGTTAATACTTCTAATGGCACAGCAGGTTCCCAACAATTCTTGTAGGAACACAGTAAAAGTGCCCTTCTCCTTGCCAGTTTAGGTTTCTGAATTACTCAGTTGTAATCATAACGGCCTCATTTGCTGAGGAATTAAATTGCTTTATGGGCAATATGTGACATATGAACTTCATGCTTAGATATTTGGTATGGATTTTAGAATCTAGCTCTAATGCTTGTCTGAAACAGGTCCAAATGGTAGTGTGAGAACTGCCGAGCATCAGAAACTGGTTTCCAATTCTCCTGTGAGTTTTACTTACTTACTTTCTTGTCAAGTGCAAGATGATTTGAGCTCAGTCTTTCATTATTTAATTTAACTTACAATTTCATGCTGTATTTCTTAGAGAGGTTGATTGCTTTCTATAAATAGTAGTCTCCTCTGCCAGGCAGCTAAATTTAAATTTAATTGTTTTCAGTTTTTTTCTCTAATGTGCACAAGATTTCTATATGCTTTGCAGAAATTTTATCCAGTAATGGTGAGATGAAGTTGCATAATACCAGCTTTACTCCTGACAGGCATTGTCATTCAGTATAAATACTACTTTATATCACATTTCTCCTAGCTTATCACAGGTAAAATTTATACATCATTTTAATTTAAATGGGCTTGGAAAATGTATACAGACAGTTTTAATGTAGAAACTTTTCCTTGGACCTAATGCAGTGCCTTTTCTTGCTGTAATCCACTTGACATATTATGCAACAAGCTTCTTGTCAAACTTCTCAATGGTGCCACCCTGGTGAAAGAGAGGCAGGCTGGTCCTTTTGAAGGCACTCCATCCTCAGGGCTCTGTATCCCACCTGGAATGTAGACAGGATGATTCCTGGAACATGAACAAGCCTGTATGCTAAAGAGGGACAGAGTGGCTTACTTGTCGCTGAAACAGAGAGAAAACTGAATCACACCTTCATTTTATACCCACTATTTGTTGCCTTATTTGCTTAATATCTGCAACAGCATTACATGGCAATCTGTAAGCACCGTGCATGTGGAGCTTTCAAATGGAGCTGTGTGGGTGCTCAGCTGGAGAGCCCTGCTGTTAGCAAAGCTTTGTGACCCTTCTGTGGCTTCAGCTCCACAGGCAAAATGGCACTTTGGCTGCCAGTTTGTTCCAGCACTGTCACCCTAGATGATCCAGCTTCAACAGAAGTAATGCAACTTTGCAGATATAATTGTGAATAAGTCAGGCATTTTTCTGTGGCTCAGTGTTGCCAATCACGTATCATACCCCTGACTAACACTGTTTGTATTGTGCACTGAAGACTTGGCATTAGCAGGACTGATAGCCAGCGGGGTGATGTTAGGTTATTAGCCTCTGGTAGCTTGTTTGTGCCACAGTATTTGATAGCTCCCTTGAAATCTTATGACATGATCATGACATGACATCAGGATGAGATCTGTATGATCCTCATCATGTTCCTCCATGTCCAGTTAGCATTGGAAGGATACCCAGAGGTGCAGGCAGAGGACTGAGTGTTGGTTGGCTTTAAATGTCTCTGGCTGGGATGACTGGAGCACCACAACCAGGGGATGAGGTTGAGGGTGCTTACCCTGCAGCCTAGGGGAAAAAAAACTGTGAGAGTAATGATAAGATTTCAAAAAAAGAGAAAGCAGCAATGCTGTGATGCTTTTTTTTTGTGCAATTGCACTGTTCATGGTTGAGGAGACTGAGAAAAGTGCCTTGAGAATGCTGTGCCTTAGCAGACATAAAGACTAAGTCATATCTTGTCTACAGAAAAAGCTCAATGAAAAGTAAAGGGCTTCATTTGCATAATCAATGGCACACTCCATACCTTCATAGTTTCCTGTTTATTTTTCCTTGTGGTTGTTACTCTTATTTCACTGTTCAAGAAATACCTACAAAGGTGTTCCTGTGGTTAATAGAATACTGCTATATTTCACAGAGGATGATAGGCACAAAAAAACCCCCAAGACTTTAGTACATACTTTTCAGCATTCCTGAGTAGGGCTGCTGGCACAGTTGCATGACATATCTGTTAGAATTTTCCTGTCTCTAGGGGTATAAAAAAAATGGTAAAAATTGCAATCTCTGACAGTATACTTGATATCAAGTGTTTGTTGTTACAGAAAAAGTGAAAGTAGAATACTTACTGCATCTCTAGTGATGATAATGTGTATGGTGACTGCTGTATTGGAATAGAATCATCAAAATACCAGTTTCCTTGAAACTGCTATGGTTTTTTTCCATTCTCAGTAAACAATTTTCTGACAGTTTGTTACTATTCCGGGCTTTACTTGTATAGACAAGGTGCTGGCCACTGGTCTGTTTATCACAGTGTCACACAGTAATTCCCCTATTGCTGTCACTGGTGGAGCTGCACTGAGAGTAACAACAGCCAGAAATATTAAGAGGAAAAACACCACAGCAGACACAAATGGTTAGTGCTGACAACTCATTCACTTTACTATGCACTCTCTTCCCAAATTTGTTAGACACCAGTGATTTAGATACAGCATCTGTTTGGCCATTGTTGAAACATTTGGTCTGGAATCAGACTAAATAATAATGCATGAAAACAGAGTGTTTCCTGAACATGAAATGTCACCTACTGTAATGTAATGATGGAGACTGGAGTCAGGAGACTTGGAAGCAGAATAACAGAAGACAGGGTATTTATATTAGGCTCAGTAAGTTTATATTCAAGCTAATAGGAGTTTTAATGTGAATTTAAAAATTTCCTGTATTTTAGGTCTGCTTCTCTCTGTCATTCGTAATTACAGTTCTGATGCCCATGTAACACATGGAGAACTCTTCTTGGATTCTAACCAGATATATATTTGTGGAGGAAAATGTGCTAGAGATAAAGAGGGATGACCTGTTGAGTGTGGAACAGGAATGTGATCTCAGTTTTCTCATAGCCTCACTTCAAGCTTCTAGACCTGATTTCAACATCAGTGTAATATTTACAATGATCACTTGTCCTGGAGTGCTTGAACCAAGAAGGAAGCAGTAAGATTTTCATCCTGGATTAATTATTGTTCCTGCCCATATGGGAATTGTACTTGTTTTGTAATCATAGTGATCTAGGAAAATAAAACTAAAATCCTAAAACTAAAAAGGGGAAAGAAATTGACAGTGCTTTATTTCCAAGTGTCTGTGGGCTTTTTGTTTGTTTCCTTCTTTTTTAAGAACAGTTCTAAGGATTCTCCACATTCTTTTCCTCATTTCTTCACTGTAAGTTTAAGTCTATTTTTGATGAATGGAGAGGTTGTGAAGATAGTGTCAGAAGAGTTATGTGAATAGAAGGTTAAGAAACCCCCGAAGAATTGAGTCATGGTAGCACCATGTGAATAGAAGGTTAAGAAACCCCCAAAGAATTGAGTCATGGTAGCACCATGGGAAACCAGCAACTATTCCATGTTAGGAGTTATAAAAGCTTTACAAAAAGAGTCACAGAAAGGTTGAGATTGTCTCTCACCTCTGAAGGTCATTTTGTCCAACCGTTTCCTCTTCTCAAGCAGGGGTCACTTAGAGCTGGTTGCCTGGGACTGTCCAGACAGCTTTTGAAGTCTCTGAAGAAGGGGACTCTGCCACCTCTCTGGGCAGCCTGTGCTGGTGTTCAGTCACTCATACAGTGAAAAAGTATTTCCTGATGTTCAGAGGGAGCCTCCTGTGTTTCAGTTTGTGCCTGTTGCTTGTGGTCCTCTCACTGGACAGAACTGAGAAGAGCCTGGCTCTGTTGTCTTTGCACTCTCCCTTCAGGTATTTGTACACGTAAATGAGATTCCCCCCCAAAGTTGTCTCTTCTCCAGGCTGAACAGCCCCAGCTCTCGTGTAGGAGACATGCTCCAGTAATCTTCACAGCTCTTTGTTGGACTTTCACTTACTAAATCCTTGTTTAAAGGTCTGATACTCGCTTTTCAACTGAGTTGTCAATTCACATTATGCCTCGGCTTTGTTCCTGTGGCACTTCAGCCTGAAGGGCAAGCTCTTCTGAGAGAGATCATAAAAACTGTGTTGTCTTTGGAAGAATCACAGTCATAGATCCAAGTTTGTAGGTGGGCTGCAGATGTTTTCTAGTTAGTGTTACTGTATTCAGAGATTATGGAGGATATTATGTGATCTTTGTCCCCCAAGTTTTTATTTGGAAGGAGAGATGCTTTTAGCAAGTGCCCAGAAGGAGCAATAACAGCAGTCCTCTGAAAGGCTTTCTGACACAGCTCTTAAAATTCAAGGACTAAAAATACTGCAAGACCATAAAGGCTGCTATCTGACAGATGGGTTCAAACTGGTTTTGGATAATCTTTTATCCCAAGTCTGTTGAGTTGAGCCTGAGGTAAAGCTGCTGGATGAAGGATGATTTCAAAATGGTGCAGGCTGTTTTAGTAGTGTTTAGTAGAATCCCTGTTAATATTCATCAAAGTTCTGTTGCTGAAGTACTTGCAGCATTTGGAGACCTGCCCTTCAGGATTTGTTAAAACTGAGGTTCAGGTATGATTTCATACAAGTGATAGGAGGGCTTCTGTAATTCTGAGAGTCTGTGCACAGTGGGATGGACTGAAAGACTTCATAGTTGTTCCTTGTGCCTAATTTGAACATCATGATTATGTGCTGCTGATACATTATATTTATATTATACAGCAATGAGCTGGAATATTTAGCTTCTTGAGATGTAGTAGTTCAGTTTTTATATCCTTTTGAATTTTCAGCTACTTAAGTGTTTGAAAAGTGTCTTCATTAGGCATGCTAATAATAAAGTTTGTTTCCTTTTTTTGCACTAGGAAGAATTCTCACCTTTACACTGTAGGATAATTTTGTTCAGGCTACTAAAACAAAATTTGCTTTTTGTATTTGAGCTTGTAAACAGTTCCATTGCTAAACAAGAACACACCAGTGCATTACTGCTTGCCATTGTTCTGCTCTGTACAGAGTTGATAAAATATCTTTTATTTACATAGACTGTTCTAGGAGATTAAGCACAGAAGCACTACAGTAATGTTTAGTGATTCCTTACAGTTTTTAAATTTTTTTTTTTTTTAGAGTTTGGGACAAAGTTATTAGTGGGTCCTGCAAGATTCTTGTTTTTGTTGCTCTGGAGATACTATTGACTTTTAAAATGAAGCTAATAGCATTAAATACTGCAGAGAAAGTCACACAGTTTTTGGAAAATGTAAGTACTCTGTTGTGCTTTGTGTTACTTTTTGTGGTTTATAAAATTGTGTTTCAGCCTTACAGTAATTTACATTTTGCAAACAAGCTATAAGATATTATATTATTTATTGAAAATAGTGTAGGAATGCCAAGGTGGGGAAAGAATGCACATGGATGAGAATAATAGTTTTTTTCTACCAGGAGGTAAGGCTTTCATAGAAGGAAAAGATTTTTAGTCTATGGTGAATATGTGTAATCTATGTTTGTACAGATTTGACAGTATTCCTTGTGATAACTAAAGGATTGTTCTGTAAAAGTAAGTGCAGATGAGGTCAGGTTAAGTTAAAATTTGATGAGGCTCCATTTCTGTCACCTTCTTGGCTCCTTGCCTGAGTGAATCTATAGACTTAAGATAAGTTTTCTATTGATGTAAGGATGGGGTCATGAACCTGACCCTGAACTTCCCTTCTGTTTGTACTAATAGGGTACTATATGTAGTATTGAGCATCACAGCAGGGTTGTGAGATCCCAGTGTAGCCTAGGTTAGTTAGATGAGGTGTCTTTTTGGTCATGGATGGCCAGTGTGAGTTCTGCCTGATGTCAGGTGAGAATTGTGAGATGCCTGAGTGATCATCTTTACTGTTTTGTAATGAAAAGCTTTTTGTCTAAAACCTGGAGCTAATATGGTTGCATGTAGGCCTGAGGGATGGTTGGATGTTTGGGCAGGGAGATGGGATTCTGGTTTAATTTTTCTGTTTCTTTTTTATAAAGACAGAAACAAAATAGTCAAAAGAAGGTACTCTGTGAAGGTATCTTGCCCTTATCTTTTGTAGATCCCTCAAGATAACACTGATGCTATTGTCAGCAAAGCTGTTGATCTGTGGCGCACTCACTGTGGGACTCCAGTACACTCAGTCTGAGAAACAGCTTCACTTACGACAACTTGGGAAAAAAAGACAGTAAAAAAGACATTTTACCACTCTTCCCCCCATTGTTATGTGATGTTCTTCTTTTCATCTTCTGTTTAAAGATGCCGTTGAAGCAAATAATAGCATGGTGACCGATATGTAAATATTTTTCAATAAATACAGATGGAATGGAGATACCTAGTGGCAGTGTGATCATGTCCAGAGTGTTTCTTGGCCAACCAGCTACAGTATTCTTATGGCACAGTGTGCTCTCTCGCTTTTGAGGAAGTAAATTTAACACCTGAAGCAAGGTAAATAGACTTACTTGCAATTTAAAAATGTTTTATATACCAGCTTAAACTTGATATAAGTAATTACTACTTGGAGGTGTTTTTAAGGTGCATTTACTAAGTGTTGGTCTGCTGCAACTCTTTGGTGAGCAAACATGCCTTTACTAGACATATAAATATACTCTATTAATACTGGAAATTTTCGGGTAAATGTTCTAGAAGAGGCATCACAAATTTGAAGTAGAGGACATCACAATGAGCAGGGGTGATACGCTTTTCTGAAATGTCTTCAAATACTTTCTTTTTGTCTCTCGGCCAGCTCTGTGTGGCTGTACTTCCTTCCTTGTTGTTCATGGAAGGTGCTCTAGAAAGTGGCTCTATCCAGTCCTAAAATGCAACTTTGGCCAATAATAAACAATGACTGTTGAGTGCTTGACTCAGAGTTGTAGTAATTTGATTCTTTTTTGGCTTACATTTCAGAATAAATTTAGCCTAGAAATGTAATTCATAGTGTAAGTAAAAGTAGAGTAGTTAGCCCAAGATAGAGGTTTGCAGGAGAACTAGTTATTTTTCATAGAGAAGGGTAAAATTGTATTTCTCCATCTTGCATAGACAAGAGAATTGTACATAAAAAAGTGTTGCTCAAATTGATGCTTTTAGTAAGCTAAATGCCAGTATGTTTCTTGTGCTTGAAAGTGTGTTTAGCGTGCACTTACTGCAGTGCAGACTTGAAATGCTTAGAAGCTTGAGTTTTGTTTTAAATTAGGTCAGGTTTAGCTTCCAACACATTATCTGGGAAAGCTTGGGAATGAGTTTTGGTTACACCTAAAAACCTGGGTAGGTATGTGGTCTGTGCTAGATTCTGAGTTGCTGCTGTCAGTGTTCCTGAAATGCATGAGTTTACCCAGTTTAAAAAAAAAAAGCATGTTTGTGTCTGCTTTGAAAGCCACTCCTGTGCCTCCATGGTCATATAATCATTTAGTTCACTTCAGATAGGGTGATGTGAGTAGGAAAGAGCACATATACATTCTGTGAGTAACAGCACTGCATTCTGGAACAGTGCACAAGTTTTTCAAGTAGTGGCCACACATACCATCTGAGAGACTGCCCAGTTGAATGTTTTTCCTTCAGGCTGCACAGGGTATTGACAGAACCCTGAGTTTTATATGCATTATTCAGGCCTTTACACTGCAGATTCCTTGGCTGTTAAAAAAACAAGCACTTGGTGTTTAGCAGCTTCAGTCCAGAAAGGGAATCAATAACTCATGTTCTGTGAAGAGAGATTTGCTGAATAAGGATTAGAAGTGCCAGTTAGTGTTATTGCATCCAGACGTGCCAGTGACTGTTCCTCCAATCAATATTTGACTGAAGGCTCCAAACTGTTGGGTTTTTTTTTTTTTAGTTTTAATTTTAAAAAAAGCCTTTCACCATCAACAGGCAAGCCCTTTAGCTGCAGAGATGAGAGACAGAGATTTACTTTTGTGAAGGATCACAGAAGGTTTGATGTTGTCAGGGACTTCTTGAGGTCAACTGGTCCAACCCTTATGAAGCAGGGCCACTTGGAGCCAGTTGCCCAGGCCCATGTTCAGATGGCTTTTGAAGGCTTCCTAGAAGTGAGACTCCACTGCTTCTCTAGGTGGCCTGTCCAGTGCTCCATTACTCTCACAGTAAAAACCTTTATGTTTCCACATGAGCAATGGTAATTTTAGTTAAACATTTCAGCTTACGTAAGGTGGATCTTTAAATGCTGTTTCACCTCAGTGTCAGCTGAGGTTTGTGTGCAGCTTTTTCAGCTTCCTGTTAGAAAAAAGAACAAGAGCGCTTCTTTAAATGGAGTGCATTATTTATTCTGGGATGTGCTGAAGGAGGGGAGCTCTCCAGAGAGTAGATAATGGTTTAACTCCATACTTCTTTCACTGACATATGTGTGTATCTTAATAGATCTGTTTCCAAGCTTTCACTGTGGCTTTATGAGAGATACAGTTTACACAGAAAACTGAGTTCCCAAAAGGCTGAAAGTATGAACCTGGGTAACTTATGCTTGGTTAAGTTTGGGTGATGTCTGCTCAGTTGATTATAGTGCTTTAGCTCACAGATGTAATTCCTAAGAGAGCAGGAGGGCAGCTTTGTGAGCTGTTGCTGTCCCCAGCATCTGATGATCTGAGGAAAGATACCTTTGAAATCCCAATCCAGAGCAGAGGCCACCATTTTGGAAGCCTTGTCCTGTACCTCCAGCAGCTGTAATCAGCCTGGAGTTTGGCATATGTGGCCAACAGTTGCTTTTTGACCTCTTGAAGTAAAACACTGCAATAGTTGTTGTGTTCAGCTGGGCACTTTAGTGGGCAGTCCAAATTTGTTCATCTACTATGGACTACTAGTTCCTTACACAGATTGTTTTGAATCTGTACATTGTTGAGCCTCCTACTGAAATCTCTGGTTAATTAATGTGGGGTTGGGATTACCTTTCTTATTTGTGTTCTGTTAGCTCTGTGGGGTTGGGATTACCTTTCTTACTTGTGTTCTGTTAGCTCTATGCCATTCAGAAGGAGTGTCTTAACAAGTCATCTGATGGTCATTTTTCCTGAGAAGTTTGAAAATGACACTACATTATTTCTCCTTGACTACCTGAGTACGTAACTGCTTGCTGTGTGTTTGTTTCTTCAGACAGAACTAGCTGCTAGGAGTATTTTTTAGGCTTTGGGTTTTTTCTTCTTTTTTTTCCCCTGGAGACAATGCTGAAACATTCACTTTTGATAGTAAAAGCCTCTGCTTGCCAAATATGTTCATGGGCTTTGCAAACAAGAAAAATAAGTTTAATTTGGTCCAGTTCTCCCCTCAGGCAGTAATTTATCTTCAGAGAAGTTTAGAGCAGTGCCACATGTCCATGCTTTCCATGTTGTGTGCACAAGTTCTTTTCTAGCTGATGTCCAAATGTGATGAAAACTCCAGATAAGAAAAGTAATGGCAGATGGCAGAGGATGATACTTGGAAAATGATAAGGAATTTGAACTCTAGAAAAAAAACATGTGAGTCAGGAAGAAAAAGCAGGAGAGTGTGGAGAGAAACTCAGCTGAAATACAGTATCTTGGAGATAACCCAGAGCAAGTTGAAGATGATGTCTTTCTGAACACCAAGGCTCCTAACCACAGAGCACAAATGTACAGAACAGCCCAGGTTTGTTCACTCAGGGAAGAATTTTCACACTCATGTTTCAGACTTTGTTGTCTGGAAGCCTTGTTCCAAGGAGTGAGAAGGAGGAATGGGGTGAGGAAGATGATGACAGAGCAGACTCACCCCATCCCTGCACTGAGGGCACTGACTTGTAGCCAGGTACTGCCATGCTGCAGAGCACCTTCGTGCCAGCATGGCTGGATGTCTGCATGCCTCTGTGCCTGCATGCACACTGCTCTGGGGGTGCTGGCAGGCTCATGTTTGGCAGCGTGGGGCTTCCAGTGCCTTTGCAGGGTTTGCTCAGCATGTTTACCTGTTCCTTCTGTCCCTGTGCTCCCCACCACCCAAAAAAATAATGTTGATGTTCACTGGCTGTTATTTTGGACTGCAGATCAGCTCCCAGGCATGTGTGCATGATGTAAAATAAATCCATACGTATGGATTTAGCTTTTTGCATTCTAATCTGGTTGCTTAACAGCTAAGCCTATCTCCTACCTCTCAGGGTTAATGTATCCATGTATGCAAAACTTAGACACTCAGCAAATAGATATTGCAATACTACTCTGCCCTTGTAAGGTCACATTTGGAGTACTGTGTTCTGTTCTGGGCTCCCCAGCACAGGAAAGACAAGGAACTAGAGAGAGTCCAGTTGAGGGCTGTGAAGATGTTTAGGGGACTGGAGCATGTGAGAAAAAGCTGAGAGATCTGGGTCTTTTTAGCTTGGAGAAGACTTAGGGTGATTCTTATCAGTGCTTATAAATACCTAAAAGGCAGGTGGCAAGAGGATGAGGCCACTCTTCACTGATGTGTCAAGATAAGGGGCAGAGGGCACAAGTTGTAAGTTCCATCTGAACATGAGGAAAAATTTATTGTGTGGGTTGACAGAGAGCACTTGAACAGGCTCTCTAAAGAGGTTGTGGAGTCTCTGTCTCTGGGGACCTCTAAGTAAACCTGCTTGAGCTGAGGGTGGACTGTATGATCTCCTGAGGTCCTCTCCAACCCTGACATTCTTTGGTTTGACTCTGAGTGCTGTATCTTATATCCCATTATCAGGGAACATTGGAAGAGAGAGACTGCAGGGTGCACTGGGCTGTGAGTTGTTCCTGTGGGCCTACTCTCTTCAGTTCTGTACTCAGTTTTTTCTGAAGTGGTTTGAAGCAGCTGGTAAAGATAGCATCAATTGCTGAGCTGGTTGCCAGAGGCTCCCTGTTTAATGGAGAATTGATTTTTTTTTTTTTTTTCACCTTCCTCTTTGTTTTCTGCCTAAAGACAACAACAGATTGCAATTTGATTTTTAGTAATTCACTTATTTAGTAGACTTCACTGAAGACACATATCACCAACCTCTCTCTTTTTAAAGGGGAGAAAGTACCCATATGTAACCAAAACACCACAATACCACTAGGGAAGCTGTAGCTTGTTGTGGGTGAAAGGGATCATAATTCAAAAACTAGGATGGTGGTTTTACTTCGTTTATTTATCCAAACCTCACTGGATAGCTACAAACTGTGGCTACCAGAATGGAAATCTATACAAACACATGCCAGTAAGAATTGTCAGGAGGTCAGTGAAAATTTACCCAAATGAAAACTAAACAAAAAAGCCTGCCACTGGAGTTTTGGTCATGGTGTGTCTCAGGATCAGCAATGCAAAGGAACAGAATTTGGTCAGTTAAAGTGTATGGATCTTTAATTTTTGTGTAATTGAAATCTCTTGTTTGCATCAGGGGAGGGGAGCAGTTCCCACCTGCCAGTCACAATGGGAGTGCTGGGTGCAGGTGCAGTGCAGGTGGTTACTTTGGGGTCAGAATTTTTGCACCAATGTAAAAACTGAGCAGCTGAAGCAGAGCTGATACCTTCCATGCCTTTTGCAGAAAGCTAGAGACTGTTTGAGGGTACATTTTATTACATGTTTATTCTTATGAAGAAGGTTTTGGGGTGTTTGGTTTTTTTTTGTCCCTTTTTCCCCTACACAGAAGCTGCTGTTTGTTGCAACCTGAAATTCTGTGCGACCACTGAAACTTCTCAAGGTAAAAAAAAAAAAAGGAATGAGAATAATAAAAAAAAGATGTAAAAGTGCTATGAAAGTAGCTGGATGTGCAGGAAAGTCTCATTTGCTGAACAGCAGCAGCACTTGCTGGTGCTATGCAGGGGCAGCTTAACTACATGGTGCTGCATCCTGGACAGAGATTTGTCAGGAGGGAAAAGAACTGGGCAGTGCTACACATTGACTGGAAGGAGCTGGTTTGTGTGTGTGTGTCCCTGGTGTCAGACTTGTTCTTCATTAGCTTGGTGCTGGGTACAACTCCAGCAGCTGAGGTGCCAGTCATCTGTTGCCTGCCTTCACTGGACCAGCTGACAGTGAGAGCAGAGTGGCTCAGCTGATACCACAACCCATCCATCTGCTCTGGGAAGGCTTCCTTTCCTGCTCTGCTCCTGCTCAGGCACGGGCACTTCTGTCACTGCAGCTGCACTGAGCCTGGCTGCTGGCAGCAGGAGGGCTGGTATCCTCAACTGCACCCATTTGCTACACTGTCAGTCACTGGGACAGAGGGAGATAAAACACACAGGCACAGGGAACACTTTTTTTTAAATGAATTTTTTTAAGAAACTGCATACATCAGAGACAAACAATAATTTAAGTACCATGCAGTTTCAGTATGTACAAAACCTAGGACATAGATATCCAGTTTAATTTTTTTTCTAGTTATTTACATCATTTTCATACAGCCATAATCTGTTAAATTACAATACTGGAAGAGCACATGATTGACAGCCACCACACTCACTCCTATACAAAGACAAACTATATACATACACTTGGATATCAACTGGAAAATGCAACTGGTGCAGGAGTAACTGGGACACATGGGAACACAGGTAATGTGCCCGTCACTTCCTCTTTCTTTACAGAAGTTGTTCCAATCTCGAGCAGACTGAACACCTGGGAAAAATCATTTGTCCCTTTTTTTTTTTTTTTTTTTTCCTGATTTTTTTTCTATTAGCCTAGTCAACTCCAATGGCTTTTTATACAAAATGATTTTATTTGCAGGCACGTTAAGGAGCCCCCATTCACATATAACTATGGGTTAATGTCTCACCCTTTATTTTGTAAGTGCAAGCTTTCACCACTTTTTCACACTAGCTTTCTCTAGGCTTGTTGGAAGTGCTCACTGTTGGTTTACAGTGTTTCCTCTGTACAGATGGCACTGGAGAAATAAAGGGTGAGTTTGGTGATTAGTTGCAGTGATGACAAAGTGCTGTAGTTACAATATTATTAGGCTGAAATATATTTGTGTAATGAACTCACTAGCTTGTTTCAGTTAACATAAACAGTAAAAAGTCTATGACATTCTTTTCCCCCCTTCTCTTCTGATAATGTCTCGAGTGTGAACTTAAGAGTGTCTAGGAATTTTCTAGCCACAAAAACTGGCCTGAGCCCTGCCCCAGGGAGCCTTCAGCCTGAAACTTCTCCAGTTAATAAGTACCCAGCCAGTGGGGTGCAGGGTGGCAGAAGGCCACAGGGCTTCCCCTTGAGTCAGAAATACATTGCCAGGTCCCTATAGCCTGCTGCTGGTGAGGCTCTGGGGATGATACCACCCTCCTTGTGTTTCCTCACCATCATATTCTTTTTTCTTTTATTCAAACAATCAAAACTTCTGTCTAGACACTTGGGAACTACTTTTCCCATCCCACCTGACCAGTCCCCACTGCTCCCCACCTTCCCCCAGGCTTCCACTTCCTCTTTCCATAGGCTGTAGGACAGCTGTCACAGTACTTGCACGTTTTCAGTATGAATAAACTATCAGGATTCAGTACGTTAGAACCAAAATGATTTTCCTCCTTGACTTTAGAATATTATCTCTATTATCAGTCCTGGAGATGGAGTATTGGAATAGCCATCTTTTGTTCTGGCTGATTTTTCTATTCTTTAGACCCGATTACCTTCTTTATTACTACTATTAATTACTTTATTCCTATTAACTACTCAAAATCTGAATGAGGACTGCCGTGAACTGTGATGTTAGCAGAGCCTTAGCAGGAGTGCCATCACCTTTATGTCCTACACATAGTCCAGGCTGAAGGGGAGCAAATCATGACTGTTTGGTTTGTTTTGTTGATTTTTATTTTCACCCTTAACAGAATCACAACTACTTTGCCATTTAGAGATGGCTTTCACAGATGAGAAGACAAGTGCTCAAACCCCCCCCAGATTTAAAAAAAAAAGGAGTAGCTGTTCCTCAGGCTGCTTGCAGCTTCCCATGGATGCCTGCAGTGGGTGTGCAAACTGAGGACGGGCATTGTTCTGGCACTGACAGGTTGCTGAAGAATGCCTTGCCATGAATTTGCAAAATACCCACACCCAATGAAGCTAAAAACCAGATGAAATGCCAGTTCTACAATGCTTACCACAATGCCAAACACTTTATATGGCTTCTTTCTCCTCACCCTTCCCCTTTTCAGTAATAAGCTCTACTTTTAACTGGGGAGAAATATGGCAGTTCTTCCACTGTGTCCTGGTGTCTGCTTAGCCAGAGTTAATAAAATTAAAATTAAAAAATAATAATAATAATTAAAAAAAAAACAGGTTTGCTCTGCATGTAGCTGCCCTGCACACAGCATGAATCCTGAGGCAGGCAGAGGGGTAAGTGGTCAGCAGGGACCTGCCCTGAGCCCACCCAGATAAAGGCAGGGTGCTGGGGAACATGTGGCTGTCACCCAAGGCTGGGCTGTCACAGCTCTCAGGCAGTGCCCAAGGGTTTATTCAGGCTGCCAGACTGGCAGGTGTGGGCACTGGTGGGGTCTGTGTCCACAAGGGACAGTGGCAGTACCCAGACTGCCCATTCCCCTGGGGACTCCAGCACTGACAAGAGGCTGACAGCACCAGTCTGCTACTTCCATCTCTTTCCTCTTCATTTTAAACATAAAATTAAAAAAAAAAAATAATCTTAGTTATTCCTTCCAGCAGCCTACCGAGACTTGTGATTTCTGTTGCTGCTGCTCCTTAAATGGAGTCTCCTCCTTTCTTTCCCTTTCAAACAGAACCTCTGAGCTAATGATGCCAAGGCAGGTAAGGGGATCCATCCTGGGAATGTTTGTTGCTCTTCAAAACAGCTGCAGAGCCCTTTCCTTATACAGTGTTTGTGTAGTCAAAAGCGTAGAGTTTTGTTTTCCCTTTTTAAAGCTGTGATGCAGTCCTTTTACACGTGTATGTGAATGAATTTAACAACACAAACCCCAAATCTTATTGAAAATAACCCCAAAGGGGTGTATGCCTGGCTAGTACATTAGTGCTCTGTCTTTGCTGTGCTGAGCTGATAACACTGCACATCAAAGGCTTTCACCACTGATGAACCTGCAGCTAAAGCAACTGTGAGCTGGTGATACAGGGAGCATCATAATGTGTGTTTCTTCTGAAATAACTCCTGAGTTCTGGTAAGCACATCACATCAGAGGCACCATGCCTCAAAAATGAGGCACCCAAAACCAGCTTGGTTTTTTTTTAACTTTCCTTTGTAGCATCTTCCATCCTGCAACAACAGCTGGTTTTTATTTAATAGCTAATAAGCCATAGCAGTGCGAGGATGGCCACAGAAGAGAATGAAATGTGAAATGCTTCTGCTTGCCTCTGATGGAAAGCAAATTTGTGAGGTATTGAGTACCATCACTGAGCATAAATGTTTGTTGGGCAGGCTGGATGCCCAGGAAACTCCACGGGCAACTCACAGTCCTTCTGCTTTACTCCTGCTACCAGAGGAATGAGATGGAGGCCTGAGAAGAGGCAGGAGTGTTGGCACTGTGCAGCACTGGCCATCAGATGCTTGTGAGAGGCTTCTTGGCCCCTGATGAGGGGAGAGCAAAGTTAGCATGGCATCAGGGGAATGTAGAGAGGAAGCAAGCACAGAGTGGATAGGTACATGGAAGACAGGGGAAAGAAAAAATAAAGTAGTAACAGAAATAACAGTATAATAAAAAAACTTTGGCCTCTGTTCAAACTGTCAAAGCAAAATATTATAGAAGAAAAAAAAGGTGTCCTGAAGTAATAATCTGGAACTTCTTACAGTAATGTTGCTACAGTGCTTTGGGCCATTGGTCCAAAAAAATGGCATAATAATTTCTTGTTAGAGCTGGAAAGGAATCCTAGACAATGTTTGCCCCAGCTTGCTGGCATTACACTAGTTAAGGACTTGATTTTGGAAGGTGCTGGCCTAAGTTCAGAAAGCACTTAAATGTGTGCAGCTTCAATGAAGCTTGTCAGACATGTTCTTGACTTATAGTGAGGCTGTTTGCATGCTTAGTGTTAAGCACATGCTTAAGTTGGCAGCTAAACCAGGCCCAGAGTGACCAGCTCGCTGAGCTCTTACTTGGTCAGTTTGTGTGTTAAACCACTTATAATAAAAATAAATTAAAACCAAAACAGAACACCTCTGAATTCTCCTGTCTTTATGCTTCAGCTCTGGTACCATGACAAGTCCCACCATCCATACCAATGCACCAGACTCCTCCTGTTAGGCCACATCACACAATTTGTCGTGTTTTCCTCAGGATGATTTTAGGATCAGTGCTTAAAACACCTGATACAGAGAGGAGAGATGTCCCTCACCAAACCCCCAGCCAAACCAAGTTCCTCCTGTTGTGTCCCTCTGCAGGGACGGTGGGAATCTCGGCCTTTCTCCTTGCTGGGAACGTGTCAGCCCTCACACAGTCACCAGGCTTGGGTGTAAAAACAAACTACAAGCTGAGCGAATGCCATGCAGTGACCATGAAGAGATGGGTTTTGCTTGCTTGTCCTCAGCATTCTTGTCGCTTTTATTGCTGATGGGTTCACAACTGGGTTTAGAAAGTTCTGCTTGCCAGAGATGAAAATAAAGCAGTTGCTAGAACTGAACCAGCCTTCAGCAGGGTGTCCTGTTCTCCACAGGTGATGCCTTTTTCTGCTTGGGAGCCGAACAATGCGTAAGCTTCTCCAGGGAAAGAAATGCCTTCCTAGTCAGATGATATTCACAGGTGAGCTGGCCCGTAGAGGAGTTTTCCTCCTGTACTGTCCTCATAAGGTGCTCGCAGCCTGAAAGTAGTGTTTGGTATAAGTGCTTTAGTGCCACAGGTGCCACTCTTCTGGAGACTGCACCCAGGCCGTAAATTCCCTGAACACCATCTTGGGGCTCTCTAGAATTGATGACAGAGGCTCGTCAGGATGAAGGGTGCCTGAAGATGAAATGGATGCACCACCAGCTGGGCTTGAACATGTATGGCAAATCCACATGCTGGAAAAGTCTTATTACATAGATGCCAAGTCTTGGCACAATTCCCACCAGGGGTATTTTCTGTTATTGAAGCTTGAACCAGCGGGTTTGATGATGATGCAATACCCATCACATGTAAATACAATTTTCCTTTTTTCATATTTATTTTTCTACTCTTTTTTTTTCCTTTTTTTTTTTTTTTTTTTTTTTTAGAAAAAGGAGGTTCAGAAGATTTACATTGTACGTAACAGGGAAGTGAATAATACCAGCACTTATGGTTCCTTTTAGTTATGTTTTGAAGATGGCATAGTAGTCAGAATTGAACTGCTACGGTCTATGAAACCTAAAACCCGAGGTGAAAAAAAAAGAATTAGTAAGATAATATCCTCTCATGCACATTATACATTAAACAAATGGAGACTAATTGCTACAGTGCCACAATTAGGCAGCTCGATTCCTGTAGCACCAACATCAGCCACACTATGAACCCAAAGCAGACATTGACACTTCCTTGGTCATTGCCAGTTTCACAGTCCACAGACATAAGCAGTTTGCACCAAAATCTACCAAAACCACTTTGGATCCATCCTGTGCGATCCCTGAGTAAGTTATTTCACATCAGCCAATCCTCTTTCAGAGCACACTATGCCTGATTCCACAAAAATTGTCTGTTTTAGACAAACCATACACAGTTTAGCCACATGCAGTTCAAGATATTCATTAATATCAGAGGCTAAACAGACAAGTAGAGCTAAAGTGGCCACCTTTCTGCACCTTGTATCAGGAGGCTTGGGTTTGTAAGCTCTGCAAATGTATCTTTTAAAAAACTTTGATTTTTTTTTTTCACTCTATCTATCATGAATTAATGTGTCCCACTAGTAGGGCAACACTCACATTCTTTGCTAAGCTCATGCCACTGCTTAATGACATGAATAGCTCATTACCTTGCTAATGATTTTATAATGGTGATTTATCTAAGTTTGTTTAAGGGAATTACTCTTTTGTTTAAGCATGTTTCCTCCGAGCACGTATTTCCTGAAGCCACTTGTGAAACCAGTAAGTCCTGCTGAGCTTCAGAAAAACCCCAATTTCTTTTGTATTAGCTATACCTTGTATAGCTGGTGTGTCTGGTACAGACTTGGTGAGTCAAAGCCACTCGGTGGCTTTCAGACACAAGCTGAGTCACCTCAGAGGGTCATTGCTCACCCCAGCACTGGAAGAGAAGCAGAATACTGCCCAGAAATCTGTGAAAGCCAAGCATCTGTGAGACTCTGGGAAAACTAAACCAGTCTCTTACGTCTGTGGCATGCTAAAGGCCTTATGGAAATCAATGGAACCCTCAGTGGAGCTCAACTTGTAGCAACACCCCCTTTAAAACAGCCTCATTCTTTCTGAATTTGTCACTGCTATCCTGGAGGAGTGAACCAAATGTCTCTCAGAGACTCATTCACCGAGGTCAATAGGTCTAGGCCAACTTCAAACCCTAAAGCTGCTTCCAGCCCAAAGCAGCTGGATTGTCTCTAGCAGCACTCAGCTATTAGAAAGCCTGGTGCAGCCATCCTAGCACGTGCTAGAGAGTAGAAGGGAGATCATTTCTGCAAGGGAATAGATGCATAATGCATGTGGTGACTTTTAATATAATTATTAATTTATACACATAAAAATCCCCTCATACAAAATTAATTCTGCCTTAAGCTTTTCCTGTATTTTCTTAACAGTATGAACTGCATTTCTTACGTGCACCTAGCTGGTGAATGTGTTCATACCAGGGCAGCTCCCATTTTGCACCAGATGTCACTGTCACTTGTCTTCAACACCTAATGCTTGTCTCTGACATCTAACAACGAGTAGGGGGTTAATGTTGATTTGTCAAGGCCTGGATTCAGCTGAAACACCAGGAGTCCAGCTCCTCTTAGCATCAAAGCCAGAGCAGACTCAGCAGAGGCTGTGTGAGGGATGTGCCCTGACCTTTCAGTGAGCCTCAGCCATAGCTGGTGGAAGGTGAGGGCTGTTAGTTTGGGGTCATGGATAATTCATTCAGCCTCGACCTTTTCAACTAAGAAAAGCCTGAAAGCTTAAAAAATGAGTGCCTCTTGTAATGCTGATCTTGCTGTTTCCCCACTGCATCACCTGTTTGTGGGATGTGAAGTACAGGACTGAGAGACAGAGAGATTTGTGTGTGTACTGTGCAACTGTGCTCATGGGTCCTTGAGTGTGCACCCATTCACACCTTGCTACGTGCTGGCTCTACAAGAGCTCCCTCCTTCAGTCACCAACACTATTTACTTTTGATACAAGAAGAACAGATATGCAGCTCAAGGATGATGATTTAAAAAATAAAACGAAAAGAGGCTACACTTTATTAAACAGATGGCGGGTGCCTCCACACAGCCATGTAACGAGGCAAAATGACTTTGTCTGCATGAGTTTCTCCCACAGCCTGTAATTCTAAAGGTGGTTTAGACCTCATGGTGTGTTCAATGGGTGTTGGAGGAAGAGGGTTTTTTTCTGAAAACAACAGTATTTATTGATAATCTTAAAAAATTAATCTCATCTTACCTTGTTAGATGCCTACTTAATTCATGAACTTCCATTTCAGAGCTTTTAAATTCATTAAGCTCTTTTCGAATGGCTGCCTGCAAAGGAAAAATAAACTCACAAATGTATAAATGAGGGAGATCAAAATAAGTTCACTTTGTTTTCAAAACAGTATATTACAAGTGAAGCAGATAGCATCAGAGAAAGAAAGAAAAAGACAAGACTTTTAAAAAGGGAAAAGGAGCAGAACATGTTCTAAATCACATAAAGGAAAAATATAAATGCTGCAGTGGAATGGCTCAATTTAAAAACATATTGTAGACAACAGCATAGATACAGAACACAATTCTGGCTTTTTATGTATAAAATCCAAATAAGCTTTAGAAAAAAAAATAAGGTGCCAGAGTTTCTCAAACACTGTGACCTTTTTCAGAGCTGGACTGTGAGTAAATTTTGCCTCGATCTCACCAGACTTGTATTTGAGATGTCTCCTGCCCTTATGGAGTCCTGAATTTCCTTGGATGAAGTTACCTGAAGTAGCTGAGCTTACAATGAAGGAGAAGGGCTCTCTGTCCTCCTCACTGCCTTAGATTGTGCCCCTCTGCCCTCCTCCCTTCTGACCCAGCTGGGTCATTTACTGATCTGATTCCACTCATTAATCCAGCAGAAAACTAGCCCCAGGTGGTTGTAGTCAGCATCTACAGAGGACCCAGTTACCTAGAGCATCTGCAGTTGTCCAGGAGGGAAAAGAAAACCTGGGATGACTTGCAGGAGGAGAAATGTTGAAGAATAAAGGAGTGACTTGGAGGGACTCAGTGCTGTGGTGGAGAGGGCACTCAGCAGAACTGGTTCAAGTGCCAAATCCCAAAGTCAAGGCTTGTGCAGTCCTGTGATACTTGCAGCTCACAACTGAGCATCACTGAGTGTTGGGAGAGGACAAACAATGCTCCCACAGGCCCAAGGTGTGTGCCCCTGCATTTCTGTGTGATCCTGAAATCATCACCAACAGCTGCAAGTGGCTGCTCCAGCTGATGGTATTTGTGTCTGTTGGGAATTTTTCTTGATGAAGGAAATCTAAACTAGCACCAACAGCATGAGCCCAAACCTTTAGGAAAGATTTCCTAAAGGAAGATTTCCTTTAGGAAATCTAAACTAGCACCAAACAGCATGAGCCAGCTTTTGCAACAGTCAGTGATGCAGTCACCAACTACCTTTGCCTTGATGAGCCCTAAGTGATACATTTTCTGAGAGGGATCTACAGAAAAGTGCCCTTGTACTATTTCTGCACAGCTCTGTTTTTTTTTATTTACCTTAGAAATGTCTGTCAGGCTCTGCCTCCATCTACAGGGACAGAGCAATAGCTATGCAGCAGCTCAGGGCCTGCCTTCAGCAGATCACTTGGTTGCTTAAGTGACTCTGAAGGAGGACACATGGGCTGAAATCTATTCCCCCCTGCACCCCTCATGTGTTAGAGAGATTGAGAATGCTCTTTTTATTCCTCTAACAGTCAGACCTTGTGAAGATGAAGTCAGACTGAAGGCACTTCCCTACATCCAGCAATAGAGAGCAAGAACTACTGACAAGAGGAAAGCCCATTACCAAAATGTATTTTTGCAATAAATCTAGCCAGTGCTGACCCAGGAAGATGCAGAAATCAGAATATTGCCCACATCACCCAACCCCCAAAATGAATGTGCTTCCTTATGCCATAAGGGGCATTAATGTTAGAATGACAAACAATTCTTCTTCTGCTGTGCTGAGAAAAGGTCCATTTGGAGAGTTTAAGCCCTTTGCTCTGGGCATGGACTTAGGACATGCATTGATAAAAAGTAGCCTCAGAGTAGAATCACAGATTTATAGAATCATAGAATGGTTTGGGTTGGAAGGGACCTTAAAGATCATCCAAGTTCCAACCCCCCTGCATGGGCAGGGACACCTTCCACTAGCTCAGTTTGCTCAAGGCCCCATCCAACCTGGCCTTGAACACTTCCAGGGAGGGAAGTACTTTGCCTTAATACTGAATTCTCTAGCAGGCTACATTTAATAGTTGTATTTAATACTTGTTTTCACTGGATGCAGCAGGACCTCTCTGGACACCAAATATTCTCCTTTCCCAGCTGAAGTTTCTCCATGCTTTCCATGTTAGACAGTGATCTCTCAAAGGCTGCAGAACCAGATGGAGTTCCCTTCCTCATCTACCAACTGGGAGGATTTAATTAAGTCAGCTCAATACGAGAACTGTGCATGTCCTTTGGTTAAATTCTACAAGTGGAATGGGCTGCCCTTTCCTCTGTGGATAAATGCCAGGGCACCATAAATGAGTGGCATGGTCAGGAATCCTGCTCCTGTCTAAACACTGGACATCATGGTCTCCATCTTGGCATCGGTCCCACAGCAAAGAAATAGTCAGATACCTGGTAGTTTTAAAAATGACATGGGCATCATAGAGTGACTAGAGCATGGGAGTCATTAATTAGCCTTGTAGTCCTCTTTCCTTATAGTGGCCATAAACTGTTTAAGTTTTCTTCCTAAGGCACCATTAAGACCCTCAGGATATGGTTGGTAAAATTTGCCAGCAATTTAACTCCTCTGCCACCAGTGCTTTCACCAGACACACCACTTAGTGAAGGCCCCACTGGTTCTCAGAGGACAGCACACTCAATACCAAATAAGCAGCATTTCTTCATCTGCAGGTCTCATGCAATTAGGTTGCTGATGTCTGGAAAGCACCATCATCATGTAAATTAATAGAATATTATGGTTTTCTTACACTTCATAGTCTTCCTTTAGCCTTTTTCTTTGCCTTGTCATATAAAAATGTCAGTAAACCCACTGCATGCCCCTCCGTATCTGTGTAGGCCTTGTCAAAATAGTCCTTGGGAAACATGGAAAGTTCCAGTTTCCATGGAACTGGAAAGTTCCATGACTTTCCAGTTAAAGCGCATGCTGCTGGGAAAAAGGCACCCATAGAACAGAGCTGCAGCTTATACAACGTCTTTTGGAGATTCTTTGGGATCTGCTCTTCAGTTCAATACAGTAGTTATTTTTGCTACAGTGTATTGCAAACAGATGAATGTGAATTGAATTCATAAATTCCTCTGTAGTCAACTGGAAAAAGCAGTTCAATTATGTTAGAAAGAAAAAAAAAAAAGTGTTTGCATATTTTTTTAAAATTTCTTCTTTTTCCATTTCCCTTACATTTTGGTAACTTTTTCTTTCGGTAGGAGTTAAAAAATTTCTCTGATTTAACTAAGGAGAGATGTTTCAGCACTTCAAGAATGTTCCTCTAGGACTTACAAATTTTCTAAAATCTAATCTTATTTTGCTAGTTTTAAGCCACATGTACAAGAAAAATGTGCTTAAGATGTACATTTTATAGTGTAAATCTTGGAGTCTCAATAACTTCCAATAATCTTGGAACCTCCTACTAGTGTGAGATCTCTAGAGATCAGTATCAGTGGTGTCTGTGAAATACTTAGTGTATTTCATTTCTTTATTTCAAAACATCTAAATACAGTATCTATTCTTTCCTTCCCCCCTGCAAATACTCAGCAGAACTTATTTTACATACTTTTTGACAGAATGTGCAACAGTTGGGTTTTTGCCCACTCCTTTAGAATAACTCAGAACTCTTAGAATTAAAATGGATCCTTTGAAAGAACCACATTTGGGAAATGCAAAGGAATGTGCATCACTTACACCTCATCTAAGATTTAAAACAAACGATTTAAATACATTTTCAGATGAGTCCTAATTACTATAATTTTCTGCACAGAGCAGAAATCCTGAGTAAATGTCCCTGTCATAACACACTAGAGAGAAGTTACCTGGCTTTGGTGGCAGGTGCTTTTGCCAAATATTTGACCCACTGCCATTGTTGCACCCAGGCCTGCCCTGTCCTGGCACAGCAGTTCTGGTGAGTGCTGCTGTCACACTGCTCTGCTAGGACTTGCAGGAGCTCTCAGCTGGCAGCATTACATGGGAAGACCAAAGCCACCAAACAACACAGCTGCCACTGAGACCTTTCCTCAAGGACCCTGAGAACTCTCTCCTCTCTAACTCCTATAATGCTGCTGGGCTTGCTCCCAGTTTTCACACATGTAGGAGCCTTCTTGCCAAAGATTTTTGACTCGAGCAGCAAACTTCTGAATTGTAATAAACCACAGGTGGGCTGGGAAGGGACATCAGGTGAAGGTCTGGGACCTGAGGGATGCTGTGACATGCTCTAGATATTCAGATCACGGCTCTCCTGAAGCTGTCCCACTTACTTTGTCAGCGGCTGTGAGTCGTGTCCACGGTTTGTCTGCCCTCCTGTCATAGTCCTGTGCATCTGCCACTTCTACATAGTCACTGAAACGGATGAGGATCTTCCTCTCACGAAGCTCTTCTACTGTGGGCCTTTGGCTCAGCTGCAGGTTTGAGGAAAGAAGGCAAGAAGACATCAGAACACTGCTTTTTTCCCAGCGAAGTGGTGCTTGGGGGTTAATTTTACTACAACCATAATTACGATAATGAGAGGGTTCAGGTATACCCAGTACCACTGTTTTTATGAGCCTTTCACAGAATTGCTTTGTGGGAGATAACCTCTTACTACATAGCACTTTGAATACCATCCCACCTTGCTGCTGCCCACTCTTGTTTGGGAAGCAGCTGTGACCGGAAGGAAACCCCTATCCCTGGCTGAGGTTGATCCACCCTGGCAGAAATGGGATCTGAGAAGAGAAAGTCTCCCAGTGCACTGATGTCTCAGGAGGAGATGAAGACCACAACAGAGCTTTAAAACTTCCTGTGCAGACTGTACACTCCCCAGCCTTGAGCTGCTCTGTGTGTGTCTGTGCTGCCTGGGAAGAGTCAAGCACTGAGGAGCTCCTGCTCTGAATTATGGGCAAAGGGTGACAAATGTCTTTCCTTACCTGGCAGAGCTCCTCTGCACACAGAGCTCCTCTACACAACTTGTACAAGCCTCCTCTTATTTCTTCCATGAGTTTCACACCAAAAGCCCTGTTTTATATACCTGTTGCTTAGATCAGCCATGCACTGATCAGACAAAGACCTATGCAGTGGGTTAGCAAGATGCATGATGCTCTGAACTCAGATTACAGGTTTTGGGGACCGTTTTTAAAAAACTAAATGTATACAGAGTAGAGATAACTTTTTTTTTTTTTTTTTTTTTTTTTTTGACAACAGAACAAACCTATCTGTGAGCTAGAATACCATGTCAGAAAAGCCAGAGGGCACAATAAAGTAGATCGAAACATGTATAGATTTAAAAATGGTATTTTTCACTCTAGCAGAACAAAACTGCCTCTTCAGCCTGCAGCCCGGATACCTATACCTAAGTCACCAGCCAAACCCAAACTGTGATGAATAGATAAGCTTTTAACAAAAGCAAGCAAACTAAACTGCTATACCATGCTGGGAGTATAAGCACAGTGACACTATGAGTGAGGCTTCTCTCTGTCCTACAATTCATCTTGAATATGGTTTCAAATTGCTAGGTTTTTCTAGCAGCCCTAATACTAGAACTGCAGGTTTGTTAGAACTGATGCATTATTACTGAGAGACCACAACCAACTACTGCTTTCAATCATTTAATATCTAAGCCCTTACTATGAGAATAGAGAATCTTATGCTGAAATATTATTATGACTACATCCCAAAATTCAAAAGATATGGGTGAGACTTCATCTTTACTTGCATTAACTGCTTCTCTTCTTACAGCAGCACCAATTAAAGATGAATCACCAATATTATCTGTACCTTTCTCAGCTTTTACCAGTTTAGGACACAGCCTAGATGTTGTTTCAAATTAGGATGGATTTTTTTAAAAATAAAATGTCTGACTATTTGGAGTATGATGACAACCAAAACATGAAATCTTGTAAATTAAACTCTGTGTTTCTAAATGGCTACAAAGGAAGGAGCTCCTCTAAGCTTTCCAAGCTGGAAGAGGACTTTCACAAAATAAGGGCTCTACTTCACAGCTTCTCTCAGCTCTGGACATTAGCTGGCTTTTCTTTTTTTTCTTTTTTCCTTTTCTTTTTTTTTATTTTTTTTTATTTTTTTTTTTAATTAAGTTTTTATGAATCTAATTTATTACCAAGTTTGTACA
Organism: Heliangelus exortis; assembly: GCF_036169615.1. Taxonomy (NCBI): domain Eukaryota; kingdom Metazoa; phylum Chordata; class Aves; order Apodiformes; family Trochilidae; genus Heliangelus; species Heliangelus exortis. Next base: position 63,518,104 of record NC_092423.1, read on the forward strand.
CAGGAGAAAGGGAGAAGGCAGGTGGCTGTTGATCCACTGAAATGTACCATGCCAGGCTGATGTCTGGGTGGTTTGAAGAGCACAGAAGCACCAAGAGCCATAGAGTACACTTTTGCCAGCAATGGGAATTCACTGCTGGTATTTACCTCAATGTTGCCCTGCATCTTAAGCAGCTAATCTGGCTTCCTTGGTGTGGGTTCAAATCAAAGAAATGATGGTAAGTGATGAAATGAGACAAATCTTAGGTAAGATCTCATGCTTTCAAATGCACAACAAGCAAATCAGGTGCATCACCTGCACATTTTACACCACTGAAACTCACTGCGACCCTTCATTTGGACATGAAGAACAGTGCACTGAGTTACATATGAAAAAATGTTAAGGGCATGAGCACATTATAGATTATTAGGGTTAATTTGCATTTTTCACTCTTAGGTGATGCTCTCTTCCTCCTTAGTCATACAGCTATTACTGTTTATTATTTATTTTTAGATGTTCTGCCTTTGCTTCAGGACCCTACAACCACTGCAATTCCAGATACTTATATGCCCCATTGGAGTGGAGGGCAGTGCCCCCACCCCCAGAGAGTAAGTGGAAAAAGTGAAGTACAGAGACTGAGCAACCAGCTCAGAAGGCCTGGGGCAGAGCTATGAACACAAAAAAGATCAACTGACCCTAGAGTCAGTGCTCTGGCTGTGAAAGAGAGTCCTGAAATTTTGTACCACACACTTCATCTGTTGTCATAAATCTACATGTATTTACATATAAAAATACATAGACACAAAATATATTCAGTATATTAAACCAGAGTGCCAGCCTGAACATACTAAATGAAAAGAGAAGGACAACCACACTGTGTGGTTTTCTAAAAACAATTAATTAAAACTGAATGGTTAAGGCACTGCCCTGCCTCTTTCTCCTGACACTGCAGCAGTATCTTGTGAGTGGCAAAGCACAAAGGTCTTTTCAGCATGTCTGGGCTATCCAGATCACCCTTGACTCTTAAATATCTGGAAAAATATCTGTGTAATAGACTCTGGGTGGCTCCACTTCAGATGTCAGTTCAATATCTGTTTGCAATAAGAGTACAGCTCACCTGAGATCTCACCTTGGAATTTATTTTTATGACCTGTGACCTGTGGTCTCTTCGATCAAGACTGCTTAATGATAAACAATCCTTCAGCACCTGAGAATGAGCTCTGCTTCTTCTAACAGGCAGAAAAAATAGGGAACATTTGAAACTTTCAGTAAAAGGACGTGGTAAAGGACAATATGCAATTGCTTGCACAAGGCAGTGGTGCTCCAAGAGGGGAGGCAGGGATGCTGTTCATTGAGCTGGACTCTTTTTCTCTTCTGTTAATGTCAAAGGGATGTGCATGTCTAGACTTTTTCTGGTGTGCCACCTGGGCATATAAATTTCTCTTCACCATTTTGTGAAGATTCTTGAGCTGAGGGCGCAGGGTAATTTTATGGCAAGTGACCTCATTATTTAAGTGTGAAGAAGGGCAAAAATTCCTTTCAAAGTAAATGGATTTGTATTAATGCAAAGTGAGGACGGCACCTCCCGTGTCATGAAAGGTCAGATTCTCCTCTGTATATTCTGGATCACTGGAGATAAAACGGGCACGTTTCAAGCTTTGATATTAAGCCAATTTGCAAGTAAAGGTTTAACACAAAACCCCTTTGTTCTCAGCACAGGAAATGGAGCAAACCCAAGCACTGCCACCAGGTAAGGTGGAGGGCGATGTACTCTTGCCAGACTGGTCTTGGGATTTAGTTAAATATGAAATGCTGAGCTTGTTTCACTTCAGTCACAATGAATCTTGTTGTCTGGTCCCTTCCTTGTTATCTGCTTTTCTACCTTGTTAAAATATTATTGGTGTTATTTAAGGAAGAAACCAAGGTGAAAATTTACAGATCCTTAACTAGCAGCACACACAACCCCCCTCTGCTTTGCTTCCCACCTTTTGTGGTAAGACATAGGAGCACGATGCCCCAGATACTTTTCCCTCTTACTATTAATGCAGTTTATCCAAATTAACTGCTAACCTTTAACCTTTTTTCTTCCCTGACCTTTCTCCTCCCTGTGATGAGTCCCACCTCATTCAAGAGTTCACTATTTTGAAACAGCCTGTGCAGATGCAAGCCAGCAGAGGTCAATTGAAGAAAAGACTGAATAGAAAGACAATTCCCAGTAAGGCATCAGTGAACCGAGAGTTTAAGTTGTACCAGGGCAGGAATTTAATGGGAGCAAACATTTCAGATTATTGCATGGGTTTTAAGGAACAGCTCATCATTTTGGCTGTCGATATTACAGATGCAGGGTTTTTTTAGTTTTGGAGCTAGACTTCTGGGAAAAATTAGCTATTGACAGTGGGGGATAGGAAGCTCTACGCAATGGCGAGCAGGATGCTATTTGAGAGAAGAGAAGGTAGGAAAAGATGACTTTTAGTCCTCTTTGCAAGTGATTTGTAATGTGTTCTGTTAATCGAGGCTATGACTCTCTCTCTGTAATGAAAGTCCTCAGGGGGAGTTCAGGCTTGTGTTAATTGCCTTGGTGCTCGGCCAAATTCACTGCAGTTCAGAGAAAATAAATTCTTAGTAGTAATTCCTGGGGGCCCTCTTTGTGGAGGGGACCCACCTGCAACACATCTCCCAGAGGGAACTCTGTGCATTAATATTCCTGGAATGGGCCTGTGGGGCAAGACCAGTGCTCAGAGAAACACCCTCCTGATCCACATGTCCCTCCAACAAAGCTGCTCCGTGGGCCCCGAGGGGCAGGGAGAGGGAGCACGGGGTGGCTGGATGTGCATAACCCATCCATGGGCATCTCAGGTAACAGGCAAAAACTCTTCACCTCTCCTTCCTTAGGGAGGAGGGAGATAAACTGCAGAGAAACTGTACAAAAAAGCATTTGCCTCCATTTTGCTCTTTGAATGGCAGCTAGTCCCTATCCCCAGTTAATTTGGAGTTAGATTAATCTGAGAGGATGAAAAGTGCTTAAAGGGCAGCTTTCTATAGGTCACCTGTTTTTTTTAATTTTATTTTTTAGAAATTGCCTGTCTGGATGATGAATTCAACTGGATATTTATTGCTGACTTTAATAAGACATCTAGACCTAGCAAGGTAATCTTACTTATTACAGCATGTCATGTTACAACTAATCATAATAATACTGTAACAAAATGTCAGCACTGAAAGAATTTTAGGAACAGGTTTTTAATGGATGAAGTGGGTTGTTCCCTTGGAGTTGGAATGACACCATCAAAAAACTGGGGTCAGCAGCAGCTGCTGTAGTGCAAGGTCAAAAGTTCTTTCAGTGGCTTCTCCAGAACCCCTTCCCTTCTTATTACCAACTACACCTGGTTACAAGGAGGCAACACGGCACACTTTTCCTTATGTTGAATTTACCCTGTGGGCATCTGTGTACATTAAACCTCAGTGGAAAGAGAAGGGTCTGCTGGGCAAAACACTTGCTGTGCTCAGTATAACTTCTGCTTGATCTGAGGTTCAAAGTCCTTTGGTAATAAGACTTCAGCATGAATCGACAGAAGGAGTCTGCACTCTGCTGTAGACACAATGACACCTCTGGGACCTGCTCATGAAAGACAGGGTTGGGGAATAACAACAATTTTTGCAGGATTCACTAGGTGGTGGGCATTTCTAGTTGGTATCTGTCCACTTTATTCCCTTCTTCTAGTGATTTCTGAGCTTTTATGACAGCATGTTTGGTAACTGAGAACAGAATTTAGGACAGGCCCAGGATTCTTCGTTTAAAATTATGTGTGTCACTAGAGCAACTTACAACAGCTAAAAAAAGATGATCAAAATCAAACAGTGCTAATATATGTAGCTGCCAACCTCACAAACATGGGGAGAAAAATCCTTACTAGGGAATAAGCAAAAAAAGGCTAAAAGAAAGGTGACCAGAAACAGAGGTATAAACACTGAAGAGCTGACTGCCAGGGGCTCAGACTGATGCTGCTCTCACCATTGTTACAAATTAAAAGTTCAATCAAGACAAAAGAAGAAATCCTGTAGAAGACTGATGAGGTCTCAGGGAGCAGATGCTGCTTCCATGGCATAGCAGCCTGGACTACATCAGCAACTGTGGCCTCTGCCTGCAGCAGAAAATTCATGTGCTTTGTGTTTTTCCTACAGAACAGCAGAAAGGCAGGGCAGTAATGCCAGTTGAGTTACCCAGCCTCCATTTCTTAGGCAGAAGATTGGGTAGAGGTAACTTTGTTTTTTTATCTACTACAGCTGTTCATCAAATGGCATCAAGCTTTTTTATTAGATTTCTTTACATCTGTACCTGTCAATGTACGAGGAAATTGAAAGCCTGGTAAAACAGTATTTCCAGCCTTTGTGAAGTACCATGAAAAAATCTTCAGTGTCTTATTGTTCAGGCAGTGCTATGAGGAGACACAAGACTATTCCTGCCATTACTGCCAGAAATTAAAGTGTTTAAAAAAACAGTATCATAGCTCTCTGGGCTGCATTCTTAGTTCCTGCAGACACCAGCAGTAACCCCACATTAGTGACAGAAATCTGCTGGATTACATGAACTGAGAATAATGTGTGAGATTTTAAGCCATCAAATAAAACAATCCAGCTCTCTGAATGTAACCTTTCCATGTATATTTAAACCCCTTTTCTTGTAATTATTTATACCATGAAAGCTTGTGATCACCTAGGACTAAGCCACCTAAAAACGTACAGGAAGGGGTTGGTGCTGCTTCACAAGCATGTGAGTTTTCAGGGGCTTTCTCCACCTCTGGAAACAGGAAATATGCCAGTGGTGAAACTGAGTATCTGCAATAACAGGATGGATTGTTGGCTATGTATGTTGGGGAATTTGTAGACTGAAAAACTGCAAAAATTGAATGTGCTGCAAAACTGAATGTGCACATCTGAAATGACTGTTCTTTGGTTTTAAGAGCAAATGACTTTCAAAAAACCCAAAACTATGCATCTAACACACCATTTGCAAGTGCTTGTCTCTAGTTTAAATGCCTCAAGTGACAATCCTCTTTTTCCAGGAAAAGTTTATTTCCCAATGAAATGCTATTTCAAAGTGGAATCTTCAAATACAATCAGTATTGTTTTAACTTTGCTCCTTCTTTGTAATGGCTGCAGAAGCCATTACACTCACAGGGAGCAAGGTTAGACCAATGGAAGGCTCTGTATCCTTTACAGTTCAAAGCTCCTTCTCTTATAAAGACATCTTCTTTTCTCTGGTTTCAAAACATTACCAGCAATAGCCCACAAAGTGGTTCCCTTCATTCTCTGAGGACTTACAGCCAATAACATTGGTGATTTAGAGATTTCTTTTAAGACTTGTTTCACACTCTACTTTTGAAAATGGTGCTGAGGAAAAGGAAAAAGGCAAACAGTTGTGCAGTAGGGAGAAAGTTACAGTTGTGCCACAATAGGATCAAATTTGCTTCTCACCTTACGTGTTAATCTTCTCTTTATCTCTCGTTTTTCCTCCTGCTCCTCTTGCTCATTCCGGGCTGTAAAAGATTTACAAGGATCTCAGGCTGTGGACTCATCAGGCATGCACAGTATGCAACAAAATAAGCCTCTCCATCAGCACATTAATATTTCAGGACCTCAGTGATGCACAGCCTGTCCCTCTGGGGCTGGTGAACTTCCTTCACCCGTAGATACCTCAGTCCCTCACACACTTCATGAAACATCTACTGCCTTCTTCCTTTCCCTGTCTTGGCACCTCTTGTGTTACTTTCTAGAAGGGCCAGGCAGCCAGCCAGCTCTTTAGAAACTGTTATCTCCCTGCCCACAGGCCTGGTGTCCTCAAGGGGTTTAGTGACGATACGCTTGGATTCTGCAAGGCTGCAAGGTCAATGGTTGGAAAAGAAACTTGTGCTTTTTTTTTTTCTTTCTTTCTTTTTTTCCCATCTACAGAATTATTTCTCTGCAGCTACTCTTCAGAGAGAATGGGAAAAGAAATCAGAATAGAGATGCCAAGCAAAATTTTCAACTCCCCATGACCTGAGCAGGGTAAGGAGAGAGTGTCCTTCTGTCATGGGCTTTCACAGCATCTCACTGGAGCATTAAAGCACGTCTGAGGGCAATCCTGTTTCAACAGGAAGGCAAAAGGTCACATTACAAGTACTTCCCAGGGCAAGTCTCAACTATTAGCACTCAAAAGGTCAATAACATTTGAGTATACTATTCTACAACTTAGGAGCAGTCTGTCATGCCTGTCTTTCCACTGCACTTCACTGAAAGTCACTAACAGCCCATGTTTCTAGGTGCTCAGCTCCTCAGTCAGTCAGGATCTGTTTCCACTGCTTCACTGATGGCTGAATTGCTCCTTGCTCCCATCACATTTGAGCATAACAGACAAGAGCAAACACAACTTTTCAGCTTTTCCAACGAGTACCCTGTGCCCCTGGTGTGATTCTCATCTTCACTCAGACAGGACCAGCTCAGGCTGGAATAACTCTCTGCAAGGGAGATCACGGACTTTGAAGGCCAGTTTGGGATAAGTGGCTTCATTTCAGTTATCCAATTAAACTGAATTAAACCCAAGGGGGAGTCCCACATTCCTTTCTGCTGATCCTGTGGGAGAAGCAGGCACCCCTGCCAGAGTGGCAAGCGATGCTGACAGGTCTGCTGCAACCTCCCCCTGACTTCAGTAGGAGTGGACAAAGTGCCAGTCAATGTCGTGATGTCTTACAATACGTTTCTGACCTTGAAATGACATTTTACCAAAAATACTGCTTATGTTTTCTGAAGGAAGGAAATTGATACTGGAGTTAAAAAAAAAACAACAAAACAACAAATCAAAACAAAACACAGAAGACAGCAGGGACTCACAAATGATTTTAAAAATGATAACTGGAATGCCTACACTGATAGGTATATTTCCCCCTCTTTCAATGGTTCCTGTCCTTAATGGGATGGATTCTCTTCTAGTAACTGCTCCTCTAACAATTTTGCTCTTCTCTTTCTGTCTCAAATTCAGAGGAGCTGGTCCTGCAAATGCCTGCTCTCCAGAGCAGAGCCACTTATAGATCTTTGTATGATTAAACCAGAGAGACATAGCATTAAACAGAGCCCACGCAGAGTCAAGGCAGAACTGCAGGCAGCCAAGGAGTTATGTATAGAACTTAGTTATGGCCATTCGTTTTTGTACTTGGCATATGATGTCTTTTTTTCTCCTTATTTCTCAGCCCAGCCACCCACATCCAAAGACAGCCAAAGTTGGCTGAAAGCCTTAGGTAGGTACAAGATGGCCATTAGGAATACATTTTCCTCTGAAACAAAAAAGTTACATTGTTTTAGCTCTTCCTTTAAAGTTAATTAAGCTATGCTGTTCTTGTGAAGCTACAAAACCACTCCTTTATTTTATTTTAAGTGTTCAGGAGAGGTTTTGTTTCCCTAGACCTTGGTGTGTGAGGGTTAGTCGGTGTGGGTGCAATTTTCAGGCCTGATTTCTGTGCCAGTGTGAAATGTACCCCAGTACAGTCTGAGACATTTGGAGACTACCTAGCCATCATTTTTCTAAGAAATTTATGCAAGGCTGAATACACTAGGCTGACAACTCAAGTGCTTGCATCTATCTGAGAAGCAGGACAGGGGTGGTACAGGAGTGGGATTCAGGCACCCTTCCTCATAAACCTGGCCAGCAAGTATTAGCTGCAAAAGGTGTTCTTTAGTCTTCACACTAACCCAGAAGGTCAGGACTCCTCTTGCTATGTGTCTTTGACTTAAATAAGAGTCAGTGAATTGGGTATACTTCACTGAAGGAGCTTTCAAGCACCAGTGTCCCTGTTGTTGGTTTCTCTGCTGTGGCTGCTGTGATCTTACTGTTGCTACCAGCAAGCAGCAGGACCCCTGCAATGGATGTTCTGCCCTTGCAGTTCATCAAACCTGACCATCTCATAATTATTGCAAAAGCACAGAGTTAGGAAGTGCTCATCTCATGTTTAAAGACTGGATGTCCAACCACATTTTGCCTCATGTCTTCCCATAAGAATGAGCACTAATATGGTTACACGTGTAACAGGAACATCATGGTACCAGACATGACATTTGCATTAAGGAGACTGCAGCTCTAACTGCAGTGGAAATGCTGCTTCCTCTGCCTGAGAGGTTGCTTGGTTTTCTTTGTTATGGGGATGTATGTGTGCTATGAATGGTGCTTTTGCAAACAGCATGACTTGGTTATCCTGAGAATTTACACTCTTTTCATTATTGTTTCCTGTGTCTCTCTCTAGGCTCCATTAGATTTTTTTTTAATTCCTTTTCTCATAAATATAGGGCAAGGACACAAAGTGGTGCTGTACATAGCAGACACATTATATTTACCTGCTTAATAGTGGAGCATTTTTATGCTTGCTTTCTTTCTTTTAAATATGTAACTTTTGTTTGTTCCTTTCCTGCTGTGCTTCACCAAAAGTTGAGATGCCTTGGAAATACCACATTATTTTTTCATGTAATTATTGTTTGTCAATGAAGACACACATGTTTTGGGGCAGATCTGTCTTTAGGAACCAAGCTACAAAAATTCCCTTTAGGAAATACAATATAATTCTGGTTTCAGCATATTTCAAACATATCCATGTCATTTGAGAGCCTTTATTAAATTCAAAATTAAACTTCTGTGACTCAGGGGATAATTTCTCTGAAATTTAAGAAATCTTCAGGTCGCTACATGATTGCTGTGCTTGGAATGTGTCCTCTAGGAATCTTTAAGACACTCAGTGCTGGAGATGCTGCCTCTTGCCTGACAAAGTTTCAAACTACTGCTACCAAAACAGCTCCCTGAGGCCCCCACCTCCCCCGAGCCACCCTCACCAGTGCTAGGGTGGTGTTTACTGGTCACGCACCAGTGCCAGGTGGTGCATGACACATTTTGGGTCCTGCTGGTGGCAAGTCCCGGGATGACAACATGAGATGCTCAGAGAATTGGCCTCTGTCCTCCCTAGCCTGAGCCTGGCATCCATCACATCACAGGTTTCCCCTGCTACCACCCTGTGAGACAATCAGATCACACCTGGGGGTGCCACCTCTTTCCCCAGCTTCTGCCCCTGACTTCTCCAGTTGGGAGAAGACAGAAGGAGCACAGATACCAATGGAGGGCTGGCTTCAAACAAAGGTTTTCCTGGCAGCCTTGGCTCCCCCTTGACACTACTGCCCAGTCTTTTCTCCTGTTTGCACTGACAGGGGTACCTCTTTCTACATGGGCTGCCACACGTAGCATGAGCAGATGGAAAAACCCTGCTGAGCGTTAATGTTGTCATGAACTTGGTATAAATTCTATTTTGAAGTCTTTAATGAATCAATGCTGCTAATTTTCACAGAATTATTCTTCTACTACCACACTTTTGTGATTACATACAGTGCAGCTATTTGAACAACAGAAGGTAAATTAGGGACCTTCCTAAATATACATGGTATTTTAAGGTACCATTTAGAATTACTTTTTTCTGTAGTATTTTTTTTTTTAGATTCCCTGGAATGATTGAGTTACTAACTTAAAAAGGAGAGAACTTGTTTCTATTCTCTGCTGTTTCCAAAATAACACCAATTAGATAAACAGCTTTTAAAAAAACTTTTATATTCAAACCATTTCAATGGGAGTAAAAAAGCTGTGTTTGTTTTTATCCGTATTCATTCATGAGATTATGAAATTTGTGCTAGACTCAGCCTTGCTTTCCCTGAAGCTGAAGGCAATGTATCTAACTTAACTCAGACCAGGTTCTCTAAATGGTATTTGGTCCATTTAAAACATCATTTAATGTTCTGAGCATCTACCAGAGGTTTTTGGCCAGTTTCAAGGAAGAGTTTCAAGGGAACATTTCATGGAAATAATCCAGAGTCACACTGTTTGGTTTTGTTTTTTTTTAAAATTGAATAAAGGCTCCACCTAGTCTAGATTGCTGTGAAGATTTTTAGGAAACTAATCAAGCCATGCCAAGTTAGTCTTTACTAACTTATAACAGGATGCTCATCTGTGTTAGAGCTGGATAAAGGCTTTTCAGAATGACAGAGCTCAGTTTGGAACAGGACCTGCAAAGGAAATTCAATGTCTGGATTTTTTTTTTTTTTTTTTTTTTTTGATTGTTCATTCTTGCAAATTTACTGACTCTGATTTTCAACAATTGTTTCTGCAGCTCTAGATATTGCCACAGACTTGCAAGCTTATTTACAGCTACGATGCACTTTATTATTATTAATGATGCAAGCACCCAACATACACCCAAACTAACCCAAACTAGCTGGCTTCAGGTTAAACATGAGTGGTACCAGGACTTACGTTTCAGTATGTTCCTCTGCTCCAATTCTTCAGCTGTTGGCCTCTGGCTCAGTCGTCTGCGAAAAAAGTCCAAGATCAGTTTTTGGACCATATCACATTCTCCTCAGTTCTCTGTCTTGAAGAGTTATTTCGGGGTGTGAAAAGCAGAGCAGAAAGCACTGACACTGCTCCATTATGTACTTGGTACATCCAGACCAGGCGTGACACAGACCATGCTTCGCTTTCGCAGTTTCCTCTGTTTCCAGCTCACGAGAGACAAAACACGTTATGTCATCTCGGGCATGACTCTCCCACCCCTACCCCAGGCAGAGCTGCTGAGAGCTAAGCTCCACAGATGGCTCCAGTTAATTTCCTTCCTCCCATGCCTGCTTCCTGACTTGCACAAGTATTTCTAGCTAAGACCCGGCTACCCCTCTCGCTGCCCTCTCCCCAGCCTCCCGACTGCGCCCCGTTTGTTCAAACAGTGTTTGAGTACGGGCAGCCCACAGAGAAAACAAGGGATGGTTTGGCAGCACTGAGGGCAGAACAATAGCAGCCCTCCTCCTCCACACCCTCGCTTCCCTCCTCCTCCTCCTCCTCCTCTCATGGCTTTTATTAAATCTTACACCAAAGGATCAGCGTGACTTGCTAGTCAACCTGCACTTAATAGGGTCACAACAAACACAATCTAATTACTAATGGGGTCCCCGAGCATAAAAATGGTCTGAATATTCAGAAGACAAAGCCAGGGAGAGAAACACAAAGGGGTCTTTGGAAAGCAAAGTAAACCAGAGAGATGACATCAGAAGTCAACACTGTTGGGCCTCCTCATACTCTCCTCTGAGTCAATGGGAGTTTTGTCAGTGATGCCAGTGACAGGACAGAGCCTCCTCTGCCTTTGGACGTGGTCATGCAGAGATGTTTCCAACTTGGGGGCCCCAGCTTTTGCCAGTCAGCTCACTTGTTCCCCTGTGAGGTACTGGGTACTATAGGAAGCATGATATGAACACTGGCTGCATGGCTTCATCTTCTGTGATGAAGCCTTCCCCCAACCTGAAGCTCATTGAAACGTGTCTGTCTCTGCCAGGCTGGATGAGGGATGTCTGACAAAACAGAGGTTGAGTCACTGCTTGGTGATAAGCACACATTCCCAAACCCTTATCCAGAGCCAGGAGCTCACCTGTATGCCAGGTCCATACCCCAGCCCCTCCCAACCTGTGTAGTGCACAGAATTACAGAATGGTAGGGGTTGGAAGGGACCTCTGGAGGTCATCTGGTCCAATCCCTCTGCTAGAGCAGGATCCCCTAGAGCAGATTACACAGGAACACATCCAGGTGGATTTTTGAATGTCTCCAGGGATGGAGACTCCACAACCTCTCTAGGCAATTTGTTCCAGTGCTCTGTTAGCCTCATAGTAAAGAAGTATTTTCTCGTATTTAGGTTAAAACCAGGCCTGAAGCATACGGGGTGGGTTTGAGCCCATCCCCTACACCAGCTACACAAAGGCAGAAATGCAACAAACATCTGACTTCAGAGAGCCTGAGGTTTTCCACCAGCAGAGGCAATACCAGCCATACATCCTTTGGGGCCATTTTATACCACAAAAACAAAACAGCAGAAGATGGCCCTGTACCAGTGGAGCCTTTGGAATCATTAACTTTGTCTCTTTCCCATGGCAGATGGAACAGTCTCTCACTGGAAAAGTGTTGAAAGGGACAGAAACTCATCTTTAATTCAGAAGTAAAGGATTTCTGCAAAGTACTTTGAAGACAGAAAAAGCTATTAAAATGTTTGCTATTACTGTCTTTAAGATACAGTAGCTGTTGCTAATGGGAGACTTCACCTTAGGACTATGAAGCAATTAAAAGTACTTTATTTCTAGCAGCACATAAGAATCAAAGAGAAAAAGCTGCCACTCTTAGCAGGATTATGTGGCTGCAGGAGTCGAGTTATATAGTGTTCTTAATCGTGAAAAAGCACCACGATGCTCTTCAAGAGGATGCAGCAGATGGTTGAAAAAGGCAGACTCCAGCCATCCAGGGTGTGGCTGCTTCTACATAAACAAACATCACACAAGTAAGAGGAGAAATTAGTCTGCCCAGATTGTTCCTGAAAAGGTCCTCCCCTTTCCAAGAATACAGGGACTGAAGGACTGAGCTAATAGTTCTGTCAAGTACAGTTCACACTGGAGCATTTCTAACAAAAGGCAGAAGTATTCCCTATCCACACAGGTGATTTACAAAAAAGGACCAAGTCTTCTGTGTGTTTACTAAGGTACCTGACACAAAGAAGATGTATTTAAACAAAGCTTGCACTTCACTGTGTCACTGCATCCACAAAAGAGAACAGAAATTTCTCCCAAGTATGCTGTTGGTATTTACATGCCTTCCCTCCTCCTGTGCTGCTCAGAGATCTATAGATTGTGGGATTATTCCCCAGTTGAGTCCCTAGTGAAAGTCAGCCAAGAATGTCTGTGTTCCCCCACTGTCAGTAAAATTATTTTAGAGATCCCTTTCTAGAGATCTCCACCCTGTTCAGGTTGCAGCGTGCTCCTGCCTAAATGATGAACACCACTTTCAAGAGATGAACTTACAATGGCAGAGAAAGCCAAGACACTTTTGACAGATACATTCTAGAGATCTGAAGCTATCTGCATTCATGGGTTGTTGATAGCTTCTGGACACTTACAGACCCAAGAATTTTTGATAGCAAGACTTAGGCATCAGGAAAAGACAAGGTAGCCTTGTAGTGGAACAAAGTTCTTAGAGTGCAAATGGTGAAGCACAGCTGCAGAACAAAGAAGATAATGAATAGAAGCTGTGAAAGTACCTGGCCTCCAGTACTGGTGTTTGTTTTCATCTCCATGAACTGTGGATACATCCCTATTCCCATCATCCTTTTGGACTGACTGAGCTTCTTTCTTGTGAGTCCCTCCTTGAGCTGCTCAAACAAATCCAGCCTTTTCTTCAGCCTTTCCCTTCCAAGCTCTTACAATTAGTTCTTCATCTCTTGCTCTTTTAATTTCATTTCTTCTCTTGCTGCTTCAGTGACTTCTGCTCCCAAACTATTTTTGGGTGTTATGAAAACTCTACCAGTTCCTCAGAAGAGCTTATTTTTAGCTCCTTTTTCTTGCCTCTTAACCTCTAGGTTTGACAGATGTTGAGCCAGATGTTAATGTTACAATTTTTAAGAATCCTGATACTAGTTACTGATCCTGTAAATCAAAAAACGTAAGTAACTATTGCTTTGTTACCATGGCTGCAAAGATATGGGTTTTTCCACACCAAATTTCAGTATACCATCTCCAGTCCACTGCTCTGATCTTGGCAAACACCAGGCGTGATACCTCCTCTCTTCCACCTTCCTTCCTGTGCTGCCCAGAATTGAAAAAAAAAATACTAATGAAGCCCACCTAGCTCGCAGGGGTTGATTTCAGTGGTTTGATTGCTGGATTGCTGCTGTGCCTTGCTTCATTTAACATCACAGGGGCTGCATGAGGCTGTCAAGAGGCCAGAGGTCAGTCAAGAAGTGTCTCATTAGCAGCACAATCAGAATCAGTGGGAGAAAGTGGAGGTGAGGAAGGAGCCTGGTGCAGCAGCAAAGAACAGACCTGCCTGTGAAAACTGTAAGAATTGAGAGGGATGTGAGCTGCTGCTGCTGAACAGGGACGTAACTTGGGCTGTTTCATGGGGCTGTACCAGCAGAGGTGTCTGGCCAAGGCACAGGCAAGGCAGGCCTGAAAAAGTAACAACTTTTACCAGTGCTTTCTGTATCGAAAATCTCTTGTGTGAACATGCTTGGCTATTCATGCAGTTTTACAATAACCTTCAGACATTCAAGGGGACAGGAAAATTTTGGGTTTTTTGGGGTTTTTTTTCGTAATTTGCTTTGCAGTGCACTGCCTGGTTTATACTTCATATGTTTTTGCAATGTAGTTAATAGCAGTTTTGCAAATACAGTGACAAAGGTTTTACTACAACAAAAACCATCCTAAGATTTATAGTGATGTGAAGAAAGCCTTGTTAGGTTTTCACTAAAAAATAATATCCAAACGAGATTGTCAGTGAAAAATAAAACAGTTTTCTCACATTTAGAGAGATAAACTTGACAGAAAACTGATTTTCTGAGCAGCTCTTTGTAAGGACATTGTGTGTGGGTTGCTTATTTGGTTTTGTTTTTTGTTTGTTTTTTTATTTTTTAATCTTTAATTTGCTCTGTGCTGGACACCTCATGGTGAATGAGTAGGAGTTTTGGGGTAGGAGGGACAACTGTGCAAAACAGATTGCATTAGACACAAAGTATTGGCTGGTAGGGGTATAATCACTTCAGGGATCCAGAGGAATGACTGATGGATGCTACAGTTTGGAACCTGCCCAGCAAACTGAGAACTCAGAATGGGAAGTTTCTGCTCAATGTGGCAGTGTCCTGGAAGAGCAATAAAAGCAAAAACTGTCTGTACATTGTCCCAGGCAATATAAAACACTTAAATGAAGTGCCCACACAGTGATGCCTACCCTGCTCCATAACCAGAGGGCTCTCAGGACAGAAAGCCAACTTGCTGTGGGACTGAGCGTCAGGTTCTTGCAGGCCTTGTGTCTGGTAGCACCTTTGCAGCAAGGAACTCCTGGCTGCCTTGCCTGTTGCAGGTTTTTTGTCCTTAGTTTCTTGTATTGATGACCTCTGAGAAAGAGCTGGTTAATGACTTCCAGCTCACTGTTGTGTGAACAGGACAGTGCTGGATGGGTTTTTCCTAAGCATCAGGAATTCACCTTTGCTTCTGCCTAGAGGGTAAGAAAATCTAAGAGCTTAGTATGGGGTCATCTGTATGCTTAATGGCTGTGAATATAGTGCAGGGCTTGCTGGAAAATTATGCCCCATATATTTGCCAGGCTTGTTAACTCTCAGTGTTTGCAGATACCAGAGGCAGAACTCACCAGCTCTTGAATGGTGACATCTGGCATGCATGACTCAAGAGCAGGACCAGTTGGCAAACAGGTCACAGGTGGTGACAACTGCACATGAAGCAGTATTTTGAGTTGCTTGGAACATCACCAAAACATCTCGGAGACCATCCGTGCTTCCGCAGCTCTTCCTGGTGACACAGGTCACCCAGATGTAGAGCAACTTCTGAGCACAGTGGGGCATAACTTCTGGAGCAACCCCTGAATTTATTCTGTAGATGTGAATCTTTTTACTCCATGGCAAAGGGGTTCACAGCATCATAGAGATTGCTCTAAGAGAGGAGTAAATCTGAGCTGGGCAGGTGAGAAGCCAGATGCTACAAAGAACAACTGGCCACATTGCTCTTTAGTTTGAATAACTGAGGATGTCTGATGCCAGTAGAACTGTGCTGGTTTACATCAGCTTCATAATTCATCATGAGGGAGTAAAGAATCTTACTGCTGCTTAATTTAGCTTGCCTTTTCCAATAAAAAAGCTGATAGCAAAGCAATGCTGATGAAGTATAGGCTACCAGGGGCTCTTTGCACTCCCATGTCAAATACAGAAAACTGGAAGAGAAAGATGGAGAGGAAGAAAATCTTGAATTTGTTTCTGCCAGTTAACAGTTAGCAGGGGGGCAGGAATGAACTATCTCCTTTCCTTATGTCACAGCACTATGAGCAAGCCTGAAGCTTTCTCTAAAGTATCAGCCCAGATATTGCCAGCCAGTCTCTAGAGTCTACAGAGAACTATCTTTCTCCTAAAAGGATTTAGAAAATGGGATTAAATACAGTTTTATCAATGAGTGAATAAACTTAAGGCATATTAAATAGAAAATCCCTACCCAAAGAAGCAAATATAAGAGCTTTACACCATTAAAATGCCTGTACTAGATTCCATTAAGATGTTGGCTAATTTGTCAGCTACATAATCTCTTCCTTTAAGCTCTCTTTCCTGTGTGACTAGTTTCCTAGTAGCAGTCATGGTAATACGCCCTATAACTCCTTTTCCTGCAAAGTTAAGACAGTAAAACCATAAGAAGTGTTAGCCAACATTTAGTTACCATGTAATGACTGCTCTCCACTTCCCTGCTGATTTTAAACATTCAGCACCTGGGAGATGGTGGTGATTCTGCAGCTACAAAGCAGTCTGTGGCAATGACAAGGGCAGACCAAAGTGTGCAGAATCTCTGTTCATCCCTGGGAAAATAGATGGAAGGTCACTGAGATGGAATTGAGATGAGAACTAGTTAGAGAATTTTGGTAGGAAGTGATGGTTTTGATCATTTTTGAGTATCAGTTAAAGATAGAAGTACTTTCTGACAGTGCCTTGCTAGCAAGGTACTTCTGCATCTCAGTTTGTTCCCTGGACTGGACCATCTACTCCAGTCCTGTGTCATGGAGAAGAGAGGCAATGCTTTTGCTCAGCCCTTCTTCCTAGTGTGCTGCAAGAAATGCAGAGCTGTTTGCCACGTGAATCAACCAAATAACAGTTCTCGTAACATGTATCCAACTTGGCTCTGCAGAAAAAACAGATTTTTCAAATAAAATCAATAAGATTATTCAGACTGTGTGATTTATTCTCGAAGCAGTCTTTTATACCCTTCAAATTCTGCTTATCCCAGAATTGGTTTTGTGTTGAGAAACAGCTTCAGTATAAACTTTCAGGCTGTGCCTGGTCTAGATTGCAGTGAGAATATTCAGGAAAAATAATCAGCAAATTTTCTGCTTGCTCAAGCATCTGTAAAAACACATGAAATATATAACCAAAATATAACCAAGCTGGCCCTTTGTATAAAGCTCTAGACATGACCAACTGGTTTTCTCATTCTTTAGCCCATGTGAATCCATTTTTGACTCATAATTCAAATAATGTATTTTTTCTGTTTCAGCTGACTGAGGCACTGTTTTAGTATGACTTCGATTTACTTCTGGGAAAGTTACAAGCTCCCCAAGAAAGAACAGGCTGCCCAGATTAGGTGTCCTGGGGAAAGAATCTCATAAAAAATGTAGATTTCAACAATTCTTTATGTGTGCATTAGGTCACAATCTTGTCTGACATATGCAGAACAAATTTCTTTAAAATACCCAAATCAAGCAGAATCATCTTGGGCCATGAATGCTGCACTTTGTTAAAAGAAATAAAGGAATTACTAGATAGTCCTATGACTCTGAGTAGAAGCAGTGTGAATAGTGACAAACCCAAGTCATCAGTCTTTCATTAGACCACAGTATCACAATGCACACACCTACATTTCCCCAAGAAATTTCTCTTTTTTAAAGTTGAAGCCTAAGTAGCACTAGACACACATCTTCAGATTTCATTCTTCTTTTCAGTAATACTAACTGCAAAATGCCTACTGATATGTGGAACACTGCAAGATCATCTGTCACACCTAAAGCTCTAAAATGGAGCCTCCTCTGTTTCATTAAGATCAAACCTTTTCACCAAAAGCTTGTTGTTCACATAAAATATGATCATGAAAGTTGAAATAATTTAAAAAAAGGCATGGTAGAATTAAGATCGTTATACCACATGAGCTTTGCAACTTTAATTCTCAAATCTGTCATCCCTAATTCCAAGAACAAAATATCTAATACCTGCAGTAGGGAATAAAGAAAAATCTTTTTTAGAGAAGGGAATTTGCTATTTATCTAATTCAAGAATCTATATCCTGAGCAACAAAAATGGGATGTCTTTAAGTGCTAGAAATCCGGAGGGAAAAATGTAGTAAAGCACTGGTTGGAAATCTAAAACATGCCAGAAAAAACAGATGGATATTAGAACTCATTGTAATAAAGACAAAAATGTTCTGAAATGTTATCAATTGTTCTGTTGTCTGTACAGCATTGTGAGAAGACACTTGCTTCTCCAAAGGTAATAATATTGAACCAAAAGATGATTTTACAAAGCTAAAGGGACCATAATCTACAGTTCAAGGTCAATCAGTGAATGACTGAATAAAATGGCACCACAAAAAAAAAAAAAAAAAAAAAAAATCTAAGCTGTTAAGATATGCTTGCATTCTATAGGCATTATTGTGACTGGTTTGTTTTAAAATATCTTCTCTTCATAGTAATGTGGTTTTGTGTCTGTGAACAGCAGAGAGTTTTTATTTACAGCAGTGAGTCTTTAATGATGCATTTTTGAAGGAAAAATTTAGATGCTAAACCTTAGAAGCATTATATGCCTTACTCCTCATAGTAAGTTACTTTCTTTTTTTCTGGTTAAATACAATGTTCTTTTGTTCCAAATACTAATTTTTGGAGATTTCTCCTGCCATCTTCTGCACTTAATCAGTTTTGATGTGTGACCCTGTATTCAAAAGATTCATAAGAGACCGGATTACCATTAATGTATTTGCAAAGGAGTCCCAGTCTGCTGCTGCTGAAGGGCTCAGGGAAGCTCACATGGCTGAGCATGGTTTGATAGAGGAGTAAAGCAGCGACTCCTGAGCATGTCTGGTGGCCTTGGATGGCACAGAAGTGATGCTTTAGGTGGGAACAAGGCCTTTGGAGACAGTGAAGAAACCACGGAGCTCCCATGGAGCTGAGGGATGACAAATGGAAACACAGTCCCCACACCTCAAGCCTCCTACAACCTTTTAAAACCCAGTGCCCCTCTCCTCTAAGGTTCCCTTTTTGAGAAATCTGCTGCCGCAATCTTAAATTTTGCCCATGCTGAGAAGCAGCTGCTGGCTCTGTGGAAGAGCTAAGGTCTGAAGCATGCAATGAAGGAACCATCTTCCCTGTATTTAGCTGGCACAAAAATGAGACCTCCTGATGGGCCTCTGTGGATGACAGTGACTACATGGTGATTATATATGGACCACAGTGACTGTATGTACATTAGCAGGTATTTTACACATCCAGCACTGTCAGCGTGCAATTTATCTAACTAAAAGAGCAACAGCTCCCTATCTTGTTACTCACATACATGCTAACACATCTGTGACTCTAAAATATCAAGCCAGGGACATTTAAAACAAACAGACCAATTCTGGTTGGCAGTCCAAATAATCTATAACCAACGTGGCAAATCTCGGACCAAAATGCAAAAAGCTGTTGGTTTTAACACAAGGGAAGCTTGTGCAGGGAGCTTCAGTAGCTTGCTCATGGCAAGCTCAACACTTACATGGACAACCTGAGAAAGTCTCCTGTGTTACTGCAGCAGCTACAGACCAATAAAGGAATGGGGAGAGAGGAATTATGGATGTCCTCTGAATGTATTGGTTTGCTATAGACCATTTTACCAGTGCCAGCATGAAGAAAGGCAAACAAACATTACTAAGAAAACCAAATTCATCTCCAAACAGGCACTTTACATTGGTATTGTGAATTTAAAAATCTCCAACTTCTCCACTTTCTGAGAAATGAATCAAAAGCTAAACTACTCAGTGAATTGGAACAGAACAATACAAGAATTCCAAATAAATGCTTCTCTAAAAGAAGTTGACAGTGTTAGCAACCCACAACAACAGTAATTCAGTTTCTAGGACAAAAGATGCATAGGAAACAGCACAGTGCCTACACATTTTCTTGTTACTGAAGTGGAAAATTCCAGGAAGTGAACAAATTTGAGAGCTTTAAGAGTGATTAACTATGTTGTGCCAGTGGGATTTCAGAACCCCAGACTGTGTGAAAGGCAGGTGATAAATAGCAGGGACTTACTGCAAAAGGCCATGGCCTAAAATGTTCATGTGAAGATTAAGAATTAGGGCTGGATGAAGTGTTTGTGACCAACAGCAGAATTGCTGAAAAATTGAGTTCCAGCAAGTCAGAAATTATCGGAGAGGTGAGGTCTTAGTGAGTAGGCACTAAACATACTTTTCTTAAAAAAAAAGAAAAAGCATTAAAGAATGCATTGAATAAAATGCTAGTTTTCAACTTGTAATAAAAATCAGCATAATGTAATGTAACAATAAATTTGCTATTTTTATTCACTTTTCCCTACCTACTTGTTAATTATTTTGTTCCATCTGACTACGAAATACAAAAATCTCCCTTATTCTACCAACCCCAGTAGACACAACTCTTTTTGCAGTACTTGCTATGGCAGCTACAAGCACAAATCTGCTGAAAACAGGATAGAAAAAGAGCTCTCCCCAGCAGCAGTGTTGCAATCTCTGGGTCATTCCTAGGCCTATAATAGTCACATCTGGATCTGTGATACCTGCTGATAAGGCTGGGTCTTTGCATACGTTTCCCAACATTGATTCTTTTGTATCTACATCAGTGTTTGCAAATTTATTTCTTACCTTTCTAGAGAAAAGGCCAAATCTACACTGGTATTTGCCCATTATATAAATTCCCACCTCATTCAAGAACACAACCTGCCCCATTCTAGCTGCTCTTTATTCAAGACCTTCACTGCCAGAGTCAGCCTCTGCCTCTTGTGGTTTATCAAAGTCCAGAAATATTTTTTTTTAAATTGTAACCTCTCATGGCACATCAATGGAAACATGCTGCACCAGAGGCAGAAAATACCAAGATTTAAAAAAATAAAAAACCCTTTAAAAACCCACAACTTGTTCACCTGGTTAAAATTAAAACCCCTCACACCTCAGGAAACTGCAGTTATTTTGAAAAGGTATTAGCCATGATTTGTGGACAGTTATAGCATCACTTTTAGGTTTAAATCTAGTGGCCTAAAAGCATGATAAGAGATTTTTCACTCAGGAGAATTCTTGTCCCATCTACATTACTCTCCAAGTTATGTCTCTCCAAGTTACTGAGATGCACGTAATTACCCAGAGGCTAAAAATTTTGACCATAAAGTGATAATCTTTTTTTGTTGTTGTTGCTTTGTGTAAGTATTTCCACAGCAAAACAAATGGAATGTTACAAAGAGGCTTATTGCATCAAACAAGGAATTAGCAGCAGGAACCAATAATCTCCAAAGTAACAAAGACCCTATTTCCAGGCAAATACTCTTAACTTCAAAATAAACAAAAAAAATCCCTATGAAACAAAACACTTCCAGAGGGACAGTCAAACCCTGTGTGCCATGCTGAATAAGCTGCAGTCTTTCTCTTCATCTTCTGCATAGTGTGACATCAGCTTTTTACATTTTCTCCTCCAAGTTTTGAAAGCCCAGCTCAACCCCTACTGAAGTTCCTCCACTCACAGTTTTCCAACAAGTACCAGGTACCTGTACTCTTGCCTGCACGGTCCCCAGCCACCCCTGACACTTTATCAATGTAAAAACCTGCTTCATTGCCACAATCTAGCTGCTAAGGGGAAAAAAAAACCCAAACTGTATTCTTTTTATTATTTGTGTCCTTATTTAGAGCTGATGCTGAACTAAGGAGGGGAAGGGAATGCCCAACATCTTTCATCTTTCTTATATGTAATAGGGGAGAAACCTGTTCTGACCCAGCTGAACTAAAGAAACATTTCTCCTTTATCCTTCAGACACTTCATTTCTTAAACACCATTGTGACAGCATTGTAGATGTCCTCCCTGTCACCTTTCAAACTAAGGTGCTACTAAACCCAGCATTTTTGCCATTATTTGTCCTCCAACTAAAGACTGCCTTGAATTAGTGGTTGTTTTTAGCTCTTCATAGGTCTGAACAGTTTATGTAGCTGGCATTCAGGCAGGGGCTGAAGAAAGTTAACATTTAAAACACCTTGTATGCAAGTTGAGCAAAGTATTGTTGCACATGGCTGCTGACATGCCATAAGAGAAGCCTGAATTCTCCTGCAGCCCACACTCAGGTGCCAGGACTCAACCCTGGGCTTTTAGCCACCCTAGTTTGTGGCATCCACTTGTTTCCTGCATATCCACCTGCAGTGAAGGCAAGGAGAAGGGGCTTGGAGGGAGGTAACAAAAGGAATTAGCACACTCGTCCTGGCAAAAATCCTTTCTGAGAATGTATTGATGATGCACAAAGTGTTTGTAAAACTGGGAACTGCGTCTACTGCTACGAGAGGCTGCAGATTGTTACTAAAACATGCTGGGTAGGATGGCCTGGACAAACAGGTATAGTGCCTGCTTCCCAGATCTGCCCAACTTCATTATTAGCTTAAAACATGCAATTTCTCATGCATCAGCATTAAGCTTAAGTAAAAGAAGAATACACTTTCTCAGACCTTCCTTCCATCCTCTACTGGCCACAGCCGTGTGGACTTGTGTTTTGCTTTACAAGTATACTGAAATTATATCTATTCCTTACAGTTTATTGGGTGTTTGACCCACTCTCATGACTGGAGATTGCCTAGTGCTAGTAAGAACTTTGCTCCTCCTTGACTGCAGTGGTGCTCTGCTGAGCCCAGCTAATGAACACCAGCTGCTAGGGGAGAAGGAAAAAATGTCACACACACAAAAAAAAAAAAGTCTCACAACTACTATTCTCTACATTTTCAAACTCTGATGAGCAGTGTTTCTGGCAAAACGTGCATAAGATACATGCTTCCAACCTATTTTCTTACTAGAACCATTAGAACACTGCTGTACTTTGCACTACTGGCAACCACTGCTGTTGCATAGATAGCAGACACCACCACTGCAGTGTCTGGGATGTTTCTGAGAGAGAGAAAGAACAACACACTGCTGCTCATTGTCTCTGGATCCACTCAGAAGGCAGATCTTAAGAGTCTGCCTTGAAAGAGCTAGAAAAGGAGAAAAGAGCTATAGAAAGGTGCAAAGAATTGGAAAAAATCTTGGAAGTAAAACTAGGACTCTGGGGTCCACCTATGGCAGAGGTGGACTGAGGGAATGGGGAGGTGCAGTGCTGGGACAAATGCTTGTTGGGGGAAGCTGGGCATCTGGAGTTGATTTCCATGTGAATACAGTGTGCCTGTGAGATGTTCTTGTTTAGAAACTGTGTCCTGGTAATTTTTTCCATGGAGAGGAGCATGAGGAGTCTGGTCTCCAGGGCTAATCCCATACTCTCTTGGAACTGAAGTGAGCCAGCAACTTTTATGGTCTACATGTCATAGCCAGGCTTTTGTCAGAGCTTGTGACCTGACTAAACTGTCTCTGTTGGCAAAGCCATTGTGCAATAACCCAAAGCAGAATAAATTTGTCAAACATTGCATCATAATAGCTTTATGAGGCACATTCAAAGTAACATTAGACTGAGGGGAGTGAAGGTAGTCAGGGTTCAAAAAGCACACAAAAAGCCAACAATGGCGTGCACCTCAAAAAGCAAAGATGTTGCTAACTTTGTCAGCTCTTTTAATACCTTGTGCTATCACAGAATGGTGGAAGTTGGTAGGCACATCTGGAGGTCATCTGGTCCAACACCCCTGCTCAAGCAAGGCTCCCTAGAGACAGGCATTTGAATGGCTTCAAGGAGGGAGACTACACCCTGGGCAACCTATGCCAGTGCTTGGTCACCCTCACAGTGAAAAAAAAGTGTTTCTCAGCCAGCACCTCCTTTCAGTTTGTGCCTGTTGACTCTGGTCCTGTCATTGGGCACCACTGAGAAAACCCTGGCTCCATCCCCTTTGCACTCTCCCTTCAGGTATTTAAACACACGGATAAGCTCCTTCCTAGAGTCTTTTCTTGAAGCTGAACAGTCCCAGCTCTACCAAGCCTCTCCTCCTGGGAGAGTTATTCCAGTGCCTTTATCATCTTTGTGGCCCTTTGTTGGACTCTCTCCCATATCCCTGTATCTCTGTTATACAGAGGAGGTCAGCACTGGGCATAGCACCCCCAGTATGACCAGGGCTGAGCAGAGGGGAAGGATGACCTCCCCTTCACTTGCAGCACAAGATACTATCAGCCTTTTTAGGGCATGTTGCTGGCTCATGTCCAACTTGATGTCCATCAGGATCCCCAGATCCTTTTCTGTCAAGCTGCTACCCAGCTGATTGTCCCCTAGCATGGTGCATGTGGTTGTTCCTCCCCAAGTGCAGGACTTGACACTTGCCTGTGTTGAACTTCATGAAGATTCCTGTCAGTCTATTTCTCCAGCTTGTCAAGGTCCCTCTGAATGGCAGCAGGACCTCCTAAGTGCATCAGCCACTATTCCCAGTTTGTTGTGATCAGCAAGTTTGTTGTGAGTACACTCTGCTCATCATCCAGATCATTGAAGAAAGATGTTAAAGGGGACTGGACCCATTACTAACCCTCTGGGGAATACTGCTAATTATTGGTTTCCAACCAGGCTTTGTGCCATTGCTCAACTTCTGGACCCAGCTATTCAGACAGCTTTCAATCTGTCTGACTTTCCAGCCCATACTTCATTAACTTCACTGTGAAAATCTTCTGGGAGGCAATATTAAAAGCCTTACTGAAGTCTACATAGACACTACGTATGTCTTCCTTCATATCTACCAGGCCAGTTATTTCACTGTAGAAGTTCATCATGTTGATCAAACACAACTTCCCCTTGTGAATCCATGTTGACTCCTCCTGATGACTTTCGTTTCCTTTATGTGCCTGGATATAGTTTTCAGGATTAGCTGCTCCATTACCTTACCAGTGATCGAGGTGAGGCTGACTGGCCTGTAATTCTCTGACTCCTCCTTCTTGAATATAGGAGTGACATTTGCTTTCCTCTGACCTTTGGGCAGTTCTCTAAGTAGCCATGATCAGTCAAAGAAACACTGAAGAAACTGAAGATGTCACCAAATCTTTAGTACTACTGGGTCAAATTCATCCTTCCAGCCACACTTTTACACAGAATAGTGAGGCAGCATTGTTTGACACATGCACTAATTGTTAAGACATGACATGTATAATGACAAGTGCACCCAACTGAGAGAAATGCAAGGAACAGTGATGGACATGTGGGAGAATCAAATCTGAGGCAGTCAAGTGTGCAATGATCAGAGAGGATGCTGAGATGAGTGAGCTGTGATGCCTAGGATTCCTCCATGGATGCCTTGAACTTTCCTTTCACTGTCTTTGTATCTGCTCTAAAATGCTTCTGAGATTGAGGGCAAGTGCTATACAGTATCTTGAACCAGGGTGGGGTGGAGGGGAGCTACTAGGACTACTGAAATACCAGGAGAAACAAGACCCTTAAGAGAAGAATTAGTGAAGACAAAGGGAAAAAAAAACACCTCCCAAAAGTTGTCACATGTGACAGGCTTCAGAGGCAAAAATCACATCTTTTCACTGCTGCAGAGTCTTTTTTTCATCTGTCATCTTACATTAGAAAACATGATGGAGCTCTTAACTCACTGGAATTAAACAGCATAGTGCAAGATGTTGGCAGCTCTTCTAACTGAAGTAGAATATTAGTCTTAAATTGGTAGCCTGAGGGGGACGATGGAATGAATGGTGGAGTATCACATAGCTCTATGAATCCTGCAGTTGCCCAAGTCCCTCTATGTCAGCAAAAATATCTGCCCCCCAAAATGAAGGGTTAATATTCTTGGCCCAACCTGAGGGTCAATGACACCAGGCATTTACACTCAGTTGTTACTGGGACAAGGGATGGAGTTTCTGGGGGTGTTCTGACCCTCGGACATCAGCTTTACATTCTGAAAGAATCAGAGGGAGGTTTTAGGACCAGCTGGAGAATGCCCTGATGGGGAGACTCAAAAGGGTACAAGACTCTCATCAGGGAAGCTGCCCCTCACTTTTTGAGACTGATGTGCAGTGTGTCCATAAAACTGACTCCAAACAAACTAACTCATGTCAGAGGGGCTGCCTGCCAGGCAAGCCAGGGACAACAGGTCATCTGCTCCAACTTCCCAGTGCAGCCAAACAGGCTGAAGCACCTCATTCTTCATGCTGCTTGCAGGCCTAGCTGGAGATGGGAAGCTGATGGGGTAGTGAAAAGACCTTCATAGGAGATGGCCAGGGACCTCCAGCTTCTCTGAGGGTCTTACAAGGACAGCATTTACTTACAGTTTAACATCTCCCTGCATGCTCCCCAACAACCATGCTGACATCTGCCATCCCACCAGGTGAACAAGGTCCCTCAAATGCTGTTGTCCACCACCCCACCAGGTAACTGAGGTCCCTGTGCATGTGCAGGAGAAGGGGCCCGGGCAGTGTTCCTGTTCCCCATGGAAGAAGTGGGCTGAAGCCTTTGCAGCTCCTGCTGTTTGAGATCAGGGTGTCCTGCTTGCAAGGCTGGCTGTTAAATCAAAGCTAGTTGATTGCAGGGATGCAAGAAGACTGTTTCTGTCTATAATACTGCAACAAAGGAAGTAATGAAAACTTTTCCAGTACGCTGCAAACCTCAAACATTCTGCAGGATAAATAGTTCAGCCTGGATTTTTCAGATGCTTGCTCATTTAACAAGTACAATATATTGAATGCTTGTTTTATTAGTTACTCCTTAGCCATTAGTGTTACTGCCTCCTGAGTCCAGGGCTGTCAGTGAAGTACCAGGTTACTAAATTTACCTTGGTGCTAACATGCTTTTTCTCTAGTTTGCTGGTTTGAAAAGTGTTTATCATCAGAAAGGTAAGCAATGAATATTACAGGCTGCATACTTAGAGACACATTAATGTGGTCTACTGCACCAATGTTATTAACATAAATGGTAATTTTACACAGTCAGGTCTGAGGCTAAGGACTTAGTTTAATCCCCACATATGGTCTGTGTGGTGCTTATGAATCCCAGTGCACTGAAATATAAGCATAATCCATGCTTGCCTCTGAAAGACCAGTAGTAACTTTCCTGCACACAGGCAAAACAGTCCCTGCTCGTGTCTAAGTGATCCTTGTGTTAACACTATGTTTTAGGGAAGACATGTGAAATTCCAACCTGATAACTATCAGGTGTAACAGTAAGAATATCCACTTTCTTGGTACAGCTGTCCAAAAGACAGTTAATCCTTTATGAAACAAACTTATAAAACTTTAAATCCTATTCAGTAGAGGCCCCACACTCCAAAAAGTCAATTCTGTTTACTCACATACAATAACCTGCATATGAAACTCTTGCATTTTTAGAGACAGACAGGTGACCATGCATGCACTTTAAGGCTTATTTCTCCAGCAGTCCTGCTTGTATGCTCACAGTAATAGTCACAGTGCACATTTATTTATGAGCACACATATATATTTAAAAGCTGATTGGAGTCAAGATAAAAAACTGGGTTTATGTGTTTGACTGCCTTAAAAGGATTACCTATGTTAATCTCCTGCACATGTGTTGCCAAATAGGTCATAATACACCAAAGGGGAAAAGAAATTCAAACTGTAACTTCTGAGAGAGGTTAAATATTTTGTTCAAAAAGCAATTTCTCCATTTTACAATAATCTGCCTAGAAGGTGAAATTTATTCCTGCTAGTCCACTGCTTTTATCTACTTGTATTGCCAACTGATCTGTTTCCTTTACAGAAATTACAAGGTCACCCAAGCTGAGCAACTGTTGTGCTTGTGATTAACTCCCCACAATCAGCAGACACAAAATATGAAGATTTATGGCTAGTTTTTTTCAAGGTGGAAATTTATGAGCTAGTTATTAATGGAGCCAGCAAAAGAAAAAAACCACAACAGTAACAAACCACCTTTGTTTTCTTCTTTTAAAGCTAGTATACAATATTTTGGATCTTCCTTGCTTGTGTTTGTTTCACCTGTCTGTATTAATATTTGTTATTCCTTTACTCAAAAGAGAGCACTGAACAGACTCCACATGGCCTCTTGTTTACTGGAGAAATAAAAGACTATTCCTATTACCGACATAGGTTATTTCATTACTGTCACAACCTTGCATTACATCACAATGAATTATTTTGCTCTGCTGGAAATTTGTCTTCCCTTGAGGTGAAAGGTGATGGTGGTTTCAAAGCAATGCCACAATCAATTCAGGGAACAAAATACAGGATACCACACCCCACTGAAACTGCAAAGACGACTAAGGAAGACTAAATTTTTTTGTCTTTGCTGTGTTGACAGCAGGACCTCAAATAAAGGCTGTGTCAGGGAAGCTTGAAGGGGAGGATGGGAAGCTTGAAGGGGAGACTGTAACCCTGTAATATATTATGCCTTGGTTTCTGCAGAGGAAGGATGGGAGAAACATGTTGGAAGGACAGCATGGAGTGACCTGCCCTGCTTCCATGGGAGCAGGCAGCTGAAGCAGTGACAGACCGCAGGAATAACAAATACCTTCCTGGGATGGCAACGTCTCTGATTGAAATGAACTTCTGACATGGAGAAAACACTTTCCATTTCATCAGTGGCCACACGGGTGCCTCTGGGGTGACCTTTCCCTCAAATGCTGCTGCCTACTGACTACTAGTAAGAGCATTCCTCTCCTCAGCAAAGCATTTCTCCTCCTTTATAGTGGCACAAATAAATTGTCGCTGCACATTGGGAACCCCACCTTCTAACATGGAGAGACACATCTGCCTGAGGACAGACTATACCCTCTCTGAGAGGCTTGGAATTTGTACACAGCAAAACACCTGCTGGCCCTGCTTGAGCTAAAGTGGAGGCAGCAGGGATTCATCCCATCCTGAGGTGGAGCTGCGACAGAGGAGAGGTCATACTGCCAAGACCCATCCAGATCACAGGTCAAGGACACTGTCCATCCCAGACAAGGGAGCATGTAGAGGCAATGTGTTTTGTGGTGACATTACCCACTGCCACCTCCCCCCTTCCCTGGATTGCTCTGTTGACCTTTAGCCATGGCAAATCCTAACCATAAATTACTCAGATAAAGCAAATCTATGCAAATGTATGTTGGTTGTTGAAAATCATATGAAAGCTAGGGTAATAGCATTACTCTGGAGCAATAGAGTAATTTGGGATGTTAGACATGCCTTTTTCTGTGATGAATGATCATGTTAGCTGTGAAAATTACTAATTAAAAGAGGCAAGTCCAAACCCTGCTCAGAATGGAGGATCCCTGTCCCACTGAAACACATCTAAAGAGATCCTGATATCTGGGTGCTTTTTCAAAAGCAAACAAACTTTGCTGTCAATGAGGGTTTGTCAACTACCAAGGTTTGCAGGCACATATTTGCATCTGGAGACCTCAATGTACCTTAAATAAAGACTCACATATATACGCACACATTTTTTTCAGTGGTTTGCCTGAAGTTGAGATGCCTGTCAAAGATGAAGCCTTCCCAGAGCATTTTAACTATAAAGCCACTTTTCCTTTCAGCACAACAGAGCTCTCCATGACATCAGTCACAGAAAAAAGGGCTGACAAAGGCCTTGAGAGCCCATCTTCCATCTGTACCCCTTCACAGAACCCTTCTGCTCATAGTATTTATTCCTAATGGCTGAGCCCAGATGTGTAATGATAACTTGTTTTCAGCTTGTTGCTCATAGATAATCACCTGCTTTTGCTGCCTTTCTCCTGATGCTGAGGACAATTTAGATAGCTCCCTTGGGCTTTCTCACAAATGTGCAGCTTCCTCGTGAAGTAAACTAGAAGGGAAGAAAAAAATCTGCTGTTTTCCCTAGGTACCATCGTGACTAAAATTCAGGCTCAGTCCGCTGTGGCTTTTTTCAGTCACCTCCCATTCGCACACCTAGCGCTGTCACATCGGCCCCTCTAATCCAGGATTTAGATGAGCTTGTTCCCCGCAATCCCATTTTCCGTGTGATTTATCCCCAGCACCCTGCATGGGAAGAGGGGAGCTCAGAACAGAGAGGCACGGGCAGGCACTGGGGGATCAGCTCCTGCTTTAGGCACTTGCTTGTCTCTCGCTCGTGGGAGTGAACAATAAATGTGAGAATTGCAGACGTCAGAGGTAATTAGGAAGAAATTATTTCACGTTACCCAACCAAACGAGGTCTTTGAATAAAACCTAATCCTGCTGTCTGCCCGGGTTTTTTATCCCTAAATGGCTGGGAGATGAGGAGGGCACAAAATGCTCTCTGCAGCGCCGGATGGGGAACAGCCATGAGGAGATGCAGCCAGGCTTGACGGGGGCCATCCTGCTGCCATCCTCTGGCTGAGCAAACCCTCCCCTCCGCATGACTACAATGATGTTTAAATAAACAAAAAGCAGAATCTCCTGACAGACTGATCTTTTAGTAAACAAAAATGGTCACTTCAAACTCTTCAGTCCCCTCAGACCTCTGAAGGAACTGCTGTCCAATTGAAGCCCAGTGCAAGCCTTGCAGACCAAGCTCTCCTCAGTACTGATATCTCTGTCACCCTCACAGTGACGCTGAAGATGCAAATCTTTTCCCAAATAGTCCATTTTTCCCTCTCTTCGTTCTGGTTCATGTCTCTCCTGCTGTTTATAAACATTTGTATTGGTCTTTCTCCTGAGTACTATCACTCATGCAGGGGGACACGCAGACAGCTAGCACTTGATGTGCAGTAGTCCAAAAACTTCACAGCACCTGAATGCTGTTTTAAAAATCAATGGCAATTTTTTATACTCACGGAAATTTACCAAGTTTATTTCACTACTGGATTTCTGTTTCCAGGCAGTATTTTTCACTACAGCTGAGAAAGAAGTAATATTGATCAGGGAACATGTCGCATAGATTACGTTTCTTATCAAGACAGTAGGTGACCATCATCTCTCACACCTGCTGCTCCTTAACAACAATCTATGGCTTTCCATGCTACATTTCTCAGACACAGACATCACAGTACTATTTCCAAAGCATCAATGGGACTATAAAGGCACCCAGCAGGTCTGTGTGCCTGTATCTCACAGGTACACATTTACAGCCATATATACACAGATAGTGGCTCTGTGATCTATTTTCATACTTCTTATCCTTTGCCTCATGATACGTTTTGTGAAATAATATATTATTTATACTGCTTCATATGAAGATTTTCCACTTGCTGGTGAAGGGACAACATCCCATAAAGTATTGTAGTGAATAACTCTAGGCTTATACAACAAACAATCCAGAGCTCTACTGTATATATCTGACAGAAGAGTTTGCCATTGATTCACTGATTTAAACCAGCAGAACATATACAGTGACACACTCACAGGATTCAGCTGAACAACAGGTTCCATCACTCAAAGTCACAGGAAAGGCAAAAGGTACTGTGTGCACACTGTGATAAATTACTTTCTTCTTTATTTGTTTCTAATTTAATTATTTTCTGTATAATTATGTAGTGAGGGTTTCTATCCCCTCCCCCAGTCTCTTCACATTGGGCATGGTCTTGGGTTGAATGTGGCTCCTACAATTGAAAGCTTTTGGCAGCAGCACAGCATAAAATCTTATTGGGCTGCAAAAATCTTACTGGATTGCCTGTGGCACCCGTCAGTGAGGGTAGCAGTCCCCTGACATGCACTGCTTGCCTCTGGACAGCCTTTATGTGTCTCCTCTGCCTTGTGACCTGCAGCCAGCCTGCCCTCTGCCCAGAGCTGAGTAGGAGTATGCTGATGAGAAAGACATGATGCTAATCAGTAGTAATACTGTAAATATCAAGACATTCCCTTAACATTGATTATTATCAATGCGAGGATGATAATAATACTGGATTAACACGTTTTTTTAATATGATTAGATTATTCCGTTCCTGCAAGTGGGAAAAGCCAGGATAGAGGCATTTCAGGGAAAGCAGACACTTCCATACATTCTGGAAAAACAGTGGACCAAATATCAGCTTTAATATCCCTGTATCTAATTGCTAGAGTCGGGAGGCTCAGAGACTCAAAAAAAGATCTGAATGCTTTAGAAAGCCTCTCTTGTAGAAGACAGTTCAAATCATTCACAGAATAAAATCACAAATTTTTTTCAAGGTATGAGAGACACTTTATGGAAGATGTGCAAAGAAACCAGGTTCTCCTAGCTCTAGGGACTGCAAAGTCCTCAGCAAAGCCTGGTGTAGTTTCTATCTATACAGAAACAGGTAGATGCATTTTCTCTAAAGGGCTCTTCTGCTTCATAAATAATATATTGATTGAGGAAGGCTGTGCAGTCTCTTTTGACCAACATTATGATTCCTTGGTGAAACAGAAGTGCAAGGACTGGCACTGAAGCACCCATCTCAGTACCAGGGGACAGTTTTGCGGTCCTGGGAGACCTGTGGTTCTCCTGTGCATCACCCATCAGTGCTGGCCCTCCTCCTCACCAGATGCTCCTGAAAGGTCATGTCTTTATCATTGCCCCTGGGAGAACCATCAAGTTTGGATCCAGAGCCTGTCTGACTCCTTGCTTCACAGTCATAGCTCAGATATGCCCCACTTACCCTGATAGTCACTGAAAGCTAAATCCAGGTGCTCCTGCCTTCTGCTCTAACCTGAATAACCTGGGGACTACTTCTTTCCAGTGAGTCCAACAGCTACAGATACATAGAGAAGGCAAGAAGTCTGTTTCTTCCCTCTGCCTGTTGACTTTCAGAGTCCTGTTTTCTCCTTTCTCTCTTACAGTCACTTATATGCACCTCTTGAGCAGCTGTGAAGCTGTGCAGGCACCAGAGGGATAAGGAGGAGAGGGAGTTTGGGAAAAGATGAGAAGGAAGGAAAAGAAATCATACCAACCTAAAGATTTACTCAGAGCAGAATGTCTGCATTTTACAGTAGAAATTAAGGGAGCTGTAGGGGGTTTAGCAGCCAAGGACATGTCCTCCAGCATGCATTTACTATCCCCTAGTCACATGTGGTTATGAGCTGAAGTTTAGCATCTTAATTCTCTCTCTGCTCTTAGCTTCATAGTAGGTATCACAGTTTAGAGTAGTTCATTCTGGTTTGGTGAGAGGAGGAGGCCTTCTAATTAGTCGCTGTATCTACTGTTTAAAGACTGCCCAGAAATAGACCATGATGCAGTGGCCTTGCTCATGGGGATGGAATTCACTTGACATGAAATCTCCTGCCTCTGCTAGGACATATTTTGCCACCTTGGGCCAAAAGCTCCATTTTTTCCTGGGATCTACATCTGCTGAGACACGACAGAGGACCCACACCAGTGAAGAACTACATACATGTGAAATGTTTCTATGACAGGTACAAAGGTCCTAATTTCATGAAAGAGCTAATATTCAGGTGTGTAGTGGGCCACATTCTCCTTGTAAGACACAGTCTCTGTCACCTCACCCCCACAACTGGTCTGGTTTAAGGCAGAGTAGTGTTCTCCCAGCATGGCAAAGAGGTGACATGGTGAAATCTGCTCTGGACAATCTCTACCAGTTGGTGGACACAATAATAAAGTCGTAACAATTTTCTGGGACTAATTTGAGGTTCAGAGGTTCCAAGATAGGTTTGAACATGGTGAGAACAAAATGTTCTGAGCCAAACTGATTCCTGGTTGGACTCCAATAACACT
Organism: Heliangelus exortis; assembly: GCF_036169615.1. Classification (NCBI taxonomy): domain Eukaryota; kingdom Metazoa; phylum Chordata; class Aves; order Apodiformes; family Trochilidae; genus Heliangelus; species Heliangelus exortis. Next base: position 63,551,433 of record NC_092423.1, read on the forward strand.
GTAAGAACTACATCTGGGATCATTTTGGTCCCACTCAATATGTCATAGAATCATATGGTCAATCTCTCAATATGCCTGGCTGTAAGCATCTTTAAAAATTACATTCTCTGTATAGTATTAGATTTGATCTGCCAAATGTTGCAGCCAATGAACTATTCCAAACTACTGCAAGAAAGATGCATAAACACTGTACCCAAATGAGCCTCTTGGTAAAAACTAATTGATCCATTACAGACCATAACTATTTGATGAAGTTTTTATTCTGCATTTTTTTACTCCTGTAAGTAGCATATGTAATTTCAATGGCTAGCTATTTTAAACCATAGGGAACCATTGGTGGAACAGTACAAATCGCTCTAAAATTCAGATTTGCCAGCTAGAATTATATTCTGCAGCTACCATCTTCTCTAAGGACTATAAATGCTTCACTACTTTAATTCTGCTTGGCATTTGCATCACTGTGTGACAATTACTGAGCAATGGCAAAGGACAGATTCAGTAATGAAGTCTGGACAGCAAAGAAATCCTGTCCAAAATGAAATGTTCTCTATTTCAATTTAATATTCATCAGTCTATGCACATGGGTACATCACATTTAGATACAAACACTGATAAGACAGGTACCTTGCTTTTTGCTGCTGAAACATCTGTGGCTTTTTTGTGTATTAGAGGTGAGGAAAGTTCTTTTCTCCTCATTCTTCTTGATTGTTTTCAATGACTCAAAATGGTAAGACATTAAGTTGTAAATAATAGTAATTAGAAGGTCGGACTGGCAACTACATTACTCCAGATAAGGAACATTTGTGAAATTTGTGAAATTCTACCAATTTCAGAGGTGTTACACAGGTAAAAATGAGAATGGAACACTGGTGGCTATTTTTTTAGCTTATATATATACAATTTTAATTATCTGAACTCTAGATTAAGCATTGTACCTCAGACTGAATGAGCAGAGATGCAACTGGAGAAAATAATGATGACACTGTGAGAATAAAAGGCTTACACAGGAAAGGTTCTGGGTATTGCCAAAATTAGTTACCCTTGTTAAAAAGAGATATGCTGAAGAAACATTCCTTAATGGGGAAAAAGGAGGTTTTGGAGAGGTGAGATATAAAACACTTATAATAAAAATCACCTGGGGCACAGTGAGCTGTGCACAGTCAGTGTTTGCAAATAACACTATTTACCTTCAGCAGACAGAGCTGTAAAACTTCTGAGAGAGCTAAATAATTTAGGCAAATAGACAACACAGCAGAAATGCTGTTGAATGTCATTGCAAGGTCAAGCAGCGCACAGTATGATACACCAAGAGACAAAAATTTCAACTCTTCAGATGCTTCAGAAGGGTCCAAAATTCACTGCATAAGCACTGGGACCTAGCTATCGTGCTGCTCTCTGGGACTCTGAAATCCATGTGCAGCTGCAGCTTGCAAGATATTAGGCTGAATAAAGACTGGACCGAAAAATCACAGTATCACTAATGGTGCATTGCCACGTTGCATACATGAAGGGCATCTGCTGAGGCCCTTCAACAAGAATACTGAAGAATTAGACAGGTCTCAGAGTTAGTAAAGCCTGACCCATCAGGAAGACTTTCAAAGACAAGATGTGGTTAGTTTATTTCAAAGACATGATAAATGAGACCATAGAAAAAGTACATAAAATGCTGAAAGAGATATTTACCAGGAGCTCCTTTTCTTCCTTTCTCTATAACATGGTAGCAGTGTTCCCCTCTTATCCCCTCCAAGAAAAAAAAAAACCCACCAAAAAACCACCAACCAAAAACTGCAAGAAAATTCCCAACAACTGGATGGTCTTGCCCATGTGGTTTTCTCAGACTCACACTGAGGTGTAACTAACAGCATTTGCCACCTCTACATACCACCAAGTTGATAACATAACAGTATTAAATTGATTACAGAAGCCATGACTGGAGCAGAGGAGGTTACCTTAGACATTTCTACCTGACCTCAGTTTACTAATTCTTCATGGAAATCTTCCACATTAAATGGCCATCCCTTTATAACACATTCAATACAGAAAACAGAACAGCTGGTAACACTGTTACGAAGAATAAAGACTCCAGCCAGGGTAAATCTGTCCCCCCTGACCCAACAAAAGAAGGTACTGAAGGACCTAGGCACTTAAGATCAGGAAAAGATTCAGCTACTTACAGGACATGCACTCAGAAGAGAAAATTACACCTCTGCCTTTTGGTCAAACTAATAGCCTTTCAAATGGCACCTGGAGATACATTCCAAAATGTTATCAAAGCTGAATGTTTCCCACTGGTGCAATGAAAACAACCAGCTCCATATAGTTGATGCTGTTATTTAAGACAACCAAAGATCCCATGGGTTATGCCAGGAAAATGAAATGAGGTGTTGTATGGGAAGTTGTATTGGAGCAGAAATAGCCTTTGGAGTCTCTTTGCTCCTCTCATGTCTTTTCCTCTTGAACATCAGGAACCAACATATCTCAAATGTTTACAGACTAAGGATAAAAACTACAACCCACCATGTATTTCCAAAAGTAAAAGTTAGAAAAATGTTTGTCCCCTACCTTGTTAGTTTAGTCCCAATCTGCTGCCTGAGTTCAAGCCTCTCTTCATCAGTCTGCATGGGGAGGATGTTCTTTTCCTCCAGCTCTCGCTTGGAAGGCCTGTTGCTTAGTTTGATTGCTAAAGAGTCCTTCCTGCAGATTTTCCTTGCCAGGGAACCTGTGGGAGAGAGGAGAGGTTGTGCCAAAGGAGGTGTCATCATTTCAATACAGCATGAAGCAGGCAAAGAAGTGCTAGCCAAGGGAGGATGTGAGGCTCTCATTTAAACTGATAGGGACTATGGGAAAAGGCGTGTCAATTATTTCATGTGCTCAGTTTACCTCAGTTCACAAGAAAAACCTGAATTTGGTAGGTATAGAGGGAAAATAAATTAAATAAAGCTCCATAGAAGGGAGTGGAGAAGAAGGGGTTGTTTCAGAATGTGGCATCTCTATGTATGCTAGTGGCATCTGTAGCTTTCTCTAACACACTGTTTCTGAACCATGTAATGGAATGAATAATTCAGCCTCAGAATCTGGGCAGGCAGCAGAGCTATGGAATGTGGAATGAGAGAAGCGTTTCTCTCTTTTGCAATGTAATATCAAGACATCCAAGCTCGTGCTAGAAGGAATCAAAAGTCAATCACAAGTAGCCCAGATCTTTATATACATTAAATGACACTGCTTCTCAGGCAGTGATGGTGGCAGACACTGTGAAAACCACTGGCCTTTAATGAATCAAGCTTGCTTCCTTAGGTGTGCATCCAAAGCAGCTTGAACAGGGAAGACAGACACAAATAGATAGAGAGACACAAACACACGAGAGGTTTCTGCCTTTGGCAGTAGAGTGTGAGATACTGCAGTCCTGCTCCGGTTCTTAGTTTAAGAGCAAGGACTGCTTAATTTCACCTGTGGAGTAAGGGAGGATTCTGAGGAGATGAAATATGTCTGATTTAGAAACTTCTTTGGGTGGGTTTTAAAAGGGGTGACTTTTGTTTTTTGAATTGCTCCCTGTTCTCCAAAGAAAAGAAATCCAAGAGCCTGAAACTTTAGCTTGGCCTGCAGGATGACATGCAGTTGTCATACACAAAACATGCTATTTTACACAAAACTGGAATGAGTCTTACTTGTGAATAATGAGTTATCCTCTTCTTCATCTTCCTCTTCTTCCTCCTCCTGTCTTGTGTAGAGGCAGGAAGAATCTTCATAGTCAGCTTCATGAGGCACATTTTCTTTATTGTCATCGCATTCGATCACAACAGTTGGCACTTGTCTCATGTCTGGAAGGCCCCCTGGTCCTGTTTTTGTAACACTGTCACCTGTGTGTAAACCAGAGCTGTTGGGAAAGAAAAGGAAATGAATAAACTAAAGGAAACAGCTCAATGGAAGACTAAGTTGCTTCTCTCACTGTATCTAGGAAAGCAGCTGTCCTTCGTCACTTTTTGCGAAGAAATGAGGACAGAAAGATCTTTACGACCAGCAAGATGGGTTTAAAGTGAGTGTACATTAGATTTAATGTACAACACTTACTAGGGAGAGGCAGGACAGTATGGTAGCTGGGGATGAGAGCCAAAGATATACAGCAAATAAGAGTCACAAGGCTTAGTGGGAACTGCACCAGCTACTGAGATAATCGTGTCTTCAGCCCAGGGTATGTGTGACCTCACCACTGGCATGCAGGCAGTAAAGACACTTGTCCTACCCAACAAGTGTCTCACCAAAGGTGGAGTAAGAGAGTGGGGGGAAGTATTGATTGTAGAGAAGGATTGGAGAAAGACTAAAGACTGAGGGAACCCATGACTTACACTGTTTAGGCAAGATGCTGATTACCTTGAGGGAAAGACCAGGGCACAATCCTCTGAAGGGAAGGGAACTAAGCATGTGAAACTGAGCTTGGAGATAAGAGACTTTTTAAGCTGGTGAGAGTAATAACTGAAGAGACTTAAACCCTGGGAAGTTTGTTTGCTAATGGCTCAGCTATAAGTTGTGTGGGCTGTAGTGACAATATGAATAAACTAAAGGAAACAGCTCAACGGAAGACAAAATTGCTTCTCTCACTGTATTTAGGAAAGCAGCTGTCCTTCATCACTTTTTGAGAAGAAACGAGGACAGAAAGATGTTTATGACCAGCAAGATGGGTCTGTCACTGTAGTGACAATATGTCCCTTCTCCTGTCCTGGCTGCTCACTCCAGCCAGGCACTGGAGATCAGTCTGACTTGGAGCTGACACAGTATTTCTTTTCTCAAAAAAGTGTGACTGATCATTTCCTGCAGCTCACTAGGTTCTGATCTGTCATCAGTACTGCTACCATCCAGCTCAGTTCATGTGTTGATTTCGAAGCCCTTTCCCAATGAACATTTCGATACAAGCAGGGAAATAGGAACATGAGGAGGTGAAGATCAAAGTCAAACGAAAGGTTGAAGGAAAAGTCAGGAACAGAACCAAGTTTCTCAAGCCACTTTTATTTCATAGCTCCTGTTGCTTTTGTGATATGAAATTAGAATGTGGAACTGGCAGGCAAAATGATAGATGCTCCCTGTGAGTCAGCAGAAACTGCTCCCTCTGAAGTCCTAACCAGGGCAACAGCTTTATAAAAGATGGGGAACATTTTCCTTTCAGTCATCCTTTCTGTGTCAAACTCCTAATTAACCTACAACAAGAACATAGATGTGAAACCAGATGTGCTGGCCAAGCTGCACTTGAGGTGCAAGTGCAAATTTGGGTCAGACCTTCCTGAGTGCTGAGTAGCCTCAATTCCCTTGAATATTTTAGCCTGTTCAGAATACCTGTGCAGGTGTTCTGCATCTTGAAAAAATGTAGCATTCTTCCCTTTAAGTCAATTTCTGAGTCAGCTTGAAGTATTTCCCTTCCTTCAAAGTAATAATTCTGTTAATTGCAACATTTACTATTGCAGACTAACCAACAATGAGATGTAGAGCTTTAGTGGATGCCTTGCAGAGAGGCACTCTGTTTCCTTAAGTGGTAATCCTTGTTTAGTGCCACAAAGTATGGAAGATTCATTAAAAAATTACTTACAAATCTTTGCATTAGACTTCAATAAATTTGACACCAAAATTTTTTTTATCCCAAAAGTGGTTTTAGAATTCATCAGCTGAATTCTCCTAATAACACATAAATGCACATAACACAGTGCAGAACTTTCAACTCACTTTTAATTTCTTGTTATGCTATATTAATTTTAATTTTATTAGCTCATTTTTTAAAATCTGTTTCCTCTGTAAATTATTTTTTGTCTAACTCTTTTTAAGAGAAAAGGTAGGAAATTTAAAAAAGTTGGGAAATAAATTTCCAAGATAAACTAAATGTGGTGAAATTCTGTTATCATTGCAAAAAAACACCAAGACAATAAAAAAACCTTTCAGTGGTGAGCAGAAAGTGAATGCAGTTAATTTAGAAACAATACATACACAAAGAGTAAGTACAAGTTCACTAAGAACCCTCTGGAGGTATAAATGAACAGAGCCAAAAGTAGTTCAGCATCCAGGGCCATTTGGTGCTTCCCTGTTCTGTGATGGATGTATGTAGGTTACAGACCCATCCTTATGGACATGCCCACAGGGCAGCAGATATCAGAATGGTTCAACAATTTTGATTACCAAGCAGGTATCGGGTGGCAACAAGATTTACAAATCACCATGCTAGATCTTTATTTGAACCAGTGATCTAGAAAAAGGCAGCTTCTCATCTCACGATAAATGTTCTGAATCATCCACTTCCTTGATAATACTACTGCCTATTTTAAGCCTCTCATTTTTTTCTGGTGTTTGTGTTCTTGATTAAAATCAGCATTTTCCACAGCTTTTTGATGGTATCAGCTGTCTAAGCAAGGCACTTATGAAATACATTCTGTATGCAGTATATTTAAGAAAGGCAAATCAAGGTCACTGGATATTTCCATTGTGTATAAATTCCTCTGAGTCATTACCAAAAAACTGACATGGTCAGGTGGTCTATACCACAAAACTTCTTAGCATTATTTTCCAAAAAGCATACTTTTACTTCAAACAGTCCATTTATAATTAGCTTCATGTTTTGCAACAAAATTAGAAAGCAAAGCTAAAGCTAAGCAAATTCTTGTTTTAAGAAGACAGATGTATCTTAATACACGGGTTTGAATAATCTGTAACTGACTAGTACAAGCACTTGCAATTCCTGTTGCATCATCTTTACATGATCAAACCAGCAATAAAGTTACACTGCTAGGGCTTTCAATGTTTCTAGTGAGAAAAAAATGTAATGAAAAATTGGAATTTAAGCAGATGAGTGACTCATGTTGCAGACAAAATCTAAAAAGAAAAAAGTGAAATCTGCACTGTGAAGTCTGCACTGTAAAATCTTGTGGGGAAAAAAAAATGCATGCTTCTTATCTGTGATCCCAGGCTCTTTGATTTTGGAATAATCAGTTACATTTTTATCAGCATGTTCTCAGATCCACAGTACACTCTTCTGAACTTACCAGTTTAAACAAAAATCTGAAAAAAACTTCAAACCACTGTATATACATTTCTACAATACAAGCGTATGTGTGAGAGACAGAGAAGAAGGCAGAATATTGAGTGTTTCTATCCTTAGGCAATGCTAAAGTTTAGACAAAACCCAATTCTCTTGACAAGTTTTATGTAAGATAAACATTTCCTGACTCAAATATGTTTTATAAGATTTACAAGACTCTGGCAGGAATGCTTAATGCATTTCATTTTATAAATCTACAGTCTGAAGTTGAACTGGGTGTCCCAGAGGAACTGGTTTCACACACTGTCATTTTAGACATGGTGATTTCCCACTGCTCTGCCACAGATGCAGTTCTTGCTCAGGGTGAGGTATTGCCACTTAATAGCTCTTCAGTACCTATATGCTGAACAAACTGAGGCCTTGATTCACCTGCCAGTGTACAAGAGCACTCAGAATAATTGAAATTAATTCTTGTCTTACCAGACAGACTGAAAACCAAATGGGCAAGGCAGAAAGTAGGACTCTTTCAGATAAAGAAGCTGTCTCTCTAGATCAAAATTAAATATATTTTCAAGTGGCCCAAGAGGCATTCTAAAGCTGCTTCTGCTGCTGCTCACAATACACAGCTTTTGGACATGGTCTTTCCTCTCAAATTCAGTTCAGCCAGGAGTATTAAGCCTTTCAAGGATTTTGGTGGTAGAGGTTATTAGATTAACACCGACTATTTTAATGCATTCTGAAATGGTAAAAGTGATGCCAGAATCCAGAGTTCTGCTCATACTTGAAACATACCTTTAGGACTGATGGGGAAAATAAGCTGCAATAGGGCACAAATTGGAAATAGAGGTCGCAGAAAAAAAGTTATATGGAAATTACACTCTTTTCTGTTTCAACTTAATCTGTCACAAAACCTGTAATTTATCAGGGAAAACAGAGGCCAACTGGTAGCACAAATGACATGTCATAATAGTCATACTATGACCAAAGAGAGATTGCCCTTCTGAGAATAGGTTATGAATAGATTTTGAGTACCAGAAAATGTTGGCAATCAGAAATATTATGTGTGCAAATGAACTTAATGTTCTGTAGTGTCTGTTATAAAACTCAATAAAAACCCCAGGAATTAACTGCCATTTTAAGTCATAAGAACAACTGGGACTTGAATAGCTGTTGCAAGCTTTTAACATACCTTAAGACATTAATTTATTAACATGCAATAGATCTAGGTGAGGCAGTAACATGCAACCACTCCTGCAGAGGGGCAAATAGAGTTAGAGAAGCTCAGAAGCTTTTCAAGGTCAAACACAGCAAAGTAACTTCTATTTTCCAGGCTAGTACAGAGGGACAGCTCATTTTTTTTCTGGCAAGCTTCTGGCTCATTGGCAAAGAACTGATTTCAAGTATCTGTCTTCAGATGATATTAGACTATTTGAATTTCAAAGATCTCATCTGGTAAAGGAAAAAATCCAGATTGCTGGAGGAAGGGGATGTTGTAGTCTTTTGTTCTTTGTTCATGTCCATACTTACATTCCTGGTGGAATGAAGAGTTACAGGTCTAAGAAAAGTTTAATGGAAAAAATGTGCAATTGATAATAAATTGGTTATGGATTCAGTGAACATCAATGGAGTTTAGCAGACCTGAGGAGATTCCACTGCACTAGGACCAAAGAAACTAGACATAGGGAAGAAAATTCCTGAAGGAAAAAACAAATTTAGAGCAGATAACTGATCTGCACTTGTCTACGTGATCCTCCCTTTTCAAAGCAAAACACTACTATAAATAATCCCCACAAATTACCAGACTTGGCAGCATTATTCCTGCAGCATCATGGCAATTATTCTAAAAGGTTGCAGGTTTCTTTTGAGATAAAGACTGAGATTAGCAAAATCAGATGAATTTAGCATTTCTCAGAAGGTGCCTCGGAGACATGTCATTCTCTCATCTCCTCAAAATTACTGACCCCACAGCAGTGACCCAGGAGCATGTTATCCTGGAACCTACAGTAAAGCTCAGGATTTCTCTGCATATTCTATGCATGCAACAGATGCGAGCACATGACCAAATTTTAAATAGAGGAAAGCAGATACAGGATCTGTGTAGTTTTAAAAAGCCCTCAGGACTTCTGGGATGAAGTGTCCAATGACATACCACATGACCTGTGGTATAATTTCCATTTGGTTAAATACAGATTTTATAAAATTAAAGAAAAAGAACTATGGTAAAAAATTAAAAACCAGAAGCATTTCATGCAATTAATCATATACCAAATTAGATACCTATATTTTACAAATTTGCAAAAATCTTAAGAAGAGTTAGCAAATTTACTAAGATCTAAATGTAGCTTGAAAAAGAAATTTAAGGACTTAACAGCAAGTGTCAGCTGCACAGACCCTTTTACCTGTAAACACTATGAAAATAAAAATTGCTGTTGCAGAAGAAACAGTCATCACCTATTTTCTCTCTTGTGAATGCAAACATTACTGATTTCTTTTGAAGAGGAGAACAACTGAATTTTCTGATTCAGAACAACTGAACTACTTTATTTCATGATTGAAATAACAGTTAATTGATGCAAAAAGACTATGAAAAATCAACAATCTGCAATATCGTGAACTAGGACCCATTGTCATTTTAAACATGAAGTATCAATGCCACAGCATTTTCTTATTTTATTCTGCCAGGGGAGGCAATTGCTTCATATTGGGAAATGAATACTTGCTTATTGAGATTTCAACAAGCAGCAGTGTTTCAGCTGCAAATTAATAGCTAAAACCAAACAGCATCACCTTCTTTAAATCAGTTAACTGTATTTGTAGACATAAACTTGATGGATGGCCAGAAACTAGAGCATTCATTGCTGTGGGACAACAGATGCCACAGTAAAGTCATAATCTAAGAAATGTCACAGGGCTTGGGATAAGAAACTGCTTCTGCACACAGTGTGAACCAGACAGTAAGATACCTAATTTATGCTGGGGATGGCAGGGGGACTGCAGTCCCAAAGGAGCCTGTGGGAGACCCCAGCTTCCCTCTGTGCTTGGTGCACCAAGCTTTGGGGTGATGCAGATGCATCTGATCAGCCCTGCTGGCAATGAGAGAGAGAAGTAGGGAGGCACAGGGGAGTAATGTGGATAATCTTTCCAAACCTACCATTACATCCCCTTTTACCAATGGGAATAAGAATCTCCCTCACAGCTTCAGCAGTTTTCCCCAGCAGAGAATTCCCCTCATGCTGCAAAAACATCAGCCCCCCTCCTGGATATAACCACAAGGATCTTGCTGTCCTGGTACTAAACTGAGTTGTCAGTGTGGGACAGCTTCTGGCTCCCTGACTGTTGTCCATGCAGTAAGGAGGATCTGCCATCCCTAATCAAATTATATTTATCTATGTGCTGTAATGAAGGCAACATTATCACAAGGAGGTATTGGGACAAATCATCAGGCATTCGGCCTGTTAGAATAAATATTTCAGCTTCCTGTCTAGAACAAGCTGGCTACAAAGCTGCCCTGGTACTAAATATGAACATGTAATTTTTTGGACTACCTTCCCTGTTCTGGGTCTTGCTCAATTTTCCTTTACAAGATTAAATAAATTTTCAAAACCTTGCTGATCTTGCAATCTATGAGAACAGCTTGCATTTATACAGCATTCTTCATTTACTCAGAATATTTGAAGCAGTGTTCAGAGATGCACACAAGTGACAATAATAAAAACCAGCCCCAACGTGGGTAAGGCTCTTCTGATCAAATGTATTAGTTTCCTCCAGATACAAAGGAATAAGAAGGTAGCTGCTGTGGAATGGGTTAGATACTTATTTTAAGTTTAAACATATAACTTAATCTAAAATAATTGAAATAATTGAAATAGTCTATAAACTCCTTGAGTGGCTAGTAGGAATTCCTCAAAGGTTGTTTTGAGCTAGCTGGTAAAAATAATCAGATGTCCTGGTTTAGTGGTACATTTGGTTATTAGTGTCTCTTTTGAATCTTTTACTTTTTAACTTTTTTTTTTTTTTTTTTTTTTTTTTTTTTTTTTTTTTCCCCAATCCTCTTATAACCATAGTTTGGCAGTTACATACTCTGCAGTATTTATTTCAAGCCAGGCATGGCTTTTGAACATCTTCTCCATCATTTGTATTATCTAGCTCCTTAAACGGGACAATGGGGCTCAGGAAACTTGGTCTTTTTCTCCTTTCTGCCACAAACTTGTCAAACAAGCCTGGAAAGGCTCCTTCCCTGTCTCTGTGGAAGGATTCAAGTACTACCAACATAACTCTAGTGGTGATATTGATACCGAGGTTAGCAGGAAGGAGTATACATCAATAAGTAATTAAAAAAATTGATCCATTACCTTTCTAGCCTCTGCATGGTCATGGCTAGTGTCTTGTTGAGTTCCTCTATCATCCGGCAGCCCGAAGGGTGAATGGGCAATGTGCTGGACCCAGAAGGCAGGTGCTGGCTGTGGCTGCCATACTGGAGCTGGTGCTGGTGAGCTGCTAACTGGGATGGCAGGACAGTGTGATGGTGCTGAGTCAAAGGCTGCTGGGAGCTCTTCTGTGTGGAATAGGATGAGAGAGAGAGGTCTGGCCCCCCTAAAGGCATGCAAATCATGACTTTCTTTGGAGGTAGTGGAGGTGACAGCTTAACTGGCATACAAGGCAGTTTCACAGGAGCACCAGGATCTAAAAGAGAAGAAAGAGAGGCCCTGGTGTTAATTTTCATGGCAGTAAAATGGAAATCAGAGAATCTGCCTGGGCAAGCAGGTACTGAGCCTGTCAGCCAAAACGGGACCGTGCATCACTTCCCTGCTACAACAGATCACAGAACCATAGAATCGGCTGGGTCGGAAGGGACCTCTGAGATCATCAAGTCCAACCCTTGATCCACTACCACTGCGGTTACCAGCCCATGGCACTGAGTGCCACATCCAGTCTCTTTTTAAATGTCTCCAGGGACGGAGAATCCACCACTTCCCTGGGCAGCCCATTCCAATGTCTGATCATCCTCTCAGTAAAGAAATTCTTTCTAATGTCCAACCTAAACCTCCCCCGGCACAACTTGAGACCATGCCCTCTTGTCTTGCTGAGAGTTCCCTGGGAAAAGAGACCAACCCCCCCCTGGCTACACCCTCCTTTCAGGGAGTTGTAGAGAGTGATGAGGTCTCCCCTGAGCCTCCTCTTCTCCAGGCTGAACAGCCCCAGCTCCCTCAGCCTCACCTCATAGGTGATAACTCTGCGCAGCATGGGCTCACCACTGTCTTTAGAAAAAAAGTACCATTAGTTTGCAGCACTTCCACAAACATCCCAGGGCTGTGCATGCCCCTTAAGCAATGCATAACAAGGCTTGTGGCACACTTTGATGCTTTAAAGCCCTAATCCTCCAAAACAGCCCTGTGAGGTAAGCACAATGTCTCCTGCTCAACAGGCACGAAAATAGAGGCAGAGCAATTTGGTGCCTGAAATCCCAGGATGAGTCACTACCATAACCATCACTGCTGGAGCAAAAGCTCAGGGATTCCTGATCTTTCTCAGCCACTGCAGTGCAATTACTGCAAGTCACACTTCTTACAGCTTTGTAATGTGCAAAACATTTGGTGTTAAAAATTACATTATAGGGCAGGAGAGAAAAGAAATAGGGTTTGAATACTAGGGAGCTGTTTGGAAAAACAAAAGGTGCAGCAGCAGCAAATGATAAAAAGCAGAAGATCACTAGGATTAATGTAGTGACAGAAGACTTGGCAGGTACTTTTCTCTAGACTCGTGCACTGAATTTTAACCTTTTTCATTGAATCATAGCTGACCTGCCAGGCGAAGACTCCCCTCTGCCAGGATTCAACCGCAGTGTGGTGGGTTTTGGAATCCTACTCTGGAGTGTTTTCAAAATGCAGAAAAAGTAATGTGAGGGCACACAGTTCTCAAGATAGGTTTGGGAAACAGTTATAAAGCACACTAAGAGCAAATATATACAGTATGAACTGCAATTGTGAGCTTATGTTTAGGAGGAAGGCTGGGCCCTTTTAGCCCGGAATACTGCTGATATTTGGCTCTGTAATGCAGCTTTGTGAGCAACACTTGTGTGCTCTTTGGCCTCTTGTTTCTTCAGATCACTCTTCTTCCTATGAGGGAATCGAGGGGCCAGAATCTTCTTTTAAGATGAGAAAGCTTCAGAGTAAGATGTTGCTGTACAAGTTTCAAAGACCATAATCCTCCTGAGTGACACCAAATTCCTGATGTCCTTTTCCAAGCGGCTCTTTACTCACCCCTTGTATTCTTCCTCCTGGCCTGGGTATTGCCTGTACTCATATCCATATCTAATAGTGAGGTTGTACAGGCTGATACTAGGACTTCCAAGCTCTAACACTTCTTGAAAATGATTTAATAGTAGTAATGTTAAAAGAAGACCATGCATGGACCCAAGCAAAGATATGTGATTAGACTTTTTTTAGTGCCATCCACAGTATCCACTTGATAATAGTGTTTTGCTACACTAGGAACACTACACAGACAGTAAGTCTTCCCTTTCCTCAAAGGATTTATAGGATAAAAAGATAAGAGAGGCTAAGGGTCTACAAAGATGAAAGAGAAACATAGAGAGAAGTGGTCTTTCCACGTTGCAGAACGGGAGAGTTACAGAGAGTAGAACCCAAGTCTTCCAGCTTTCAATGCAATATTATGTTCACTTGGTATGTTGTCTCTTGAAGGCAAGAAGTCTTCTGATGGCATCAAGGCTTAAATCTGACTCATGGGACTGTCAAACCACAGAGCACCACCCTCTTCTCTAAAGCAGATTGCTTTTTGTACAGCATAAAAAAAGACTTTAAGGATTTTCTGTTCAAGCACAGGAAGGACTCTGTGTTTTTCTTACATACACATTATTTTTCCTTTATATTCTGCATAAAAGAACACACCATCCTCAATAAAAGGTAAATAACAGAAAAAGTAAAGAGTAACTTGCATGGAGCCTGGAGAATAAGGCTCCTATGGGGTTTGTAGTATCAAAACGTTTCCGTAATTTTGTGATTCAGGCAATTTTACTTCTACAGTGGTGTCTGAATTACAAAGACTAGACTGAGATCTGCACTTCCATTTTTAAAGTGCATGTTTTAATGTTAATTTTAGATCCTTTTCTGGTGTATCTCAATTAATGTCTTCATCTGCCACTGCCTGGACACCCCACCACTTTCTGTATGATGCAAGTGAGTTGTTCTTAATGGTGAATTAAAAAAGTTCCCAACTGCAGAAATCTTTTCCTTCTGACAAAAGAATAACTGAAAGTATCAAGTGGGTTTGCTGCCTTCTGTGATCCTGAAGATTAGAGTACTATTGTATGCTGGGAATGAGTATAATGTGCCAAATGGTTCAGTTATAAAGCAAACAGGAATTCTTCCATCTTTCTTCCAAAATATAGTGAAAAATTACTTCCCTCTGTTACGCAAGCATTCACCTAGACAGAGGCACTGCAGCTTTGGATGTGCACAGAAGAACCAGTCTATCCTAATTACCCGTAAGTAGTCACATATGCCATCATGAATCAGAAATGCATAGTCTGGTTTCCATTCTTCACAACAAAGGCCTGGAGATTTAGTTTCCACTTAAATTTAAAGAAATCTTTCACATCAGCATGTTTTCAGTGCTGCATGACTCCGCTGGACACTTGACAAAAATCTTGTCCATTATATTTAACAAAAGGCTTTAATCAGACTGACTGTGTTTCACCATCTGTGTGTGTCTTGAGCCTGTCTAATATTTAAATAGAGCCTGAAAAGGAACCAGAATCATTAAATCTACTTGTCTGCCCTTCACCTTCAGGAGAATTCTACTCGCCTGTTTTTAAAAACAAATAAAAATGGCTAAAGGGAGAAGGACCGCAGTGGGCGGGGAGCTTGATCTGCTCCTTCAGAAATGTATCAGTCTGCCTTCACTGACATCAGTAACAGAGAACTTGTAGTGCACATTTTACTGAGTGATAAGATCACTGAGTCTGCTGAATAAATGAGGACTTGCTCAAATCCATGGGCTCCAGGCTTGCTGCTGGACTCTGTGCTACCCTCAGCTGGAGTAAAGGAGAGAACAACTTGCCCCGGTGTGTAAGAGCAAGAGGATTATGTTTTACTTTCCTCTGTTTGTTTTAATTTCACAACATATGTGATGTATGAACCATGGGTAGAAACAATTACTGTCTCCAGCACGGAATATATAGCAAACTTGGACATCTATAGATAAATGAGAAGCTGGACAGTGGAAATGTGAGCAAGGAACCTGTGATAAGTGTCCTGTCAGTGGAACATTACCACAGTCTTAAACCATTGCACAAAGCACTCATGTGACAGAAGAGGAGCAAACTGTGTGAAGCCAGGTGTGCAAGTCTGATTAATCTCTTTTGGCTGAGGTTCTTCATGCTCAAGAGAATAATGAACAGTTTTGCAAGATGCTGGCTCTCAGTAGGGTTGTGACCACTCAGCACTGTGCATGGTTAAGTAATAACTGTGCCAGAATAGGTGAAAGAGATGCTAGACATAGAAACTGTCCCACTGCTGATGACAATAAATTACTTAAAATATAGTTGTGGATGCCACAGTATCTGCTGCCTATCACACCTTCAACAAACAAGTTAGACCTTACCCCTTCCATATGGATAATTTTGCTAATGCCTAAAGTTGGTGCATTTCATTTAGGGTTTTCAAGAGACAGACAAATATAATTTTGTTTGCTGCACAGGTGGCTTGCTCATGTCTCATTTCCCTGATACATTTGTGGTATGCTGGAGGTATACACCAAGTACACCAAGTTTGATGTTTCCTAACTAGTGAACATGGCTGGACAGTAGTTTGGCACATGTTGCAGATAGGGTCCTCTTTAAATTGCATCCAAGTAATTAATTATGTAACATAACAAAAATGTGCAAAACCCAGTGTGGCCTGCTGAGGGAGCTCCCCAATGGAAATGGGGTGACGTGCCTGATACTTGCTGGTAGCATTTAGACAAACAGCTTTTACTTTTCAAGGTTTTCTCTCTGGGAATCACTTGTGCCTGAACAGCAGGAGTATCTGTTCTTATTTCAACGAGGTTTTGAGCAGATTCATACAGACAAGTTAAAAATTCAAAGATTTGCCATGCATCTTCTGCTGACTACAGCAAGATCTGCAGCTGTGTCTTCAGGGAAGACTTGTTACTGAAATTCTTTGCTGCTCCTTTGCACCACAGATGCATTCAAAGTGAATTTGGAGAACACAGGCAAAGCATGCTTAGCCTAAAGGCTGAAAAGCACAACTCTGTATGAAACCTCACACAGAGCCTTGAAGAGGGTTTCAAAGATTTCCTGAGGCCTGTACGTGTCAGGTACTTCCCTCCAGATAGCAGCAGGCACAGGAAGTACGGAGAGAAGCACCAGGGTCCAGGTTCATGAGAACCTGGAGATGCTGGTGAAGGAGAGCTGCATCCCTCAAGCAGCTGATGAAAAGAGAATTTTCCATTTCCCTCACATGAATGTAACCTGTCCTCATGAATGGAGCTTGCCAGAGCAGGCAGCAGGAGGTAACAACACAGAGAAGGAAGCTTGTGGAAAATGTCTTGGGCTCATCTAGAGGAGCCTTCTAAGATACATGAGACTACTGCTTTATAAAATAATACAGAGACTATTTATTGGATAAATAGTAGTTTCAAATACTCTTATTAGGTTGTAACTAACAACAGGCTGTGCTGTGGCAATGCAGCAGGAGACTAGGCATTCAGATACTCACACCTCAAATACACACGGGTGTTGCTGAGATCCAAGCTTAGTGGCATATATTTTATTCTCTGATGTTTTAGGGGCCAGCAGGAGTAGGGAAGAGATCGTGCCCCAGTACTCCTCACTGGTGAGGCTGTACCTTGAATACTGTGTGCAGTTCTGGGCCTCTCACCACAAGAAGTGTGCACACGTGTGTGTGCTGCAACATGTCCAGAGGAGAGCTACCAAGGGGGCATAGAGAACAAGTCATGAGAGGAGTGGCTGAGGGAACTGGGGATGTTTAGCTTGGAGAAAAGGAGGCTGAGGGGGGGACCTCACTGCCCTCTACAACTACCTGAAAGGAGGCTGTAGGGAGGGGGGTGTTGCCTTCTTCTCCCAAGTGAATAATGACAGGACCAGAGGAAACAGCCTCAAGTAGCAGCAGGGGAGGTTTAGATTGGATATTAGGAAGAATTTATTTACTGAAGGCACTGGAACATCCTGCCCAGGGAGGTCGTTGAGTCATCATCTCTGGAGGTATTTAAGAAATGTGTAGATGTGGCACTTCAGGGCATGCTCTAGTGGCTGAGATTGTAGGGGGTTGGGTTTTTTTATTTGTTTTCTCTGTGACTTTATGGGCTACCGATGTTTCAGTTGTTTGAATGGAAAATATCAAATTAATTCAGAAAAGATTGGCTGTGCTGGTGAGAAATAACTGCTTAATGAATAAAGATCAAAAGGAGCTATATAGCAATGACCAGTTATATTGTCACTTTTGGCTGTTAAATGTTTTATGATAATATGGTGACTTTAACGTAGCACTCCAATTAGATTTGGTCCCAGGTGATTCCAGTGGTTCCTCCTGTATTTCCAGTGAAGTAAGGGGGCTGCAAGAATTGTCCTAATGCCTGGGATCAACATGTGGATGCTGGAGAACTAAAATGATGAAAGAATCTCCATCCATGAATGCTGTCTAATAGTAATCATATCTGAAAACCAGCAGTAGGCTCACCAGGGGGTAAATGGCCAACAGCAAATGCAGAGAAATGAAACAACACTTAAGGATCACACTTTTCCCCTGGGCTTTCCCGTCTTCTAGAGCTGCACGGGCACTTCCACATCCAGTGCTGTGATATGGACATTCCCTGTGGAGGCAGTGTCATCAGGAACATGGGAGATGGCATAAGGCAAAGTATGGAGCACTTTATGCAGAGGTGATGGCACCACTCCCAGTGGCTGCTCTGCACTCTGCTCTTGGCTCTGTCCCCATTCCTCTACTGCCCTGTCCCCACACTACCTCAGCCTCTAGAAGCACCATGCCAAGGTTGCATGATTTGTATTTGCTCGAGGGAACCTTGCCACCTTTAAAGCACCTTTTTTCTTCTCATTCTCCCCCAGATTTCATATGTTTTTACATGTTTGTTTTAGGTCTGCTGATTTACGTGCATTTCTTATTGAGGAAAAGGCCAATCTTTGTCTTGGCACAGGCAAACACATGTTTTAGATGGTTTGCAAATGCTTTCAGAGGTGAGGAATGTTTCTTTTCCATTTCTGAAATTTGTATTAAATCCCTTGCCAAACCCTGCAAGTCAGTCTTCATACCTTTATTGAAGAACTTTAGGAGAAGTTCACATCAAGAAGGTGGCCAGACTTGAAGGAGGCTTTTTGTTCCACAAGTTTTGTATTTAACTTTTTTTTTTTTTTTTTTTTTTTTTTCTGCTGACCATGCCTGTAGTGATTTTATGTTTGTATAAAACATGTTTCTATTAAATAAATATACATATGTACAATACTTATATGACTTCAGACAGAAGAGGCACGTCTGCATTTTGAGATGTGTTCCTCAACACTTCATAAGATCACATGTCCTCTTGCAGTCTTCTTGAACAAAGCTACCAGACCATTTAAACCACTATCACTCTCCATTAGCCATGCCCAGTATGTCTCAGTTTGTCCTTCAACCTTCTCACATAATCTTTAGCAGAAAAATGGGTATGCAACAAAAGCAGAATAATCTTCACCTCAAATGCCAGAATTCAGGCTTCACTTGTTTTCTCACAGAAAAACTGAGGATGTGTTTGGAGTAATTAGTAGAAGAATAGCATTAATTCTGCTTCTTACTGATGAGGGTGCTTCATTAAGATTGATTGCTCACTTCCAGAGATTATACACAGCTAAAATAATCATCCATAGAGAATACAAGGCACTGAACAACATGTATATCCTTTAGACCACCAAAGTAAATGGACTCTTAAGAAAAAAGATTTAAAACTTTCTCTTATAAGGTATGTGTGAGGCTTTCAGTTCTACCAGGAATAATTGTCAGTTAAATAAGGGCCCTATGACTAAATCTGAATCTCTGTTCCTTTTCCCTGGGGGTTCTATATATACATGTACAGATTCTGTCTATATGCACTTTATGAGTTTACTTAGGACTGGATAAAAGACCACTAACAGGCACCATAAAGTAAGAGAAGTCACAGTTCTTTTTTAATTTAATTGGAAAGTCATCATCATCAAGCAATTTACTTATGCTGATAGCTCAAGCCCAATTCTACTTCACACAAAATTTATAGGAAAAAAAAAAAAAAAAAAAAAAGCAGCACACCAGAAGCTCTCCATCCTCTGATTCTTCTGCTTTATCTTACAAATGAAAAGCTTATGAATGAAGAACATTTAGAACCTCAGTCTTTTTCTATGCTATTCCTATTCTTTAAAAAAAAAAATTCTTCCACGTTGGCCTTATTTCTGAACAGTTTCCTGTAATTGGGACAGAGTGTTACAGGAGATCATAGGAAGCTGGTATTGTCCTCATCTGAAGCCATTAGTACTGCTGCCTAGCTCTCCAGGCTGCAGAACTGCCCATTCATTTTGTAGTGCAGGGCACAATATTAGCCATTATTTGTAGGTTTTGGCAGGCAAGAAAGTAAAGAGATTTCACATAAAATGAACAAAACTATACAGAACAAAAATGTGTGGCTATCCAAACAGAAACATGAAGAGATTACGTAGAGATACGAGAGAAAACCAGAACATGCTGTTTCCTAACGAGCTCTTTCCTGATATATACCTTGACCTGAATAAAACGAGTATTAAGTTTCAGAAAAAAAACCCCAGCATCTGGAATGTATCAATGCAGACTGAGCATTTCTCACATCATCCCTGAAAAGATCAGGGTAGCATTAAGATAAAAATATTGACTCAGTGAGAAGAGCAGCAGCTCAGTACAGGAGACACCTCATCTTAAAGTCAGGATTTTGAGGTGCTGCCTCCTGGGCTGCAGCTGCAATTATGAACATACTCTTCAAAAAGTGAAGGCATGTATTCAGGGATCTGGTTTTGCTCTGTATAAATGTAGGCATCCTTTGCTTTGGTGGTTTAAATGAGGGAATGGGGAGAGGAGATCCAACTATTCTCCTTCCACATGTACCTAGACCTTTGAATCCCAAAGAGCCTGTTCACTTGTGAAAACACCTGGAACACAAAAAAGGAGCCTGTAGTGTATACTGTTGCTAGCTGCCACGAAGTGAGAGAGAAACTGCAGCACAAACTGCAGGGCACCAACATACTGGTCACTGGGAAACAGATGCCCACATCAGCAGGACTCACTGGAGTAGTCAGAGCAGGGGTGGAAAGGGGAGGAAAATGGCAAGAAGCCAAGGGACAGAATGGCTTGTGTAAGGATGAGGGTGCCAAGTTAAAGGCAAACATGTAGAAAGATATGGGGTGTGTTGCAGCAGACCTGCCCGTTAGGCAGTTGAAGGGAGAAGCAAAAAAAACCCAACAGGAAAAAGCAAAACCCCCTCTGCAATCCTCATGCCCTTTTTCATTAAAGGCATTTAAAGATATCCTAATTTTGTCCTTATACTTCCTCTCCCATCAAAGCACATCCTGCAGTTTTTGTGGTGATAGTGTGTCTTGATGAAAAAGAGTGAGGAATCTTAGGAAACACAGCAGCAGTCTTAGGTAATTCCAGCTAAGACGGGAAGTGCCCTGAAGCAAGCTTGATGAAGGTACAGTCTGAAAAGGCTTTGTGATTCCTGCCATAGGTACAACACAGATACACTACCAATACAGACAACAACCACGTGCAAACAGTGCTACAGAAGGAGGAAGGACATTGAGAACCTTTCTGTAAGGGCAGCTTTTTCCTATAAGGGAAAGGGTGGTTCTGAGGGTCCAGGAACACCTACTTACCAGTTAAGTGGCTGGCAATCCTGGCAATAGGTTTAGGAGGCAGGGCAGGGGGCTGTTTGAGGAGGGACAACTGTTTCACTGGGGTGTCCTCATGGTCTCCAGGGAAAGCGGCAGATTTTTTGGGGGGAAGTAGCAGGACTGACTTAGCTGTAGGATCTTGGGACAGGAGGACGCTGGATTCATTGGATGTGGGGCTCTCTTCAGACACTGGAGGACACAACCACATCATAGACGCAACAACGTTATGTGCAAAGCAGCAGTGGATACAGCCATAGTACCACAAGAAAAGCAGCACAGCAATGCAGATTTAGAAAGACTAATAGATTTCACTCCAACATCATATGGCACAGAAAAGGAGAGAGAGAGAAAGAAAGAGAGAAAAAGAGAAACAGTAACACACAGCTACACAACAGCCAAACTTCCCATTACCTTTGACAGAAGCCAGCTCCCTTATGTGAGGCTGGGACATATTCCCACATCTTGAACACAAGTTGAGAGCTTTAAAATGTCACGTCTCAGATGGTCTGTCACCACAGCTTGCTCAGGACTAGTTAAGTTAGCAGGTGGCCTCTAAACTTATTCTAGGAATGTAGAAGCACCTCACAGGGCCTACTCCATTTCTAAGAGGCTGCACAGATGTTGAAGGCCTTGGGTCAGCACTTCTACCAGTCACTTTTCCTCACTTGACCTTCATTCACAACTCTCAGCATTAAGTGATGCAGAAAGAGGAGCAAACTAGATGTACAGCGTTCCTGTCCCTCTGCAAGGCTTGGGAAAGAAGCACAGAGAGCCTTCCTAGGGTAGGGCAGGTGGCCATGTTAGCTACTGAAGGCTGCGAGGTGTGAACTTCACCCAACACCACGCAGTAGGTAAGGGCACGATGATGTACCTTAAGGTTTAAAAATGTTGTCAGCCCTGCTCTAGTTCATTGGCACAGCTGAGATGTAGCTGGAGAGTTAGAAATCTACTCTTAAATGTTGGCAAAATGCAGGTTACTTGTGTAGTAGAGGTTACTTCTACACCGAGTCAGTCAGAATTTCTCATGGGACTTCCCCCTTCTTCTCCACCAGAAGATCTTAGCCTTCAGCAAGGATTTCTCAGGGCTAGACACCTAATGTTAGAAGTCAGAAATTCATTTAAAACAGCTTAGCATATCTACATCATAATGTAAATGAGATATTACCTGTCCCATCCATGATCTCTGTGGTTGGGAGCACCTCATACGAGCAGGGTTCCCCAGGTGCTGGTCCTGATTCCAGTTCTGCTAGGGCTGGCAGTGATACCTGGCTGGAGCTCAGCACTTGCCCAGGGCCCAGAGGCTGCCCATTCTCCAAAGCTCCTTCTTCATTTGGTATGGAAAGTTCATCTGTTCGTGGTTGGAGGAAAGTGGAACAACAACAGAAGACACATAAGTAAGATGCAGAAAGAATTTTAAATAAAATCTGCTATCTCTGTCAGCTTACTTGAGGAATCTGAACTGAGATCTTGTATGTATACAGAAGACACAGGGATAAGGATCAGAACAATATGTCTTGTATCTCAAAAATCCAGCTTGTGCAGAGCAATTTTTTGAGATGTCAGGCTACAATGTTTTGCCCTCAACAGTTTTACAGAAGTCCAACAGCATTTCACTTCTTTTAAGGGGTTATTAAGATCTGGAAAAGATCTGTCAAATATCTGTGAAGTATCTGTTTTCATCCTTTCATTTTTCTAGGGTGGTCATTCTGATCTATGGTCTAAGCTGGATGGTTCCTGACCATCCTCCATCCATGGGGACATGAAGCCTCATCCACAAAATCTGTTTTTCATCTTTCTCTGTTGAAGCTGGGAAGTGAGGAATGAGAATGGACTGGAACTGAAGCTATGAAGATTTATTAGAGAACGCTAATACGCACAGCATATAATAATAATAACAATAACAATAATAATTGTTACAATTATAATTTACCTCCCTTACATAATTTTTTATGTTGTAAGGGACACATAAAATCACAGAAGTATGTCCCTGTTTTACACGCAAGAGAAAACATTACAGCTCCCAGCATCCAGAGTTTAAGAAAGGGAGGGAATAACTTTTAGAGCTGCCTTGTGTAAGGTCTTGATACTGGAATATGGCAGATTCCATTTAGAAAGCCTGTTGTTAAAGTTATTAATATTCTCTTCTCTAGCAGCAAAATTTCTGTAAGAGAAGCTGGTATTTTCTTTCCTATCAAAAGCCACTTTACGTTAGAAACAATACAGTTCAGAAGCAAGGGATCAGATTATTCTCTATGGTGCCAACCACCATGATTTTTTTCTCAGACCTTGTTATGCACAGCACTCTGGTACCTGGAGGGCAATGACCACATAGATAACTCAATTATAATTTTATAAAGTGTTCAGCCCTTGTGGTTATGAGTGGACACCTGAAAATATAACTGGAATGTGACTTGTAAGACTAAAAACAGCAAGTAAATACAGGGAGCCTCGTTTTACTATGCATTTAATTTTTTTGAGGACAAACTGAGGATTTCAGGATCTAGTTCTTGATTTTTGCTCAATATACCAAGCAGTGATGTACATCATTCAAATGAGCGCACATTTCCCCCTCCCAGGACTATGAAGTGCTTAACTCTCTGGAAAAAAAGACTGAAAAGAGACAAAAAATTAAGTCTCACTAAAGTGTCAGAACACAGCAATTAACAAGTCTGAAAGTATGTTAGCTGATAAGTACTCAGAATTATGTTTCTGCCTTTTAAAGGTTCTCTATGTCAAGTGAAGATGGTCTCCAGCTTATTTTGGAATTATTAGAAATGCCAATGTCTTGACTTTCTTGTTTTTACTGGAGGCTTTCTGAAGGCCTAGAGAGCTATTATGGTAGACAGCCACATCAAACTAGACTGAAACATGACCCATAGTTTTCATAGCAAACATATGAGCTGGCTGAAAGGTGAAAACACTAATCACAACCCAGAATTTGGGCCAATTCTTTGCAGCACAGTCTCCTGCAGTGGTCATTCAATACAAACCTGTTTACTTCCTTAGGCAGCAAAAAAATCAAACACCAGGCAGTATTTAAGCTGAATGTTTTTCACCTTAAGTGTTTGGGTGGATATGCTGTGTATTCTCTGCTTGCTCTGTCTCTCTCCCTCTCTCTCTGCCTCTTACAAACACACACTTTTACATGTATTTGGGATAGGGGCTCCTGCCACCTCAGTTATCTGGTTCCAAGAAAGAGTGTAACTGTTTCTTATGTGGAGCAGCTTATGCAGAGATTGTGTTCAGCAATATTCATCAGTTAAGTGCAGGACTAATAATTTAATGCAGGAATAATCATAACTGTGAGCAGACAAAAAATATACATGATAAAACCAGTAACATTTAATTTTCGTAGGGATGCCTGTACATTCTAATGAAGTGGGGTGCTTACTGTAACATGCTGAGCATCTTGAAATCTTACTGTCTTAAATGCACCTTGCACTTCTCAAGGTATACTCAGCATGATTTAAGAAGACATAATTCAAGTGACCCATTGAAGATTTATGATTACAAAAAACTAAAATGTGACACAAAATTTTGGCTTTTACTTTCGTCACAAAACCAAGCATGACTGCTTTCTGTACTGACCGTGTAACTTCTTTTAATTTTCCCTCTGAATAACTCCGATCTTCATTTAGAATCTAAAACTCAGTCTTGACTGAAATCAGCACGCATCCCACAGAAAAATGGCTGAAAAATACACCCTTAATCAGATCTCGCTTAAAGAAATGCTACATAGGGAGCAGTTCAAGTAAAAGAAACTGATCAAAGATACGGATAAAATAGAATAAGTTAATGTTAATTAATCCTGGATCAGAGACATGCTTGAAAACCAGATATAAAAGGTAAATTACTTATTTTTGAATTACTAAAAGCTGACATACAATGGAAAAGAATCCTGGTAATGCAATTATTACATAGACACGGATGAATTAGTCTTCAGGAACTGGCTATTAATTTATTTTTGCACAGTGATAATGTATCTAATCTTTTGTTCTCACACTTGCTAAATCCTTTGCTGTGTTTTCACAAAGCCAGCTGCTACTACTAAGTGGAGAAAGACTTTCCCTAAATGCACGAGCTTTGAGAGTGCCACGGGAGTGTGAATCAGATGGATCTGGAGGGCACCAGAGAGTAGCTTGATGGCTGCAGCAACAGGATTGGCAACAGGATGGCTGCTCTTAATTTACTCAGGAGTCTCCACACACCTGCAGCCACTGAAGAAACAGGACCTCAGAGGAAATTCTCTATGCAAAAACCAGGAAGGACAGAAAAAACCTCATGTTCTTCTCTGCCATTTCCCCCATGGGGCAGGGGATGGGAAGTGTTCTGGCATGCAGACAAGACCTGTCCACAGGGCTGCTTCCGAGGCTTTGTCACTCCCTTAGCACTTCAGTCTCTAAGCAGACTTCTGACTTTGTGGGGTTTGTGTTATATGGCTGTCCTCCCTGCTTCCAGAGGACTTCAAATCCTTTCAATATACTAAAGCTGCAGAACAACTGGCTCTCTGGTGGCTGTCATGCCTTCCTCCTTGCTGCCAAAGCAAATTCTTCAAACATGCTCACCTACTGCCACAAAACCTGCCTTAGCACGTAAGTGCAACCCTTCCAAATCCTGTCAGGATTTAGGTAACCTCAAATCTGAGTCTAAATCTATCATCTTGAATAGTTAAAGAGTACAAAAATACAAAAGAATAAAAGATGAAGACTGGCCATGCTTCCTTGCAGAATCATTGAGACATCATCTCTGAAGTAACCAACTAGTACACACTCACGTTCAAAAATTCCTCACTACAGGCAATCTTATCTATATTCAGATAAAATAAGAAGAGGTTATCAAAATACTACAAGTAGATTTAATTCTTTGACTGGCACCATGGAACAGCTGGCTGTTCTAAAGACAGATATTTTTGTGACAGTTGTGCCTTCCTGTCAAAACCAAAGTTTATCTATATGGGGAAGCAAGTGTACAGCAAAAATGTGAACTCTCTTGAATGCTGTGGTACATTCTGGGTTGCAGGTGGAAGTTTTATTTTTAACCTTTTGGCACTGCCTGCCAACAAACTATTAGAACCACAGGTGCCTCATCAGGCACTTCAACTTACAATTTTCCCCAAAGTATATAGTATTTGAAAAAATTACAACCTTTGCCCACATTCTTAGAAGACTCAAGTAAAGAACCCTGGAAAGAGAAGACAACAGAAACTGATTCAGTCATGAGTCTGGCCCTTGTGAAGAAAAGACATCCCTGCAGTTCAGTCTGGAGTGAATTCACTTGACTAGTTTAAGAGTGAGGGGTTATTGAAGTGATGAAAGTCTTTCTTGTTTCCCAAATATAGTAGATGGACTACATTGACTCTCCCCTATGTGAACACTGGGACTTGTTGTGCTCTGCTTTTACCTGCTGGATGACATGAAGTCACCTGAAAAGTCAGGAAATCCTGAAGCAAACAGGTCGGAGTGTCATTGTACAGAATAGGTGAAAGAACTTGCTAATTCCACTTTTCTTCAACACAGAAGACAGGATAAAACCAATATTAAATACACCGACAGCTTCAGAATTCTTGTTCTTGGGTCAATCTATGCACATTAAATTTCCATTTATCTGTATGGATTTTTTTTTTTAAAGAAAGAAAAAGGCAAAACTACTCAAGGGCTGATTCTGTCTGCTTTGTCCACCCCTTAGGAAGGGGAAACAATGAGATTTAACATTACAGCTACACCTACTGCCTGTGCACAATGCCTGCTGGCATGGAAGGTGATACCATCAGCAAATACAGCCTTTTGCTATGAAGTGCTGAAGTCTGCTGTGTGTTCTTGAAGGATTAGAGATTACCTAACAGGAATTACCAGGAAAATGTTACTTCTGCTTAAGGTTCACAGTGAGATAAAATATCCTTTGTTAGAATTACTCTTGGATTATCACACCAATGAAGGAAATCTTGCTTTTGTTCTGCAAATCCTACCTTGCTCATATCCTTATCCTTGCTCATCAAAGCTACTTGATCACTGCTACTGTACTTGTGTATTAGCACTTTCTTCTCTGCCCTACCTTTTTCTTCCAAGAAGTATCAATTCTTAGCTTCCTGTGTTTGCAGCCAGCAGGAAATAATGAAGGATAGTGAATAAGGAGCCCAGCTGTTTTGCATTACAGCTTCCCTTTTAGTGGCTCCTGACAGCGAAGTCTTGATGTCTCCATTTTTTCCACTGGAAATAGGCTGAAGCAGCATGTGTTTCAGGACATTCTTTCTGATTTTAAAAGGTGAAAATTGACTATAAAGATGGATTAACTTATTTTTTTTCAGATGAGGACCTCCAGACAGCTTAGCATTTGCTTCACAACATGACACAGAAGATTGCAAATTAGAGAAGTATTTGATGAACAGGGAAAGTTGCAACACTTTGGTAGCAGGGTCAGGCTGCACAGGAAAGCTTCTTCCTGGGAATACCTATAGGTTTGTGTAGGGACAAGTCAGAAAGCAGCTACATGTGGGATGTGTGGCAGTGATGAGGGAAGGCTCACTCTGGATGGTGGTGAGACTGAAGTCTGATTTCTGGCCCAGCTGGGGCACTGGATAGGGAGCTATGCCACACACTTGGTGTGACAGCCTGCTGTGCTTTGCTGGCCCTTGGGATGCCTGCCTCATGCAGATCTGATCTGAGTTACATGCCAAAAGTGGAAAAGCCAAAGAAGTGAGAAGGGCAAACCTTTTGCCAGGTGTTATTTTATACCCTGAAGTTGCATCTGGGATGACTTCCAAAGAGCAGGCCATAGTGAGAGCACAGGCAGTACATAGTGAGAGCACAGGATTACAAGCATCTAATAGAAATAATGAATAAAAACTGCAGAACTTAATGACAAGCAGCTTTTTTCTTTGGTTGTGCAATGTTTTTTATTTTTGTCCACTTCAAAAATTAAATGGGTCAGGTTAGTAAATTTTTAAAGTGTCTCTCCTTTCACAACAAGCTAGTTTAAAAAAGCAAGTAAGCAAGTAGCAGATTTAAATCCTCCAGGCTTTATAAAATAGACCCTGTTTCTAGTATCTGTGAAAATTTATAACTTCCATTGACTTCTAACAGGTTTCTGCTGATATAGTTAAAGACTTTTTGACTGAATTAACAGGGCTCTAAAATGCATGTAAGTTTTTATTGAAACTAAGAGGCAACTCTGTCATGTCTTTACATAATCTGCCAAAAATCATCACCTTAGTTATTGACAAGGGAAGCAGCAAGACAAATAAAAGGTGAGGTAAAAGATTGACACATATGTAATAAATGTCAAATATGTGTTGCATTAATACTGTAAAACAAAGGTCCTTGTAAAACACTGGTGTTTTACATAAAAAAATACATCACCAATTCAACAAATTAGTTATCTTGAATGTGGAATCACATCTTCTGAGTGGTTTCAAGAGAATGTGCACTGTTCTGTGCTAGTCAGTATCCAAAATCTTTAAACATTTCCCTTTTCCACAACAGTTACTCCCACAGTGACTCATACAGACCATGATAACACATGTGGGCACAGACCCACTCCATCTCCCTGCAGTCTGGATGCCTTGCTGGTTTGCAGTGACTGACCCCTGCACATTGCCATGATTTATATTTCTACATCCTTACAGTTCTGATTAGCTTCCATTTTTACTTGACTATTTAACTATCACATTCCTCCGATGGAAAGGGCAAGTCCATGGTAAAACCAAACAAGATGTGCGAAGACCTTATTCTGCTCAGTCCTACAATTCAGGATTGGATTGCCAGTTCTTAATTGTTACAACAATATTTGGCCAATCAAGTATATGGGATGTCAATTTAAGGTTGTGAAAAGAACACTTACCTTTATCAAAAATTTCTTTCAGCACTCCTCGTTTTATAAGCTCCTCTCTGCTTTGCCTCATTGATATTTTTCTTTCCAAAGCTGTAAGCAAAGGAGAAGGGTCAATACAAACAGAATAGAAGGGAAGTAATTATTTTAAAAGGCTCTGTGGCTTTTAACGCATTTAAGAAATGCTTTTTCTCTTCTCCAAGTCAGTGGCAAATTAGCATCTCAAAATACAGGCTACTGATGGCCACCCAGAGAACCTGCCCACTGCTGAAGTACAGACATTACTGACAGATCTGTCTGTGCTACAGACTGACCAACTTGAGGACGTGCTTGCATTCCCACTGCTTAATTCTGACACAGTCCAAGCACTGCTATGGAGAATTAAGAGACAGCAGACAGAGAAAAAGGCACTTAGTGTGGAAGCTGGAAAGAGAAAAGGTAGGAAAGGAGGCAATGTGAAGGATCACACTGGTGAAAGAGGTGGCCATGGACTGGCACCTCTGCTGCCATGAAGCCAAGGCTTGTTTGCCACTATCTCCAGAGAAAGGAGATCAAGGCATTTAGGACAGTGCAAAAAAAGAGCTGTTTAGTAAAGCCTCCTCCTCCTCCCTGGAGGGAAGAGTGCTTTCTCTCCCAGAGGGTGTAAATGAGGGAAACTCCATGAGAGCCACTGCAATTTACACCAGGTCCACACAAGGCTGTTCAGTCCTGCACTGCCTGCTTGGAGACCGTGGTCACTGAGGCAGCAAAACGACAGAGAGAAATTACATGTTTGTTTAGTACAGCAGTAATTAAAACAATGTCCAATTAACCAAAACACCACAAAGGACATGCATTCAGGCAAAGAGCTGAAAGCCAGCAAGCAAGGGGCACACGAAGTGATGTGCAGGAGCAGCTACGACTGCGTGTGCTCCGTGAGAAACAATCTTGTCCCTGCCAAAAAAGAGGCAGAGTCAAGGGCGAATCACTTCTGCCATATGCTCCCCGATCAGACCCAGCACAGATGCACACAGACACAAAGGAACTGGGACTTAGCATCTTCAGTCTGCCTGAGGCAGATTTAAAGCAAAAGAGGCTCTGAAACCCTCTCTCCATCCCTGATAACACAGGGGTGCAACCTTTTCTGGCCCTGCTGCATGTTGGCCGTTCCTGCAGGGGCAGAGGATACTTGGTGGATTAGCTATGATTACACTGACCCACTGCATTCAACAACTTACTTACTGCCAGATATGTCTGGCCTAGCATGAACGAGGCAGTCAGCTCTGCTTCACTTTTTTTCTACGTGATAAATTTAGGTTTCCCAATTTCTACGATCAGTTTTGAACATGTATTCTTCAGGACAAAGAAGGTCAGTAGGTACAAACAGTACCTAAATGCACCCTCTTGAACTTCAGCATGGATCAGAATTAGTTCCAGGTCCCTTTGCTGAGGCACAAGACCCCATACTCATTAGCCAGCCACATGGTACAGTTTTATTTTTGAGGCTGTTAACATAACAGCCACAGCATTTTCCAGAGTGCCTTAGCCTCATTTGAAGAGAAGTGCTTGCTGGCTTCCAATGAAATTTTTATTTCTAGTTTTCTAATATACTTTTGAAATGAAATACCCAAAAATCAGACTCTAGAGTCATGTTGCAGACTGCTCCTCAACCTGCTTTTCCCTGCACTGAAAGGGCCTTGTTCTGCTATGGTATTTAAAGCTTTTCCCTCATCCTTCTTAAGATTAACTGTCCTCATCCCCTCAAAAAAACCTCAAAACAAAACAAAAAACCCAAACAACCAAAGTAGAACAAGCTACAGGTAACTCCCAAACTTTCTTTCATTCTTCTTCTTAGGAACTTCCAAGTTGTTAAAACCCTGACAATTTGGTGTCACTCAGCACCTTTTCCAATAAGTCTGGGAAAGTGTAATTTTCTCTAAGTGTATGCAGCAAACAGTCTTTCTGAGCTTGTTCTGCAGTGGGTATTGAGTTGGGTGAAACTACAACAAAGCAGTAGTTTCTGTATAAAGACAGCAGCACTGCTCACAAAATAAAGATATGGGCAAAAACTGCTATTTCTGTACTATACCTTAAATAGCCAAGTAGCAGCTACACATTTTGCATACAAATGCACAAATGCTACACACCCCGACTCACCCTCCTGTCTGTTCAGCAGCTGGCTATGCAAGGTAGCAGTGTTAAGGCTGAATTTCTGGCTAGGAAGTGCAATCACACTTATTAAAGCAGGGTAAGGAACATGGCAATTTTGTGGACTGCAGTAAAGGCTTTCAGGGGACCAACTGCTCTAGAGGGGTAGCAGGACATTTTGAAGAAGCACAGGAGTACCTTTCTCAAAACAATTCCTGGGCAAGATACTCAAGCACTGACCAAGACTTCTTGAAGCCATGGACTGTTTTTGCAGTCTAGGAGAATTTCAAAGATAGAATGTACTTTTACTGGAAGATACCAGTTCTTCAGATGCTCCCTTTTAGTTGTAATCCCCTTCTGCTCAAGAATGAAAAAAAAAAAAAAAAAATCCTCTGGTTTGAATCCCGGACTAAAACCATTTTTTGTTTCCAAATCCTTTCTAAGTAGATACAGGACTTAAAGTATTAATTATTTCCTTGCTAAGCCAGTTTAATTAATAAGATATTTAGAGGAAGGGCATGCTGGGCTAAGAACAGCATTGAATGATAATAACAGATGTTATACTAAAACTACAGAACATGCTGCCTTCCTTTAATACAAATCTTCCTCCAAAACAAGTCTCACACATTTAAATTCATAAACTGCTACACTACTGGTGGATCAGGTGGAAGAAAAAATTACAAGAGCTTAGATGCAGAACTCATTACAATTTAACAGCCTGAACAATGAAATGTTTCACTTAGTCTGGATTTCTCTAGCAAAGATTGTGTATTCTTTTAAGGAAGGATTTTCTTTTCAAGCAAAAAGCTGATACAGAATAAATTCATTCACTCTCTACTGAGAAGTGATCCATTCACAGAAGAATATAAATAAAAACCTCTGAATTAATTTTTGATTCATGAGAACCTTGTGAATTCTGTGACAGGGAAAAATGAAACATAATTAATACTTAACAAAAGATGTATTACTTCACTGGTGATTTTCCTTGGTGATTAACCTCTTTTTGTTCATTCGTACAATCTTCCAGGAGATTAGAAATAAGCACTAAGCCCTTTTTATGGGGTCTACTTATGTCAGAAACCGGTTTTCTAAGAAATTCATCAAGTCTCCAAGAAACAATCAGTTACTAGCTTATAAAAATGATCATATGGGTATTTTATGGCATAAGCATACAGACTTTGCCAGTGTGCTCTGCAGTGTGCTGTTTCTTTTAAGTTCTGAAGAACTAACAGCAGGAAATGTTTTTATTAATGCTTCTGAGCTGGTGTTTTTGAACTCCTCCCTCAGGAGCAGCACCCCTCCACTGTTCAAGCAAAGGTTTTCTCTGTGGCAGACCCATTAAGATCAGTAAAGCCCTGACAGGGTCAGGAGGATTTCCTGCCCCTTCATTCTGGAAACCAGTCACACTTTTGTCTTTATTCCTTTATTAAGCTGTTGCTCTCCACGATGGCAGTGATTGTGGGCTGCTTCTCCAGCTGAGAAGGTGAAGCTTGCCGCTGCCTCTGTGCCAAATGCTTCTGCTGCTCCATTAACCAGCCTAAGAGATGTTTACATAGTTAGGAAACATAACCTTTCTGTTCTTCCCATCCTTCCCTCCAAGACAAAAACATCTCAGATGAACTCTTCTGCATGTATATATGAATAAACTAGTCCCCATTACATAACTTGTCGTGCTGCTGCATAAACCAAAAGGCAGACCAAAAACCCTTCTGTCTCATCTGCCAACCAAAACTAAACCCCAGCCTTTGCCAGCCAGGTGGTTGGTTCTTAAACTTGCCTTTTCCTAAGACTGCCTGTGGCCTTTGTCTTAAAAATAGCACTAGGGGTTGCTTTGCATGAGTTCTTCGTTTGGAAGGCCACTATAATTTTAACAAAGATTTTAGGAAGTAAAGGTCGTTACAGGGAGGGAGCTTCAAGCAGAAGCTTTCTTATGCATGAATTATTTTTTGATTCAACAGGCAGAAATTTGCTTTGCTAATAATTCCAATCTGAATAATTACAAATGAGTAAACCAATTGCTTGGCACGGTGTTAAGATAAACAACCATCAATATTTTGTTTAGACTTGTAAGGAAGGAGAGATTTTCAGATGTGATGGATTATGTATTAAAACATACTTCATCATCTTGAAAGTCTTCCAACTACACAGACTTTCTTGATAAACAAATGGAGCAGGATTAATCTGAGACAAAAGTTTACCATGGGTGCTTCTGCCTTTGAGTTGTCCTCATATATAAAGAGCAAGTCTCAGCCATGGTTGACCTCAGACTAATGAAAGCATCTGAAACAGGCTGAAC
This sequence comes from Heliangelus exortis, assembly GCF_036169615.1. Taxonomy (NCBI): domain Eukaryota; kingdom Metazoa; phylum Chordata; class Aves; order Apodiformes; family Trochilidae; genus Heliangelus; species Heliangelus exortis. The sequence continues at coordinate 63,584,616 of NC_092423.1, forward strand.
TGCACACTTTGGAAGTGGCTCTTAGTTTTTACCTTCCATAAAGGCAGCCAACGCTGAGTAGTGAGATAAAAATTAGGGCTGAATCCACTCCTGGAATAAAAATTGATTGAAGAGGGTAGTTTCAAGAAAATAAATAAATGCTGGTGTAGATGAAAGAGTTGGGGAAAATTTTGTAATTGTGTCAGTTCACACAGGGGTCCATTCATTTTGAGACTGTTGCTATAGCTGTGAATGACACCCTGCATTGCTGCTTGTGGCTTGCCCAACACCAAAACACAGCTTGACTGAAAGAACTGTTTTGCTTTGCTCAATGCTAAATATGAATTTTGCTTGGTTCCAAATATTCATAAGTCTCTTGAAGCCTAAGGGGAGAAAAAATATTCCCAGAGGTTTCTGAGGCTTTAAGATTTAAAGTTCCTTACAGAAATTTTGCGTCTCTCTAACCTCAGACTGGGTCTTCCTGTAACAGTACCATCTACAAAATCTGATTCAGATTACTATCTGGAAAGGATAGATAAGGACTACCATTTTGTCTGTAACGTCCACACATGACAGTTCTTGTTCTGGCTGTAGTCCAGCACTCTTATTTTTTGAGATTACAAAATAAGTGAACATCAGTGGAGAAGAAATGTGTGAGTATTAAAAGTTAAATTTAATAAAAAAACAAAAAAATCCCACTTGGTAAATGAATCATGTAGAAAACGTCTGTGATGTGCTATAAGACAAATTAATTTACCAGGAACAAAACTCATAGAATCACAGAATTTTCAGGGCTGGAAGGGACCTTTAAGATCATCTACTTTCAAGCCCCCCGCCATAGGCAGAGACATCATTGATACCACAGTGGATGATTAACTCCAATCACTCTAGAAGCAAACCAGTATAATTATTATAATTATAGAGGTGGAAAAGTAAGGTAAAACCACACTGAAACAACTTGGCTTGTCATCAAGTCACTAGATTAGTAGCAAAGCAACTGTTCTGCAGACAGCGGCCAACACATTATGCTAAGAAATTAACATTCTAGGCTTAAAATTTGTTAATCTAAAATTAAGACAAATAAAATAATAGGAAACAGAGGTAAAACCCACCAACAACTCTTATTTATTTTACTTCATTTCCAGTCTTGTAAGTACAACTGCATTTATTTTATACTTTGTGTACAGTTCTGTAGCCCCCAGCTCTTGGGAGAGAAGGACACAGAGCTCATGGAATGAGTTCAAAGGGCCATGAAGGTGATCAGAGGGCTGGAGCACCTCTCCTGTGAGGACTGGCTGAGAGAGTTGGGGTTGTTCAGCCTGGAGAAGTCTCCAAGGAGATCTTAGAGCAGCTTTATAGTACCTGAAAGGGCCTGCAGGAAAGCTGGGCAGGGACTTTTGACAAGGGCGTGTAGTGATGGGACAGGGGTAATGGCTTTAAGCTGTAAGAGGGGAGATTTACATTAGACATTAGGAACAATTTTTTTCTTGTGACTGTGGTGAGACACTGGCACAGGTTGCCCAGGGAGATTTTGTGTGACCCTTCCCTGGAAGTGCTCAAGACCAGGCTGGATGGGACTTTGAGCAACCTGGTCCGGTGGGAGGTGTCCGTGTCCATGTCCATGCAGGGGGGTTGGAACTGGATGATCTTTAGGGTCCCTTCCAACCCAAAATATTCTATGATTCTGTGAAATTATGACTATTTAAAACCTAGAGAAGACAATGTTAGCACACAGCTAATTGCTTCCACAGAAATTCAGATCAGTCCAAGACCCCAGATCAGTCCATCCCCAGGAGGAAGCACTGGACTAGGAGCATGGCAAATCTTTGTTTGTGACAGGCCTTTGAAATTGTACAGTAAAAACACACACACTCCTTTGAGAATGCCGGATCAAACTGGAAATCCCTAGTTATTAACTGGAAGAGTTTAAGAGGTGTAACAGTTGCCACACCTGGTAACTACAGAAAAACTGAATTCCCTCTTGCTTACTGATGGTGAAAGAAAGTAAAACTGGGGAAAAAGCATAGATCAGCTTTAATAAAACTCTAGATTTACTCTCATAATTACTACGTGTAAACTACCAGAGGACTGACTCAGGAGGCAAAAGCATGTAAAGTCGAATCTATAAACACAGAACTGCAGGAGCTGATCAAAATACTGCAAACCATACTAAGCAAAGAAGGTCACAGTACAGTAACACAACTTGGACACAGTACACAACCAAGAACTCAGCAAACACAAGGAAAGGCACAGAAATAAAGTCTGAACAACTCTACAATAATTAACTAAAGAAATTGAAAATCTAATCTAAGAGTAGACCGTAAAATTTTCATAGAGAAAGACTGAAAAAAATCACTGAAAGAAGCTGTCTTTTGAGGCAAAAAACTAAATTTTAACCTAGATCCAAAGAATTCCAATATAACAGATTTTGCAGGCCAACCAGAGCACAACTGGCAGAAGATGAATACATGAAAACAGGAGATAAAACAAGAAATCTTTTAAAACAAAAGATAACAAAACGTGTGTGTTTGAAAAAAATCTGAGAAAATGAGAGTGAAAGAAAAAGAGACTATAGACAGTGTTAAGCATCCTAAGTATTACCACCCTCTACAGCAAATAAACAACAGGAAACAAACAACAAAACAGAACTCCAGTGTGTCAATGAACTGTGATAGTCTACCAATAGTATTTTGAAAAGACTCACATTTTCATCTTCTTTCTACAAAATTGCTTTTCTTGTCACATTTGAGAAGGATTGTACAGCAGGTTAAAGAGAAATTCAGAAAGCCAACCAGAATATTGGAAAACCACATGCCTCCTGTTTTTTCTCTTACAGTACAGGATTTTCATGAATTCCCAGGTAACACTAGGTCAAGAACTAGAAAGCTGAGCCACCAGCAGGTACTGTTTTCCACAACTTAATGAAAAATGAGGCTCTGCAGCCTTATTAAAGAAATCAACAAGGAAATACAGCATATCTTAGAAATACACATGCTCTGCAATTACAGTGTCACTACAGAACAAAAACATGCCCTGGACATTCTGAAGGTATAACTTAAGTACCAAAAATGGTAATAACAGGGTGGTACTGACTTATTTGAAGGCTTTCATCCAAGTAAGAAACAGGCTTGAACAGCCCATGCTGATGTCCATACACACCCTAAGGAGCTATAGCTAGATTAAAGATAAATTAAGCATTGCTATTACCACCACAGTTGTTACTGCAATGAAGCTATGTCCAAATTGCCAGTGGAAGGCATATAACACAATCCCTATAGTAGGAGATCCATTCCTGTTTTCATAAGGACCACTAGAAGATGAAATTATGGTCTTTCCTACAGGCTTCTGCATTTCAACATGCAGAACATGTTGAACAGTAAGAACATGGGTTCTACTCATCAAGTCTTAGCAGCCAGACACAAGTGAAGCCATCTGAAATTACTATAAAGAAATATGCAGGAACACCATCACTAGCTGTTCATCCTCAAAAAAGTTTGCTTCTAAGTGACTCAAATTGCTTTAGACACCTTGCTGTCTCAGATTTCTGTATGTACAACAAACTAACTATGCTAAAAGCAAATTAGTGAAGAGCTGGGCTAAGTACCTGAAGTATGTTTTGCTTACCCTGAGAAGATGGTACTCAAACACCACTGCAGCAGGGATCTGGAGTGTGATCTGTAATGGTGGAAATGCCTATTTGCAAAATTCTGCTGCAGAATACTGCAAGGGACCTTCCTCAAAGCCAAAACCAAAGCCTACGCATGGCAGGTATCACTAGAGTAAGAATTCCTGTGACTCTCCATAGCTGAACAGAATTCTCTCCAGAACAGAGTTCACAAGTGGGCTATAAATAACTAGGCAAGCTGCTGCTTTTGGATTTGCTCCTCATCAGACAACACATCCAGATGGCAAAAGAGAGAGCACAGTTTACAGAAACAAGTCCAGCAGGTGTCAGGAAACTGGGTTCTCCAGTGTAACTTTTAGAGGGCAAAGGAGTCAGTTTTCCTGCAACAGAAAGACTGAAAATATCAAGATAAGACCAAAACAATGATAGGTTGATGATAAGAAGAGAAGAATGCTTGGACAGACCACCAGGAGATGACAACCAAACTACTGGCCAGCATTTGGCCCCTTTGTTTACCAGCTGGGAGGAAGGACCATCCTGTTGACAGAGAAGAGAGGACAAGAAGGATAACTTCCTAAAGTAACACCAAACTGCTGTGTAGATTTTTCAACAGCTTGTGTTTACCCTACAGCTGCAACTTTACAAATATATAATGCCAGGTACCCACAGCCAGAGAGATATGTGAAAGCAATGGATTATGGCTTAACAAACTCTGATTTTGGCTACAGTGAAGAAAGCTTTATCTGCTGGATGCTTTATTTCACCAGATAGGGATCTGGTATAACTTAAAAAATACCTACCCATCACCCAAACTGTGTTTTTACACGTACAGCACTGCTTGAGTAAATTACCATACAGAAATAGTTCTTCCACTTACACTGGAGTAATTAGTACATAGCAGCCTCCCAAACAGACATACAAAGCAGATGGATAATTGTATTCCTGTGTCTGCATGCACACCTAGTTAAAATAAATGTTACAAAGCATACCTTACAACTAAGTAATACCTACTTAAATTCAAAGTTGGCTTAGCACCTTCTGAGAGAGAAGCTATTAGAATTTCAAAGACTTCCTAAAAACCATTGCTCCTGTTGCATGCACAGAAAACCTCAACCAACCACACACAAATTAAAAATGCATTTGTTATTAGAATGAACTGGCATCAACCCTTCAACACAGACCTCTGCTAGGAGCCAAACTGGAAATCATTCATTTAATACTTGATTATAGAAATGACTGAATCAAAAAGCAATTGTGAATTGCAGCTGTCACATCATCTAGAACTTATCTTTGGATGATATTTCCAGCTCATGCAATGACACTATCTGGTTGATAAATAACAGACTTAATGTTCAAAAAACACCAACCTGTATTTAACACCATTGTCTTTTTACACAAAACAGCAAACTAGTGCAGCCTACTTTCTGGTTTGGAAGCTGGTAATAGTTACAGTAAAGCTACATGTGGCATTTCAGTATATTTTATGCATTTAGAGTCTTGGTCTGACTTTTTTTTTTTTTTCCCCTGAAGTTAATTTTCCCAGATGCGGGAAAAATTGCACTATTCATGGTCATCCTCTGGAATCAAAAGAATTAAAAAGGAAGAGACTGAGATCTCAGTTACAGTAACACAATAGCAGAATAGCTATGAGAATTTGCATGCACCATCCTGCCTCATGATATGGTTCCATTATTTCAGTAGGAGATATTTTTAAAAAACCTTATGACAAAATGATTTTGTGCTCCTCTATAGCAAATGCTAAGTTATCTGAGAAAATCAAGCATGTTTACACTTGGCATTTTATGTTATTTTAGTGCTTTTTTTGTGTTCAGAAACACAGTTATAATGCTGATCTGGAATGGGGAAACAGAGCTGAAAATACCAAACACCTTTATACATTAGCAGTTTTGAACTGAAATACTGATATAAGAAGCAAATTCAGAAAAGGATAGGCAGGAAGGACAGTGAAGTAAAAGAGATATGGTAATAGCCTAGACACATTTCCTAAAGTGCAATTACATCATAAATGTAGATAGTATTACATAAAATAAAAGTTTAACGGCAGTCTGATACCTCAGCATTCCAGTGCATTTCTACTGTCCGGTACTTAATAAAGTTTATCTGTTAAGGATACAAAAATCCGAGGAGAAAATTGGTGGATTCATAGATTATCTAAGGTTAAAAGCAATGGTACTGAAGGATTAAGGCCACTGTAAACAAGCCAAATATTTTCACATCCGTACTAACCCTGAGGAGCTTCAGCAAGATGGCAGAGTGAAATTCTTCTTTATGAGGAACTGTGGAAATCTTTTTAAGTGAAGTGTCACTTGGAGAATGTTTAAAAGAAATCAATAAAATGAAGAGTAGTAAACTGCCAAGCTCAGAGTTCCAAAATCCCTTTCTTAAAGCCAATGAAAGAATTAAAATTGCATGAGAAGAAGGGTGAGTATCCTCTACAGGATTAATAACGTTTACAAAGCAAGGAGGAATGCCCCATACATCAAACAGAAGGATGTGGTACTGCTCACTTCTTCACAAAGACACGTTCCAGGAAGTCTGGCAATAGGGTGGAGGCAAAATTTGCTGACTGCAGCCAGAACTAAGGCTGACTGCAAGGAGCTACAAAAGATCTTACGATATTAAGTGACATGTGACAAAATTCAACATTGTTAAGAGCAAAAAAGGCATTAGGGAAAAGGCAGCCCTAATTATACACACTTAGTAACAGCTAAATTAGTAATTCTCACTCAGAAGACAGCTCTTGGAGACTCAGCAGAGAATTCTCTGAAAGCATCATCTTAATGTTTAGGGCAATACAAAAGGAAACAGAAATTAGGAATTATTAGGAAATAAAAATAGCACCTTTGTGCTAGAGCAACATTCTGCTGCTCATGCAAGTCTGGTTATCTATCTCCAAAAGGACACAACAAAACTAAAAAAATTAAGGAAAATTTGAAAAAGAATAATTAAAGGGATGAGGTATCTTGTACAGCAGCAAAGATCAATAGTAAAACTGTATTTTTTTGTCATCTCTTCTTTAACTCCAAGGGCTTGGTCCCCTGATACTCAAAAAATACACAGTACTTGTAACATAGGCTGTGCTCTGCGTGAACCAGATGCTCCCTTTAAGTAAAACCAAGGCATAAAACAGGATAGCCAACATCAGAATGCATATTCTACATACCCTCTGGCTGCACCTGCACCAGAGAGGACTCTGACATCCCCACAGCTCTTGCACTCTTTCTAGTCCCAGGGATGAGGCAAAACTCATGCCAGAAGGGCTTTTGCCTTATGAGTGCATGGAGTGGTCTTCAGCAGCATTGGAACCCCTGCTCTCATGCATCACCCTAAATCTGAAGCCATAACAGCATAGAGAGATTGAGTCAATGAGTCTGCATCATCAGCTCTCAGGGCCATGGGCCACCCACACTAGAGCAAACAGCATTACAGCAAATTACAATACAGAAGTCTGGGAAATAGGCAAATGAGGGTATCCAACAAAACAACACAGGCAGACCCAAAAAAAAAAAAAAAAAAAAAAAAGTGCTTTTCGTGTACAATGTCTTATTCTGTGGAATCCACTGCAATAGATACCTATTAAGGCAAAAAGAAGTGTAATTGGGTTCAAATGACAGAAAGCAATGGAGAAGAGCTCCATACACGGCTCCCTAACCTGGTTGCAGCTTTTGGCTGTGAATCTGATCTGTTATGTGAAGGGACAGAGAAACACTTGCCTGCTTCTTCCATATGGTTTTGCTAAACCTAATTGTTGACTGCAAGGAAAGATTCTGGGCTACATGGACTTTGATCTGCTTTGTCTATCCTTGAGTGTATTTGTCTTCAAATTATGTGTTTAATGAATCAGGAGAAAACACCCTTGATCATAAAACTCTGCACTGCATTCAATTACCGAATTGTTGAGAATGTGCAAAAGTGTCTCATTCTCCTTTGAAAGGAACTTGTAGTTTATCTCCTTAGCATTAATTTTTTTTTTGTTTGCTTGTTTTTAATCATTAAATCAGACCTGTTAAGCAATACAGAGTTCAACATGCTGGCAGCTAGAATTACAAAAATGGCTTGAAGTTTCATTGGCTGTACAGGGCTGGTTGCAAAAGTGGCTTACTAGGTAGTGTTGGCATGCGGGCTTGGAAAGAACCCTTTCCAGCAGGGACTTCAGGATTTTTCATGTCTTAATTCCAGAGAAAGTTAACAATTTATTTTTCTTTTTACTTTTTTTTACGTTCAGATCTAGGGAATACGAGAGTGTGTGCTATATTTCAGGAAGGGCAAATCTTAATTATTACTGGTTGTTTTCTGACAGCGAAGTACCTGAAGTGCTGATGGAATGCAAATCTGAAATCTGAATTTTTCCCCATGTAGTCCAATGACCTGACTGTAGCTGTTTCTTAACAAAGAGACTAAAGCTAATCTGTTCTGCAGCTTTTGACTAATGCTTCACAGAAAAAACAAAGAGAGGCTGCAAATCACTGCTCCATGTAAAATTACAAGTTTGATGGAAACTGACACTACCTTGAAATATCTTTTCTGAAGATTATAAAAATGACATTATATTGTTATAAATACATTAATTAAAATATTAATGGAGTAGTTTGAGAATTCAGATGTAAGTGCAGAAATAATACAATTTAATGATTAAATCTACCTAAATATTCTTCTATTCTACTTTATCTTGGTCTTTTTTTACATCAGTAAGATTTGGGTGACTTATTTTTGTGAAAGTTCACTTATTTCTGTTGCATAATAGCAATAGATGTCAGTCTATTTCTGCTATCATAATTACTTTCTGTGGAGATGGCTGAAATATCATGGATTTTAATTGTAAATGAGGAATAAGCAGCAGGAAAAGATGACATTGATAATCAGCAAATATTGCAAGGTTACTTGAAACTAGTTAAGGACAAGGCATTTGAATTTCCATTATAAAGTGCAGGCTCTCAGAACATGGGGGTGGTATACATTTTAGATGAATACATTGTGAAGAAACATGACAGTTACATGTGATGGCATCTTAAATAGTAAAGTTAAATTATTATACAACTCATGCATGTTATGATTCTCTTACGTACCAAGGCCTACAGAAAATCCACTTCTGGTATGCACCTTTATTACTATGAGGTTAAAAAAAAAACACAGCAGTAGTACATAAAATCAGTAGGTGTTATCTTGAACTAATATATTTGGCAGATAAATGAAGGAGAAACAGGTGTTCAAGTGTCTGAATGAAAAGTGGCTGGAATTATCCCCTTGACATAGTTCTTTAAAAGGAAAGAATCAAACTGCATCTTTCACAGGAGACTAATGAATCTTTTGGAGAGAGGAAGGACAAAACAGACAAAAAATAAAATTCCTGATGCAGTATTTTACAACAGAACTCCTACATTATTTTGTAAGGCTGGCTGGCACTCCAATCTGCACCTCCACTGTGTAATGAGAGCCTCATAACTGGCTGTGTGTAATGATGCTGCCTTCATACAGCCACTGTGTGCATTTCCAAAATGACACACTATAAAATCTTTGCCTTTTCTGCTTTAGTATCTTGCAGCAATTGGCCTGCATTTTAAAAAACAAACAAACAAAAAAGAAAAAAAAAAACAAACCAAAAAACCAAAACAAAAGAGGCCATGGATCCCCCAGATGATGTTTTTATGAAGAAACAAACTTTTAATAGCTAGACTGAGTTAAATACTATCTTATGTATTGCTGTTTAGAACTAAGTTGCTGCATTCTGCAACATGAAAGTGAGAAAACACTAAGGGAAAGTGAGAAGCAGCTGTTTATAAAACAAGATTTCTTTCCCTCTCTGAGCATAGCTGAGTGACTAATTTCAAAATAATATTCTCAAGATTTCCATGCTATTAAGGATAACTTTTTAAACACCAGACAAGTATTGTGGCATCTTATCAAGATGATAATTTAGGTGGACTGTCCTACGGACAGTAGTCTCAGACTGTCAGTGGATTTATACTGATGGAGTGACAAAACACAACAAACCTTGAGTTCAAAGATACTGGAATGGAAAGATCTCTTGGTTTTGTGAGAATTAGTGCATCCCATTCTCACCCACCCTGATGTTCAGAGAGGAGTTCACACTAGCTGCTTAACAAGGCAAAACCCAAAATAAGCTCACCTGCTGTCTTACTCATTTATTGTACCTCTTTAAGCCATTGCTGCTGATATGGTGGTCCAATAATTAGGCTAATGTGATGTGAACTCTCTTGCTTTTAAATGGATTTGTTTCTGTGTATTAAAGGGCTTTGCTTAGCAGGCAATAAACCAAATATAAAACTGAAAATGCACCTGGTTTGGAAATTTTCTTCTCCATATTGGTTAAACTAGAGACTTTCCAGACCTCTCATAAAGGTGAGGCAGCATGTGCAGTATCTGCCTTTTACTTCTGCATGCCAAGTAAAACCATGATGTAGAGCTGCATATTTCAGCATTACACATCAGTACAGGTCTGAGGAATGCTCTAATAACATTGTGAAAAGAGCAAGTTTTACCGAGAGCTTTTTATATCTCTAATTCCATTTAAAACTTCTACTGCTACATAGTAACAGAGAAATAATAATACAGTTCTGTGTCCAATTTAGGGCTGTGACACCAGAAAGACACTGACAGAAGCAAGTCCAGCAGAGACCCACCACGATAGCTGAACATAATGTGCAAAGGGGACCCAAGGGATCTGTGCTGTCTGTCACTACATAATGTGTGGGTATAGCAAAAGCAGAGACAGCCTTTTCTTGGACCTACATGGAGAAAAGAACTAGAGGCAATGGACAAGATGCAGCAAGGGGAATTTTGGTCAGATAGAAACAAAGTAAGTCTTCGTGCTAAATGTAGTTAAATGTTGGAACTGGTTTCCAAGAATCTCCTTCTCCTTTCCTTGTGTTACTTAAAAGCTGACTGGGAAATCTCCAGTAACTCCAGAGATGGCCCTGCTTTCAGCAAAGGCTGGACCAGAGATCCTCCAGACATTTTCCAGTCTGTATCCATCCATGATTTCTACTTAAGAAAAAGTGCTGGAGTATGCAGGGACACACCACATTGATGGGTCCTGCTGATGCCACTAGCTGTGTATATGTTAGGACACCCACCAGGTTCCCCTGCTTTTGTATTAAAATGCCAAAAGCCTTAAAACCCACACTGCTAAACCTTGTGTTTCTTTGTTTACAAACAAAAGCACACCACTTCACCCCATCTGAAATCAACTGGAGTCATATTTCTTTCCAAGTTTGAGCCTCTCCTCGCACTGCAGCAATAGTGCAGCACAGCACGTGTCCCAAAAGCATCGTACCACACATCACTCTTGTCCTTTCAGCAGCCCTGTGAAACACAGTAGTGACAAACAATTGGCACTTCACCTTGTAAAGGTCCAAGTTTATAACCTTTAGAGCAGAAGATACCTTATGTTCAGAAATGAAAGTATCTTTACTCCCAGTCATTGCAAATTTTAACAAAGCCAAGTTTAAGCCCATTTTGTAAGTATGAGACTTAAGCTACTGTTTTAACAACCAACAAAGTTATGCAGCAGAATAAGCAATTTGATAAGGGAGTTATGGAATCACCAACGAAACCCTTCAGACCACCAATGACCTACACATGGTATGAATAACAAATGCCTTGGTCTTGGGATAGGAAACAACATCTTTAAGGATCCTTAAGCTTAGGATCTTTAAGGATCCTATGGACTACTGCCTCACTGAGCTGATCTGTGTAATTTCAATGGTAGCAGTTTCCTGGATGTCTTTCTGTAGCAACAAAGAAGTAAAACCTTCTGTACTGAAAACTCCTTGAATAAGTGAGACTTGGCACAGGCCTGACACTGTAAATAGTTAAATGGTACCATGTAACTTAATTCTTATGTGTGTGCTTTTTTAGAAGAGTGATCCTTCCTTCAGCAGCTGTAGGGCCTTCTGCAGTGAGTTCTTCCCCACATTTACTTCTCCTTTGCACTGCAGTTTTCCATATTTCATTTGTTTAAAAAGAAAAAAGTAAAGAAAGCGTATCTTAATAAACAGTTTTAAAAATATTATTGACCCCAGAAGTTCCCACAGCTGCTACCATCTGAAAAAATATTTGCAGTATGCAGCTGTACAATGCAGCTGCATTTTGACATTAAGTCTCTGAACAATGGTCATCACCAGTCTGAAAAAAAATTGCTTGAGAAACAATGGTCTAGATGATACTTCTAGGTCAATGGAGTTGACCAGATATATTTTGTAAGTAATGAACTCAGAAGTTCAGGCAATTCCTCCCAGTTACAGATACAATAATTAGCACAGCTGATAACTGACTAAGGTTAGAACTTAAAAAGCAAAATATTTCAGTCCCTCCTAAGATTCCAGGCACAATTATGTGATTGGACAAGGATATAGGACCAGGAAGCACAGAGACTTTTAAACCAGAAAACAAGCAATGAAGAAAGAAATACATTATTTCAGCTTCTTTAAATGAAATGCAAAGGTTTGTTGGGCTTTAAGTTTAAGGGAAGGTTCTGTAAATCTTTGCTTTAGTGGAAAGTGTATACCTATTCATATTGTAAGCCACGTGGATGAACAGAAACTTACTATGAACTCAGGTTGCAGACCTGGCATACATCTTCAGATGCCTCTCCCACTGGTATCAATTGAAGTTTTAAAATCCAGAGATCTGTAAGTGCAGCTCCCTAAACTGAGTAAACTCTTTTTTTCTGTTCCCCAAAACCCTTCAGATACAAATGCAGTCTAGAAGAAATAGTTTAAGAAAACAGGAAAAGTTCAAGAGTAGCTGACACGTGGGGAGTTTCTCCTGCCTTTGGGATGGGATTTACTTGCTGAAGAGTACAAACTAGCTGTCATATTTTTTGTTTTGTTTTGTTGTATATTTATTAACAAGTACTGACTGAAAATAAGTAAGATGTCAGTGCTGTAGTATTTCTAAGCTTCAAGGGTACTACCTCAATCCAAGCATGCCCATGAACATGGGCAGGATTTCAAGACTGCTTTGTGATACCTGAAACTATAACTATGCATAATAATAACTACGCAAACTGACATGAACCACAGAAATATATTATCCACAAAGCTATGAAATAAAACAATTCAGAATGAAAAGTTACAATTACAAAAAAACCAAAACCAAACCAAAAAAAAACCCAACCCAAACAGAAAAAAGTAGAAAATAAAAAAAAAAGATGTTTTTTTTTTTTTTTTTCTGAGATTCAGATGACATATTAGGGTTTTGAAGGCTGTATCTGAGAAAAAGCCAAGGACCAAACATGGTGGAGAGCAATGCATGAAAACCACTGAGCTAATGGTGGTTTCTACTTTGAAGCATACTCTCAAGTAATGATTAAGAAGCAAAACCTGGAAGGACTATAAATATACCTAGCATCATCTTGAATATTTTGGAGCTCAAATAGCTTTTTATCTTGTCTTTTAGCCTCAAAAGGAAGTTAGGTAGGTGTGACTGTTAAGAATTTCTGCAGGAAAAGATTCAGTCAGTCATAGGTGGAGTGGAATGAGGCATATCAAAACAGGCTTGCAGCCTTGGCAAAGAACAGAAGATAATTAAATAATTATGATATTATATTTTCAGAAAATTATTTAATGACACACTATTTATTTAGTAAATGGATAGATATGGACACGACAGCTGGCTTAGCAGCATCTCAACATGTTATAGTCAGCTCTGACTTTTTTATTCCAAGAGTAAAAATAAGGGCACAATTTAGGTAACTAATTAATTCCATCACAGAACCTAATTCTGTTCTCATTACCTTTTAAAATCTTAGATGAAAGTTCACTAGAGTTCATGTGCTTATTGGAGATATAAATTGATACAGCAGGGTGCACATATTTTTACTTAAGTTCTTTTAAATAATGGTGTAAGTTTTCAGTTAAAAAATAATATTAAGGGGGGAATCTTTTCTTAAAACAACTACTGTTGCTTGATCTATTTGATTTTTTTCTTGGTACATAAAAAGGTCTGAAAAGACATTAAGGCGGTAAATATTTCCATATTGGTTTTTTTATTATTTCATCTCAGAAATATCAGGTAAAGAAATGCTCGGTATCTCTGGTTTTGCTAATGAACTTTTGAGGGGCTGAAATTATACTTGTTGTGTAAAACTGTTTTTTAAAACTGGACTTTGTAAAACTGTTTTCTTTCCCCAGAGTTAATCTTACATGTTTAATTATTGCTAGGAAGAACAAACTGTTGAACAGATTTAGTAAACACTTTTTGCCACTCTGTTCTTGAGAGGACATAAGTTAAACTACTCAGGAAAAGTATCTTTCAGAGCAGATAAAACCTGCATTTGAATGCAGGATAAAATGAAAATATAAGTGTATAACAATCTCCAGCTTCCTTTTAAGCCACAGAAAATGGAAACAGAGGTTCTCCTCCCACTGTAGGTCATTTTTACCAAAGACCAGACACCAGAGCTCAAAAGAAATTTGTGATGCATTTGATTTCCCACATTATTTATATTTTTTTCAAGTGACTTTTTGATTGTGCTTGGCTCTATCCTTTAATTTTGTCCTGGCATGCTGTAAGCAGAGCAATCACAGTAAAGTAAGCATTAGGTACAGGCTTTGACAACACAATCAAACTTAAAAAGAACATAAAATGGACACATTAAAATTCCTTTGGGTGCCACCTCTTTCATCAGAAGAATGGCAATACATCCTGAGCCTACATAAACTGATTACTTAATCACCCCTGAAATGCAGCCAGTCCTGGGGTGGGAAGCAGTTATTGCTGTGTGATAGCAACCCAGCACAGCTCCTTTTGAAGGAACCCAAATGAAAATCATCAGCTGAAACTGAAAGCATGAAACAACTGCCTGAGGTAGAACTTGATCCAAAGGCTATGTTTGTGGTCTTGATTTTTGTAAAAGTTACCAAGGTATTTTCACTGACTGCAGGTAGGTGCTGATGCTTGCCTTCCTCTGAAACATAATCCATAGCACTATGACTTTCCTTAGTCATGTAGGAAAGCTACCATTGAGGTTTAGAGAACATTGTGGACCCTGTAGCCATTTAGTAGCATCTTTCACTGCTCTACTGGTTTCTCTAGAAAGGATGTAAACCACAAGGGACAAATAAACATGCAGAACCTAATCTTCACTATGGAATAATAAAATCCAGATGTTCCTTCAGACAAGCATGGAACTTGCACCCCAATATCCCTGTTCTGAAGTAGGTGGTGATGCTCCTCTTCCCTGGGGCTTAGCCCTGAACAACACTGCTCTAGGACTGGGCATGTACATTGACAATAGCTGCAAAGGAAATTTTCATAGCAACTCTCATGTTGTGGAAGACAGAGTAGGTACCAGAAGCTGGGAAAAAAAAAAGACCAATTTCGGCTTAGATATTTTTAAGAGCTTTCGACAATAAAAGCTGCATATGAATTTCCATGGGAAAAAAAAAGGATGAGCTAAAACTGTTTGGTGAAATCTGTATTATTTATGAATTTGCCCTTGATGGAATTCATTAGCTTACCAAGTTTGCAAAGCAAATATCTTGATAATGCAAGAAAGTTTTTCCTAGCTTTTCACAAAGTGGACGTGAAGGAAAATAAGATATAATTCAGTTTTCTAAAAACTATGAATAAATAAACATATAAATATGGGAATTTTCCTTCTGGCCTGTTTTGCTGATAGTCATATTTTGCTTTTTGCAGTGCTATAGTCCCCTAAATATGTTCTCACATCCACGTGGAACTGGGTGCTGCAGCCTTACTCAGAGTAACAAATGAAGAACAAGCCCATCAGTGGGTGTTCACTGACTGTGGACTACTGGGAACTCCAATTTGTGTTCAGTAAAGGATGTGATGGTGATGTTTTCCACAGTATCACAACAGTTTTGTGGGTTTTTAAAAGAAATATAGTAATTTCAATGTTTTGCTGAAAAATATTTCTTCAAGCCAGCTTTATGAATACAATAAAATACTTTCTTTAAACTGTAAAATCCTGAAGCTTTGGAACCTGACAAGGGGGTGAGTCTGGCTCAAAGTGTGATTGTATCCAAACAAAGCTACCAAATTCCAGGCTAGCCAGCATCTTTTTACCAGAAGAGACAATTATACCAAGAAATACCATTGTTTCTTTTCTCTTTGCTGAATTTGCACTTTTTTCAGGAAGATTTTCCTTTCTTGTTCTTTTGCTTCTTTTCCTCTCCTTCAGTCCCTGGAAACAGAGATCAGCTACACAGAGAGACTGTAGAAGAGGGGAGGCAACTGCTTTGCCAGGCTGATAAAGTAGGTGCTTAATCACTTTGCTTAATCTGGGCTTCAGTACTCACTTTTTTCCCCAGGCTTCTCAGTTTTTGTAAAGTTTCATGAGGTTGTTTTGCTGGACTTATAAATTACAGCACAACCCAACTCTCTTATGCTGTGAGGTGCTATGCTGTAATTAATAAATCATTTGCATTTCAACAGCAGCTTCTGTCAAAGAAGATCAAAGAGCTCAAATATTAGAGCAGTGTCTTAACATCCCCTCTCTCTGGAACTGTTCCTATTGGAAATCTAAAGCAAACTCCACATCTGTGCTTGGTGCTTGATCCACGGATAAGGCTCCCTCACCACCCTCAGGCAGCTAATGCCAGATGATGAAGCACTGTTGCCCTTCTGCACCGCAGATCTTGCAGGATGGAGTATCACTGCCCTTCTGCTCCACAGCTCTTGTAGCAAGATGCAAAAGGATGACTGTGCAATAATTGACCCCCAAAAAGCACTCCATTGCTTAGAAAGTGGGAACATGAGTCCTTTTTTTACTACTACTCCCAGATGGCATTTTAACTTTAGTTGTGACTCCCATAATTTTCTGTGAATGGAGGAACTGATTGTACTGGTTGAGTGATTACCATCATTATCTGGTTAACTTTGATGGCTGTACCCATAAAGCTGGCCAGTAAGTGACTGCACCCTCGCCTTCAACAAAACTGGTTTCATACACATCTCAGAAATTTAGGGACTGTAAGATTAAGTCTTTTGTAATGAAAGCATTGTTTCCTTTGAAATTATCCTTCCTGTGATGAATAAAAATACCAGGATGACTCTGAAAACATTACAAATGCCATGTCTAAATGTACAAGTAAAACACAAAGCTTACTGGGAAAAATCAAACATGATGTTTTTCACCTGAATACTCATTTAAAGAAGGAAAACAAGCCTGTAACATTTATATGTTCTGTTTCAGCTAGCTGAAAACTACCATCTTTCCATCAAACTTTAACATTTGTGATGCCTCTGCTTTCTCCAGCAGAATTTAAATGAGGAACAAATGGTTTCAACATAAATAAATTAAAACGTTCAAAATGTCTAAGAAGCCTTTATGATCAAAGACAGTTGGTTCAAAAATACCTTGGCAAGCCTCTTTCTAATCAGAAATATTAACCTTTCTGTCTGGAAATAATCATAGTGATTCCCTCAGATAGGTTTCTAATGAGAGGTTCAGTTACAAGGAAACCAGTTCAAATGAGACAAGAGATAAGGTAGAACATTGTCCTAATAGGAACTGCTTTTCCTTAAGAGCACATTGCCTTGATGTAACATTTTCATTTAAAAAGACCATGTCACGTATCTCTGTCTGAGTACGAATGCTCAGGCTAAATGCTCCCACAGTGTATTTTACTACTCAGCTTGAGGAACTGAATCCTGATAGATTTTATTAGTCCAACAGAACAACCTTCAGAGAGGTTTAGTTATGTGAACTCTGTTCATCAAGGACATTTTGTAAGGTGGTAGAAGGCCAAACTCCCTAAAGGCAAACTCCATTCACTGGGAAGAAAGCACTGATTATTTCCCTGTGTGGAGGGGTATTGCTGGGGTGGTTAAATGAAATACTCTGAAGCATTACAACCAAATTCAACTGGACCAGGAACCAAGTACACCAAGGCAAGAATAACAAAGCCCAGCCTTCAGATGACTTAATCTATGATTTTGTTCACTTTGGAACAGCATAATTTGCTGACTATTAACTGTAGCCCCTAGCCTTACTTTAGTACTTATTAGTAAAAATATCTTAAACTTAGTATCAACTTAAAACCCATTCTGCTTTTAATTACTTTATTATTATCCTTCCTTATAGAGTGCAGTCATACAGTTCACATCAACACAAACTGTTGCAATCCCTCTGTTCTGTTGAAATAAAGGAATTTAGGAAAACAATCTTTTGAAATTCCAGAAAGAACATTTCCCAAAAATCTTACCAAAACATCTCTGGGAAAGAGGCATTTCAGGGCTCAGGAGTTTGGTTTCACATTATAACTATAAATGGCATCTTTTAGTTAAACACCATTGTTTATCTTCTGGACTGAGCTGTTTAGGTCATAACTAAGTTTTGGAAAAGAGGGAAAGGGCACTTAAGAGAGCAAGAACTTGAAACTTCATCAGCCAGGTTGAGCCTGTCCTAAGAAGCAATTTAGAAGACCACCTTTATTCAAAGATGCCCCTTTTGCCAGCTAGCTGGTGACTGCTAGAGCACAACCATCCACTTGTGTGCTCTTCTCTAGAGATTTATACTTAATGGGGGAGGAGGAAAGAAACAGGTTGTGAAAAACCAGCAGGAGGGAGGTCACAGACTTGACTTCTCTCTAGAACTTTGCTGTCGTACAGACTCAGAGAGGAAAGAAGCAGCAGCTAAATCTTGCATAGTTGTGTTGGAGAAGCCCTAAAAATAATCTTCTAAATAACCCTAAAATAATCTTCTCCACAGTCCATGTCAGGAATCTGCTTCTAAAGGAGTGCAAATGCACCTTGTGCCATGTTCTTGAGGGTCTCAGAGATGTAGCTGCAAATTACAGCAAAGCTCAGTAAAATACTCTTGACTCTCTTACTGGATCATGATGGCCTCGTGCCCAGTGCAGACAGGGAAGCTGTAATTTTGAGTCTTCAATGCTTTCACTGGGTAGCTGAAGTCTACAGCCCTGAAAAGGCTAATAAATTTGCTAATTAACAAACTTGCATCATACACTGTGTAGGAATGCATTTCAACAGAAAGGACACTGCACTGGTGATCCCACCCTCTGGTCTGACTGATCATGGGATTTGATGACTTACTAGAAACATTACCAGACTTACTAATTTTCAAATGTTTTCCACAAGCCTTAAGGAAAACAGGATTAAATAGGGATGAAGGGAGGTAGTTACTGACAAAGCTACTTTAGAGGCAATCTGGACTTTTATGAGACTGTGGATAGATATGAGACACCTCACCACCTCAATCTTGGTATGCCTTCCTGAAACAATTTGTCTTTAAAATATGACAAACAGCTAAGCAAGCATTACATAAAAAGATGTTGTCAGATTTCTCCCCCCCTCCTAAATTTTTGCCTCACAATACTAAATACAATTATAAAGCATTTGCCAGACTAAATGTTAAAGAGGTCTAATGCTCCATCTCTTACTTCTGGCAATGAAGAGCTTAATCTAATTAAAGCCATGATCTGAATGTGGCTGCTACTTCTAATCCTCAGCAGTTTTATTGTTACGTTATGCAATCCTAATTAAAGATAATTTTAGACAACAGGAAAGGTTTCATTTTAATGACAGAAAAATATATACAATGTACTTGCGGGTCTATTTAGGAATTATTTGTAAATTTTATTTTTAGGTAATAGTTTTCCATATATAAGTTAGAACTAAGCATTCCCTCAGAGAAATATCTCATTTTAGTATTTGCTATTGTAATGCTGTCACTGCATGCTTGCACTTTGAATGCTACCACCTAAAATCAAGGCTCCCTTCAGTGCTGCTCATTACAGTAAAATAGAGCAATATAACATGCAATCTATGCTTCTTGGTTTTAGAACTCAACTCAAAAAGTCTTAACTTTCAGAAAAGTACTAAATATCTACAGAGAGACTTATGAAGGTCTCTGACTGGCTGTCTCATAGAATGTGAGTGCTCAAAAACACTATTAAAAAACCTACAACACAATACTCCAGGAGAAAATACGTTTCAGTTTTATTTTTAGGAACTGAAGAATAATATCATGGAATTACATCCAAAGCCATTTCTCAATACCAAGATCTCCCTGTGGGGTGCTGCAGAGATAGTAATTTTGGTAAGAGTGACAGAATTATTGTAAGTGTCAGGGAAACACTTTAGTCACTCCAGATGCCTCAGGGCACACAGGAAGACCTTGCTCTTTTGCTGCAACTGTCCAAAGACCAAGGCCAGAACAAAACCAGTGAAAATAAAGCTGCAGACTCCTTCTCTTTCGGTACACTGGCTTTATATTACAAATTAAAGAAAGAGTTAAAATAAAGGTATGGAGGAAATGGAATGCTATTATTCTGTGAATGATAGTCACAGTTGGAGATAGGATCCACCAAAAGAGGTTCAAGATGGGTGCAGTGGGGAGTGAATGGGAGATATTTGTCTATTTTCATTGTCCACTGTGGCTAGTGCATCACTGCCTGGAAAAGCAGCTGCAGGGGCTGCATCCTGTCCTTTGAGTTAAAAATACAAGAGTTACTGGCCTTAAGCAGGGGAAAAGTGCTGTAAGAGGACAAAACTGTCCTCTTGAATTCACTTTGCCCTTCTACAGACACAGAGAAAAAACTGTCTGCTAAGAGCAGGTCTTAAAGAAGTCAAGTTTCCTGCTCTCCAAACTTAACTGCCATGGAGGATATCATCTTCCCATTAACCTACACTTCTGGGTTTTGGGGGATCAGCTGGGAGACTCACTAATTTGGGATGTGCCTGTGAGGGCACAGGGGGATGTCCCTGCTGCACGCCCTGGTCCGGGCTGGCACTCCCCTGCTGCTGCTGCTGCTGCTGGTGATGGGAGCTCAATGCTTTCTGCTACACAGGAGTGGGGAGGGCTGCAGGACATTTCAAGGCCTAAGGAGGAAGGGAGAAATCGTTTGAGGAAGTGTGGACAGGAGGAAATGGTGGGGAGAAAGCAGGCAAGAGCAAGAGCCAAAGGGAAATTCATGGCCCGGTTTGAAAGGGTGAGGTAATCAATGTGCAGTTAATTCACTCATTGGCACAGACCCTGTCCCACAGCCTGTTCTGCTCTGAGTTTTAGACAAAGGCTCCACAGGAAAAATCTTAAGTTTGTGCAGGCCTTTAATGTTATTTTTTAAGGCCAGCCATGTAAACTGTGAAATGAAGAAAAGGCTTTCTCAGGTTAGTTTCTTTCAGTAACACAAACAGGGGTTTTACGTATATGAATTCCTAATCCTAGTATGCCTTCATTTTACATTAAGGAAGAGCTAACATTATGTGAATTTCCTTAAGAAGTGATGAATAAAGCAAAGGAAATTGGTGTTTCCTAAGGAAAAATCACTCATGTGCCTTCCTGGTTTTCCAGTTAGGCAACTAATGGATCTGAGCCATTATAAGTAGAAGGCATTTCAAAACACTGGTTTTATACCATGTATTTCTTTAAGTCACATCCTTGTAGATGTTCTGGTCCCTGCTGTCACAACCAATACCTGTAATATTGATTTTCTTTTTAGTGAAAGGAAACCTTCAAGCTACAGTAAACACAACTTCTCTATTTTAAGATCAATACTCTAAAAAATAAAGTTCAAATTTCTTTTTGTGCTTTTACTCTTCTATCTGTCCATTTTCTTTTATGTCTGCCTCTTGTTGCCAGCCTCAAGATGGAGGAGGCAATTGCCTGGCTTGAGTTTGAAGTAAAAATAAAATTGGAGTCTTATTCCTGTCAGATGCTAGACACGAATAGAGTCCGAAAAATTTGAATTTGAAAGTCAAGCCTATTTTATGTGATGACCATATCGAACTGTGGGGTTTATTTCATCATGGTTTTTAATTTATCTTTTGTGACTACGCAAGAATGCCCTGTCAGTTTATTTTGCTGTTAGGGGTCAGAGTTAAAAAAAAACGTTCTCTCTTTATAAGACTTAGCAGGCATATGAAAAGATAGAGCTGGGTTGCAGATAACTGCCTACATTTAATTGCATTAAAGCTACTTTAATGATAGAGAATAGAGGCCTTAGAAAAAATAGGATAACTAGGCTGCTAGACCTTTTATAAGCCTTACTGATAAAACTGGGCTGGGGGAAGTTAACTGAACATTTTGATGACAGAATTCCCAGACCCTGTGTGCTTCTCCTCTCTTTTTGTCTGGGTGTCAAGCACAGACTATCATGATGCCAAATATTTCTAGTCTTAACTCATTTTATACTCATATTTTGACGTAAGTTTTCAGCTGAAAAAAATCTCCATTTAAATTAGTTACCAATGGGACCAAGCAGAATTAACTTTTGATTTAACTGGCACATTCTTCATGTTTTTTATAGCCAGCTCCTGATAGCTTCTTTACCAACACCAATTCCAGCATGGAGAAGCCCTTGGGACTTCAAAGCATTGCTTAGTGACTGAGCAACTCAGCCAGAGATTAACCAGCTTTGCTAGAGCCTGACATGGTTTTGAAGTTTTGACAGGCCAGGTTACCTGGATGTTTTCAGTTTTAGGACAGGTTGAAATCACTGGGTGAAGGCTTATGGTAAAGTTCAGGGCATCCAGGCTGAGGTGTAGGGTTTACTTAACAATGCCTGAAAGGTCAGAAGGGATAAGATGAAGGCTGGGGACAAGGAACTTGCTTTGTAGAGAAGCATGGTGACCTCCAACCAGATACAGTACATGGCACTGGAAGCATTAAGTGTGCAGTCCCAGAATGATACCCCACTGATAACTAACATGGTACAGCCACTGCCTACACCAGACAGGCTGGAGATCTGCAGACATGGAGA
This sequence comes from Heliangelus exortis, assembly GCF_036169615.1. Taxonomy (NCBI): domain Eukaryota; kingdom Metazoa; phylum Chordata; class Aves; order Apodiformes; family Trochilidae; genus Heliangelus; species Heliangelus exortis. Next base: position 63,606,951 of record NC_092423.1, read on the forward strand.
GCCTCTCTGCATTGCACAGCAGACTGGCAGCAGAGCTCAAAGCATACTGGGGCTTTCTGATTCTCAGCCCAGCTGCTTAGTCATCACTCCAACTTTAATCAACTTCCAAGTGCAATGGTGAACAAAATACAGAAGCAAGTCCCACTCTTCGCTGCAGTTTCTGCCAAAACTGAACTTAGGCTACAAATCTAAGCAGCTGTGTAACTGAGAAAAAGCCTTGGGGGTAGACAGTGAAAATCCTACAGAAAGAGAGGAAAATTACAGGGGAAAGAGCCCTCTCACTGCTTTATGTAGCTGTGGGGAGATTCTGCTGATGAGAGCCCAGACTGAAAGCAAACAAATACTCCTTACACTGCCACCTTTTCCTTATGCATGAATTAATTTAAATTCAGCTTAAGATGACAAAGAGCTTTCAGATGTCATGGGAGGAGGTGTGCAGTGTCCTGACCACTCTTCATTTGCCACTAGCAGGGTCCCAGCTCTAGCTTTTGACAGCTCTTGTGTGCTGCTCTCCTGGGCTCTCTTATGAACTAGCAGTACTAATGACTAGCGTAGCCACCTGAGGGAGATTTCCTTGCTGAATTTCATTTACATGAAATAAATCTGGTTAAGATGAATGATTTCTCAAGAGCTATATTCTGTGCTGAGCACTTCTCAGGTACAGAAAGCTGTACCCTAATTGTATGCTGCTCAGCTAAAACTTTCAGAAGAAAATTTATTGGAAAATGGCAATAAAAATATCTACACTGATTTATAAAGTCTTGCTTAAGAGTTACTTCTACAGCTTCCATGCATTTCCTATATATTCAAAGGCATAAAACAAAACATGCACTTATTTTTAAGCAAATTTACAGAAGTAGTGGAAAATGCTTGAACTGTTGTGACTGGAGCTCAGTCAACCTCCCACTTGCAACCTGTGTCTTCATTTCTTCAGGTAAATCATGGAGGAGTTGGCCCAGAGCAATGAATGTGCATGTTGGACAGTCTGTGCTGGTGTAGTCAATTGTGCTTGGTCCCACGAGCCAAATGCTGTTAAGTCACACAACTATAAGCAAAGAGGCCACTACATAAATCAGGCTAGGCTACAAATTATGTTGGTAAAACAGTTGAGACTTAATTTTGTCTCAAATGGCCTGAATTATATTAGGTAAAGTTCAGATCTTTGGCTAAAGCTCTGGTGACAGGATTTGGTAAGTCCTGTCTATTTGTGTTACCACAAAAATCTCTTCCTATATGAAAGTATGGACACATCATCCAGGCTAAATCTGCTTTTTATGGGTAATCATGTGAGTGAAACTTGGTTGTGAAAATATTTATGAAAAGAAAATGCCGACAGGCAGATACACATTACTGCAATAAATGAAAAAATAAACTCTGATATGTTTTTCCAGACTAATATTTATGAAAGTTAGATATGCTGAATTTTAATGCTTAAGTAACATATCTATGCTTATGATTCAGGAAAATATGCTAGCAGGAAAATTTGCTAAAGATGGCCAGTCTATAACACAAAGTGCTCTTTAAATAATTTGCAATCAGCAGATACTAAAGATACAGGTGAGTCGGACGAGGAAAGCTTGGATGGTTTTTGCAATAAGCAAGTGGATACTCCAGCCACCTCAGAGGAATCAGAATGGAAGCACCTGAACTTGAATTTTCCTGTGCTTTTCTGCAGCAGAATATAATGATACAGATGGGCAGAGGCAAGGCACCCAGCCAGCTGTGCTAAGCATGGCAGTAGAGGCAGAAGTTTGGGAAACAAAAATAAACAGCAGAAAGTGGGATTTCCTGTTTCCAGAAAAACTGCAGACACAAAACAATCCCAAAGTGTATAGATTACATATTCTGATATGGCCAGGCATGTACTTTCTGACAAATAATAATATGATTATCATAAACGAAACACTAGACGCATTTGTCTGTTCATAACATAGAAGCTGACATTGTTTGCTCAACTGAGGCACCCACTGAGGCATCTACTGTATATACATGATGTGACAGGCTTGGCAAAATGTGGGAGGACCTTACATTAGAAATTCTGAAGCCCCTTCATCCCCGTATTGGTATTAGTTCTACCTCCCTCAAATTACAACATAAACATTATCTTGGGATTTTTCCTCCAGGTTCCAATAACATCGTGCAAATAGTCTTGGAAATGGCAGTCAACTGACAGCACGTTCTGCAGAAATCTCTGAGTTTCAAGATTACACACTGAGCTTTCTCTGTCAGTCCCGTATAAACAAACAAGTGTAATTTGCAACACCAATATAATAAAAATCCACTGATAAGTTTGGATCAAGAATTCTTAGGGCAGAAATACTTCTCCCCTCACCCTCCAGCTTTGCTCCATTTATTTCTCTGAGCTCTCCCAATACCTTCGCCCTGAAGAATGTCTGTTAAATCTCTAGTATTGTGCAATACATGCTTTGTATCTATGAAAATACTGTATGGAAATGATTGATCCATACACAGAGAATATTTTAACACCTGACTTTATGGCTTCAACCACAGCAGTTGTGTGCAGGACAGCTGCTGCTGAACATGGCTTGTCCAAGGTCCCACCAGGAATCTCTGAAAAGAGAATGATTTGAGCCAGGCTGCCCCTTGCAAACCAACAACTTATATGCAGAAAAGATATCTGAAGCATGAGATTTCATTGATGAAAAATGCCCCCAGAGGATTTTCACTTAAACACCAACAGCAAGAAGGAGCAGTGTCCACTGATTTTAACAGTTTTGCCAGTTAATTTATTCTTTGAGAAACTCAAGTTCTGCCAGGCTGATGCTCCCAGCTCTGAATTTCATGGAGCTTTCTCCACACAAGATTCAGATTAGTTTTAATATGCAAATGTACATCAACTTGCAGAAGCTTAGATGAAGATATTACAGAGTCCAATTTTGATACTGCTGCTATAATTTTAGTCCCCAGATTATAATGCTGTTGTCTGAAAATATACTTAAATGGATAATGCTCAGTATATTAGTTTCTGACTTGGTAGTTTTTGCTTTTGTTTGTTTTTTTGGATTTTTTTTTCTGTATTAATCAATACCACTTCTGCACTGTCATGAGTTGTGCACTTAAAGAAAATGATAGGACTGTAATTTTCTTTGCAATATCAGCATTATCCTGACTATACATCAAAAGAAACAAACAATGGGCGTAGTTGTAACACAAATACCGGAAGTTCCAGTCATAATGAACCAGGTATGAAAACTTCATGGTAACTGAATATTCATCACTTTAATACATTCCAGACCTATTGTGCATATTTTGTCATTGTGAATTTAGATATGAACTTCACGAGAGTTCAAGGAATATTTGTACCCAAACTTGTGATCTAGGCACATTTGTTGCTAACAGCATTAAAAATTGATCTTTATAAATACATAATCATATTTCTGTGACATGGAAACTTAAGTGGTTTGTGATCTCCTGATGTTCTTCATAAAAGGCTGCAATAAAATGTTTGGTCCTTTTCTGAAACAACCCTACTGTTGTGGAATACTTTTGACTAATATTAAAATAACACTGTTAACAGTCAAGGGTTGTAAGGTGTGTGTATACACAGAGAGCTATAGGGAAGCATGCAACCCAGTTCAGAAAAGTAGGATTGTTGTCTCCTTAAAAAGAACTGTGGCTTTTCTCTAATGCCAGCCAGTTTTCTAAACAAGTGGTTGTTTGTCTCTCCTGATGCAAGCTTTCTGTATATCCCCCAAGCTGAAGGAGAATCACAGATCCTAAGAGGACTTTTCTGTTTTAAATAGAAAATTGCAATTATTTTGGCAAATCCTGTAACTAGCAGATGGTATTACACCTACTGTTGGTCTGATATGGCTCTCAGTACACCCACCAAAGCAATTAAAGAATCACAAAATGGTTTGGGCTGGAAGGGACCTTAAAGATCACCTAGTTCCAACTCCCTTGGTATTGACAGGGATACTTCTCACTAGACCAGATTGCTCAAAGCCCCATCCAGCCTGGCCTTCAAGATTTCCAGAGATGTGGCACCCACAACCTCCATAGGCAACCTGTGCCTGCCTCACAGTGTCTTCCTAATGTCTAACTTAAATCTCCCCTCTTCAGCTTAAAACCATTATCCTTTCTGCTATCACTCTATGCCCTTGTAAAAAGTCCCTCCCCAGCAAAAAAAGTGAATGATCAGAGCCAGGCTGCCCGTTGCAAACCAACAACTTATGTGCAGAAAAGATATCTAAAGCATGAGACTCCATTGATGAAAAATGCCCCCAGAGGTTTTTCACTTAAAAATCAACAGCAAGAAGGAGCAGTGTCCAGGGAGAATCACCTCCTTCAACCTGCTGGCCACACTTCTTTTGATGCAGCTCTTTCTGTGATGGTTGTCTTTCTGGGCTGCAAGCACACATTGCTGGCTCATGTTGAGCTTCTCATTAGCCAATATTCCCAAGTCCTGCTGTTCTCAACCTGTTCTCTGCCTAACCTGGATTTTTGCTTGGGATTGCCCTGACCCATGTGCAGGACCTTGCACTTGGCCTTCTTTAACTTCATGTGTTAGCCTGAGCCCACCTGTCAAGCATACCAGCGTCCCTCTGGATGGCATCCCTTTCAGGCAGGACAGAGAGCTGTAAGCAAAGGCAGTATTTCTACTTCACTCTCCTGTAATTAAGTGAAAAAGAGTAGGGGAAAGACATGATAAGATCCCTATTGGAATGTTTGAAAACCTGAAAGCTTTTCACTAGCATTGTGATAAACCCAACTCAGAAAAACCATGATGAATTTTGTGATAGAGCACCAAATTTAACTATTTCCATCTTAATTAAAACATATGACAAGGGTTCAAGGAATAACTGGTACATGTATAGTTTTGACCAGAACTGTCATTGGTGAAACTCTCCAAGGGTTTCAGAAGTGCTTCATTAGCACTCAAGTGATCTAATTAATTATACCTGCATTATATACCACTAAAAACTGATGACACAAAACCACACCTAGGGTTTATTTTTAAAGGCCTGCCATTCTCAATCAGGAAGAACATTCAAATTGCCAAAAGGATGCCAGCTCCTGAAATCCCTTATACCTGTATGCTTGCTGAAGCAACTTCAGACTGTTAATTTATTTCCCTCCTCTAAGTCATCAGGAACAGGTTCAGGCAGCCACAAACTGCAAACAGTTTTGCTGCAGACAGAATCACTCCAGAATGGCTCACTGATGTAAACCAGCCCACAGTAGCCAGTAGAAGCAGAACATGCAATCACACACACATCATCAAAACATCTGAGATGTACTAAAACAGTTTTCTCATGATTTTCATTTCCCAGTAAGCCACCATGCAGTGTTAGAGTTTATTTTCTGACTCTGCCACAGACTGGTGCTGGCAGCACTGAAAATGGTGCCTGCCTGGTTTGTTTTTTTTTTTCATACTGACTCTTTCCCACAGATTTCCCCACATTATGAAGCCCCCTTGAGCTTAAAGCAGAATAGCAGTGACAAGCTATTCTGTCAGATCCAGTTTGTGCAGTTTCATCTGCCTGCATGTTCTCATAAAGGTCTGAAGTCATTCACAACCCAATTCCTCTGCAGAGCTCTGGCACTTCACTGAGTAATGCTTGAAAATGGCCTGGGCAACTCTGAGGTGTGAAGCAACATCCAGATATGCAAAATACAAGGAACTGTGGTGAAACTTTCAATTTCTCTTCATCTTTCTGGCCACTAAGTATCTCAGTTGCAACTAATTGGAACAGGAGTTGTCTACCTGAAACTCTTTATGGACTCTGAAAATCCTAGAGAGGAGGAAAGAGCAAATGCCTGTGCACATTAATACACAGCTGGAGGAACCACAGTATCCCTGCTGAATCACGTATGAGGAGATTGGAAGGATTAGGCACTTTCTTATAAGGTCCCAGATATCACACAACCACTTTACATCTCATTATCATCCCACCTATTTCTATATCACTAGGAGCTCTGCAAATCCAGCAGAGCTAGAGGCTTCTCATGTCTATATTTTTGGGGAGCAATAATAAAATAAGAAAAACTACCTTAAATTACTCATGTCTCATTTCATAGCTAGAAGAAGCTGAAAACAGAAACCTCCTAGTATTATGTGCTCCATTGCCTTTGCCTCGACTCAGAGTCATCCAATCCATAAATTCAATTTAAAAGAAATATAAAATATGCATATGTTTACATAACCAAGGCTAAATGTGTTCTACAAATGGGCAAGGATGGGAATGGATTTTAAATTATACGTTAAAAATAACAAGTTAAAATAAACCTGGAGAGTAAGAACTAGAACTTACACCATTTTACGCCTGTCCAGCTTGTTCCAGTTTACTAAGCTGTGTGGTATCTTTTTTATATGTATTTATATTTATTATCTGAGTAAGCTGCTCTGGATGGTTCACTCCCTTAGTTGGGTGATTACATTTTTCTCAATGCATTTAATATCAGAGAGTAATTGCTCACATCAATTGACACCTCGCATGTGCTGCCAAAATATAATTTACGTGCTACAAATCTTCAGGGTACAGATTTTTGACTAGGTTTTTAAATCTAGAAAGAGTAAAGTAAAAATGAGTGCACATAAGCATGTGTGAGTATGTAATAATCACATGAATATCTATTGGATACTTATTCATGCCTTTTTTGTCTTCCTTCCCTCTTGATTCAGCCCCTACTCTCTTTCCTCATTTGTGAGTAGTACACTGTCTGCCCTGTGCTTATCTTCAAGCACTGAGCACAGGCTCACTTCAATGTAGGAGTCAGCCTGAAAATTAAGACATGTAACTGAACAGACAAAGATGAACAGGAAGAACGATGCAGTCTGCAGCAATATTTATGCTTTTTACTTACAGTGCCAGTGTTACCCAACCTGATTGGTTTAACAGGAAATACCTGGGCATAACTGCAAGCAAAATTTGACCTGAGACATTTGGAATAAAGGTAACAAAGTACAACTTGATGTTTTGTAAGCATAAGTCAATTATTATTTGCGGCTTTGTGTTATTCAGGTGGCAATAGTGTTAACTATTTACAAAAAAAGGAAAGACTACACATAGCTCTTTTAAAGAACACTACAAAATAAAATTAAGTGAAATCTTAGCCTAGCACTGCTCTGTGGCTAGCATCACTTTAAGGCAACCTGTGCTTTGTTTATCCTCTCCTAGCTCGCCCACTGGGCTGTGAGACAGAAGACAAGCTGAGAAAATCCTGTGAGCCAAGGACCTGGCCTAAGCTGCCTGAGATACTCAAAGGCAAGTGCTTGCATGCACAGCTTTGGGCAAGGTCCTGCTGGTTGTCTCTTACAGTTTCTTTACTGTGGGAGTCATTCTCTGGGCAGATCCAGGACTTCTGCAGGCATTCTACCTGATTGTAAAAGGGCTGAAACGTGAGTGATGAACCAGCCCTTGCCTCTTGTGCACGCTTTGTCCCTGCCACGGGCAAGGTTCTCTTCTACTGTCAATGCCTGCAGTGAACACAATATCATCAACACCTGTCTGGGACAGCTCTGAAGAAGAACTTGAGACCCAACTTGCATTGTGTTGAAGAAGTTGGTGTCTGAGCTATGGATTCTCCCATGACAGAGAAAACCAAAACAAAATCCTTCAGGGGTACACTTTGAGTAATCTCAAAGCAGACAGTACTGAAAGAATGGAAAACAGCCCAGGATTTCATAAAATACAATGGACCACTGGCTGGAATGGATATCCTAAGGCATGAAAATTATCTCAGGCAGATGGCAAGACGATGCAGGTCAGCGTGCTCACATAAACCCAGGACTGGTTACAATTTTTTAGAATCTTGTCAACTGCTTTATTTATATTTCCTAGCCTAATACTTAGTGACATTTAATTAAAGTGGTGTTTGGATTTAAGCATTCCACTGCAGTACTAGCTACCCACTCAGTACGGTGCTGCTCTCGTCAGAGACACACTGATTGGGGTTTGCAAAGCACTTGCTGCTTCTCCACAGAGGGCTGATTGGTCCCATGATGCTCATGCTCTTCCTGATTTCCAGCTGTTCCATTTCATTAAGAGACAACTAAAATTGCCTCAGTGGTTTTCCTCATATTACTTTTCCACATAAGCAGTTGGTTCGATTACCATGGGGATGTCATGCAGTCAGGATGAGAGGTTGCTCTTGAGACTCTCTTCCTACACAGAGGCAGCCCCACTTCAAAAGACTTTGGGAAACACTCTTATGAGCAAGTAACAAATAGAAATGACTAAATATCTTCTGGAGACGAATGGGACCAATGCACATTTTCATTAGTGAAGCAAAGCAAAAGAAAAAATTAAGTAAACGGTGATATATAAATCAGCACTTTGTAAACAATTTCCATTTTTTTATTCAACAACATAATTTTGTTCCACAGCTATTTCCTCTAATAAATGTGCATGGACTTATTTTTTTTTTTTTGTTCTTTCCTGGATAGCATTACTTAAATTGGTCTTTTCACTAACTGGAATGCCCTGGATATGCAGCAGAAAGCCTCCTGCCTGCACCACATTTTTACTCAGGGTCATGCCCATTGTGACAGAAAGCAATGAGATTTTACCACCAAGCTTAACAGACAAAAAAGTGCTCTACATCATCTGCAGCAGGGAGGCAATGTAGTGAGGGACAGCACTCAAACACACATATAGATATTAAGGAAAAAAGTAGGACGTAAGCATATATACATAAAGGTTGTACAGAACTAGCAGGTGTTAGATGAATAGGGAGACTACCCTACTTGCTACAAATCAACTATAATACAGATCTAAGGTTCCTGAATATTACCCCTCTTTTTATCCAGCTTCTCTGCAGCACAAGAGACGTCATTAGACCAGCAGCAGGAGTACTTCACTTAGGCCATACCTTGCCACATTTGCTTGAAATAGCTATCACTTTGTTTGTGTTAATCTACAGGAGTTTCAGACCAAGGATACACACCAATTTATTCATAATATGCATATCAGTGCCATGTTTGCTCTAACACTGTCTAAGGGAGAGCTCTGCTCTTCTGGAGATACTGCTGGGTTCTATTATATAGCACAGTCCTCAAAGCTCAACTCTGTTTCTCCCGTTTATCTGTGCAGTGAACTACAATTTGGCATAATTTCAATTAGCACAGAAGGGCCATGTCTCAGCTCTTTTCCCCTCTCATTTTTCTATCCAGTGCATTCACGCCATTTACTTTTATCACTCCCCCTTCTAGGGATGCAAGAAAAGAAAGCAGACCAATATAACTCATATTGCAAGTCAGGGTATTAAAGGTGCTAAAATACACATGGTATTTCCTGGATGAAGCCATGTTACCAAGACAACAGATACCACATTCCAAAGTCACTCTCCCTCAGTGCCCGTAATTCCAGAGATAAATCCCTGAAGAACTTGGTCAAATACAACTTCTTTTTCTCAGTGGTTGTTTTGATGATCAGGATCCCAGGATGAAGATGCCATGTCTACCGTGAAAAGCTCTGAGTCAGATCCATTGAGCACACAAACCAGTGCCTAAAGACAAGGAAGACACTGTAAAATTGCTACCTCTTCACTGGCAGCTGGGGCTCAACTCTTCTGGAATCTCGGGTTCAGGCTGCAGCATGTGGGATGGCCCATGGGGTTCTGTTAGTGGTTCCCAATGGGTGGGAGGTAGAAGGAGGGGGGGAGCTGGCTTATGACCTTCTGCAAGAGAAGCTCAGCTAACCCCCTCTCAACAGATGCAAGAATCCTAACTAAAACATCTTGATCAAAATGGGAATTAGCTTTATATTTGTTAATTCAATGACCAATTTAATCTCAGCTCTGTGAGTTCAGAAAGGTGCAACACTATGACACAGCTCAGATTGGCCTTGATCTAAAAGCCACTCAAATGAAGGGAGTTAAGTCAGTCTCACAACCCTTGCAGTGAATTCAGAAAATAGACTAATCTGTTAGACTAACAAATGGGGAGATTTTAATTGGTTTTGTCAGCTACTTGCAGCACATTTTAGCCTGCAGGAATGTTGTCTGCACATTAATGCCAGAAATACCACAGCAGTACTAGCCTCTCATTTCAGCACAATGCCTTTGCAGATTCAGATGCAAAAAGTTAACATCAATATTTAGAGGTACCCATTCCAAACTACAAGCTTTCTGGAGCATAAACATCACATCTAAATAAAAGATAGTGTATGGAGTTGGTAACTACAAAGGACGAGTATATGTGCTAGAGCTCCTGGCATCAGTACTGCCAATCTGAGGGTCTCCTGTGTTATGAAAAACAGTGGACATCTGACTGACTCTAGGGCCAGTTTAGAGCCATCACTAATTAAGAAGAGTACATGTCACTGCATTCTTTTATTTTATAGATCAATACACATGACTTTTCTGTAATGATTTTCACTTTTTTCCTGAACAGGGTTCTGCAAACTATAAAGACGTGTGCTATATACTGGGGACTACATATACCAAGAAATACTGTAAGCATATAGTAGTAGGGACTCAGATTCTACCTTCCCCTCCTATACCTCTGCAGAGAGACAGATGCAACAAGGACCAGAACGTGGCAGGGGCCCATGCAGACTCAGTGAATTATATGATTGTGGTGGAAGAAAACCATTCTCCATAGGTTCTGCATGGATTTAGGTCATTGCAGTACACCCATTCCTGGTGATGGTAGTGGGCTGAGAGCTCTTCATATATTAATTACTTCCAGTCAGAGGAAAAAAGAAGCTGTAGCTAAAGCTGAATGAGACTACAGAGATAAAGCATTATAATTATCCTCTAGTTAATAAGTAAATAAAAGCTATAAAAGATTTACAGTCTTTCAATTATCAGATCATCATTGCAACATCTGTGCAGTAGCAGGAGATTTACAAATGGCAAGGGTTATGGTGGGCATTCACCTCACCCTTTTCCACAAGAAAAACAAGTAGATCATTTACTTATTCTACAATCAAGATACTCCTTGCCTTTGACATTGTTCTTTACTAGATAATTAAGACAAAAATGTGACATTTTCAATACTATTAATCCAAGGGCTGAGTAAGACACGATCTGAAGAATGATTACTGAGGTTTGTGCCCCACTAAGATCAAATATTCCAAAATGTCACTTTTTTGCATAACTCAGAATTTTAGATCTTGGCTGATTTAATGTGCTTCCTAACCAACAGGACAGAATGCAAGTTCTTGAAGATAAACCATAAAGATATAACCATTTCCAAAGACATTATCCCAGGTAACCAGGATGAGGACGGCCAAAGCCTGGCTCATTATGAAATCTACTGGAATACTGAGGAAACCCACTTTCACTTATCAGCAAGCAAGGTGTACCAGACAAACAGTTCCAGGTGCCACTGTGCAGTCTCTGTACAAACCTCAAGACCAACTAGAAAATCATAAAAACTTTTGGGGAAGTTGTCATGCCTCTGTTCCACACAGCCTAACACCTGCCCTCTCATCCTGCTTTACAGAGAAACACCCAGCTTCCCTAATAGTTTCTTCTTTCATTGCCTACAGAGAAACCTCCTTCTCTCTAGCTCAGGGGGGTCTGATCCAAACCCAACAAATGCCTGGAGAGTGCCATTCACACCTTGGCTGACACAAAGGGGTTTTCCACCTGGTTTACAGCTGGAGCTGTGAGGTGGTGCAGAAATCATGCTACAAGGAAAACTGAAATGCTCAGTGGGACAGTGCTGTTGCATTCAGGATTGCCACTGCACCTCCAGAAGTGGCTGCCATGATTGCCTTTACTGTTCTCTCCTTTTTTTGACTTGTTGCTCTTCCCTACACCACTGGAGCATGGGGCTCACTTTGGAGTGCAGCTCACGAAGGGTTTCCAATTTTAAAAAGGGAGAAAAAGCTTCTTGCTTTTCTGATGAAAATACTGTAACTATGATACAATTAGTTACAGGCAAATACACTTGTTAAATTTTGCTAATTCCTATCCTCCAAATAACACCATGTCAGTAATACCTTCTCCTTCCCAACTCTTTTTCAAAGGAAATGGAAAGGTGAGGACACACAAGGATTCTCCAATTATAAAGTCCCTGATTATTTCCATAGACAAATTCTCAGAAGTTCCATGTCCTGATCCATGCCTTTTTAAGAAAGGTACATTTGATGAGAGGTGTTCCTCATATTTTGGAGTCAAGACTGATGTTGTTAAAAGATGCGAAACCCAAACTCATTGCCCAGTCTGAAAAAAGAACAGCTGAGGTATCCTTTTCCAGCCAATGCCTAATTTCTCCCACATATTCCTATTTCTAGCAGCAGTAGCAACTTTCTTGCATTAATCTGCCCTGGTTGACAGTTTGACTGTTTCTAACTTTGGTGGCAGGAAAAAAGACCATGCATTTATTATGTTTCTAAAGTTCAGAGAAACTGGAAGGCTGGTTACACAAAATTGACTCAAATTGCCAATCCTAGACTTGTGAGTAAACAGCAAAAAACCCAGGAAGGAGCTACCCATACAAAATCAGGTTTCCTAACTTCTCTTTCTCATGGAATCATTGAGTTGTTTTTCCCCACAACTATAAACCAAAATCCTCCACATGAGATGATGTACAAGAAGCTAGGGAAAAAAACCACTACCACTTAAGCATATGTAAACTTCAGTCCAAATGCCATCTGAATATTTCACTCACAGCTAGCTGCATATTATTTTAACTGATGTTTAATCTACCTATAGCACATTTTCTCATGAGATATGAAATTGGAAGGAATGCTACTATGACTACTTAATACAAGCTTGATCCTATGCCCATGAAAATCAGAAAGAATCCAATGATCTTTTCTACAGGGCTTTCTATCAGGTCCACAAAGCACACAGGGGGACTTTTGAAAACGTATGTGCCAGCATAGAAGCTTAAATGCAGTATTGATTCCTGATGACAGTGATAGAAAATTCATGGGCTTCAAAGTATCTTGAGACAAAACTTGAATATAGAAGACTGCAAGGGTGAGTTCTGAGTATACGTGTGCATCCTGGAAATCTTTTGGCCCATTGGCACAAAGCTTACTACTGCAAAGAGTTGAGCACCCACTGAGTCCCAAGGACTTCTTTCTCAGGAAGGAACCTGTGCTGCTAGCAGCAGTGTTCATGGTCTGTCTGTATGAGCAAAGGCTTCTGCTGCTCAGCAGCTGCCTGCCAGGCACCCTGCACCCAGTGAAGTCAGGGGAAGAATTCAACAGCTTCAGCAGGAAGAAAATCAAACTCATTGTCAACCACTTCCAGCACAAATGCACATCACTGCCTTCAGACAACAGCACAAGCCAGGCACTCCTTGGACCTTCCTCAGACTCCTGCTTGTGTTCAGATGCTTCTTCAGTTGTCAGCCCCATACTACTTTTAACTAAGGAATTAATGAAGAGCACATGGAGACTTTGAGCTCCCTGAAAAGCACAGGGAGGTGAGGGATTGGCATTTTGAGGCCCAAACAGTAGCTAGTGGCAAATATAAACTCCCTAACAACTTCTCTTTTAAAATAGGTACATTATCTTGTTGGTTAAGTTGAAAAAGTATCATTTGCTACAGCAAAAGGATGATTTGTACTACCTGTTTTGAAAAACAGAACTCTTTGTGACTGTGTATCTACATGGAGAGATATATAAAGAGAGCTCTGAAGATACAAAGGACTGAGGGTTATTTATCAAATCAAAACCTTTCTAAGAGGAACTCTTAAAAACTCAGCTCTGCTCCTTCAAAAATCTACATGAACATATTCAGCTACAAAATAAGGGACTGAGATATTCCATTTTTCAGCATCGACTCATATACTTACTACTCTAGCAATAAATAAAAGGAATACTGCATGATGTTCAGTGTCATGGATCTATTCTACCATTGCTTTTATCTAAAAGTGTGGGACATCCCATAGATAATAAACAACTTGGATGCAGTTAACAACAGATAGTATTATATCTTTGGCCTACACACAAAAATGGAAACCAAAGTAAGTTTTCTTTTTAAGTACTCCAGTCTTCTTTATACAGACAGCACGCTATAGAATTGAAACATTCCTCTAAAAAATTGGTTTCAAGAAAGTAAATTAAAAATAGTCAGAAAATTGTTAAATTTCCTCAAAATAGAGAGTTTAATTTTTAGTAACAATTTGAGATTTTTTTACAAGTCTTTTTTCTAAAGTCACATGGGGGGGGTTTAATAGTCCTTTTTATTACTTGCATCTAAGATAGTCTCTTAATTACTTGAATTAGTGAGCTGCAGTTCTGAAGAAACTCTACAGATGCACAGATTGACCACAAAAAAAGAGCCTTGATGAAATTGCAATTAAGTCCTGCAATACTCGGCATGCAATAATCTATAGGTATTGTTCACTTTTGGAAGAGAGCAAAAACAGCTGTTCTTCCTTACATGCTCTAATCCCCATATCAGGCTTCTTTTGCCTAGTCTGCTCTCACCTAACAGATCCTCTAGATCCCATTTCTTGCAGCAGCTAAAGTTACCTGACTGACTCTCTCCTGCACAGTAGCTTCTGTGGCCACTTACTTGGGCATCCAGAAAAACCAATCTCAATTATGTACTTCAAGGAGGATCACCAATGCCACACCAAACATTTGTGTGGACATTTTAGCTCCAAACTTAACAGGCCTTAATGAATTTAAAAAAATGAGTGAATTTATGAATTGAGTAACATCCACCCAAGGGTTTATATATTTATATATAATAAATATATAAATATTTTAAATATTTATATAAATATTTATTTAATTTAAGTTTAAATAATTTAACTTAGGATGTATAAACAAGCTCTACTATAAACAAGACTTACACCAAGATTTATAAGAAATACTTCTTCACCAAGCTGTCTTTGATTCCCAATTTGTAATCTGATTCCCAATTCACAATCTGATGTTTCCTATCAAACCTCCATACACAAGCCAATTCAGTTTCTCTTTCCAGTAACTATTTATTATTTCTCAACATATTATAGCCCCATGAGCCCTGTAAACAGCTCATGCAGCTAATGTTTTTTTGTCTGGGTGACCACCCCTCGTGTTTCTGATCCCAACGGACACGGGATTCTCATCCCTTCTGCCAATACTCTATACATCTAGCTGTACATGGCTTTTTAATGCAGTTCACAGACATGGAAACAAAAGGCTGCTACTGTCATTAAAAAATCCCATTAGAGTCATTGGACTGCATGTTGACATTACTATACCAACCTATTTCCCAATCACAGCACGGGTCAGATATCAACTGGGTCACTGATACAGTCAGGCACTGGCCTCAGGGATTCCTGCTCCATTTCCTCCCCACAGCAAACACCAAGCAGGAGCAAAATGGCATTCTAGGAATAAAACTTCCTGAACAGCGCTTCCCAGTGAAGGCATCCAATGGCTTATAGCATCTCACAGGCATCTAACATCTAACAGAAGGCATCTACAGCTGCTTTCAGAGACTACTGGGAATGAATCACATTCCCTCTGACCAAAAAATGGTGGAACCGGTGGAGCCACCGAGCAGCCCTCCCCAGCTGAAGCCCCAGGACTCTGCTGAATCACAAGACATGTACCTGCACAAGATGGATTACTGATTAATGACAAATTTCCTCAGCAATATTCAATGGCAGTTACTTTGATGGAATAATATAAATTACCTCGGGCAGGAGTTACTTAAAAAGCAGGATCCTGTGATCAGCCAGCAGCATTCTGCTGAAATGGACCTGCAAGCTTTTTGTGTCCCTGGGATAACTTGGTCCTACAGCTGCCCACTATTGCACAGTCTTTGTTCTCATCACTGAGCAGATGTCTTGTGGCTTCACGTCACTATGAAGCATTGTTATTTTACCCAGCATCTTTAAAAAGGGGGCTGAAAACCTGAAGAACAAAAGCCAACAGTCTGAGAAATACTAATTAATTTCCACAGTTCGAATGCAATCTAAAAATAAAAAGCAGCTTCGATGCCTTTTTGTTGTTAAATGAAAGCATTCTGAAATAATCTGTAAGGACCCAGTCTGAAGAAGACTGTACGTTCATGAGTCATGGTAATAGCAGCTGAAGATATGCAACAATTTTTTACACAAGAATGAGCTTCTTCCAAAGATGCTCGTTTCCCCTCCCCCCCGACCAGATATTCCATTATTGTTGATTTGTTGCTAAAATACTTTTAAAAACATTTCTAGTGAATGATGTTCTCTAATCTATATACCATGCAGAAGCTTATGCTATTAACAGCAGCTATTTTTCAGTCCTCAGAATTTGCTATAAAATCATCAATGGATTAATTGTATTATTAGATTAACAGGAATGCATTACTGTAGAATTACGTTGCAGTAATACTGTTTGGGCAGCTTCATATAATCTTCACAGCAGCTGGAAATGCAATTAGCATAACAACCAAACAGCCCCATTAAATGTCCCTTTTCCTGTAGGAAGGGACACATTTAAGGGCCTCACCTCACATGCTCCATTAGAGCTGGCATGGGGTTAGAATAATTCCAAAAGGCATTTTTCAGTCCAGCTAAGCAAAGTCCACTTCTTAAACCCTGGAAATGTTCTGCAGCAGACTTCAGGAAGACACAATGATGCTGCTCTGTAGTGGAATATGTGCTCCCAGGGGAGCGATTATATTCCCCGTTTTTGAACCAGGAGCTTCTGTTTGGCAATTCAAGTATAAAAATAGACACATGCTTTAACTTCCTTCTGCATGAAAACCTGATCCGCAACTTCCATATGCATCTGAATTCTTGTTATCTTAAAATGACAGATCTAAAACCATTCCTAAGTCCAGCAATAAAGAAACAAACATCACCCACTGCTTTCCATTTCTATGAAGTACTTTCTGTGCCATAAGCTTTGGGCTGGTTATCTCATTGCATGATTGAAAATTATCACTGGCTTTAAAGATTTGTGTATGATAGGTTCCCCAGCAGCAAGCAGATACACAGACTAATTTAATTTGCTCTATAGAAAGGTAAAAGATCAATTTATTAAAAAGGTTACTTATAATTTTACATGAATTCTGGCCAGCTTCTCAAAACATTGAGAAAATTCTAGTGCATGTAAAAAGAAGCTATGGACAACTGAATTTAACTCTACAATACAATCTTCCAAAAGTAAGAAGACAGCAAGTGTGCTATTTTGGAATGATACAAAAATAAAACTGAATATGGATTCTAAGTTTTTATTTAGTCCTTGAGCTCAAGTAACGTGGTATTTCAGCAGACTTCAAATCAAAGCAGACTTTTTTCCCTATCTGGTTACTTTATACTTAGAATTCAGATTTTTAGCTATACTTGTTAATACCTAACTCAAATTTGAAACAGAAATGTAAACTTGAATTAAAACTCTTCCAAGATTCACCTAGAAAACACTGAAATATAATATGCTTATTTCCTGGTATGTCCTTCAGATAAAGGTCTTGCTTAAGTCAGTGTGCATTCATGAATAGCCCAAGTTCCTGCAAAATGGTGTTTTCTTCAAAGAATGATGATTTGCACCTCCCTCAAAACCCCCCGCAAAGCAACATTTGGTAACTCTAAAAAGGGGTTGCATTGCTTTTTTTTTGTACAAAACTGGAGCTCCTTTTTGGAAGGCAGGAGTAAGTTTTACATCAGTACCAATTCTTTCACCCACAGTCTTGACAAAGATCAGTGATTTTCATCACAGCCTTAATGCTCTATGAGCTGCCCCAGCATAGCAAAAATATTTGTCTGTGACCAAGCATCCATATTGCCTGCTCACTGTCTTGCACCAAAAGGGCTATTGGAGATACTACTTAGTCAGATGAACAGGCTTTGCCATGGGTGAGAACAAGACTCTGGGGTATTTCAGGCTTCAGGGCAACTTCAGACCCAGCTACACTTTAGGAGAGACCTCTCTTTCTCAATGAAGAGTCAGAATTCTTTTTCCAAGTCATCAGAATAAGAAGCTGAAGGAAGAAAAACTATAATTACCTCAATTCTCCATACTTGGATATAGTCTTCCCTGAAATTATAGGAAGAATTGTAACTGAAATATTACTACCTTTCTCATGGGATAACAGTAGTTATTAGGTAAAATTCAGGAGCACAGAACAGGACCATAAAGTGTTTTAAAACAGTTATCCTTGTTAGCCAATGATCCAAACAAAACCCATGCCAAAGTACAGGCTGAAAATTAGACCTTTGCGGATAGATAGCAATAACTTGGTAGGCACCTGGAAAAACCACCCGAAATCTCCCTCCCCTAAGCTGCCCCTCCAAAGGCATGGGTAAGGGAAGGAACATTTGCAGGCTGTGCTTCTCCTTTGCTTCCCTAGGCAAAGGTATTACCCAAATAACACAACTAGTTTAACAGTCCCAGAACTTTATATGAGAAAAAAGGAGACAACCATTGGCAAAGTAGTAGGGAGTAGGAAGGTTCAAGAGCAGCACCGGCAGCACATTTTGCAATTTCTTCCAACTGGAATATTCTGGAAAGCCAAGTTCAAAATATTTACCTATTGTAGTTAGAAATAATCGGCAGCAGGAATAAAATTATCTTTGGATGGTTTATGAACAGCAGTTCCTCTAAGTGCACAGATTTACCACATTTTGTTTTTTTCATATTATTCAACAGAAACATAGAAAGTCCTTGCCTCCAAGTGTTGCCAAATTTAAACAATCCCTCTTCTGACTGAGAAGCTTAACTTATATAAACACATTGGCATATGAATTTTTACAGAGCACTTTTTTAAAAACTGTGGTTGGAAAAAACAAAGCACTGAGGCTTAGCAAGTGAAAAAAAATAGCACCTGAGTATAAAGAATGGCTGCTTTAATACAGGTTCTGGGAGAGGGGCAGCTAAAGCTTGCATTAATGGATTTTGTTTTGGCAGTCTTTATTTTCTTAAAATGGCTTGAATGAAAGTAGATGGAAGAGCATGTATGCCCTCCCTAAAAAGCCAGCTGAAAACCCCTAGATGCTCCTTTCTGTGGCACTGCCTGCACTACTGGGCTTCCATCTTTAGATCCATTGCACAGTTACTCCAGTTAAACATTAACTGCTAGGAAGAAAATACTTTAATTCTCTGTACATACAACTATCCTTTGCTTTGGTCCTTGGGCAGCAGATCAACCCATGAATCTGCCCTGAAAGTACTACTGCCCCAGTCTCCCCCTGGCTCATCCTGACTGGCCTCTTGGCTCTTCTGATATCCTGGTCTACTTTGTTATGCCTGTCTCTATCCCATAAAACTTGCCAGTCTTACACCTTGAGATGGGTTCCTGAACCTCTACAATTTTACACTTAGCAAATGAAGATTTAAATAAACCAGGAGCAGGTCTTCTCTCCTCAGGAGGGCAGCCCAACCATGAGGCTGGCAGGTCACTGTCACATGTTTCTTTGGCCACAGGACAGGAGGTGGTTGGCTACATCACCTACAGGTTTTAGGGATGGGTGCTGTGGCTCCAGAGGACTGATCCATCCTCACTGCCTTGTGGAAGAAGTAGGAGGAGAATCTGGGACATGAATGAAGGGAGATTTCAAAGTACCTTGGAGGAAAGACTGAGTTCAGCAGATTTCCTTTTCTGTCTTTAGTATTACTGATTGTCTCAGACAACTTGGTAATAGAGCTGATGTGGAACTTTCTTCTGACATTGGACTTTCTCTGCCCATTGTACAGGGTGCCTATGTACCTAAACCAAACATTGCTGAAAACCCTTGACTCTCCTACTTACAGCTGAGCTTTCTATACACCACTTAATTTCTCATCATCTCTTCTCATTCAAACCAGTTTCCTTCAAGTACAAGTTACATGCTTCCCTCTCCCCTCTGCCTGAGCACTGCAACTCAGGGAGTGAGGATGGGGGGAGACAGATGTACCAATTCTTCTCTTTACAATGAAGGTCACCAGAAAAGTGAAATGGTGAAACAAGACATTTTTCCCTATTCAGGCTACTGCAAGCAGTTGAAACTTTTTTTCCCTGAAATGTTGCAAGCAGTTGACTCTTGATGAATACAGTGATAAAAAACTTCAATAATATTTCAAGTAAGACCAGAACTCATCTTCCCTCAGGCTTCTTTATTTCAGAAGCATCTCCTTCTCCAAAACATTGCCAGGAAATGACATTTCACTAGCATGGGTATGGCACTGCAATAAAACAACAGGAACTGCCTCCAAATTCACATCAAAACGAGCACAAAATCAAGGTATTAAAAACAATGACAAAGGACTGGCTAAAGAGACAGTCAGCATTCTCTCCTGCTATCTGCTTTGCTGATTCCAAGAGAGCCCAGCGTGGCTTTAAAAATCTTGTGCATCCTGCAAGAGCCATCCCAGCTGCATCCAGCCAAGAAAACATACTCGGGCAAAGATAATTTACTGTTTCTTCCTAGCTTCTTCTTCCATGAAACTGCTCCTTATCAATTATAAGAAACGGCCCCATCAACTGATATGATTTTGCCATTTAGAAGTTTGTCTGTGCTCCTGAAGCTGGAGTTGTCAGCTTTGTCACACTGCTCGTGGCCAAGAGGGGCTCTCAGCCCTCTGTGGTAATAAAGGTTTCCACACGTTCTGTTCAAGATGAAATTTTAGGTGAGTTATAAAAATACACCACGGTTTTGACTACTGCTGATTTTTTTTTTTTTAACAATGTGGTTGAATTTAATTTCTTTGTGTAACTCCCTGTATATATAACTTCACCACCAGGGGTGTTTATGTTGTACTGTGGGAGTTTCAGTGTCCATCAAAGAACTTTCATTAGGACCTTCTGTGGCAAAATTATTTGCAGTCCTAACAGTAAAAAAAGCTTTGTGACGAGAGGAGCTTCACTTCTGTCTAGAACAAGGATTTCTGTGAGAACTTGTAAGTGTTCCTGCTGTGGCACACTGGCATTCTTCACACAGTGTAATTAATCTCCCTTCCCATTTGCTCTGAGATTTGAGCCTGTCCATAGGTGGAGCCCATCTGTCACTCATGGTGCATGTCTCAAACAACCTTCTTAATACTCCACCTGCCAGCAGAAGAGGTGGCTCAAATCAAAGCCCAGATACCATCTCACCTGACACTTACAATTTGCAACAGCAGGCCACCCCATGGCATCTTTTCTACCTGTTCTGGTCACTCTGACAAAGTACTTAATAATGATGCTAAAAGACAGACCAACTACAAGGCATTAGATGTCTATTGCAAAACCCACGACTGTCCCTTTCATGACTAAGCACCAATCTTCAATCTTTCTGCATAGTCCCTACAGGAATATCAGAACCAACTTAACCTACAAACATATGAAGTATATGAAACATTGTTTTCACCCTCTGCTTATCAGTGACGATACAGGAATGAAGGTGGAGGACGCAGGGCTTGTTATGCTCCAACATCATGACACAACTTTTGGTATGCTGAAAGGAACCATATATAATAAACACAACATTAAGGTCCTCCATCAGTCAAATTACAGGTTTTCTATATCATCCCATGCAATTATCAAGTGTCAGAAAGTAATTTTTCCTACTACATAAAAGGCTATTTTGCCTACTGACCATTAAACTAAAGCATACATCTCTGAATAAATTATAAGAGCTTTTAGCCTGACATAGATATGGATACAAAATGTTAGCACTTGGAAATCTCAAGAAAAGGGCAACATTTCAATCACAAGTATCAGCCAGACTCTCTCTTTCTTCCCGTTCTCTACCAGAAAAAAAATCTCAGTAATTTCAAAAGAAGTTTCAAGAGATAAGGTCCTGTTTCTTGATCCCTACCACTTGCAACATTTAAAGTAACTGAATCTATTTTTGCAGTAAACAGAAGCCTAACAAAATATTGTATTAGTATTTATTTTTTTATAATTACTGGTGTTCCATGCAGGTGGGAAAGGTTGGTTGCATGCCTGTAGGACACTAATGGGAAATATTTTTTTCTAAGCATCACATTTATCAGTGCACTAGAAGAAAATAAGCCTGTATTACGAAGTTTCATGCTGGCTCTCATTATGCCACCTCATGAGCTTGTCTTTTGATTTATTATAAAAATAAAATATATTTTCTCAGTGAGATCAGAGGTATTAAACGAGAGGTCATGCAAATGCTGGCAGAAAACCTCTAGTTTTCCAGTGCAAAATCTTTTGTATTACACATACTAGGTTCAATTAATACTGATGATTGCCAGGGTAGTCTATTAGGATCCTGGTGGATTCCTATTCCTCAGGGTAAGGAATGATGGAAACTGTGGGGTCTCCAGCTCTGGTACAGCCCAGAAGTAAACCTCCCCCTGTGTTTCCTGCAGGGTGCTCAGTGAGTTGACACCCTTGTCATTTTTGCTGCAGTTAGTAGCAGGGGAGCTGACAAGAATACCAATTTTGCAGAGCAGCTGCAGGATACTGCTAGCTTACTAGAAATGAAAACTTCTTTAAAAAAAAAAAAAAAATTCAGCTGAGATCAAACTGGGTACTGCAATCAACTAACATTCTCTACAACCTGGAGACTCAGCTTTTAAATTACTTCTTCAGACTCTGAAGTCCCTTTTACTGGGAGAGTTATCTGCTGTTACACCTGGTAAATCTTCCTTCTCCTTTGAGAAAAGGAAATACATGTTTTTACTCTGGTTTTAATCACTGTGTAGTTTCCAAATGCTTCAGTAAATGGGGCAAATCTATGTAACACTTGTAATGCCCAGAGCAGACTACGCAGGCATATTCAAGGCAGCTAACCCATTTGTCTAACAAGATGGAAAAAACATGCAAATAAATACTAGGCAGGCATCTGCAGCTCATAATATGTCCTGAACTGCTGTGGTTATCCTCTTAGTTGTAACCAACTAACTCAGCATGCTAGAACTAGCTCCAAAGTAGTTGTCACTAGAGAGTCCACACATATCTGCAAGAGCTACACAGTTTTCATGGAAATTCTACTACACTGCACTACGGTTATGACTGATACATAACATGAAAGATGAGCCTTTTGTTTTGAAGAAACATGTCTTTTTTGGTGACAGCAGCTTCTCAGCTGTCAAGTCAAAAATTACAATCATCAGTCAGAGCAATACAGCCAACTATTCCAGATCATTAATCTCTGCCTGACAGATCAGGGGGCAGCTTAAACACTACAGAGTAAAGAGCACCTTGAGATATGAACCCAGAAAACTCTGATTCTGCATTTAACCTCATGCAAGAATTTGCACTTAGATAAATGAGACTTCCTGAGCAACAGAGGGCCATTTTCATGGGTACAGGCTTTGGGGTGCCAGAACATACAGTCAAGTTTTGCCTAAAAGCTTCTGCTGTGCAATGAATCAGAGAGCAACTGGGCTGTAACTCAAGCCACTTCTGGCACTTAAAGGAGAGAGAGATCCTCACTGCTTTCTTTCTAGTTTCAGTGAAAACAACAAAAAATCAGAAGAAAATACATGTTTTTTCACAGACAGTCCAGGCTCAGGACTTGCAAAACCACATGGAGTAATTATCAGTCATTGTGGAAGAACAAAGAAAAGAAAACTTCTAAATAGATCACAAAGCTTGAAAACAAACACATCAGGTACAAACTTCTACCATGCGCATCACTGCCTGCATCCCGCATTCTTCCTCAGACCAATATACATATATATATTTTTTAATTATTCATACTTATTTTTTAAATAAAAAGTCTTAAAGCAGGAGCACTAGAAAGCAATGGCAGAAGGAGAGGGTGTGGCAGAAAGAGGGGTTTGTTTTTCTCAGAAAACAAGTGACACATCTTTCCTGTCCAATGGGACAAATAATTCATGGTTATGCAAGTTACTCAACACAATGTCAACTCCTTTGTCACATATTTTTCTTGCTGCACTATTAACACTTTTAAGAGTTTCAACACAGCTAAATCCTCCACTAGCTTTATCTTTTTCATATTCCCATTTCCTCTCCCCATAATCTGCCAAATCAATGTAACAAGATTTCTTCTGGGTTACCTTTAGGTATAGTAGCAGGACCTGCATATACAGCTTTGGTGAGCTACTGCATTAATTGCAGTGTACCCAATGTGTCATTTTGTTTTTTTTTTACAAAATCATGGAATTGTTTAGGTTGGAAGGCACCTTAAATACCATCTAGTTCCAATCCCCTGCCATGGGCAGGGACACCTCCCACAGGACCAGGTTGCTCCAAGCCCCATCCCACCTGGCCTTGAACACCTCCAGGGAGGGGGCAACCACAACTTCCTTGGGCAACCTGTGCCAGCATCTCATCACCTTCATAGTAAAGAATTTCTTCATAATGTCTAACCTAAATCTCCCCTCCTCAAGTTTTAAACCATTTCCCCTTGTCCACTTCCCATGCACCCCTGTAAAAAGCCCTACCCCAGCTTTCCTGTAGGCTCCCTTCAGATATTGGAAGATTGCTATATATATAAAAACTAGTAACAAACATCTTTTAGCATCTGATAAATGTCTCTAAACAATGCTTCAGCAAACCTTAAAACACCTATAAATTAGGGCTGCACTACAAATTCACAACATTGCTGAATAGCTTCAGATTAACAAACTAACCCGATCGTGACTGTTACCTGCTGAAGTGTGCTTAAATTTCTCACTCTTCTTCTTCCTCCATTTCCAGGGCTTAAAAAGTCTTCCAAGAGTGGCAAATTTGCTTCTTCTTCTGATTGGAGGCGTGTGTGTCCCAGGGACTAGGGAATCTGAACGCATTGCAGCCAGTCTCTCCACTTCCTCAGCTGTAGTTTCAGCAAGAAAAGAAGAAAAAAAAACAGGAGGGTAGTGAAATAAATGCTTTAATAAATTATCAGAGAACCCTACAGATAACAAAAATTTTCTATAGTTACAGAGATGAATAAAAAGGGGAAAAATTTTAGTCTTTGTCATTTTAACATTATTTTCTTTAATTGCAGCGGAATCTATCATGTACTGTGAAGATCAGTATTAACAATCACATTCAACATAAAAATGGATCATTATGATAGCAAAGTTGTAGTCTTTAATAAGTTTTTCAGCATCACACTAGACATCAGGCAGTCTGTCCATCAGCCATTCCAGGGGACAAACAAGAGAAAGCTTTAAAAAAAAAAAAAAATGCAATACTGCTTAAAAGAAATATTGCAAGCTTTTTTTTCTTTTCTTTTCTTTTTTTCCCCATGGAAAGTGACTTTTGCTTGAACTAGTATTTATCAGGAGCAAGGACCTTGACAAATAATGACCCTATAGTATCATTACCATGTCCATTAAAACTGTCTGGGTTACAAAAGGGGCTGCATTAGCAATTTCCTAGTAATAGAAAGGGTGCTAAGTATTCAGAAGGTTCCTTCCAGTCACAATTTTCTGCCCACTCATTCCCCTCCAATTTTTATCTTTCAACATGGGGACTTGGAGATATTTAACAGGCCACACCTCAAACTGAATCCCTTACGGGTGGAGGTTACAGATTTTCACTGAGTTCCTGTTTTAAAAAAAATTCAGCTTTCTGCAAACTTTACACTGCAATACCATGACAGTCTCAATACTTAAAAAAAAAAAAAAAAAAAAAAAAAGACAAAACAAAACTGAAGAATTTAAGTTACTCTTCCTCCCCAGTGTGAGCAAGAAAAGTCTGAGGGTGGTCACTTGGTGCAGTTACATTGCATGGTGTTTGCACATTTGCAGGGAAAATATATGCTGAGAGTTTTGAGAAATAACATCCCCATGATCAGAGGCACAGAGAGAGGTAAGTCAGGACCACGAAGGAAAAGACAGACACGAGGAAGGTACCAGCAACCCAGCGTCAAGAGTCTTCCCATGCCACAGCTGCCAAAGCTGCAGTAAGTCCTCCCAGTCCTGGGCTGATGCATGCTCTCTCTTTCGTATAAAAAAAAAGCCTCAGCAAAGGAGGGGTTTCTGGTTTTTTTAATTTTTTTTAAATTTATTTTGAATATAATTCCCAGACTTGTGTCATAATGTGGCACTGCCAGTAAAACCCATCAGAGTGGCTGGCACACACAAAGTCTGGACTCATAAAAACAGAACATCTGTCATCACCTCTCCCACTCTGAAGGCAGCAGCCCAACCTCAGTCATGAGCACAGGCTTGGGAACCCTATCAAGAACACAGTTCTGAAGGGCTGAGCATACCTACTCCACACTGACAGAATCACCAGAGATTTTGGCTGGCTAATTCTTAGCTGTCTCAGTGGGATTTTTTTGGAGGTTTTAAGTATGCTTTTATAGATGACTTTTCATGGGAACAGCTGGAGATGCATCTCTATCAGAAAGGAAGTTCTATTATCAGAACTCCAAACTGAAATACTATTTGAGCCCTTGAGGTTTTTGCAGGAAGGGTTATTGCTATTGCTGTTTTATTTGTTTTCAACATTGGCAACAAAGTCCTTTTTCCTGAAGAATATCACTGCCAGTTAGAAATGCCTGTAACTTTCCAGGGATAAGAAAAAAACACCAGTCAGAAAGATAAAGAAAACCCACCCACTCCAGTGGAAATGGTTAAAAACAATAATTCTTTGGGGTAATGCAGAGAGAGAGAGAGAGACATTTCTGAGAACATCTTTCCATTTAAAGCAGAGGAAAAAAAAACATTTCATTCTGTTTCAGCTCTTTGTCCACAACTGCCTAAAGAAATGCATTCTTATAGAGAGAACCCACTAGAAGGCTGTGTCCTGCACAGGGGCTGGGACACGCTGCATCAAAGCTGGAAATTGCCTGGCTATGCTGAACAAACCGTGAAGGCAAAAAGAAGAGGAAATCAGTAATTTCCTTACACTTTCTGATTTTACTGGAATATGCTGGGCTTTGAAGAACAGCATGTGGTCCACCACCTCACTCTACATACAAATCCAAAAGGAACCATTTCTTTTTCCCTTTCCTCCATTTTAAAGATGCCTCTAGTTAAAGCACATAAGATGACATAGGAAGTCCTGTGTTGTAATGTGCTGGTCTTTGCTGCCTTACCTGGGGAATACAGTGTGTAGAAGTGGCCCATTGAGCAAACTGGGAATGATACACTACTGCTGCTGAATTAGGCTTCCTGCTGCATAAAACTCCAGATGAAACATAACGAAATTCCTCCTGCTGTTCACTCTCCCTTCTTTTCCCCATCATTGAGTCACCATTTCTGCTACGCAGCTGCCTTGGTTACCACATCAGAGTTCACAGAATCACAGAATGGTTTTGGCTGGGGCACAAGGCATGGGCCACCTCCCACTAGACCAGGTTGCTCAGAGCCCCATCCAACCTGGCCACAAACACTTCCAGGAATGAGGCATCCATGGTCTCTCTGGGCAACTTGTGCTAGTGTCTTGCCACCCTCACACTAAAGAACGTCTTCTTAATGTCTAAAACCATTCCTCCTCATCCTATCACTACATGCCCTCATGATAAGTCCCCCACAGCTTTCTTGTAGCCCCCCTTCAGGTACTGGAAGGCCACTATAAGGTCTCCCTGGAGCCTTTTCCAAACAACTCTGAGAGCTGACCCTACCTGGTACTGCTGAGGCCATTTCCTGGAGAACTGACATCTCTTAAAACCCCCTCTCCTTCCCTAAAGCACATCCCCTCTGTCCCACACCAGCTGTGTTCTCAGTGTCCCTGGGGAAGATATTCCTATTCAGGGTAAAGGACTATGAATTCACCATCATGCTAAACTAACACTGGAGTCAAAAGGAATTTACCCAACAGGCGGGTTCACTAAAAGCCAAACAGAGCATCAAAACCATATTTTGACTTCTCTTTCCTGAACTACAGCATGCTCTCTCACGCGGATCTGTCTGTGTGACTCCAGGAGTCCTGCTGTGCTCTCCATCAGCCATGAATTTAGACCTTTTCCTTCCTCTCCAAACACACACACAGATTATGCATTTGACAGCTCTTTTCCCCCACTCTTTCCTGTTTCTAAGAAGGACTACCTCATTTTTTTTTTTCATGAAAAATACTCCAAGAGCACTGCTAATTCAAATAATAATCACTTGCTAGGAATGAACCCCATTAGCATAAAGCCATGACAATTTTGATACAGCAAGAATAAAAGCAGACCATGATGAGAGCAGTAAATGCCAGATTTCCACTCTTTTTTTGCTGCTGCATCTTTCACTTGAGCTGGCTGGGCTTCTCTGCCTTTTTGGCTCCTAATGATTATTGACTGGCTGTGGGCTGCAACACCCACTGCTGACAGCAGGCTTCGTGGGCTGGTTTCACACCCTTGGTGTTCCCAAAAAAGGTGGTACTTGCACAAATGGAAACCAACTTCGGTTTTCCCCATTTATTTATTTTTTGCCTTCAAAGAGGAATGCAGTTGTGGCAGCCCCAGCTTGATCAGTCTGCTGCACTGGGGAATGAATTCCATGTGCATTAGTGCCTGTAGTTACAGCAGTGAGGTCTCATCCTGAGACCAGTGCCACAAATGTGATGTTTATGGGTCACAGCTGCTACTGTTACTCTGTTCTTTTGGGAGCCTGTTTTAATTTTTTTTTCCAGGATTCAGCACATTTTGCCTAGACAGAGAGCAACCCTGGGATCTACACTTAAAGCAAGGCGGCAATGCACTGCACTCCCCTCCCACTTTCTTCTGCCTGAACTGTCATCCCAGAATAGCAACAGAAAAACTAAAGCTGAGAGTTTTTCATAGGTTGGCAGGCTGTGAGACAGCCTTCACGATTTTACCATAATCCTTAAGATACACCTGAAGTGCATATAGACCGAAGGGCTTAAGTGAGACTTGTGGCTATAATGAGAAAAAGCACCACAAATAAAAATATTTTGCATCCAAGTGTTGTAAAGAAATTTTACAACATAGTTGAAATATACTACCAAGATTTAAAACAGTAGGAAGTCTGAAAGCTAATTTATTCTCTTTCCATACCCCCACCACTCCTATCCCACCCCTCTCCTTTTTTTTCATTTTGAAGCTAACATTGGGATTGAGGGGCTTTCTTGGTAAAGTTACTTTGAGGTTTGGGGGCTGTAATGCACTGCATGGATACCAGACATGAATGAAATGAGCAAGTTGAGAAAGAGCAGTTCTTCAGAAAGCAGTTCTTAAAAACAGTCAATTTATCAGACAAAATAAATAAAAGAAAGGGAAAAAAACCCCCAAAACAAAAACAAACAAACAAAAAAACCACAAAAAACCAGAGGTCAGACCATCTCAGACCTATTCTGTAAGGTCCAGTAAGAGATAACATAAAGGTCACCTACTTTTTGGATTTTAGACGGGTAGCAGGCAGACCAAAGTCCCTCCCAAAGACACTAACTTACTACGTTTTCCTGGAGAACAACAGCCAGTTTTTCTGTTTCATGTCTGTCTGGGAATCATGGCACCTATTATGTTGCTGATATATCACATACTCAGATTTGACTTCAGAAAAAAAACAGTTACTGCATTTGGGTGCAATGAGCAATTTCACAGCTGAAGGCTGAACCCTACCCATCTCATCTGTGACCTTTTTAGGTTCTCCCAGACCATTTCTTAACAGACATAAACAGACACATGATTCTCTTAGCAGACAGTTAACTTCACAAAGTTAGTTTTTAAGCCTTCCTAGGAAACACCAGTGCCTACACTGTGGTTTCTGTTTAGCATCTTCATCAGTGTTCTGGATGATGGGATCAAGAGTACCCTGATGAAGTTTGCTGTTGATACCAAACTGGGAGAGGAAGCAGACACTTTAGAAGGGAGAGCCACCCTGCAGGAATACCTGGATAGGCTGGAAGAGTGGGCTACTTTCAGCAAGGGCAAGTTAAAGTCTTGCACGTGTGAGAACATAATCCAAGAGAGCAACACAGGCTGGTATCTATACTGCTGGGGAGAAGCTCTGTTTCCAAAGGAACCTGCAGGTCCTGGTGGACAAGCTCAACATGAGTGAAAAGTGTCCTGCAGCAGCAAAGAAAGCCAAGAGGATGCTGGGTTGCATCATTCAGGGCATCACCAGCAGAGACAAAGAAGTCATCATCACTTGGCGTTTGTCAGGCCTCACCTGGAACAGACGTGGACAGGCAGGAGAGGGGACAGAGAAGGAACACAAAGATGATCAAAGGACTGGGAAGCCTGTAGTATGAGGAAAGGCTGGGAGAACTGGGGTTGTTCAGCCAAGAGAAAAGAAGTCCTAGGGTTGACCTCATTGCCATTTTATAGCATTTAAAGGGTGGCTACAGAGAAGATGGAGGCTTTTTTAACAAGGAGTCATAAGGAAAAGATGAGGGGTAGTAGCTGGAAATTATTCCTGGGGAGATCCCAAATGGATGCAAGAGGAAAATTTTTCATAGCAAAAATGACTGGACATTGGAATAAATCTCCACAGGGAAGTGGTGGATTTCCCAACAAGGGACACTTAAGATTTAGCTGCATAGAGTGTTTGGTCATCTTGTCTAGACTGTGCTTTTGCCAGGAAAGATTGAACCAGATGGTCCTTGAGATCCCTTCTGACTTGGTATTCTATGATTTTTTTACATTTGTGCAAATCTGTAGCAACAGGCTGAAAATTATCTTGGCCCTAAAAATGCAATTGACTAACTATGCCAATTTATTAAGTAAAAAAAAGTTAACAATATAATACTCCTTATTCCCAATCCACATCTAACCAGTCTTTATCCTGCAGATTAGTTTCCAACAAACTCCTGTTGTGAGGTCTTTTTGAACTCTGCACCCTGAGTACCTTTCACTTCAGACTGCACAGATTCTAGCAGCTTTGTGGAACACAAGATGTAGATGCCTCATGTGTCTTTTTGAAATTGCAAGAAACCTGAACAACTACGCTAATTACCAAGCACTTACGTCTTCTCTTTACCTGAATGGGAATACTTTCAATTTAAGAAGTACCTTGTTTTTCTTTCAGGAAAATGGTTCAATTTCTGCTCTTCTATTATCATCTGTTTTGTTATTTCACTTTAATTTCTCTTTGCACCTGGAATTAATTTTCATCAGCCCTCCCTTTACTATTTCAATTGCCCATTTAAACTCTTCCTAACTTCTCAAAGGCCTGTTTTCCAATGAAAGACAAAACATGGCATGCAGCAGTCTAAATGCAGTCCTGCCAAACGAGGATGATTGCCTCTTTGGTTGACAACAGCTCCCACTTGGATGCATGCATTTGCAATAGCAACAACTGGGTTGGTGTAGTGGGTTTATGAGCCATGGAGAGGCTGCCAGTAGCTTTCCTTTGCATGATAAGCAGCATTCACATCTTTCAAACCCCTGCCAGTTATTCCTGCTCCCCAGGTGTATAGCACTTTGCAGTTTATGTGCCCATAAACTGAATCTCTCACCCCTTACACTTGCCTGTTTCAGCACAGTTACCAGACCATGCTCTCTGCTGTGATCTTTCTCAGTATATTTATTTCTCTTGTTGGAAGACAATTGCAATGAGTAGCTTTGGAAGTCCAATCCATTTAGGACCCTGCTTTCGACTTCCCCACGTTTTGAAGTAAAATGTTAATTATGCATGCTGACTCCAAGCATAAAAAACCAGCAGAATGCTGTTTTTAAATAGTTCTGCAAAATATACATCACTACATGCATCACTCAAACCATGTCTTTATTGACATAAAGGCTTGCAAAACATCAAGTATTTTTTGTATTTTAACACAGGACACAAGATTCTTACTTGCAACAAAAGCACTCAGAGTATGCCATCAATAGCTACATAATCTCCTCCTATAAACCCTGCAATTATAGAAAATAAGGATTGTTAGATTTCACTGATATTAGCTATTTTGTCTATATCTTATTGCTCTTATTACTCACTGTGTTTTCCATCTCTCAAGTGTTTACTACATATAGATTCAGGGCTACACCAAATAAACAGAACTGCATCTCCCCATTTCTATGCACCCACATACCGGATCAGAACCCACAGGTGAGTCCTGGGTATTACATGCACTATGAGGAGACCAAGCAGCTCCAAAATGGGACTCAGAGAAGCCAATGCAAGTGGAGAACAACCAAAAGCCAACCAAGAGAAAAACAGGGACAGCAAAAGCAAACCAGATACCCTGCTTTTCTTGGGGCTACAGGAAGACAATTCCACAAGTACCAGGAACTACTCTGGTAAGAAACTCCATCTTGAAAGGAAGGGAAATCTTACCCTTTTTAAGTGGTAAACAGGGAGGAGATGGCACAATTTGTGCTTTTAAGAAAGCAGAGGAAGTGGGATGAGATACAAGAACTTTTCTGTTAGAGCAGATAGAGCACTTACTTGGGAGACAGGAGAATTCTCCTCTTGAATAAAGTTCAAGCCCAAATCTCCCATTTTCCTTGGGAAAGCTGCTGTACTTCATACTCTGATAGATGGGAGAGTGATTCCCATCTCTCTTACCGTTGTTATAAAGAAGAATTCAAGATGCAGTGGGTCTTAAAGAAAGCATGAGTGGAAGCAGGGCTCCTGAAAGAGTACTCATCTGTCAGCATGAAGACCCTATTCTAAGGCTACACTTGGGCTTCACCCAGGACTAAATAACCCAAACCTTCTGCTTCACTCATGTATTGAAAGAAACAGCTGGTCACAGCTGTGCTTTGTTGAGAGCCTGATCCTGTCCAGCTATAAAAGAAGAAGAAGAAAGGGGAGTGAAGACACTGCCTCTTACTGTCCCTGTTGCTCCTGGTAGAGGATCTTCTACCTGTGACATGAGGGGTGAGAGGAGAGATGCTGTCTCCTAGATCCTCTTCCCTGAAAGGAGGAAAGGATAGATAGGTAGGTGGCTTCCTGTTATCTGAGCTGGTAACAGGATCCCAGGGGGATCTATGTTTCAGCTTGTAAAGAACTGTCATAAAAAGCTCCTGTTCTGGTGTGAAGAGCAGCTACAAACAGAATTTCCTATCTAGGGCATCATCTCCAAGGCATCTTCCTCATATTGTCATCACACTGCCTTACTAAAAACTCATCCACTGAACAAACCTGGCCATTTCTACGTAACTATGGCAGAAACAGGCTCTTGGGGAGCTGTGGCCTGGAGTGACGTGTGACTTGCAGCAGAGCAGCCTCTTAGTACAAAAACATTGAGAGTTGGATGAACCCACATGCAACTCATTCAACTTCTGAGACTGTAGACAAACTGCAGAGAAGATGGAATTGACTTGCATACTCGCAAGCTGTGTCCCCTAGCACATAGCATTACAAAAATACAACTCTTTAAGCCTCCTTAAAAGGTATTTTTCAGAGCCTACAAGGAGGTCTCACACCTCACACCAGGAGATCTCAGGGGTCTTGACTGTATCACTGCAGACACTTGGGTTGTTAAGCAATCTTAGCTGTCTTTGAGTCACCCTTAAAGTCATCAAGTCTTGAGTCTCATCCATCCAAGTGCTTTCTGAAAGCCACAGCTACGGGTGACAGAGAAACAAGCTGTCTTCCTCCAGGTGAAAATAGCTCATAACAGTTTTTCCTATGTTTTGTTTCAGTGAAGAACTTTCTACCAATTAAAAGTGACTTCTTGAAGCAGCTGGTAATGATTACATTTTCATGGTTGGCTTTATTTCTTACACCAGCCTGAATTGGAAATTCTACTCAGTTGCAAAATATAAAAGTAATCCAGGAGAAGGATCTAGTCCATGAAAGCCCATAGCTTTCATGTGAGCTTGTTGCTCCCATTTTACTAGGCTTTTGCTACCAGGTGATAATTTTCCTAATGGCCACGTGGACAGGAGCTTGACACACTTGCTAACACCAAAAAGCACCTTGCTCTACCCACCCCTCACTGGGAACTGGGGAAGTTCTCTGCCTTTCTAAAAACAAAACACTAGTGCTGAAGGCTGGGTGTTTATTTTGAGAAAGCCTAGAAACAATATTTTAAATGCTTCTTGTTGTTAGGGGACTTCTCATGGACTGAGCAATTTCTGATCTTCATCTCTTGAAGTTCTCATAAATAGGAAGATCCAATATTTTTACTTCGTTTTACTGTGCCCTTTGGAAGGCATGTCTTTAGACTACTCAGAAACCTGATAGGGGCATGTCCTCTTATTAAAAGTAATCTCATTCAGGAAATAGCATTACAGCCATTAAACTTTCTAAACACAACAGGACCATCTCATCACTATCATCATAAAGATAAAAAAATTAGTTTTTAATTACTTTAATGGCTGTGAGAAAAGGAACAAAGGAGATCATTTAAGATCTAGAAAGTGAAAACCATTCCCTTGCAAAGTCTATATTGCTTCTCTTGGGAAAAAGAAATTTCTATTTCTGATCTTTAAAAAAGTTGATAGGAAGCTGGCCAAGAGGAAGAGAGTAATTATACCAAATGGCAGATTTATAATGAGCATAAATATAAGTTAAAAAAAAATAAAATTAATCGCAGCCTAGCAAAAAAACCCACCCTATGTTTCACTGGACTCTGAAAAGAAGCAGTCTGGACGCATGTTCAGGAACGTAAAATAAGGACTAGATCTTTTTGCTTTGAGTACTTACATGCAGTTACATATGGTCTTCACTGACTGTCACTGTAATGGGAATTCTTTTATGTTTCAAATGATGATACGATACAGGCTTGAGTTTCAGAGATGAATACTTGGAGAGGAGAAACATCGCCACAACTCCTTCAAAGTAATGAATAAAGCATGGTAGGTTGCTGGTTAGAATACATGGAGTATTTCTGTGTGGTTTTCATAGCTGTGATTTCACTTTTTTCACCCTCTTTTTTTAGCTTTAAGTTTCAGGGTGTCTCATGGTTGTAGAGCTCTGCAGGCTATTGCTGTTCCTCAGTAGATTAAGAGGAAAGCCTCTGACTTTAAAAACTGCTGCCCATCAGGTAATCAAACTGCTATATCTATCTAAGAAATGTTACAGTCAAAGGAAGGATCTGTGCATGTAGCTTCAAGTTCATGAATAATTCCAAATCAAACAACCAGAAATAGCTCAGAAAATGAGAAAGAGTTTAGATGAGAGCTAAGGTGAAAAAAAATACTACAGGGAGCCAAGAAAACTGGATCATTGAAAAGGCTACTGAAAGAATAGCTCCAGCAGCTTTATGCAAAGAAGTAATTCTTGCAGAGAGAAATGAATGAAATCCTGACCGTACCAAAGTGAACAGCAAACGTCACAAGGTGTAGGATTATTTTACCAAGCCACCTAGTTACTGGATGACCATTTTGGGATTTAGGGATTGATATATTTTTTCCTTGAGCATATAAAAATATTACAAATGAAGGTAAAACATAGCCCTCCGCTGATTACTTGTAACTAATGAGCAGGAAGAGTGAGGGAAGATGAAGTACATTATGTGTAATCCTCACGTGAGGCTGAGACATGCTGCACGCATACTAAAACTTACCTCTTTTCTGATCTCAGAAGACTCAAGAGGGATGATTCTGCCACTTCACTCTGCTCTGGTAAGACCTCACCTGGAGTATTGCATTCAGCTCTGGAGCCCTCAGTACAAGAAGGACATGGATCTGATGGAGAGCATCCAGAGGAGGGCTAAAAAATGATCAGGGGGCTGGAACACCTCTCCTACAAAGACAGTTTGAGGGAGCTGCTGGGGTTGTTCAGCCTGGAGAAGAGAAGGCTCCCAGGACACCTCATAGTGACCTTCCAGTACCTGAAGGAGCCTACAGGAAGGCTGGAGATGGATTGTTTGCAAGGGACTGTAAGGACTGGATGAGGAACAATGGTTTTAAATTAGAGAAAAGTAAATTAGATTGGGTTAGGAAAAAATTCTTTACCATGAGGGTAGTGGAACAATGGAGTAGGTTGCCCAGGGAGTAGTTGAGGCCCCATCCCTGGAGATATTAAAGGTGAGGCTCAATGAGGCTCTGAGCAACCTGACCTATCTGAGGGTGTCCCTGCCTACTGCAGGGGGGTTGGACTGGATGACCTTTGGAGATCCCTTCCAACCCAAACCATTCTATGATTCTATGACTGTATTGACTAGAGTTGTAAAAGGCACCTTTCCAGCATGCTAAAATTCACCTACAGAAACAGAAATTATCAGAGAAGGCCTGCAGCAAGCACCGGTCTTAATGAGCGTTTTCTTCTGTACTGATGGGACTGTGGTGTTCAAGAGAGGAACCAGTGCCTTGTTGTGAGCTCTGAATGTGAGCAGAGCACCCCAGCTTCATGAGGGGCTGTGCCTGTATGGAGCCTCTTGACCACAAAATTGGCCATGAAGTTCATTTCACAACACTGTGAAGGTAACTGTGATTTCATCTCAATACAGTAGTAGGGCCCAGCAAAAACTTGACATTTCTTACAATTAAAACAAAGTAATATTCTTTCACCCCTTCCCTGTTGGCACTGGAACAAAGCAACTAACTGATGACATCGGACTTCCCTAAATGCTGAAAGTTTTCTCTCAAAGTTAGCAAGATTCTTCAACCAAACAGATTACAAAGAAATACAACAAAAGCCTTTATGAGCATTTCTGACAATAGAAATTGCATCTGTTCATATGACCTACAGGAACAGTGTTCTCCATTTTAAGTACCGTCCTCTTGCGGACAAATTATCTGTACAATGTCACAGATCTCCTCCAGTCAAGTCAAATGTCAGGTAGTGGTGGCAGCTCACAAAACTTGCACATGCAGAAGTGCAACTGAACAGAAGTCTTTGCGAAGCAAACCCGATTTTCCAAAATCTCTACTTAAACAGCATTTGGTTTGAACCTGCAGTCAGAGATTGGCCTGAACTGCAACATCTGGCTAAGTACCTCAAGCTTTACAAGGTTTGTGATGATGCTCATAATGACAAATCTCACAAGAAGAGAGAAAACAGATGCTTTCAGGTACTTACGCACAAACAAATGGAGCCTGGTATGCAAGAACTGTAATAATGACACATACAAAATGAAATAAATGAACAATCACAGAAGGTAAAGAAGATCATCTTCATCTGTCTTCTAAACACAGGTTATAGCTGTATTAGCTCGAAGCTGATTTTAAAATTACCATGCATTTCCATATAAACCTGGATCATTTTATTTGTTATTTATCATGCAGGGCCCAATGTCCAATGAAGGCTGAGAGAAAGAATAAAATATGTGAACCCCAAGTAATGCCAAAAAATGTCTTTCCTCTGTTCAGTGTCAGAAAATGCATTAGAGAACTGAAGCTTCTCTTGCTGCTGAGTGGACTGGCTGCTCTGACAACTTAAGATGAATAGGAGAAAGAAGGATCAGTTCACTGGAACTACAGGGTCACCCTGTTTGCTTTCAGGGTCATAGGTTTCCATGCACAGTACAAGCATATTGAGTTCACAAGGAAAACGAGTGTTTCACACAGTTTAGAGAAAAGCATACAAAGCCAAACCCACATTAGTACCTTGAGTACTCTCCTAAAATCAAAATGCTGGCCTTATTTTAACAAGGCACAGAAAAAGAAGAAAAAGAAATACCTCATGAATTCTACCTTGTTTGTACGTGCCACTTAGGAGGGGGAATTTAAGGCAAAGGAGGCTGCATAACTGAGCCTCAAAAGTCCCTCCATACTTTCCCATTTATATATCTTGTCTAATTCTCTCCAATGGCTGCTAGAGGAGCCAAAGACTGGCAGCAATAGAGAGCAGACAGTCAGAAATTGCTCTTCCGAATTGAAATTATGCAGGAGGAAGCAAATCCAATCTTACATGCCACAGCAGACAGCTAGAAGACAGCTCCTCACCCTTATGTCTATAAACCAGCAGACAATTACTTTGGGGCTGTAAATATTAATTAAAGCTTTTACTGATCTCACTCTATTTCATATCAGGGTAAAATTCAGATTCAAATAGCACAAGTTCCACATAAGTCTGTGCATTTGCCTTTTCCTTCAGGTTGCACCCAAATTTCAAAGCTGTTTATCCAATAAACCCACTGTGCTAGTGTAAGGAGAGCATCCTGTATTGCTAGTGCATGGGAAGAGCCAAGGGAAGAGTCCTTTCAGTGCTGGTTCATCTTCTGGTTCAAACAGTTTCCACTGATAGTCCATCCATCCATCCATCCACCTGCACAAACACCCACCCAGATGTCTGCATTTACACTGCTGACTGTTCAGTCTGAGCATCTGAGATTTTAGCAGTGTTGACATTTCAAGCAGATTGAAAAGCAAAATGAGAAAGTAAGATGCTATAGAGCTCTATAGCAGCATGACACACATAATCTGTATCAGTTCAGTTTCAGCTGATGTAGAAGAATTAACATTTCTACTGAATTTATTTATTTATTTACTTCACCAAAAGCAAGGCTGACAAATGATTCTCCATGTTAAAAAAGCACTGGAGCTGTGCATGTGCTGCATCAGATAGTATCTGAATATTGGAAATGTCAAAGAAGCTGCACCCAATGGATATGTAAGGAGGGATAATGCCAATGCCTCAATCCTTACGACAAGGACTGCTGACCTGAGGGACCATGAATAAGGTCCATGTGGATGTGAATCTATGGATCACCAATACTTCAGAGAAGCTTGCTAACACATGTACCATGGATACAGCAGACCAGTGGCAATTCCAGACCCAGCTCATTTGCCAGGATGCAGTTAATGATTATTCTAATTATTTATCTAAAGATCTCCAATGCGTTCAAGTCTGCTTGCCAACACTTCAATCTGTTGATTCTCAAATCTGTGTTAAAAAGATAACTAACATTCAGGACAATGCTATTTTTGTTGAAGCTGTAGATCTTTCAGCCCACTGCTGAAGATAAAGAATATTTTTATCAGCTATTTCTAATAAAACTTTGACACATCTTTCTTTAAATGACCTGATATTCTCAGTATTGCCATCATTACACTTCTGTGCTTCCAGACTTCTACATGGAAATATTTAAAATACCAATAATCAGCTTCTCTAAGGAGGCAAGGTGGAATAAAAATCATGCTCCACTACTGAAATCTCCCTAGATAAATTAAATAATTGGATCCACTTTAATTTTATTCCCTGCACTCCTACTGAACAAAGCCATTAGACTAATGGCCTGAAAAATGTCATACGAAAGATGACAGAGGGTAAGATCCTTCTCTTAAATAATGATAGGGGAGGGCATCTGCTGAACTGCAGCACTAAGCCCATGCTCCTCATCTTGGGCTGCATGGCTCTTGGCAGGAGGACGGAGAGAGAAGACTTGGTGAAGCTACAGCATATAGTTTCAAAATTACTGATTTTATATTTGATTTATGTCATACTGTGTGCTCATTGTTTTTCAGAGCAACAGTAATAATTAATCTTTCTTTAAATCTAAGCATCCCATCCAAAGGTAGAGGTTCTGCTAGGTTTGTCTTGTCTTCAGTAGGCCACGCCCAAAGCCAGGTAAATCAGGGAGAGGTAACAGTGACGAGACCAGACTTTATTACTCTCTCCCTAATCCTTCCTGAGACAAGAAGACTAAAAGCAATAGATCAGTGAAGAATCATATCACATCACAAGAGCTGGTTTTTTAACCAGCAAGAGAAGTTTGCCAGCTTATTGCAATATCAAGAACATTATTATTTTCCAAGAAGCATGCGAATCAAAGTCACAAAGGAAAAATGACTTCACCTCTTTGCAGCTTTGCTGCATCCACATAAATAATGGCAAACATCAGAGTACCCTCCACTTTCTCAAGAAAGCAACTTCAGCATCTAACCTGGGCTGGCTTAACCACAGTTCTGTTGCTGCCCTTCAGCTGGTCCAGTGCCCTGATGCTGGGGTTTGGCCTGGGAAGATGTGCAAGACCTGGCATGATGGGTTAGAAGACTACAAACATATCCTATTAATTTTAGGCATTCTGGCATATCGTTAGCAAGGTGGTACCACAAACACACCGTGCTCCTGGAATATGTTCTAACTGGGGACTGCATGAGGTGACAACCACAGGAAGCTGAATTTGGTATTGTCTGATTACAAACAAATACATTTTAGGAGATACACAAAAAGACTGATACATCCACTGAAATGCATACAAGAAATTCTTACAATACAAAAATTAATGTCGAATGTCTAACTTTGCTGCTGAGATAGCATCAATGTTACATATATAACAGCATTGGTGTAACATATATAACCTATACTTAATATAATATACTTAATATAATCTATACTTAAAAGGATAGATTTTAAATGGACTCTAGTGCTCTTAACAATACCATATTAAGTCTTATTTCTAAACAGAGATACAGGTATTATAATAGCATAAATTGATGTAAGTAGTAGTGGTTACAAACAGAAAGATAAAGTGAAACAAGAGATGAAAAGAAGAGATATCACATGGCAGAATACTACATCAGATTACTTCTTCTGATCTCTTCCCTACATACCCAGTATTTCTCTGCTGCTTAGCTCTGACTGGCAGTGATGGTATTAATAAATAAAATTCCAATAATGGATTCTTTTTTTCTGAAGAATCTCACGATTTAAAAAGGAAAGGAAAAGTAAATCTTTCCTTTAGAAAGGAAAGATTTAAAAAGGCAAACTACACCAATCACCTTCTAAGTGAAATGTACGTAACCAAGTAAGGGAAGTACTCAGAAAAAACAAAACAAAGAAATGAAAACTAACTGCCCACTGAGGCAGTGACCAAAGCTTAAAATAGGACACATGGATAATGCAATCAGGCACAGAAAGGCAAACTTGTTCAGCCAGGTCAGTATCAGATCATTTGAAGTGCCCTGGTAATAGCAGAAAGGGAAGAGAATCTGCTTTTCCTTGATCTGTGCCATCATCCTCATCCTGACCCTTTTTAATGCACTGCCTCCACCCTTTACACATGGAAGATTTGTGCGTTTTCATCACTTATCAAATAATTCTGTATTGTGAATCTGATGTATCTAGCTTGATACAGGAGAATCAAAACTAGGCATACTACTGAAGGTGACAATAGCTGGAGCACAGCATTACTGTTGTTAAATACAGGAAACACGTGTTGCTTTGTTTGTACTTAATGGCATTTTGTTTGCTTTTTTGAACACGCAAAAAGGAACTGTTTTTCATCTTGTGTTCAGTGCTACCCCTACCTTTGTATTTAAGAGGTCTGCATATCCCAAGACTTAAAACTTCATTCTCAGACTAGAGAGCAGGAGGGTAAGTTTCCATCAAAATGACAACTGAGTTGCAGCATTGAAAAGGAGAGATATCAATGAGAAGAGACAGGACAGAAAAAGGTGGATTGTCTGCTCTCTGAAGACCCAAAGAATTGAGGTGTCCTCTTATTAGTGTACTTCTGTCAACACTATGTAATAAAAATGAGAGGGATGCTGAACCCTGTGCCAAATCCATATTTCTTTCTTGTTGTGTTGTGGCTTTTTCTTGTTTGTTTTTTTTCCCCCCTCTAAAACTCCTCAAATCAATAACAGGGACACAGAATTCCTAGAAAATGTGACTGACATTTCTCTGGTAGAGAAACAGGATTTTTCATTGAAAAACAAGGGATTGCTTGCATGAGCTTGACCCAATCTTGTTTACACCATTTTCCCCCATACTCTCTGATTTACCAAAGAGAAGACCTCATTTACTACCTGTATTTTTCTCCACTTTCAGTCAAGAATGTGAATTATATTGCAATGTTAGACAAGGCATCTTCCAGAGCTCTTCAAAGTAAGCCCAGAAATCTGCTGAGGTGAGCCTGCTGTGCAAGCCAGGCCATGAACTTCCCAGTGCCAGCACAGCCTTGCCTGGAATGGTACACAACTGGCTTATTTAATGGCCAGCAGTTTTGCTACAGGTAATTTAACTAAATATGAGCTAGTCACTACAGAGAAGCACATGAGCAGTTATTTGACTTGCCCCAGGCTTGGTGTTTCTTCAGCTTTATTTTGGGTTATGCAGATGGGTATAATGCATATTAGAGATCCTATGAGGAGAGGCTGAGGGAGCTGGGGCTGTTCAGCCTGGAGAAGAAGAGGCTCAGAGGAGACCTCATCACTCTCTACAACTCCCTGAAAGGAGGGGGTAGCCAGGGGGGGTTGGTCTCTTCTCCCAGGCAACTCTCAGCAAGACAAGAGGGCACGGTCTCAAGTTGTGCCAGGGGAGGTTTAGGTTTGATATAAGAAAGAATTTCTTTACTGAGAGGGCGATCAGACATTGGAATGGGCTGCCCAGGGAAGTGGTGGATTCTCCATCCCTGGAGATATTTAAAAAGAGACTGGATGTGGCACTCAGTGCCATGGTCTGGTAACTGCAGCAGTAGTGGATCAAGGGTCGGACTTGATGATCTCTGAGGTCCCTTCCATCCCAGCCAATTCTATGATTCTATATGGGGAAATGCAGATTTAATCCCCTCACTCTTTCTCCATCCCTTTCCTTTTATTGCAGTCTAGCCAAGTGAAGTAACTGCTAGTGGTTAAGGAAAGCCTCACATCTCTGGTCAGTCCTTTGCATTCGCTAGTATGCCAGAGATAAGTCCTCTTACAGCACTAACTGACCTTTTTCTTCCTCTTCTTCTTTCTCCTTCCTGCCTGCAGGCTATACCCAGCCACACCAGCACACAGCAGTTCTGTTGGTCCCTGATCCCAGGACAAAACCACAGGTAACTGGTGAGTTGCTGTAAGTCCCCAGTGTGCCAGACACTGATGGGAGCAGGGTGCTAGGACTCTACCCTCCCCGCTCCCTCATAAAGGAGAGATAAACAACCATGTCCTGCCTGCCTTGGGGTTCTGCCATCTGGAAGTTACCAGGAGTAGGAATCACACCTTCTTCTTAGAAGGGCACATTTATTTTCAGCCCACAAAATGCTGAGGGCTTGTAGCTACCCAAGCACAAAGTGATGCTGGTGTGAGCAAAGAATCCTTCCCAGCTTCCCAGCAGCCTGGTGGGAATGTGGAATATCTTTGCATCAAATTTCTCTGGCTTAGTGCCATATTCACCCAAACCAAACACTACAGAGTTCCATTGACAAAAATAAACTAATTTTGTATTTTGATCTGTGCTCTTAAGGACAAGTACGTCATTCAGCAACAAAAGCCCATGCCTTTCCCTCCCCACCTCTTTCTTTAATGCAACTATTCCTCCGAGACTAAAGACACACATTGTATAATTGTATCAGTTGTTAAAACCTCAAACATGTTTTTCAGCTTCCCACACTTCACAGCAAGGACCAGGTATGCTGGGTTTTTTGCCTACTTCTCCATTCTGTGTCTTCTAATTCTTTTTCTTCCAAAACGTTTTATGATTTTTAACAGGTACACCTGTAAATGGCTGCAATGCCTCACAGCCACATACTGTGCACACTCCAGAGATGGCAATGGAAGAGCAGTTACTGTTTGAAATAATGTGAGAACTAGAGGAAGAAAGCTTATTTTTACATACAGATCTTGCAGGACTTACGACTTGTCTAGAAGATAACTATTTCATTTAATAATTACTTTTGTGGGAAGTGAAATAATCACCCTGGAGACAACCTCTTAAGTGGTGATAAAGTTCCTGGTTGAAAATAGTAACAATCTTAAATTCCAGGTGGGAATCACACACATGCACAATCCCCTCCATTTGAAAAATGTATTTATGGAAGCTCTAGAAGAAGGACAGCAGCAGTAAAACAAGTGTCAGAATTCTTACAGCAACAGTATCTCAGTCCACGCTGATTTTCATGTATATACAATTTCATTAATAATTTTTGCTTAAGCAGTAAAACCCTGAAGTATAGGAGTATTCAATAAAAAGACTGGGTCTGAGCTCGGAATTAAACCTTTCTGGTTACCACTTCAGTTACTCCAGCTCTTATCTGTTAGCTCATTTCTGAGTACCTTTAAAAACTCTACAGTTCTTTCTACTCACACTAAAGTAGAGATGTGTCTAAATCATGCTCTACATGCAGGCTCACCCTTCCACAGGAGACTGAGATTTGCAGTCAGCTGTCAGTCTATGGACACTTTTAAAAAACTCCAGCCAAATCTCTTCTCCCTCTAATTGTTCCTCTGACTACTGCTCCCTTGCTCACCAGTCATGCCATCTGCTGTTATCCAGCTGTGCCACAAACCTCCCAGGGGCTTCAGTAAATTCTCAGTTTACTGAAATCAGTAAATTGAGAATTGCTCTGTACATACCAGGAGATGTTCAGCATTACAGAGTCTCAGTGCACTTTGATCTCTTGTAGTTCCAGCTCCTTCTGCTCTACAAGCTTATCAGTTAGTTCCCCACATTCATGTATTTTCATTCCCTTTCATGCCCCTGGTACTTTCAAAATACCTCCATTTGTGTTGTCTCCTCATTTCTTCTCTGTCTTTTCGACTCTTCTCCACCCTGCTTCTCCCATCATCTCCATTTCAGCTCTCCTTAGGCAGCATTCAGAACTCAACCTTGACTTCTTTTTTATTCTTGGAGACGACTCCTATCTTTCTATACTTGACCTCTCCCCCTTGGCTCAACCTACCATGTCTGATTGCCTCTCTGGCATCCTGTTCTAGATGTCCCGTGGACACTCAAAGTTCACAGGATGAAACCACACATCACACTCTTCCATTATAGTTTGAGTACTTCTCCATTTCCAGTACCATTTCTGCTATTCTGTCACCTGAATTCTCAGTACTGGTGCTTTACACACCCCTCTCTGTTTTCTATTTTCCAACCAAATTAGCATTACATACACACATTGCTTTCAGTCCGATGGCTAAAGTGTCTTCCACTTTGATCTGCATTACAGTAACCTCCTGCTTCCCTTTGAGCTTCTCACTTCTTACTTTTGTACCTCATCAAAATGCTGCATACACATAAACTCCCTTTATCCCTACTTCAGTGAGCTCATCTGAATGTCCAAATTCCTTCACTGATTTCTCTACAAATTACATGACTTCCCTTCCAAGATACCATATGATGCAGCACCTGCCTTCCTCTTTTCCTTCGGTTTCATAGCTCTCTCTTCTGCTAATCTCCTAGTCATTACTTTTGCTAGATTAATTAGTGGTCTTTGAAGGATCTCCCTATGTTTCAGCATGAATTTTCCTTTTCCATGTTGCCAGTCCAGTAGTACCACAAGAATGCAGACTAAGAAGATAATAGGAATCCAGGACTCATAAGTGTATTTGGAGGGTAATTCAGCATGAAATCTATGTAACCCACTGGTTTGCCTGTGCTATAAGGACTGAATACTGATCTTTGTATAGAGTGCCAACAAATGTAATAGTTGCTTGGGTCACAGGGCCCACACATTACTTTTGGATCCACTCTGGAAGTT
Source organism: Heliangelus exortis (assembly GCF_036169615.1). Lineage (NCBI taxonomy): Eukaryota > Metazoa > Chordata > Aves > Apodiformes > Trochilidae > Heliangelus > Heliangelus exortis. Next base: position 63,651,822 of record NC_092423.1, read on the forward strand.
TCAGGCCTGCAAGACCATGTATAAACTATAAATAGCTTTGAATAGGAGGGTGGAGATGTCCACATTGCAAAGGCATATGCACTTCCCTTACAAAAAGCACTCAGTGGTCCCTTTTCAGGCTGCTCTTCAGGCTGTGCAACTGTGAGGATGCACAGACATCTCGTGATCCTGACAGGTTTCTCTGTACCTGGGCTGGCCACAGGTTTTCACCTGATCTGTCCTGCTGATGTTACAGTCATGTATTTTCCAGTTCATTATACCATTCTTTCCCCCTAGACCTCTAGAACAGGTACTAACAACAGCAAAATTGCTATTTCTCAGTCATAAAACATGTATCAGCCTAGCCAGTGAACATGCTCAGCTAGCATAGCTGGAACTAGTTTCTTTACTTTCTGACAGAAACTCACAGCATGCAAGAAAGGATTAAGCCTGCACTAGTATTATATACTTCCAAAACAATGACCAGAAGTTATTTTCATGAGGTGGAATGAAATCCTGCCCCACAGAAGGCAGGGGTGAAAATGGACCAGTGCTCTGCAAGCCTGCTGGCTGGAAGCCTCCCTGGTCTATTTGTCTCTCTAGGGCTACTAGATCATCTTCTGTCAGGAGGCATACCATCCCTTTGGAATATCTAAAGGTTTGAAGCTAAATGATCAAACACAAAAAAAGGAAGTGAAGTCCTCAAATACATAGTTATTATTCTGTTAAGAAGTACAAGTAACTGGAGTTTGTAAGCATCCATGCATACACATGTGTGCTTTAAAAGGGAGGAAAGCAATGTTCTTTCTTTCTGCACTGAGATTTCAAGTACAAGGTTGCAAAAAAAAAAACCAAAAAAAAACAAACAAAAAAAAAACCAAAAACCATCAAGAGATGCTGATGCAATTGAGTTTTGGGTCAGTTCAGTTAGTCTTGGAAAGTATATTTGTAACAAATGGCTTCATTTGCTTTTAAAGATAAATCAATCACGCTAGTAGCGTAAAGTACCTGCTCCTGCTACACGCAGTCCTTCATTTAATATCTGTGGGTCTTGCTGTCACCAGCAGTACAAAAGAAGAAAGAAAACACTCTACATTTTGCATCACATTCATCAGATTCTTCCCTCTGCTCTAGTGGCATAAGCAGTAAGAGTGCTTAACCCACGGTGGGTTTCTGGGTTTCTCAGGCTATCTTCTTCATTTCCACTGAAAGCAATCCCATTCAGCTTCAGCTGATTTTTAATTGAAGGAAAACTATAATCACACTAGCAGGATGCTAATTCTGAAGAGACATTAGCAAAACCATAGTTATCCCATTAAACTGCAGACCTGTGGTTGACAAAGGACCCTCAGATCCCACATAATATCTTGTTCTTTTGCATAGTGCAAATGAAAGCCACTTTGGCTAATAACAATAATAATAATAATAATAATGATGATAAGCCCCAGCAACAAAAGCTGAAAAATTAAGTGCCAACAACTACGGAGAACCTCAGCTCAGAAAATAACAATTCATATTCACATTTATCACAAAAAAAGCTTTTTCTGACCTTGAGAAAATGAGATCTGTCTACCACGTCTGTTAATAGAGAGTCCTAAGTCAAGTGCCTTCGTTCCTAAGTAACATGTTAAAACCACAGAGCAAAATGAAGTAAAATAATATTGAACAAGAACATAGGGTAACATCTATGAGGCTGTTTTTTCCCTGAATGTTTCTCTGCTCCTTTTAGTTCTCAGCTTCTCCTAATTGCTGACTGGCAAAATCGAAATAATTTGTCACTGTTGCTTTCAAGTATTTGCATTCCCAGAAACATAAAAAACACATACTTACCTGTAGCAACACCTGTGATTGATTACACCGTCACTCTGAATACCCTCTGGAGGTTTTGCTCAGCCCCAAAAGGAGAGGGGGAAGGGATGAGAACAGTTGCCTGATGAAGAGCACTACATTAATTCCAATAAAAATACAATTTCCCTCATGTATCTGACACCATGGTGCAAATCACACTAGCTGAATTCCAGGTAAACCAGTCCTTCCAAATACTGAGTTAAGTCAAGAAAACTCTACTGCAGCACGAAGAGGAAAAAGTTGATGTATCAAGGCAGAAAACCCTGATCTAAAATTCACAGGAATGGTTAGAAACCACAATCAATACACACAATTTCTATAGCAACTAAGAAAGAAAAAAAGCCAAAAGCAACCAGACAAAAAAAAAAAGAGTTGTTTCCTTAACTGTTAGCACAGGGCTTCTGTGGCAACTGAGGGGACTTGTCCCTCTTGGCATCTCTCTGGTAGACACGCTGAATCGATGCCCTGTGCATTCCTGCCACGCTCCCTTTCCTCTTTCCCTGGGATCTGTGGAGGGGCAAGCCGAGCATCCCAGTCGGAGCACACACATGTCCACACACCCCCCATGCAAGCAAACGCGCTCCCATTGCCTCTCTCCTACACCCACAGGATCTCAGCACTCACCGTCACGGGCTTCCTCCCCGCGACTGCAGTTGCTGCAAATGTGTTTGATCTCCTTGCCTATGTGACAGTGTATCACAAAAGAGACATTGTTGTTAGTGGTGCTGGTGGCGGGCTCCTTCAGTGGCTTCATCCTCACTAGATAGAAAGCTTTCTTTTTAGGTTTCTCTCCACTCATCTCTGTAACCGAGCCCTGCCCGCAGCCAGAAGAAGAAAAAGCAAGCATCCCCGCCTGCCCGGCGTGCGTGCAGTCCGCCATCCGCTCCCTCTCGCCTCAGCGCTCAGCTGCCACACACACAACGGGGATGAAGGGGAGGGCTGGGGGAGAGCGGGGGGAGGCGGGAGGCAGAGCAGGCAGGGGCGATGCCCGAGCCTCGCTGCCCTCCGCGCCCCTGCTCCTTACCCAAACCACTTGGGCTCGGCTGAGAGGGATGCTCGGCATGGCCCCGCTCCGGCCGTGCCCGCGACGAGCCTCGCCCTCAGCCGCAGGCGACTGGCACGTTTGGCGGCAAAGAGGAGCCTGGCACACTTTTGGCTGCCTCACCGGCTGCATGCCCCCCAGGAGTCTCCCTTTGCTTTCCTTTCCCACCTCCTCCTCTTCTTCCATGCCTCTCCCCCGCCTTGTTCTGGCAAGCTCCACATCCAGAGGAGCCCGGTGATGGGCAGTAGGAGCCTTCTGGGATGGCGGGCACAGCCGCTGGCACTGCCCGCGCCCTGCTCCCTTGGCAGGATGCACTGCCATTCCCCAGCTTGGTGAACACAGCAACCTCGCCTTTGTGCTCGGGAAGCGTGGCAGCCTGTCCTGCCAGAATTAATATTTTACACACAAAGGACAGACTGCCAGCAGGCTAACAGCGGGCTGCCCCCGCCTCACCTCAGCAGACAGCTTCAGCTCTGAGGGCTTGAGGCTTCTCAGTCTGGAGTGACCCAGGAAAACCAGCTCCCCTCCTGCTTCTCATTCTTACTTTTTCTCCCCATTTCTTTTTAAAGACTGAGGAGGAACCTGGCCTGGCCTGTGCTGGGCTTACAATGCCAGCCACTGAGAGTAGCTGGCACCTCCCTGGTGCCTTCAGCCCAAGTGCCCCTGCAATGGGACTGCCCCTCCTAGGCTGAGGCTGACCAGAGTACAGAAAAGTGCAGACAGTTTGAATTCATTTAGATTGCTTATCCGGGGGATGAATACCCCCTTCTTTGTCTTGTTTGCCTCCTGCTCAAGATGCAGCTGCTCTGAAGAGCAGCTCTATCATCCCTGGGTGCCTGCAGCCTGGGCAGCACACTTCCAAAGCTCCCCCAGCCTCAAAGGGATTATAATTTCTGTCCAGACGCTCTGTCAATCCCTTGCTGCACAGCTGCTCCCAAAATGTGCCCTCTGTTTTCAGATCACAGTAAACAGCCCAGGCTGCCCAACTTGCCGAAGCAGCAGCTCAGGATTGTGTCTGTGACACAGAGAAAGTGGGGAGCAGGGCTAAGGATGCTTGCTTCTAGCAGGCTTCAGGAAGGAAAGCCTGAAGAAGAAATTATAACCTCAGCTATTTTGGTAGCTATTATAAGAACGGGAGTGTTGCTCCCTTAAATCTTCAGCAAGCTATCAGTTTGGCAGGCAGTAAGTAGAGAGAGAGTGCAATTGGGGCAGACAAAACATGGCAAAGAATAACACCATTCTCCTTATTTTTAGCCAAAGCCCTTGCTCGCTGCTACAAGAAATCCACTCATTCTGCAATTCTTTACCATTTCCACATATTGTTGCCATGTGCTTTACTGTAAGAAGAGGCCAAACCAGCCCCGATTCTTTTCGAGTGCACATGAAAGAGTGAGACTTTTGCCTAAAGAAAGATGGAGTACAAACTTAAGGATTCACTGCCATGGTTTTCCATTTTCTCAAATGCATGCACACACACAGAAACACAGAAGATGCATGCAATGAAACTGCTGACCTACTTGTTCTGCGTCATTCTGATGCAAGCCTGACTTCTCACCTGGTGCTCTCGGGAGTTGAAACATTCAGATGTCACATACAGCTAAAATTGCAAGCCCTTACTTTTCTCAGCAGCACTCACAAATCAGACGAGGTGCTATCAGATCTCATGAAAATAGGGGCTGAAGCATTCTCTCAGCAGAATCATGTAGTTTACTAAGCCACACAAAGCATCCTGCACACTGAGCTATGAACACACGTTGAATAGTCAGTCACCTCAGGTTAAGCATTGCCTCAAAGGACCTGATTTTGCATGTGTTGCTTATCGAAAATTCCTACCATTTCATATAAGCAGGAGGAGAAGAGGGAATGCAGAATTATCCAGGAACAAGCAGGTGAATTCCCCAGCCACGTGTACCATGTAGGTATGAGTTAATGGACTGAAAAGCCATCCCTTTGAATGCCTGATGCTAAGACACTGCTAAATTACACATTTGGAAAGAGAAAGCTGAGAAGAGTTTGATCCCTACCAGCTGCACAGCAGTTCAGGACACTTGCAGTAGATTTCCCTCTAACTTATTCATTGTCTTTGAGAACACCTTCAGCTTGGTTAAGATTCAGAAAATAATTGGGTAAGCAGAAGACATGACCATAGTTCACCTTCTGAACTTGCTTGGAGTTCATAGCTTTCTGTCACTCGCACTGCTTCGTTACAAAAATGGGTCAGGAAAGGAAAGCACACCCAAATGTGAACATTTCTGAATTTGGGAAATGTGAACAGTAAAGAAATGTGGGGTGAACTCAAAACTGGAATACTGCTATCTCAGGGCAGAATTGGGGCATTGGGCCTCACCTGTTTAAGGAAAGGAAACTAGAGTGATAGAATCAGCAGAGCTGATCTTTCAAGGCAAATGGTCTTGTAGTTCAGGACCTGAGTAGCACTTAGGACATTAAAAACTGGGTCAAGTCAACAGTCTTGCCATCTGCCTCTGTGATCTTGGAAAAATTAGTTACAAGGTCTTGATAGCTCAGTTCCCTGGCCAAAAAAAAAGGAGCAGTGTTGATGTTTCTGTTTTTCAGACAAATTTTACAAAATCATATTTCAAGGCCCTCTGAAGGTGTTTGTATATGACAGGAAGGGAACACTTACACAGACTGTTCAAATACAGAGATATACTATTTATAGCAAAATGAGAAGGGAAACAGGAGAAACATATTCCATCAGGCTTAGTCTGGTTCACTAATTTTAGACTTAAGTTTTCCTGTTTCACTGGATTTTTTTTCAAGTGTTTATCCCTTCTCCAATTCTGCATTTGTATTGATTCTCACTATTTCCCAACCCCAAACAATTTTTAGAGAGGGACAGGAGCAACCCCTTTCTCAGGCAGTGACTGGAAGAGACTGTAGATCTGGTTTAAAGTTTTTTAGCGACTCTGTCCAGCCTCATAGGTACTCTCTACTACCAAAGAACCATCAAATGCTGTGGCAATGGGCAGAGTTTTTGAAAGCAGATCCCAGGAGACTGCAAATGCCCAGCTACTCTGCCATATCTGGGGACATTTGGATAATTTAATAACTGGTCCAGTGGTAACACTTGGCTCAATGCAGATACAAACCCCAAATTCTAATGGATAAACCCAGTGCATTTTTGCTTGCAGGTGTTATATATTTTGAATGCAAACAAGCCCTGAAGCCATCTGCTAGTATGTCTCTTGTAACATGCACTTTGATATAACCTGCAAATTGCCTTCATTCCTAAGAGCTGCCTTATAGAGAATCTGAATTTGCCACAGCCAATAAAACAAAAATATGTTTAATTATGATCTGTGTAATTACAGTGAAAGCTGCCACTGCTAATCAGTTCCAGGACAAATAACGCAAAATGAACATACTACTGAATTCCTGCAGAAAATTACTTGCTTTTCCTTGGTTTTAAAGAGAAATTTAAAAAAAAAAAAAAAAAAAAAAAAAGGGTAGTAGCTCTTTCATTGCCTCAATATGTGGCCACAAACCTTGGCATAATCTTACTGTCCAGCAGACAACAAAATCAATGAAGAGGATGCTAGACAACGAATCAACAAACTTCGATTGTATTCCCAGCCCACATTCACTTCTATAAGCTTGGGAAATCATTTGTACTGTTAGTACGCTGCCCTATAGCCTTTGTCATTAGGGAGAGTGCCACTTCCATTGTACATAAAAAAGAGACAAAAGCAACATCCCCTTTAAACAGAAGACTACCGAGATACGGACTTCTAGTTGCACCAAAATCTCACTGTGTCTTTCCATTTTTTTCCCTGGACCATATCTCCCCCTGTCACAGATCACCTGACTCAGTCTCCTTTCTGTGCCCTCAAACAATGTCCATGTAAACAAAAAGTGATGTCGGAACCAAGCAGCCAAAAGCAGGGAAGCTTTGGGCTGCATCCTCCACACCACAGAAATCAAGATTTATTCTTACCTCTTTTTCCAAACTGTTGGATTGTGCAAATCATCACTTAGGCTACCCCTGAAGTTTGCCCTAAGCCTCTCAGATTTAAAACATGGAGGTCTCTGTGGAGGCAGGATAGGCTCCCTCCTACTTCCAGCACAAATAGGTGGGCATTGGAAACCATGTGGAAGCCACATTTCTTCAATACAAAGATTGTCTTGGAGAGCTGCAGCCTTTCCCTGGAGAAGATGTGGCTGACTGAATGGCACTGTGCAGGTGAAAAGGCTAGACAAATGCAAGTCTAACAAGGCAGCATCACTTCTCAGCAATTTAGTCTTTCTAACCAAAACACCGTGATTCATTTTTATGTTTTATGGTCTATTTAGGCAGTGATGTTTTTGCAGGGATGCCCCAGTACTTGGCATTTTTTTCTAAATATTTCCCTTTCCCGCCTATTTCCTCTGCCCACTGTACTATGAATCCCAGCAAGAATAAAAAAAGTGAAAAAAGATAAATTAATTACCAGCTGCTCTGGTGATTAATGCATACATTGATGTATTACACACATGGAAACAAACTGAACAACTTGAAGAAGAAAACGTGTACGCTTTGATCCACTGACTACAGCAGAGGAATCAGCCACTAACACTTGGATGCCACTAATCAGCCACGGACACAGGGGATGGATGCTCTTTGTTAGCATTCTCTGTTCACTGTCAAAACACCCCCAAAACCTACCTCAGGAGAGATGGCATTTGCTACAGGAGTTCATTGCTAGGTGGAGAATCCTTCTTGCAAGACACAACTCATACCTGGATACCCAAATATTTTCTAACAGGCAATTAATGCAGCGGGACTCTGGTCCACAGCAGGGGCCCCAGGGTGCTGGGCTGACAGTATTCCCGTGTATTTCTGCTTACTGCATGGCACATCAGCAGAACTGGGAGGGCAAGGAGGAGGGAGAATCAGCCTGAGACTCCTGCAGGCCAAAATAGAAGATGACCTTTTTAGTTCTGCAGCTATAAACACATTTTTAAGCAACAATCCCAGCCACTTCTCACAGACAGGAGCCCAAGAGAGATAGGTGATGAGTGCTGCACAAACAGAAGCAAACTAAAGGGAGAAGAAAGAAAGGAAAATACCTTTTTCCCAGCATTCCTATATTCAGCAATGCTGCTGAAGCATCACATGGAACATTCTTGCTCTACTTGCAGGGCTCTCCATAACCTATACACGCCATGATGGAGCCTTCTCCTTATTTAGAAGCCCAGCTTTATTTCAGTGTGACACCATATGGTGTGACAAAAAACGAACAGAAAAGGTTACACACAAAAGCTTAGACACATGTGTTTGCTGCAAGTGTGAAGAACTGAAAATAAAGGACTCCTAAGGATAAAAAGGACTATGTCATCCTAACAGGCAGGACAGACAGAAAGCTGCTGAGCTGCCATTTTAATGCCCAAAAATGTATGTGTAATTAATACACAAAGGCCTGATCAAGCTAAAGGTGAACACCAGCAAGGAACCAGTATGAAAGTCGAGCTGAGCAAGAAACCATGAGAGTTAGATGACACTCTAAGGACGAGGCAGCCTTTATGCTGAATTTACAGGTGAATTTCTAGCACTAGATACTCACTGTAAGCCCTAGAATTAGAGCCATTAGTCACTACAGTCCTTGAAAGGTCATTAGCCTCCATCTTAGAAAATCTACTCTGAAAGATGTAGCATGCCCTGGTATTTTAGTGACCTGTTCTGAGCACGTTTCAGGTCCTGCATAAGTGGTTTATGAAAGGCTACACCAATTTTACTTTGATAATACCCACAGATAAAACATACAGATAAAGCAGAGGTATGAGTTGGGACTCAGTAGCTGTCTTATACCCTCAGTTTAGATGTGGCTGCAATCTTGAAGTTAACAAAAAATAGTTCCAAAAACCTTGGCGCAATTAAGAGACTAGAACCTATGGGGGAATCTGAATTAAATTCTGTATACTCAGTTTTATAATTCAAATGGCTGCACATCTTAACTTATACCAAAACACTATTATGTTTGGTGACTTAAAGACTCAGAACATGCAGCAGTTTCCTTGCTAGCTACCCCCTGCATGACACTGAGAGAATAAAGTCCAATACACACTGGACTTTCACAGACACACACAAAATACCTTTCTCCTCCTGCTCATAAAGAAACAGCTCTGTACTTTTTGCTTTCCTCACACCAAATCAAAAGCTGTATTATGAATAGGTGCAGGAAAAAAAAATAAATTAAAACCCCCATAAAACCTACAGTAAGGTATCTGGTTGCATTTATAATTCCTCACAAGGTTATGTTCCCCCACAGCATGCTAAAAAAAGCTCAGTGAAGGGAGAAGGCAGAGATTGCCTCTGTGTATGCCAGTGTAGATAGCAAGCCCCTGGGGAAAAACTGTATCTGATTTATTCTTGTCAGAAATGCTCCTAGTCATGGGAGGGAGGGGAGGGAGATGGTCTACAGGAGAAGTCCAAGCTTTTGCAGTAGATAGAAACAAGCACTGGCCACTTCTGGATGGTGAGCAGGCAGTCTTTGCTGGAGTCTCTTGTACACAAAGCTCAGTAAAGCAGGGCAGGGTCATGACCTTTCAAGTTGCCTCTTTGGTTTTCTTGTTATTTTCTCAATATAGGAATAAAAGAAATAGCACTGAGAAAAAAAATTACTTGTTATTGCTAATGCCTGAAAATCTTGGGTGATCAACCTCGAACACCTGAGAAAACCTCAATCTTTCAAGATCTGCCACTTAGGATATCCTGAAACTCTGTCCATTTTACAGTGTTAGCATAGACATGAACATCATGAAATACCATGAGTCTAAGACTTTACAATCTCTGTCACAGGCACTCAAGGACTGAGGCACACACATTGCTCTGTCTGCCCTGGCTCCAGAAAAGTCCAAGTCATCTAGCTTTAAGGAAAATGTAAGAAAATAGGTCAAACTGAACTTTCCATCACAGGCAATAGCAGTGAAGTCAATCAGCTTGCACAAGCATTGCTCTCAGCACAAATTACCCTCACACTTCCGTCTACATGACTAATCAAATTAATTCCTGATGATACCAAGTAGCATGGCTTCCCTAACAATATACACAGACTAAAATTCCCTGCTGATAATCCTTACTTACATTGTTGCTTCTCAGACAAAAATTAGGGAGTAGGATCAGAATGCAGAAAACTTTGGTGAAGTAATATATCCAAAATAAGTAGAAGCATGGCTTGAAATTGCTAGACAAACCAAGATATTTCAAAGTATTTAAATGGACAGCTATTATCACAGAAACTACTTGCTACTGAGATCATCAGCCTACAGAGGACCAGGTTATGATCAGCACATAATAGGGGTGACTGGATTTTTAGCTTTTATAAATGACTCATCTTAAGTCTATTGCTTTTAGCTCAGTACAGTTTACTTGAAGGTCAGGGATATGACTGTGCACGAAAGCATGTTCATTTAGGGAACACCATTATGGAAAAAAAAAAAAAAGGTAAATGAAGAAGAGGAAATTTGCAGACTTTGCCCCAAATAACACATTTGCACTAACATGGTTTTACACTCTTACCCAAACTTTCCAGGCCAAGGGTCTGGGACTTCCCATGTCTCTCATGGGCCACTGTGTCAACCACACAAAACTAGTGAGTTTTCATTTCAATTTAACTGTTCACTATGGCTCCTATGGTTTCCAGTGCCATTGTTTGAGGTGACCTGAGAAACTCACAAAATGCAAAAGCTCTGGGAGAAGGATGTATGGGGAAAGCCAGACAACAGGTCCAGTAAAGCCAAACCTTGATCAAGCTCAGATGGAGGATGAGAGTCTGAGCTGAAGGAGCAAGCTAAATGTTAGTGAGGTCTAAGAAGTACAAAAAGCAGGCAGGGAGGCAGAGACTCAGGAGGGAACATGAGGTGAAGGGAAGGAACATTCAGTTGGAATAGAAAGGAGATAAAGGGAAGGAGGAGAAGAGAGATGATTAGGAAAGCCATGAATAGACATTTAAAATTTCAGTGGGCCTTTGAATGGACAGACCTTCCCAATTTTCAGGGCCTTCTCCACCACTGAAAAGCACTGTGTAATGAACAGTGCAGAAACCTAGAGCATCAAGGGTAGCTGCAAAGGACAATTAAGGTACATACACTGACAAAACTGTAGGGGAAATATTTCATAAACATCAGCCTCCACTGAGCCTAACAGCAGCACCCATTGTCCATTTCCTCACTTCAATAAACACACACATTTTTCTCAAATTAGAAAAAAAGATAACTCAAATCCCTAGGAATAGCGTGCAGTTTCTATACATATCTCCCAGTGAGCTAGCAGCTCGCAGTACTTAAAAGAAGCAAGAAGCTTCTGACAATATAATAAGCATCTTCTGCCATCTTTTCCTCCTTCAGCAGAAGCACGGGCTCCTTTGAACAGCAAAGAAATCTGCTTGAGGAGTTTTTCACTTCTCTCTCAAGGAACAGCAGCAAAAAGAGATTCTTACTCTCCTCCATTTAGCCCCTTTTATTTTTATTGCAGGCCAGTCATTTTTATCATCAGACTCCTTTTTCTTATTTGTTGCTTCTCTTTTCACAGTAGCCTGGTATGAAGCACAAAGCACAGATAGAAAAGTTTGGCTTTGCATCAGTATCATGTCATCATTCCCCTTCCATCCCCAGTTTACAATAACCAGGCTACTCTCTTCACCACCAACAAACTACATGTGCCATCAGCAGACCTTGCTGAAAAAGGGCCATATTAAATATTGTTTGCTTCCTTAAAAACTTGTATAGCGGTCAACAAGAGAAGCTGCAGTGTGCTACAGGATCTGAAGAAACAGCTGTATAATCAGTTTTTGCTGAAATTCTGGAACATATTTTAGTGTGAAATTTGCCAAGCTCTTTAACATATGCCCATTGAATAATTATAAAGCCTCAAGATTCAGACTGGATTTTAGTAATTTTTCAGGCCTTTTATAAAAGGAGAAAGTATTAATAGCTAAAACCTAATTCAGCTTTCTCAATTATGCATTGTCATGATATGTAACTACATACCTATACTATTATTTGAAGTCTTAGCCACGTTGTGTGTAAATTATTCATAAGAAATAAGAACTTACTTCTAATATTTGTTATTTCTTTAAGTTTAACAGATCCAGCTCCTTCACCTGCATGATCCATAATTACTATCTGCCAAAACCTAAGTCTCCAGGGGGCAAAGGTAGCACAGAAAAACAAGATTTTGCTTTTACCAAAGGTTTAAATGTGAGAACATGTGACTGAATGTTGGAGCAGGAGGTCTGAAGTACAATATGCATTTCACTCACAGTGGAGTAAAAGCAGGAAAACGGTGGTAAAACCCACTGCAGATCTTTTTTTATTACTTTGTATTACAGAGACTCCAAGGGGTCCCAGCAGAGCTCAAGACTGCAGCATACAATGCACTCTGACATTTTAACAGACTTTTTGTCCTAATGATCTTCTTCAGGTTTTCTCTATTGCAGTATTCTTCTGAGCTTAAACCATCCCAGATTCAGGACTCTGGTGCTTCAAGACTTTGGTTAAGCTCTAGGAATGTATCACGGGGCCAATAGCAGATGGAAGCTTTCAATCACTGTATAAGTTATGACTGGAAAGCTATCAATAAAATGTACACTAAGAGGCCAAAAACATCTATGTTCCTTACATCACTGTGAACAACCAAAACCCTATGGTTCAAAAAGCAGTTATCTACTTGTGGTAGTTATCTCTTGCGGTGTTTGCACTGAAGCAGATGCTTCTGCATAAAAAGATATTTTTCCCATGCCATAACAACTTAAGGTTTAAAGGTAAGAATACTAATTACTTACAACTAAGCATAAGATGAAATTGCGCAGGGAGGTTGTAAAATTTCTATCTCTGTCGATTTTCAAGGCTGGAATAGGGAAGTACCCAAACAATATGATCTTACAAGACCTGCTTTGATCTCCAGAGGTCCCATCCAACCTGAATTATCTTATGATTCTAAAACATTCAATCAGTAATATCTTCTGACTTGCACATCTTTGTGCTAACAGTCACAGGCTGTCTAGGGACAAAGACAAACTCACATGGGTGTGTGAGTGTATTTTTGCACTCTGAAACTGCAAAGTGACCAAGCTTGCTTGCCAGAGTAACAGCTTTCAACCATTTAGGTGAGATATTTAAGTGGGATGTGACCATACTACAGCCCTTCAGGAAGAAGCTGGCTCATTGTGCTTATGGAATTAAACACAGCTTTTCAGTTTTCTTCATGGAAGCCTTTTGGTTTACTTACCTGGGGGAACTGCAGCTTCTCTTCTTGAGAGATCTCATGCATAGCATGTTACAAATAGCTTTTCATAACAAGGGATGGTTTGTTTTTTTTTCCTGGCCTTATTTTGCCATTTTTCTAGCTGCTTTGAGAAATCCTGAACTGCACACATTTTGCAAATTTTCCTTTCCTAACAGAAGTTGCTCCATCACCCCCTAACTGCCTCCACCTGAAGGAATGTTACCGTCACACTCTGGTTGCCCAAGGACAACTATCTTGAGAAACACAAGTACCACAGGAGAAAGTTGCTCTGGCTTCCTGAAGCACCACCCTCTTCTTGTCTACACAGAAACACAGAGAGGAGCAATTGAAAGGGTTTCTCACTGTTGATAATACGGGCACGAGATGCAGCTGCATGTGGGAGAGGAGAAGGAATTTGGTCAGGCCAACCTAGCCTCCCAATGGAGGGAGCAGTAATGAGGAACAAGAGTTTGCTTTTTTCTTCCTCTTGTTCTTCTGACGAAAGCAGGACTTAAAAGCAAAGAAATGGACAAGATAAAGAACATGAGTTGTGGAGAATGAAGCAGCTTATTATAAAGCTATTATGAATAGCTGGCTTGCTGCTTAGCTAGGGGACAACGAAGTTAGCAATTAGAGATGATGAATGGTTGAAGGGGTTTTAAATGATATCGAAAGATTTTCATCTTTCTCTCAGACAGGTTGAATCCAGGTCAAGTCACTACCAACTGAATGTGAATGCCATCTGATTTATTTCATTGGGCTGCGTGGAATGAGCTTGGGCTCTCGTAAGCTCTTTGGGACAAAGGCTTATTCATAAGTAATTATCTGTAACAAGCACCTCAACTTGCATGAGGAGGTGCTTTATACAAGGTACTGTTCAAACAGCCCAGTCTTGAAAAGGTTAGGATTCAACTAGATACAACTGTAAAAGTGTCATTTAAGTATGACAAAGACAGCATAGCTTGTCTGAAGTCTTACAGAAAGTATGTGCTAGAGCTTTATTTGAAACTGCATTCAGTTACAAGACAGTTCTTCCTTCCTGGGCATTTAGAAATTGCACGGTGCATGCTGGGCATAACTGCAGTCTATATAAAGCAGGGAAGAACAGAAGGTGCCCTTTACTAGCCACCACGTTCATCAGCATCTTTCAGGAATCTGCTTCTGTGCTCACAAATTCCCCCAGTGAGACAGAGAAGGCGTGTTTGCTAGCACCATGGAACAGCATCAGCTTCTGTCTCACTAGCAAGAGCTATAAACAACACTGTCTTCACACAATGGACAGCTGCCTTTCCTACTGGGGAACTGTCAGAGAAGCACTGGGATTTGCAAGTCACAACTGGCAGTTCAGCTCCTTGCCAGCAATTTTCAGTGACTCAGAATTATGAATCCTCCTTTTTTTTTTTTTTTTTTTACACTTTGGAAATAGTAAATGAAGTATGTGAGAACAGCAGAGGTGGTGGAAAGTGAAGACAGTTCAGGGGCCTAAAAGAGGTAGGAAACTAGAAGAGAGAAGGACACTCAGGAAGTAAACTGAGCATAGGAAAAGAAATCAAACAAGGTGAGAAAAAATGATGTGACCCATCAGTGGGGTGATATTGATGCAGTCCATTCTCATGGCCACTGACCTTGAATGAACAGAAAACACCACACACTACACTGCTTCATCTAGCACACTACTGAGCAATGTTACTCTGCTGCATATTCTGCTTTGCATCTGCAAAGTGGGGCCATGGCAAGCATTTGCAGCAAGATAATCATGATGAATAACTGCACTATGTTAACCTTTTTAAACATGGAGTTCTTTGGGTTCCTAGAATGATTACCACAAAACCAACAGGGTGGTGGGGAGCTGGAGAGAGGTTAGCCAGTCTTCAGTTCCCCATTCCAGGCTGTGCAGTCATGCAAATGGATTTTGAGTTTTGAGAATTCGTCCAAAGTTACAATAGTGACAATTATAGGAAGTTTGAAACATGGAGTTTACGAGTAGGTCTTCAGGACTTGTGAATGTCTCCAGGGCAGGAATGGGCTAATTCAATTAATCAAAGCATCTGAGGGAGGAGGTGGCAGGAAATGTCCCCATGGCTAGAAAGAAGCATAGGTTTGAGAGGAGAGACAATGGGAATCTAGCTTTGGATGGAGCAGGGGAAGGTGATGTCTCTTCCTTTGTTTCCTTCTGTCTTCTCCTTGTCCTCTGGGAACAGAAAGAAGTGGGTATTTTGCACAACGAAGAAGGGCAAAAGACTGCAGTTTTAGCCAGGAGAAAGAATTAGGGGCTAGCTGAGATGCTAGAGGTCTCAAGGAACTTTACTCTCATATTTACTCCTGTGTTCAGTTACCTTATCTTCATGATGTTTTGTTCCATTGTTAAAAGCCCAGAGATCACATAGATCTGTTATCTTTACATTCTGCCTCCTGACACATTTGACTCCAAGTATGCAGCAAAGCATTTTTGCTGCACAGTAATTACGACATTAGGACCTTTCCACAAGCATCAAGATTTTTAATGCACGGCACCAGGATATCCAAGGGTTTAGAGTTCTCCAGTTTCTGTGCTGGTGATGGATGCCAGGTTTGACAAGATGATCTATCATCCAGAAACACATAAAAGAATACCAGCTTTTTGGAAAATAGCAAGTTAGACTCAAGACCCTGAGAATCCTGTGACATGAAGGGTAACGTCAACAACTTCAGTTTCAGTTCACAGGTTGTGAAGTTGAGTGTGGTCATTCAGATAGAGAACACAGAGCTCCACCGCTTCAAAGCAGCACTTCATAAAATACACTTTGCCTGTATATAGTTGATACTTCTAAAGTTTAGGTCACTCTTCCATGCGTCAGTGTAAATAGGAGATGCTGCAAGCCTGCCTGACTCATTTACCTCTGTTGACAAGCAGCACAGCACTGTTTGAGATGAGTAACACTAATATCAAGATCTTTTAGTCCTAAGGGTACAAAACTACTTGCCAACATTCTGTAAATTAATAGCTTCCAATTGTCTATTGGTTGGGAGGATGGGCAGAAAAAAAAAGTACATGGAATGAACACAAAATCTTGTTTAACCATCATTATAATGATGATTATAGAGGCTTTTTGCATTTTTTCAGCTGGCTCATGCATTGCCTTCTGATGCACTTGGCTACGAAAGGTGCCTGGATGGTTGGTCAGTTAAAACACGGGCCTTTTAAAAATGTGAAAACATTCTTCAAACACAGTTACCCTAATAAAGATTTTTGATAATGCAAGCCTGGGAAAAAATAGTTTCTCAGGAAATAATGGATCCACACTTGGTTAGACTTAGTTAAACCAAAGCAGAATAGGGGAAAGTCTCAATGCAAAGCTTCGTCTTTGGTTGCTTGGTATACCTTTAGAATGTTAATCTCTGCAGATTAAAACATTCTCTGCAGATCACTGTGCTCACAAAATGCAACATAGTGGAATCCAAAACAAATATACTGAAACAAACCCTGTCAGAGACATTAATAATGCTTCAGGGAGTATGCTGGCACACTTTCATGTGCCAGGTCAATGAAGCTTATTCTAAGCAAAACATCTGGAGCACTGTAAATCCAGCTTTCTTTAAATCTATGCTGAGCTTTCCTTCATTTCTTTAAGTTGCCATTTAATTACAGTTTTGATCAATGCCATTTTGCAAAACCATCTCCTGCTCCATTTCCCCATTAACAGTGAAAACTTTTTTTTCTCTCATTCTACCCAAGGCTGTTTATCAAAGCAGAGCATTAAAATTTTAATTTCTGATAACTAGCACTGATTTTTGATCCAAAACCAGAATTGAAATGTCGATACATGATGAGAATGCTTTAAAATTTATTCATACCTTCCTCTGCTTCCCCCCCCCCCCCCCCCCCTCAGGGCTGGATTGAAGCAAACACTTTAAAAATAATATTTAAGGTTAGATTCATATCTAGGCTAAGGAATCTTGCTTCTTGAGCTTTTCAAAGGGAGTCATTCATATCAGAATTGAAATGGAAATGGGAGGAGTATTTCCAACCCACTAAGCTGGTAAATAATTACTCAAATAAGATTTAAACAGAATTTGGTTTTTAGATGCATTCAACTAAGTCAAACTGGGCATTTTTGGAGAATACACTTTCTTGGCAAAAACCCAGTACTAACTAAAATTTTGGCCACAGAATACCTCACAAACAACTTCTGCTTTATTTCATTGAAAAAATGCAACCAAAGAACATTTCTCCTATACTCAATACGCCCTGTGTGCCTCATCTCCTATTGTGTTTTCAGCCTTAAGGTTTGTCAACTTCAGTGGTTCTGAGGCCATGCCCTAAGTTCTTTCACCCTCAAAACCACAAAAACAAGCCAGGCACACTTAATTCCTCAGAAATGTCCTTCCTTTACCACAATACTTTGAGCCCTTTCCTAAAACAGATGTCTCAGATTGGTTTCTGATAACTCTCCTCCTGTATACACTGAAATTTCACATTGGCCTTGTGGGATGTTCTTATGGGAAGAACATCCTATTGAATCTGTGTCAACTCTTCAGCAGCTTTGCCTTCCCCTGTTGAAGCTATGAAATAACCACTATAAAGAGTAACACCCAGATCAATGCAGAATTAATTTTCCCTGCCTTATTAAGCCAGATGCCAATACATTCAAATATCTTTTGCATTTCTCAGTATGAGCACCAAACACAAGGGGCAGCTCACTGAAAAAAGAATGTTTGATTTCCTTGAAGTTTATACTGGGTAGTGAAGACCCTCTGTGTGTCTTGCTTTAAATATCAATATTACTTTACGGGTGCAGAGTGAGGAAAATACACTGCTCAGTTCTAGCAAAAATAGCTAAAGTCAGTCCCTAAGTAGCATTACCCTGTTACAGTGGTGCCTATCATGGCACCAAAATGGCAAAAATCTCTCCAGATACCCAAATATCTAAAGTCAGATAAACTGCATAGAGAAAACACAGATCCCTCAAAGAAAATATTAGTATTTATATAAATATAGTAATGTTAATATTTATAAAAATATTACTATTACTATTTACCACAGTAAATCCTGGAAGTCTCAGACAAGATTTGAGAGCTAGCCACTATCGTAAAGACTCAGAAAGAGTCCCTGCCCTATTACAGACAGACAAACAGGTACTTATTTTGTTGATAAATAGCTGAGAGAGACACAGAAACAGTTTGCAGAAATTGATGGGATGTCTGAGACAGAGCTGCAAGATCAACACCAGAAGAGAGGAGCATCATTTTTACGGAGGCCCCAGTCAGTCTTTGTAGACACATTCACTTAAAAAGTGTCCCAATCTATTTGGAAGAAGTGGCTGCAAGTTGCTACTACTAAGGCTAGGATCTGCATTTGCTTTAAGAGAGACATATCCACAGAAGGCAATGTATTGCTACAGAGGTATTTTCAAATTGTCTGGAAGAAGTCCTGTGCTAGCACATTGTGCCATACAGACATCCTGTTAACTGGTGGTGAGAAGCAGAAGATGCCAGAGCTGATGTTTGCCAGCTGCCCCAGGATTTGGGCTAATGGCAAGCAACTGCAGTGCCTATTGAAAAGAAACACTGAATGTCTGTGGGTTGTGGCAGGCTGTACAGAGGCTCTTATGCTAAGATGTAGCAGCAGCATCTTGGAGGTGGCTTTCTAGGATATTTGCCTTGTTTCTTTCCTTTTCTAAAAAAGAACAACTGAACCATATTCTAACACTTAGAAGAAGCCTCCCAAAGATGATGTTTCAGTGCCATACAGAGTGTTTTGCTATTGCATAGACCTTTGTTTTCCACAACTTTGTAGTAGCCTCCATGCATTACACGTAAAAATGCATACATTGTTTGCTTACAGTGTCCCTAAGGGAGCAGACTTACTGAGGTCTGAAATATCTTCATCCCAGTTGCTGCCCCAAGGCTGATTGCTAGCCTGCCTCTGCCATTCACAGAAACTGAAAGTCATCTGGCCAGAAAGAAAGATTCCTTCAAAGAAAACATGTTTTGCTGAAAACGTATGAAAAGAAAAAATCTATAATTATCCAGTCACATTAGTGTCAGTGAGATCCTCCCAGCTTTCCAGCCAGGTACAATTAGGAATTGTTTTAAACCACCAGTGACTTAATTACAGCGGCAACTTTCCTTTATATTTCACAGGGAATGTATTAGGTGGTGGGGGACATGAGAAACTGTAGAGCAGTACTTTAACTTAAAAGACAAGCAGAAACAATACCAGAGCAAGCAGCACACACCTGAATCCTGCACGACTCCCCATAGCTCTCCTCCCTGCAGTGCCAGTGACTGCAGAGCCCCCCTGGAGCAGGATGAGCACTGCAGGATGCCTCCTTCCCCTCTGTGGGTACATGTTTTGCTCACAAAAACAGACCTGAAGCCCCAGTCAAGCTCAAAACCTATCTCTTCCTACGGGCAAAATTTCACCTAAGCAGCCAAACAGCATGCACTAAGGAACAGCAGATGCAATTGAGCAATGCAACTACCATCCACTGCTAACTCCAGCTAGCAGGTAGTACTAACTCCAGGTAGTACATTTGAAAGTGGATTAAATAAGACAGGACTCCCATCAGTAACCAGTTTTTCACCTTGAACACTTCCCTTAGATAATACTTAGTTGATACTTTCCTTAGCTTGTTTGTCTCCTTTTTTTTTTTTTTGCCCCCTCCCCCCCAAGCTTCTCACTAGCAAAGATTCATGACTTCACTGCCCCTCTGAAACAGGGAAAATGGTGGGGACAGCACTGCTAAGCATAGCTACAATTTATGTATCTATACATGAGCCCTACTATTTATCTTTGATTTGCTGCAGAAGCACAATTTTAGCATGGTATGAGGTACTAATTTATATCAAGACAATTGATAAATTGATGCCTACCATAAGTGCTGGCAACATAACCCAGTACCTCAGGCTCTTGCGGTTCATTATCATCTCAAAAGTGCTCAGGTCTGCATTCAATTATATGTTGCCAGAATGCAATTTGAGTTTCAAGTAATGATACTAGACTTCTAGATCCTGTCAAGTAATGCCAACAAAAACACTGCTATTGAGTTTCAACTGGTGACCTGCTCCTTCTTCCTCTAGGAACTGGGTATTCAGTCCAAGAAGCAGAGATCTGTGTACCTGGGGTGGAACAGCCAACCTAGAGCTGTCAGAAAACCACTGCTGCTTTGTCAAAAATGAAAAATGTAACCACTTACATGCAATCTGGATTCTTCTTTTCTAAGCTAGTTGGAGCAAGGGCCTTCACTGAGGGAACAGCCACCCCATTCAGATGCAGGGAAGTCACCTTATTTTAGCACCCCAAAGGCCAGTGTGTTGCTCATAGAACATGTTCTCTCAGTCTCTCAGCAGCAACCTATCCCCACCATTCAAACACCTGGAGCACCAGTCAACGCCTACTACATCCCTGCCACCCATTAGCACCAAACTCAGTGCAGAAATCTATAACCTATTCCCCTGAGCTACTGCTTCAGCTTTAATAGCAGCTGAAATTAGATACCTTTTCCAGTGTTTTGCCAACTACACCTTACACCTGCTGGAAGAAAATTTGTGTCTGTTTTAAGGAGAAAAAGTACATTGCAAACCATTTCATAGCACAAACTGTATTCTTGAAATTGATGTTTTCACTGTCTTACCACATGCAATCTCTGAGGCTTTGACACAATGTAAGTTCCCCTGTAATAATTGCATGGAGACTTCAAAAAGATTTTTGTTTCCCTAATAGAATGTCACCAGATCATGATTAATTTGCATCTCCTTTGAGGTCTCAAAGAAAGATGATTTTAAAAAGAACACAAATATAAAAGGCCAGTCTGAAGGTCCAGCTTTTAAAATACGATGAGCGACTATGGAGGCACAGCTTGATGTGCAGCATGAAAGGTTTTTAAAAGCAAAGGGTGACACTTTTCTCAAAGGCACCCCTTTTTATGATGTGTCCCAACAGTCACTTGAGCAAACAAACAAAACCACAATTGCTTGGAAAAAGTTAGCCTAAACCCCACCACTTTTAATCTTATCTTTAAATACAATTCCTGAAATCACACCATGAACCTGACAACCATACAGCAGAAAAACAGCTCAATTTCAGCAGACTGTGACTTCTGGAAACACAGAGTCATGTCAGTGACAGAAGCAGGGTTGCAAGTGCAGCAATTTTAACAGCAGTTCTTCAGGGAAAAGCAGCTTGTAAGCAAGGAAGCTTGGATACAAAAGAGGTCAAAACCACTCCAGAATTACTCAGAGGTCTCAAAGACCTGAAAAACAACAGGTCAGTTTTAATGGCTGTAAAAAAGCTCAACACAGCTCTCCTGAAAAGTTATGCATCAGAAATAAAAAGACGAACACATGCAGGGCTGATTGCTGGTTAATCACTTCTACAAAACAAGCTCCTGGGCACCCTGTAGATAGAGGGATGGACACAATCCTGATCCAGCTAGGAAAGAGTTTGGCATACAGCACAGTCTCTGCCCCATCCAAGCATCAATTTGCTGACTCCAGTTTTCAGTCCATCCCTCAAAGCATCCTGGGTCAGTCAGTGGACTTGGTAAGTAGTCATGGTGCCTATAGCGAAGACACAAAACAAGGCTCCTTCAATGTGGTTTGGTCCCTGCAAGAGATGTCTGTTCATCCCTACAACTTCTGGCACTTCTGGTTTGATCCTTAGCCCACCAGTTGTCCCAGGCCAGATGTCTTAGGGCTGACCCTAGACTGGTGATGGTTTCACTTTCTTTTTTTTTTAAGCAAAAACCCCAACAAATCACTGCTCAACACCACGGCATCCAGATCAAATGCCTCTCATTGCTTCTGCTACTTAAGGCATCCATAAATAACTAATAAGGGTGTCAGCACTTATTTCTCTCTGCAGATGCCTTACTGCTTTGGCAGAAGGGGGAAAACCATCACCTCAGGCGTAAAGGAGACCTAAGCAGAGGTTAGTCACTTCTGCTGCCTTGGAGCTGCCACATCTACATGGCTGGTCAATGGGACAAAGCTTCTTTTTCACTGAGACAAATATGCAGAAAACCACCCTAATTATCTAGACACCCTGCTAGTGTAAAATAGCATAAAACTATCTAGTTAAGCATGGCTATACCATTTATGCTCACTTGAGATGTGCCTTAAAAATAGGAGTAATAAGAAAAAGTCATCTGGACACTAAGCCCATCTCTCTCCTTAATGGATGCTCACTTTGCATCCTAAGCACAAACGTTCCTGTACAGATGAAATCTCCCTGGGCCATTTTCTCACTGGGGTGAGCAGTTGGATTATGTCCATGAAAAACTAGAGGAAAACAGGTAAATTCAAACTACAGGTGCTCACAGCTTGTGTCTAGCTGAGTCCACTGGTCTCTCAATGCTAATGATTTTACCACCCCTCCTTTAATGCTCATTTCAAGACCTGAAGTTTTCCCCTGGAGATGTAACTCTCATATGGGTCAGGTCTCCAGTGAGTAGATTAATTTGGCCTTTGGGAAATAGGGGAAGTACATTTGGCTAGTTACATCACTTGGGTCTTTTCACTTTATTCTGTATAATTGCTTACGATAGCAGGAAGAGCAGCCTCTTTTTCTTTATCTTTTTCCCTTCCCTAAAAATGTGGTGCTGCTCTCCCATCCCCAGCCCCCTAATCTTTATTCCAAGTCACTTATTTTTGATATTTCACAAAGATATAGCACTACTTTTAGAACCTTTTAAAACTATAATTAATTAGTTAATTAAAACTAAAATGCCTCAGAAGTCTCATATGCTTAAGCACATTCCATTCCTATTGACTTGTTTCAGATACAGATAAAATGTTAAACAGAGAAGTCATCTACTGTTCCTGATGCATCTACATTTTCCTGATTTCCCCCACTCCCTCAAAAAAAAAAAAAAACAAAAACCAGAAATTCCCAAAAAACCCACCAACAAACAACAAAAACAAAAAACCCACAAAAAACTCCATAAAAATAATACCAAAACCCAAAACTCTCTCTTTTGGCTGTCTGGATCAGCAGCATGCAAGCAGTAAAACTGAAAGAAATCTCATTAGCATGACATAATAGTCAATTATAGTAAGCAAGATTTAATGTTAAGTACCTCAGCCTGATTAATCTGCTGATATTTTTGTTAGTGGGAAAGGTGATCTACAAATTTCAGGTCTTAGTTCATTCCACCATGTTAAGCAAAAGGTGGGAGGAAGAGGGAAAGGAACAAGGGGACACAGATTGATTCTCTACAGAATTGCACTGACCTTAAAAGTAGTCACCCTTTCATTCCTGGAAAGGCTCTGACCATGCCAAATACATTCAGACTCTGAGGATTCCTCCTGGTCACCATTTTCTAATGGGATATGGAAGGTTTTTGGTTTTTCAGTGTTTTCCCAATATTTGTCTAAGTGTATATAAACTAATAAAATGAAAACCACAAGTGCTCCATGCTTCAAAACATTTGGGGTTGGATTCACACTTGAACAATCACACTTGAGTGCCTGGGGTCAAAACACAGCAAGGAATGTACAAGTTTTCAGCTCAGCCTACCCTTACATGTGAAAAAAGTGGAATATTTTGGAAATACATAATTCTAGCCTGGCCTTGCTTCCCACTTCTTAAGTGTAAAAAATAAAAAAAGGAAAAACTGCAAAGCTTTTCCATGAAGTCACAGGGAATATCCCAAGTCTCTTCTACAGCTTTAAATACTCAACAACCTAAATTTTTCCAAAGAGTTAAGTCTTTTACACTAAATGGCAATGGAATGGAGCATCATTTTAACATTAAACCATTAAACTGAGTGACCTGACATCCTGAGGTCCCTTCTGACCTACATTATTCTGTGATGCTAACTAGCACTGCATTATTCAAAACTGAATTTTGATAGGTTGAAAAACAATTTTGGGGAAAGTTGTCTAAGTTAAAGATCCTCAAAAAAAATAGATATAGCAAAAAAGCATAAAAATTGAGAGTAATGCTCCAATTTATTTTGGCACTGAGTAAAGTATGGGCAATCATGTGGGAATTTTTTTCTATTTTGCTGTTCTGAAACAACTCAAAGCATTACAAAAATTATTTTCAAGCAAGAATATTCTTTGTTCCATACTGTGGGCTTCTCGTCTGTCTTATTCTTTGCATCTGATATGAGGGAGAGGAAAGAGCTATTAAACAAATCTCATCTCTCAAAAATGTTCTTCCTGCAAAGAGGTGTTTTTTTCACTACAGCTGCACTCCAAAAAGTCCCTTGCAATACCACTAGTATGGAGGACTAACAATCATGTACCACGTTTTATTTTCTGTTCCCATGTTTAATTAAGAACTACCTCACATATAGTTCCAAGATGACATCACCCACAACCAAAATCTGCCCTACTCTGATGTAGGTTTACACACAGCAACCCTGAATAATAAATACTAGAACCAACTTTTAAAACTAGAGGCTAGGTAGAACACCTTCACACAGAAGCACAGTGCAACTATCCAAGCTAACATACGGCCAGGTCATGCCCTGCTAGGAAAAAAGGAACAATTAAAAGAGAAAAGCTGCTACTTTGCTTTACTGGAATGGGTTAGCGGATAAACGTTGAAAGATTCGGTTTGCATTTCCAGCCATTTTCCAAACTTCCTCCTGGATATTTGCTAAGTTGTTGAGTCTTTTCAGGCTTCAGATGTTACCATTTTCCCACCTGGGTTTCTAGTGCGGTTTTAGATGGCTGTTTCAACATCTGTTTTTATCCATGATGAAAGACAGCAAAGAAGTACATAGAGCAGAATGCCCATTTTGTTTCATACCCTAAACCCATCACAGAAGCCAAAGACAGGGACTGGGAGAATGAAGAACCACTCACTGTCAGAGATTAGTTTGAAAACCATCCATGGAACCTGAAAATGCACAAGTCCATGGAACTTGAGGAGATGCACCCACAGGTTCTGAGGGAACTGGCAGATGAAGTTGTTAAGCTACTGTCCATCATATTTGAGAAGCTGTGGCAATCCACTAAGATTCTGACTGACTGGAAAAAGGGAAACATAGCCTCCATTTTTAAAAAGGGAAAAAGAAAGACCTGGGAAACTACAGGGCAGTCAATCTCACATATGTGTCTGGCAAGATCATGGAGCAGATCCTACTGGAAATTATACTAAGGTACAAGGAAAATGTGGAAGTGGTCAGTGACAGACTACATGGCTACACTGAGAGCAAATCATGCCTGACAAATCTGAGGGCCTTCTATGATGGGGTTACCAGGTTAGTGAACAAGGGAAAAGCAACTGATGTCATCTACTTGTACTTGTGCAAAGCACCTGGCACAAGAACCTTGTCTTTAAATTGGAGAGACATGGACTTGTAGTGAAATGAGGCAATCAGGTGTTGCTAATTACAAGGGGGAGGGGGGCTCCAGTGGCACAATCAGGTTAGCACAGGGTACTTACACGGCAGTACAAAGCCAAGCAATGCCGAGGTTGAGAGTTCAGAAGCTCACCTTTTATTGGCCCCCAGATGTGGCAGACGAACCTTTCTTGGGGCACGGCGCTTCAAAGTCAAACAGGTGTTCCTGCCAAGGGTCACAAACAGTGCTCTGATTTTGTCACCTTTAGACTTGGGTAGCCGTGTTCGGTGCTTCTGCTCCAGACTGAGGTAACCACCTCCTCTGGCTGCTCGAGAGTGAGCTGAGCACGCACTCTGGAGCTCACCTTTTATTGGCCCCCCAATCCTGCTCATGTGCAGCTGAGGCAAACCCTAATTGGGCACAGGTGGGCTTAACACAAGCTCATGTCTCCCACCTTGTAATTAGCCACACCTGATTGCCTCATTTCACTACATGGACTTTATGGGTAGAACAAATACTGGATAAGAAACTGGCTGAAGGGTTGCTCGCAACTTGCTGCAGTCAATGGCTTGATGTTGAAGTGGAGATTAGTGATGGGTGGCATTCCTCAGGAGTCAGTATTGGGATGGGTGCTCTTTAACATCTTTTCTGGTGACATGAACAATGGAACTGAGTGCACCCTCAGCAAGCTTGCTGGTGACACCAAGCTGTGGTGCTGTCAACACATGGGAGAGAAGGGAAGACATCCAGAGGGATCTTGGCAGGCTTGAGAGGTGGATTCATGCTAACACATGAAATTTAACAAGTCCAAGTGCAAGGTCCTCCACATGAGTTGGGGTAAGTCCTAATGCAATTACAGGTTGTGCAGAGAACAGACTGAGAGCAGCCCTGAGGAGAAGGATTTGGGGGGTGCTGGTTGATGAGAACCTCAAAATGAGCTGGCAATGTGTGCTTGAAGCCAACAATATCCTGGGGTGCATCAAAAGAAGCATAGCCAGCTGGTTGAGGGAGGTGATTCTGTCCCTCTACTCTATTTTTATGAGAGCCCATGTGCAGTGTTGTGTCCAGTTCTGGAATCCCCAACATAAGAAAGACATGGAGCTCTTGGACTAAGTCCAGAGAAGAGCCACAAAGATAATCAGAGGGCTGGAGCACCTCTCCTATGAAGACAGGCTGAAAGAGTTGGGGTTGTTCAGCCTGGAGAAGAGAAGGATCCAGGGAGACCTAATAGCAGCCTTACAGGACCTGAAAGGCCTACAGGAAAGCTGGGGAGGGACTTTTCACAAGCGTATGGAGTGATATGACATGGGGGAATGGCTTTAAAACTGGAAAAAAAGTAGGTTTAGGTTAGATATGAGGAAGAAATTCTTTAATGAGGCTGGTGAGACACTGGAACAGGTTGCTCAGGAAAGCTGTGGCTGCCCCATCCCTGGAAACTGTTCAAACACAGGTTAGAAAGGGCTCTGAGCAACCTGGTTGAGGGGGAAGTGTCTCTGTCCACACAGAGGTCTTGGAACTAGATGATCTGTAAGGTCATTTTCAACCCAAACTATTCTGTGATTCTGCAATTTACCTGACTGTTATGCAGCTTTATAATCATGGCACCCTGTGGGAGCAACCAGCATCTTTCTATTCCTGGCCACATTTTAGAACAGCTTGACCAGAAACCCAGAGAACAATTTCCCATACCCTCACTTTCTTCATAACAAGGAAACAACGTAAATACCACTGCTTATCTCTTATCACAGAAAGAACTGCAGACTAATTCCATACTTAAAATCTATGCTGTAAAGTGCTACAGAGCTGCCCTGTCTCTGTTACAAATGCACTGCCTTCTTCACCTACAGCAGAAGACTGTTTCAACACTTTCCAGTCTCAGATCCGGGTTTGTCCCTAGCTCTTCTTTGCATCCTGGCAGCTGTTGTAGTTCTGCATAATCACGAAGTGCGGAGTAAGCATAAAATTGACTCAAAATCTCAATTTCCAAGTGCATTCTCTATTATCTTTCTGAATGAGCCTTTTCTTCTCTCTCCACCTGTGTTCTCCCATTCTCTCCTGTAGTTAAGGGCCTGCCCAGTTCAATGCAGATGAAAAGAGACTGGGTTTGGCAGCCACCAGGTACCAATGAAATACAGCTGCATTATCTTGCAGTCCATTCAAAATCACATGTCAACAACAGAGTTAAAAGAAAAAAAAAAAAAACAAAAAAAACAAACCTAAAACATCAGCAGAACATACTTTTGCCCTACCTCAGCATTTTCTCACCCTTTCCTCAGCATCTTTTCAACCCAGGGCTGAGAAAGTACCACTAGGCCATTTCAGGTCTTCTAGATAACTTTCTATGCCACCTCCAGTGCATGTGCTGTTATTCATCACTTACTGCAGCTCTCAATTTCGGTCGGATTTGCAAGTCAATCCTCTATCTGTAAATCCCAGATGGCTCAGTGATTTTTAGCACAGCTATTGATCTCCTCATTCATACATACCGGCTTCTGGGCAAACACACCCAGCTGTTCTCATCAACCCCATCTGACTGCCACAAGCAGAAAAAGAGGACTTTGTGAACCCAAACGCTACCCGCTAATAATATCGCCACTTGGAGAAATAAAATTAGTCGGGAATAAGCATATGGTTTGCCTACCTGATTGAGATCACAGGGCTGCTGCTTCCCCTCCCTCTCTCTGCAACAGCTGTGCTTTCAGCAACTGAGCAACAGCCTCCCTAAGTCTGCTCTGGAAACGCACACGCTCCACACACACCCCTCCAGCCTCGCCGTGCCAGACAGCCCCTTCTCCTCTGCTGTCAGCCAGCCAAAAAATAAGTTGCCATTCAATGGCCAGCTCCCATATGAAAGGAAGATACAGAGGTCAGAACAAACGATGCAATTAACCGTCCTAAAAACAGTGCAAGGCTTTTTGAAAAACGGGGACAATCGGCTTTTATCTGCTCCTTCTCATCCTCCCATATATTACCTAAAAATGAAGAAGGCTTTTAGCAGATCCCTGAATCTTTTATACCAGCTGCTCTCTTCTTCTGTCTTGTACCACTGCAGAACAGCAAAAAACTGATTTAGGCTCCTTGGCGATGCTCCACGAGGCAGCGATTCTTACCCACTGAGATTTCTGAGGAATTATTTGTTCTGATAAATGATAGATGAAACCAGGTTTGGAGAAAGTGGGTTGTTGAAGGGGAGAGGAAACAAACCAAAGGTCTAGCTAGCTTTCCCTCCCTGCCCATGCTCTTCCCCTCAGACCACTAAGCTTACTACCATAAATCAAGCCTCCATGCGGCTGCAGCAATAGTAGGAGATTTCAGACAAAGTGGAATGGGTATTGTATTCTACTGCCACTCGTTCACATTTTAAACACTATTTGTTGAGCTTTTTAACATGCAGTTTGTCTCCTTCTGCAGGGAATTACTCAGCCAGGCAGTCACATGGCTGCAGCAGCACAATTAGAGGATTCAAAGCATGCTAAGCTCTTCCAGGGTTTTTGATCTGGAAATCTTATGGGATGGGGAGACAGAAAAAAACAAATTATATCAAGGAACCAGTATCTTCAAGCAATTAGCAACTTGTAACTCTCCCAGGCTGCACTCACCCAGGGCTTGCTGTCACAGAAAAGCTCCAAGTTCCAGAGTGCTGCAAACCTCAGCTAAGTTAGAAAGTAACCCATTAGAAAGTGAAGTTCAAATTAAGCAGGCAAGCAGGCTGCAACGTGCCCTCAGTGAGGGGTTGGCTGATAGAGAGGATACATCTGCATGTCAGTTTATCAGATTTAATGGGAAATAAGTTTAAATAGTATAAAAACAGTTGAAACTTAAATTCAAAGTACTCAAGCTTTGGGACGTGGGTGATGCATTTTGTGATGGGGTGGATTTGGTGCTGGACTCCAATCTAAATGAAAACTGGCCCGCATGAAAAAGGCTCAGAGCAGAAAGCTGACAGAATATACTGATTTATGTAATTTTACTTTCCTAAAACTATCAACTTGTGGATGTCACACATAGCACTTGGTTAAATTTTTATCTTCCTTTAAAACAAAAACTTTTACAATAATGAGAAAAGGGGAGCTTAAAACCACAGTAGCATCCCTGCCATGGGGATCTGAATCAAAATCTTGTGAAAAAGCCAGCATCATGTACCACAGCTGCCCCACAGAAACCGAACAGGTAGCCACAACTCTTTTGGACTTGCACTAGTGCTACTGAGTACTTTCTGAATATCTGACAGTCATCTAGTGAACATCTTTGGTGTCCTGGCACACACCATTGCTCAGTTTTATTTTGAGAGGCCTGTGCTGGTCTGCTCCAGTAAAGAGAGCAGCAGGTCTTCAGAGATAAGAAGTTCTCCCTTTGACCCAATGTTTCAGTTTCCAGCCTCATCTACATTGTGACTCATGTTAGTTGCTTATAACAACAGCTTCAAAATGCAAGGCACACTCTCATTAGGGGGATCAACACTTACTGAAGAATCAGATGTTTCCTCTTGCCAGTTTCCTCACATGCAGTCTGAAAAAAACCAACCCAGATCTTAAATCTTAATGTTTTAAAACCAGTAAAATATAGAAGAGCATTCTGCGTGACTGCACTTCTAGACATTATGGGTAGGTTGGTCTATTTTTTTTTTACCCCTTGTGCTTTAAAAATAAACCTCATCAAACACCTGTGATTCTGGCATGTTCACATGACCCCAGGAGTTGGTGTTCCATGAGGAACTGCAGCATGGAGTGAAGTTACATGCTGTGCTCCACACAGAAATGCAGAACACTCGGGGCAGCCCTCATCCTCAGTGCAGCTGCATTGTGTTCACTGAACTCAGGATTGTGTGTCCAAACCAACTGTCCTTTGCTTCTGTATGGTAGAGTTGAACACAAAAAATTAAAAACCATTTCAGGAAATTTGTGAAAAAAACTTTACAATGGATCAAAGTGGAGAGTGGAAAAAAATACAGTGTCAAGGGGAAATTACATATTTAACAGAGACAGCAATACTTTGTCCTCACTTTGACAGTCAGACTTATTTTTAATGCTGTGAAGGAAGCCCACAGAATTATTCTTCATTTCCTCAGTATAATAAATAAATCCAGAACCTTGTCTACTTCAAACTCTGTAAAGATTATGTGAAAGTAATGCCGAGCAGAATTTTGATGACACAGAGACATTTACTAAAGATGAAATTTGATTAAGGATTCCCAAGTAATGGGGCATTTCATGGCACTATCAGATAGAGGGAGTTTCTGAATTCTTCTTTTGTCTGCAATACTTTGGATAATTTATTAGTAAACCTCACATTGAGTAATGTTTCTTACAGGCAACTTAAATGTATGTTTCAGAAACAGAGTCCATATACAAATACACACAAATACACCTAGCATAAAAATGCTGTATTTTGGAGAAAAAATCATGCACAAAAGAAAAGGCTTTGGAAACAAAAGTAATATTTAGATAATACCTTTCATTTTCCAAAACACTCAGCAGAAAGAATAACCAATTAATCCTTTGTAACACTCCTTTGAAATTCAGAGATCACTAATTCTCCTTTTTCAGATAAGCAGACTGAGACAGCATAGTAAAATTATAAACTTGAGGGCATAGGGAAAGCTAAAACTAAAAAAAATCAAAGGGGTATTGATAGTTAACATATTTCCAGACCTACTTCTGAAATTATTTTTCATAAATAACTCATCACTTAAATAAAGTATGTACTGAGGTCCTGGTACAGGTCTAGTGACTGTAACAGGTTTCAGTGGTGTTCCCTTCTCCCTGGTTCTCTGTGCAGCACCTACCACACTGCAGCCCCATTCCCACAAGGCTATTAGACAGTACTTTAGTACAACTAATTTAGCAAAGACCTTCAGGCAATGGGTAGCATAAATGAATACAAATTAAACTTTGCAGCCTAGCACCATACAGAGTTTCAGCTATCCACTCAGAGCCACTGTCCAGAAGGTAGGTATTTGGATGCCGTGCTGCATCAGACCATACAAAGTGTAAATTCTGTATGGCACACACCTTTACACAAGCAGTCTTATTTTGAGAATAGTTACTTTCATGATCACATATTACAGAAGTTATTAAAAATGCAGCCTTATTCCAAATCAATGAAGAGAAATAACTATGCATCTATGTGAGGAATAAGCACATAATTAATCTACAAGTGTATGTGACATCCTTTTTAATACACAGCTATACTGTGGCAAAAGTACAGGCAGAGTTGCTTGGCTTGACAATGTATTAGTCTTCCTCATCCAACCAATCTGGACACTGTATCCAGAGCAATAACAAAAGCAGGAGAATGAAAATTGCCAGTCCTCAGTATCCTTTAAGAGGGGGCAACAAATGTGACCAATAGCTCTGTCAACTGCTATAAAAAGATGTAAGGCTGTAGACTTACAAGAGCCAAGCAAGTGGCATTCAGAAAAAACAGGAGGAAAAAGCAATTTGGCTTCAAGGTCAAATCTAAAAGTGACAGCAGAAAAGCAGTTTTAGTTAGACACAGGGAGAATTCATTTCTCTGTGGGTACCTCCATACCTTGGTTAGGAATTATGGCCAGTGGCTGGGAGCCAAATGTTACCCTCTGTCTATCTACAGACTTGTGTGGTGTCTTCACTAAATAAACTTCTTAAAAATCTCTGGAATGCTTACCTAAAGCTCTTTGTAATGACAAGAAGTTCAAGAAAATCCACATTACCCTAACTGTGAACCTAAATATAGACCAGATTAATTTGTTCTCACCTCACTGAAGGTTTGGAACTGGCTACACAAAAAAAGAAAAAAAACAACCCACCAAGACCAAAACAAAACCAACCAAAACTGGGTGAAAAATCACTCACCTTACCTTGCAAGTAGTTCCACTGAATTTTGGGCTGTTAGGGTAATGAGTGAGTGAGAGAGAGAGAGAGGGAGAGAGAATAGCAAAGCAGCATTACCTTTACAAAGCTATTATCTGGCTTTGACCTGGAGGTGAATGCAGGGATCATCTGAAGCATCTCAATTGCCAGTCCTGGTGGTTTTCACAAACAGCTGTATCACTGATATCATTTCAAGATATGTGTATTTTTAGAACTTGCTGCATGCTAAACAAGGGAGGTTTTAAATGGGATCAAGGGTGAGCAGCTGAAAAGAGCTGCTCACACTTTTGAAGAGTGGCAATGCAAGCCAGGTGGAAATGGTCTGCTTCAGAACTGAAAGTTCTGAGAACAGGTGAGAATGGGAAACGAAATGACCAATACAGAGTAAAGAAAATACCATGCAAGGCCCATGTTTTGCCTAATACAGCTCCCCTGAAGTCCAATAGGTAACTTCTACACCAAGCAAGGTCAGGGAGAAGAGCTACACAAAACCCCTGTCCATGAAGCACACAGCCTTGTATGTCAGAGGAAGAGCTTGTACCTGTGGGTTCAGGAAGCTGCAGTGATACAAATAAATCACCAAATACAGGTTTTAAGTTCTCTGTTCAGCATGGCATTGAGGCAAACCCTTAATATTCAGTGCCTGTGTACATCTCATGTCCCTGGGGAGAATTAAGTGTGAAGTGTGGTTTGTGGTTTGGTTTCACAAAGCTGGAGTCAGATGGGTGCAGCAGCAAGATGCATAGAAAATATTATTCTTTTGTCTTTTTAAGGACTGAAAGAGACCAAAGGAGTAATTTTTTCTGACTACCCACTTAAGAAGATTGTCATAAGACACGGATAGAACATACGTCTCTTCAAATACTCTGAGCTTCTTAAGCAAGAAAAATACCTAAGGACATGCAGATTGTTGAAGAGAAATATTTATGCAAACATTTTTTTTTTCTTCCTTCTAGCAAAGTCACGAACAGAAGCCTCTTTTTTTTATTCTTTTAAAATTTTTTTTCTTTTTCCCAGTACCAAAAGCCTGCAGCCATTAACTGGACAAAAATAGGCATCTGAGCACTACAAAGGGGAGATTTTGGAAAGCCAGTCTATGGGAGTGTCCTGCCTTTGGAATAGATCTAACTAATGGAAATGCAATTGAATACTGCACTGGCCAAGTTTGTTGTCACAAATGAACCCAAAGGGCTGGATCCAAACTCCAGTTTCAGGAGGTGAGGATTTGACTCATAGGCTAATTCTGGAGCCTGAGCCTGATCCCAGGCATGAATCTGTACACAGGGAGAAAGGATGTAGGTGGGGTTTTGAAATAAGCCCACAGACTCCTCTGTCATCTTACAAAGTTGGCTTCAATTCCTTCAAGCAAAATCCACCTCCTAGCAGACTTTATGTTATTTTTAGTTTATGCACCTATTAAACTGTAGGATCATGCCTAAAGAAACACAACAAAATGCTTGCAAGTAATCTCTGTTGTATTCAGTGTAACATCAAGCAAACACTTTGCATCTTAACACCAATCAAAGGGCCATCTGAAAGACTTACCTGTGAAATTACTGACACTGCCATTTATACTAATTTACCATATGAGCAAGGAAGAAAAAGAAACTATTGAAGTCTTCCTTTCACTACTGTAAGAACATCAAAAGTAATAATCATTCAAAAATCCCTGTTAAGCTATGTACAGTGGGTTGTGAAAGAGATGGAAAAAATGTTAAAAAAGGGAGTATACCTTCAGACAATAGGTTGAAGAGGCTGAACCAAAAATTCTTTGGTATTGCAGATAAAATGAAACTTCTGATATTTTGGAATTAAAATTCAAACTGACTTCCTACTATGGCATTTTTAGTGTATCTTTGCTTTCTAACATTTCAAAGAAATGCTTTTATTCTCTTATTTAATGTTTGATAGCACAGACTACAGTACTTGCACAGCTAATGAAGAAAAAGCCATTTGTAATGTTCAAAAGAACTGACACAACTTTTTCCTCAGTAAATACAAAAACCTGAAGCAGTAACAAAAGTCTACTTAAGATTAATGCAATGTAGATGATGCAATCCCTGCTCAAGGTATCAACTTTGGAAAGAAATGTCTTCCTCCCATATATTTGCAAACCACCTTGAGGACTTGGAGTACTGCTTTTGGGAACCCTGTTGAACTAATGGGAGATTCATCTTTTGTCCTACTGTAACATGTTTTCCTTTGGTCTGTTGCCCTTTGAGATTTGAATTAAATTGCATGAACCTCTAATATCAGTACAGCCTGGGGTCTTTTCTTGGAGAAGGATCTTGCCAGGCAACCTTGACACACATTCACACATCCAGCCATAATCGGATAATGGTCTCTCAAATCCTTTTGAGAAGCCCCTCAGAACACATTAAAGTCAAAGAAGAGTAGTGGGTTATTTGCTTGTCTGGCAAAACATGAATCAGTTTATGGCCCCAGTTCCCAGTCTCCATCCTCCTCTGCACATTCACTACTGAGAGCCTGGAGCTCCGTACGGGGTCACTTCCTCAATAAAGTCACTTTTGCAGCCACGTCAACCCAAAGAGTCATTTCCCTTCCATCTCACCATAACCTCAACCTTATGAATTCCTGTACTCAGTTTACTGCCCCAGGATCACTTTGTTACTAATAAAACAGATTTTTAATTTTTTTTAAAAAACAGTATAGAAGTGATGTATATTCCAAGGTGGTTGCCAAAACTATGAAATAGAAAATTATCATACCACAGTGCCTGAGGGAGGAAAAAATATACACAGAAAAAAAATTTGCCACAACCTTTTCATTCAGACAGAAATAAAATTAATGGACTACAAAGAAAACCACATCAAAAAGGTGTCAGGTTCTGCACTGTGCCTCAAAGAGGCATGGAGTAGATTGCCCTGTTAATAAAGAAGAGAGGTTAAAGCACCTGTACAGCAGGGAAAAGAGAACTCACAGAGCAGCAGAAACTGCTGATTTCTTTCCTCTTGAAAGCTCTGCAGCACTGCAAGCTGTAGCTTTTGTCTCAGCAAGCCTCTGTGTCCTTTTGGTCAGGACTTCAGACAGGCTCATTAAGACACAATGCTTTATGGCCATGCTCCACAGTGCCTCTGTTTCAGGAAAGCCTCTTTCTGCAGCTAGTGTGAAACATCTGGGCCTTGCCCTGGGGACTAAGTTCTTTGGAAGTCTGAAGTCTCAAACCATTCTAGTGCTGAGCATCTTTTACACTGAATGTCTCCCTCAAAGCAACACCTAGGAGAATTGCATCTGAGTGAAGAACACAGGAGTATCATCTCTTCCCTTTTCTAACATGAAAATACATCACTGAGCAGAGCCCCAGGATGGCTGGGGGAGAAAAGCTAATTTCAGCTGGTGGAGGTTTTTAATAGAATCATAGAATCATTAAGGTTGGAAAAGACCTTCAAGATCATCGAGTCCAACCGTAATCCAACTACCACACCACTAAACCATATGCTGAAGCACCACATCTAAATGCTTCTTGAACACCTCCAGGGATGGTGACTCCACCACCTCACTGAGCAGCCCCTTCCAATGCCTCACCACTCTTTCAGTAAAGAAATTTTTCCTATTATCCAACCTAAATCTCCCCTGGCACAACTTAAACCCATTTCCTCTTGTCTTATCACTAGTTACTTGGGAGAAGATGCAGGTATATTTGTTGTGCCATGGAAGAAAAAAATTCCACAATTTCATTCTGCCAAACCCCAATTCTCCACAAAAAAAAAAAAAAAAAAAAAAAAAAAAGGATCATGGGCCAGGACTGTGCTGTATCTCCCTGTCTACAGACACATTTATGGGTGGCAATCCTCTTCAGGTGGGCCAGGGACTCCACTCCTCTCCTGCATGCTCCTCATCCCAACTCCAAGAACTTATTGCCTAAGCAAATGGTACTGACAAAGGAGGTGCCTGCCTGCAAGCTGGAGACCAGCACTGCCTGTGCTCCATAGTCTCAGCTCCTTTAAAAGGATGCCAAGAAACCAGGCAAAGGAAACCAGAGAGATTTCCAACAAATCTTTGCTTGCTTTCTTGTCCGTTTTGAACACTGTAATTCTGATGAACCAGCATTTACAGTAGAAAAAAAAAAAGAACAATTTTGCTGGAGAGCTTCTGGGTAGTCTGGCATGAAGTCATGAACTTGGGATGCTTTAACTTTTTATTTCTTTTAATAAAAGTAAGTGAAACATTTAGCCCACAGGCATACCATCATGGGCTGGATATTTCACATACACAGAAAACTCAATGTGGCTTAAGAGTTTTGAGGTGAAGATTTCTCATCGTATTTGATGTAGTAGGTACAGAATTGGCTGATACAATTTTAGAAGCACCTAAAAGTGACCCAGTACAGCTTTCCCATTTATAAGCCTCCTGCACTTTTCAGATCTGATACTTTAAGTCCTTCCAGAGGTAGAAGCAATCACTATAAATTTTACAGTGATGCTGCGAATCCTGAGACTAGATCAGAAAGACTGTGACAGCAAACCTTAAATCTGTCACTGGCTAGAAAACCTCGACCTAATTCTGAGGGCACCACAGGGTACATTTTTTGCTCTATTATATATTAGTTGGTTGATTTTTTGCAAGTCACTCTACCTTTCCCTCAGCAACCACTTCCATTCATCTTCTTTGCCATCTTGCATATTTGGATTATAAACTTTTTAAGACAAAGACTGTGCTTGGACTAAAGCTACTTAGAAACTCCAGTTTGCCAGAACTTCTACGTTTTATTATATTACCACTGCAATTAATAAAGACCAAAGGCTGATAATCACATCATTCCAAAGTACTTAGGCATGGTGATGCCATCCATCAGGTAAACAAAACCAGAAGTTTTTTGTTTTCTCTTGCAGATAGTGCAGACTCTTTAGAACTAATTCATTAGTTAGAATAGTTACATGTATGAAGAAAAAAGATCTCATCCTTAAAACTCTGTGGCAGTCACTGCTTAGGAAGAAGTAAGATCCCCCAAAAACTTTTCCTGAAATCCACTACACAAACCTTTTAGGAAAAAAGCTGATTAGATGATTTTCAAGATTAACTCCATGCTCGTTGAAAAAGTATGCATTTTGCCCATGCAGTTTCAGAGGAGACTTAAAACATCCAACAAATCTTCTTGATTCTGTCAACAGCACAAGAGTGGCACTAAGAGATGTGTGATGTCCAGATCATTTCAATTAGAGGCTATTTCCAGAACCTTAAAGCTCCCCCAAGGGATGCTGCATGGGAGGGCTGAAGAACAGGTACATACCTGATGAAGGAAGCTAGAAGGTCTGCAGGAGCTCTGGGCTACCTGTTCCCGCACAGCTGAGGTCTAATCTTGCACAGAGAACCTGCTCTGGATCCTAATAGCATCACGTGGGGAGGGTGATGGGGAGCCTCTAGCAGAGACCCCATGTCCAAATAAGAATATGACTTTGCCCCGCTGCCTTTACAGCATCAGCAAAGCTCAATGCTGCCTACCACAGCAAATAATATGCCCCGAGCCTTGCAAGCTTCTTTGCTTGCAAGTATGCTGCTTTCACACAGAAGGTCAGGAATGCCATAATTTCTGTATTTTCCTTTGCATCTGATAAAAAATTACAATATAGCAAGAGCCCTTGCCCTTCTCTTTCTTCCGCTTAAATTGATCAAAGCTTATTTAGTACAACTGTAAGAGGCTGAGGTCATTATTTTGCTTTGATACTTGCTCAATTAATGAAGTTATAAAAAAGCAAACTAAACATTTCAATTGTCCTACAGCAGCTCAGACTTAAAAATTTGTTCAGCAAAATGAAATTAATTGTTTTGGGATGTTTTTTGTGTCAACTGTTCTTTCATACATTCCTTTTAGAGCTTCTTATCATAGGGATAAATCGAATGAACTTTGGCTGCTTTGCAGAAGAACCATATCCCAATTAAAATTTTAGCTTAGAAATGTCTAATGGCGTTTCCTTCTTGAAAGTCTGAGATTTGATTTTGAGAATAATCATTTAGATTTAGAGCACGGCCATGTCAATTAACGAGATTTGCTTCACACTGAACCTAGAGCTCCAGTCTCATAAGCTACTAATGACAAAAAAGATCTGAAACATCCTTCCTAGAAGTGGAACGAATGTAGCAGTTTAAAAATGTCCAGTGCTTGATTAAATATGATGGTTTAAAACTAATTAAACCACTCATCACACTCTCCAGGGCCCATATCCTATAAAGAATTCAATTGGACTACTTGGGTAAGCAGGAGAACTCACTTGCTAATGCCTCTGCCTGTTTTGCTTTTTATAACATTCATGCTCTGGTAGATGCACCCACACTTGCATGTTAGTTTTAAAAGGATATGGTGGTGATAAATGTTTTTTAATAAAAGAAACTGAATTATTTCCACCATATCTTTCTTGAATTACTTCCATGGTGAATTTCTTTCTTTCTTCCAAATCCCATTTGGAGGTCTTAAAAAAGATATATTCCTGGTGGGTATACTCACCATCTGCCAGCATGCCACCATGTCTTAAAACAGATATGTGAATCTATGTGCCTGAATTTAAAAAAATATCAAATATTATAAAAGCAATGTTATCTGATGACTTCATACAAATTTCTCATCTATGAGTTCCTTCTAAAAGAAATGAACATGGGTAGAAAGATAATATGACATACTGTAACTGCTAAAATTACCTGAATGTAAGAACGTAAGATAATGGTCAAAGATGCTAATAAAGACAGAAACCAAAGCACATTACCTAACATGCATTTCTTGCACCCTATCGTGTCTAAAGTTTATGAAGAGACTTTCAGTCTTTTTTATTTCTTTGATTTTGAATTTGTGATCAGACCAATAATTGTGTTAAACCTGGGTACAAATAATCTTTCTCTATACAGACTGGTGAATAACCATGAAACACCATTTTATGTGCACAGAACAGGTGTTTTCTGGTGTCCTGCTTTAATCATTAGAACCATTTACAATGAACAATTTTATGCCTTCAAATGGCAGCATGAGACCAAATTTCTGCAAAAGGCTTAGCTATTTAGTCACCAGACTCCACTGAGCAGCAGCAATAAAGCAGTGTTTATTGCAATGCCTGTGGAGTGGAAACTAAATTTGTGCAGAATTTGACTCACCTGTGTGGTCCAATTGCACTCTGTACAAAAAAGTGAAACGCTTGACACTGCATGTATCAACCAGATGAACACTTGCTTATGTGAAGCTATAAGTCAGCATCTTCTCAACTCTGGCCATTGCTGTTCTTTTTCTTTCTAGGCATCTCAGTGTTATTTATTATTTACTCCCTGCAAACACAGTCTGTATTTAATTATTATATGCTTTCTCCTCAAGTGTATCACTCACATACCCTAGCGTTAGACAACCAGAAAAGGATGCTATTATTTAACAAATGTTGCCCCCTAGCAGGTATCGAAGAATTACAAGCTCTGCCTGTCAAAAACCAGCATTTGCCTTACAAAAATCCAGCAAGTTAGCAGAGAGTTTAAGGTGTTGTTTACTAAGACTAACAGTAAAGAAAAATCATCCTGTGAATAATTTCTCTAAAGATCTTAGTGAATACACTCAAGAAAAGTGAGATGCTAACTAGGGTCACAATACTTCGGGCTGTAAGTAATGAGAACGTGTCTTGCAAGAACACAAAGGTTCTGCTTAAATACCAAGGTATGGGCACAGAAGGGTTTGGGTGTGTGGAGACTTGCATTTCTCCAGATGCTCAGCACAGCCAAGCCACAGCTCTCCTGAGACTTCCCCAGTCTCTCTCTTGACATCCCAGCTCATGGAACTAGTGAGAGCATCAGGACTGGGTTTTAATGTGAAAAAGAAGAAACTACAGAAAACAAAACCCTAGTCCTTGGAACTGTATGGATAGGCCTGAAAATGTGAGCTCTTGTGTCTCAAATGCCAGAGTGCAAAAAGAAAGTACCACAAATTTAGTTTAAAAATACATCAGGAAGCTTTAGTGTCTTATGGGGTTTGTCCCACAGTTTTTCCA
Source organism: Heliangelus exortis (assembly GCF_036169615.1). Classification (NCBI taxonomy): domain Eukaryota; kingdom Metazoa; phylum Chordata; class Aves; order Apodiformes; family Trochilidae; genus Heliangelus; species Heliangelus exortis. The sequence continues at coordinate 63,692,016 of NC_092423.1, forward strand.
CTGATACTGGGATCATCAGAGTGCTTGACAACAGACAGCTACAAGCCTGAAGCTCTCACTGGGGGAAATGTGGTGGAAAAGAGGAGGAGAAAAAGATGTAGAGGAAGTAGAAAAGAAAGATGATGAACCTGTTAACATTTTTTGATCCTCCCTAGAAGAGGGAGAGAGCAGAAGAGAATTCTCCCTTGCAGCCTTTCCAAAAGTTGTATTGGTGAGTGCCAAATAACTTTATTAGGACACACAAGATATTGTTTATTGAAAATAACTTTGGAAAAGTAACAGAACTGAAAGGAATGCCTTGGTTTTGTACTTTCCTCTTTATGTTCCCTCTTTCCCTGAACTTCAACTACCACAATGGCTGAAGCTTGGTTTTAACTTTTATCAGCTTTTAATTATTACTTAATATTTATCCTGTGGTAGCACCAATAAGTCGCAAATGTTCCATGATTGTATAGTATTGCAATATGCTGCATTTTTTTGAAAATACATGAAGACACTAAAAACGAGAAGAGTGTGGGTCTGTTACAAGTGCTGCTTGCTGGACTGCAACTTGGCATTTCTATTATTTCACGCCAGCAGATGTCAGTGCTACATCAACTATTTGGTGCACCAGCCCATAGTGGCACTTTTCAAACCACACAGAGCTGGGTAAGAACATACCTGGGCTTGGACATCAACACAAAAAATATCCACGGGTCACACTGCAAGGAAATTTCCTTTCACGTTGTGGAGATGGTGATAAGTCTGTCCATGTTTTAAGGGTTTTACTGAGTTTGGCTCACTTTGTTCCTTTGAATTTTCAAGTCACTGCTGGTAGAAAATTTCATTAATCCAAGGAAACTTGATTACATTTTGGACATTAAAAATAAATATAATAAAGCTGATGAAAGCTTACGGAAGACTGTTCTCTTTGGGGAGGGAGAAAAAAAAGAAATTCTATGAAGCCGTAAATTTCCTGCCACTACCCCTGGTGGTGGCGACTACAGAAACCACCCTTTTTTCAGTTTTGTAATCTGCTCCCATATACCCATCTCCAGTGATCCTAGACACTTGTGAGATCCCAAGAATAACCAGCTTGACTTGACTGAATGTGAGGAAGAGGGGAATAAGCACACTTCAAGCACCACCCTTTGGTGGGGAAGCACTCTGAATTCCCACCTACCACACCTGGCAGCCCCAGAAACAGGGAAAACAAACAAACAAAAATTTTTTAAAAAGAGCAGATGATCAGTCCCTAAATGCTGATCTTATTTTTCCTATTGTGCCCAAAGCATCCCCGCAGGTCTCTCTCCCCTGTTCCCCATCAGGAGGGGGTACATATTACTGCTGCGTGGAAGAATGGCTGTTTCAGCTAAGCTTTTCAGCAATTTCTTTCAAATAAAGTGCTTGCTTCCATGGAGAAGCCCTTTTCTATGTACAATGAATATTTGAGACATCATATATATACTTATTTATATTTTAGAGACCTTGCCGTTTTTAGCAATAAAATATATTATTAGTAAGTTTAATAATGCTAATAATAATGCCTGCATTCCCAGGGATGAATACAGTACATAAAATATACTTGGGAGAAATTATTGTGCTCGTTTGTCAACACACTAAACCACCCCAAAATCATCTGGGATGTGCACAGAGCTGAATAACTTTGAAAACCTGACTATCCCTGATTGTAAGCAAGGCAAGCTACTGTTGAACTCATGAAGTGGGGTTTTTTTTGTTTATATTTAAATTACCACAAAATTATGAAGCTCTTTCTTAACTGATCATCACCCCTCTAATCTACTAATTATTCCACCACCACAATAGACAGAGTACTTTATACAGTCTGATACTCCTAAATTGCTTTCATGTTCAGTTACGTATAATTATACAAACAAGTCTAAAATTGATGATCTGTGCATATAATTATGGATTCTGCAACTCAGCATAGGCAAATAAAGGAAACTACCCTTATTATGACAACACTTTCTAATAGTCAGGCACTGCAAATTTAATTGCGGTAAAGGGTGGATTGAACTATTATGTAATTAGTAACAAAACTGTTATTTCAGGGCAATTAAACGATAATGTGGGCACTGGAGCTCCCTTTTAGAGCAATCTTGTTGTCAGCTCTGGTGAAGGAGCCCTTCCCAATTCAAAAGCTGAGCATGTTAAGTTGGACAGTGCTTTCTTCCTTAAGGATGGCTAAAAATATTGCGAGAAAATGATGTGCAGAACAGAACTGTTAAAGTGACTCCTGATGGCATCTGCACGACACATTGTAATTTTCAGAAACCCATTTCAGAGACTTTCCTCCTATTTTGTCCATTTTTCCAAACTGCCAGAGAAAGAAAGGCCAGGTTCGCACTAACAAAGATCCAAAGAATGAATCACATCTCTGCTTTCTTTCTCAGGAATGAAGCTGCTTCTTAGAAGGGAGAAAATTGCCTCAAATTGCAGTAAGATAAGATATGACTAAAGGGTCTTAAAGCAAGTGAAAGAACAAAAGAGGCACTGCAGAAGAAAGGTAAATTCACAGACCACTATGTGGAGATAAATCCAGGTTCAATACAATCTCTCATAGGCTTCTTCACACTGATTAGTCCTTTAAAAGAATTTATTTTCTAGGACTGAGCTACTGGACTCTAACTTGCAGTCTTCCAGGAAAGAAAACTGCTGTAAGAAAGGCTTAACAATTGTAACTTGATTAATAAGACTCAGTATGAGCAATTCTTTGAGTTGTCAACAATTTTAATATTCTTTTATAAGGCAACATTTCACATTTAACTTGCATGTGTTTAGGACAGTAGCAAAACTGCCACTAAGTTTAACAGTGCAGGATCACATTCCATGGACAAGATGAATTGACTTGATTTAATCTTATTTTCTGGATCATTAAAGCATCAGGAGACTAATTGCTCCCTTTTTTTCCCTACATTAGCAAGCCTTCTGATGAGAAAAAATTTGTTTTCTAAACAAATGAGTACTGTCTTACTATAGGGAGAGGCACACTGTTATCCATATAGAATGGTAGCAGAAATTCAATTCCCAATTAATGGTAGCTCATTTGCTAATGAAAAAAATAACCCTCTTTGTAGCTTTTCATGGCTGTCATGTATGTAATTCTTTACAAGGAAGGTGCTCTATTCAAAAGATATATATAATTTTAATTCTTTTTTTCCCCTGCATTATTAAAACAATTTTCTAATCCATACATCACTCATGAAACACTGAAGGACAGGACTGGATGCCCCCAAATGAAGCAAAGTGAGTTTCCCTCTGCCTTCAGAAACCCTCAGAGGGCTCACTGGCTTCTAAGGAAGTAGAGAGCTGTGCTACAGGAAGACACAGGACAGTGGCAACCCAAGGAGAGATGCTATGACAACAGATATCTCATTTAATAGCTAAACTAATGGAATGCCTTCTGCTGCCAAAAGCCATCCATCTCCCTACTCCCTCTCTCCCTGTGGGCAGCTCCCTTGAGCTTTTTCTCTTGCATAGCTCATTAATCTGGAAAAATTAGTGCTACAATAACAAAAAGCAATATCTTGTGAATAGCCATGGTAGCACAAAGAAAGCAGGGCCTCGTGTCAGACCTGGCAATGAGGAAGAGTGGAAATGCAGCTTGGGTGGGAAAGAGTTACTAGGTTAGCTCTGCTGCTCCATGAAACCTCCCTCTGCTGTGTGCTGGTCTGTCACAATCTGCAAAAAAAAAACCAGCTTTGCTGCAGGACACTCTGATCACACTGGGACAAGCTTCTGGCTAAAAAAAATCCAACCTCCCACCCCTAAAAACAAAAAAGGAGGAAAAACTTACACCAAACAATACAGTTTTAGTAGATAATAGTTACACCGCGATACAAGATGTGTGGTGAGAAGGCCTGGAAAATAAATTAAGGCTTAAGAACTGCCAAGACGACCAATCCATCTTGTATGCAATGTCTGGCCTGACCACAAGATGGAGATGAAGATTAAAAATTAAACTAAAATCTGACCACAGCAGAATTGTATCCATGTGCAGTCACTGCTAATGTCACCTAATAGAAAAGCAAGGGTTATCAGAATGGGGATTTCTTAGCTCTTGCTCTCTGCTTGGCAGCCTGGGATGCAATCAGTACAAAGTCAATTTTGTACTGACATGTCGCAGCGGGGGTTTCATTTGGTGTGGAATAAAGGACTGCAGTGTTGTGTCAGAAGCACCCTTTGATTTCTACCTTGGATTCTGGATCCATACAGCACAACAAGCTGTGATCAGTTATGCTTCCCTCCTCCTGGCTCTGGGGGATGATTATTCTTGAAATAATTAATTGGTAGACAAGAAAAGCAAAGATCTCTTAATTCACGAATGTTTTAAATCCGTGCAATAGAAATGTCAAACTAGTTTAGGAATAATTAGTCAACAAGTTGCTCCACACGGAATTGGAGTGAAGCACAATGAGAATTATTACTGTGCAGAACCCCACAGAGCTGTGAGTGCTGATGCACCTTTAACAAAACAGAAAGGATCTGCAGGGGGAACAGATTTCCCCTTTTTTGTATCCTGTTTGTGCAAGGCAAAAGCTTAATGTCAAGAGCAGGAACAGCCCAGAGTGATGTGGGTTCGCACTTTCCCAAACATTATGAGATTTTTCTTCTTAGATTGAGACCTAAGGCCTCCACAATCTAAATAGTGAGGTTACCTCACACACCGAACAGGGAAGGAAACTGAGGTACAGAAAGGTTAAGACCCAGACCCCCAGTTGCATAGGGATGATTTTCCAAGAACATAAAGGCCATGTCTAAAACCACACAACCACAGCCTGCAAGTACTTTCTTGGTGTCAGGTTTGCTCTTGCACATATCCTAATTCCACGGTGGGATGAGACAGCCCTTGGTTCCCTGTATTTTCACATATAAATCCAGGGAAATCCAGGCACGCAGGCTCATCCTGCGTGGAAGAACCAGGAGTCTACCACATGCTGCGTGGCAGAATCCTACCACAGAGCTTAGTCCAGTGGCACAGATAAAGAACGAAGCAGTGATGACTTCCAGGCCTTTCCTAGGCATCCACCTACTCTTTGAGCACAAGTAATAATGTGATTTCCTGAATTTGAAAAATCTTTGTTTGTTACTATAGTACCCCTTTATAATTAAGCCTGGAATAATATGAATTATATGCAGTAAAGACTGCAGCTAAACAGGACACAATCCTACCAGCTAACATGAGCATAAGTGAGCTCAGATGGGAGACAGATGAGAAGCATTAAATTGCCCTAAGCTTTTTATGGGATGCTCATATGCATTAAGAGTCTAGTTTTACGTTTTTTGCAGATGAAGGACCACATATGAATCCATTGTGTGTCTGACAGCTGAGCCTGAAACCCCTTTTCCAACATATCCTTCTAGGTACACCATTTATGTGTTAACATGTTTACCTTTCTGCTAACCATCATTCAGATGTACAAGAATTTCGATGCATGAGTGGAAATGAGGGCTCAGTAATGGAGAATGGTCTGAAACCAAGTGAATGATCACTGTAAGACTAGGGAATTTCATGAGGACAGGGCAAGACTTTTTCTAGTGGAGAGACCCAGGAAGCAGTGGGAACACCCCCTGCATGTTACACTAAGGGTGTCTTTCACTGCTATATATTTACAATCAGCTTTTAAGCCCAAGATTATCCTGGTTCACTATGTATAAATACAGAAGGGTGGACACAAGGCAAGGCAGTGAGCAATGAGAAGACTGCAGGTCATGCTTTAAAATCTCTATAGACGATAAGCTGGTTACATTTATCAAAACTCAGGCCAAAATTGCAATATGCTAGGGAAATGGGGCAGAGAATTGTTCTGCTCATTGTCAGTGGAACTGACAATGCACAGACAGTGCAGAGGAGCAGCACAACAATCAGATTAAGGTGCTTTTGGACATACATAGTTTTTCCTCCTGAGATAGCTGAGTTGTAGTTCGAAATATTTCTCTAAGATGGCAGGTGATATAGATGCTAGCAGAAAGTCAGTAAATCATTTCCTCACATACTTTCTCTCCTGCAATAGCCGAAAAGAAACATGAAGAGAAAATAGCTGGGGCAAGTCAACAGAAGGAGAACAACACTTTCTCATTTTAAACACTTAGTCTGCAGTTTTCCCCCAGTAGACACAGGCTGAGATGGCTAACAGCACAAGAGACACAGAATATCCAGTATGTTCTGCAATTATTTTCATTCCCGGGGGCAAAGAGGAGGTGTCATTTTATGGTACCACTGCTCAAACATGCAAGTCCTAAGTAGTTCTAGAAAAGAAACAGGGGTTCCAAAACTGGAAACCAGTTACCAAATTCTCAGGTGGCTTACATGCATACACACTACTTTATTTCAGAGAGCAAAGGGTTCTAATTTCTTGTGGTGAGAAGACAACAGCTCCCTGGTCATTTCCACCGGGATCTTGGCTCAGTTTTGAGGAAACAAATTTGGATGAACCAGCCCTGGCATCCTCCCTCAGTACTCTGTGCTGCCTCACCTCTAGTGGGTTGCTGAGTCTTCCACAAGCCTTTGGCAAGCACTTCTCTATTTGTGTCCACATGCTGAGCTACACTCAAATTGTTTGCAAACCTTACAGCCTTCCTTCAGAAAAGAGGTACCACAGCACTGTCACCAGCTAAGGTTCTTGCTAAAGGACTCTGTTGGCTGCTATATGAAACCATTCAGAACTCCAATGCATCCTCCATTTTCCAGCAAGAAAACTACTCCAAAAAAGCTCACACAGCTGCAGCATCTTGTTAAAATCATGTTTAGTGTGACAATCCAGGCTCCCCTTTGCTATTTAAAGCAAAAAACATGTTTTTGCATATAGGTGCAGATAATAACACAGAGACACATCAATCAAACTTCACAATAACCGTCTTACTTGACATGCCTGAATCAGCCATCACTCAATGAGAGAAAAAACAAAGTACCTAAATCTAATGTCTAATAAATAATGCATTTTGGTCCCTTAAAGACAGACAGCTATGCCTTGGCAGAAGGACCACAGGATGCTTTGTTTTGTTTGGGGTTTTTTTATAATTTTTTTTTAGCTTAGTTTTTCCTTTTTTCAAAATCACAGCATAAAAGTGAATTTTAAAGATTCAGTTGAAATCCTGGTTAAAGTTTTGGGTCTTATATAACTCATTTTCTGATTCATTATGCCAGAACTAAGAGCTGATCATAATTACAGCTGTTTTAATTGTAACTTACAATCTCAAATGTCTGAGCCCTTCAAAAAGATGTTTGATGTACTGCATTTGAGAGCCAGGTGTTAAGACAGGCAAAAGGTGAGGGAGGCAGAAGATGGGAGTAGAGGAAAGCTGAAGAGAAACATCTTTTATCATGTGCTTTTGCACATGTCTGAAAATCATGACTGTGAAAATCATGCTGGATTTAATCTACAATTTTTATGGAGAAAGGAAATAATCAGAATGGAAATAAATCAGAAGTCTGTTTGAATTCAGCTTATCTCCCTGTCAGAGATTTTCATGGAAGCTGTGTTTCTTTACAAGAGATGAGGACAGCTTGCATTTATGCAATAGGCAATGGTGATGAAAGAGATGTGGAATTCAGACACTACTGAATTAAAAGACTACATCAGCAACAGTGATCATTCAGGAAAGTCAGGCATATGTCCATTTTATAAAATTAGATCAGCATCAAGACTTTGTGGCTTATTTTTTTTTTTAATTATTTTTTTACAAGTCAAGGCAGGCTATTGGATACTGTAAATACAGTAAGCCAGGTTTGACAAAGACCACAAAAATGTTTAAGTACTAAAAAGTACTACTACTAAAAAGTTTTGTATATCTGCAAAAGTATCATGAAATCTAATTTGGTGAGCAAGAAGCCTGAGCTAAAAAGTTCCCATTTAGCTCTGAGTGTCTTAAAATTTCAAGAATTTTCCAATCTGGTCTCTCCATTTGGTTTATAGAAGCAGTTTCAATTTCATAGTACAGATCATTGCAATAAGAAAAAAAAACCACGAAAAGAAAAAACAATTAATGCAAATTTTATCAGATTAATATGTACTGTATACTTTTAAGTATGCAAATCAGTCTTACATAGCCTTTTATTTTGTGTAATCTCTCACAAATATTTATTGTAACTCAGTAACTGGATGAACACTGTGACTTGATGTGACCTTTCAGTGACTGCATATGAGCACTAATGAAATGCATATAAACCAAGTCTTGATTATTTAGACTCAGTAGTCTTGCTTTCAATTTCTTCCAATATATAACAAATAGAGAGCACTTATTAGATACAGATGTCATGGCTCATTATATTCAGGTGTAGTGCACTGGGTCTATTTGGTGATAGGCTGACTACCCCAGAAGCTGTGATTTCAGTCCTGGTATAAGACCTTGTGTCAGGAACTGCTCATATTTTTCTTTTTCAAGAGAAGCTAGAGATAGAATAGAGATAGAATTTGTATAGGGAATATATCTGTTTTGACAGACTTTTTAACCTGTTTTATCTGGTTTTATATCCCAGTAAAAAATAATGCTGGGAGTTGCTGTACACTGCATTCAAACTAAAAATAAAATTGTCAAAGATAATAATTAAATGTTAACAAGCTAATGAGGACTTACACACCAAGAATGGACTTGATAAACTTGATCAACTAAAATTCCTGGTTTGTTTCACTTGGTTAAGAATACATTCTAATTAATGTAGTTATTATTTGTCCCCTCCTCTCACAAAATGGGTCACATCTTCTGAAAGCACCGGAATGATGGTAGAATAAAACTGCTTGAGGGGGAAATCTGGCTTTGTGGGTGCTTGTAGGGAGAATCCCAAACCTCCAAGATTTAATCTACTTTAAGAACCAACTACTTTTATACAGAGCAATGAGGAAGAGAGCACCCAGTCACACACCAAAGCAATACCTACTACCCACAAATTTTGTGAACTTCCACTGCCAAACCATATAAACATGTGGCTGATACGAAGCAAGCACTCTGACATTGCATGCTATTTCTATGAAATATTTGCATTTTGCTTTGGTGGTACTTTGTATGTCAAGATTTAAACAAAACCACTTTTTATCAATAAGACTGGCATCTAGTCCTTCATGCTGTTGTTTCTGAAAGAGACTTCATGAGAGTATTCAGTTAGCATGATAATTGACTCTTGAGCATTGCATCCTACCATTTAGTTCGAAAAAAGCCAAGTTTGCACTGCAATTGCAAACTGCAGAAGCAAACTACAGAATCTCAGGGAACAGATGAGGCTCAGGAGCACAACCCATGCTGTGAAGAGTGGAGAGCTCTGCAGTCATGGACGATGCCACCATTCAAGGAGAATGAAATTAGGAGAGATCCTGGACCAGAGAAATTTGTGAGTAATTACTGATTTTCCTTGCTTTGCATCAAAAGTAGTAAGGGTTCACTTACTTAATCTTTGTAATATGTCACAAAGAGAAGACAGATTTATAGAATAAAGTTTCACATGCAAAAATGTGATATAATAGCAAGATGCCATATAATGCAGGTTCTTTTATCACAAAGACATACATGGACTAATCCTGAGCAAAACATCTAGTTAAAATGAAAAAAGGATGGAATGATGGCCTAAGCAAATACACCCATTAGCAACTGAGGGAACTGAGAGATTTTTCACAAGTAGGAAAAAAGCATAGGGGAATTGGGGTTTAAAAGCTTTATATGACCACAAAAACGTATGTGAAAGGCCTTGCTAGTGAAGGATGAGGAAAACAGTTGGTTACCTTCCTTCTCTGGATGTGAGTGATGCTGTAGGCGAGCACCACTAGAACTTTAATGAGTGCAGGCAGAAGTGAGTAGCATGTGGTGATGGACACTTGTGAACCTGCAGGCAGGGGGCTGGTGTGAATGGAAGAGTTAAAATAAACAAACCAGATTTATCTCAGAAGAGCTTCCCAGCTACTCTAAGAAAATCTCTCCTTCAAACCCTGCTGCAGTGATGTAAAAGCGGGTCAAAGCACAAAATGGGAGAAGTAAAAGAAAATAAGGAGAAGGAAAAGAAAAAAAGCCTGTGTCATAAAAATTGCAAAATGAGGAATTATTTGCCCCTGCAGAAAATAAAGGAGCTCAGTCCACACCATGCAGTGATAAGCTACACTATGAAAGCATTGGAGATCTTTCCTAGTTGTTTTATTGGGGACAAAAAAATGCAGTAATTTTTAGCTCTTGGAGTTACAACAGTATGCTGGTGCCTAGAGAGACTCTGTGATGAACACTGCAGAGGCACATTATAACACTCTCTGTGCACTCAAGCATTCACAGTACAACTGTAAAGCTGATGCAGATACAGAAAGCAATTGTGGATAACATGCCCAAAATAAACACTGTAAATGTCGTGCCAGTGAACGCGTGTGTGAGAGCACACGTGCATACCTAAATGCCTGATAACCAGCCAGAAAATTACCAAGAAAAAGGTAAATTTGACAGAGAAATCTGAGAAGAGCACTAGCAGTTTTGTGCAGCTTTGGGGAAAGACTCCTGTGCATCACAGAGAGAGGAGGAGAGAGCTCAGAGGTGTTTGATAGAACGTGGGACAGATGAGAAAGTCTGGCTGCAGATCCCAGCCATGGGAAGAGCAGTTGCAAAAGCAGCCAGGCAGGGAGGGTGGAAATTCAGAGTGCTTCCCGGGGTCTACCCACATGTCTCCAGCTGGTGCTGGCTCCTTCTCTCCTGTCTCCTTCTTCCTCTCCACTTCACTTCCTCCCTTGGCCCACTTTTCCTTACTTTTCCGAAGCAGGGGAGCTGACTGCTAAACCTAAGCAGCCCTGCTTAACACAAAATATGTCAAAACTATCCCCGTCGTTCAATGTGCCTGTCTGTTTCTCCTCTCTGCATCCATCTTCCCATTTATCCTGGATGTTCCTTAGATTGGCTTTTCAAGTGCTGATCACACAGAGCTACCCACCTACCTCTGTTCATGGCTTCTGGTTATAAGCATGGCTGATAGATAACACATGCAAAAAAAACCCAACCAACCAACCAACCAACCAACCACATTGTTCTGAGAGAGGTCAATGGCTTAATAGTAAATAAAAAGTGGCTCCACAATGAGGTAAATCACTTGTGGAACATAAAGTTTTCAAAGCTGGGAGGGCTGGAAACCTGAGCTAGGAAAGGAAGATTATTTCTCTGTTACCATAGATCTGCAGTGGATGGTCAAGAAAGTACTTTAAAAGATGAAGATGCAGCAGTTAGGACATGAGAGAAGACAGGACATGGTTTCATTAGTGCAAAAATGAAAAGATCCCCAGGAGAAGTACTCTTGGGTCATATTAATTGTGATGTAGACAAAGAAACTTATAACTACATTGGTTTTGTGCATCTCCTTAAAGAAAGATTATCTGAAAAATGTTTTGGTAGAAAAATTTTTGCATTTTCTCTTCTTCAAAAAGGTGCAATCTCTCTGTATACTAATTAAACTATATAAAAATTCGTTAGTTTGTTCCCCATATCCATATTGAGAAGAATATAACAGAGTGAAAAGAATAAATCAGACTTGAGCATACACAGAAATGTTTGACACATTTTAAACTTGTGGCATAAAAAGATGGTGACCTGCCAGGATATTTCTTGTAATGACTGCTTGGCAGGCTGACCAGGCCTACACCAGGCATGATCCAAATTAATTCTTTAAAAATGCTTTTTTAAAGATGGGGAGGTTGGTGACACTGCAGAATTTCCATATGACTATCTCAATTTTGTCTGAGCTGGACCCACCTCTTCTAAACATGTTCTGTGGGGTCTAATGAGTTAAAAGGACTTTAAAAACAACCACAACAAAACAACTGGGGAAAATATCAGATTAAATTCAGAAGCAAAAGCAGAGGTTATCTTCTGAGTTATAATTATCATACTGTGGAGTGACAGTAGGGCAGACAAGTGAGTGGTGTTGCAGTGAAACAAAACAAAACAATTGGTATCTCAGACTTCAACTGTGCTTCAAGTGCTTCAACTTCATCCATAAAGAATCCTAAAAATCCTAAAAATGTGTTATGTTTAAAGAAAAACCAAAACCTAGTAACTCTGTGCATTAGCCCACAAAGCTTATTTCTGCACCCAGAACATCCTAGCCTTCTCCTGAGACTATTAACCCTGTGGGTATGGCAGGGAGAAACCAAATAGGTTACAAATCCCAGGCATGGGAGATGAAAATAGCAGCCTTTCACACTTTAATACCAGATTTATTTTTTATGCACTTCCAGCTCTCATGAGCAGTTATTCTGCCATGCAGGCTTCCTAAGAAAACAAACAAGATCCAGACATTGCATTTTTCAATTTTGTGATTAAATTTTTCACACAAACAAACCATCCTATTAATCTTGTGATCTAAACCTGAAAAAATACCACACTTGAAAAGACATTATTTTAACAGTAGATTCTGTAAGATGCTATTCCTCTTGCAAGGTGATCATGATCTGGAATAAAGGAGCATGAACAATGCACAGGTTTTGGTTTTGATATCAGTTTTAACTATGGCTTTTTATCTCTATTCTTGCCTGTAATCCTGAACTCCCTATTTACTTTCCACTAGTATTTCAATTCTGGGTTGCAGATCATCCTTTTTTATAAGTACAAATATACATAGCTAAATTACTCACGAGCCTACTGTAGAAATTCCAGGCTCTCCTACCCCTTTCTTCTCTTCCTAATGGTCAAAAATCCCAACCTCCACAACAGCTGTATTTATGGCATCCTGGTAGCAGTTTTCATAGGGAAGTTAAAACTCAGAACTAGCAGAAAGAATAAACCTTTAACTCCAGGGAACCCTTCATTTGAGCCAACAAAGTCTGTTGTTGTTTCCCAAAGAGGCTTTTGATTTCCTGGGCTGGGAAGCCCCTAGCTTTTCCACAGATTATGTTCACTCAGAAATGGTTAGTGCTTTAGTTACAAACATTTTCCTTTGTTAATGCAGGAGCAAGTTCCATAGCCCTCAATGCATTTTGAAGATGCTGTAAAGGCTATGTGGTTTTTTAATTATCATTAGAAACATGCTTGTCGAGGCTCAATGCAATCCTATTTTTATTTAATTCCCATTCTTATATAACCAGTTATCTTTAATAATGCAGTGTATTTGGTAGTAAGCTACAGAACAGAATAACTGAAGCCCTCATGAATGACAAAGACCAGGTATAATAAGGAAGATTAAATGAGCCCCAAGATGTTACAGGTTATTATACAAATTAAACTTCTAAATTAAAAGCAGGAGTGAGAAGGAGGAAAACACAGAAATACTATTAGTGTTTTTTAGATCTAGGAGGCCATAGACATCTCACAATTTCTTAAAATTATGTTTTCTGTGAAAATATTACCTCCTAAGCTGTTTATTATATGTGTAGACTGCTCATTCATATTTTCCTTTGGTAGGCACAAGACTTGACAGTCAAATATATGTTGAACTGATTTAATTTCCTAGGTTGAAAAGCTTCATAATACAAAGAAAAAGACCAATAGATTATTTCAATTCTTTAGCAGATAAGGCTTGGTTATTTGATGAATCCATTCAGAAATGGGCAATCTGGAAAAGACAGATGCGTACACATTACTATCAACTGTGGTACAGGCAACGGTGGAGTGATTAAGCAGTGGGGGATGGTAAATATTTAAAGATTTACCTCTTCAGGCCAGATGAGCATCAAGCAGTTTATTTCAGCCCACCCACTCTTCTCCATGCAAGATCATTATGCAAGAGAGGAGGAGGAGTGTGTGCACAGAGATGGAGAGGGGGAAAGCGTGGATGTGCGAGGAAGATTTGCTAGTTCTTCCCAGTTTTACTTGGGTGTGAAGTAATGCAAAAATAGAGTTGTTTTTTTTTTTTTTCTCATGGCATGTTCACACATTTGCACTATAGATCAAAAACTTGAAAGGCAAGGGAATTAAGGAAGGAATTAAGTACTTGGAAAACTTCGCCAAATGGTGGTTGGTTGAGAGCTTAAGACTTCCCATTGTATGGCCAGCAGGAAAAGTGACTTTATATTCCACCCAAGACACAGAGGCTACACAGAAAGCAGCAAAATGTAACACAGCATCTGGTGTGCTTCACAACAGCCTAAGAAGCCATGGGATCACCTATGCACAAGCAGAGTGTGTGCTGTATGCACCATTCCCTTCACAAGCAAACATCTATTCAGCTTGCGCTCACACCTTAACCCAAAATTTAAAGCTGTCATATATCCAAAACTGACAAAGTGTTCTCAGAAGGAGGGGAGAGTCACTCCACATGCATTTACTTTTGGTTCTCTGGTTAAAAGTCCAGTACGAGTAACAATTAAAATGGAAAACTGTCAGGAGACAATATGGGTCTCTTGAATGAGACAAGGGAGAGACAGCCTTAAGTTACAGCACTGTTGGTTGCTGGTGATGGGGTTTCTTAGTTGAATGCTTTATCTCTGCAATTTCCTTGACTTGTCTGGTTATGCTACACCAGAATTGAGTTTTACAGTGGCCTGATCTTCCCCCTTGACTGTATGAGAAATGCATGCCCTGGGGAAAAAAAAATAAACGCATGAATGTCAAGCTTTGCAGTTTTTCTTTGGCTATGGGAGATTATACATAGCTTTTGGCTCTAGTCTGCAAGTTTTACATCTTTGTGGTATTGCTGTTTCAAGACTATATGAAAGTTCCAAAAAGGCTGTAGTCTCAATTACAGCTGAAATAAGGAAATTCACAATTATTTCACCAATCCTTCTTTGCAGGCAACAAGCTGTTATCTGGTAACCTGTAGCTTTAGATTCAGGCACCTGGTGGATCCCTTTCTTCACATACCCTTATGAATGAGATGCGCAAAAATACAATTTAATTAAAGTCCATTTGCAGTGGGTCCCTGCAACCTGGCACTACTTACCACCTGTCAAATTAATTCTACTCAGCTTGATAAAAAAAAAGTAAACTTTAGACCTAAGTAGGGTACCTGGTACAACAGGAAAGACAGTTTTTCTAAACCAAATTTAATATATTTGCATTGAGATGAGCAGACTAACAGTCTTCCTAGCCAGCTGATATGACCTGCATGAAGTCACCTGGAACATGTTATCACTTCCATAATGGTCTGGAAAATGGAGTGAAAACATCTATCTATTAAATTGTGTAGAGTTCTAAATTGATTTTTTTTTTAAATTGCAGTGCAGATAAAGAAATGGCTCAAATGAATCTATAGCAGATAGAAACATGGGCAAAATAACAGCACATGATCTGTCTTGAAGAAAGAGTATGCTATAGGATATTCTACAATAGCTTTACTGAAACTGTTCTACCTCAATGACCTCATTAGATACCTGTTGTGAAAATGGAAGGATAGGCACATTATCCAATAGCCACAGCATTCAGGCAAGGAACCTTTTAAGCATTTTATGTGAAAGATTTAATAAAACAAGAATTCCTGTTCACCTCATTTTCAGCTTCCAAAATCTCCTTGTGCAGAGCAGATGGAAGAGACCTAAGTCAAGGCTGTGATTACTGCACGCATCTGGACTCCTATTACAGAACTTTTCTTTGGAGCTTGACTGAGACAGAACTCCAACTGCAAAGACCCACATTCACATTCAGACTTGTTACAGCATCACAACTCTAGTTTATATTCCGTACTTACAAACTGAACTTAATTCTTTAACATCCCTTTAATTGTTCCCCCTGACAGTCCCCCATTTATCATCATCATCATTGTGTTTTGAAAGTGTTGAAGGTGCTAGCCAAGATTATAAATCTTTAGTATCCAGCTTTTTAACAACAGTGATTATTTAGGTAGTTAATGAATGTGTTCCTCTCTCTTCATTTCTCTTTCCACTTTCAGTGCACAAGTTGTTAATTACTGACATCCTTTATGTGGGCAAGAGGACCTGGCTGTCTCTTCAGCACTTGCCAGTAATTCTTCTACTGAAAGGGAAGGAAAATACCACTGAAATAGCTTGGAGTAGACTTTGGCAGCCCCCGTGCAACAGCTGACTTTACATTCAGGCGTAGAACTGAATTAATTTCATCCAACCCAGAACAAAAGCAGGGATAAATCTGGCCCACACAGTATACTGGAGCACATCACTGCCCATTTCCCATACTGGTAATGCATACATTAACCTCTTGGGCGAAGGCAACACCCTGATCATGGGAGAGGATCCCAATGTAGCCAGGACTGGCAACTCTGCTTGGCAAACAGTGTTCAACAAATGAGTGGAAAGGGACAATACAGGTACCATGAAGGTAAATAATTTAACTTGGATCTTTAAGATATAGCAGCATACTCTTATCACTAATATCCAGCTCTTATCACTAATATCCATGCTCTCCAGGCTAGAGCAGAACACAAATGGGAAAAACCTAAGGGAGAAGGACAGATTTAGAGAAGAAAAAGATGTGTGTTTCAGGCAGCTCTGGGCAATACCATAAGCCAAAATTATTCAGGCCACTAAGAGTCATGCTACTCTAATTGCTCAGATTCTTATTCCAAAGAGTCTTCTTGAAACGTGGTTAATTACTTAAAGAGAAAGCCTGAGAAGTCTGAGATTCTCCTGTAAGGTACTTCAAAGCAGATGCCTACAGATTTGAGAAGCAAGTGGTTATAGCTTTCTTCATTTACCCCTGCCTGACAGCATTCTTGACGACTGTAAACACTCATACTATTAATAATAAAAACTAGCTCCCATATTATTATTAATACTAAAGTATTAATAATAATACTTAACTCATAGCAAGCTCCTCTAAAATGCTTAAAATATGCATCAGCTTGTTTTGAAAGCAGGCTGTTTCTCTACACAGTGCCCAGAAATCTAATTACAAAGACCAGCAATGAGAAAGGACTGAAACAAAAGCACATATTTCATCTGTCATACCGTGTAGCAGCAGCCTTTCTCCTTAGAACCTTTTCATCAAGATATAAAACACCGGGTGTTCTTATAATCACTCTTCTTAAGAAAACAATTGCAAAACATTTGATATTTATTTGTGGTTTGATTCAATACGTTAGTGAAGTCACTTTCCATTGTTTCCCTTGCCTACTCGCCCTCCAGCTAAATGCCCTCATTACACAGGGTGACCTAGAGCTGATGAAATGGAGGTCCCAGTTCACTCCACAGTCACAATCAAAGCCTGAATCCCCAGCTGAGCCTAACACACACAGCACTGCCCAAATAGGAGGAAAGACAAGAAATGAAGTGTTAGGTAATTACAGTATGGCACAGGTTTGCTGCAGAGATAAAAATTCATGGTCAGACGTGACAAAGTTTTTGCCTTGTAAAGTATCACTAAAATTTTCCTTAAGAATACATAAAATACCTGTTTGGTAGTTTAATTTTATGGATGCCTATTGGTAATGTAGCCTGTAATATGTCTTTCTGGATGAGATTTTCAGAGCAATCCATTCTTCTTTTGCTAAAGAAGAAGAGAAGGCTTGTGGGCCTGAAAGCTTTCCTGTTTCTTCTGTTCATCTAATAAAAACATTTTGCTCTCTGTGCAAGTCTTACCTTGCTTATAGTCAAACAAAATTGAGTATTGATTTTATGCTTTCTACTGTCTGACTGTAACAAATTCATTTTTGCACTGATATATTTAGAGGAAGATAGTCCTAAGAAGACAGGGATTTGGATTTTTGCTGCATATGATGGAATGCTGCACCATGAAAAATAACTGGAAACATGATGTGAATTATGCAGTTTCCACTGAAATAAACTATTGCATCTAGGACTTAGCTGCCTAAGACTTAGCTGGCACCTGTCAATGGCACCAGACCATAATTGAAATGTTACAGTACCAAAAAAAAAAAAAAAAAAAAAAGAAGTCTAGTGGCTTTGTCATGCCTATCACAACTTAACCACACCAATAACTCAAAACAAAAAATAAAAACCACAGCTGGCACTCTTCTTTCATTAGCTGTAGAGGCAATCACACCATCACTGATTGCACTACTTGGAGCAAAGGATGCTTCAAGGAACAAAACTTAAACCAGAGCTGTAACACTGGACTGCACAGCATGCAAGAAACCAGGTGCTCTAAGTGAGAGATCATGCATTGACTGACTAAAGCTCAGTCAATCTGAAGTCCTACCAAAACTAATGGAATTACTACTATTTCATTGACTGTAACAAACTTAAGAAAAAAAGCAGCTGACTCTACTGTGAACCTCTGCAAAATATTTGATGGCAATAAAAATGAATTATTTCTTGCAAAGGGGAACATCAGATCGTGCCACTATTTTTGTTTTTAGTAAGACTGAATATTAAAACAACAACAAAAAACCTTCACGTCTCATGTTACAATATACTTAAACGGTGTCCAAGCAATGATGACCTTTGTAATAGTTAAAAAGTTAAAAACAATTACATTTTATGAATGCTGGAGAAATGTGTTTCAAATTTTAACAGTATGAAGAATAAAAGGAGTGAAATTAATAAAGATATGTTAACACTGTTCTGTTAAATAAGACTACAGAGACCCATCAGAGCTGAGTTAGAAAAGATTGTCCTATTAATAACCTTTAGATGGAAAATGTGACCAAGCAGGCCTGTAAGAAATTCTGAGTAAGAAAATTGTAATTTTATTTTATAGTATGATTCTTACCAGTATGCCATCTTCTCTCTACGTGTACTTGGCATAATTAGTTTCCAAGAAAGACCAGGTGAAAGAAGTATGCCCTAACACACATCCCCATAGTAAAAGCACATGCATCTGTACTGCTGTTAAGGCAACTCATTCTGCTTTGAACAAAATCAGCCAGAATTTGAGGAAATAATAACCTACATAAAAGCAAACACAGCATGTTTCTTATCTAGAACTTTTAGACCTAAGAATATGAGCAGACTCACTAACTATATTACAGACTTCTTGAATGGATCAGCTGGTTTTGAACACAAAATATATTTTTTAATTAATTAATTTTTAGTTAATTAGTAATTTATAAATTTCTAGTAATTCAAAGCACTCTAATATTAAATAAAGCTATCTTTAAAGGAGTAGAAAACTAGAAATTATGCTTTTGGCACAAATGCATGATACACTCACATCTTTAGTAGTGGTTAAACTGGTTTCCTCTACATGATAAAAAATGTAGAAAATCAAAAGGTACAGAAAAAAAAAAAAACAAAACAGTCAAAGTCACTGAGTAGATTCCACATACAGAACAATTAAACAGACCAAGACTCATCAGGATCTACACAGATGATGGAGAGATGACAGACATCCATAAAATCCTCATTAGCTTGCAGAAAGTGAATACAAAATGACTGTTCACTGTTTCTTCAAATAGAAATAAAATTAAATCAATAAGATCAGCACGTGGCAGGATAAGAACAGCAAAAGGAGGCTTTTTTTATGCAATGAACAGTTCAGCAATGGGAACTACATGCAATGGAAAGAGATGATAAAAATCTTACCAAGTTCATAAAGCATTCAGACAAAGAAATGGAAGAAGAAAAAAAGACACCTATCAGGGGCTATTAAACATAGAAAAGCTTATTTGGCTCATATAGACTGTAAGCTACAAATCTCTAGAGACGAGTATGATGCACTGGGGAACTCTTACTATACACTTACGTCATGATTATATCCTTTCCTAGGCACAAGCTATTAGGTGGTATTAAAAAAAACCAGAAAACAAAAGATGAGGGTAAGTGGACTTTGTAGCAGTATGCATGTTATTAAGTTTATCAAATATAACAATACAAAATGCTGACGTGAATCTCAGTTGCACTTGTTAGTTCTCATTCTTTGACAAAAACCAAAGGTTAAAAACATCCATTAAATCACAAAGATTTTGAAAAATTAGTAAAAATTAAGAACACTTAGTATTCATTCATTTGGAATGAAATTATGTAGACAATTATATCATTTGGCAGCTTAGCTAAGTAACCCCAGCTTTTAGTTCAAAAGCTTTATTGAGTCGTAAATCAATATAGTTTGAACAGTCACATGTGCCCTAAGAATGAATGCATCCTCTGGAAAATAACTAGCAAGTCGAAATGAAACAGAAAACAAAAACGAATGATTTACGTGGATGATTTCTGCTGATTGATTACATAATCTATTTTAATCACAATGTCAAATCCATCAACTCTGACTGTAAATACATTCCTTCTGTTTAGAAGCTACTTGTGAGAAATACCAATTCAAAAACTGCAGCAGACTGTCAAAAATAATACAATGTTCCTAGGCACTAATTAATTACAGACTGAAAAAACATGAGTTGTCAGCACATTTTCTCCAGCAGCTGTTATTGGAGTTCTTAAAAGATAAATCAGCAGTAGCAACTTCGCTGGTTTTATCAGTGGCCTCAAGAAATTCAGTTTACCTTGGCACTGCATGGTTTTCTTTCACCTTGCCCTTCCCAATCACTTTAAAAGTCTGGTGGCCAAAGCTGTGAGTGAGTAGTAACTTTAGGAGCATTAACCCTTCTGCAGGGCAGAAAAAACATTTGGAAGATCTGTTTGGCCTCAGCTTTGGATGGTCCCAGAGGCATCGCCACGAGCAGCTGCCATACCTGTACTATGGGGAAACGCAGACCCAAGTGGCTGAGGTTCATCTGATCAAGCCAGACCCTTTCTGTAGCATCAGTGAAGTTGGCATTGGCTCTGGTTCAGAGACACTGCAAATGGGCCACCCAGAGCAGAGGGGACAGACAGCAGCCTCATCCCCGCAGGCCCCACAACGTGACATGCCACACCATGGTGGACAGTGGGTATGGAGCAGCTTCCATTTGCACTATTTGGCTCTCTGTTATTATAGAGATTATATTATTATTATTTGCTGAGAAGCAAACTGCCCAGTGGGAATGATCTCTGTGCTGCACTGATTCCTGAGTAAGGTCAAGAGTTTATGTAGGAGAGCTTTTGCTAGCCACGGTCAAAATCATGCAAAAGAGACCCTTCAAGGACCATTGGGGTCACACACTCAAAAACATGTCCTTTTAAACTAACTAGTGTAGAAGCAACCAGAGTGGCTAGGAGTGAGAAAGCTGCAGGGAGTTTCCACTTTATACTGTGCCCTCCTTCAGCAGCAAAGACTTCAGTGACAGTGAGCAAGTCTATAAAAAATCTGACTTTGCCCTTTTTGTGCTGTGAGCCCACATGCAGTGATTAACTTCAGATCAATTCTCTCCATATCCCCTGCCCTGCTCAATTGCTATCACCTGCAGCAAAATCCAGTAAAAATGATAATCTATTGAAAAGGATAAAGAGAAGATCATTTAGCAAGAGGGAATATTTCCAAGGACAAAAGAGGCAGCTGGGTGCTTTTTCTGATGCTCAGTAAGAGCTGAGAACATAAATCTCACTTAAGACCACGGCCCAGCCGTTAGCTACCAAGCCCCTGCACCCACCCCATCACAGACAGCAGCAAACTCCTCTCTGAAGAACATTTGTTGAAGGAAATGGGCAAACATATCGGGTGCACTTGCTACATAATGAGTCTATTAGAAACCAGTGGTGTTTTCTTGTGGCAAACAGGTACAAGGCTGCCTCTCTGAAGGGACAGTATAGAAGTGAGACTGACACTCTAAGAGTGTCTGCACAGAGTGTTACTCTGGGGAGGACATGAGGGACTGGCCTTCTACTTCCAGTCATTACCATTGCTTTTCTCCCACATTCATTACCACCATTATTTAGAACAGCATCTGCACATGATCACAAAAATAGTCAAGTGTGCCACTGTCTTTTCTCGTGTGTGTTGTTAACTTCTGTTTTCCAGACTAGCATTCTGGGTGCACATGCAGCTCCATCAGCATGAACAGATTTATTTCAGGGCTGCACTGATCACTGGGCACAAACAGTGGCCTATGCCATTTGCAGGCAGCAGCATTTGCACAAAGTGGGAGCACAGCTAAGCAAGCATAAATACAGTCACCAGGATTTCAAACAACAACAACAAAAAAAATTACTCCTCTTCTTTCACTGTGGGAGTTTTTCCAGACAGAGGAAGATGTGAGGAAAAGGGTTCAGAGTGGTGTTAGCCAGGTGTTAAGTAATATGATGTGTAAAGGAAAAGGGGACATTATAAGTGTGATGAGCTATTTTCTTAAACACTAAATGACAAAGTATCCAGACAGAATACTAAAATAGAGAGGAACAGTTCCTTTTTTTTTCCAGTACTTTGGACAACCAAGCAAAACACTTGGTTAAAAGCAGCCCAGGAGACAAAAACTCTACAACAGTATATTTATTTTCTCAGCTACTCTGCAGAGTACATCTGAAGGAAGGAGTCTCCTCATTGTTATCAGGGAGATGTGCCATGGGGTTTTGAACAGACCAGGAAAGACATTTTCTAGCAAGCCACAGCAAATGTACTTGATGGGTTTTGGAGCACTTGGTCTCCTATATTTATGGGATATCATTACAGCCCTGACTGCTTCAGTGCAAGCATGCCAGTCTGCACCAGCATGCAGCTTGTTTCCTCAAGCTGCTGTCTGCTCCTCCTCCCACAACTTGCTGCCCATTTTTACTTCCACATCCCCAGGAACAGAGCTGGACTCTCCTCTGACAACTTCTTTGCTTGAGCAACAGAAGGGTAGTTTATGGACAGTACCTTGAAAGCTTATTGCAGATGGTTATATTGCATACTCATGTCATTTATATTGGTTTTTATTCTCACTACTGTGCCAATCAGCCTTTCAAGATCCAGTCAATTCAGCACCCTGAGCAATTCTGAGCTATTTAAAAGCTCTGAAATTGACTGTCTTCCGTAACAGCAAAAAGTCAGAAGATGTGAAATCTCTCACCAGCTTCATAGTAAGCATCATTAGTAGCAATAAACAGCTCCTTCAGCATCTCCTTCAGCCCTAGTTTTCCCATTGAAATGCCATCATAAAAATGTCAAAACCCCCAAACTAGCATGATGCAAATTTCCCCATTTGATATATCTGTCCCTGCTGACTCTCAGTGCTGCTAGAAAATAATGACTGCTGTGATCTACAAAGCTTCGGAAGGGAGGGTGCTGGGGGCAAGGTGGAGGAAATCAAGCCTTTTTAGTAAATCAGTAACTGCACATATAATTGATAGATAAAGCAGGCTGTCAGAATGGCATAAATTGTGCCTGCTAATGTCACAGCAGTTTCTGTGGATAAGCTATCTACTCCTGGTATCAGGAGAACCCCAGGACTAGGCATCCCTTGACTAGAGCTCTTCAGGAGATGATCAGCTAACAAATATCTGCTCATGTCTTCATCCTGGTCTTTAATTTTGTTTGGATTTACAGTGCACAGTCATTCTACTCACACATTTGCACTGCTGGTTAAAATAGAATACAGAAGAACATGTAGCAATTATTTTATTCTGTGTACTCATAACTGAAAAGCATTTAAAAGGAACTTACTTGTATGTGGTTTGATGAAACAAGTTAATGCTTCAAGTTGTACCTTCAGCTTGTGTAGACTGGGCCCAACACAATTGTGCTGATCTAAACTAATGATGCATCCCACCTTTTATCCTCAGCAGATCACAATTCAACCAAGTTCATATTAGACAGCAGCAGAACTCTTCTTCTTGGATAAGATAAATCATCAGATAATATATATTTAAGTAGCAATGTGTCACAAAAAAAATCCCAAATTAGCTTCTCTGGTTCATACAGATAAACTTTCCAGAGAGACTCTGATAAAAGAATCAATTCTGCTGAAAGATTGTGCCTTGAACTGGAATAAGATTTCTCACTGAGATGAATGGGCAAAGGTTTTTCTTAGTTGGAAAATCACTGATTGACCTTTCCCATTATCCTGGGTTTAATGTCAGCTTAAGTACACAAAGTTGAGAGAGATTTTTAATACTGCTTTAAAATTGCAGCCCAGTGTGCATTTTAGTCTATGTTATATTATTTCATATGATTTCAGGAGAAAAAAAATAATGGAGTATACTACAGTCATTGATTTTAAAAATTATTTTAAATTAAGAACAGTTCTCTTGAGGAAAAACAAAAGCCTTTTTATTGTCAGGGGGAAAAATGTGAATTTGATGGTGCATCAGAAATTCACTCTTTCAAAAGACTGACAATAAATACCATCCCATCCCCTAGCTAGTAGAGCCTCTTCCCATTTTTCTCTATCTACATTTAAGCAGCAAAAAATTTACCTGCTATAAATGACACAGCTGAAACTCAGAAGCTATATACAGTCTTCCAGATCAAGCAATATCACCCACTTATTACTGGCTTCCAAGGCATAAGGATTAATTTCATATTCTCCCTTTCTTGAGGAAAGTAGGAAAATAAATAATCAGGTTGCTTTTAAGTTAGAACTAAGTAATGAATACAGTATAATCCAGTGCTATTCTCTTCATCATTCATTCATTCATTCAGACACTTCAGGACTTCACAGTACTGCCAAGAACCACAAAAGCTAATCATGTTCCATTTAAAAATCAGAAATAACAGCAGCATCCCTGATTATGAACCAGGATTCATAATCAATCTGAAACTTACTTCACAACAAGTTACTCTAGTCATTATTTCTTTAAATATTTTACTAACTTCAATGACAGGCTTTTTTGGCTGAGGAAAGGAGTTGGTTGAGCTAGAGAACTCACAAGGAAATCTTAAGACTGGGTGTTTAAATGTCACCCTTGTCATGTACCTAAAAAGAAGTGTTCTGTCAAGAACATCCCAGGATAAACATTTGGTCCTGCAGAAGTTAGTGGAAGAAGCTTAGCCCTTGATTTCAATATGTCTACGAATTAACCCAAAATCTCTGGGTAGGTCTGGCACATCCAAGACGAACTGATTTTTTTCTGAGAAGAGGGTGTGAATTATTTGGTCACAACAGATGCATGCTCTGAGATGTGTGATGACTTTTTGAAGGACTCCCTCCCCTGCATCAGGTCACATGATGAGGGATGTCTCCAAGTGCCTTTAAGTCAAGCAGATTTTTGCAGAAAAACCCAAGAGTTTTATATAATCCTCCAAGACAGTAGTTTGCTTATAAGAACAGTAATTAAAGTTTCATTACAGTGAATTATAGTTTTCATGAACCATGTCACCTAATAATGAAGAGGAAACACTTGAGATGAAAAGGCAACATCGTCTCCCACAAAATTTTTGTATGCAGGACACTGAACCTAGACATGCTGAATAGGCAGAGATGCTGAAGAAATGATTACTTGAGATATCATTACTGGAGTGTACTGATGAAGTGGAAAATAGAGCATGAGGAAGGGATGCATTGGAGGCATAATTACCATTTTCTGCCTGACTTTAATGCTACACTGTAGCACTGTGAATAAATCCACAGCTTAAGTGCCAAGGTCGTGATACTGAAGAGATTCTCCTGGAACCATTGTACACCTACCTGACACACACAGAGCTGCAAGGACCTACCTGTGCCTATCTGAATCCACCAATTCCCAGATGGTTGCAACACCTCTTCTATGCTAACCCACATAGCTTAAAGATGATTATATATTGGAACAATGTTCATCTATCTACAAGCACCATCATCTGCTCACTTCACTAAGACACTAGGCTAAACGTGTCTATAAAACAAAGCCTTACCCAGCATAATCCACAAGAAATTGAAATAAAATTCTACTGGAAATAACATATACACCAAATTCTAACTAAAAAAGGTGATCTCTGATATACATCTTGGTCTGTAACCCACACAGCTGGGCATCCATTTAATTCTCACTCTCCATTTACACCCAGAAAATAATTTCTTCATATATAACACAATAGCTGAAGGTCTGTGCTCTAGCATCTGCTGCGTCTATGAGCTCAAATTTTAGTGAAGTACTCATCCAATGAGAAAAATGTCCTCAGGTATTTAGACAGACTGAAAATGACCTTTACCTTGGCTTTGCTCCAGGTTGTGAACTATGCCATTCTTCAGCCACTAAAGATTTTAAAACTGTTTGCTTATTTACTCAGGAAAGCTTTGACTTGGGGGAACTGCAGTGGTGTTTCATAGACTGTCATCCTGGAGGATCTGAAATGTGGGTCTTACATGACTGTCAAAGTAAATCCACATTTCAGAGTCAGAGGGGAAAAAGATGACAGCAGCTCATCTCCCCCTAAAGTATCCATCACAATATGGAAAATGAATTGCTTGTTTAAAGCCTTGAAGTGTGTCTTAAATTCTTTTGTCTGTAAATGGGGCCTAAGAGGATTAGCTCAGATTTAGGTACCTCCCTTGAACACACTCCTTGTTAGGGACATGAATCCTATCCAAACTGTCCCTTTGTTATGCATCTTGCTCTGTTGGGTCTTTCCATGTTATCCCAGGAGCTGCTGAGAAATTAATGCAAATCCTGACCACCATAAATAATGGCTCTGCATCTCTGGTAGGCTACTACACGAAAACATTTGATCCTGAGGACTTGACCCTATCCCCTGTTAAAAGAAATACTAACCAGGAGTAATTCCTGGGGCTGCAAAAAAGTGTTAAAGAAAGAGGGGGTACGGGGAAAACATTCAAGCTGCAAAGGAAAAAAAAAATCAGCTAAAACAATGCCAGTTTATCTCATCTGGACTTGATTTTTCTGTCTGTTGGTTTGAGGGGAAAAGAAGCCTTTTCAAGCTCTTCTCAGCAACAAGAAAGCCTCCCTGCATTTTCTCAGGTACTCTGGGATGCATGAATGTTTGGCCCTTATGATTAGCCCCCAGACTCATTCCTTCCAAGCACACAGAAGGCCTTTTGTGGGTAACCAGTGAGGTGGGTGAGCTACACAAATTGTAGATTTCTGGTCTGAGGACGACTTATGCAGGGATACAATACTGTAGAAGAACAGGAGTTGAAGCAATATTCTCATCACTAAGAAGACAAATTTAAGAACCGTGGGGTTTTCATCAGTGAGAGACTACAGTAAATGCCAAATATTTTTAGAGCGAGAAACAAATAAAACCTATTAACTTTCTTTGCTTAACAAGCTGCAGCAGAAAGACAACCCTGAACTAAGTGCCACTGGGCTGCCTCATAAATACCCTACCTTACTCATAACAGAATCAGAAATGAGAACCTTCTATGTTCTCTGCCTCCCTACTGCCTCAACCCTCTTTTCTCCCTCCCTACTTTATGCAGTCAAATCCACACTCAGAAAAACACACAAAAGACCCCATTCAGAGATGGTGGCCATGTGCCAGGTGTGTGGAGAGTCCTTTTAGGGAGAAAGAGAAGGCTAGGACTGGTTTGTTTGTTTGTTTTTCTTTTGTTTTGCTTTCAATTGGGTTCAGGCCTTAGAATTAGCATCACAAAGCAAGCAGCATCTTAAGACTGCCATGGTTTTTCTGTAATATTCTTATAGGCATGAACCTGGAGGATGCATTGCCTGGTCTGTTCTTCACTGCAATGCTCACTGAAGGCAAGCAGCCACTCTGCACAGACTGAAGTTCAGGGATGTAACCTCTGCTGAGGATGCTCCCTCAAGGAAAGTGAAGTCCAATCACCTCAGGGAAAGAAGTACTCCCAATAGTTATTTTAAAAATTGATGGCATTTTATGAGGACCTCCCAGGTAACCTCAAGGGTTCATTCCAACTCTTTACTGCCCTGGTAAGAGTTTGTAAAACCTGTCTCAGCAAAATATTAATCTCAACACCATTTTCTCATAAGGAGGAATTTTTACAACTATTTTTTTTTTCTAAGCACAGTATTATAGCAACATTTTTCACATTTGAAAAAGAACTATTAGTGACTTTGATTCATACTACATTTAATGTGTATGGCACTAGAGAGGCCCATTTCCTGTGATTGGTTTTTGCTATGAATTTAAGAGGCCAAA
Organism: Heliangelus exortis; assembly: GCF_036169615.1. Lineage (NCBI taxonomy): Eukaryota > Metazoa > Chordata > Aves > Apodiformes > Trochilidae > Heliangelus > Heliangelus exortis. The sequence continues at coordinate 63,719,676 of NC_092423.1, forward strand.
TTCTCAAAAGTGTTTTGAGTTTTCTTTGGCAGGATTTGACAAAATTGAGGATTTAATAGATTTTGCTATTTCACTGATGCACCACTAAAGAAAGACCTGTTCCCTGTGAGAACAACTGAAGTATTTAATAACACTACAGGATTTATATTTCAGCAATTTTGAGGCTCTGGGATAACTACCACTGGAGTTTCACAATAAGTCACTGGTTTAAGTTTAATCTGTCATGCTATTGGCTTCTTTTAGTCTGACAGATGTCCCTGCTTTTTTGAAACACGGAGAGCATGCATAGCACACATGCTTAGAAGACTTTTAGGTGCTTTGTATCTACCTCAATGCCGACGCAAAACCTACGCAGACAGTGGGTACAGTCAGTGCTACTCTAGGGCCCAGTGGCCAACCTGATTTCTTCATTAAAGTAGGATTTTTTTTTTCCTCCACAATTACTGTTCCCTGCCAATTTTCCTCACCATTCAATTATTTTCTAATAATACTCTAATAATTTTTTTCAACTGATTTGACACATAAAACATCCTTACCTTCTGTTACTTATGACAGCCATTACATAACTTTTTTAGAGACTGAAGAGTCTCTAGCCAGCATACTGGACATCTGTGCACTTCAAGGAAGCAGAGTTAGGTCCCTTATTCCTTTATCACATGCAGTTAATGCACATGACAGAGTACTGAGAAGAAACAGTAATCTGCTCACTTGAGACCTTATGGGTCTGCTGTTAGGATGAAGGTTTTGAAACTTACACAGAGAATCACAGAACGTTAGGTCAATATCCTTTGCAAGAAAAGCAACAATTATCTAAGTAATTTCTCCAAATATGGCTGGGCCATTTCTTTAATTTGACACCCCTCTCCCCTCCTTTTTTTAAAGAAATGTTTTAATCTGACTTGTAATTTATAGCAGCACTAAATGTTAACAACCAGAACACACAGCTCCACCTCCCTTATTTCTTTCCTCCAGGCAAATGATCTTTCCTCCCCCTCTCCAAAAAACAAACTACCATTCAGCTTCTCCTCAGCCTTTCAAAGACAACCCAAAAAAGAGGAAGACTACATAAGAGCCCTTATCTCCTCACCTGGGGATTCCTCTCTGAACCAGCAGAAACCTCTTATGTTAAGAACAGCCACCTTTCAAGGCTTTGGCAGTTCTGGAATCAACAAGGCATGATGATCAAATAGAATTAATTTTTATGAGTTTTACTGCAGTTCCTTGGTGCCCAGAGAACCTAAGGATGTGTACAGCTAACAAGGTTGAGTAGGAAGCTTCTCTACACCATTGTGTTCTACAATTAGGTCTCACCTATTCATGCATTGCTATTGCTTTCTTGCATAGTTATAATTTAGGGCTGTGTTAACATACTACAGTTTTCCCTAAAAGCATGGAGGGCTGGAATTTAGCCTTGCCTTATATAAGGTGACAGGAATAGTTAGTGAATGAATTATTCAGAATTAATTTAAAACACCGCCCTCGTTGTTCAAATATTAAATTATTTTCAGCTACTCTGCATCTCTATGCCTTAAAGTTGTAATTCTTCAACTGAAAACAGCAAAACTCACTAAAGAAGTCATTTCTAAATGCTGTCCAGGAGATTCTTAAACTATTTTTCCTACTCAAAAATTGGCATCTACAAGCTAAATTTTGGTGTTTCTTCAATTTAAATTGCCAGTAAATTAAATTTTGGATGGAACTGGATGCTGAAATGGTACATTTGACCAACCTGATGAAAACAGCACAGCTCAAAACTTTCAGAAAGCAGTGCACTACACATAGCTCTTAAATACCAAACTTCATGCAACTTAAATGGAAAATTTTGGCAGGATTCCCCATCATCTGCATGTTAAAATTCAGGTTTAAAAAAATACCACCGATTTATTTCTAAAAACAGACTCAATGCCTGAGGCTATTTCTAAAGTATATAAATGGTTTCTTCTTCTTGAGTTACTTTATAATTCTTATTTTATTATTTTTCCATGTCACTTGGTATTTTATATTTTAAAGGTAAGTAGGCAGAGTTAGAAGTCACAGTCTCTCCCACCCCTCCCCCTGTTTTGTTTTTCCTTGGCTGTAATATTAATAAATGCTGCAGAGAACTTTGCTCATTTACTCTCCCCAGTCATGGATCTTAGATTTTTTTTTTTTTGGTGTATATGTTTTTTTTTACTCTCTCTTGTAAAACAAAAGGCTGAGAATATCCACTCTGACACAGCTCTCAGACAAGGCAGGAGCAACCCATGGAGGAGCTCTATGCAGAAATCCCAGCACTGGAAATGAACTTAAGCCACATCACTTGACAGCTTCCTTCCAGCCTGTTAAGGAAGATGTATTTTCACAGCTGTGTGAAGGACTTCAGCTCCCAGGGATATATATAATGCTATTTTTAAACACTGGGATATGTAGGAAATTGTATGATTTCTAAGTTTTCAAAATTAAAGACATTTAAAAAATCCTAGTATTTGTTCTAGTACTTACTATTTAGTATTATCAGATTTTACTTCCTAGCCCCACATATTATCCAGGCATGAGCATGGATTTATTACTCTGTTCAGACTTGAAAAGGAAACCTAAGATCTCCCAGCAACTTTCTCCATGAGTAACATACAGGAATGGTATGGTGAAGAAAGCTCCTTATAAGTATATGAGGAATGGATAAAATATGCTCTGGTACATTGGACCAGATGATCAGCAGCAAATATATTCTGTTTGAGGTGGTCATACTTCAAGACTGCCATGACTGAAAGCAAAAACAATTTTAAAATGAGAATGGTATTATTTTCTAATGTTATTAATATGAAAAATCTAAGTGCAAAGGGAAGTTTTTTTTTTTTCAGTATTTAAAAAAAAATGCACCAACCTTCACTGTACACAACCCAAGGGCCCATGACACCAGAGCTGTGGTGTTTCTTTGCAATGGCACTCACCAAACAAGGGAACTAAGCCAGCCTCTTGACTGTCTGGCTTGTAACCCAGCTTAATGCACAAACAGCACTTCAAACCCAGACACTGCACGATGCTCACGACAAGTGATGGTTCAAATAGCAGTCTGCCCTGGTCTGAAGCTTAGAAAACACTGTAGCTATTGAAATTTCTCTTTTTTTTCAGACAGAGCTGTCCTCAGTGATGCTAGGCAACTCGTAGCCATACATGATATTTTCCACTGTTTACCTGAGACCCCAGTAATCTTCAGTTCTATGAAGAATATGCATCTCCTCTCATTCCCATTTGGCTTTGAAAATAGAAACCTTCTGCTGAGCAAAAAACAGGTATATATTATTTTATCTTCTGCTCTGCTAGCTTTTGTTTCAACAATATAAGGCAGAAAGAAAGGAAGATGACAAAAAATTTTGGTCTGAGAGAGCAGCAGAAAAGAGGTCAGTTATTTTCAGAATGGCACCTGCAATTAATGTTTTAAAATATGTAAACTACTTATACTACAGTGACACTCCAGCTCAATTCCAGCAATTAAAGATACATCTATTCTGTCGTTCAACTTCACACGAATCCATTGAATAAAAAAAAATAAAAATCCCCTACTTATGTGATAAACAGATCTTTAGTAAGATAACAGATTTATTGATAGCAATCTTAAGAAATGGCCTAAATGACCAGAATTCTACACAAGAGATTCCCAACTATTTTTCATGCTAGTGAAATTCTTCATGATTTATGTATTAAACTACAGTTGTGTTGTTGCACCTGTTCCATAGATGTATAGCTTTATTTTAAGGAGCGATTATTATGCATTCATCTTAAGAATGCATAAAAACAGTAAAAAAGCCTAAACTGAGACTTCCCAGTGCCATCAGTAATGGATTGCAGTGACTGAAATCAATGAGTTATTTAATGAAATACACATTGTAAGAAGAAAGTGCCTACAGCAGTGTCACAGTAAAATCAGGAAGCAAAGCTTAAACTCTTTACATTAACTTTATTTTCCTTTTCTTCATATGCAAGTATTTTAGAATTATAGGCTAAAGACCATCAGAAACTAGGTGAAAAGATTCTGCCACGGGAACACATAGTGAAGACAAAGCAGTGTTAAAGCCAAATGGTTCAATTTCTCCAGCTACGTTTTCTGGGAGAAGGGATAGATACTGACATTTTCAAAACAAGCAGGAATGCTTCAAATTGATTTCCCATTGCAGTAAAAAAAAAAAAATAAATAAATAAAATTAAGCCTTACAACAGCTACAGAATAGAACTGCTGCCTTTTAATCAGTTCCATTTAAAAGAAACCAACCCTCCTGCCACCACAATGAAAAAAAAATGCCACAAACCACATCTGGTGAAGATTCTACTTTGTCATTAGCATCAAAAGAACCAATTTTTACCCTTTCAACTGATAAATTCAGGCTACATCTTAAGCCAATGCATTTCTCCATCCTAATAAAATGCCCACTTCACCTGTTTAAAACCATACTGGTTACTATTTGAGAGTAGCTGACTCAGAAACTGCAGACTTGTCTATAATCCCATTTAGCAGCCACAAAGTGCAGCATCAGTGCAGCAACTGATGTTCTGCAAAACCAGGTAGCTTTACAGGCCTCAAAGAGGAAAAAAGGGAGAGAAAGGCAATTCAGGAAGCCTTGGTTTTATTCCTACTATATCCCCACGCTTATTAATTTAGATAATAACAATAGCTAGATTTGTTTGGTTGGGTTTGTTTGGTGGTTTGTTGCATTTTTTGAGAGGCAGAGCTGGTTTCCTGTCATCTGGGTTTAACTGGAAGCAAACACAATCATGCTGCAATTTAGTTTAGCACCTACAACACAGTGTCCAGAAAATGACTCCCAATAATTACGCCAGATGAAACTGTTGAGGCAGGATTCCAGACTGACATCATGTTGCAAGGTACATATTATGAAAAGATTATGCATAAATGGCCTTTGCAATTCTATTCTGTGCCTGCAAGTTTTAACTGCTAAGACACAAAAGACTGTATGCATGTAAAGAGCATAAATGCACATGCTATTTAAAACCACAGATGGATTACAGAGCAAGTTGTAATTTTTAAAGAGTGTTCTGAATTCGACTGAACAAATTAAGTGCCCTAAATGAGAATAATCTCCTGAGACACTCATGAATGGTTTGAACTTCTATGTATTAAAAAAAAATAATAATTATCCGACACTATCATCTGTCAACTGCCATGTAGAAAGCTAACTCTGGTAAAAGAATTGCTTCAAATTTCACTCCTTTGACACTTCTTAAAATTAAAATATTTCTTAATGGCAGGAAGTTACAGATTATTAATGAACAGCAGAATAGCTAGCAATAAAATAGTAATTTGAGACAACGCTGATGGTTTCTCTAACTTTTCACAAGGAACACTGTGAAATGAGAAATAGTCTGCTTACAGTGCTTCCATCACCAGAAATTGATTTGGATTCCATCAACACCAAAATTGAGTATTTTTAATACTTAGTGGTTCAGATTAATATTATGGGGCAAATACTTCTTGCTTTTTTCCTCCATATTTAGTTCATATTGTCCTCTTAGGCTTGCAGGACAGTGGTTTGTATTTAAAAAAAACCCACAAAACACAACATATAAAACTAAATGGAATATTATGGGCTGAACATAAGTAGAAAACTTCCAGCATTTCCATCAGATTTCAGAGCAGTTTTATAAACATTCAACTAAGTCCCTGTGTTATGAATAACCTCCAAATAATTAAGAGGCAAGAAAACATAAGTAAAACAGAAAGACAAGGTTCAAGTATTGTAAGAGGAAGCCATGCACTACGGTTGCAAGGTCAAAACCAGTAAAGCAAAGAGTTCAAAGTAGAAAGGAAAAGAAACGTAAGAGGCCTCTCTGCTAGGCTTCTTCTATCTAATTTAAATCTGGACTGATCATGAGAAAGGTTGCTTTTTTGGTAAAGCCAGACTTGCTGTCCTAAGAAGTATTAGCTTATTAATGCCACTTCTGGTTTGTGTTTGTAATCTAAGATTCTATGATTCCCATGTAGCTCACAGATGAACTTCAGCCAGATACAGGGAGAAACAACTGCTGAACGTGACAGCAACTTTCCTAGGATGAAAAAAAAATCTCTCTTCCCCAGAGGTACAATCACTGCATAGTAAGTTGAATTTTACTGAACAGCATTAGGACCTGTAAAGCAAATACACCCTTCCTTAGGTGAAGGGGACTGTGTGAATTTCACTGCCCTTAGAACTCAGTGAGGATCATTTATTGATAAAAGGCAGACACTGATACAATATTAAAAAAAAAAAAATCCAGTTTTGCTTTGCCACTTCAGAAATTAACTGGGGACAGATGCCAGGCATAGGCTGACAGCTCCTAAGAGGAGGAAAGCTGAAAAAGATTGGAAACAAACAAGAACAAGTGACACTAAGTCAGCAGATGTGCTGACTGAGGGAGACACAGGACATCAGCTGGAGTTCGACAGGACTTGCCTCAGATTTCAGAGGTCACAGGGAGGAGAAACTTCAGCCTAGCACAGCTCAATCTTGTTGGAAAACAACATGGAGAAGAAAGGAGGAGAAGGGAGGAAGTTCCTCCCTCCCTCCCTCCTTGAATTTCAAGGGGCTCCTGCCAATAAAAGGTTTGATACTAACAGGTGTCATGACTAATTTCTTGGTACAGCATTTACTGATTTTATTCTGATATGCTCCATACAGTACAAAGATAAGCTTAATCAAATGTACTGACATTAACAGAGGAATACAGCACACCATTTTATAAACCAGTATCAAAACGGAGATGGAAGAGGTGGAATGCAGGGCATTGCCTTTTGATAAAAAGCCTTCTGATGACTAGGTTTAAATGCAGAACTTTCAAAAAGCAAAACACCCTTGAAAGAGTGGACTCCACACACATCTGCTTTCTTTTCAGGAGCCTGGTGAGCAGGTTTGATGATGGTGAGAAAAATAGAAGTGGAAAAACAACAGTACTGCCATTTGGGTGACCAGAGCTGTCACTGTTATTTTGGCAAGCCATTGGATATTCCTGAGAACCTCAATTATTTCATTGCAAAATGAGGTTAGTAATCCTTCTGGGTGAGTTACATGGTTCAGAGTAGTCATTTTAATGAATGGAAGTAGGTGATAAATTTAAGTGAAGGAAAAATAAAGTGTGAAATATTAATTCATTACCACAATATCATGAAGCATATCTAAACTAGCTAGCTCTGCAGAGTACCTTGATTTTCTTACTGGAATAAACTGCTTAGTCCTCATTGTTTCAGTTTACCCGCTTGGGAAACAAAGTCTCTGAGGCATTAATTATGTAGCACATATTGAGAACAAAATCAATTTTGCATGGTTATGTAGCTGCTACACATATTTCCTTATACTGCAAGAATTTCCTTCTCTCCCCTCTGGCCCCATAAAAGTCAAAAAAAAAAGCCCCATCTCTGTGCCAAGACAAACCTTCAGTCAGGGGAACTTTCACTAGAGCAAGGAACTTTGTCAATTCAAGTTAACTTCTATTTGTTATGAGCTCTGAGCAAGCCCAAGTAAATGCTCTGCCATATCATCTTCTCTTCCTCAAGATGACCAAGCAGAATTCAAGTTCTTTAAGAGATGTAATCAATCAATCAGGTGACCTGAATTTTCACAACAGGGTAGAAGAATACTGCCTCTTGCAAAACTGGGGGGGAAATGCTGTCAAGAAACATTTCAATCACACTGCTGATTGTTGTTCCTGCAGGTAGTTTTACAGATAAGATCCATGGGGAAAAATTAGAGAGGAATAGATTGAAATTATTGTGGAGGAGTTGACAAAGTTACTCTAATAACTCACTAGTTTTAATGTTAAGACATGGTCAAATAGTATAGCTGAACTACACTTAACAACAACACAACCAACACAAAAACACCATCAGCAACAAAACGATCAGATGAACCCACCAGGTATGTACTCATACAATTTAATGCAGAAGCCTCATTCAGCTCTGAAATTCCCACATTTGTTAGCAGGACTACCATTATCTTCAGGTGCATCACATCCAGCATGTGTTCATTCCCAGACTTGAACACAGTATGTAAATCAAAGAATCTGCCAAGTTGCAAGGGATCCATCAGGATCATCAAGTCCAACTCCTGTCCCTGTGTAGGGCACCCCAAGTATCACACCATGTGCCTCAGAGCCTCATCCAAACACATCTTGAACTCAGGCAGGCTTGGTGCTATCACCCCTTCCCCAAGGAGCCTGTTCCACTGCTCAACTGCCCTCTAGGTGAAAAACTTTTTCCTAATATCTAACCTAAACTTCCCCCAGCACACCTTCCTACCATTCCCTCAGGTCCCTACCATTCCTATCATTGGTCACCAGAGAGAAGAGGTCAGGGCCTGCTCCTCCTCCTTCCCTAGTGAGGAAGCTGCAATGAGCTCTCTCCTCAGTCTCCTCCAGGCTGAACAGACCAAGTGCCTTCAGCCACTCCTCACACAGCTTTCCCTCTCAACCCTTCACCGAGCTCGTAGCCCTCCTGCAGACACTCTCTCCTACCTCTGTGTCCTTTTGGTACTGTGACTCCCAAACTGCACACAGTGCTCAAGATGGGACTGCACCAGTGCAGAGTAAAGTGGGACAGTCACCTCTCACCAAGTGGCAATGCTGTGCTTGATGCACCATAGGACTTGGTTGGCTCTTCTGGCTGCCAGGACACACTCTTGGCTCATGTTCACCTTGCTGTCGACCAGAACCCCCAGATTTCTTTCCTCAGGGCTGCTCTCCAGCCTCTCGCTCCCCAGGGTGTATGAATATCCAGAGTTACCGTGCCCCAGGTGCAAGATCCAGCACTTCTCCTTGTTAAACTTCATAGCACTGGCAATTGCCCAGCACTCTAATCTGCCTTGCTCCCTCTGCAGGGCCTCTCTGCCCTTGGGAGTGTCAACTGCTCCCCCTCATTTGGTGTCATCTTGTAGTCTGCCTGTATTACCTACCTGAAACATAATTGCATTGGCTAATTGTAGAAAAACAAACAAACAAACAAAAATCCCACAAAACCCAGTGCCAATTTCTATTTGAACTCAGCAAGGCAGGCAAACCATTACAGTCTCTCTCCTGCAGCCACTGCCAAATAAACTCCTGGCTGTGCCTTTGCTGCAGTACTGTCACATCCAATTGCTGCTGCCAGAGAGCCGCCCTGGCACTGCCAACCCACTCAGTCCACGGTGATTGGAGAAGTTTTGTTAAGTAACCCCAGCCCACTGCTCCCTCTTTTGTACAGATAATTCTAGCTCTGAATACACTGCATCAATCAAATCAGACAATTGTTCTCTTTTCTTAAGGAGAGGAAAATTAATGCTTTCTGACTCCAGAGAGGTGAATAACAGTAACTGATGTGTGTAGAGCACTTGAGAGCTGAAAAATGTTGCAAAGGTGCTAACTATTGTTCCTGCTGGAGATGGCTTGTCAGTGCCTCATGGCATCAAGAAGCAGCCCTTCTCCCCTTCCCTGTCCTGCAGCATCACTAAAAAATTAGTGAAGCCCCAAATCCCACACTATCATGCACACACTTTAGGCTAAAGGTATTTTCACCTGTTAGCTGACATTACAGAGGTCAGACAGGCAGCAATGGGACATAATTCTTGATGATGCTGCACTCAGACAAGCAGCAGCTGAAGTTGTCTCCTGGCCACTAATTTAATGAGCCTGGTGACAAAATTTAACAGTTTTAGAAATGTATAAGCTTGTTCAGCAGCTCTCCTGCTAAAGGTACCAAGCCAGATCAGCCACTGCACAGAGGACTTATTCCACATGAATGAAAAAAAGAAATATCCCCTTTCTTCCCTGATATTCACTCTCAATGTAATGTCTTTAAGTCTAAGAGCTAGATTTGCATTTCCAGCTTTCACATGGGGGATTTGGTGCATTGAAACAGCTCATCCAAAGGGGAATGACTTCCACTCCCACTGATATGTGGCCCGACCCAGGCAACCCACTACAGCTTTCTAGAATCTCATTTTATGTCCCCAAGTGGCTACAGCATTCCCTAATAACACCAGGAAACCCAATTCTTTTAAGAAAGGTTAGAGGCCTTAGATAATTCACATATTGTATTGCCTTATTATCCTTGAAGGCAGGCTAGATCTAAATGGCTCTTAAAAAGCAAATGGTTGTGTTTGGGAAAATGGGAACAGAGCATTTTAAATGCTCATGAGATGTAAAAACATTTATACTAGACATGGCTTTGAATTTAAAAAGGAAATATATCCTTGCAGTGCTTAGATTCCTGGATTAAGGTCTAAAATATATTTCTTTTATTACACAACTTGAAATTACATAGCACTTGGAGAGGTATCAGTTTCATTGTGGTTACCTACAAACATATTATTAAGAAACATGCTTGTCACAAAAGTTTTATTATACAAAATGACATCCAATTTTGAAAAAAAAAATGAAGAAACCTGAATACTCACTCTTTCCAACAGAAATACACATGTAAGGAAAAAAAATCTTCTGCACTGAGAACCCAATAGACAAATCTAAATATCCCCACAGTGACTGGAGCAAATTTTTTTCCCCTGCCTCTTCAATTTCCTTCATAGTAGTTGCTTGCTTTTTTTCCCAAACAGATCAGCACCATCACTATTAATGCAAATTCACAATTAATACAAATTCTAGGACATTGAAACAAATGTTTCCGAACTTTACCATAGCAGCAGAAACATCTCTTGGGTCTGGCTGGTGACAATGACTACACCTCTTAAGCACAACAGAACAGACTGTTTCCAGAGTGGACAGAGCAAGTTTTAAACTTAACTGTCAAATGTAAAGATACTTAAGTTTGTACTTAATATATAATTTTGCCCCCCAATTCATCAAGCTTAGTTTTGTCCCAGTGATGCTTTCCAAGATCCAAGCTGCTCGTAGCAAGCCTAGATGCAAACAGAAATGAAAATTTTTGACCTTGGTGTCCAACTATATTTTCTGAGGTCATTACTACATACATTAACAAAAGTAGTCTTCCCAGAGGTCCCTGGGGCTGCCCTGTCCTACTGTCTTTCTGTTTCCCCCCTTCTCAAGCCTGAGAGTCTTGCAGGAGGATGTAATAGCTTCCCATGTTATGCACATCCAGTCTTGCACAGTTCAGTAGTGTAGTTTAGAGAAGCCAGAGAAACAGAATGACACCTGAAAACAGCAAATACTTGAAAAGTTTTGTGTAAGAGTTTTCATAGACTCATTGGATGATTAGGGTCGGAAGAGACCTTAAAGATGATCTATTTCCAGCCCCCTGACACAGACAGGGACACCTCCCACTCAACCAGATTGCTCAAAGCCCCATCCAACCTGGCCTTCAACACTTTCAGCCACTTTTAAGTCTATGAAAGTACAGTAATGAAGCTAAAAGGTTTCTATAAATAAAAAGACAGCCTGTTAGTTCTGAAAAGAGTGGAGGGAGGAAAAAAAGGTGCCATTTTTGTAGTGGAAAGAAAAATGACAGAAAAGAGGGTACAGTGTGGCACACCAAAGCCTTACCTATTTCTGCTGTGCCAAACCAAGACGAAGATACCAGATCTCTCTGTACTCAAATACTCAAAACACTTTTTCCCCACAATAACTGAGTAAGATGAAGGCAAAAGATGTCAAAAATGAATGGATAAGAGTGACATAAATACCACGGAGAAGCACAGCCTTATGTTTGCATAAGGTGTCTTGGGATATATTTACTCCAGGTACACACCGTGCATTGAAACAATACTGGTGTTAGCTCAAAACAAGCTAATGATGCACTAAAAGCCAATGAGCTTGGGTATTCTAGGGCTTGCTGAGGGCTGGTATACCTTGGTTCTCTGCAGTTCGATGATTTCCCAGGTATCTCTCTTTTTCCTTTATAATGTATCATGCTTAGAGGGACAGGCTCATTTTCACTGACCTTAGTCTTCACTTTTTTTTTTCCTTCCAGTTTCTCTATACTCTCAAGGTGAAAAATTAAAGGGGTACACTCTTTGATTCCTTTCAGTAAGGTATGATTTGAGATTTGAGAAAATTAGTGTACGTAAAGTGTTTTTGAGACTACAGTTAGGTGTTTTGTCTGCAAGGAGTTATATCCTACTGTCATTCCTCAATAAGTGAGTAAAAAGATACTGAAACAAGCTTACCTGACACGATTAAACTGCTGTAAGAAAACCAGATAAGCACATTGAATTTAGTAATGATAGACAACAAGTTGGTTATGTCTCCCTTGTTCTCTGTTCTCTTTAATGTGGCTCCTATAGAGAACAGAAGGACCAATACTTGCTTGTGGCATATGACAAAAGCAGTCGACAAGTACACAAACCAAAGGTGTAGAATATTTTGTTGAGAAATGACCACTGAGTCCTCTAAGTTCAGTAGAAACATTATCAGATGATGGTTTTTAAATTCCTAAATACTTCAGTGGTTTCATCTTTAAACCTGCACATGAGCCAGGGTTTCTTTGGTGTCTAAGTGCAGGTTTAGGGACCCAACGTAATACACCTTTTACACCTTCACAGGCAGCACTTATTCCAACTCCTACCAATCTCAGTAAGAGAGCTTTCTAACATTTTCTAAGAGTGTAATATAGTTTGGAGTATAGTGAAAACATGTCTTGAGTCCACTAGCACTGCAAGCACAAACCACTTCTTCAGTGATCTAGAACACCTTTACAACTTTTTCCTTTGTGGATGAGCCCACACACTGCCAGCTGAGACACTGACCATAGAATCATTGTGTTCTTCCTTTCCCCAAAGCTTCTTCAGCATCTCTCAAAATAGGTTGCACTAACAGTGCTGAGGACCATCAGAAGATAAAATATGAAAATGGATAACAATCTTATGTGTTAACTGGGACTGTTCATATAATTATTTGTGATTAACTACTTGGCCAGAGTAGACTTTTTTTGTGAGCGCATCATTTATTGGCACTGAATGGCTGCTACTGCAATACATGCAGAGAAGGGTCCATGAAGCTTCACTATATTAATATACTAATATGCTAATATTTGGGATGTTTAAAATTACCTCTGAGCTTACAAGAAGTGCAAATACTTATGTATTATATATACACATGTATGCAGGGTTACATGGGAAATCCACATACATTTTAAGTTTAAAGAATTTTTCTACACCATATGAAATTTTGTTTATACCTTATACCTTCTCTGCATTTCTGACCAAGCAGTTTTAATATTCAAAAAACTGTACGTCAAATACACAAGGTTTGGTGCTTGCATTCTCCATTTCCCAATTTGCACTACAAAATCATCTCGAACAAGAAATGGTCTAAATTGAGAACTGAGAGAATTCTGATTCCTCATTCCTCTGCTTTTGAAAATGCACTTAGCTTCAGTGTTTTACATCTCTCTCAGACCAGGGAAAGTTATTTGCAGAGTGAATCAAAATATGAAAAGTACATGACAAATGTAGAAATAAATAAGAACAATATATTGGCCCATTAAGCAGCTGTCAAGCAGTTCCCAACTGTTATACAAGACAGTAAAATCTGATGACCAGCAGTCAGTTGGACTGTAAGGCTCAGACTTAAAATTGCTTCTTGTTGTATTTTAAATGCAGCTATTTTTAAATTAAAAAGGAACAGCTGGCAGATAGCTTTAATTGGGTGTCTTCCCTGCATCTGTTTTAATTTCCTTTCTTGAAGCTATGTGAATAGCAAAGGCTTTTTCTTCTTTTTGCTTTAACCATTAATCAGATTAAATAACTCTGCAACTGGATTAAGTATCAGTTCCCCTCAGTGCCTGAAAAAGTAGAAGTCTAAGTTCTCCAGCATACAAGACATTTCAAGTCATTTGAAAGTATTCATTTTGTATACTAAAGATTCCCTTCTGTACCTTCAAAAATCCCCTAAAACAAGTGACAGACATGAACAGAATAGACAGATAAAACTTGGAGACCACCTGTATTTCACATTTGAAACTCAAAGAACTAGGTTCACTATTTTTGCTTAGCCTGAAACTTTAGTAAAAGAGGCTGAAACACTTTGCCTAAACTGTAATTCTGATCCAGCTGCTAGAAAACTGAAATAAAACAGTGCTTATGTACTACATTATCCAAATAGTGCTGGCTCTTGTACAGCCACAAGTTACAGGTCAGCCTTAAACAAAAACAAGTCCTTGAGCCTCCCAGATTAAGCTGGCTGTGTTATAAACTGTGGCTGTTTACAAGGACAGCTTTTCAGTTTTTCCGCTTTATTAAAAATATAAAAAGTGGACACTGGTAAGAAAGCATCAGGAATACTAAGAACCCAAGCACCAATAAAGCACATTTTTAATACCGTTATATGAAGCACCTATTTGGCAAGAAAACCTTAGTGTCTGTCTTAGCCTAAGAATAATCTCAGAGAGACAGAATAACATTTCCTTCTGCTATGGAGCCAAGAAGGGTGTAAATAGATGTATTTTGTATAGAAAGAAGTAACCTATTTAACATCTCATTACTTGTATAACATGAAGTATTTGGGATACCAGTAGTTACACCAGTAAACTTGACAAATGAAAAATGATTTTTACTTATACCCTTAACCCAAGAAGCCACAGAAGAGTCAATTTTGCTTGTATCGAGCACAGACAAGTGAACAGTCAAGGAGCAAGGTAAAAACAGAGCATTAGCTATGCTATTTCAGAGAGACTGAACCAGTGCATTCCTCTCCCTGAAGTTAACAAGACATTTCGTAATTAAGTGCTAACAGAACTGGATCTACACTAATGTTCCAAAAAGAAACTGCAGGAACTAATAATATTTTCCTGTCATAGGTAAAAAAAAATACCCAAAAAAGCAACCTCCACTTGGGCTGTTTGGGGGATTATTCTGCCTTTTTTAATGCTACAACTCTACCATAAAGGATACGTGTATACACATTTCCCTTTGGGGTAGTGAAAATATGTTCCATTCTCTGTATCAAGCTTCAGGCTTAAGACATCCTTCATTACAAATTGTGTAAAGGAAAAGGGTTTCTTCAGTTTTGTAACTTGCTCATAAATCTGGGAGAGTAGCTTGCAGTCTTACCAGTTCTGCAGTTTTAATAAGAAAGAAAAATAAGGCACCTTTTACTGCAATGACCTTCCAGGTAAAGAAGGCAAAAAAAAAAAAAATAAATCACTGGTTGGAAATCTTAGCTAGCTAGGACAGCCGCCAAGCACATGATTTAAGGAAAAGATTAAGCTCATTAGAACCAGTGGAAAACAAATGAGACTATAGGATAAGAAGAAAAGACTCCTAAGGAAATTATCTTAAGAATGTGCAAAAATGGGAGCTATTCCTGCTCTGCAAAATACTCCAAGAACTCACTCAAGTCAATAGAGTTCAAAGTATCAAATAACCAGAATGTGAGTCAAAAACTTCATTTTACCTCTTGCCTGCCATTAACCCCTGTGTCATCCTGGCAAGCCATGTTGCTTCTCTAGACCATAGTTACCTCATGACTGAAGCTATGAGAGTGATATTTTTATCGTTACATATTTAGATAAAAAGTCAATCCTTTTCTTAAAGCAGGGACCTCTCCTATTAGCTTTGATAAAGGTTTCATTCATTTAAGGGCAGATTTTGTTTTGGTGTCCCTCTACAGTGGAGGGAATATCACTTGTCCAATACACAGTGTGAAAGAATAGACTAATAATGGTCAGTTGCATATAAATTCCTCAAGGAGAGGAATTACAGAAGTATTCTAGGATGAGCCTATCCATTTGTTCCTGAAACATCAACTCATGAATGTTACAGCCATTTAAAATTAAATCTGGTCCAGAATAGACATTTGCATGTTTTCAACTGACTGGTAGAAAGTTTAAATAGATTAAAATATGAAAATATCCTGGGTTTTGTCTGAAAATTAAAGCACGGGAACATTAACTTTTCAGGATATATAACTGAGAAATATCAAGTTTTAGGCTTGCTTACTAGTCAATAAATCATCACCTAGTACTATTCAGCTTAGGCTAACATGATATGCTGTTGGTCCATGATGCCTACTATGGGAACCAGTTTGGGGTGTTTGTCCATTCAGCAACAATTATAGGAGTAGAACCTTTTAGGTAAGCTTTGAAAGAAAGAAAAATATCTAAATACAGATTGAAAATCAAAATAACCTATGTCTAAGCAAGAAGTATGAGCTAAAGTTTTATTGCAATATACTACCTTGAGTGCCTAGCCAGACTAACATGTTCTACATGCTTGAGATCCCCTTCAGAAGTGACTAAACCAATATCCCACGGTGGAAAACAAAGTCACTCACACATGCACACAATTTGTGAATTCCAAATACGCAAATTTGCTGCTAAAATAAGCTGAGAAGTCTGTATATTAGTGCAGTTCAGTAAGTAGCCCCAGAGCTGGATCTGTCAGGCAGCTTGCTCCCATCCAGTCCATTGCCTTCACCCCAGAATGCTGCCTCCTTTCTGAACTTGCTTTAAGCACGTGCAGCTGAGCTGAAAATGCTTGTCTCTCTACACTAGGAAAGGAGATTATTCTCCACCCTTCTCTTGCTGAAACCTGGATCCTATGCCAAGCTGCAGTAGATGAGATGTTCATCCCTCTCCACAGAGCCACCAGGGACTGCTGAGCTCCATGTCAGACGCTAACAAGCCCTTTCAGCAGCTAATGCATGCATGGATGGAAAGAGAAAAGAAACTTGTTGCTGCTTCAGGGTTTAAGTAGAAACTGCCCAGCCTGGGAAGATGGTAAGGTGGGACCTGTCCTTTAACTGTAGTTACTGATGTTTGAACATCTTGGTAAAATAAGGCAACAGCAGCAGATGCATGCAGGCATCTGAGTGCAAAAATCGCTTGCGTTGTGATTGCAAGCTACTAAGCTGAGTAAAATCCACACAAGCCTATGCTATCTTCACCCCCAGCAGATGCATTGTTCCCTTTGCCTAAAAAAAATTAAAAAATAAAAAAATCTGTAAGAAATCAGTGTTAAGTTTACATGTACACAATAGAAATATTTCACCATTTTTTGCAAGTATGGGTGATGCCTTAGGGACTGAATGGTTTTATTTATGAAATTCCAAAGTTAAAAATTCATTAAGAAAATATAGTCTGTTCATATGAGACTAAATAAAGCAGACATATTTTATTTCCCATCCAGTGTCGCCAAATCAGCTTCAAATGGGAAACACTTTTCCTATCTTCTGTTTTATAACAGGCTACTTCCTGTTAACCATCATGTTAAGGTGTTATTTCTCACCCTCTTCTTACAACTTCCTAGCACCTCAAAAAAAAAACCCTTAAAAATATAAATCTAATGCCTGGGTACAGAAAGGCAGTGGCTGAGAATGGACTTAGAGGGGTGGCAAGTATAGGCTTTCGTGTTCACACCAAGGAGAATCTGAAAGTTGAAGAACAGGAGAAAAGAGAATAAATGACTATGCCACGATAGCAAAAAACTCCTCACTTGCCGACCCAGGCACCCTAACCCTAACCCTACACTACCATCCCAAAAAGGCAGATACATATACTGCAGGACATTGCCTGAGGAGGTCTCCAAGTCAGGTCCTGCTATCCACAGCAGTAAATTCTTTAAAAACAATGCCATTTCAAAGTCAATCTGCCAGGTTGAGGGCAGCATAGGTCTAATATGACTATAGCTGTTCCAGCCAGTGAGCAATTGCACTGCTCCATCCCAAACAAGCTACAGCTAATGGTAAATACCACTGGTGTTCTTGCAGAGCCACAGGGCACAGCTTCCATCATCATGATGGCCTGCATCTTATATTTTCAAGGACATCGTGGACTGCTTAAGAGTGAACATTTATAGGTTTAAAGAAAAAAATTAATCCAAACTGTTTGAAGTCTAGATGAGCTTCATTTCTGCAAAGACTGGAATGGAACTATAAATTTCTGTCTGTTAGAGTGCTGCTTTGAAAACCAGCACAGGCCATCTAACCTGCCCAGAAAATCCTGTGTCTAGAGTGTGTATAATCAGTCTTAAAACCAGTTTAACTGAATGGAATTACAAAGAAAGAAACTACTGATCTAAGGTCACCTATCCGAGTGAATGTATTGCCAGTTCAACAGAAAAAGCTATTCCCTGAGCAATGTTAGTTCTAGTCCTAAAATTAAGAGCTTTTTGGGACTTAGAATGCTGTTGCTTTCGTTGGATGTTAAGCGGATGAACCAAAAAAGATAAACTAAATGAATCTCAGATTTCCCAAGAGATGGCTGCTTACTTAACAACGTGCTACATTTAGAAGTGGTATCAGCAAGAAGCCTCATTATATATTGGGATGCTGCATATAGCAAACAGAAAAGGAGAGAAAATAGGTCCTGGAACAATGCTATACAAAAACTCTCACTAATGACACCGTTGAGTTGGATGCCACTCCAAATGACTAATTCCAATTTTCTATAAATAACTTTATCACATATTGGCCTCTGAAGAAAAGAATTCTTCACAAGAATATGCCACAATCTTGATCTGTCAAGCCATCACAGAATCACAGAAGGGTTGAGGTTAGAAGGAACCTCTGGAAGTCATCTGGTATAACCACCCCTCTCTCAAACAGGCCATGCAGAGCCTAGAACTATGTCAAGTTGGATTTTCTGTATCTCCTAAGAGGGAGACTCCACAACCTTTCTGGTCACCTTCAGAATAAAAAAGGTGTGTCCTGAGGTCCAGAGGGAACCTCCTGTTTCAGGTTATGCCTGTTGCCTCTTGTCCTGTCACTGGGCACCTCTGAAACAGCCAGGCTCTGTCTTCTTCATACTCTTTGTTCAGGTCTTTACCCTGATGAGATTTCCCCTTGAGCCTTCTCTTCTCTTGGCTGAACAGTCACAGCTGCCTCAGCCTCTCCTCATAGAAGGGATGCTCCAGTCCCTTAATAATTTTCAAGGTCTTTTGTTGGACTTTCTTCACTATGTCCCTGTCTCTTGCAGTCAGACACCACTGTATGATGCTTTTAATGCATTGTCCAGAAGGAAAATGTCTGTAAAGCTAGAAACTGAGTGCCATCCTAAAAGAAAGCCTGAGCAGGTGCTCTGGGTTTTACCGATAAGAAGATAAATAAAAGCAAGATATAGTTGTCCTTCTTTTGCAAAAAAAAACCAAAAAAAAATCCCAAAACCAACCAACCAAACAAAAAAACAAAAAACAAAAAAACAAACCAAAAAACCCAAAAAAGCAGCAAGCTGTAGCATACACTTACAGACTTCTTAAAAAGACAGCCTCAGGGATGAAAATATTAATGAGGACTGCAGCTATAGGAAAGGAACATAATAAACACATAGCAAACAGCTACACTAAAAAGGAGCAATGGGACTCTTTAAAGACTAAAAAAACCCAGAAGGAAATCCCCCCAAAAAATGGAAGAAAAACCAGAGTTCACCGTTCATATGAAGGAAAAAACAGGTAGAGATAACGTCAGAAAGGTAAAGAGGCAAAATAGCATACAACCAGCGAGGCTGCTCTAAGTACATCAGGAACAAGAGGAAGATTTTATCTCAGTTAATTAACAGGTCCATTAATCAAGGGGGAGGGAGAGACTACAAAGAGACTAAAGTATTCAAAACCTCCTCATTATTAAAAAGTCAGTTATAACTACGTACTTAAATTACCCTTAACAATGGAAAAGAAATACAGCTCAAAAATACAGAAATATTTAGTTAAGTTAGATTTATTCATGTCAAAAGGATGATAACATTTACCAGTGTATTACTTAGGAACAAGCTGGAAAATACTGTGGGAAACCCAACAAGCATTAGTTCTGGGGAAGAACCAAATAGTGTCTAGTCTTTGAAAAGTGGGAAGAAAACCAGTTATGGACAAGTCAATTTGATTGCCTGGAATGCTAAATTACTAAATAAACAGCTATATGACACCTTCCCACAAGTCCAAACCCCCAAAGATACAGACTTGTCAAGAATAAGGAGAAGTCCAAGCAATTTAATTTCCTTCTTGACCTCATGGGTGGGAGTGAGGGGAGAAAGAAAGGAAAATGGGAGCAGAAGAGGTGATGTCAAGTGTTGTGCTTTGTTAAGCCTGTTGACAATGTTCCTTTAAATCACTATTGGACTGATCAATTTGTTGAGAACATCCATCTAAAAACATAGCTATTAGTCATGCAGTAGAAACCAATGTGTTTTAAGTAGGATCCCTATGGAGAAGTCTTTCCTGGACTTAGGTGCATTCAATATGTTCAGCAATTACCCTGACAGAATTGGAGAATGCATCTAAAACTTGTGTGTGCCTTTGGATTGGGGGAGCAGCAAGCTGTGTAGAGAACAAGATTAGAATTAGCAATGAGCTTGCTAAATTTCAGAGACAGCCCCCTATCAGTAACAGAACGAAGACAAGCCAAAGCACTTCACTGCAGAACAAGAACGCCAAAAGCAGAACATTAAAATTATATAAGAATATAATAGACATGTGAAATCATATTTCTACTGGAGCAAGTCATATATATGTGAGCATGAGTTAGACAATAGTGCATGTCAACTCAGGAACAGTATTTTCTAACATACTTTTTATGAAAGGAGCCATCTCCTGATGAAAGAAAAATCTTGTTTTCATTAATATGTCAGTAAGGTCCCACTGAAATCTATCAAACACCCGCTAATAAATAATATGTAGGTTTTGAATATATTAAAAAAGCTTTAACATTTAATTTAAAAATATTAAGACAACATGTTCAAGTGATAAACAAGTCTCAACGACTATTTTCATCTTCCTTTGTTTTCAATGCTCCAGCACCATCACGACTGGTTTTCATTACTGAAACAATGAAGCTTTACAATATATTAGTGAAATAAACAGCTCCCATGCATTAATTATTAAATCTGTCTCTGCTCCAATTCCTCAGCAATACTCATGCATATTTCACATAATTTGTCATCAATAGTCTTAACTGTGGAGGAACAGGAGGGAGGGGTATTTGCCAAACAAGGTGGTTTTTTCCCCTGCACTTACAGCAATTTAATATGTATTTTGCTTTTGTTTTTAAAATGTAAACAATTCTAGAAAGGTCAGCAAATGTAAGAGAAGTTCTTTGCATTTATCGTCATGTTTTATGTAAATAACTGCTTCGTTATCTTGTAGGACAAGTTGCTGAGCCTGTTAATTTTATATGAAGGATTCACATTGCTATGATATTGTAATAAAACACAGTTTCTATTTTATTTTAAGCCAAATTGATTCAATGAAAAGCTTGAAAAATTCTACAGGCTTTCTTCTCTCTTTTGCCATAAACACCAACAGTTGAATCCAAGGGGCTCCCTTTCATGTAGATAGGGTGATGTTTTAAGGTAAGGTGGTCTCTGAACATACATTAATGCTGACATTAGAAATCCACAAAATCATCTAGAATGACATTACTGATCTCCCTTTCATTTCATAGAAATAAGTCATTTTTGCATAGCTGTAAGCACATGTGTTCTGGCTTGTGTCTTTATCCTTATCTTTGGACAAATACCAGATCAAAACAACCAAGTTTACATATTTACAAATACATAACAGATATAAGTCAGTCTACATGACTAAAAATTCAAGTGATGAGTTAGATGTAAATTCAGCAACAAATCCAAAATGACAAAAGAAAGCAGGATGACATTAAATCAACTTCTTAGTGCACAACATTTGTCTGTGTGTGCTGACAATGTCATCGAAGATGTACTACAAGAACTCCTAAACCAAAAAAGCTGACTTTCTCATCTACAAACTATCCTCACAAGTGAGCTCAACCTAGAATGTAATAAAAACCCATAAAAGCACCCCACATCCCTCTACCCCTCAAAACACAACTCAACAGAAATCTTTGAGCCTTTTCAGAGGAACTAGCAGGAAACAAGCTTGCATTCCACAAATGCTTGGATGAAGGGTGAAATCTACCTGTGAAATTTCCTCATGATACATGGAGATAAATTCAGAACTTTTAAAGACTATCATAGGAAAGGAAACATAATTAAAAAAACAACCAACCAACCAAAAAAACCCTCTTCTCACCATGTAATGACATTTGCTTCCCATGGGGATGGAGACCATGGTTGAAGAATTTGTTACTGCTCACTCAGAACCAGCTTGAATGCTCATCTCCACATCTCCAGATTGTTTTCATCACTGGAGTTTCCAAACACAAGTTAAAAGAAAAATATCCCACATCTACTGATACTCCATTCCTCTTTCAGATGCTCCTACCCCCCATATCTTTTTCTTCACATATCCAAACAGGTATTTCCACGAAGCCCTCAACTTTTTGATTTTAGCTTTTTCACAACCTCCCTCTTTTTCCTTTTTAATCAATGCTTATAGATCTTTGAAAGAAAAATTGTCACTCATGTCACAATGCAAATGAAGTACTACACTACAGTTTCTGTGCAGATGTTTTCTTTCCTTCATATTTCAGCATTGTAGCTAAACCTGACACACAGAAAAGTCAATTAAGCATCCTAATAGCATTAGCTAAAGCCACTGCATACAAAATTGCTCACAATTTATTTGAAGTATTTGTACAGCAATTACTCACGAGATACTGCACTTAGTTGGGATTTCCTGTTCAACTTGATCTGATTACAAGAAGTATTTTGTAATCAGGGCAATCTGAAAGCACTTCATAGAAGTAATGATGTGTACATGTTAAATCTAATTTGGGAGCCTGAAAAGCTACATTTGTTAACCACCTCTTTGACTTGAAGTCTTGTATCTAAGGCAGCCATTTTGAGAAAAGGTGCTCTAAGCACGTTCCTCTCAAAATATTTGCAACGTAGTCACAGGCTAATTCTGATCCTCCACCAACAGCAGCAGCAATTACTTTATCTAGTCATTAGTATTTTTCTGCTCCAAAGACTGTGTAAGTGTGGATACACTATGGGGAAACACTCCACCAAAGAACACTATTTGTCAGTGAAATGGAAAAAGCACACCATGGAAACTCGTGCATCCGTGATTCCGGGAAAAATCTGACGCTATCAGATGAGGTACAAATGGATATTTTCCTGTGACTCACACTAAATGTCACTCAGATGCAAGAGTCAACACGCCTTGCAGAGATGCTCTGCATTCTCAGTCTTCACAGTGTGATTAGGAACAATACCAATTCACAAATTCTAACACAAATACCACAGAAGTCTGTACCACAGAAACATGTATATTAGTTCTTTCTGTGACCATACAAAGTAAGTCCAGGACAGGAGCCTAGCAGAAGCAGCACGTGCTTCCTGAAGGCAAACAGAATTGGGGTCCAGAAGGCAATGGTTAGCTAAACCATCACTAAATGTGCTTAAGTCATGAAGAACTGCTTGCTGAGGAAGTAATATGCAGATATAAGCATTTGTCTTTTAATAAGACAGATCGTGTAAGATGATGATTTTTCTAATTTCAGAGAGAGGTGCCCAACATAATTAAGTAGGCATGGGAAATAACATTACAAAGGAAAAATTTTAAGAGTTTTATTAATGTGTTTGGAAACAAACGCTCAGTTTCACAAAGTGGTGTGCCCTAGGGACCAAGTAACATCACAGTTACTTGTTATGTACAGTGTCCTTCATTGTGTTATATATACTTTAGTGATCTCCATGTCTCTCTGTCACAAACAAGTCAGCATTCTCATCTGTTCTGGTCCTCATACCCAGAAGTACTTTCTATGCCCATGTAACTCCATCCACACCCCCGGCCTCTTTTGAACCTCCCCTGCAGTAAGAACAACCCCTGATGGGTGGAACATATTAGATCCTCTTAGAACTCACCCTTTAGTTTAGTTTAATCTGAGATGAGCCCAGCACCTGGGATCACAGCCCAAGATGCTCAGCACTTTGTCCAGCTGAGTCTTTAAAGCCTCCAGTGATGAAGACTGCACAGCTTCTTTGGGCAGCCTGGTCCAGACCTTGACCACAGTCACAGTGACAACTTTAATTTTTCTTTTATTTGGCAAATCTAGCCCTCCTCATTTCCAGTTCATTACCACTGTCTCTCATCCTGGGTCTGTGCACCTCCACACAAAGCTTGGCTCTGCCCTCTCAGGCACAGGACATTGGGGCTTTCCAAGGCTGCCAGATGACCAACTCATGGAAAGTGAGGACCAGGACAAGGTCCTTTTCAGAACAGTCTTTCTGATCCACAACAGCATTAATACACCTGCTATTTATGGCCTAATTATGGGTGTGATTTTACAACTGCATAGACAATAAACTACAGGAACTAAATGGCATAATTTTACACCAGTAGAATTAAGCCAGTTCAAAATCCTGCAAGGATACCCATCCGAGCTCAGATATATATTCTTCAGACTAGCCTATGTTTGGTAGTACACAGGACAGTCTGTTTTAAAAGCAGATGATTTACTAATATAGAAATCTTTAAACAGGTTTAAATATTGCCACTTATGCATGCCAAAGAGTACTCCAGCAAAAAGAAGTTGTACTTTAAAAAAAAAAAACACAACAAAATAAACCCTACCACCACATTGTTGCTCTCACCCAAATAGTAAATACACTTCATGCTATAAACATGAACTCTTCTGTTCTACCATGCATCACTTTTTGTACGAGCTTTGCCAGAGAATGGACACACTTCTCACAAAGTAGAGCCGATTCTGAACACTGTGGATGACAAACCAGATCACAAGAAAAATTATGTTGAACACTTCTTCAGACAGAGAGGGACCTGGGAGTCTGGATTGACAGAAAGCTGAACATGAGCCAACAGTGTGCCCAGGTAGCCAAGAAGGCCAATGGCATCCTGGCCTGTATCAGGAACAGCGTGGCCAGCAGGTCCAAGGAAGTGATTCTGCCCCTGTACTCAGCCCTGGTGAGGCCACACCTCGAGTCCTGTGTCCAGTTCTGGGCCCCTCAGTTCAGGAAGGAGATTGAGGTCCTGGAGCAGGTCCAAAGGAGGGCAACCAGGCTGGTGAAGGGACTTGAGCACAGATCCTATGAGGAGAGGCTGAGGGAGCTGGGGCTGTTCAGCCTGGAGAAGAGGAGGCTCAGGGGAGACCTCATCACTCTCTACAACTCCCTGAAAGGAGGGTGTAGCCAGGGGGGGGTTGGTCTCTTTTCCCAGGCAACTCTCAGCAAGACAAGAGGGCACGGTCTCAAGTTGTGCTGGGGGAGGTTTAGGTTGGATATTAGAAAGAATTTCTTTACAGAGAGGGTGATCAGACATTGGAATGGGCTGCCCCGGGAAGTAGTGGATTCTCCGTCCCTGGAGATATTTAAAAAGAGACTGGATGTGGCACTCAGTGCCATGGTCTGGTAACTGCAGCGGGAGTGGATCAAGGGTTGGACCTGATGATCTCAGAGGCCCCTTCCAACTCAGCCAATTCTATGATTCTATGATTCTGCCAGCAGGGCAGCTCTTCACGTGAGCTGAGACAAACAAGGTTTCAGACACTTGCTGACTCTTCAACTAATGTTTATGTCATTCTGCAGCAGGCCTCAGTGTCAAAATGGTTAAAATACCATGGCTTGGTGTGCACTGCCACTTCCCAGCACAGCCAGGACTTTGGCTTGCAAAGCCACAGATCACATTGCCTAGGGAAGGGACTGCAAGCACTGCCAAAGCAGCTCTGGTGGCTGAAAACAAAGCTCTTCAGACCCTGGAACACCAGCACGGGAGGGTCATGGAAAAACCATCAAGTTTGGCCAGCTCCATCCCTCCAAACTGAGTGCTGTGGGATGCTCTCCTGTGCTTGCAAGAACATGGTCATCAGTGGATGGTCATCACCTCACTGCTCCAGTGAGTCTCCAAGAAGCAGCAGTCATCTGCTTCACACAGACCACACTCACACACTGGAGAAAGAAACAGGAAATACTGATCATTTTATAAAAAGGCACAAAATTCAAACTGGACAGGGAGCACTAGTTAGAAGGTAAAATACAACAGTAAGACTCATATGCTTCAGAGATGGCAGACTCAAAGCCCTCATATTCACCATGACTGTTCCTTTGCTTCACATCATACTACTTCAAAACTGTCTGCCTTCTACAAGTAAAATTAATAGATTTTGAACAACGCAGTTTCCAAATGCTATTTTTCTTTCTTTAGGGGGAAGGGTTTAACCGAAAAAAAAAAAAATTCTTTGGTTTCAGATGTATACTAAAAATCCAACACACCAGGGAAATCCTGTTTTCTTAATTCCAAAGGATTACCCTTAAAGTGGAGAAGAAACAAAAAACTGGTATCCTGACCATTGGCACCATTTAGCTACTGCTGATTCCTGGAAAGTCTCCAGTGCTCAGTGTGACCTCTCAGATTTAGACCATTAAATATGACATGGCTTATTATGTCAACTGAATTCATAGTACTGCAATTTCTTTTTTTCCCCCGTTTAAAGGAAACTGCTTTTATATCTTATGCTGACTGAAATATTTTTTTAAGTCCCTCATAGTTCCATTTATGAAACAAACCATAGCCATGCTTATGTAATTAGATTACAAAGGGCCATACTACACTAAATTCAGTATCTGTATCTACTTTCTACAGCATTTTTTGCAATGGTATCTAAGGATCAGGTGACTTTTTTTTCCCTCTTTTTGTGCTTACTTTTTACATATTTTGTGTATTTAATAAAAATATTGTGCATATTTGAATTAGTAACACTACAGGAAATGTATCCAATTCAATTCATACTGTTAGCACAAATATGCAAGGGGCAGAGCAGGTGCAGCTTATCACAAAATCTAAACACACTCTGCTTGCTTCTGGCCAGACTGTACAGCCATGCAGACCTGGAGGACCTTTTTCTTTACTCAAGTTTCAGTTGTGTGCTCTGCTAGAACTCATTTCTGTGGAAGAGCAATCAAGCAGAGTATCAGCAGCTACTTGAAACATGGGCCAAGACACTCAGGCTTGGTGCATCAGAACATGGATACAGTTTTCAGTGGTAAACTCCCCACTACATGACTCTTGTACCTCAGCAGCATCATCTATGAAATATCAAGTAACAGTAAAAAACAATGTAAAAAAACCAAAAAAAGCCACAGCAAAACAAAACAAAAGACGTGGAAGTGGGTACGGTATCTTATTTACTGAAAAGGCAATTTTTCCAAACTACAGAGCAAGTGCTTTGCTCTTGCCTCCCAGCCTCTGTCCCCAGACCATGCTCACTGTGAGAGCACTGCAAGGTGTATTTTTGCAATGGTGTTGTGTTCTTCTAAAAAGATCCGTAACTGAATGCTATACAACAGGCTTATAAACCGTTATGTCCAGATTTTGCACATTTAAGGTTACTATTGAGGGGTGGAATTAAAAATTGGAATTAACAAGAATGTCATTCATTAAAAAACAAGATTACAAAAAGCTACTTTTATTGGGCAAACCCTGGCTTTCCAAAGGAAAATACAGAGGACTCAATCTTTGTATGCATGTAACACATTTCCAAACCCATTCCAAGCCATGTCCTGTACCATATCCCTCCAACCCTCACTAGTTAGGTGGGTGACTTAACAAAGCAGAGTTTTTCACCACTCCTGATTAAGTTTCACATTTTTTAGTTATCTATCTTGGAAAAAAACCCCAAAAAACAAACAAACAAACAAAAAAAAACAGCGAAAAAAAATACCCACAACCAATCAACCAAAAAACTAACCAAACAACCAAACCAAAGGAAAAACAAAACACACACAAACAAACAAAAAACCCAAAACAACCAGGCAAACCAAGGTTGCACATAAAGTGTTTTCAAAGAAGAGGTATGTAGGGAGACAAGCTTTTTTTAATTTAAATTTGTTTGTCATCGTTTGAACAGGAGGCCTATTGCACTGACAAGGAATAAAATAAAGAAAAGCAGCTTCTGGATACTAAATTGTACCATTTGAAACTGCCTACCTGATGACCAGAGGCAGGTGACATTGCAAGGCTGAGCTAGAAGACACTTGACGAACAGCCCCAGGGAATAGAAAACTACTTATATTCAAAAATATTCCTTTTTAGCCAAGCAGTCACTTGATTGTTGCGATGTGATGTTACAGAGAGCTAAATGATTTTCTGTATTGCTACTTCGACTGGAAAATAAGCAGACAGGCACATCTTACAGACTGCCTGCACAGGAGCACAGGGACAAGCTCAGAAGGCTGTTTCTTCTCTCCTTTAGCATATTAGACAGAACAAGGGGACACATACTTTAGTTTCTAATATAAAATATATGCTACACTCAGAATGTGACAGTTCCTCTGCATGGCCTTTTTCTGGCTGTATCCCACAAATACACATTACACATACAGAGTTTTCTCTCCCTTTGACAACACTTGGCATAGGGGGTCCTCCAGCAAAAGAAACAAGAACACCACCAGTGTGGGCCCTCGTGCCTGAAGGTGCATTTTCAGAGACAGAGGAATTACATCTCTTCTTGCACCGCAGCACACCTAAGGATGCCTCTGACACACAACCTTGAGCACAAGATAATTTGCTCCTTGCTGTGCATCACCTCCGGCATTAGCACTGAAATAAATAAAGGTGTGCATTCACCTCCCACTGTCCTACTCATAGGGATCGTGGTAAATCCATAATATAATCTTGGAAAAAGTATGCAGACATCTTAAAACTTAATTTAAGTTGAAGTAGGTACTGTGTTTCAGGAAATGCCAAATTCATAGAATTGGTTATTTCAACTGAGGCCACTGATTGCAGCTTTGACTCAGGCAGGACTGCACACAACAATAGCAATAGTACACAAAAACCCTATTGTGTGACTGTAAATCATGCATCTCAATCACCAGCAAAAATAATGCCATTCCTATCAAGAAACTGACAGTTGCTCTAATTGTTTGAGAATTAATTTTATGATAAGGATGCTTACAGTTTTTCTAGCATTAGTGGAAGAACTACATGTGACTTAAACTAGTGTTTATGGTTGCCTGTGAAAAGTCAGGCTTGGATAGAAACTGCTGAAATCTGGAAATAAAAATTTCTACACTGAATTCAGATGCTACTGTAATCAATATTTTAAATTAGTCACGTTTTATGCTTACCATTTCATGCACATTCTTACTGTTTCCAGTGGGATAGCTCTTTTTCACAGTCACAGCAGAAGAGAAATACTGTAAACCATGATGACAGAGAAAACCATTTGACTACGAGACCCCAACACCTCCTGCAGCTTTGCTTAGGCTGCCTTCAGATCAGCTTGGGGCTCTATGTGAATCCTCTTCTTGGGTACTCAGCTATACCATGAGTCCATGCATTAAGATTCAGGTACCAAGACTCCTGTTTAAAGCAGATTGCATGAAATGTCCCTTTGCAAAGGTATCAGCAAGAGCTCAAATACTCAAGCAGTAGTAAATGCCTATATTAAAATATATTTCCACTCTTACTTCTATGATTTTCTCCCAGTACATCATTGAAACGCCTGAAACTTTTTGCCTTTTGTACTGAAGGCCCCAAAGTTTACCACAGAGCATATTGTAACCCTTGATAGACCTGAAATAGATGCTCTCTGCTTCACCCCTAATTAAATCTCTATTTATGTTTACTATAAGACTTGAAACTTGTGAACTGCCTTGGGAGTTTAGCTAGTTGTCCCTCCTGCCCTATGCTTCAAGATACTTGTACTTCAGCAGCAAGATACTTAGGATGATGAGAAGAAAGAAACAGCAGATCAAGCTGTGGACTCTTGATAAGGCAGATGCTGACATTAGCAATATAATTCTTAAAGAATGTTTTCTCTGAATGTTGAAGGACACTTATAAAAAATTTTATCAAGTCCTACCACACGACAATTTACCTACAAGTTCAACAAGTTACTTAGGAGGTTCACTCTAAATACACCTTTAAGGCTCCATCTTTCAAAAAAACAAGGATTATGCAAACTAACTACTTTGACAGCATCCAACACTCCTATTTTCTTTTGTTTGTTTTATAAGGAGTTGGCACTTATTTCATTTGGCCCCTCACATCTTGGCACTGAGGAGATGTTGCCCTTCCTGGTTAGGACACCCCAGTATCTCACCTTAAAAGCATAGCCTGATAAACAGGCACCTTACCCTCCTTTTAATACAAGAAGTCAGGTTAGAAGGAAGATTTGGAAAAAAAATAATGAAAAAAATACTTGCTTCAAGACAAGAAAATTACCCCAAACAACTGACATAGTAAGAGGAATAAACGAAGACAGCTGCCAGCAATAGAGCCTGTCAAAAGACTGTAGATATACTTTTATAATACCTCTAAAGGCATAGTGTGCCATTATACCTCAGCAGATGCTAAGAAATGCCAGAGCATCAACTGCAGAGATTAAAACTTGCTCTCTTCAAGAGCACCCTAAATACCATTGGGGGATAAGCTCAAATTCACAGCAACAGGCCCAGCTGGTGCACCCTAAAGAGAAATACCACCAGGACAGAGGGAGTGTAGAACCACCCACTGCCTTGATGGCTGGTAGCATTAGCTATATATCCTGCACCTGAGAGTGGCTGCTTCCTCACAGCTGCAGTTAAGACAAAAAGGGTTATTTCTGTCCTCCTGCATTTGCCTACCAACCTGAGTGACCTGTCACTTGGCCTCTCTCTTGGCTGAACCATTCTGGCCTCCTTGCTCCTACCATCTGTACCATCTGCATGGTGTTACACAAAAGAAAGAAAATAAGAGATGGTCTCACCGTATAAAATAATACACAGGAGAAATACTTATTTTTCAAAAGCTGTTAAATCTCTATGCACATTTGAAAAGAATGTTAATTTGGGGGGAGGGGTGCTCATGCTAAAAGCTTGAGGCTGATTTTTTACTGTCATTTGAAAGGATTCTTAAAAATCAAACATCGATTCAGAAAAAGAAAAAAACTCAGTGATAGGATCCTCTCTATGAGACTTTAAACAAAGGTTTCAATCTGTTTAATTATAAATGGCATAAATTACAAGGTTTTGTAAGTCAAAGTTCATTTTCAAAGATGAATCTTATCAATTTCAGATGCAATTAAACAGCACTTTTTTCATATGCTAGAAATAAGTAAACTAAAATTTGGCATGAAATTACAGCTCTTTTTGGGGAAAAAAAAAATCACTGTGTTTGAGCCTCTATATTTCCCCTAATGAAAGCTCTATTACATCATCTTTAAATCTAGACAGAGACAACCATGTGTTTCCCTCACACTTTTAATGTCATTCATGTGATGCTTTTACTTCTCTCACATTATGTAAGACATGCAAAAAATCCTTCAGTCTTTGCAGAGATCCAGGCTGATGTTTCTGCTCCAGTATTTTGGCTCAGATGACCATATGACTTTCAATAATTTATATTTAATACTGAAGATGATTCTTTCCACACATGTAGCAAAACTTAAAGTAGTAAAGGACTGTTCCCAGCAGAGATTTATTGTTGTCCAAATGTGATTGGATTTTAACAGAGCTCAGCTTCCCACTACAAGGACAGCCCTTGGGGCTGCTCTTGAGCTCCTCAGAAAAGGCAGCATATATATTTGTCATGACGTCCAGAGACAACTGCCCCTGGGGCAGCGTGTGGAAATCCTTTCACAACTACTCATCTGTATCCAACACCCATCCAAGAGCACCACACTAATGAGGAGGCAGAGACCACCACTGCTTCTAAAGTGATAGTGGGGACAAGCAGAGGAACTTTGAGTGATACTTGCTCTATGCAGCTGGACTCCAAAGCACAAGCCCATCTCTTTGGAGCAATTTCTGTGTACCAAAAAGCCGTGTGTCCTTATTCATCTAAGCAAATAAAGCCAATAGTTATTCTACAGAACATCCTGCTAGAGGGCAGCACATACACATAGTCCTAAAAGCCGGCAAGAAAATAACCATGGAAAAGGTAAAACTTGGTTATTAAAAAACATTTGAGCTTTATTCAGGTTTTAATCACCTTTGCTGGAGATTGCACCAAGGATATAAGCTGTTTCTTTATGATATACCATATGTTGCTAGACTGTACTAAGACTGATATGGTGGATCAGTATGAGAATCCAAGATGAGCAGATGAGCACTGAAAGGAAGACAGATGATAGCATCCAGCTCTCTCGCAACATGACATTATGAAAAGCAAGCAATTTTTGACACAGGTAGCAAAATCATTAACTGTCATTGGTAGGGGAATAGAAGATGAAAATACTAAGTTCCAAAAATAAACCAGCATAAAATAAACCAAAGAGATACTGTGAAGAAGTATCTCACTTATTTTTCACTCTACACAACACTTCCATTTTTTTCCTAATTTGCTTAAGTTCCTCAAATATCCTCAGCAAACAACTTACAGCATATAAATTATCTGAGAGCTGCTTACTTATCTGATTTGGGGTTTTTTGTAGCGCTTCTCTGCTCCCTTGCTGAAACCTTCTCTAAAATCAAGAGTGGAAATCTAAAAGATTTATTTATAATGTTATTGTATTGAATAGACCATTGCAGAATTGCCAGTGAAGTGTTCTGCAGACATTCTTGAAGACAAAACATTACTTCTCTCACTGCTCATGAAAAATGAAAGAAAGGCTCCATCAATACCACCAAGGTGTTCTGGCTCCTGATTTCAAGAGGATTTTGCATGTGTTCCATTTCAGGTGCAACCCTCTTTGCAGAAGCCTTTTCTGTTTGATAATAGTCCATACAGTTCTACATACATAATTTTCTTCTCAAAACAAGTAAATAGATATAGGGAGAGAGCTCTGCTGGGAAGCAAATCTTACATTTCCAGGAAATTTGGCTTACTGAAGTCAGTAATCAATTCTCCACACTGTATGCAATTACACTGTTCAGGTTATTTACTTGAAATAACTAGAACTATCAGTACAGTCTGTTTGGATGTTTTTAGAAGAATCATAGAACAGACATTGTGAAGTTGTAAAATATCAAGGAAACACAGTTTGTGCAATGATTTTTCAACTCTTTTTTTGTGGTGTGTGAATATAACTAGAGCAAGATGGACACTTGCCACTTCAAGAACGACTATGGAGCTTGGAAAGCAGAGGCAGAGGACACAAGAGGCCAGGTGATGACCTCCTTATTCTGCAGGTAAAGGGGAAGGCCTGGACAGGAGTGGAGGCACACTGGGAATTAAGAAGCTGGTGTTGCAAGCAGTGCTTTGGCTTTTGGGGCCAGGGATCCCTTTTTGAGGATGAAGAGCTGAGAGATGGAATCCATTCGACAAAGCAGGGTAAAATCACCTCTGCCAAAAGGCTTGGCAATCTCTGGTGCAGAGAATTTTAAGCTAGATACAAAAGGTGGCAGTGAAAACACCTTGCAGTTCAGCTACAGATGGGGGTAAAGGCGAGTCAGGCACACAGGTGAGAGTGATGGGAGCAAAAGAGCCCTCAGGACAGATAAAACAAGCTGAAAGGGAGCTATCTCACATGCCAGGATACAACTGCACACAACCTGGGTGTCACAGCTCTGCAAAGGATGGATATAAGCAAATGAGTTCAGCACATGTACTCCCAACCTCCTGCAGTCTTATTGCATATTCAAAGGGAAAAACTCAATTTTAAAGTATGAAAATGAGTAAGTTGGAAAGTGCACCTAGTGCTGTGCCTTTGCAAAGCGCTCAAGTTTGCACTCAGTTATCTTGATAAAGGCTCTCTTAGTATGCAGATCTTTGGAGCCAAATATTTATTCTTCAAATTCCCCATATTTAATTCACCCTAGCAGTCATGAAAGCTCATCCCGAAGTCTGACTTCATGCTGAACAGTTATCTCTTCTCCATTACTCACTATATTTTTGCCTTCAGGAGAATGTACTAATATACATGAATTTGCAAAGGCGTGCTATCCCCAACTTCTGATTCAGACTGAGGTGTTACTTCTGTGTTCATTAAATCCTTTTTTCTTTTTTCTTTCTTTTTAAATAAATTTTAATTAGTTATTATTAGTCTTCTGCTCTGGAATCTAAATGCCAGAATATACAAGTTGTATCAAAAATGTGATACAAGTGCTATGAAACATAAACAAAATCTAATGCCATAATAAAAAAGTCTGACATTCTACCCTGAAGGCAACCAAGCAAAGCAAGACTTTTAATGACAAAATTCTGTATTCTTTCTTCCTGAAGAATGCAATTATCCACACACTTTGATGAATTACTGGAAGTTTATGCATGGTGGAGGTAAGAAGATAAGTTTGGAAAATGGCTCAGTAAGTCTGTTCCAAAAGGAAAGCTCAGACAACCTGAAAGTTTTATCATGTCAGTCAGGGAAGAAGCACAGTATCACACTGTAGAAAGAATTCACACCCTTTTTGCTCAAACCAATATTGGCAGTTGAAGGAATCTTTTTCTAGAACTGGACAGTAGTAACTCAGTAGGCTTTCCTGGCAGGTATTATGAGCTCTGAGATGCCACCTAAGGTTCTTTGGGGTCCTTTGCTCCCTTGAACAGAAATGAAAATACCTTTTTTTTTTTTTTTTTCCTTTTGCAAAAGAACACTGGAAATGTGGGAGAAAGGATAACTCTGAATGAGCCCAGAAGTTTCATTAGGAAATGCTTTACATTTCAAGGTTTGCTTTTAGGGGGTGAAAGATAAGAAAGAGGAAGAGGAATATGCTTACATTTCAAGCTTTAAAAGTATTGATTCAATGGAATATCTAAATTTGGGGATTCTGAAGCATTCTGAACAGACATATGTGCTGTCAGCTGCAAACAACTCCCACAGCACTAAGAGTTGAATGCAGCACCATATGTTATGCCAAGATTACTGATTTCCATTAGATATGAAAGAAGATTTCCAATTTTAATCTTCATTTTAAATCATTATTTTGTTTGGCAGCCTAAACACAATGATGACAGACAGTACCTTGATCTGACCTCTGAGGGTACCTCTGTTACAGGTACATTCCCTCTCAGTTTCTTCCTCATTTTTTCAAGTCTGAAGGGGAAAATAAGAGAAACCTGAGACTGAGCAAGACCTAAGAATTTTGTTAGGCACGAAATCCAAACTCATTGATTCCTCTGTTTCCCTAAGAGAAAGCTATGATGGATAGTAGGCTGTGACTTGTGGCCTTTAAATTAATAGAAAAAGTTGAGACTGATTTAGCACAGATTTATCATATAAAGCAGGACAATCTTATGAAGGAGCTGGCTTCCCCATCCCTTCTCACATTCTGACTTTGGCAACAGGATGAGAGAGGAACAAGAAAACTGTCAACATTCATCTTTGTATCTCCACAGGGATGGGAAGAACCTGTAGAAGAGTGCAGCATCCCATGTTGGTTGACTAAAGGAACACCCTGTTTGCAGGCCCCATGAAATGCGATAAAAATTTAATCCCATTCTCAAACAAATGGCAGAGGAGGTGAAACAATGGTCGGAGGAGTTTATTCTGCTCCTGGTGTAGTGCAGTGGGATGCTGTCCTTGAATGGAGCAGTGTGAGAAGCTGCAATCCCTATTATCAGAGACAAGGTTAATGTCACCAGTCATATTGTCTGTTTTGTTTCTTAAGGGACACTGAGTTCCTTAAGCTGTTAAAATAAGGAACAAAAAATATCACACCAGGTGAAGCCTTTATAATGAATTTTTGCTTCAACAAGGTGCTTACAATGGAGAAAGCAAACACAAGAGTACCTAAGATCACAGCAAATGGGTTATGCTTTTAGAAAGAGCCATCTGTATAGAGGCTAAGCAGCAGCAGTGGTGTGCTGATGGAAGCAGTACAAGCAAGTAATGTTCCACTACACACCTGTGAAAAAAAAGGAAGAAGAGTTTTCCTGAAAAACCTCGGGCATGCTCAGTTTTTTTGGTTGTTTTGATCTATATAAGTGAAGAGGCTATCGTTCTCCAAGAATGGCTGTACAGCAGCTTTGTGAACACTGGACCTTCTCCCACAGCAAAACACCAAGCTGTTGATTAATTGTCCACAAGTCCATACACTGTACTTCAATGAATCCTTTTGGATCTATTCCCACATCTTCTGTGTCTTATTGTTTGGTTTAGTTTTGGTTTTTTTTTCCTAAGAGAAAGATCCCAAAAGTTTTTAGTGTGCATTACAGATAATGGCTCCAAGGTGCACAGAAAGCAGGTGGGAATGGCAGTGTATGTAGCAAAGCACTGGGAACAGAATGCCAAGGCAATGGTAATGTAAGCACTGGGTCTGACAAAGCTATTCCCTACTCCTACTTCAGTAACCACTCTGTCCTCCCTGTTTCCCCCATCTTTGATGTCTAAAGTTACCTCAAGCAAACAGACTTACCTAATTACTATTTGGTTTGTAACCATCCCAGATAATTCACGTAGTCTTCTAATGTTACCAGGTTAATAGCTTTCACTTTTCAGTCTCTTCACACTTCAAGGGGAATAGTTTCTGCTGTTGGATGATCTGTCTACCTAGTATAATTTTTCCTTCATTTAGCATAAGATTCAATAGATTCTCCAACTACAGTTTCATAGGAAATGTTCTTTCAATGTACATAGTCTGCATTTTGGTATGTCAAAACCAGCTGCAAAATAGTACATTTTCCTTACAGAAATTACGTAACACCTGCCAGGCAACAGAACATAGATATCTATGGTACTTATGGATTTAGTATTTGTTAAATTTTCTTTCCAGCTCCTCAGGGTGCCTCAGGTAGTAATACCCTGCCAGTGAAGCAGCAGGTTATGAAACATAATTGTACATTCCAGCCTACCTTTCAAATGAAAACACTTTGTAATACGGCTGGGGCATAACTCTTCTCTAAGTGGGGTCACTATCAAGGTCCTGTTTATAGCATAGCCAGGGTACTGTTAGCCAACATACAAGAGCTGGCAGTGCAAGGTCACACAGAGAGCACTGGGCTGTGAAGAGGCATTTATTCCATTTGCTTAATGTCATGCTGAGCTTCTGGTACCTACTGGAAAGTGGCATCCCCTTTTCGGTACAGCTTGTGCTAGCTCTACCACTGTGCAACTTAATTAGAGAGTAATTTTGCATGAAATAGCTCTTGCAGCTTAAGCAGGGCTGGAGCACAGAGGTAGGTCAGTAACTGCTGTGGCACTTGGAAAACCAGTGCTGACACAGCTACCATCAACCCCAAAATAATGCTGCTGGGGCAGCACCACACCTTCAGGTGGGAGTTGAATTA
This sequence comes from Heliangelus exortis, assembly GCF_036169615.1. NCBI lineage: Eukaryota > Metazoa > Chordata > Aves > Apodiformes > Trochilidae > Heliangelus > Heliangelus exortis. The sequence continues at coordinate 63,756,539 of NC_092423.1, forward strand.
TTCCATCATCATCAAGCAAAGAAGGGCTATTTATATTTAGCATGTCTCTTAATTGTTAGGCCATTAAGGTGCCTGCATGCACCTGACATCTCAGTTTGACATTTTTAGGGCAGGTGCCATTTTCCACACAAACATATGACAACTGTGTGTGTGTGTGTGTACACTGGAAAATATAATCCAAGACACATGTGGTCAAATTAGTAAAACTCCTTCTGCTTTTTCAGTGCAGTGAGAAAACTCCATGTTTTCTCAAACCCTGACCATCCCAGAGCAAAAAGCCAGGAGACTGTTTGTGGTTTTAAAATGGGTAATCTAGCTGGACTGTTTTATTGTGATCTCCATGGCAAGGTTTTGTGAAGAGATGAACAGCTTTTTCAGTGTCCTGGAAACACTGTATGGAGCTTTTCAGCTCTGGGTGTCTAAACCATATAGAAGCCACTTTGGTGATGGTGACTAAAAGGTACTGCATTGCAACAGCTCATTGGTAGCCTGTGTGAAAGGGGTTGGTTCCTGCTAGCCTGAAGGCCAGCTGCATCATGAAATCCATACCAACCACAAGAGAGACATCACAAACAGAACAAGTGAAGGAATGAAACAACCCTCCAGGCAGCTTCTTCAGGTCAGAACTGAGGCATCCCAGCAAGGAATTACACTGCCACTTCCCTTGTCTATGGAGAAAGTAGTCTCCTTTTCTAGGTTGGTGTTTTTGGACAAACACTCTGGTTTTGTTTTAAATAAAGCACATGCTGCATGCTACTTCCTGATTTTATCCAGGCAGAAAAGCATTCCCAGTGGTATCAGATGCAGTAATTTTATTAAAATCTTCTGGGAAGAATATGAGTGGAATATTTGTTTTACATAACATTTATATGCACATTTTCTAGCAGAGGTGACTATAGGATCAGACAACAAAAGCATTTCTGATTCTGATTCTCTCAACAGTGTCTGTTGACTCACACATGGAGGGGGATGGCTGTCAGATGTGTTTTTAAGAAAACTATCACTGTCATATCCCTTGTGAGGAGGACTAAAACTAAAATAATTATGATAATAATAATATTAACAACAATAATAATAATAGCAATAGCAGCAAAAAGAAGATGGGCTGACCCTGGGTTTTTATGCCAGGCTGTGATCCTAGACCCTTGAACTCTGAAGGGTCTGCTGAGATGCTAAATATGTGGGCAGTACAGATGTGACCAATTGATTTCAACAGCAAATCACTGAGCGCTTTGATTTTAGCAGCTGGAGACAAAACATGAAGCACACTAACACCCACTGTATCTTTGTAGTAAGATCTTCAAAGGACTCCAGCAGGTTAGGTCTGTTTTTTTTCTCTGCTTAGCTTAATTCTAGCGTTTCTTTAACCAGCCTGTACTTTTCTGAATGGTTTCCCAGCACATCAGTTAAAGACAGACACAAGGATGCTTTTCAAGCAGTCTGACCTAGTGCAAAATAGTCTATGATGCTAGATAATGCTCCTCAGTCAAGCTTTTGAACACTTCAAAAAGACAGACTTACCCCAACTTTCAATAATCACTCCAGACTAGAGCAGTGTGTCGAGTAAGTTCCACAGATTAATCTATTCTCTTTCCACCACTGCATTTCCCCTGTTTCCTAGTGACAGTTTTAGAGTATGGATATCCAGTCAAAAGGCCTCTGCTCCTTATACAACTGTAGCTTTTATCATCAACTAGGGTCTTGTCCTACCAGTCATCTCATTTTCACAGATTGTGTTTACTCTGTAGCATCAGATAGATGACACCCACATTTCCTCATTTCTATATTTAATCATATTTACTGCCACTTCAAGGTAAAAGAGTAATCTGGGAGAAAACACTTAGACTGTCTGAAGAGCAACAGATGTTACACTTGTACCTGGTGCATTCTGTGTAACACTTTGCCAGAAGTCAAAAGTCACAGCAAAAATTTGTTCTATTGCTTCTCAGTTATCACTGCAAACTGCTGGTGTTCTTGCCTAATTAAAGCAGGTGACTCAGTAAGTTCTCTTCCTCTGATTTCCAAGATGATGGTTCCTCACCTGGGTCAAGCAAGAGGAGCCTCAGGACTGCACTGGTTTGGTCTGTACCTAGTCAAGTATGATCAGAGGATGCACCCTCTATCTAGAAATAATTTTAGCAATCTTTGCTATGCTTCTGCAGGAAGGCAGTCAGCATAAGTACCTTCAAAACATACACTAAATGTTACTTGCCATAGCAAAACTGTTTTCTGTAGGTGAAAGTTTTAACTGAGCAATTACAATCAAAGATAGTGCAGAGAAGCAGCCAATCCCAGTAGAACAGTGGTCATCACTTATTTATAAACTGATCCTTTAAAATATTAGTTATACCACTATTTGTTAGTGGGAGAGAGGAAGGAAAAAAGAGAGATGAGACTGTATGTCTTCTGGAAATTCAGTTCCTTGACACACAAGGATGTACTGAAGTACCTACCAATTTCTCTCCATACAAATATGCCTTTGATTTGTTGCCCTGAGTAATCATTACTACTTTTCAAGATTTAAAAAAATATTCTGCTACTGCAAAACTTAAAACATAAGCATATTAAGACATCCCTCCCTCTGGGTCTGTGGTATTCTGTGACTACTGTTCACATCACAAGCACTTCATATCTTACTTTGTAAGAACTGTATACAAACCAATAATAAATGTCACTGTACTCTCTTCAGACCTAATATGGATACTAAGGAAAGGGAACTTGGCAGCCAGCAGCACTGATTTAATTCAGGCAGGATCGAGTTCCCTGGGGTTCCCTTGTCTGACTCGCTGTTTCTGCTCATATGAGCAGCCCTTTTTCTGTTATACACAGGATCACTCCATACTAGCATCTAATGTGAGGATAATTCCTAGTTATAAAAAAGAACAAACAGCATTTATTAAATGAACAAAGTTCCTTAACCAATGTGTTCCCTATTCTGCAATCTGCTGTGATTATTCACTTGTTCATTGATGTATATTTCATTACTTCAGAACAGGCTTCCTAGTCATGGTTTCAGACTAAGCTCCAGGCCAGAAAAACATTTATGCAAGTGAAGAACACAATTTTTAGGAGTCTGGCTAATCCTATGGAGATAGCTGAAACCGAGTCAGCTGCACCAGCAACATCTGCCCCCAACAAAGAGTAAGAATGAAACAGGGGAAAGAAAGTTCATTTGCTACTCTCAAACATTCGTGAAACACAGCCTGTTTTTGCAGTACTTAACAATCACACATTTTGCCAGGAAAGGAGGCTGAGCATTATTTGCCAGAAACTGTCTGCCTAAAAATAAAAGACGCAAAAAGGGAGTCTTACGACACTGATGAAGTGAGAAGAATCTCAGAGCTTTGAGCTAGATTCTTGATGGCAACAGAGAGTGCACTAAAATTAGCAAACGAGTAGGAGTAGTCAAGGCTGAAAAGTTTCTGAAGTGCTTTGATTGCCATTATCTTCATAGAAGCTCTCACTCAGGCTACCTGTTATGTGAGAAGGTTAATTAATTGGTGGAGCATCAGTGCCTTGAGCTGTAGTTGGGAAATGTCTACTTTTGGTTTGTACACCATCCAGTAGAGTAACCAAAACATCACTAAGAACAAAGTCTGTCATTTGTCTAAGTTAAGAAACTAAGTTAACAAAAAGACATCGTGCCATGTTAGAGCAAAGGTCAAAAGACACCTGGGAAATGTCTCTCTCAGCGATGTGTGGCAATGCACAGCTAAAGAGGTACACAGCACTAGGATTAAAAACCAAACAAAACCTAAATCAACTCAACCTTCACTAGGCAGACTAAAAAGGGGTGGTTGGGAAGAGTTAAAACCTCTTCAGGGACAGCCTGATCTGAATCTCTGTTCTCCAGAGAAATATTCATATTACTGCAAAACCTGAATTACTATGGTCAGCCAAATCCTTGACATGAGAAAGCCACCACTGAACATGTTTATGAAATCCTGGAGCAGGCCAATCTCAGAATTTGCCCTGAAAATTTATGTAGGCCAGAGAGAATGACACCAGAGCTTTGTTCTCTTGGCATTTTTAAAGACAAGACAAACCAATGTTAACACTATGGACACCAAGACTCACACTACCTGAAGTCTAGTGCCTGGCCCTCTTTTGAGGTCTATTTTTACCTAACCTGGGCAAAAGACATGGTTTGAATGTATTGAAGGAAGCTGGGATTCCATGGTGATAAGAGGTCTGAGGGGAAAAAAGCCAAGCAAATGGACTTGATATAAGGAGCACTGCAAGAATAAGAATACTAAAAAATTGCTTGTAGGCATTTTTATGTAGAAGGGCTGCAAAAATAAGCTTCCAGCTTTACTTAGCTGTATTAGGAATGTGGTCTTGAATAGCTCTTAGAGCAGCATAAGTAATCACTTGACAGATCAATAACATGGACTGTCATAAAACTGTTGTAAAATTGTTGTAGTTTAAAATTAGTACCCCATCTCTAAACACCAGCAATTTTACATCTGGAATAGGTATCTTCCTCTTACGTCCCTTTCTATGGCTGAAATTTTCACTTGAAGCTAAACATGCTATAACATTATGGTGACCATTTGAAGACCTGTGTAGTAGCTTCATCACCTTAGGGCTGTCACACAGCAACACCTGTCCTCCCTCAAGGCAAACGAGTGCATTTTCAACATTATCCTCTTTCACACAGTCCAGGAATAAAGAATCATACTGAGGGACCCAGACCTCGCATGCCATACAGCAGACTGCTGAGCAATGCCTGTTCACCTGCTCACAGATTTCAACAGAACAGAAGAAAGGTAATTTTGAGAGGATTATTATTTTAGATTGGCAGCATCAACCAAAGGTGAACTAGACAGGAATTTGACTTTCTTTTTGTTCTGTCTGGTTTCACTAGTTACAGCTAGTTTACAGCTTTCCACAGCCTTCATACACCAGTCCAAATTACCTTCTGGTACTCTACTGAAAAATGCCACAGGGCTTTTCTCTTTCCCTTTCATGACCTCACCTTTCCCTTACTTTAACAACGGATTCCCCTGTCCACAAGAATAAAAATGCTGCATAAAGTCAACAGGCCTGTAGACTTTTCAGGTGTACTTTTTCTCTGAACTGTTGTTACTTGGAAGTGTGATCACTGATGTCACTCACACTTTCTGCTCCCAAAAGAGAAGATGACCTCTGGGTGCACAAATCATGACACTCTGCTGAGCAGCTTTCATTTTGTGCCAGGCATGCCCTGGCTTCCAGGTTAGTTCTCAAGTATATTCATTGAAGTCTTCATCGCAGCAACGCTGGTACCTGGTCTTGTGTTTAAAGAGAGATAATTCATTTCTAAAATCAACTGATTAAAATCAGAAGTACTATATCACTGTCCTTACTCTTATCAATATCAACAGGATTACACAAGAAGATTTAGTAACATTATTATGCAATGTTCTAAGGCTTGAAACTGTACAAAAGATTTATGTTCCCAGTGCATCCCAATGTATCCTTAAATTTCACTTTGTCTTACTGCTAATATTTAACAAGCTCCTCTCTTGTCACTTAGAGACTTGCAGCACTTCCATTGTGGGAGCCCACCATGTAACATTCCTCACAGAATTCATAGCAACAACTTGAGTCATCCCCATTCTGGTGACTCACTCCTGCTACTTGATATACTTGATATATACTTGATACATACTTGATATATTTTAATTTTAAGTTGCACAAAATCATCTTGGTGACAGCAAGAAGCAGCTCTATGATTTGCTGGCATTTGCATCATTTTATCTCCCTTAGCATTTCTAAGAGCTCAAACAACTTCACTATGAGACAAATGTAATTAAAAAAGTAATTTCTATTAAAATTACGAATACAGACCCTCTACATTCATATGGAAAAAAAGCCTTCCCACCTGATGGTATCAAAACACTGCATACAAGAACAAGAAGTTCTGTCATCATAAGGGGTCTAAAGCTGATGCTTGAGCTCAGTTTTCAGAGAGCACCAACAACATAAGCTCTGCAGGGGCACTTTAAAATACTGCAGAAGAGCATTATAGTTTCTCCACTTAGGACAAGTGCTGCTGCATCCTTGCTTGGTATCTTCAGGGCAAAACAGGAAAATACATGGTAAATACATGGAACTGACATCTAAGCCCCTTCGTTCCCGTATCAGGGAGAAGAGAGCACCTTCCCAACTTTCAGCACTTACCAAAGATTTGGTTTTGGTGACACCATGTCTTTTCCCCTATCTGAGACCAAGATAAACAAACTAAGTGTTCCTCTGATGGCAGAGAGGTTCCTTAATCATCAGGGGCTGAAAGATGCATTGAAGTAGCTAGATGCCTGGCTCTACCTCCTTTCTGCCTCCTCCACAGGCAGAAGGGATGAGCACAAGGTATTGCAGTTCTTAAACATGCCCGGTGTAATGGCAGGAGTGGGTGCTTGGATCAACTCAGATGGGCTGGCTTGAGAAGCCAGATGCCAGGCTCAAGAGGCCCACCCAGAAATAAGCAGTGAAAGAACTAGGCACAAGGGCAGCTGTGAGCACTCAGGAGAGGCAGGTGCTTTTAGTACCCTGAAACCTAATTCCATGCAACTTGGTGGTCGCTGGCCAATATCCATGCACTTGACAACCCCACACATACTCCATCATAACTCCGTTTTATTCCTCCGTGCTGTATTCTGGCACGGAGATGTATGGCCTAGTGTTGGTCTCTGAGGATAATTTTGGCTCCTGGTACAAGACTAGTGGGAATGGACACCTTGCTCTGCCACCATACCAAGAGTTGACAGGGGGAAGGGGCCATGAGCCGATGGGAAGCATCTGCTTGTGAGGTTCTAGAAGATAGCAGGAGTTACATTTAAGATCATGGGAAACCTGATGGACTGGGACCCTTCATGCTTGCAAAAGGAAAAGATATTTAGGAGGGCACGTTGTGTGCTTGAGTCAGTAGTGATGTGGATCTCAAGCAAAAGACCTTGAGTTTCAGTGCACAGATGGTGATGGTAAGAGACCATTTCTGAAGTGCTGTGTCCAGTTCTAGCGTTTGCAAGTTCTGGGTTTTGGAAGACAGACATGGACATACTGGAGTGAGATGAGCAGAACAAAGGGCTTTGAGATCTTTAATCTGAAGAGAGATTGAGACAGCTGGAATCATTCAGCCTGGAGAAGAGAAGGCTCAGGGGAATATCCTCAACAGATAAAAATATCTTTTGGCAGGGTGTAAAAAGAAGGATCCGGGCTCTTCTCAGTAATATTCAGTGAACACACAAGAGGGAATGGGAACAAACTGAGATACAAAAATTCCACTTGAATGTAAAAAAAAAAAAACAAAAACACTTTTACAGTGAAAGAAGTCAAACAATGGAGCAAGTTGCCCAGAGATGTTGTGGAGTGTCCACCAACATATTCAAAACCCAACTGGACACAGCCCTGAGAAATGTGCAACCACCATCAGCTTCTCAGCAAGAGTCTTCCAGCTCCTGATAAACAGTCAATGTCTCTCCCAAGTTGGGTAGCTCCCACTAATTCATAATTTTCAGCTTTTAAGATCTCATGGCTTGACAAAGGTTTTCTTAAATTCCAGAAACAAACATAAAAATATTTAAATGAAACACTGAAGATCATTTGGGTTTGGTCATTAGCTGGCATTGCATACTGTACATGAATACTACTGGGAATACTATGTGATTTATTTTTAAAAAGGCTGGAGAGCTGAGACTTTCAGTAGATGGAGGATGTGTTTACTTTGGTTCTGTAGCCTTCCTCCTAGGCAAAAATGAACAATCGCTGATTTCAATAAACAGTTTATCCTTTCCAGGGGTTTTTCCCTTACCTCAACATTGCCCTAAGAACACAGTAATCCTAAGGCTTTCCTTTCTCTTGCTGTATAGATCTAAATAGTGATGATGAAGCTAGAGGACTGGGGAACTAATGGTTCCTATTTTTAAGTTATTAACCCTATTGCTCTTATAACTCTGTTTTAATGATGGTGTTAAAAGATAAATTTAACAAAGCACAACACATGAAGACGTGAAGGGAAATTACCACTTTCAAATGTTGACAAGCTTGGGCCAGAACATACCTGTGTGCACATGTAAGAGGACAAGACAAGCCCAGAGAAAGAAAAAGCAAGAGGTGAGGAAGTAGTAGAGAAGGAGAGTTTATAGTTGCAGTTTTCAAACTGGCAGTTCCCACATCATTAGCAGAGCACTTATCACAGGACTACTAAAACTGCAGAAAACTGCCTTGTGTGTGTGTAGACAAAGCCCATTACTCCCATTGGCAGCAGTATCTGGGCAAACTGAGTTTAGGGACCTCTGCTAATGCTGAAGGGCATGAGTGCTTCTCATCCTTCCCCTCAGCAGAGAGGAGGAAGTGATATGCAGCATTATAGGAGGCCCCTCTGCACACACAAGCACTCAGGTCAGTGACCTGCCTTCAGGAGGCAGCTTGCTCGGTGGGAGTAAAAGAACAGTGCCCACAGAGAGAGTTTTTAAAAGCACTGCGAGCACATGTCCCACATTACTCTAGCACTGAAAAAAGAGCTAGGTTGACAATTATTCCTATTCTGGACAGCATGCCTGCAGTACATTTCTAAATAACATCACATCAACCCTGCCAGTTATACGCAGCTAAACGCATATGAATAAAAATATGATTTACCTACACGGCAGACTACTTACATAAAACACTAATTTGAGATAATTTATTTTTTTAAGCCTCTAACCTTACAAGGCTGACATACTGAGTCTGACATCCTATTACAACTTGTTTCTGAATGCAGTAATCATTGACCCAGCTGACACTACCGAAGTTTCGTTTGGCAGGCTCATGCCTACCACTGGAAACCATGAACTAGAAAATCATCCCATAAGTAATATAAAGAAAGTAATGGTATGCATTCAGCAGCACATTACTACAATAAAGTATACCCAGAAGCTAAAATTATGGTTTGGTGAATATTGTAAAACAAACACAAGTAGCATTTTTAGCCAGCAAATTAAATGAATGCCTTAAGAACTGTTTTTCAAGCTTTATATTGCATGGTTATTGTTTTAACTTGTATTTGTGAAGGAGAGATTTTTATGATGGTTGAAACCTTGCTGCTGAAATCCTTAACTACATTGGGACAGACCACCCACAATTATCTGTTGTAAGAACACTCTTTGGGTCTCAGTTCACCAAAATACGTAAGTATCAACAAGCTTTTAAACTCATATTTAAGATTTTGTTGCTTTAACTAGGACAGTCAGTGGTTGCAAGCAGTAAGTCTGAGTGAGGATATGGCATTTCTGGTTTAAAAGCTGCAGAACAGCTTGGAAATGTACTAAATTGCAACTGTGTGCTGAATTTGCTTGAAAATGCAAACCACCCTCCTGAGTTCGATCAGAAAAAAGCCAGCATTTGAGTGCTTTTTATTTGAATTTCCACATGGAAAGAACTAAAATTGAAAGGGTGTTGAGTTTTTGTTGGGGCTATTTTGGGGCTTTTTTTTTGCTTTATGGGTTTGTTTGTTTTGACATTTCCAGCAACCAAAATTAGGAAACATTTAGGAAATCTGACAAGTTGTTTTCTTGAAAAGGTGTAAAACACACAAGGACACTCATCACTACCCAGCAACTGAAGAAGGACACTGAGAAAAGAACAAAAAAGTAACTCAAGCAAGCACAGAAACTCTTTTCAAGCTTTATGGAGAGCAGAGCCAATGACAGCAAACATACAGATGACCCATGAAACAGCTCTGAAATACATCTAAAAAACAGGACAACAATGAACTCACACCCATCTATGGTCAGAAAATGTCATCACAGCTGACATTCACCACAGGTTGAGCTAGAGCTAGAGGCAGTGCCACTGGTGACTTAGACAGCATAGGATACTTTTGGCAGGAGGGACACAGGATACCTAAGAACATTAATTTTCTCATCCACTTTTCCTCTATCAACCTGTAGTCTAACTCAGGATTAAAACTGAGCTCTAAAAAGCAGCTGATAGAAGAAAAGTGAGGGGTGCATAGAAACCAGCTGTATTCTATATTCTTTTAGATAGAGGAAAAAATAAAAGGAGGAATTCAAAGATATTTTTGGACATCTAACAGGCATTAAAAACTAAATCTAAAGAGATGTAACTGTATCTAAGGCAGTCAACAGTCATTTCACAAGAGATGCATCTGCTTTTTCTTCAGAGAACTGGCTCGTAAAATAGCACAATGCTTCAGGAAACCACACAAGGATATCACATCAATTTTTAAATGACTACAGGCAAATTCATGTTTTACCACACGGAAAGCTCTGTCAGAAAATATTCAAGTTGATATTTTCAGAGCTTAGTGTTAGTAGGAATTATCAGCAATGCACAGTACCTCAAACATTCAATTACACTAAATGTATGACTCTTTTAGTTGATTGAATAGCCACACAGGCATTCATCACAGAATCACCGGTTTCCCACACCTGCAACACTTAGTGGTACCTAAATTGTTTACATTTAGTAACTTCGAAAAGTACTTCTTTTATAAAAAGAGCTTCCCCCTCAGATCTCTGTAAAAGAATGATGCTATTTTCAATTGTCAATGTGTCCAGATCTGACTCATTCTACACAATCAAAATTATTAAATAGAAGGCATCTGGCTTTAGTACTGATTTCCAGAATGCAACCCTTGGAAACAAAAAGAATTCCCTGAGACTTCATGTCCTTATAAGTGCTTTAAGTAAAGCAAACCCCAAAATAACAAAAGGGGAGGAAACCCTTCCATACCCCACACAGGTAACTCAAGCTCCCACCGTGAAGCAGGGCTGAAAACACTGCAGTGAGCTGCAAGTGAACCATGTCTAGCAAAGGCCCTTCAGAAGAAAACCTGAGCAGTCGAAGCAATGTCTCAACAGCTGCATCTCTCCAGAACTACCAACTAAACCTAGAAAAGGCATTTCAGGAATAGGGGTATAGATTGCAGAGGTGAGAGGATGAACAAAGGGCATGTTTTTTCAAATATTCAAGATCAACTTGAGCAGCAAACCAGCAGATTAAATCCCAATTTTAAGGTTTTTCTTTTTCTGTGTTTGTCACTTTCCCATGACAATGGAACGGATCCCAACATTATGTATCTTACAAAGCAGCATCAAGACAAAAGCATGGATATAGTAAGTACAGGGATGATTAGGTGATATTTTACCAAGTAGTAGAGACACATAGGAAACAGCACAGTGTTTTGTTTTAGCTGTTTATAGATCACCAAAACCAAAAGAAACCCCAAAAGCCAACATTATCTTACCTACAAGGGAATGCAGCATGCCCCTGACCTTTTGAAAAATTTTTAGCTGCTCCTTATGGGAAATGCTTATATTTCAATCACAGTGCTGCTGAAATATTGATAAAGGTACAAGTCCTAATTGGCAACCCTACTCCCTTGAGACACGGTGAACTGTGACTTGTTTGAACCTTCATTTCTTTGCTCCTCACTTCAGATTAACCCTGACAAAAACATAAAATGCTAAATCTATGTTTGCACGCTTGGGGCTTTCAGAGGTCACCCGATTTCTGAAGTAAGAAGAATCAACATGTTGCTACATTAAAATTTTGCAGCAGAACAACACCTGAATGGCTGTGATTGAGGTCTTCAGCTTTCATGGCTTAGCCTCCAGGCAACGGAATTGAAAGGTGACAGAACAGCATATAACTAGATATGCATTAGCTGCAAATGAGCAAGAAGAAAGAACAGCACAGGACTGGTCAGGGATTAGTGTTCAAATGCAATAGAAAATCCAAATTATGTTGGTAAACATGACTTACTGGATTTTCAGTTACTTTACAGGCCAAGAGGAAAAACAACTCCTTGGAGACTACTTAAGAACTGCTTAAGAAAGCCAGAGCAGGATCCTGCTGAATCCAGCCTGTGGGGTTCAGAATGGCCACTGATAAGCACTGCACACTATTTACAACAGGCTGCAAAATGCATGACCTCCATCCTCTTTCAACTTTGAGTGCAACTGACGCATTGATATCCCCAACTCTGGATTACTCAGCAAAAGCCCTACCAGATCTATCAACCACCTTACTCACTAGCAAATCTTACCTACAGACCAGCAAGGCAGAGCGTGGGGAAAGAAAAAAATTAAAAGGGCTTACATTATTTACAACTCCTTCTCACTGGGTTTACATTAGCCTAGCTCACAGGCGTTCATTTTCATTGACACAGATCTAAACAAGAAAGGAAGTATTGGTGCTTTTAAGACAAAATATTGAGGGATGAATATTTCTGTGTCTTCAAGGGATATGTCCACATTGGCAGCAGCACAAAAATGGCATCACACCAGGGAAGCCCCGAAGGGCAGATTTCTTCCCTGCTACATTAGTAGTGCATGGCTGGTTCTAAGACAAGTAAGTGACCTTAATGCTCCTTGGGTGACACATACTCTGGCTGGACAGACATCCTAGCAGGAGGACAGCAGTTCAGTGGGGTCCAAACTAACTGCACAGGGAAAACAGGTTTTCCCATTCCATGAATCAGAGAGAGAAACTGTGCCTTCTGCTCCAGAAGAAAGGTTGCCAAGTGCCTTTCCTTCCCACCTTCCCAAAGCTGAAGAGGAGCAGCACCTACCTCAGAGCTGGGTGTCAAGGCAGAGCTCAGTAGTCACCCAAGTAGTACCACTGAAATAAACAGGGACACTCAAGCAAATAGCTGCTGCTCAGAATTCACCTTTGGATTCAGCATAAAGCTTCAGAGCTTGAGGATCAGCTTTGTGATAATTCATGTAACAAATCAGCCTATGCAGTAGCGATACAAAAATTTCCAGCTTTATCTTTGGGTTTTTTGGTTGGTTTTCTTCTTTTTGGAGGGGGGGGGGGGGGGTGGTTGATTTTTTGGGTTTTGGTTGGTTGGTTTTTGTTTTATTCTTCCAAAATACTAAAACAAGCAAAAAGCTCAATGGATGGCTGTTCTTAGCTCTTTTTTCCTGTCTTCCCCCTGCAAGCTTTTTATTTTTTTAACATTCACATTGCATTAAACCAAGGGATCTAAACTGAAACAGGTTTAGAGCATAATTAAAAAAAAAAAAAAACAACAAACCAGCAAAAGTAGCAAAATATATAAATATGAATCTTTTTTCCTTTTAAAAAAACATGTAAATATATATTCATATTTATACTTATTTTTAGCTACGTACACAGGACTTCTGTCTTAAGCACTGGTGTGTTTGGCATGCATTAAACCAAGGCAACTGTAAATTACAAATATGATGGTAACAGGTGATGGTTTTTGTATTCTCTTCATTACTCTACTGGGTCTTCCAATGCTAAGTTGCTCTATGAACCACAGCAGGAGCACAATCAGACTTTAAAAGGTAGAAAAAAAAAGAAGCAGAGAATAAAAACAAGCTTATATTTCATTGGTTACTGATAATTGCTTAAGTTTAGAATCTGTCATACTTCTTTTAGATGAACTATTTCCTTATCTTTCACACCCTACCACTAACTCTAGTTAGTGTGAAAAAGAAGTTTCTGAGAAGGAAGACAAAGCTTGTCCCTTCAGTTTCACCTTCATCTTTTTCCAGACTGTACATTATTTGTGACAACATTTGGCTTTTTCATTTCCTGGCATTTATGATTCCAGTACTAGGCCCCCTGCTAGCCCATTAACTGCCAGGATAATGCATCCATCTGACAATCATTACAATTTTAAAGAAAACCTGCTGGAATCCTGACCTCCACTACTTCATTTTATTTTTTTATAATAACTATAGCTTTGAAAGTGTATTAATATTTGGAGCCAAAAAGCTTTGAAAGTATGGTTTGAACAGTATGAAGTTTGGTTTGATATTTCATATTTCACAGCTTGGCTTTTTCATCACAGCCTTCAGAGACACAACCTTTTAGTCTAGATTCCTCCCTCATTTCTCCAAAGTCCTTCTACCCACACATTCCATGTCCTAGAAGCCATCCCAGTTCAAATCCACAGCACTGAACAGACAAGAAGTAAATGTGAAAAACCCATGACTGTCACATTTCCTGCTGTTTTCCTTTCACATTCTGCCAAACAAGCCAAGAGTGGCCAGGCTGAAAACTCCAAGAATTAGCATGCTTCCATAAAAGCATGCAATGAATAAAACCACATTCAGGTCACCCAGTGAAATGAGATGTTGAATTATGGAACAGAATGGTCTCTTTCACAGGATTTTCAATGGTCGAATCATAGAATGGTTTGGAAGGGACTCAAAGATCATCTAGTTCTGACCACTCTCCATGTACAGGGACACCTCCCACTGGACCAGGTTGCTCAAAGCCCCATCCAGCCTGGCCTTCAACACTTCCAGTGATAAGGCACCCAAAACCTTCCTGGGCAACTTGTGTCAGCTTCACAGTGAAGAATGTCTTCCTAATGTCTAACCTAAATCTTCCCTCTTCCACCTTAAAACCATTATCCTTTCTGCTATCACTTCATGCCCTTGGAAAAATGGGACCTGTAGGTCCCTTCAGGTACTGGAAGGCTGCTGTAAGGTTACTAGGAGCCTTCTCCTCTCCAGGCTGAACAACCCCCAGCTCTCTCAGCCTGTCTTCATAGGAGAACTGTTCCATATCTCTGATCATTCCTTTCCTCTGGACTTCCTCCAAGAGCTCTGTGTCCTTCTTGTGCTGGGGGCTACAGAACTGGACACAGTACTGCAGGTGGGGTCCCACAGCAGCAGAGTAAAAGGGAAGAATCACCTCCCTCAACCTGCTTCTTTTGATGCAGCCCAGGATACCGTTGTTTCTGGGCAGCAAGCACATATTGCTGTCTCACGTTGAGGTTCTCATCAAGCAGCATCAAGTCCTCCTCCTCAGAGCTGTTCTCAATCCATTCTCCACCCAACCTATATTTGTGTTTGGGATTGCCTGAACTCAGGTGCAGGACCTTGTACTTGGCCTTATTGAACTTCATGACACACAGCTCACAAACCAAGGTCCCTCTGGGTGGCCTTCCTTCCCCCCAGCCACATCAGACAGCCTGGTGTCACCTGCAAACTTGCTCAGGGTGCACTCAGTTCCACTGGTTATATGGCCAGTAAAGATGCTAAACAGCACCAGTCCCAGTACTGACCCTTGAGGAACACCACTCATCACTGGTCTCCACTTGAACATTGAGCTATTACCACTACTCTTTTGAGTGCAATGTCAGCCAGTTCCTCACCCACCAAGTGGTCCATTCATCAAATCCATATCTTTCCAAATTTAGAGACCGGAATATAATGTGAGACAGTGCTGAACACTTGGCACAATCCCAGGTAGATGGCATCAGTTGCTTCTCCCCTTGTCCACTGACACGGTGACCCCACCATAAAAAGCCACCAAAAGATCATACACCAAAGCTCTCTGCCACATAAAGCTACACCAGTTCCCAAATACTGAGTAGCAAGCCCAATTCCAAGCAGCTGACCATCTATCAGGAGAACAATTCCATGGTTTTACATTGATTTTAAATAAGCTTCTTGCTTGGAGTTTACCAATTTTTTTATAGCACATGGGTCATATTATTCTGAACCAGTGAAAACTGAATCCATCACTAAACCATGGTCATATGCACAATCCAAACCCTGTGCACACTCCCATACAGGTTTAAACTCAGAAGCTTTTGATATCCCAAGGAAATGGACCCACCTGCTAGCTATTATATTTGTTCTTCTTGCTACCCTCCACAAAGGCAGAAGACTCTCTAAAGATGTGAATCACCAATTAAATAATTCCCCTGAACTCCAAATAACCAAAATGAAACTGTTTCCATTACTTCCATGAATTGGGATTATGTTCATCCAAGCATATTATTATTTTTCTGATCTGCAGAGGAGTCTGACCAATGTTTTCTGCAACAACTGAAGAACCACAACAAGCACAAAACCCTGAATTGTCAGTCCTTGAGACATTAAAGCTCAAGGCCTCAGAACAAGACCTAAGAAATGAGCCAGTACATCAGTTCCCCTGTATTAACAGAGTCCATCTAACTCAGCAATGTCTATCACTGTTTCAATATAGTCAATTAATACTTATCTTCTAGCACCTCTAGGATGAGAAACACAGGAAAGGTGCTTTTTTTTTCACCTTGCTGCTGCACTAGTGTACTAATACAATTAAGTAAACAGTACATCAGTGCCCTCATCAGACCAGAGAAGTCACTTTCTACTGCAGGCACCATGAGGTCAACTGCAAATTACCTTCCAGAGGGTGTCTTGAGGGCAGTAGTAAGGCTGGAGTAGGTAGCTTCCCCTGGGATACAGTTTTTCCTAGATAGAAATATACACATTTCTAGGATGTGTCAACTGGCCTGGCATGGTCTGTGGAGATGCTCTTTGAATGCAGAGAAAAGTACACAGACATAAGGGGATCCAGAGACAGGCTCATACTGCTGTTCTGACTGAGTTGCTTCAGATCTGGAAATCACTGGAAAAGGTTTGGCAGACTTGGACAGAAAAACAGTGTTCGTGCAGAAACCACAAGTAGCCCAGCACATCTGGCAACCAGAAACCTGTCCAGCTCAAGATGTGTTATGAGGCCATGTGGGCCAGCAGCCCAAGTAGGGTGGAAGAGGCTATGCAAAAATTATTGGTATACCACTATCAGGGACCTGGAGAACACCCCTGTGTTGCTAAAACTGGGTGCATGCCCTAGGTATATCCCAGCTAGGGAGTACACAGCAGACACACACATCTGTGGTCTTAATTTCCCAGGGGTTAGTCCAGCAAACAGAGTCTGGTCCACTCAAAACTGAGTGTGCAAGCAGGGAAAGCAAAAGACTCTAAAGAACACAGAGCAGTGAGAGCAGCAGGAACCACTATTTGACTTGATGTAATTAAGTCTTTCCCTTTCTCTCCAATATCTGTTCCCTGCACTTTTCTGTGCATGGGCAGAGCCTGGTTCTGAACATGATACTTTGCAGAATTGTAAAGAGTTATGCAGAAGTCTGCCAGCACCTCAGGGTCTGTGCTGTGCCTCCTAAGACAATGCAAGCATCCCAATTGGAATATTTGACAAGAACCTCACCTGCCCCTCCTGCTGCCAATGCTTTCATTTGGGACTGGTGCTAGTTTACCATCTCTTTTCTGAAACAAAGAAGGTGCTGAGATTGTGATCTCCACAGAGCAGATTTTAATTTGCAATGTAGAGACCAATTCAAGAACACACTTTCAATGCTTGCTAATAACAAACCTAGATGCATCAGTGCTTTCCTGACCTGTTTCCTTCCACAGTTACAGTAAACCAAAGCAGGAGGTGGCTAGGGCACTCAGTATGACTGAAAGACAGCAGATCCTTCTTTTCCACAGCTAGTTAAAGAACTGCAATAGAAAATTTATTTATTTACTTGAAGAAGGATATGGAAATGGTGATTTATCAGAAGCTTCTATGTAATAGAAGCTCACTTTGCAGGAAATGTAAATACTAACCACACTGATCATCACACTAAAGCTCCTGTATGACATATTTAATTATCTCACTCAAAGGATATTTCAATTGTGATGCAGCTATTCTGCTCTACAGAGAGACTAATTAAACTTGGCCATCTAGTTACCCTTGTGCCAGTGAAACTTAATTACCCTGCAACCTTTTAAAGGTTTTTCAGGGGAGGGGGGAGAGGGGCTGGGGTGCTCGTTCAGACACAGTGTAAGAAGTCAGCAGAGCATCAGATAACTATTTCCTACTCACTGGGGACTAAAAATCCTATTATATAAAAGGGTCTCTGGATAGATGCATATTTTAAATGAGCAAGAAATCAGTCATACCTATTTTTCTGAACATTTTTCATATGTTTATTTATAAGGTGAGGTATGCATTGTAATGAACACACTGTAATAATCCTAAAAACGTAAACTGTTCAAGTGCAGTAACAAGATACTGCAATGACATATGATGCTTCTCTGCATGAGATGAGTGCTTAATCCTTTACTCTGAGGCCAATGTGGTTTCAGGGTACTGTCGAGTCAGTAGAGAAAGGATTGAAAAAAAACCTTTGGCTTTTATAGTTACTTCTTTAGCCAATCTGAAGAATAAGACAGGCAATTTCTGCTACAATAACTGCTAGCTCCCCAACCTCAAAAGGAGGATGACTGAGATTTAGACTTCAAAAGAGAGGACAAGTCCTTCAGAGAGGGCATCTCCCTTAACCACACAAACCAACACAGAACTAAGGGGACTCCTAAGGAAAAAGATTCAGAGGTCTTTGTCAGAAGAGGTTAGCACCCAAGTTTGTAGTTGACAAATTAATATAAAAACTTATAAGGATACAAATAAATACAGTTGTGCAGCAAGGTATTTAAGATCTAGCATGAAAAAATATCTTTGCCTAACATAAAACATGTCCACAGACATTTACAGAAACTGTTTTGGTAATGTTCTACAGGAAGTGAGATATTAAATTTAAAAAATACAGTGCTGTAAAACTCAATAAGCAGAAAAAACCCCAAACAACCCAGCCCATTAAATTCCAGCATAGAGAAACATATTTCTTCAGTACAGGAATCTTCTTTTCACAGAAAGAAATATGTCTTAATGACTGAGCCCACTCTGGGCATTCTCCCCCTAACTCCACACATACCAGTTCTTCCCAGAAAAGGTCCTGATTCCTCCCAAAATTTGGAGGGGAAAATTATTAGCAAGTACAATTATTAATCTTACTTATAAGACCACTGCAATTGAAGAAAGACACAATACAGGTCCTTTCTACAGGTCCTTTCTCCACCACTCAATTCCTTTCTTTCTGTATGATTTCTAGGTCTGCTGAGCTTTTTCCTCATAAAAGGACATACATAGGGTTTGGAGATGAGTGGTAATGGAGTATTCAGAGCACAACTAAAGACAGGAGAAGGACAACAGATATGTTCCTTTCTTCATTAATGACATTAGTTGAGGGGCCACACTGTGAACAGCAGAAATAGCAACAGTAATACCACTTCCCCAATAAAACAGATAGATGAAAGGCACCTTCAGATATAGTACTGGTTCTCTTTCTAAGTAGCAACACCATCCAAATCAAAATATAAAAGTTGATCTAAGCACCTAAGAATACCCTCTTCAAGATCCATTTGATATTCCCTTCCTTAATCCTCTCTAAATCTCTGCCTTAACTTCAATATAAAATTCTGAAAGGGGTAATACACTCTTTTCCCAAAGGAAACCCACCCACAACATACCAGTCCACAGGAGGAGTTGACTATACAGTAATGGCTACAGTACACTAAAGTTCCACCACACAAATAAACCTAATTCTGTTTGTTCACACAAGTGAACAAACAATCAAATGCACTGACAAAAAGTTTTATGGAAGGTCAGATGTTTTGAATGATGTTTTGCTCACATGACTCAGGATTTTACTAGAGCTAATAATGCTACCATGTCTCTAGTATATCCCTCTATCTCTTGCTGACCAGTAATCTTTTTCTTTTGGTACAAGCTTTAAGGAAAGCAAAGCACCTCCTTGTTTACCTGATGTGTAGCTGATTTTTTTTTATTTTAGCAGAGAGAGGGAAAGAAATTTCAAAAGAAGGATGTATCTCTGAAAAGACAAGCAAGCAGGTCCTATGTTTTGTTCCCTCTCAACACTAGGCACTACTTTAAATTGCAGTTGGCTACAAATATTCCTAAGCCTTGCCAAAAGCCATAGAGATAAATATACCCTGAAACAGCCACAATGAAGGAAGGAACACCTACCACTGCTCCTGACCTGTCAACCTGACGCTGACTGGGGTAATTGAAAGAACAAGCACACATCTTTCTGAGAAATCCCACTTCAAGGCCTTTAAAGTCATGCTGGTTAACAGATGGTCCCTGCATGCTCCTAAGGCTGCTGACATGTACCTCTAGGTATATGTACAGCCACTTAGGTGGGTACCTGCTAAGATCACGTTTATGCTGCCCAGGGCTAAGTGAGAAGCTAAGTTTAGTAAGCCCTGCCACTTTTTAGTGACATCACACATCTTACACTGCCTTTACCTTCGTGACTCTTTCCCCTTGGTTTCCTATTACTATGTCATGGAGCCAATTAACACAAAGCTGCCCTCCATCTGTGTAATGATACTTCCCAACCAAACATTTTGCCACTCTCCCCTCAGGTCTCCTTTAACAGCAGCAAAGCTGTTACATGCACTGCTTACAGAGGGAACATCTTGCAAAATTAGCCCCCAAGTTTGTTCAGTAATGCCTATCTTTGTTTTCTTAAAAAATAAATACTATTTAAAAATTAATTTGTGCCAACAATTATTATTTCAAGCAATATTATCAACTTCATCTCACAGAATACTTTGCTTTTCTGAGCCTTGAGATAAGACTAAATTACAAATTGAGTCCTATTGATTTATTTTTGCCTTATAATTACAGGCTATTATTTTACAGGTTATTATTTAGCCCCAGCTAATTTTTTATTACTAGCTTTTAAATGCTCCAAGATTTTGCCATGGTTCCACACAGAGATAACTGAAATGATCAATTGCTTTCTGTTTATTTTTGTCTATTTCAATCTAGTAAGTAAGTGTGGTAATTTTGAAACAAACATTTGAAGTTTTTTTGAAAAGTGTTCATCACATCAGTGAAATCTAAAAAGATCCTCCATGTGTAGTGTAAGTTACAAGGAACGATGAACAAAGAAGTTGAAAAGACAAAACTAAATTGTTCATGAATGGATGAACATGCTAAATTGCCTTCAATATAAAAAATGACTACTCATTAACAGCTCAAAGCCATTTATAGCTAACTCTCCACCTCAGTATTTTCAATAAATCACCTTTAACCACAATGAACTGAAGAGCACTTACTAAGCAGAGATCAAGAGCAATCATTGCTATGAGGAATGGAAGCACCTTGTATCTCACATGGCTATTTATCAGGGGCCTATTGATAACAGGGTGGTATTTAAAACCATAGTTCCCACCTTATGGCTTGAAACACAGGTTTGGCAAGCCTCCCAGTCCAGTTGGGTCAGCCTTCAAGAAACAGCGGGTCACTCACCCTATTTCTGCTGCCAGTAGTGTACTGTAGCCCTGATAAACACAGGAGAATGGGAAAAGCGGCAGAAAAAGAGAGATGCCAGCAACAACAAAACCCCACAGAAGGCAGAAGCTGAGAGCACCACACCAGATACTCAGCTACAGACCTCCTCACCAGCATTCTGCACAACATGAACTCGACACCCACGTGCTCCCACAACTGAGGCTGAGCATGGGGAAGAGCCATTCTCCTCCAGATATTACAGATGCCACATGCATCAAGCACAGCCATATAAAGGTCTCTGCATTTGTTTCTAGCAGTTCTCTGGCATGAGAGAAGAGAGAATTAAGCAGAAGAAGAAAGCTCTGTAGAAAAACTGTACTATTATGATCTTGGCAAGGAAAACAAAGGATCATTTCAAATGTTACATGGGAGTAAACCTTTTCTCAAGTAATACTGCAATATAACTGTTAATTCCTTTTTTCATCCTAACTGGGAGCACCTTTCAGTCCGGAGAGAGATTTCTATGTCTTAGTGCAAAGCTGTAGCATAAGAGGACCATTTTGAGACATGTTTCTTAAAGCTGTTCCTGATGGCTTAAAAATGTTGTAACATATTACTGAGGGAGAGAACACGGAACTGATTTTTCCCAAGGACATGTACCCCACTCAGTCCTCAGATCAATCAGTGGACTCCTCACCCTTCTATCCACAGAACAGAGAAAGGACACACGGGCAGACAAGGGCCTGCCAGACAATTGAAACAGGTCCTCCTCAGTTTGAAGCATCAAGCTTGTGTCAGGCTTTAACTATTTCCAACACTCTAGCAAGGAATTAGATTTAGCCTTGATGCAATTTCCCCTCCATCTTAATAATGTATCAATTATTTAATTTGTTTACAAACAGTTAACCAGATGTTTGTCTGTCCAACTACTGTAGGCATTAACTGCAAAAATGATCCTGCACTATAAATTATGCAAAGCAAGGATTTTCTGATTAACTGAGTATGTGCTGCAGTTGTTATACATCATAGCTGAAGTGGCACGTGTCCATACAGTGTATCAGCATGCAAACACTTGTCACCTACTTCCCCTGCCTCCGGTACTTCATAACCCAAAATGCAGCCACAGAGAAGTTGGAGTGCAGAAGAAACTGAGACATTTCATTTTTTCAACTTTGCTTTCTCGTTTTCTAGCTGAATTTGCTATTCATTGAAATTCTTCTTCAGTTATCATCCTCCTTTTGTTTCTTATAGATTAAATTGTAATTTCAAGAGAAAAATATTATTATTAAGACTGCAGTGAAGGTGATAATTACTTCTTCCACATATCCAGAAATTCTTCCACATATTCAGTAATATTGGTTCCTCAATGAGACCTAGAGAAGGCAACCATGTACTGAGGGTCAAGCTTCATCCTCAGCTTGTCAATATAAAACAAGAAAACCAATGGATTCTAAATTAAGGCAACAGAACTGCATAATTGTAAATGGTTACTGCGTGATTACAAATAATTTTACCCTGAAAGTATTCCAAATGAAGAAAATATTTTTAGTAGACTATATCAACAAATTGCATTACCATGTAAAACACAATACATTAATATAATTAAAATGTTAGAACTGACACTTTTTGCACCTTATCCACAAGCAATACATTGTCATGGATATTCACCATCTCAAGAAGGTATGAGTGCAGCCAAATTTTACTTTGCTACAGAAGTATAATACTCCTCACTGATTCTATGATCTAAAGTCAAAGCACAAAAACCAACTGCTGATAACACAATGTATCACTAGCATTGGCATTTTATATTATCTGAAAGCAGACTTCCCAGGACATTCTTTCTTGATTAATGACTCGTCATATGACAAAAACTTTAAAACTTTAAGGCTGATTCTGAGGCAGTCAGATGCCTATCTGTGAGTATTATTGTGAACAGTCCCAATGAAACCAATTAGTTGACTCAGTGTAATTAAGCACTAAAGCTAATTATACCTGTTACAGTGAACTAGGCCTTTTCCTTTTGGAAAGGTTTACAGCTAATAATTTTGAACAAGGCTGCCAGTTCTCACAATTTTATGTTAAATTTTGATTAAAAAAGTGTTTTCCTTAAAGACCCAGTTCCAAGAAGAAAACTGTGATTCCCCAGGAGACAGCATGCTGGTTTTGGCTGTGACAGATGTAAGTTTCTTCACTGTGGGTCTAAATTCTGGATTTGTGCTCAGAACAGCATTGTTAACAAGGACATTTTAGTTATTGCTAATCAGTGCTTACTCAGCATCAAGTCCCTTTCCCTTGCCAGCTCCACCATTTTGACTAACTATGCCTTTCCTTCAAGTTGTCCTCAGTTATGTTTGCTAACTAAAGCTGGCATCAACAATTGCTGTTTGGATGACAGCCGATGAAGAACGGGCATCACTCCCCTTTACAGGACATGAAGAACCTATAAACCTATTCCCATCTGACCCTCACTAAAGAAACCTACTCTTATATTCTTAAACTGAAGGACTCCAAAGCCAAGTAGAAGAGCAAAAACCTCAGCTGCTATTAAGACCTCCTCCCTCAGAACAGATCATTTACCTGTTGTCCAAGCTGGTGATACCAGGGCACCTTCAGTCACCCCACTTAGCCCTTTCCAAGAGTTACTTTTACAAGGGTTATCTCAGATGGCACATTCTTGCTACATGGTGGGTGATGTTCAGTTTGGAGGCCCATTATTCATGGTGTGTGCACTCATGCTCCCAGGGTTGGAAAACAGACACAAAATGAGTGATGGGTGCAAATCAGATCTACACTCCAAACTAAGCAGTGTTAAGACTCACAGTCATCGTTCCAATTAAAGTGCAGCCACGGGTTTTGGTAACCTGCAAAAGCCTGATGGTCCTTCTATAAAGGTATTAAGGAATACTTTGCCAAAACTGGTGATTTGACTTCCTATGTAGGAGACAATCTCCATGACAATAATCTGAGGGAGTGATTAGAGCAGAGAGAAAAAGTGGAATCTTTCCAAGCATGCATTTTTACTAATCTTTCTCTGGTAAGAATTAAAACCTCCCACACATACTGAAAAGCCTACTACTGCATATTTCTCTCTCCCTCGCTCCTCCAAGTCCAGTCTTTTCCACACAAAATTTTTAAACCACCATAATTTGAAAGTATTTTTAAAAATACAAATATCACCTTCAGATTACCCCTTCAACATAATTTCTAATCTGTGAGCTCCATAAATCCAAAGTAGTTTAAATTCTTAGATCATTCTGGAGATTACTTATGCTAATCATGAGAACATGCAGCATATTTTAAGATGGTTATACTCAAACATATGCTGGATAAACAGGAAAGAAAAAACACAACTCCAAAATGCAGTAGCATTGCAAATGACTGCAGAGATGATTAATTGGGTCAGTGTACTAAATCATATGTAAGGCTGAACAGGGGCATATTCAGAAACATGAAAACAGAGTTTTAAATCAAATGGTGGGTGTTATAGAAAATTAAAAACGGACGGGATAGAGGTTTTCTGCAGAAAATCCAGTCAATCCATTTCACTTTGCTTTCACCTATCTAGCATGCAGCTACCTCAGTGAGCTGTATAAATATTCTTCCTTATTTTTACACAGTGACAAAATAAAATGCACCACCTCTTCCTTGATCACCGCAGAAAAATGTATCAGATCCTTCTAGACAAATCAACATATATGTGGCTAAAATACATGACATTGCATCTTCATCAGAAAGCAAAATTGTATCATTTTTCTCTCTGAAAAGTATTCAGCACAGCTCTAAAGCTATATAATGGAATTAATACAGTGATACAAATAATAACCTACCATGAAGGCTGTAAAAACCACTAGGGCCCAAAAAGAGTAGGGAAGGTGCCCGGACAGTTAAAAAGGAAGAAGCTTTTGATTTTAACTTTGTGTCCAGTTGAGATCAGGAATGTTCCTGCTTGTAAAACCAGCAGTCACCCTTTGTGTCCTGGCTTTCCCCTACCAGCTCCACATCACAGGAACAGCCAACAATGAGTATTTCCCAGCTCACTAACATTTGTCTCAGCCATTCAGCAGTTTCTGCCAGAATCCTCCTCCCTCTTTACACCCTGTGAATTAATTCTGCTTGCAGCAGCACTAACGCAGGCTGCTGTGGTTTGGTTTTTTTTTCCCTGCCCAATGTGAGATATTCATCACTGCTTAAGAACAGTAATTGGTCCTGAGTTCACTTACCTTTCTTGACACAAGGCCCTTTCTTCTGTACACATGGCAAAATTGTGCAGAGCCACTCAGTCCCTTCCCTCTCAGCTTTGCTCTTCCAGAACACATTCCAGGAGAATATGTGGCTCCATACCATGGAGAGATAAAACAGTTCTTTCATCATTGAAAGGAAGCAGAGATGGGGGTTTCTACAGTCTGTCTCAGATCCCTGGCTTAAGTCAACAAATGACTTACATCACTTGAGGATCCAGACACTTCAGTGAGATTGCTAAGTGACTTGAGTACACTTAAAAACTGTGCTGCACTTCAGGGCCAAGCAAGCCAGCTGGGCTCTATACCTGGCACAGGCTACACCATCCTATTAGGTCCACTCTGTCACTACCACTCTCTCTCTCCAACTTCAGAGACCAGATCCTGCACACTGGTCACAGGCTTCTGTTCAATTAGAGAATCACAGGAAGTGAGGGGTTGGAAGGGACCTCAAAAGATCATCTAATCCAACCCCCCTGCCAGAGCAGGGTCACCTACAATAGGTCACATAGGAGCAGGTGAGCTTTGAATGTCTCCAGAGAAGGAGACTCCAGAGTCCCCCTAGGCAGCCCGTGCCAGTGCCCTGTCACCCTTACAATAATTGTACCACTGGTGGATGCCTTAAACTCAGGAGGTGTGTGGGAGGTATATTCATATTCAAAAGCTCCCCTCTCATTTCACAGTACAAAAGCTGTAACAAGACCAACCTCTTTTAGGGCACAGCGCTCCAAGGTCCAACCAAGTGTTCCAGGAGAAACTCACGAATAGTGCTCTGAGTCTAATGCTCTCAAGCTGACCAGCCTGAATCGGTGCTACTGCTCCAAAAGTGGCCTCCCCTCTGGCTTCCTCAGGTGTGAGCTTTATTGGCCCCCTAATCCTGCTCATGCGCAGTAGGGGCCCACCCTAATCAGGCACAGGTGGGCTTAACACAAGCTCATGCCCACTACCTGGCAATTAGTGGCACCTGGTTGCCTCATTTCACTACAAGAAGCTAAATACACTCTTTCTGAAGGAACACCCCCCCTTTACAGCTACTGCAGTCATTCTGGACTTAAACCCTCCCCAAGGCATTTGCTTGCTTTCTCCCCAGGTCTCCATCCCCAGGTTAAATTCTAGGTAGACAACTAACCATGTTCAAACATAGACTGATACTTGGTGACCTCCCTGAACCATCTCAGGAAGGCCCCATGGCAGCTGAGATCACTTGTGCCACTTACCAAGAAGACAGTTTGCTAGAATCAGCTTTGCAAAGGACTGCAATACAGTGCTTACTCTTTTTCAGCTAGGAAGGAGTACAAGTATCTTTCTGTGTACAGAGGTAGACTTCAGTAGTGACAGACACTTGAAGGGCTAAAAGAGAATCCAATCAACTCAGCATGGTATTCCCCCACTGCCCTAACAAAAATCAATAAAATTCTGACTGGAAGGCCCCAGGCATTTGCATGAAGGGGGAGGAAGAAGAGAAGATCACACATATTGGGTCATTTAGTGAGAGTTTTAAGTGGTCTGTTTCCTTATCAGTCATGACTTCTGCTAATTTATCAAGCATACCCTACCACACATTCTCATTTTAAAAGCACAGTATTTTGCAAGAGAAAGAAGACAAATAGGGGAAAACCTGTAAAAAAAACACATGAACTTGTCAGCTGGCACAGGAGTGAGATTATGCCACTGGACAGTTGTCACAGATGGGGGCACTAGTTTTCAAGGCAATTTAGAATTAGCTTTTAGGTGCCTAAATAAGAAAGTTAGAAAGACAATTTGAAAACTGCTTTTATGAAGATGTGTACAAAAAGCCAAATATGGATGTTAAGAGATGGAGCCATGCCATATTACTCATTATAGTAAAGGAAACAAAAGATCACCACCCAAAAGTGAGAGCACATTTCACATTCCTCTAGTGTCACACTAGAGGAAATGTTTCAGAAAATTAAAAAATTAATTTCTGTATGCAGCCTGATTCAGTATCAAATATGCAGAAGGAATTAATATCTGCCTATAGTTTTATGACGGTATGTAGCTACATTAATTTTGGCAGGAGAGGTAATTTAAATCCTTTGGGAAACATTATCCTCTTGATATGAGCACATAACTCAGATTAATAGGATTTGCATATGTATAACAGTAGGGAGAATAACCCCGAGTTTCAAAAACAGCTTTGTATTTTAATCAGTTTGGGAACACCAGCAAAAAAAAAAAATACTCAGGACTACTAAATGAACAACATTTGTTAACTCATGCTAGCTAATACTTGTGAGTTAATTGATCAATATTCAGAAACAAACATAATAAACATATTTTGGAAAATGAAACAAAGCAGAACTGTTAATGTAACTGAAAGAGAAGGGCAGGTAGGAGTTGTCTTGTTAAACACTTATAAATTCTGGTTGTTTTATAATCCAGGACAAGTTTGTGCCATACTCAGATTGTATAATTGACTCTGTGTATGCAATCTCTCAGTTGTTCAACAGTACAGATAACAGCAGTAATGGTATAATTATAACTTACAGCTGAAGTAGATGAAAACCTGCTAGTTCTTAACTAGTGGTTGTAATTAAGAGTGGAGAAGAGCCGCATTCACTGCATCTGTTTATGTTTCATTTATAAAAGTGCATTTTATGTTCCAATACAGCAGAGCAGCTGCATGCTGCATCCCAGCCCTGGCCATGTCCTGATATATGACAATGACTGGGGAAAGCAACTTGACTTGCAGCAGCTGTAATAAAAATAGTTTTATAAGCAGTGGTTGAGCAGTAGCTGTAGATGTGGAATGCACTAAATGGAAAACAAGCAATAAGCACATAAGGAAGAGGTTATTTCCTGTGCCCCAGGAACTCTTGGAGAGTGCAGAGGAGAGCACAAAGATGATAAAAGAGCTGGACCACCTCTCCTATGAAAACAGGCTGAGAGACCTGGGACTGTTCAGCCTGGAGAAGGCTCTGGGGAGACCTTCCAGTACCTGAAGGGGACTTACAGGAAAGGTGAGGAGGGACTTTTTACAAGAGCATGTAGTGACTGGACAAGAGGTAATGGCTTTAAACTGGAAGAGGGAAGATTCAGGTTAGACATGAGGAAGACATTCTTTAGTGTGACAGTGATGAGACACTCTAACAAGTTGCCCAAATTGGTGGTGGCTGATCTCTCCCTGAGAGTGTCCAAGGCCAGGTTGGATGAAGCTTGGAGCAACCTGATCCCGTGGAGGGTGTCCCTGCCCATGGCAAGAGGATTGGAACTAGCTGATCTTTTTGGTCCCTTCCAACCTAAACCATTCTATGATTGTATTATATCAGTTGCTTTAGTTTCGCTCCCTTTCTACCACCTTCCCCCTGCACAGGTCAGGAAATACACACACCCTTGTGCACAGGCGTGCACAGCGAGGACACGCCGCTTCCATCCCCGGCAGAGACGTCAGCTCCCGCGGGCAGCTCCCGGCGCTTCAGCACCAGGGCCGGCGGACAGCTCCCGCGGGCTCCCGCTGCGGGGCGCGCCGCATCCCCCCCGGCGGCCTCTCCCCTCTGAACACCCCGGGAACACCGGGAGCCACCCGGCACCCTCCGGGACACAGCAATGGCATCAACAGCAACGGAACTGCACCTGAGAACCAGGTAAACAGGGTGTGGGGTGGGGTTTGGTTTGGTTTGGTTTTCCCACACACATATAAAAAAATAAAATAAATTCAAGAACGTTGTACCTGAAAAATAGTAAGTTTCAAAAGTAAACCCTGTGCCAGGCAGCATTAGTAAAGGCGAGCAAAAGTGGCTCAACAAATTATTCAACAGCTGTTTCCTTGGAATAGAGAGCTCTCAAACCCAGGCTGCTTGGCTTGTACTTTCTGAGCAAACAGAAGAGTAAAACCAGCAGCTCAGAAATGAAGTGGGTACCAGTGGCACGTTTCACTTGCTTCTTGGCTTACTCACTCAATACTGGTTGCTAAGCAATTTATTATTTTTTTAAGCTCGAAACTACTCACTGTCAGATGGATTAATGAAAATACACACTTGTACTACTTACAACATTTTTCAATTGTATTTCTCGGTAGGCTAGTACTGTTTCTTTTAAAGGAATTCCATTCTAAGGTTTGAAAGTAAAGTCATAAATAAAAGAGTGCAAGGGAGAGGGAAGAACAGAAATAAGCTAAGTGTAATTATCAAATTTTTCAGTGGGTTGCAGGAAAGAAGTACCTAGAGACTTGCACATCCTCTGGGAGTTGTAGCAAAGACAGCATGCCTAACTCAGCATAAAGATGTGAGGCACCAGGTGACCTGAAAGTCCCTTGTTCTTAACTGGTTTATCTATTTATAACTACAGGAAACAACATTACCTGTGACAGCACAAGTCAACACAGAGTTATTTCAGCAGTCAAATAATTTCAGTTATTTCCACAGCCTCTTTTTATTTATACCTTACACACAGTGATGCTCTTTCCATTTTCACTCCCAGTTCTTTAAAGCTGAAACCTGGTGTCTGGCACTGTCTTCCAGCCTGCACCCTGAAACACCACCCAATTTACTCATTGCTTGGCAATTGTTAAGAAGTCATGATCAGAATGAAATAATGACCTATAATGTAACCAACTGTTTTGTCAATGGTAAAACCAAACGGTATAATTACAGGCAGGATAATGGGAGGGGAAGCAGAATCCATCCCATCCCCAAATGGAAGAGAAAACATCTCCAACTTT
The DNA here is from genome assembly GCF_036169615.1 of Heliangelus exortis. Lineage (NCBI taxonomy): Eukaryota > Metazoa > Chordata > Aves > Apodiformes > Trochilidae > Heliangelus > Heliangelus exortis. The sequence goes on from NC_092423.1 coordinate 63,786,359, forward strand.
TTGCCAGCTGAAAGGAGAAGAGCCTGCAGTGTGGCAAACAAGAACTCTGAGGCAGCTCTTTTCCCTTTACAGCTGGAAGTGAGCTGACAGTCTCAGCATCAAAAGACTTACACAGTTGGGTCATTTTGTGTGCTGCTGCTGGGACATGAGGGAGGCTGCAGTAGAGCTTCCGGGCTACAGATCCTCCCTCACAACATCCTATAGACAGAGGAAATCTGGTTTGGTGTAGAGAACCAACAGAAAGAACTTTTTTTAACCTCTGGTTTTGAGAGCAAATAACCTCTGGTGTACCACACTGTTGACAGAGACCAAGAGGAAAGAAAAGGTCAGGGAAGGAGGGAAAAACTCAGGCCTAGTTGGAAAGAAACAGGATAGTCACCATGTGCAGGATGAAGTCAAAAGGACTGTTAAAATCTCAAATGAGTGATGAGGAAAAGGTGGCAGAGAGGAAGGTGGACCAGTGGAGATGGGGATGGTCAGGTAGAGACTTGCAGGATGCTCGTCCCAATAACTGTCAGAAGGAAGGGAAATACAGGGAGCTGAAGCTGTGCTGGTAGAAAGCATCAGGCTGTACACCCATTGAGAGTCCAAGAAAGCAATGCAGAGGCAATGGGGGATCTTATGAGACTGAGAAAAAGTGGACCATGCAGGTGCAAGTTTCCTTACGCTTTTGAGGCGCAAACCCACCAGGGAAAGAAGGCAAAGAGTGAGGGGGGAAAGACTTGCAAATCGCCAAGGGCAGCATCTCCAAGAGGGACACCACAAGTGCCTGGCGAGTAGTGTCACACCAGAAGTCTTGCATGGAGAGTGGTACCATGCTCTGCGGGGTAAGAGGACGGTGAGTTGGGAAAGGGGAGGCTTGGAAAGGCCAAACAGAGGAGGGAACCTGGCACCCGGCGGGGCGTGTGAGAGGTCTGGGGTAAGGGCAGCGGGTCGGTGGGCCAGTGAAGGAGGAGGCCGGCGGGAAGGTGCGAAGAAGCGGGATCCAGGGCAGTACGGGAGGCGGCGGCCCGGGGGGCCCACCGGCATCGGCGGGGGAGGAGGCCGCGGTGTCGGGGGCGGCCCCTTCCCTCCCTTGCCTCCCCCGGAGCCGAGGCACCCGCTGCCGGTCCAGTGGGGGCCGGGGGCGAGGCGGGCCGCCCCCTCTCTTCCCCTCCCCCCCAACCCCGCACCGGGCCGTGCCACCTCTCACCTGTGCCGAGGTTGAAGGAGATGCGGGCCTCGGCGAGGTAGGGGGTGTCGCTCTTGGAGCGGACGCGGCGGATGGGTCTGCGGTCGATGTCCTCCTCGGAAGATGCCGCCATTAATGTGGGCACGGTGAGCAGCGTGGCCCGGCGAGCTGGCGAGGGCGAGCGGCGGCGCGGCGCGGGGCAGCCGGGCGAGTAGGGTGCGGAGGGGGCGGAGGGGGCGGGCAGGGAGGGAGGGAAGGAGGGAGAGAGAAGCGGGGAGGGGGAGGGGAGGACGGGGAAGGAGAGAGGGAAAGGGAGAAAGGAGCGGAGGGAGGGAGGGAAAGAGACAGGGAAAACCCGTCAAGGATCTGCGGACGGGAGCGGCCGCGGCGGCCCTGCCCGCTGCCCGCTCCCCCTCTGCCGCCCCCCCGGCCTCTCGCCTGAGGGCGGCGACCCTCGCTCGGGAGGGAGGCGGAGGGGTGAGATGCGCCCTGCCCTGGTTGCCACCTGGGCCAGGGACCGGGCTGAGGAGGCGGCTTCCCTCTCCCAGGGCAGGGTCTCGGTCTGCCCCTGAGCACCTCGGCTCGGCTGAGATCCCACGCACCGCCACGGACCTGGCTGGACAAGGGACCGCCCGGTAGCAGGCCTGGGGGCTCTGTTCTAGCCTGGGGGTTCTGAAACTCAAACTATAGCAGGGTTGAGACTTGGTGGGAAGTCCAAGGGCTTGTCCCTACAACTCCTTCTGCGCTTTTCTTTGGCAAACCCATTAAGTATACCATCAGGCCAAGGGGACTGTGGGGACTGACGAGCATATGCTTAAAACTGAATGGTACTTTTATTCAGAAGTCACTTTGGTAGGTCTCTGAAAAAAACGTGACCATGGACAAAAATCAGTAATTCCGTCCTCCAGCTAGAAAACGGAGATGATGTTTTGCAGCATCTCCCCTATTCTGTATTTATTTAACAATCAGTTGATTCTGTAGATGTAATTTCTTACCACGTGGTTGTAGGATGCCCACCATGTTAGGGCACCAGTTGAATTTGGGACTTTTAGATGTTAGTGTGTAACAAATACTACTTATTTATTTACTTATTTATTTATTTTTAATCTGGCTTGCACAAAAGTTCTACATAAATCGATAAAGAGTTAAAATGTGTGCCAGCAAGGGTACTAATTCATCTCCCTTAATTCAGATTTTTTACAGAAAATGCAGCCTCTTTAAAGTCACTTAGTTGTCAATACTTCAAAAATCTTTTATTTTGGTTAACCTCAATAAGAAATGGGACCAGAGAATGCCAAGGCTCAATAACTCTATAGGCAGTGACAGTAACATTAGTTGGTCTGAACTTTGGGGGATAGCTTTCTCACTCACTCCTGCAGAATTAAGTTTTCTGTTGTACTTTTGCTATTTAAACCTGTAGAGATTTTGGGGTGTTTTTCTGTGGTTGTAATATTTAGTTTAGCTGAAGTCTGCTATTAGCTCCAATCCCTTTGCAGGTGTTCACAAGAAGTCACATGTTTCTAGGTGACTGGAGTGGATAAGACGTGTTATTTTGTTTGTAAAGTCTTTCTCTTTTGCTGTGATGTCACTGGCTCACTTTATCTAAAACAGGAAAATTTTTAGCCAGTACTTGCAGGAGAATTTTTAAAAGGATCCCTTTTCATACATATGCATATGCTGGTAGTTAAACAGCCATGTCATCCTTGGATGTCAGATGAACAACCATACTACTGGTGAACAAGGAGGTATCACCTGGTCCATCTGCATCTCAAAAAATCTGTAATTAATATGATATGCTGTTTGGGGCAGGGGTGGTCTTACCATTATCAAGGTTGAAGCAGATCCTAGCTTCTTCCAAGTAAGGGGTGTCACTCTTAGACCGGAGTCTTCTGATGGGTCTCCGGTCTATGTCATCCTCAGAAGATGCTGTCATCAGTGTGGGCACAGTGAGAAGAGTTGCCCGACGAGCTGGAGGGAGAAATGGAAAGGAGTAGGAAGAAGGAGAAAAAAAATATCAGAGAAAAAAAAAATCCCTCAATGGAAAAGAGAATCAATAGCAGGTAGTTGAAGAGCGTATAAGGTCCCTGCCTCATTGCCACAGAATTTAAGAGCTGCACTAAATGATGACGAAAAAATAAGATTGCTGCACTGTCCCAAAGACACAGGTTGTAGCTCTGTTCCTGCCACAGATTGCTTGTTCAAAGTTCCTAGTTTTGCCACTTAAACCACTCTTACCACAACTTCTCAATAGCTGCAGTTTCTCTTTTTCTCTGAATAGTGTTTTTGAGACTCTTATGCCTGAGGAAGGCAAGTATTTAAGTGTTTGCTTAGTTTGTAGAAACTGTGGCTAGGGACACATGACATGATGACTACTCAAGTATTCCAAATCTCAGTTTCTTGGTGTCTTAATTTGGGCACTCAAAATTAACAGCTACTTCTTTGTTCTTGATCACTTTATGTCTCAGTTTTTCAGTTGTGAAACAGAATCATCATTTTATTTCAGTAGTTATTTTGTGAAGATACAAATTCATTAATATCTGTAAGGTATTCATATAGACTAGTGAAACACCAATGAAAAGCCCATGAGGAAATTAAGATTTCCATCTTCTGAACATGGTTTAAATGGCTTAGGGCCATCCCTTCAAGGAGGAGGAAGCAAAATATTTAATACTGGCTCATTAAGTGAGCACTGCCTACTCCATGAACTGATGAAGCAAATTGTAGGATAGCAAAAAATTACTATGACATCACACAATTAGCAACCATACTATAATACACGTATATAAGGAGACTGAATTAGTGTTGCAGAGGTAACCTTTATTCTAACATTGCCTATGTAACACTTGACCTTACAGTCTTAATAATTTCCCTTTAATATAGATGGGTTTTATGTGAAATGCAATTATGAGTGGCTGTTGAATGCTTTGGGTACTGAGCCTATAAATTAAAAATCACAGACCTAAGAGCCTCTATAAATATATCCACCCTAATTCTCTCTCTGCATAGATAAGGATTGTCACAACAGCTAGGTGGGATCTGGCTGATGACTGAAAGCAGAAGCACCATGCACAAGCACTTTTTTGTGATTTTTTTTTTTCCTCCACTGTCTTGAGTATACCTAGAAAGAAAAGCCCACCCTCTTAGTGCAGGACTATTAGCATTAACTTTTCACGTGGGACCCTTTAAGAACCTCGGAGCCTGAACCCTGAATGTTTTTTGCCATCTGCTATTATGTGGTATAACAGACCTTATCTTAAGGCTTTTGCAAGCCACTATACTTAAAATAACTAATAATGAACTATATTTTCCTGCTGAGAGTGGAGAGCATGACTGATAGTGACTAAGAACATATTCTAAAGCCTTGATTAACTTGATTCTTTCTTTTAAAAGTTTTTTTGGAGTTCCAAATAATACCTGTCATTCAGAAGCCTTCAAATGCCTAAAACCTGACTTAGGTGTTAGGTATGAGAGCACATAATTGGTATGAATTAACAAATGCTGTCACACTCTGCTTTTCAATTTGTACCATTATGTAGTTACTAAACAAGCAAATCTGTACTGCTGAGGGTAGTGGTTATTTCTGGTCTAACTTACTGGCTTTCTGGCTTTAAATAGATTTCTTTCAAGTTTTTACTTATTTCTAACCTAGCATTTGATTTTGAGATAAAAGCAAGGGGCAGGAGTTGAAATTGATTTAATGGGGTCAACTATTTAGATTAAGCTAAAGTAAACACTGCAACTAGACTGTAAACTATTACTCCCTTGTAACAGGGATGCACAGTAATGAAGATAAAAGAGAATGGAAAATTTCTGCTCAGGAGAATTTTGTGTACTGCATCATCAAATTTACACTTAAGGAAGATTTATCTGTATATGAAGTCAGCATTGTAAAAATAATCTCATAAAACAATCACATAGAGGATTTGTCTTTTTGAACTGGAATGATCTAGCTCTAGTCAGTGAAGGGGCACCCATGCATTTCAGGGCTGGCTGGATCATAGCATAGGAACCTATTTGGAAAAGAAAAAAGCCACCCCTGAATTGCATATACATCTATGGTAAACTGAGAGCAAGAGTGGGCTTTTCTATATAATTGCTTATTAATAATTTTTACCTTTTGGGTCAAAATATTGGGATCTGGCTTGTATTCATTTTGAATAGAGATAGGGGGGTGCTGGAAGATGCTTCCTGGAGTAATCATTATACATTATTCTGACAACCATGATTGTCTCCCCTTTGTGTATATTGCCAAAAGGAGCTTTCAAGAATGACTGGAAATTTTAAGTAAACATTAGAAAAATTTTAGAGGCAGCTAATAAGTATTAAAACATTTTGTAATAAAAAGATCCATTCTTATGTAGCCATGGAACTGGGTATAGCTGATCACATTCTGATACCTGTACAGTGGATATCAGAATGTTTAATGCTGAATACTTATGTGTGTCATGAATACACCCATACACACTCTTTTCCTTACCATTATCTATTGCACTCCTTATTACAAAAATTACTTGTGATATATTTTTTAGTAAAACTGTAAACACTTGCCCAATGTGACCATTGGGTCCATTACAGATAACCCACCAGTATCTCTAGATTCAGATGCTGTTCAGAAACCATATCAGCCTGAGTCACATTTTTAGGAGATATTTTTTCAGGAAAATTAGAAAATTAATTATTTTAATATAATTACAGGCAAAGTGCAGAAGTGTTTCTGCTGGAGATGTCTATAGCTAGATGCATTAGAAAGGTTATGTTTCTGATGTGCATAATCATAAGCAACTTCAAATTACATGGAAATAGCCAAAAAGAATATTGGTTTACATCAGACATCTTCAAGACATTTTTGAGGAAAAATTAATTTCTCAGGGCAAATTTTGAACAACCTTGTGAAAATATTTTAATTGCAGTGTTGCTTTTGCTATTTATTAGGACTCCTTCTTGCGGCTTTTTTAAAAATTATTATTTATTTATTTATTATTAGAAAAGTGTATGATCTTATTCAATTCTCCTCCATTCCTCTGTGAAAAGGGCTCACCCTGGCATGACATACAGATAATACAGGCAGGAATGCATTTTTGGCTAAAACTAATCTTTTAAAAAAACATTACTTGAGGTACATTTTGATGCATCTAAAGCATGATATTGTCTGTGATAACAACAAAAAAAATTAAGAAATCTTAATTATTCTTTAAATACAAACCAAACAGTTGGTCTGTTTACCGGGAAGAAAAAATCTTTTGGGCTGATTTAATTCCATGTACTTTTTTTTTCTTGTTCTAAATGCAACTGATGAATAAAAACACTTGAAGGATTAGATGTGGGAAATGGTGTATGACTGGCAGGAGAAGAGAGTAGGAGATGTGTGCAAGCACTGGAGAAGACATGATTTGTCATTCATGAAGAATGATTTATAGGCTTGTATCTCCTAAATAAACAGAGAAACACATGCATATGGATTGCTGTGTGTCTCTAAAGCAAAGCTGTGAAGATTTTTTGACACCGTTTAATGGACATCAGTAATCCAAAAGAAAGTACGGGTCTGTGTGTTGAAAATTATAGTACACAATCAAAAGGACATCCACTTTTATACACATGGCTGTTATGCCAGTTTGTGATTGTTGGGTAAATGTATACACAATATGCCTTACTAGGAGTTTTATACATTTTAGAGGAAACGTGCTTGTTCCTCTGCCATTGCAGTCAAAGGCATAGGCTTCAGAAAACAGACTACTGGAAATAAATAAACAAGCCATCTAAATTATTATGAAATTGGGGCATGTAGAGGCTTGTTTATTAAAATTATTTTTAGTAGGAAAAAAATAGATTTTGCTTTCAGAATAAAATTTCTTCAAGTGTGATCCACTCATAGGTCTTCTAGAGTTTTCTGTGTTTACGGGTATAGAGAACTGGATCTGAAGCATCCTGGTTATATTCAGATTCTCATGCCGTTGAGAATTCCTTCTGATTTTAATTTGGCTGGCTGGATATTGAAAGAAATGAACAAAAAGTAGCTGAAGTATCCTTACTGCAACTCCTCATGAGCTATTTGTATACAACTGGTGAAGCCAGCCCACCTGACTCTGAAAGCCAGTGACTCCAATCATGGCACTTGGTTGCCTTGTTCCTGAATTCTCAATACTGGGAACACACCAGAATACAAGGTGGAAAAAGGGGGAAAGAAAAGTTTAAAAAAATAGTTTGGGAAAGGCTGATGTTGATCAATAAGTTCTTTGGATTTAAAGGGAGGGAAATTACATCATGGATGACCATTTGTTGTTACTAATTCTTCTGCTCTTAACGTTACCAGACAAAGAACTACGGACATCACGTGATAAAAAAGAAACAGACCTGCAAAATAACCTAACTTTGAATAGGCTTTAGTCTGTAGGATGGATTAATCATAAAATTTTGGTGGATGGAACTATCTTAATATTACTTTACAAAAGGAACAGTGCAGTGGAATCATTCTAGATTAGGATCAGGACACATTGCAGCATTATGCTTTTGTAAAATACTGGACATAATTTAATATGCAAAAGCAGAAGCAAAGTAGCACTGAGTAGTCAGCAGTGATTAAAGTCAAACATCTCAAATGAGTCAGCACTGCATGAATTAAAATAAATGAGCAAAAGTGAAGCACCGAGAAATAAGTAAATTGTGAAGACAGGGTGCAAGGGGAAAATGTAGAATTAAAACTGTATCTTATTAAACATGGAAAACTGATCAAGAAGAAGGATTTCCTGAAAACTTTTGAGCGATCATCCCCTGTCTGTCTAAACAATCCTGTAAATGTTTATTTCTTGGCCCCATGCACGGTATTTTTATTTTCATTTTTTTTCCTACTTTACATTTTTTATTCACTCCTTACATTGATCAACTAGATTACAGGAATGTTTCAACCAAGTAAAAGCACACCCAGTGTAAGTGGAGCTATACAGTATTTATGCATAGGAAAGATAGTTTAAGGTAAGCCTTCAAGAGACTTTTGATCAGTTATTTAAATATGCACAATGTATCCTGCCAAATGGACCGTCAAAACCTTCAAGCTATGTAGGAGCATCTTGGAAATACTCAGTTAATTCGGTTAATTTTAAGCTTCGTGCCCCCTGCTGGTCCAAAAGGAGATAAGGCCGGAGAAGTCTTCACGGTCTCCAGGAAATCAGAAACTATTTGAGTCAGAAGTCACCTTAGAGGAGAACCTGGGTTCCCAGCAGGGCCCACAAGGTCTAACTGTGACACAGAGGTGGACTCATGGAATTACATCCTGACTGCATGATGTCCCATCAGGTTGTGGCATGGGGTTGTCACCAAGAGAGAAGGTGAGTCTTAGGAGCCCCTGCCATCAGACTCATAGCTGCAGGAAAATGCTACGTGCAGTCTGTGATGGACAACACTCCTTTTAGGATGGTACCTAAAGCCTTCATATGTAACATACTGGGCAGTACATTCTTCTTTCATCCAAGGGGCTCCATCCCCTTGAATGCAGTGGAAGAGTGGGGTTCCTCCTTTCTTCATCCTGACCAAGCCTAAGTACCAGTGGCCAGGGCCCTGTGTGACCTCCCAGTACCCAGTTTAGTTGGCTGTGCTCAAGGCAGGCTTTCTGACATGGCACATGGAAAGAGTGGCTTGAGAAGCCCTGACCAGCTTGGGAGCTACTTGAGAAAGCACCAAAAAGCCTCAACAGCTGCCCCCACCCTTCTTTTGGGTGCATCTCTTAGACTGCTCTCCACATTCACACTGAGGCTGTTGCCTGCGTGTTGAGTGAGGCTGTGGCCATGCCTGTGGCTGGCTGCGTTCCTCACGGATCCACATCCAGACTGCTGACTTGATGTCTTGCTTGGCCTCGTACTTGCCCTATCACGGTGCTCTTGTCTGATGATCTGGACTCTTGGCTGAACCTGGTGACCATCACAAGACCTGCTCTGCTCGTGTGGAGCAGTGCTTTGCCTTTGGCAGGCGAGGCTGCTGCCTCTGCCCACCTTGCTGTCTCCTGGCTCACTTCCACTTGTGGAGGAGGCTGCTTCTGCTGCTTCTTAGTGCCAGCCTGCTCAGCTCTGTCAAATATCAGGTCTTTCTTTGCACTCCCCAAAGCATAACTTCCTTCAAGTTGAACTTAAAGATCAAAGATGAAGTTCTTCCAAAGTAGGCTATAGCCAAGACCAGATCTGCACACTTAGAGGATTGGATTACAACTTGGCCTGTTTTGGGGAAGTTACTATTGCTCTTAATTTAGGTCCTGTCTTTCTTGTTAAGATGTGATTCTTCTTTGCAAACAAATGTCAATAGCACAGGCATCTTTCATCCAGGGTAGTGGTTTAGGCTTTCATGATCAGTAGAGAGAATAAGACATGACTTATAGTATCTGAAGAAAGATGTCTGAGATAAGATGAACTCTGTTCTTAAAATGACTTGTCTCCACTGATACATGCCAGGCCAGCCAGAAGTCTTAGGTAGAAACATCTTTACTGAGGACACATCAGATATAAGTGAGCTGAACCCTCTTACAGTCCCCATTGTATACTTTCAGCCCCCATGGCTGAAAGCCTTGGTATATTAGTATTTTGTAGCAAGACGAACCTCTTCTATGGGTGCGGCGCTCCAAGGTCCAACCAGGTGTCCCAGTAGAATCTCACAAATGGTGCTCTGACCAGCCTGGATCGGGGCTACTGCTCCGAAGGTGGCTAAACCAGCCCCCTGGCTTCCCCAGGTGTGAGCTTTTTATTGGCCCCCTCATCCTGCTCATGCGCAGTAGGGGCCTGCCCTAATTAGGCACAGGTGGGCTTCACACGAGGTCAAGCCCACTACCTGGCAATTATTGGCACCTGGTTGCCTCATGTCACTACAGTATTTAGAATACACATACATCCAAGAATGACTTGTATTTTCCACATACTTCAAAGGGAAAAGACTACTTAAAAAACGAAAGTCCAGCTCCATGCTTACATTTCAGATTTGGACTTTCTCAGAGCAAAGGGCTAGATGCAGGGGATCACAGCCCCTTCTTTCTTGCTTCTGATTTGCAGATGAGTCACTAAGCATTACACACTTGGCAAGAAAACTCCCCCCCATCTCCTAGTTCCCAACATACGGACACAGAAGAGACAGTAAGGGAGGGTTGCAGAGCTTGGGATATTTCTGGCTGGTATCGGAAGACTACAGCCAGCTGGCTTCATTTACCAAGTTTTCTAAATCTAGATAATTCTACTGCCAGATCCAGCTTTTGTGACTTTTCCATCCCTTCTGCTTCACTTTCCTTGGAGGAAACGGGGAACAGCTGTTTGAACAGCAGATGCAGCCCGAATGGCCACACATCCCCTGTTCTGTGCTTAGCCCACGGGCTGCTTCTGCAGAAAGAGATGATGGGAGAGGAGGTAGCTGATATGGTAACACATCTCTCCTCCTATCCCGCAGCAGCAAAGGTAGTTCTGCAGTTTTCTGAAGGGGTAGGGATGAGGTGTGGGTGTTAGCACAGGCAGCAAGGGGTAGAGAACCATGTAGTTGCTGGGGGCCAAAATCCTGTTTCAGTCTGTTCGCTGAGGTTGGAGCACCCAGTATTCAGTGACACAAGACCTGAGGTCAGCTGGGATTTGATATCTTCTCCTAGTAACACTATGATACCTTGTTGGGTTCCTTCCCAACATTTTACAGACCAACTCTTTCCCTTCTCTTCCATGCACTGGGAGTGGGTAAAGAGAAGAATGAGTGCTTTACAGCTGCCATTCGTAATATTGACATATCATTAATGTGAAAACATTGGACATGAGTTTTTTCCTTGATCTGGAGGATCAAAGGATTAAAAGGCAGAAATCTTCAAATCTGACAAAAAGAATAAGTGGGTCGTAAACCCCCAATATACAGTCTCTAAACGGCACATTTTGTAATTCAGTAACTAGTAATATAACTAAAGTAATAATACATATAATGTGTTCTGATGTTGATTCTAATTAAATGGCAGAATAGTGTAGTCTTCTTCCATTCAGTTCTGTGTATCATAATGCAGTTTTAATGCACATGGTCTTTGAGAACATGATTGCTAATAGCATCATATTTTATATTAACATCAAATAGTTACTTGCGACCCCATTAGGTAGATCTGGTGACAATGCTTTCTTGCAGACCTTTAATTGAGTTCTAAACTAGCTAATTGAGCTCTGCTATTTATGATGGATGGGTGTCTCATGTTCCATGTATTTTTGTTTTCCAGAAAACTGTAGCTGTTTCTCAGAAGGCGGCTAAGTAAAAAAATACATTATTTTTGCCCATGTTTGGAGAAATCATGCCATTATCTCATATAGAAATGCCTTTTTTTTGTGGAAGACAAGCTCAAAATTTAACACACGGTACAAGGATGACATAAGTTATCAGAGCTGTGCAGGCAGCATCATTGCAGACTTGATAGGGTTTTATTCCATGTTGTGTACAGGGGATAAGATAGCTCAGAGGACGGGGTTGCTGCCAGCAAGAAGTTTGGGGCTAAGGATGGTGGTAAAGGCATTTGCCACAGAAAACCTTGATGATTAATCTCTTCCAGAGGTTTAACATTTTGCCTGCTGAAGCCACTTCTGTCACCTCAGAGATGCTCAGTGCTGGAAGCTTCATGAAACTGCTCTCTACATGGGACACATTTCATCTCTCACACCGATTCCCAGTGGAGTTGTCCACCCATCCTTCCCCTCAAAAACCCCTCTTGATGCCAGAGGCTTTGGTATTGCAGCATTTGAGAGCTCAGAGCAGGAATGTTGTGATTTTCCAGTTTTGATGGAAAGCAGCTGACCTCAAACACAGAGATAAAGAGAAGGCAGAGTATGGGGCAGAGGTCTTACAAAGGTGTGGGGTGAGAGGGACAGGAGCAGGGGGAAATGCAGTAAAAGGATCTAAGAGAAAGGTGAAAAGTGGAAGGAAAGACCGAGTGGAAATGCAGCGTGGCTCTTGCCCTTATGTCAATTTACAGTTTCCATTTGTGAAGGTAATTAGGGTTTGGGAACCCGTGTACCATGCTCTGGTGCATGGTGGAAGCATGTGAGCAGTGGCTTTCATAAGACATTCACAATCAGGATAATAAATCCCAAGGTCTTGGTGCTGGCTCCTACTTATTTTGACCAATGGATAGAAGCCTGTTTGACAGATCTAAAGGTCAGCCCCCTGCTGATGACTTGTGTATCAAGGAATGCATTTCTGCCTGATGGATTTTTCCTCAGCTTGTATTTATGAAAGCAAAATAATTGCATTAAAAGAAAGAATCAACCAAGTGCTAAGGTTAAAATTTCAAAATTGTGCATCTAACTGATAAGTACAAGCATTTCTGTATGTGCTAACAATATATTTCCTCCAAATATGGGTAAAATACTGTTTTTTCTTTCCCTTGCCTTGTTGGACATGCTTAGAGTGAAGGTTGCCTGTGCAATCCTTATTAGTCACATAGTGCACATTGCTCTAACAGAATTTCATTGCATGAACACACATTTCTTCTTCCATAGCCCCCTCTGTACCTTGCAGTACACAGGGATGCTGTTGATAAATTGATAGAGCTTGTAAAGTAGTAAGCTGCAGATTCCTGAATTTTGGTTCTATGGAATAGAAAGTGGTATGTTCTCATAGGGATATTGAAGAACTTATTTTAATATTACTTCTGTATCAAAGCTCGGGTGTCCATTGTATTTCAGAAATGAAGAAAAAGCCAACTAAATCATTCATTGCCCTCAGCTGATTTTTTCATCATTTTTAAGGTGCTTAGCATTTTCTTCTGTTGTTCAGGGCAGAAGGCTGTGTTTCAATAAGGAAGGTTTGATGGTGACTTATACAGATGAACATGTATCACAAGGACTGGGGCAGCAGCTGGAGCAATGCAGCAAGTGTTAGGCAGCAGCATCTCAGCTGAGCCAAAGGTTGAATGAAGGTGGCACTGACCCATGTGTAGCTTAGGACCATGGTATCCCCTGGAGTGGAGTAGGTTCTGGGAGAATGGCCTCCAGAGAGAAGGCAGAACTCTGTTGTCTAGACTTTGAATTTGACTAGCAACTGATTAAATTAATGGTGGGGGGAAAAATTTAGAAAACAGGCAGTATTTAAAAAAAACCAAAAAAAGCTGACAGAGGAGCTACTTGGTTCTTCTAGGTTTCTTCAATTTAAAATGGTGTTTAACCTTTAAGGAGCAAAAAACCCCTCTTCTCTGAAATGGCAAGTTTTCTTCAAAAATAGAGCTGGTGAGAAAAATGTGAGCTGACTTTACCAAAAATATCATCTATGGCGTGAACAAATCTCAGCTACATTCAAGCAAAGCAGCTTGATGAATCTTTCCCTCTCTGGCACTGCTGCTGCTTGGTGGGGCCAGCGTTTCACAGGGAAGGATACTGACCAGTGGGAGCCTGCTGTTTGCACACAGCATGCTGGACTGCCTCAGGGCTTTCCCAAGCCAGTTATTCCTGCAGCACTGAATAACACCAGATTATGATCCCGACAACATGGATAAAGAAGGAGGAAAGGGAAGGACACTGCAGGCTTACAGAGTAAGCAGCAGGCTGTTGCTGTCCCCTCTGACTTGTCCATTTGGGTTCTTCAGCACCAGAATTTAAATGTTGTCAGTTCCTTTTGCTCCTGCCACACACCCAACAGCTTTCACAGCTTTTGCTTATTCTCTGAGAGTGCAGATCCAGCCTTACCATTATACTTCTTGTAACCCTTTCTTACATCCTGTGCATTTTGAAGACCTTTCCTTACGGAAATCATAGAATCATGATGGCCTCTACAGACTTCAGTATGTCTGTCACAAGAGCTGGCCCTTGTCTGTCCCTATGCATCTTAACTGTACAGTTAAAATAATAAATTTCTGAGATAGTACCAGAGTTTCTTACCTTGAGCTCCTTGGCTGTAAAACATTCTGTGAGCAGACTCGACATCCAAAAAGTAGTCCATTTTGAAGGAACTTTTATGTTTGTGTACAATACGCCTGTATGGATGATCAGTCAGATTCCTGGGACAACAGGCAGAAAAAAAACCTGGTGAGTTTCAGTGACTGATACACAGTTCTTTCCACAAAGAAGCACTTCATTTAGTGTATTAGGGTCTAAACATTTTCAAATCACTATTCACAGAACTTTACAAGGCTCTTTTTCTATTTTAGGATGTTCGGTTAAAATACTCATCTGAAGGCATAAAATTGCTACTGCAGTAATAGCAAGATTCTTAGTACCTTCCTAGAAAAATCACCTTTATTCTAGCCACAGTCTTCATTTCTTACAATACATGTTTAGATTCACCTGCCTGTTACTTTTGCTCTTAAAAATAAGATCAGAAAAGCCTCGGGCAAGGACCCCCTTTAGCTAGATCCACAGCCAGGACTTCTGAGTAGGTACCACTGTAAGAGACTACATTTGAGGTAGCATTTATGCCACTTATGCCAAAACACTGGACTAGAAAGGAAGACACAATATTCTGGATATTTCATTCCACCTAAATGACCAGAAGCCAACCTTGCCTTCTTTCTCCCCTCTTACTGACCAGAAGTAGCAACAGAACATCCCACCCTCAGTTCTAAAGATGTGATAAGAGCAATCATTAAGAAACGGTACGCTGCTCCCACCACTGCTTTTTAGCTAAGGTTTTTATTTTTGGCATACTTTGGAATCTCAGATCTGTCTAGATCCTAGATTACTGTGCCTGCGAGGTACACTGAATCGGATTCTCCTCTGCCAGGCAGAGTTCCCAGGATTTATCATGACCCTTCTCCA